>NC_064614.1:2685000-3935000 GCF_023898315.1 Schistocerca nitens
AAATATAAAAATGCAGTAAATGAAGCAGGCCAAAGGGAGTACAAACGTCTCAAAAATGAGATCGACAGAAAGTGCAAAATGGCTAAGCAGGGATGGCTAGAGGACAAATGTAAGGATGTAGAGGCTTGTCTCACTAGGGGTAAGATAGATACTGCCTACAGGAAAATTAAAGAGACCTTTGGAGAGAAGAGAACCACTTGTATGAATATCAAGAGCTCAGATGGCAACCCAGTTCTAAGCAAAGAAGGGAAGGCAGAAAGGTGGAAGGAGTATATAGAGGGTTTATACAAGGGCGATGTACTTGAGGACAGTATTATGGAAGTGGAAGAGGATGTAGATGAAGATGAAATGGGAGATAAGATACTGCGTGAAGAGTTTGACAGAGCACTGAAAGACCTGAGTCGAAACAAGGCCCCGGGAGTAGACAACATTCCATTAGAACTACTGATGGCCTTGGGAGAGCCAGTCATGACAAAACTCTACCATCTGGTGAGCAAGATGTATGAGACTGGCGAAATACCCACAGACTTCAAGAAGAATATAATAATTCCAATACCAAAGAAAGCAGGTGTTGACAGATGTGAAAATTACCGAACTATCAGTTTAATAAGTCACAGCTGCAAAATACTAACGCGAATTCTTTACAGACGAATGGAAAAACTGGTAGAAGCGGACCTCGGAGAAGATCAGTTTGGATTCCGTAGAAATGTTGGAACACGTGAGGCAATACTAACCTTACGACTTATCTTAGAAGAAAGATTAAGAAAAGGCAAACCTACGTTTCTAGCATTTGTAGACTTAGAGAAAGCTTTTGACAACGTTAACTAGAATACTCTCTTTCAAATTCTGAAGGTAGCAGGGGTAAAATACAGGGAGCGAAAGGCTATTTACAATTTGTACAGAAACCAGATGGCAGTTATAAGAGTCGAGGGGCATGAAAGGGAAGCAGTGGTTGGGAAAGGAGTGAGACAGGGCTGTAGCCTCTCCCCGATGTTATTCAATCTGTATATTGAGCAAGCAGTAAAGGAAACAAAAGAAAAATTCGGAGTAGGTATTAAAATTCATGGAGAAGAAGTAAAAACTTTGAGGTTCGCCGATGACATTGTAATTCTGTCAGAGACAGCAAAGGACTTGGAAGAGCAGTTGAACGGAATGGACAGTGTCTTGAAAGGAGGATATAAGATGAACATCAACAAAAGCAAAACGAGGATAATGGAATGTAGCCAAATTAAATCGGGTGATGCTGAGGGGATTAGATTAGGAAATGAGACACTTAAAGTAGTAAAGGAGTTTTGCTATTTAGGGAGTAAAATAACTGATGATGGTCGAAGTAGAGAGGATATAAAATGTAGACTGGCAATGGCAAGGAAATCGTTTCTGAAGAAGAGAAATTTGCTAACATCGAGTATAGATTTAAGTGTCAGGAAGTCGTTTGTGAAAGTATTTGTATGGAGTGTAGCCATGTATGTAAGTGAAACATGGACGATAACCAGTTTGGACAAGAAGAGAATAGAAGCTTTCGAAATGTGGTGTTACAGAAGAATGCTCAAGATAAGGTGGGTAGATCACGTAACTAATGAGGAGGTATTGAATAGGATTGGGGAGAAGAGAAGTTTGTGGCATAACTTGACTAGAAGAAGGGATCGGTTGGTAGGACATGTTTTGAGGCATCAAGGGATCACAAATTTAGCATTGGAGGGCAGCGTGGAGGGTAAAAATCGTAGGGGGAGACCAAGAGATCAATACACTAAGCAGATTCAGAAGGATGTAGGTTGCAGTAGGTACTGGGAGATGAAGAAGCTTGCACAGGATAGAGTAGCATGGAGAGCTGCATCAAACCAGTCTCAGGACTGAAGACCACAACAACAACATAGAAAAGTAGCCGGATGAATCATGATACCTCAAACAGAAACATGTACATTAACATTGTTTGCACGACGATTCTGTTGGTGTAATCAGATTTTCAATATCTTTATTAATTTAAACTTTAGTATCTGACGGTAAATTATACAAGTAACACCCAGCAACGAATTTCAAATGGCTCTGAGCACTATGGGACTTAACATCTATGGTCATCAGTCCCCTAGAACTTAGAACTACTTAAACATAACTAACCTAAGGACATCACGCAACACCCAGCCATCACGAGGCAGAGAAAATCCCTGACCCCGCCGGGAATCGAACCCGGGAACCCGGGCGCGGGAAGCGAGAACGCTACCGCACGACCACGAGCTGCGGGCAGCAACGAATTTCCAAAATTTAAACACTTCATCCGATTTCGTCGATGTACGTGTCTTTGGAAAGCTATTAGTGTAAATCTAAATTGGTGTGAACTTCAGGCATGTAACTTGATTAGTACATGAGTTACTGGAGGTCAAACCGGCCGATTACTGTCGATCGCGTCAGGCCATAAGTACTCCACTGTTACACGAAAAAACGGTAGCAGCATGCTTATAAATATATTTATTTATCTATGTCTTTGTTTATATCCGATATATGCTATTCATGAAGAAATTGGTTTAATATTTACCGTGTTTTAGAAAGCACTGAGACATCAGGCTACTGGCCTACCTTATGTTCTATTCCTTTAATATATGTTTGTTTAATTTGTTTATGTATCTAATAACGTGTGTTGAGCGTGTTTGTAGTCCAGCAGAAGGAATATTTATTTAATTTCAAGTTATTTAAATGTAAATTCAGTATTTCGAATGTGTTTCGTTATATTTGTGTGGGTGCGTTGGTTTGAAGACATGGCGCGAGCGCTCTAGCCAGTCACAGCGTTCGTTACTAAGAGAGACGTATGGAGGTTGGGGAGCAGCATGGAGCATGGTGTCCGGAGAGGACGCGGGTAGCTCTGTGCGGTGCTGGACAGGACACGAGCAAGTGCTGGACGTGACGGCGCGACGGACGCTCGGTCGCGGCAGAGACTCGGAGAGTGTGGAGCGGTCTGCGCGTGGTCGCGGCAGGTAGAAATACTTTAGAGTGCCGACTTGTGCACTTGTCAGATTTCCGTGGCTCGTACAGTGAAGACGTAGTGTGCGTTTGGAAGCGAATATCTCGCGAGCTGTGTTGTTGTTCATAACTAATCACGTGCTGTAGGAATCTATTGTTTCCCTGTTATTCAACTTTTATTTAATTGTTTGACCATTGGCACCAATAAATGTTTTGCAGAAACATACCGCATTCTCAAAAATACTTCTACTATCGTACTCATCATTTAAAATCGTTAAGATAGTACTTGCAGATTTAATTTAATTGCAATCTTTCATTTATAAATTTACATGGTACTTTCACAATTCGCAATTGCCGAGTGATGGAAACCTTCGACCATTCGATTCATGTGTGTATTCTTATCGTATACTGTAGACTCAGCAGTATTTGGCCTGTAATGCGGCAACTAAGTATCCCAGCCCCTGGACAACGAAACCCGCCAAAACTTTTAACATTTCAACTCTGAGTCTGAGGGTGCGTAGTTATTGGAAAGCCCGCAGGCTTTATGTGCAAGTTGCAGTCACCCATACATCAGGATATTTACTTTCTTAATGTTTTTGTGAGCATATTGCCTGGAATTGTAGTACAGATATCCCGCAAAATGATTACTTACCTTCATTTCCTTCTATTCTACATGCTGCGAACCTTTTCGAAATGTAAGGCAGTCTGTGATTTCTATTCTATCACATATTAAATGGTTCTTCCTACTCCGTTCTAATATGGGACGTGGGAAGGACGGCCGGTTGTACACCTCTTTGGAGCTGTTGCTATAGTCTGATGCTGCCTGTGCTTTCCATGTGCAATAGGTACGTATGCGGTGGAAAAAATTCTTAGTTTCTGCGATGAAAGACGGTTCTTAAAGCTATTTTCAAGTTTGTTCTCGAGACGTCTTTCTGGGTACTGTCTGCCAGTTACGGTTCTTCATTGTTTATGTTTCTCTCTTTCTTGTTTTGAGGTTTCAGTCTTCTGACTGGTTTGATGCGGCCCGCCACGAATTCCTGTCCTGTGCCAGCGTCTTCCTCTCAGAGTAGCGCTTGCGACCCATGTCCTCAATTATTTTCTGGATGTATTCCAATCTCTGTCTTCCTCTACGGTTTCTGCCCTCCACAGCTCCCTGTACAACTATGGACTTCATTCCCTCATATCTTAACAGATGTCCTATCATTCTGTCCCTTCTCCTTGTCAGTGTTTTCCACATATTCCTTTCCGCTCCCATTCTGCGTAGAACCTCCTCATTCCTTACCTTATCTGTCCACCTAATTTTCAACACACGTCCGTAGCACAACATCTCAAATACTTCGATTCTCTTCTTTTCCGGTTTTATCACAGTCCATGTTTCACTACCATACAATGCTGTGCTCCAAAAGTACATTCTCAGAAATTTCTTCCTCAAATGAAGGTCTTTGTTCGATACTAGTAGACTTCCCTTGGTCAGGAGTGCAATTTTTACCGTTGCTAGTCTGCTTTTGATGTCCTCCCTGTTCCGTCCGCCATTGGTTATTTTACTGCCTAGATAGCAGAATTCCTTAACTTAATCTACTTCGTGTTCATCAATCCCCATGTTAAGTTTCTCGCTGTTCTTATTTCTACTACTTCTCATTTCCTTCGTCTTTCTCCGGTTTACTCTCAAACCATACTTTGTACTCATTAGACTGTTCATTCCGTTCAGCAGATCATTTAATTCTTCTTCACTGTCACTCAGGATAGCAATGTCACCAGTGAACCGTATCATTGATATCCTTTCACCTTGAATTTTAATTGCACTCCTGAAACTTTCTTTTATTTCCATCATTGCTTCTGCGCTGTACAGATTGAACAGTAGGGGCGAAGAACTATATCTCTCTGTTACACCCCTTTTAATCCGACACCTCGTTATTATTGCCTCTGGGCTCTTGTACATATTGTATATTAACCATCGTTCTCAGAATTTCAAACATCTTCGACTATTTTACAATGTCGAACGCTTTTCCAGGTCGACAAATGCTATTAATGTGTCTTGATTTTTCTTTAGTCTTGCTTCTATTATCAACCACAACGTCAGAATCGCCTCTCTGGTGCCTCTAACTTCCTTAAACCCAAACTGCTCCTCATCTAGCACATTCTCAGTTTTCTTTTCCATTCTTCTGTATATTATACTTGTAAGCAACTTGGATGCATGAGCTGTTAAGCTGATTGTGCTGTAATTCTCGCAATTGTCAGCTCTTGCCGTCTCCGGCATTGTGTGGATGATGCTTTTCCGGAAGTCAGATGGTATGTCGCCAGACTCATTCATTCTACAATCCAACGTGAATAGTCGTTTTGTTGCCACTTCCCTCCGTGATTTTAGAAATTCTGATGGAATGTTATCTATCCCTTCTGCCTTATTTGATCTTAGATCTTAAAAAGCTGACTTAAATTCTGATTCTAATACTGGATCGCCTATCTCTTCGAAATCGACTCCTGTTTCTTCTTCTGTCACGTCAGACAAATCTTCACCCTCATAGAGGTCATCAATGTACTCTTTCCACCTACCCGCTCCCTCCTCTGCATTCAACCGTTGAATTCCCATTGCACTCTTAATGTTACCACCCTCGTTTTCCAATTCACCGAATGTTATTTTGACTTTCCTGTATACTGAATCAGACCTTCCGAAAGTCATCTCTGTTCGATTTCTTCACATTTTTCATGCAACCATTTCATCTTAGCTTCCCTGCGCTTTCTTATTATTTCATTCCTCAGAGAATTTTATTTCTGTATTCCTGAATTTGCCGTAACATTTTTGTACTTCCTTCTTTCATCGATCAGCTGAAGTATTTCTTCTGTTACCCATGGTTCCTTCGCAGTTACATTATTTGTACCTATGTTTTTCTTTCCAACTTCTATGATTGCCCCTTTTAGAGACGTGCATTCCTCTTCAACTATAGTGCCTAATGAGCTACTCCTTATTGTAGTATCTGTCACCTTAGAGAACTTCGAGCGTATCTCGTCATTCCTTAGTACTTCCGTATCCCACTTCTTTGCTTGTTGATTCTTCCTGACTAATGTCTGAAACTTCAGCCTACTCTTCATCACTACTATATTGTGATCTGAGTCTGTATCTGCTCTTGGGTACGCCGTACAATCCATTATCTGATTTCGGAATCTCTGTCTGACCATAACGTCATCTAACTGATCTCTTCCCGTACCACCTGGCCTTTTCCCAGTATACCTCCTCCTCATGTGACCCTTAAAGAGAGTATTCTCCATTATTAGCAGAAATTTATTGCAGAACTCAATCGGTCTTTCTCCTCTCTCATTCCTTGTCCCAGGCCAACATTCTCCTGTAACCTTTGCTTCTACTCCTTCCCCTACAAATGCATTCCAGTCCCCCACCACTATTAGATTTTCATCTCCCTTCACGTACTGTATTACCCTTTCAAAATCCTTATATATTTTCTCCATCTCTTCAGGTTTAGCTTGCGACGTCGGTTTGTATACCTGCACTTTCGTTGTCCGTGTTGATTTGCTGTCGATTGTGATAAGAACAACCCTATCACTGATCTGTTCACACTAATACCTACCTTCATGTTCTTAACGAATCCTATTCCTGTCATACCATTTCCTGCTGCTGTTGACATTGCCGTAAACTCATCTGAACAGAAGTCCTTGTCTTCTTTCCGTTTCATTTGACTGACCCCTACTAGCTAGATTGGACCTTTGCATTTCCATTTTCAGATTTTCTAGCTTCCCTACCACGTTCGAGCTTCTGACATTGCACGTCCCGACTCTTAGAACATCATCCTTTCGTTGGTTATTCAGTGTTTTTCTCATGATCACCCCCCCCCCCCCCTTTGGCAGTCCTATCCCGGATATCCAAATGGGGGACTAGTCCAGAATCTTTTGCCAATGGAGAGATCATCATGACACTTTTTTAATTATAGGCCACACGTCCTGTGGACACAAATAATGTGTCTTCAGTACAGTGGTTTCCATTGCCTTCTACATCGTCATGCCGTTGATCATTGCTCATTCTTCCGCCTTTAGCAGCAGTTTTCCACCCGAAGGACAAGAGAGTGCCCTGAACCTCTGTCCACTCCTCCGCCATCTTTGACAAGGCCGTTGGCAGAATGAGGGTTACTTCTTATGCCGGACGTCTTCGGCCGACGGTGCCTATTATTAATCAGAATTAAACGAGCTTTTGACTGTTCGTTCCGCCCTAATAATACGAAACTGGACCCGCATTCGGGGTGGTTCATTTCGGCGTTCGGGCATCTAAATTTAGGTTTTCCTTGACTTCGCTAAACCGCTTGAGGCTGATGCCAGAATGGTCGTATTGAAAAGGCCTGGTCGACATCCTTTCCCCATTCTTAACCAATCCGAGCTTGTACTCGTCGCCGTCGATGGGACGTTCAGCGATAATTTTCCTTCCCTTTCGCTTGTTACACTACTGGCCATTAAAATTGCTACACCACGAAGATGGCATGCTACAGACGCGAAATTTAACTGACAGGAAGTAGATGCTGTGATATGCAAATGATTAGTTTTTCAGAGCATTCACACGAGGTTGGCGCCGGTGGCGACACCTACAACGTGCTGACATGAGGAAAGTTTCCAACCGATTTCTCATACGCAAACAGCAGTTGACCTACGTTGCCTGGTGAAACGTTGTTGTGATGCCTCGTGTAAGGGGGAGAAATGCGTACCATCGCGTTTCCGACTTTGATAAAGGTCTGATTGTAGCCTATCGGTTTATCGTGTCGCGACATTGCTGCTCGCGTTGGTCGAGATCCAATGACTGTTAGCAGAATATGGAATCGGTGGGTTCAAGAGAGTAATACGGAACGCCATGCTGGATCCCAACGGCCTCGTATCACTAGCAGTCGAGATGACAGGCATCTTATCCGCATGGCTGTAATGGATCGGGCAGCCACGTCTCGATCCCTGAGTCAACAGATGGGGACGTTCGCAAGACAACGACCATCTGCACGAACAGTTGGACAACGTTTGCAGCAGCATGGACTATCAGCTCGGAGACCGTGGCTGCGGTTACCCTTGACGCTGCATCACAGACAGGAGCGCCTGCGATGGTGTACTCAACGACGAACCTGGGTGCACGAATGGCAAAACGTCATTTTTTCGGATCAATCCAGGTTCTGTTTACAGCATCATGATGGTCGCATCCGTGTTTGGCGACATCGCGGTGAACGTACATCGGAAGCGTGTATTCGTCATCGTCGTACTGGCGTATCACCCGGCGTGATGGTATGGGGTGCCATTGGTTACACGTCTCGGTCACCTCTTGTTCGCATTGTCGGCACTTTGAACAGTGGACGTTACATTTCTGATGTGTTGCGACCCATGGCTCTACGCTTCATTCGATCCCTGCGAAACCCTACATTTCAGCAGGATAATGCACGACCGCATGCTGGAGCTCCTGTACGGGCCTTTGTGGATACAGCAAATGTTCGACTGCTGCCCTGGCCAGCACATTCTCCAAATGTCTCACCAACTGAAAACGTCTGGTCGATGGTGGCCAAGCAACTGGCTCGTCACACTATGCCAGTCACTACTGTTAATGAACTGTGGTATCTTGTTGAACCGGCATGGGCAGCTGTACCTGTACACGCCATCCGAGCTCTGTTTGACTCAATGCCTAGGCGTATCAAGGCCGTTACCACGGCCAGATTCTGTTGTTCTGGGTACTGATTTCTCAGGATCTATGCACCCAAATCGCGTGAAAATGTAATCACATGTCAGTTCTAGTATAATATATTTGTCCAATGAATACCCGTTTATCATCTGCATTTCTTCTTGGTGTAGCAATTTGAATGGCCAGCAGTGTAGTATAGTCAGATTTCGTTGAAATGGTAAACCGCGCGCCTCTCGACACGCTGCGATGTAGATATTCGCCCTCTGGCAGCGCACGACTCGCTGAGCAGACGCAAACGTCAACGTGTACTCGCTGCAAGGAGAGACCGTCTTGTGAGCGCCGCGTCTTCCGTGTCTTTTGTCGAGAAGATCTCGCCGTGTATGCCTCGCGCGCTCCCGTTATTTATGTGTGTCTGAGCGAGGGAAAGAAGTGCATCATATTTCTCGGTGACGTAGGGACAGTGCCTGCACGCCACGCCCCGTGCTCCTGTCACGGCGGCCGCTTTGCTGGAGGCGGAAGGCGGGACGCCGTGACTGAGGGGCGGGTGCCGCGCCGCTGCGATACCATCTGAGGAGGACGGAGGCAGGGTCGTGCCGAGAGGGCGCGCAAGAGGGTACGGGGGGGGGGTTAGGAGGAGGCAGGGAGACTGCTGCCTGTGAAGGCAAAACATGTTGCCTTGGGAACAACCGAATGAAAACTACACATTGGGTCTGTTGTTGGAATAAAATCTACGCTTTAGGTTGTTGTTTTACATATCGCTTGAATTCTTCACTCCTTCTTTTGAGCAATCGAATGAAAAAAATCCGTTCAAAATTTGCAATTTTGCGTACACGCAGTATTATTATTCCTTAATTGTTTCGTGTGACACCAGTCTGTGGGAGAACCCAGTGAAAACAGACGGCAAAGTCCGCAGCATTTGGTTCTGAGCGGAAACATTCGATCGCTCTGTTGTTGTTAAATCGTTATTCTTGACTCCACCCTGTTATCGTCTGTTCTCACTGTTATTGCCGCTCCGATATTTTCTTCTTATTGAGTGCCAGTAAGTAGCTTTGAGTTCAGTTTCTCATCCAGACTTACGAGTAGGTGTTTTCTTAACAGTGAACTTTCCGTCTGGGTCAGGATGCCGAAACGCACAGTGGCGTGGAGATGAAAGAAATCATATGACTGGATAAAAGTGAATCGTCCAGATAAAAGCCTTGCGATGTACCGTATGTGATAAGATGATTCCTATTCTGAAACAGTAATAATTAAATGAACGCGGAAAAAAAGAAAAATGCTTCTGACAAGTGGCAGCATATCCTTCAATAGCGAGTGATCAAGGCACCAGGAAATGTAAAAAAAATCTATCAATTATAGGATTTCTGTTCTCCTCTCCTTAGCATTTATCTAAAGAGAATTATAGATGCCGGGTCCAAACCAGCGGAAAGAGAGAGAGACAGGGCTGCAATACATTTAAATAAAAAAGAAAGTGTTCATTTATTTACACGCAAATTTATGATGTGGCATTGGTTATTAATCTTTTGTAACCAACTGGAAATCCACATTTAACGTCAAAAGTACGAAAAAATAGTATTCAAGTAAAGAAATACATAAAGTTTGAAAATACATCATTTCTAGAAATATTCTTTTTATTCACCTCACATTAAAATAAAATACTTTATTTGCCTATATAAAATCTGGCAACCCTAGTCATGGTTCACATATAACACGGAACGCTAGAAAGTAAGTGAAATCACCCAAATCCAGAGGCTGAGCGAAAAAAAATCGTATTACTGACGAAACTGTCACAGACTTGAGTCAGTCGATCATTTTGTGAATTTTCTATCGAGATTTTAGAAAACTTTGCTTTATATCAACTTCTTGCCAACTGTATCTATCAATTAGAGCGAATAAAAAACTGTCATAAGCAGACGTGACATATTTCAAGATCCTTTAAATGTCCTACAACTTCTACATACTTAGGCAACCAAATACTAACAAATGTAACCTGTTGTACGCCTAAGTTTGTTCTTCACATTGTAATGGTGTTATCATTGTGCGCAGTGGCCAAACTCAACAATCAGTTACTTACTGAAGGTAACGAGCATTGCAGTCGCCAGTCTTGTACCGTTATAAATTATTCAATTGCCTACGGGAGTAGTTTTGATTCACCCTTGGATTACAGCTCTTTTGTGTTCACAATACGTTGCATTTATTGAAGTTCAACTGCCAGAGCGTGCATTACTTATCAATCCCTTGTAGGTCATTCTGCAAATCGGCACCGTCTACTGGCGTTGCACTTTCTTACAGACAACCGCATCATCTGTGAACAGTTTTAAAGAGCTTCCGACGCTTTCTGGCAGATCATTTATATACTACAAATTGTAACGGTCCTGTCACATTCCCTTGCCGTACTGCCGTACTCCTTTCCGTCTATCGGATTTGTTCCGTTAGGAGCGACTTGTTGTGTTCTATCTGCAAGGAACTGTTGAATCCAGTCGCAAATCTGGTTAGATAATCTCGTATTATTTTTCACTTAATCGTCATGTGAGACGGCGTTAGATACAGTCCTGAAGTCTAGAAAACGCCATCAACCTCAGCGCCCTTGTCTACGGTGTTATGGATCTCACGGAGGAATTGAGCGAGCTGAACTTGGCAGGAGCTCTGTTCGCGGAATACAAGATTATTTTTATTGCGGACATATTCCTTCTCCAAAAATATCATACTTCTTGAGCACAAAATATGTTCCGTAATTCTACTACAGACTGACGTCAACGATGTAGGCCTATAGTTACGTGCATCTGTCCTACGACGCTTCATGAAAACGGAAATGACCTGCCCTTTTTACAGTCACTAGGTGTCCTTTGTTGCTCCAGCGACCTACTATAAACTACTGCTAGAAGGGGAGTTAGTTCTTTCGCATAATCTTTGTAGAATCTTGTAGATATCTCATGTAGTCCTGATGCCTTTCCGATTGTAGTTGCTTTTCTCTTCCGCCATCGGTTATCTTAATATCTGCCATTTCGATATTCGTACGATGATTGAAAGGAGGGACCTTGTTACAATCTTCCGCGATGAAACAATTTCGGAAGTTAGAATTCAGCATTTCGGCCATCTCTCCGTTATCTTTCGTTTTGAAGCCAGTGTGGACAGTGAGTGACTGACTAGATGATTTTGGACGTCTTACTGACTGTTTTTAGTCAGATCGACTGACAAAATTTTACTTTCAGAGTCATTGAACGCTTATCTCATTGCACTCTTTCCGCTCATTTTCGCTTCGTTCAGCTTTTGTTTGTCAATTAGGTTTTAACTTCTCTTGAATGTGTGACGAAGCTCTCTTTCTTTACGCAGCAATTTTCTAACAAGAGTGAGTCTTGTCCTTTCCTCAAGACCTAGTCTAAGGCACGTTGAACAATGCTTGTGAGCTTTTTCCATTTGTAATCCGCATATTCGTCTTCAACACCGAAAGGTTGCTGTTGACTTTCCTACCTTTCTTGACATTTCTTGTAGCACCCGCAGTCATTGTTGCCGTCACAGCCTTGTTACCGATGATACCTTCCTCCACGTTAACTGATACCATACGTTCAGGTCTCTGTACAGACGTTGCCTTCACGAGTTGCTTCTCTAATTATCTGCTCCAAGTAATTTACGGACAACACGTTCACAATATTGCCACGAGGATCCCTGTCTGTGGTACCAGTTTTGATAGCATGACTCTCCCAGTCTACAAAAATGGTTCAAATGGCTCTGAGCACTATGGGACAACATCTGAGGTCTTCAGTCTCCTAGAACTTAGAACCATTTAAACCGAACTAACCTAACGACATCACACACATCCATGCCCGAGGCAGGATTCGAACCTGCGATCTTAGCGGTCGCGCGGTTCCGGACTGAAGCGCCTAGAACCGCACGGCCACACCGGCCGGCTCTCCCAGTCTACACCTGGGTTATTGAGGTAACCGGCTATTACAACGGTATGATCAAGAAAAGTTCTCTCTGGAACGCTCTACCGCTACAGTTCCTGGCTCAGGCGATCTATAAAAGCGTCCGACTGCCATTTTCTCACCTACCGTCGATGCTTAACTTCACCTAGATTAATTCACATCTGTGATAACATGGCTAGATATCATCGAACGCCTTACGGCAATAAATACTCCCCCACGACTGGCGAGTAAACTATCCTTACAACACATATTCCAATCTGATGATTTCGTTGCTGTTCACTTCTGGTTTCAACTAACTTTCTGTTCCTGATACTGTCTGAGCATCAATAAGCGATGTTAATGCTGGGACCTTTCCTTGAATGCTCTTGAAGTTTACTGTTGTGTTATTAACCTTTTCTGTATCCGATCTACGGGAACAAGCATTCTCTGAATACACTGTGGCTGAAGTGTCTTCGATTTTGCCAGGCATTTCATCTCTGATCCCAAGAGGGCGCCGAGTGGAAGGGAAGGATGGAGGGGAGAGAGGGGGGAAGGAGGGAGGGGGAGGGTCTGGCAGGGCTTCCGCGAATCTAAAAAGCCCCCATATGCACGCCACACGTATTGCGCTACCCTAGCAGACGCTTCCTGCCCGTATGGTTTCTTCGGAAAGGGAACAGCCAGTTTCCTTCCCTTTATTTCCCCAACGGGATCTCTAACGACACTGACGTCAACGACACACTCAGACATCCTTCCTTTTGCGAGCAGCATGGATTCAGTGGATATAAGGTGAGGAAAGTTACACTGTGTGAGTTTCGTAGTCTTGAGAGGGCGCTGGGTTGAGAAGGTGTGTGTGTGTGTGTGTGTGTGTGTGTGTGTGTGTGGCTTGCGTGACGCGTTGTGGGGCTTCCTGCGGGCCTTCCCTGTCCAAAACGAGGGCCGGCGTCTTACCAAACACCGGGAGCTGCGGCGCACGTGCCGCTAGGGGGAAGTCCCACAGCGTTCGTAAATAGGGGCACAATGTTACCCAGGCGGTGGAGGTGTCGCCTCTAAAGTGCTCTGCTGTCAGGGAGGAGGGCTCGCTGATTGACCCACCGCCGCTTACGTGGGATGACACTTCGGCGATGCGTTGCTGTTGAAGGCATTGAGAGAGAGTGGGGAGAGGCCAAAGAACCGTCTTCAGAAAATCTCTCTTTCTCTCTCCGTGTAACTGCAGTATCCGTGCTCAGTTTGTTCTGACGACTCCCACATGTCGGCAGCCGTCTGTTTCAGCTTCGACAGCGTCAATTACCAGCAAGTGGGCACCACTGCCTTCTAGATTCCTGTCATGCATCAGAATTGCGCTTTGTCCGTTTCGTTGTGGGATGTATAGTTCTATAGATTTTTTTGATGTCTTAACCAAACAGTGAACAGTTCCTAGGATAACACAGAGTAGGCATTTGGCACCAAATACAACTCGAGTAGATATAGTTAAAACATCTTTGTCATTTCACAGCACTTTTTGACACTTTAACTTTTCCTTTATCTAGAAAACATTCCTCCAAAGCTATGAGGAAGGTAACAGTAACATCTTATCCGCTTTATGAGCTCAACGTATTTGTCGTTATGGAAGGATTCTGACTTATTTTTACAGACTGCCAATGGGATGTTCTGGTAGAGAAAATGGAAACCAAACATCACATTCATGATCCCGATGTCATGTTACAGTGCTTGTAGTGAGTGCAACGATCGCTGTTAAGGAATGAATGCAGAATGTAATACTACCATTTTATCTTAAAAATAACTTCTTTGCAAGAATTTTTAGCAAAATAGCATTGCGCTGTGTTGAAAAGACTGGCTTTGTTTTCGTGAGGGCTGGCAGCCAACTACCTGTCCCATTCTTGCCAAACTAGACACGCATGTTAATGTCCACATATATGAATTCTTTTCTTGTTCTTAAACTGTAACATTTGATAAAGCTCTTATCCTTCGTAAAATCATCTAGTGTTATTACTGCTAAATGGCTGATTCAGTATATGTTCTTAGCAATGAAACGGTATTTTCAGAAACATTAGATTATCACGGATACTAATAGTGTTGACTTTTACACCTGGGCATACTTGAAGTCAATATTCTGACAAATGGACTGATAGTGATGCAACCCACGTGCGTCATACGCGTTGCATCTGAACCTTCACTTCCTCTCCTCCACTGAGGCGATTTCCTTGTAGTGCAGGGCTTAACAACTGGCCGGTTTTGAGCACGAGTACTCGCGTCTGCTCAGGCACGTGCTCGCGAGCAAGTGCAAGGTCGCGGAGTAGGGAGGGAGGGGAGGGAGGGGAAATGCGCGCGCATGTTTGAATGTGATCTCGCGTTCTTAGCAGATTTAACTAGCCATCTGAATGCTTTCAACATTTCACTACAAGGTAAAGGTCTGCTAATTACTCATTTCATAGATCGAATACGAGCTTTTAAAATGAAATTGACACTTTGGGTGAGTCAGCTGGAAACAGGAAACCTAGCTCATTTTCCTAAATTATCATCCATACAAGATGTTCACAAAGACTGTGAACGTTATTCACATAGTTTAGTTGATCAGCTCTTTCAAGATCTGACAGCACTAGACAGTGATTTTGATCTGTTCTCTCCATATTCAGCGAATATTTAAGAGATTCGTCCTGCGCTGCAGCAAGAAATTATTGACCTGCAGTGTGACAGAGAATACAGAGACAAATTTCAGAACAAGAAAAACATTTTGGAATTCTACAGACACTTCCCTCGGGATAGATTTCCTCGTTTGCACAAACTGGCGGTTACAATAATATAAATGTTCGGTTCCACGTATGTTTGTGAACAACTGTTCTCTGCAATGAAATGTAACAAGACGCGCCTGAGAAACGCATTGTCTGATCGAAATTTAAACTGCACGCTGCGCCTAAAATGCACAAGAACAATTACTCCGAACATAGACGCAATTGTAAAGGGCAAAAAGTACAAGATAACCGAGAATCCCACACTTCAGTGACACCTTTTATTGTGTAACAGTTCACAAATTAATGCGAATGTAGAGGCATACACTAAGCTAATAAAATTATGTGGCATGTGTACATTCTCCTTTATTTGTTTCATTTGTCGCAGTAATAATTCGTGAGTGATATCCCTGCAGGTGGCCGCGGATTTACATTGACTGGCGGCAGCTGTTGTGTGCCCCACGTGACTTTCCCCACTCTCCGCTCTGGTCCGGTAGTGGGGGTAGCGTGCTCGCGCTGCTCCGTGCTCGCGCCTTGCTGCTCACAGCTTGCTCGGCGAGCACGTATGTTGTGAAGCCCTGTTGTAGTGCCTGCGCGTCACGCAACTACACGTCACAATGACGACGTGGTTCCTAGGTCAAATATTGTGAAGTTTCACGTCAGTGTGAAAGCCAGTATCTTGTAACAACAAAGGCTGATCCGTCAAAGACTTCCGGCTCTTAAATAATGCAAAACCACTTATAAGAAAATGATTGAACCGGGTTGTTTTGGAAATTCTAGTAGAAACAGCTTTATAAAAGAAGTACAAAGATATAATTAAAGTGTAAACAAGGGATAGTCCCTATACGTATCTTACAATATCATGTAGTGTGAGGAACACTGTGCCGAAGATTAATTTCGGCCCTATGCTACTTGTATGTGGTATTATTAAAGTTGTTGTGGTGATATTTATTGAACCCTATCTTAACTGAAATGTGTTTATTCGAATCCAATTGATTGCCCATACCAAGATATTTAAACACCGATTCGACTGTAGTAAGAAGATAGCTGCCGCGCGAGATTAGCCGCACGGTCTGCGGTGCTGCAGTCTCGGATTGTGCGGCTCGTCCAGGCGGAGGTTCGAGTCCTCTCCCTGGGGCATGGGTGTCTATGTTTGTCCTTAGGATAATTTAGGTTAACTAGTGTGTAAGCTTAGGGACTGATGACCTTAACTGTTTAGTCCCATAAGGTTTCACACACATTTGAACATTTTGAAGAAGAAGATAGCTATGATTATAAAAGCAAAACAAAAAAACACGTATGACGTTTCTAAAGGAAAACAAGCTTCTTTACAAAAAAAAAATAGTACGCATAGAAGAACACTTCTATACAACACAGCTATCTTTTTTCATACCCGACACGCTACAAATAATAGGTGAAGGTGAACGGGCAGATTCTGCCTTCCTAATTTCCTTACGGCATTCGACACTGTACTCATCGTCTACTTCTAAACAAGACACGATCATACGGAATGTCTTAGCAAATGCGTGACTGAGTCGAGGAATATTCGATTAACATACTGATGGAAGTAAAATTGCAACACCAAGGTAGTTGATAGACGTGTTTCTGCTTCTGAAAGATGACGTTTATTCAAATTTCGCTCCATTCGCAAATTAGTTTTGCGTTGAATACATGGTGTAACGGTCGTGAGTGTTGGTTACCTTTGAGATCGGACGTGGTGAGTTGATGCTGGTCAAGAATGCCTTCAACGCGAGAAAGACGCCATTATCAACACCTCACTGAATTTGAGTGGGGTCGTGTAATATTGCTACGAGAAGCGGAATGTTCCTTCTGCGATATTGCAGAAAGTCTTGGCAGGAATGTAGCCACTGTACTTGATTGTTGGCAGAGGTGGTAACGAGAATTTACGGTCGCAAGAAGACCGGGCTCGGGACGGCTGCGTGGTTCTACCGAGGGGGAAGACGGTCGTGTTCGGCACCACAACGACACAACGAGCTGTTACAAATCTGTTACTTCCACGACAGCTGCGAGCCACACGAACTGCAGCGCGCATTCCACTAACCCCAAACCATTGCCATTTGTGACTTCAGTGGTGTCAAACGAGACCTAATTGGACGACAGGCTGGAGATGAAAGCTGGTTTTGCCTCGGTGCGAGTAATGGCCGTGTGTTGGTTAGGGGGAGGTCAGTTGCGGATCTGCAACCAATCTGCCTTCGTTCTAGACACAGTGGACCTACACCTGCAGTTATCGTCTGGGGTGCGAATTCGTATGACAGCGGGAGCACTCTACATCTACATGGATACTCTGCAAATCACATTTGAATGCCTGGCAGAGGGTTCATCGAACTACCTTCACAATGCTCTATTATTCCAATCTCGTATAGCGCGCGGAAAGAATGAACACCTATATCTTTCCGTACGAGCTCTGATTTCCCTTATTTTGTCGTGGTGATCGTTCCACTCTATGTAAGTCAGTGTCAACAAAATATTTTCACAGTCGGAGGAGAAAGTTGGTGATTGGAATTTCGTGAGAAGATTCCGTCGCAACGAAAAACGCCTTTCTTTTAATGATGTCTAGCCCAAATACTGCATCATTTCTGTGACACTCTCTCCAATATTTCGCGATAATACAAAACGTGCTGCCTTTCTTTGAGCTTTTTCGATGTCCTCCGTCAGTCCTATCTGGTAAGCATCCCACACCGCGCAGCAGTATTCTAAAAGAGGACGGACAAGGGTAGTGTAGGCAGTCTCCTTAGTAGGTCTGTTACATTTTTTGAGTGTCCTGCCAATAAAACACAGTCTTTGGTTAGACTTCCCCACAACATTTTCTGTGTGTTCCTTCCAATTTAAGTTGTTCGTAATTGTAATACCTAGGTATTTAGTTGAATTTACGGCTTTTAGATTAGACTGATTTATCGTGTAACCGAAGTTTAACGAGTTCCTTTTAGCACTCACGTGGATGACCTCATACTTTTCGTTATTTAGGGTCAATTTCCACTTTTCGCATCACTCAGATATCTTTTGTAAATCGTTTTGCAGCTTATTTTGATCTTCTGATGACTTTAGTAGTCTATAAAGCGTCATCTGCAAACAACCGAAGACGGCTAATCACTTTGTCTCCCAAATCGTTTATATAGATAAGCAATAGCAAAGGGAATATAACACTACCTTGGGGAACGCCAGAAATCACTTCTGTTTTACTCGATGATTTTCGTTAATTACTACGAACTGTGACCTCTCTGACAGGAAATCAGAAATCCTGTCACATAACTGAGACGATATTCCGTAAGCACGCAATTTCACTACGAGCCGCTCGTGTGGTACCGTGTCAAAAGCCTTCTGGAAATCCAGAACCCTGACTGCAAATTTGTGTGTCAGTCTGGTGATTCGACCTGCTGTGCTGCCATTCACAAAGAGCACTCCACGAGCTGTTTTCCAACAGGATAACGCTCGCCCACATACTATTGTTGTAACCCAAAGTGCCCTAAAGAGTGTGGACATGCTGCCTTGACCTGCTCGACCACGAGATCTGCCTCCAGTCGAGCACGTATTGGACATTATCGGACGACAACTCCAGCGTCATCCACAACCATCATTAACCGTCCCTGTATTGACCGACCAGTTGCTGCAGGCATGGAACTCGACCAGGTAACAGACATCCGGCATCTGTATAACACAATGCACGCACGTCTGCATGCTTGCATTCATCATCTGGCTGTTACACAGGTTATTAATGTACCAGCATTTCATATTTTCAATGGCTTATTTTGCCTTTACATTAACTTTCGATCTTGCAACGTTAATCACTTAATTATGTCACCCAGACAAATGTATCCCCGATTTCTATTACTCTACACTATTTTTTGATGTTGTAATTTTTTTCCGTCAGTGTGTAAAGTCGTATTTAAAATAATAGAGCAGCCGTAAGTCGGACACAACATTACTTCCACATGTTTCACTCATCAGACGAGAGCATCTTCAGAAATCTAGCAGCCAACGGCCGCACGTTAAATATATCTGCTGTGTACAGCACCGGCGTCAGGCATCAAATTTATGACTGACGTAGCCGTTATACACTACCAGATATATTTAACTTGTGGCCGTTGGCTGCTAGATTTCTGAAGATGCTCTCGTCTGATGAGTGAAACATGTCGATAAAGGAAAGCTGTACGAACTGGAAACTCCGAGAGAATTTTTCTGACTATAGGATCTGGTTTAAAACGAGCCATAGTAAATGCGATTCGTCACATGTGAAACGACATGGTTTCGTAAAGGACTTTCGACATAAGGCATCGAAATTAGAGCTGCGAGCTGTTTATTCAAACGTGGGTCTGTACGTTTTACGCTATCAATAAATGCTTCCGAAGGGCTGGTGTGGGCGAGTTCAGTCAAACTGTATTGCCGGTTATTGAGGAACTGTTGTGATGTGCAGGGCGTTGACGCGGCGTATCACAGAGCTCCACTTGAGAGAATTGCGGAATGTCCCCTGTTATCGCGTGAGTGTAAACACGACGCTGCTGCCACCCTGTACAGGTGTTCAATTAGCTTTTCCGAGTAATAAATCAGATTTTCAAACCAGAACTACGATACGTCTGAAAATGAAAGCTTACCATCAGCGTGTATTGCCAGTTTTGAATTACGGATGCAAAACATGGAATTTTAATGAGAAAAAATATTCAAAAGGAAGAGTTGCTCAGCGAGATATGAAGAGGTGCAAACTGTGAGTTACTAGGAGAGACAGACAGAGCTACGGAGGAGCGTGGAGTGGAAGAGGTAACTACACTCTCTAATGAGAAGCACACGCATACCTATCCATATTAAAGGACGTTCATACGGAGTGTATCTACGCTTCGCCTTTACGGCGGGTTAAACTCTGCTGGGGACTCCCGTGTGTGAGTAACTGTGGAGGAATGGCGACCCCTTGTTCCTCAAGAGCCGAAACTACAGAAGGTGGTGGTGTTAGACGTTGAGGTTGGAACGACGTCGACGTTATAACTCATTCCCGAAATGTTCCAATGCGTTTAGGATAGAACTGTAGGGAGGCCAGTCCAGTTCAGGAATGTTATTGTCCACAAACACGTGTCTCACAGAAGCTTTATGATTTGTCATGCTAATACAATCTATCATTGTCTCCGAAGTGTTGCTGTAAAATGTGTTCATATTCTTCCACATTTAGCGTTTTGTTGAGGGCAATAAGGGGAGCACACTCTAAACACGAAAAACGTCGCCATACCGTAATACCACCATTTTTTTACTCCATATGCACAGTTATTGTTACACACTGAAGACCCGAAGAAACTGGTTCACCTGCCTAATATCGTGTAAGGTCCCAGCGAGCACGCTGCACAACGTGGCAGGGACTCGACTGATGTCTGAAGCAGTGCTGGAGAGAACTGACATCATGAATCCTGCAGGGCTGTTCATAAATCCGTAAGATTAGGAGGGGATGGAGATCTCTTCTCAACAGCACGTTGCAAGGCATCCCAGGTATGCTCAATAATGTTCATGTCTGGGTACTTTGGTGGCCAATGGAAGTGTTTAAATTCATAAGAGGGTTGCTAGAGCCACTCTGTAGCAATTCTGGACGTGTGGAGTGTCGAAGTGTCCTGTAGGAATTTCCAAAATACGTCGGAATGCACAATGGACATGAATGGATGCAGGTGATCTGACAGTATGCTTACGTACGTGTCACCTGTCAGAGCCATGTCTAGACGTATCAGGGGTCCCATATCACTCCAGCTGCACACACCCCACACCATCACAGAGCCTCCATCAGCTTGAACAGTCCCCGGCTGACATGCAGGGTCCATGGATTCACGAGATTGTCTCCATTCTCGTACAAGTCTATCCACTCGATACAATTTGAAACGAGACTCGCCCGACGAGGCAACACGTTTCCAGTCATCGACAGTCCAATGTCGGTGTTGACGGACCCAGGTGAAGCGTAAAACTTTGCGTCGTGCAGTCATGAAGGGTACACGACTGGACCTTCGGCACCGAAAGTCCGTATCGATGACGTTTCGTTGAATGGTAGGCACGCTGACACTTGTGATGGCCCAGCACTGAATTTGCGGAAGGGTTGCACTTCTGTCACGTTGAACGATTCTCTTCACACGTCGTTGGTCCCGATCTCGCAGGATCTTTTTCCAGCCGCAGAGATGTCGTAGATCTGATGTTTTACCGGATTCCTGATATTCACGCTAAACTCGTGCATTGGTCGTAAGGGAAAATCCCCACCCCATCGCTACCTCGTAGATGGTATGTCCCTTAGCTCGCGCGGCGACTATAACACCACGTTCAAACTCACAAATTGCCACTGTAGCAACAGTAACCGATTTAACAACATCGGCAGATATTTTTTGTCTCCAGAATGAGATTTTCACTCTGCAGCGGAGTGTGCGCTGATATGAAACTTCCTGGCAGATTAAAAATGTGTGCCCGACCGAGACTCCAACTCGGGACCTTTGCCTTTCGCGGGCAAGTGCTCTACCATCTGAGCTACCGAAGCACTACTCACGCCCGGTACTCACAGCTTTACTTCTGTGAGTACCGGGCGTGAGTTGTGCTTCAGTAGCCCAGATGGTAGAGCACTTGCCCGCGAAAGGCAAAGGTCCCGAGTTCGAGTCTCGGTCGGGCACACAGTTTTAATCTGCCAGGAAGTTTCATTTTTTGTCTTGTATAGCCGTTGCCGACTGCAGCGCCGTATTCTGCCTCTTTACGTATCTTTGTATTTGAATACGCACGCCTATACCAGTTTCTTCGGCGCTTGAGTGTAGCTGCACTGCTGGTACCACTTTGGGACTCCCGAGTAGTTCCTTTCACTGATTTCGTGCAACTTTTTACAACCACCCTCTGCAACGCTCGACGGTTCCGTCCGTCAGTATCTGAGGTTTGCCTCGTCTCGATTTAGCGTTTCCACTTCACAGTCACATCAGCAACAGTCTTCTTGGGGCAGCTTTAGAGGGGATGCAATACACCTGGTGTCTCGTGTGACATCCAGTGATCAGGTCACTTTCAAAGTCACTGAGCTCTGGCGACCCACTGGATATGCTGTTACTGATTCTCTGCTTGTAACACAATACTTACTCCCACTTCCTCCTTTTGCACTGGCGAGTTCGCCTCTCGTGGCATCTAGCGGTCAATTCCGCATTACATAGTGGTTTCTGGACGGTTTTGATAAAGTAGTATATGACTGCAGTGTAAATGAACCTGTAACGAGGCGATAATAAATGCACCATACTTGAGAAAAGAGTGAGACGACGACTAGCCAGTCGGAGATGCGTAGAGGACATTACAGAACACGACGGAGCGACGTGGACAAGTATAACTAAAGAGCGTGCGTGATACATAGGGAAGTCTAACAGCGGGTGTGGAAGGGCTGCTGCTTTTGCTGCTGATGATAGGCATTCAGTTTTAGGGCACTGTGATTAATAAGTTTACTTCACTGTTCCTCAGATCTCAAACCAGTTTCATAGCCTAGTGTATCACCCTTTCGCTGGATGAAACATAAATTTGTCGTACTTTATTTAGTTTCATGATTGGCAGTACTGTTTAAAGTTTTCGTCTTCTGCTCGGCTAGACGTGCCCTTGAGCAGTTATATCCCTGCAGTTATATCCCTGCTGCCGCTTCAGTTTTATTTGACAACAGATGGAGAGAAAGGCAGTGGAAAAGTATCAGTCCACACTGCTATTCATTCCCACTCCCGGTCCAGTCGCAAATGGCGCATGCAGAAACGACTCTGTCTGCTTCTTTAGTACCTCGTTTTCGCGGTCCTTACACGAGACGTGCGTCCGTGACAGTAAACTCATTGTGTAATCTGCCAGAAATGTCGTACACTAAACTTTCTCAATAGTGTTTCACGAAAATAACATTGTTCAAAAACGGCTCTGAGCACTATGGGACTTAACGTCTAAGGTCATCAGTCCCCTAGAACTTAGAACTACTTAAACCTAACTAACCTAAGGACATCACACACATCCATGCCCGAGGCAGGATTCGAACCTGCGACCGTAGCGGTCGCGCGGTTCCAGACTGAAGCGTCTATAACCGCTCGGCCACACCGGCCGGCAAAGGACATTGTCTTCTGTCACGGACTCTCATGTGAAATCACGGAACATATACGAACCTACCGGTAAAAAAAACGTGGCAGAACGCCTCTGAATTGTTTCGATGTGTCCCTTTGACCCCATATGGCGAGGAGCCCAAACACTAGTGCATACAACTCTGTCGCTTACTAAAATAGTAATATGCCGCTAATGTTATGCATGTGAAAGGATTTTTAATTTTGTGACGCTGACTATGTGTAATGGTAAGGCATTGGACTATTTTTGTTCTCCTAAAGAAGGAGAAAGGAAGCAGTGGCAAGACAAATGAGAATACAACCAAAGTTTTATTAGTTATCAAGCAAAATGTAATTACGTAAAAAGAAACGGTCGTCAGTCTAATTAGGCAAAGTTGTACCAATTACTAGCTTGATTCATAAAGAAAGTTAACATTGTGCGTTGACTTTACTTGATACTAAACTTCCGTTTCGCTGATAAGATACAAGACAGTTTCACAATTTAGCAAGCAGTTTACCAGTGAATTGACCTGAACTACACAGGAGAAGTTTTAATGCGTTTAGGCAATAACTGGCTCTTACTATCTGTACATTAAAGTAGAAAGATAATGATAATTATTGGTAAAATGCTTTCTAATGGTAGACACTACCGACTTGGACAAGAGGTTCTTTTGTTAGTTTAATTACATGGAATTATTACTATTGAAATAGTTACGAAGTAATTGTATCTTTGTACTGACTACTATTTGCATTGTCCGCATCTCGTGGTCGTGCGGTAGCGTTCTCGCTTCCCACGCCCGGGGTCCCGGGTACGATTCCCGGCGGGGTCAGGGATTTTCTCTGCCTCGTGATGACTGGGTGTTGTGTGCTGTCCTTAGGTTAGTTAGGTTTAAGTAGTTCTAAGTTCTAGGGGACTGATGACCATAGATGTTAAGTCCCATAGTGCTCAGAGCCATTTGAACCATTTTGAACTAT
Source organism: Schistocerca nitens (assembly GCF_023898315.1). Lineage (NCBI taxonomy): Eukaryota > Metazoa > Arthropoda > Insecta > Orthoptera > Acrididae > Schistocerca > Schistocerca nitens. The sequence continues at coordinate 2,709,263 of NC_064614.1, forward strand.
TTGCATTCTCAACAAAAATGCACTTCCTTTTATTATTTAGTGGAACATGCGATATCTTGATCTGGTATAGTTTGAGTATTTGTAGCCAGTTACTTACTCGTGATCGCTGTTGTAATATGACATTTAAATCTGGCTCAACTATTAGCATGGCGATCCAGAAAATAAACTATCGGTAGACTCTGATAGAGAGAAGTCTTTAGTTTAACGTAAAATAGAAAATACTGCTAACTACATAACACATGAAATTGCAAACGCTGTTGCTTCAATGAAAAGAATCTTTGAACTACATACCTTAAATCTTCTCTTAGTAACTGTTCTTTCATGGAACTTTAACTGTTCGTTAATGCAAACTACGTGGAGTATTTCAAGACTTATTCTCACTAAATAATTATGTACTTAACAACTCCAAAAAGTTTATTAACTTTTGTTAAAGAGGATAACTTCTTTTCAGTCCAGTAAAATAGTATACTCGGATTCATCGTAGCGTTTGGGATAGGACCCTGTCTAGGTAAATGACTAAGGATAAAGCACGGTGGCTCAATATAAAGTTTACCCGAACACAAAATTATTATTGAAAATGAAACCAGATAACTATTCTACGTAATTATTCAGTACTCGCCTGATAAACTGAGATGAAGGTGGTGGCAGCGTGGACCTCCTGCGCTATTAAGAAAAATGGGTTCAGATGGCTCTGAGCACTATGGGACTTAACATCTGAGGTCATCAGTCCCCTAGAACTTAGAACTAATTAAACCTAACTAACCTAAGGACAACACACATATCCATGCCCGAGGCAGGATTCGAACCTGCGACCGTAGCGGTCGCTCGGTTCCAGACTGAAGCGTCTAAAACCGCTCGCACACATCGGCCGGCCTATTCAGAAAAGGCGACAAAAGTACGCACGGCTCTTTCTGTGTAGCAAGCTCTGAAATTTCTCTTCTTAGCGTCGGATTTTCATAGTACAGAGCTGACCAAAGTATGCCACGAATAACAAGGGCATTACTTCCACATCCGAGGCTGTATTGTGCAATATAATCTTGCAGTTCTTCTCACCTATTTCAGTTCACAAGATGCGCACTCCTTGCCTGTTAGCCACCGACTGGTTCATGCCACACAGGATCCTTACAGTTCGACTGCCAGATCCATCTTTTCTACTCCAGCCTCGCCAGTTCCGTTGCGGAGGGACTCAAAAAATGGTTCAAATGGCTCTGAGCACTATGCGACTTAACTTCTGAGGTCATCAGTCACCTAGAACTTAGAACTAATTAAACCTAACTAACCTAAGGACATCACACACATCCATGCCCGAGGCAGGATTCGAACCTGCGACCGGAGCGGTCACGCGGTTCCAGACTGAAGCGCCTTTAACCGCACGGCCACACCGGCCGGCCTGCGGAGGGACTCCCTCCAAGTATTACATTATTACAAGTTTACTTTCCCTTTGAATTAACAGGTATTATAATTAAAGTTTTGATTTTTACATTCGTTGCAGCACATTACTTTTGAAATTACATCCATAGATTAATTACAATTACACGAATTATCGTAAATAATGAATAAAACATTTACATCGATTTTACACCAAATAACATGGTTATACAGAAGTCACATTAAATAAAAGAGAGACAAATGAATGTTCAAATGTGTGTGAAATCTTATGGGACTTAACTGCTAAGGTCATCAGTCCCTAAGCTTACACACTACTTAACCTAAATTATCCTAAGGACAAACACACGCACCCATGCCCGAGGGAGGACTCGAACCTCCGCCGGGACCAGCCGCACAGTCCATGACTGCAGCGCTCGGCTAATCCCGCGCGGCAAAAGAGAGACAAAGAAGTTAGACAGGACCATTATAGGTAAAATCGATAATAGAGTTATAAGCAGTGCTGACTAATGGATCACACAACTGTTCTGTTTTCTACAGGAGCTACATTTCCCTAGGATTCTCACAATAAGCCGAACTTACCACTCCTCTTCCCTGTAACAGAATTACGGGGTCGTAGCTTCTCATGTCACTTTGCAAATTAAGGAAGATTGCTATGCTTACAGTAAGGCAAAAAGAGGAGGTGCCAACCGAAAAATCACTCCGAGACGAAGAGTGGGTAAGAAATTGTAATTCCTGAATCAGACCCAGAGGAAAACGCGACGGTGTTCCGTCGCTATGTCTCCCTTTGCCCTTACGGTGCCGTTTGGAAGGGCATGAGGTCGTCCTACGGCTCTCGCGACTATTGTGAGCTTCCGAGACCTTAGGACCACTACTTCTCACTCAGGTCGCACCCCGTTCTCTCCCTCCAACAGACGATAAATCCGTGGCAGTGCCGGGAACTGAACACGGGTCCTCTGCATGGCAGTCGGACGCGCCGACCGCGCGAGTGCAGGGGAGGACGAAGAAGAGTAGGAAATGAGTAATACAGTACGGTTCAGGTTTTTTCCGCCCAGCAATGTAATTTTGCTGGTACGGTTCAGGTTTTCTTCGCCAAGTACTGTAATTTTGCTCGCGCACCCACGGCTGGATGAGTCGTGGCAGAAACGTATGCACCGCTCCGTATCTTTGCCACTGTGACGTCTGAAGCTGAGGACGACACGAGGCTCATGGGAGAGGGGAGCAGACAGAAGCTGGCCAGCAGCGTCACACCCGTGTCCGGCAGTGCGCGCCCGGCCGTGGAGGGAAGAAGAATAGGGCGGGACTGCTGGCCGAAAACCGAGCGGCCGTAGAGGCGGCAGGGCGTGACAGAGCGCGCATTCCGCGCCGTGGCTGGCTGCCTTCTTGCGACACCGCCGGAGCACCCGCTCGAGCGTAGCAGATCTGCAGAATGCCGGCACAGCTCTTCCTGTGTGTCCGCCGGCAAAAAGACGGGCCGGCGGCCGGGAAAAGGATCCTCAGAAAGGGGGAAGATCCTCACAAAAACCACTCGCTTCTTAAAACGTACTCTCTCTGTTTTTGTAGAAGATGCGTCCTGTCTGGTTTCAGATAGACAAGCAAATTCGAGGGTACATTGGCAGTATAAACTTTCACGTGCGGATAAGACACTAACCAAATAACAGTGTCGTTTCACAATGAAACGAAAATAAAAAAAAAAAATTAACTTTTAGTCTTAGGGCTAGAACTTTGCTTCCGCCGTATTCCAGTAGATGGCAGTACATCTACATCCACATGGTTACTCTGCAATTCACACCTAAGTGCCTGGCAGAGGGTTCATCGAACCATTTTCGTACTACTTCCCTACCATTCCACTCTCGAATGGCGCATGGGGAAAAGGAACATCTAAATTTTTCCGTTAGAGCTCTGATTTCTCTTATTTTATTATGATGATCATTTCTCCCTACGTAGGTGGGTCTCAACAAAAAATTTTCGCTTTCGGAAGAGAAAGTCGGTGACTGAAATTTCGTAAATAGATATCGCCGCAAAGGAGACTGCCTTTGTTTCAGTGACTGCCACCCAACTCTCGTATCATATTAGTGACATTCTGTCCGCCCCCGGTAGCTGAGTGGTCAGCGCGACAGAATTCAATCCTGAGGGCCCGGGTTCGATTCCCGGCTGGGTCGGAGATTTTCTCCGGTCAGGGACTGGGTGTTGTGTTGTCCTAATCATCATCATTTCATCCCCATCGACGCGCAGGTCGCCGAAGTGGCGTCAAATCGAAAGACTTGCACCCGGCGAACGGTCTACCCGACGGGAGGCCCTAGTCACACGACAGACAAACACTGACGCTCTCAGCCCTATTGCGCGATATCACGAAACGGGCTGCCCTTCTTTGCACTTTTTTCGATGTCATCCGTCAATTCTACCTGGTAAGGTTCCCATACCGCGCAGCAATATTCCAGCAGAGGACAAGTGTTATGTAGGCTGTCTCTTTAATGGGTTTGTCGCATCTTCTAAGTGTTCTGCCAACATAGCGCAGTCTTTGATCCGCCTTCCTCACAATATTGTCTATGTGGTCTTTCCAATTTAAGTTGCTCGTAATTGTAATTCCTAGGTATTTAGTCGAATTGACAGCCCTTAGATTTGTGCGATTTATCGTATACCCAAAATTTATCGGATTTCTTTTAGTATTCATGTGGATGACCTCGCACTTTTCTTTGTTTAGTGCCAATTGCCACTTTTCGCACCATACAGAAATTCTCTCTAGATCATTTTGTAATTGGAATTGATCGTCTGATGATTTTACTAGATGGTAAATTACAGCGTCATCTGCAAACAATCCAAGGGGGCTCCTCAGATTATCACCTAGATCATTTATGTAAATCAGGAACAGCAGAGGGCCTATGAGACTACCTTGCGGAACTCCGGATGTCACTTCTGTTCTACTCGAACAGTAAGTGCAAGCGGTGGTGGATTTAGTTGGTCGTAAGCGTCATACAATAAGCTTTGGCATTTTTAAACATGAAACAATCAAAAATTATTCCATTTGTGGTTGTATCACAAAGTTATTATCTGCTGAATATGTCAACTTACGAGCCCAGTCCTCGTCCTTCGCGGGGAGTTTCTATTTTCTGCTTTACTACGAAGAAATCTGCGGCTGAGGCTAACAAAACAAAATTCTGGGTAAGACCTATGGTGGGGCAACTATTAGCGAAACTTCCTCGCAGATTAAAACTGTGTGCCGGACCGAGACTCGAACTCGGGACCTTTGCCTTTCGCGGGTAAGTGCTCTACGAACTGAGCTACCCAAGCACGACTCACGCCCCGTCCTCCAGCTTTACTTCCGCCAGTACCTCGCCTCCTACCTTCCAAACTTTACAGAAGGTCTCCTGCGAACCTTGCAGAACTAGCACTCCTGAAAGAAAGGATATTGCGGAGACACGGTTTAGCCGCAGCCTGGGGGATGTTTCCAGAATGAGATTTTCACTCTGCAGCGGAGTGGAAGATAGAAGGCGAGGTACTGGCGGAAGTAAAGCTGTGAGGACGGGGCGTGAGTCGTGCTTGGGTAACTCAGTTGGTAGAGCACTTCCCCGCGAAAGGCAAAGGTCGCGAGTTCGAGTCTCGGTCCGGCACACAGTTTTAATCTGCCAGAGAGTTTCATATCAGCGCACACTCCGCTGCAGAGTGAAAATGTCATTCTGGGAACTATTAGTGAAATTACGTGCAATCACAGGAGATCGTTATCGAAAGCAATCGATGCCTTTGAGCGAAGCACTGGAAGACAAACGGCCTCAGTGTAGCGACATGCATCAAAAGGTGATCTTTCAGCATGGCATGCCGCAACACCCGACAGAACCCGCTTGGAAACGTTGAAATGGGAAGTCCTACACCAGCCGCCCTATTCTCCGCACACTGCTCCTTCTCTGCCACCTTTTTCGATCAGTGGCTGACCAGCACTTCCGGCCATATTAATAACCGCAGAATTGGATCGGTTCACAGCCGGCAGATCATGTGAGCATGGACGAAAATCAGAGGGCGCGAAGTCCGGGCTGTGTCGTGGATGATCAAACACTTCCCATCGAAAACGCTGCAGGAGCGGCCTCATTCCCCCTGAAATGCGTGGCCGAGAATTATCACGAATAAGGAAATGCATGACAGGTACGTTCTGTGGGCCGCAGGAAATTAGACGAAATCTCTCACAAGCACTCATACTTCGCCGGAGAGACTGTTTGCTAGGTATCTTTACGTGCTCACTGCGCGCTCAGAGCTGAAAAGAGCGACGTGACGCGATGGACTGGCATACTAGAGACCCTGTTGAACAAATCGACGCAAAGCTTCATCCGACTGTGCTTTCCATATTATGATCTATCGGATATTAGTTTCCGAATACACCTCGTGCTTTAGTAAACAATTGATTGTTTCGTAAAAACTAAACTCCATCCGAACAGCCAAGTGAAGGGCCAACGGTACCAACCGGCCGCCGTGTCTTCCTCCGTTACAGGCGTTACTGGTTGCGGATATAGAGGGGCATGTGGTCAGCACACCGCTCTCCCGGTCTTATGTCAGTTTACGAGACCGGAGCCGCTACTTCTCAGTCAAGCAGCGCCTCAAGTTTTCCTCACGAGGTCTGAGTGCACTCCGCTTGTCATCAGCGCTCGGCAGACCAGACGGTCACCCAGCCCGACAGAGATTAGCTTCGGTGATCTGACGGGAACGGGTATTATCACTGCTGCAAGGCTGTTTGACCTTGATTGTTTAATGCTGTCTCCTAAATGATAATTCCATACAAACATAACTGTATCATACACTGCTGGCCATTAAAATTGCTACAGCAAGAAGAAATGCGGATGATAGACGGCTATTCATTGGACAAATATATTATACTAGAACTGACATGTGATTACATTTTCACGCAATTTGGGTGCATAGATCCTGAGAAATCAGTACCCAGGACAACCACCTCTGGCTGTAATAACGGCCTTCATACGCCTGGGCATTGAGTCAGACAGAGCTTCTATGGCTGCCCGGGCAGCTTCGACACGATACCACAGTTCGTCAAGAGTAGTGATTGGCGTATTGTGACGAGCCAGTTGCTCGACCACCATTGACCAGACGTTTTCAATTGATGAGAGATCTGGAGAATGTGTTGGCCAGGGCAGCAGTCGAACATTTTCTGTATCCACAAAGGCCCGTACAGGACCTGCAACACGCGGTCGTGCATTATCCTGCTGAAATGTAGGGTTTCGCAGGGATCGAATGAAGGGTAGAGCCACGGGTCGTAACACATCTGAAATGTAGCGTCCACTGTTCAAAGTGCCGTCATTGTGAACAAGAGGTGACGGAGATGTGTAACCAATGGCACCCCATACCATCACGCCAGGTGATACGCCAGTATAGCGATGACGAATACACGCTTCCAACGTGCGTTCACCGCGATGTCGCCAAAGACGGAAGCGACCATCATGATGGTCTCCGATCTGATAGTCCACGCTGCTGCAAACGTTGTCGAACTGTTCGTGCAGATGGTTGTTGTGTTGCAGAAGTCCCCATCTGTTGGCTCAGGGATCGAGACGTGGCTGCACGATCCGTTACAGCCATGCGGATAAGATGCCTGTCATCTCGACTGCTAGTGATACGAGGCCGATGGGATCGAGCACGGCGTTCCGTATTACCCTCCTGGACCCACCGATTCCATATTCTGCTAAATCTCATTGGACCTCGACCAACGCGAGCAGCAATGTCGCGATACGATAAACCGCAATCGCGATAGCCTACAATCCGACCTTTATCAAAGTCGGTAAGCATTTCTCCTCCTTACACGAGGCATCATAACAACGTTTCACCAGGTAACGCCGGTCAACTGCTGTTTGTGTATGAGAAATCGATTGTAAACTTTCCTCATATCAGCACGTTGTAGGTGTCGTCACCGGCGCCAACCTTGTGTGAATGCTCTGAAAAGCTAATCATTTGCATATCACAGCATCTTCTTCCTGTCGGTTAATTTTCGCGTCTGTAGCATGTCGTTTTCGTTGTGTAGCAATTTTAATGGGCAGTAGTGTATAATTTTAAGTTATTCTTTAAATTTCACAAATGGTTGTAAGTGAGTATGAGTTAATAGGTTGTTTCAAATTAGTGAGATTCGTAATTGTTGTTAATGGCATGTCTACACATATGTAATCTTCAGTTGTTCCATATTTTGAATAATAAGTGCCAAAATTAATCATATAATAAGAGAAAACTCAGTAGAGTGTACGGAACAATAGTCTAAAGATCGTGTATCGGCTGCTTCAATACTTAATCTAAAGCTGCTACGTGACACCACGCAGAGGGAGTGAAGTGTAACTGGCGCCGTTTGATCCGGCGTGAGAGGTGAGACACTTGCGGCCATGCTGACAGAGTGCAGGGGAAGTGGAAGGGGAAGGGGAAGGGGAAGAGGAAGCGGCCGCTCGCTACGGATCCGCGGCTCGCAGCTGCGGAGAACTCAGCGGCCGCCTGCTGCTGCCGGCGGCGCACCGTTAGCTGCTCGCCGGTGGTTTTTGGTGCGCCACCTGTTCTGCGGCGCTGCGCTCAGGACTCGTGTGGCAGCGCGCGGCGCGCCGTACGACTCCACCTGCCGCTTCTTGCCTCTCGCATTGCAAGGCACCCACGTCGCTGTTACAGCGATCTGGAGCAGGTCCACCTTCGGCTCCAAAGTCGTGCTCTCGAAAACCAGCTTTTTTAAAAAAAACTAACTATTCAAACAACAAAATATGTGAATTATATTTAAGGGATTCCTAACGTTTTTCTAGCAATCCCTAGATAAAACGCAACTGATTAGTTTGTATGGCGACTACAGTCGAAACAAGGCCCCGGGAGTAGACAACATTCCATCAGAAGTACTGACGGGCTAGGGAGAGCCAGTCCTGACAAAACTCTACCGTCTGGTGAGCAAGATGTATGAGACAGGCGAAACACCCTCAGACTTCAAGAAGAATATAATAATACCAATCCCAAAGAAAGCAGGTGTTGACAGATGTGAAATTTACCGCACTATCAGTTTAATAAGTCACAGCTGCAAAATACTAACGCGAATTCTTTACAGACGAATGGAAAAACTGGTAGAAGCCGACCTCGGGGGAGATCAGTTTGGATTCCGTAGAAATGTTGGAACACGTGAGCCAATACTGACCTTACGACTTATCTTAGGAGAAGGATTAAGGAAAGGCAAACCTACGTTTCTAGCATTTATGAACTTAGAGAAAGCTTTTGACAATGTTGACTGGAATACTCTCTTTCAAATTCTAAAGGAGGCTGGGGTAAAATACAGGGAGCGAAAGGCTATTTACAATTTGTACAGAAACCAGATAGCAGTTATAGTAGTCGAGGGGCATGAAAGGGAATCAGTGGTTGGGAAGGCAGTGAGACAGGGTTGTAGTCTCTCCCCGCGGTGGTCTAGCGGTTCTGGCGCTGCAGTCCGGAACCGCGGGATTGCTACGGTCGCAGGTTCGAATCCTGCCTCGGGCATGGGCGTGTGTGATGTCCTTAGGTTAGTTAGGTTTAAGTAGTTCTAAGTTCTAGGGGACTTATGACCTAAGATGTTGAGTCCCATAGTGCTCAGAGCCATTTGAACCATAGTCTCTCCCCGATGTTATTCAATCTGTATATTGAGCAAGCAGTAAAGGAAACAAAAGAAAAATTCGGAGTAGGTATTAAAATCCATGGAGAAGAAATAAAAACTTTGAGGTTCGCCGATGACATTGTAAATCTATCAGACACAGCAAAGGACTTGGAAGAGCAATTGAACGGAATGGACAGTGTCTTGAAAGGAGGGTATAAGATGAACATCAACAAAAGCAAAACGAGGATAATGGAATGTAGTCGAATTAAGTCGGGTGATGCTGAGGGAATTAGATTAGGAAATGAGACACTTAAAGTAGTAAAGTAAAGAAGATATAAAATGTAGACTGGCAATGGCAAGGAAAGCTTTTCTGAAGAAGAGAAATTCGTTAACATCGAGTATAGATTTAAGTGTCAGGAAGTCGTTTCTGAAAGTATATGTATGGAGTGTAGCCGTGTATGGAAGTGAAACATGGACGATAAATAGTTTGGACAAGAAGAGAATAGAAGCTTTCGAAATGTCGTGTTACAGAAGAATGCTGAACATCAGATGGGTAGATCACATAACTAATGAGCAGGTATTGAACAGAATTGGGGAGAAGAGGAGTTTGTGGCACAACTTGACAAGAAGAAGGGACTGGTTGGTAGGACATGTTCTGAGACATCAAGGGATCACAAATTTAGTATTGGAGGGCAGCGTGGAGGGGAAAAATCGTAGACGGTGACCAAGAGATGAATACACTAAGCAGATTCAGAAGGATGTAGGTTGCAGTAAGTACTGGGAGATGAAGAAGCTTGCACAGGATAGAGTAGCATGGAGAGCTGGATCAAACCAGTCTCAGGACTGAAGACCACAGCAGCAACAACAACAGTTAATCTTCGTAATCGCGAGGGAAGTCAGTCTCAAGAGTGTCAGCAAGCAATGATTAGTTAGTACTATAACGGAAATTAGTGCAACTGAGGAGCTGCAAAGATAAGGACCTCTTACTCTAATGGAGACAATCTTCCATCCAGTGCACTTGTTTGTGCAGTTTGTATAATCTGAGACAACTCTGGACCATATTTATTTATTTCATTAACAGTACAGACGAACCCACCGCCATGAAATGTGAGGTGGGTCGGATGCTTCTGAAACTGATAGCAAAGACTTCTCATTGTCACAATCTTATTGGTATACAGTTGTTAATGCTCTTTTTAATAATATAAAGAACATAATATATAAAGATTTCCCTGAGGTTACAGCGAATTGAATGCTTAACAATTGTTAAAATGGTTCCATATAATTTGTTACTACCTAGTTGATGAGAATTAACTTATATAAGCAAATGTCAAAGAAAAATAAAAAAAAAAATGTAACACAGTCACCGCAGTGAAAATAATTTGTAGTATGTAGAGGGAAGTGATATGCTGCATTTGGATGTGTAACACAGTCTAAGTAGCATGTTGGTTAGTAATGGCCTATTTCTACCTATTTCAGATGAGAAGGTCTCGGTACAACCTCGAGCTATTCTCATCTGAAATGGTTTGTGCTAGTTTATGTTTACACAGATTATTCAGATTAAATGCTGATTGAGCACTTCATACATGGAATACATGAATTTTAGCTTTACATGAGAAATGTACTTCTGTTTGTAACTTGTTAGTAGAAACAGAATATAGTTCATTCCTACTTGAATCCATCATTCCTTAAACAGCTTAATACATTTCTGATGTAAACAAAATTCATTGATTTTAGCTTTGAATAGAGAAGAGAATATACTTCTGTCTGCATACAGTAAGACGAGCAATACATTACTGCTTCTGTACAGAATACTTTAAACACTACGCAGGATGTCATTGGGGAGGAGGAGCCTCGGAATAAAAGTTCTTCGAGCCTTCTCCTCCCAAGCGACATTACCTTATTATTACACTCTTAGCATGTGGTGCCGGTGTTTATTCGTTTTATGATTGTTGCGTTGTGGCATGCAGTGTCATGTATTGTTGGTTTACATATTGATCCCATCTGAGTTGTGTCCTCCCATGTCGTTTGTTGTGTTGTTTGTGGTTGTCTGCGTCTCCTTCCGTATGGGTTTTTGGCGCTTGTATTCTTTGTGCAGAGTGTTCGATACAATATCGGCTACGCTATTTATTGTGTTCCAGTCATCGGGATTACGTATTATTTGTACTGTGTAGTTCCCACTTGTAGTAGCGTGTTGCACAGCAGTGACTGAACCATAACTGAATCCAAAAGCTGTAGAATCTGCACACAAAAGAAGTTTGCACTGAACTGGTAAGACTTAATCTCTACTGTGTCCTAACTGCGCCGCTGCATTTGCCACCAGTCTTCTGTACAAGTAACTTGCCCTATAACGCTGAGCAATCACATAATAAAAAATGATTCTAATTGCATTGTCAAATGTACGAGATATTTCTGTGTGCCTGGACAGTTAAACACGGGATGCAGTCATTCCGTGGCTTATCGCAGACCGTGAGCCCACACACTGATAAGCGAGAGCATAACGACCACTGCACACCGCGACGGTGGCGTCGCGAGCGCGTGGGACGGTAAAAAAAAGTATGCAAGTGGAGCAGACACGGACGGGGGATCGCAAATGGGGAAGTCCATTGAGATAAGCGACTTTGACAAAGGGCAGATTATTATTACGCAGAGCCTGTGAACGAGTATCTCGAAAACGCCGAAGATGGTCGAATGTTCACGTGCTACTGTCGTGAGAATCTGTGGAAAGAGATAAAAAGACAGTCAAACTACCACTAGGCGCTAAATGCTTGGGCTTACACTGTAAGTAGGCTGTTTAGGTTCTTATATTGGTAACGCCACCGCCACCTAGCGCTCTGTATGAAAATCACTGGCTGTGCTGTGTGCAGTCTGTGGCTGGGTGGCATTGTTGGAATTTGCTATTGTAGTGTTGGGGAGCTGGATGTTAACAGCGCGTAGCGTTGCGCGGTTGGAGGTGGGCCCCCAGCAGTGGTGAAGAGAGAGAGCGGAGTTTTGAGAGCGGATGATCTGGACGTGTGTTCGTCAGAGACAGTAAATTTTTATACTGGGTATCATGAACTGATATATATATTATGACTTTTGAACACTATCAAGGTAAATACATTGTTTGTTCTCTATCAAAATCTTTAATTTGCTAACTATGCCTATCAGTAGTTAGTGCCTACAGTAGTTTGAATCTTTTATTAAGCTGGCAGTAGTGGCGCTCGCTGTATTGCAGTAGTTCGAGTAACGAAGATTTTTGTGAGGTAAGTGATTTGTGAAAGGTATAGGTTATTGTTAGTCAGGGCCATTCTTTTGTAGGGATTATTGAAAGTCAGACTGCGTTGCGCTAAAAAATATTGTGTGTCAGTTTAGTGTTGATCAGAATAAGTAAAGAGCGAAATGTCTGAGTACGTTCAGTTCTCCTCATCTGTTTGAAAATCGAATAACGTAAGGGGTTTTACCAGCACAGTAATTCAATAATTTTTCTAAGGGGACGTTTCATAACACGAATCTTTACAAAACGTGGGGTTCGGAGGTGGGGTTCGGAGGTGGGGTTGGGAGGCTTGTCTGCTGTGCAAAGCAGAATAGATGGTGATCTGTGGAATCTCTGCCAAAAGAGCACAATGCTGGTGCACGAAAAATATTTCGGAGCACACCGATCATCGGACGTTGTTGAACATGGAGGCCCGCAGCAGGCCACGTCTACGTCTTCACATGTTGACCCAGCGACATCGTCAGTCACCATTGCAGTGGGCACGGGAGCATCGGGATTCGACTGTCGATCAACGGAAACGTTTCGGCTTAATCACAGTTTTGCTACACAAGATCGATGGTCTTCTCCACAAACACCATCATCGAAGTGAACGGCGACTCGAAACGTGTAGCGCACCACGGAAGCAGGCTGGTGGGAGCAGTGTTATGCTGTGGGAGACGTTCTCCTGCGCTTGCATGGGGCCTGTGGTAGTAGTGGAAGATACGCTGACAGCTGAGAAGCAACTGCATCCCCTCATGCCAGATGTCATTTTTCAGCTGGATGATTTTCCAAGACTCGGAACCAGAACCGTGCTACAGCGGTTTCAGAAGCATTACAGTGAACTCACGTTGATGTCTCGGCGACCAAATTCGCCTGATGTAAATCCTGTGGAAGCCATCTGGGTCGCCATTGGGCGCCATCACCACGTACGCAGATCAGCGACTCATTATTTACGCCAACTACATGTCATGTTGCGTAGACGTCTAATGCCACACACCTACACAAAAATACGAAGAAACTATTGGATCCCCGATACACAGAGTGAGCGATGTATCTCGTTCCAAAGGTGGACCAACAAGCTGCTAAACAGGTGGTCATAATGGGCTGGATCATCAGTGCATATCATTTTACGGGATACACAACAGTGATATCATAGAAACTAACTGACTGTTACAGAATGAGATAGAGATTTAGTATGTTGCACGAGCAAGGATGATAACGGCATTTATGGATACTCCGCTCCCCATGAGCACGCGACACAGATCCGTCCATAAAGAAACTAAGACCGTTTTCAGTCTCAGTGGCAAGTAATGGCAACATATTTACTGTACCTAGCCGCGACGTGGGATAACAGACTGGTACTACATGAATCAAGGCGATTACATTTGCGAAGTGTTGCTTAACCCGGTAGCATTTTCGATCTCACCGACAGATTTGTAGCGGCGTGATGTGAAACGGCAACCTGCGACAGCATGACCGGGCCGAACCGAGGCCAGAACAAAAGGCGTGTAACTCACGAGCAACTAGGGCACGTGGGATCTGGGTCCACACCACACCGAGTCCAGAACGATTTCTCGTGGCACTTTTCTGACTGGATGCCGCAAACCAAAGAGCATGTCGCGAGACATAACATGTGTTGTGAATTGGCAGGAGCCAATTCACGGGGTTTGGAGGAAGCCGTAAGGCACGCGTTTAAGCTCACGCAGGCTGGCGTGAGGTCTGGAACAGGTAAAGTAATTATACTATCGAGAAAAGTACGTAGCTTCAGGAAAACTTTAATCCATAATTGGTGAACATCGGTCTGACGGTACAGGCATCACAAGATTAACAGAAAATGATAATGGCGCCTTGCTAGGTCGTAGCAAATGACGTAGCTGAAGGCTATGCTAACTATCGTCTCGGCAAATGAGAGCGTAATTTGTCAGTGAACCATTGCTAGCAAAGTCGGCTGTACAACTGGGGACGAGTGCTAGGAAATCTCTCTAGATCTGCCGTGTGGCGGCGCTCGGTCTGCAATCAGTGATAGTGGCGACACGCGGGTCCGACGTATACTAGCGGACCGCGTCCGATTTAAAGGCTACCACCTAGCAAGTGTGGTGTCTGGCGGTGACACCACAGCAAGCATCAGGCATATCCAAAGAGCTGGGCTAAGCAGTGCACCATCGTTAGCGACAAGTAAATATGCGTCCTTCTTTGTGTAAGACAGGGTAGTATTATGTTAAATTACCTGTGAAAAAAAAGAAACATGAAACGCGTTTGAAGCTACGCTGCCGGGAAAAAAGATGCAACTTCCTCAAAAACATAGCCGTTTTATTGACAAGTGAGGTGACGGGTCATTGTAAGAGTACATGATAACAGATTCAGACCAAATGAGTTTTAGAAGTCACAGTAAAGGTCGCATCAACACACTGTATCCGCGCTCTGGCGGCAACGCAGGAATGCATTCTCGAGCACAAATGATCATAAAGGTGCAGACTGTCATCCGGCGATAGATTTCTTGTGTCTTTTGTTCCTTTTCGGCAGTGGAAGGCCCTGGAGAATGAGAAACTTCAGTTAGCGAGAGATTTGGTGATGCTCTCCAGGACAGTTGTTCTACGCCACGAACAACACGTTGCGCAGCAGCAGCCGTATGTGGACGCGCACTGTCCTGCTGAAAAACCACGTCTCCTTCCTGTTGAAGACTTGGCAGTAGCATGGGGATAAGAGCCTGTGCAACGTAGTGGACACTGCTTACTTTACTCTGCAGAAACACCCAGTGCGGGCGGCGAGTAGCAACTGATCACCCCGCGGCTCCTTGTAGCCTCGGATAGGACGTGTGAGTCGTGGGCGAGTGCGTTCTGGAATAGGAAGCTCATCAGCTGTCCGCCATATACGTGTACGTCCATCGTTCACATACAGTGAGAACTGCTCTCACCACTAAAGGCAACAGAGCGCCATTCCATCCTCCAGTCGACTCTTTCACAACACCAGTGTGGCCAGGCTTCTACAGTTACGCCTTACATGACTACTGTGCGATTCACACGTAAGTGCCTGGCACGATACTCTTCGAACCACCTTCGGACTACTTCTCTACCGTTCGCCTCTCTAACAGCGCGTGGGAAAAGTGACCACTTAAATCTTTCTCTTCGAGTTCCAGTTTCTCTTACTTTATTATGATGATCATTTCTCCCTATGTGGGTTGGCGACAATAAGATATTTTCGCACAGCTCGGAATTGAAATTTCCTTCGAAAACTCTCGCCACACCGAGAAACGCTTTTGTTTCAATGATTGCCATCCCATCTCGCTTATCATATCCGCCACACTCTGTCCCCTATTTAGCGATGGTAAAAAAGTATCTGCCCTTCTTTGAACCTCTTGCTTGTCGTGGTATCAGTGGTAGACTGGTCAGTGGCACACGTGATCTTGATCCATATGAAGCTTGTACCTGTACAAATATCATTGGTGACCTTACAGTTCTAGAAGAATGCAATTATAATGAAATATAAACGTTTACCTGCTTAAAGGCGTTGATAAATATCAACAGGGACCGCTGAAAAACGTGTGCCTCGACCGGGACTCGAACCCGGGACCTCTATCCGACTGGGCCAACAGGACACAGCCGATAGTGCTACTGAAGGGACTCATCACTGGCACGCTCCCCGTGAGACCCACACTTTCCAACTTTCTTTCCATGTAAGCAAGAGGTGCCGGGTTCGAGTCCCGATCAGGGCACACATTTTGATATTTATCAACGCCTGTAAGCAGCTGAAGTTCTACATTTCATTATAATTTCATTGATCTTAATCCTGCTGCAACCAGACGGTTCCGAATGATCCCTGATTACGCAGCAGGTGCAACATGTGGCCGGATTTCGTCAATCTATGGTGTTCGCTCGGCCACTACGCGTACGTCCAAAGCCTGGTCTACAGGTGTTGGAATGTTCCTGGGACCACTGTGGAAAGCAGTGACACACCACCGATACATTGTGCCCACCATATGCAGCAATCCGTAGATCAACAATGAGACCCCAATCAAATGGCTGAAGCTTGTCAACAGGAGAATGTACTCCTCGGAGGGGCGTGGTTGCACTCCACCGTGAATGTTGGAAATACCGTTCGCCTGTAAACTCAGCACAGTTACTGCCTGCAGAGTCAGACCAGAGCGTGCACAGACAATCTACCGGAGCGCAGTCTGACAGCCGATGGCCGTGACAGACGAACCACCAACACTTCAGTCCCTCGGCTCGCACACATCCTGGTGCCATTGAACACAGTCCGTGAGGGTGTTGCAGATCTTTTCTTTTTTTTTTGCCGGCGGTGTACATTTACACTACTGGCCATTAAAATTGCTACACCACGAAGATGACGTGCTACAGACACGAAATTTAGCCGACAGGAAGAAGATGCTGTGATGCGCAAATGATTAGCTTTGCAGACCATTCACACAATGATGGCGCCGGTGGCGACACCTGCAACGTGCTGACATGAGGGAAGTTTCCAACCGATTTCTCATACACAAACAGCAGTTGATCGGCGTTGCCTGGTGCAACGTTGTTGTGATGCCTCATGTAAGGGGGAGAAATGCGTACCATCACGTTTCCGTAGGATTGTAGCCTATCGCGATTGCGGTTTATCGTGTCGCGACATTGCTGCTCGCGTTGGTCGACATCCAATGGCTGTTAGCAGAATATGGAATCGGTGCGTTCAGAAGGGTAAAACGGAATGCCGTGCTGGATTCCAACGGCAGGAGCGCCTGCGATGGTGTACTCAACGACGAACTTGCATGCACGAATGGCAAAACGTCATTTTTTCAGATGAATCCAGGTTCTGTTAACAGCATCACGATGGTCGCATGCCGGCCGCGATGGTCTCGCGGTTCTAGGCGCTCAGTCCGGAACCGCGCGACTGCTACGGTCGCAGGTTCGAATCCTGCCTCGGGCATGGATGTGTGTGATGTTGCGAGGGGCCGGGGCTAGCAGTGTATTTATCACTAAATTCTACTAGAATCCACACATGTAAATCATGCTCTAAGCCCCCCCTATTCTAACTCCGACTTTTGCTGTTGCACAAGGATAAAAAAAATACGCGAACTGACTCTAATCAACCCTGCCAGTGGAGTAGAAGAGAGTTTGGCACCTGCAATAATTTAATTTTATAAATAAGTTAAATAAACAAAGGTTTCATTTGCATAGTGAGGAATGATAGGGTTCCTCTATCGATTAACAGAATGAAAGTTCTGTCCAAAATAACAATATGATTTATTAAGACTAAACACTGAATAGTAAAAGAAACACAGGAAATATAATACATCAAATTGGCTCAAATTTGGAGATTCATACAAACACTGTAAAGGTGAAGTTGTCCGTAAACTAGATCGTGAGGTTTAAGACGAGGTGGTATGTGGAGCCAATTCCTTTCCACTCAAATCTCAAGAGAGACACACAGCTAACCCAACAGTAATTGCTGCTACTCGAAACAGAACAAAGTTAGAAAAGGATGAACAGGCGCGCTCTGCTGAGCTCTGATTGTCACCTAGGAAAATCCCTATCTGCCGGTGCTGCGGACGTACATTACCAAACGGTCTTCTTATCTCCCAGAACACGATCTGGCGTACCGCAGGCGAGGGCTGGTTGCTTCGACGTCCTCGACCGAAAGGCGACTGCCGACCCCCACAAGAGCACCCGTACAGGCCGAACACAGAACATTTCCGCCCCCACGACAGTGGCCGAGGTTAAACGTTCCAATCAGCAACTCGAAAACCGGCGGAAATTCCACACCATTGCCGGAGCACTACCATTCCACCAATGGAGATTCTTGGCGCCAATTTCTGTGCTGATTTTGCTACGTCACGGCGCTATGCCCTGAGCAAACTAATCACCGTTACTATTTTGCAGAAAGTGCGGGAATTTTCCCGCCACAACTGCCAGGGTACACAAGTCATTCCCACGCCTCGCTGGTAGCCCGCCAGAAAGTGTTTTCGCTAAGTTTCTCCGAAGTAACGGAACCTCTAGCCCAGCCGCTACTTCACACCCCAGCGGGCGTGTCTCTTGACAATGTCGGCGTCTGCAAAGCATTCACTCGACTGCCTCACACACGTCGGCTTAACCCGCCTGTCACCGGACCACCCAGGTGACGAGAGACGCTGCGTGGGAAGTCTGCGTGTGAAGGAATAGCAGCCCCCCACCGCATGCAAATAGAGAGGAGAGTCGTAAGATAGAAATATGAGAGGGGGCTCATGCCACCTCTCAATGTCCTTAGGTTAGTTAGGTTTAAGTAGTTCTAAGTTCTAGGAGCTGATGACCACAGATGTTAAGTCCCATAGTGCTCAGAGCCATTTGAGCCATGGTCGCATCCGTGTTTGGCGACATCGCGGTGAACGCACATTGGAAGCGTGATAGTATGGGGTGCCATTGGTTACACATCTCGGTCACCTCTTGTTCGCATTGACGGCACTCTGAACAGTGGACGTTACATTTCAGATGTGTTAGGACCCGTGGCTCTACCCCTCATTCGATCCCTGCGAAACCCTCATTTCAGCAGGATAATGCACGATCGCATGTTGCAGGTCCTGTACGGGCCTTTCTGGATACAGAAAATGTTCGGCTGCTGCCCTGGCCAGCACATTCTCCAGATATCTCACCAATTTAAAACGTCTTGTCAATGGTGGCCGAGCAACTGGCTCATCACAATACGCCAGTCACTACTCCTGATGAAGTGTGGTATCGTGTTGAAGCTGCATGGGCAGCTGTACCTGTACACACCATCCAAGCTCTGTTTGAGTCAATGCCTGGAGTGATTTAGGGAAATCACGGAAAACCTAAATCAGGATGGCCGGACGCGGGATTGAACCGTCGTCCTCCCGAATGCGAGTCCAGTGTCTAACAACTGCGCCACCTCGCTCGGTGAGAGGTGGTTGTTCTGGGTACTGGTTTCTCTGAATCTATGCACCCAAATTGCGTGAAAATGCAATCACATGTCAGTTCTTGTATAAGATATTTGTCCACTGAATACCCGTTTATCATCTGCATTTCTTCTTGGTGTAGCAATTTTAATGGCCAGTAGAGTACATGCACATCTACACAGAAAGAAGTATTAGGTTTTAAAGAGCCAAAAGAAGAAGCTGGACCTGCCGGGAAAACGGGGGCCGATGCACGGTTGTCGGGAGGCACATTGTACGAGACATCCCAGACTGGCACGGCGCTCGGCTGCCGTGCCGCAGCTGTAGGGACGGACGGCTGCCGGTGACTGCAAACCAAACCGGCCAGTGGGTCAGCGGCTGTCGCGTTCACATCTGGCGGCATTCCATATGTGTTATTCTAGTCTTCGCTCCTTGTGTATTGTTTCGAGTGAAATTACACTTTTTCAAACATTCCTTACCTTGCGTAATCACGGTGGAAGTAGACTTTGAAGCATTAAGTACATTAGTACGTGATCCGCCCATTTTATGGGACAAAACTCAAGGGCAGAATACTCACAAGAAATGCCTGGCTACAGGTACTCAAAGAACTACACGATTGCTTTGTAGGGATGAGTAAAACGAAAGAAACGATTATGGTAAGTATACTTCTATATTAATTGTATTAAATACAACGCATTATTTACATTCCTTCTTGACACATTAAATCTTAGAACACAGTCATTTAACTGCACCTATTAGTGTTAAAAAATAATCCATCCTCATTTTTCGAGCATTATTGACTGAAATTCTCCCACGCATGCATTGCGTTCTACCAGATGATAAAAAAGTCAGTATAAATTTGAAAACTGAATAAATCACGGAATAATGTAGATAGAGACGTACAAATTGACACACGTGCTTGGAATGACATGGGATTTTATTAGAACCAAAAAAATACAAACGTTCAAAAAATGTCCGACAGATGGCGCTTCAGCTGATCAGAAGAACATGGTGAAGAACAGCTCGGTGACTTCCTAAGACACTTGAACAACCTCCATGCCAACGTAACATTTACCATGGAAGTAGAAAAGGACAACAAACTGCCATTTCTAGATGTGCTGGTCACAAGGGACGGCGAAAACCTGGGACACAGCGTGTATCGAAAACCGACACACACAGACCGATACCTGCACAAACTTTCAAACCACCATCCGAGCCAGAAAAGAGGCATGATTAGTACGCTCGTAACGAGAGCAGGACGAATATGTGAGCCGCAACACCTCAAACAAGAAATGCAACACCTGGAAACTGTCCTGAGGAGCAATGGTTACTCCACAAATTATATTAGAAGTGTAACAGAGCCCAACACTCGGCGAAGTAAGGAACCAGGAAAAGAAATGTCGGGTACGGCCTTTCTGCCATACATTCCCAGAGTGACGGACAGAATCGGCCGTATATTGCGCAAACATGGCGTAAAGACGATTTTCAAACCGACAAGGAAGATCAAAGAGTGTCTTACATCGGCGAAGGAGAAAAGAGACCCACTTGCAATGTCGGGAATATACCGTATACCATGCACATGCGGAAAAGTTTATGTCGGAATGATTGGACGATCCATCAATACCAGGATCAAAGAGCATAAGCGACATTGCAGGTTGGGGCAGGTGGAGAAATCGGCCGTGGCAGAGCACGCACTGAATGAGACCGACCACGAGATAAAATTAGCCGACACGGAAGTTCTGGCTGTAGAGAAGCATTATCACACGCGCTTGTTCAGAGAAGCTGTAGAAATACAAAAACACGCGAATAGTTTGATCAAGAAAGAGGAAAGCCTTAAGGTAAACGGATCCTGGCTTCCCGTACTGCAGCGAACGACCGTAGCAGGTAGCAAGAGGAGAACCGCACCGGAAATGACCGCGGAGAAGCCCTCGGACGTTGGCGCGCCAGGTACATATAGTCTGCGGCCGCGAGCTCGGCTCCAGTTCACCACCGGCAATGGAGGGTGAAGCTTTGACAATGCCAGCCACTCGTGCTGGCGAAACGTCAGAAAAATCATTAGATGAACGTCGGCCGAAGAACCCGAGACAGAAGCCAATAGGCAGTTTGTCAACAAGTGGCCACGAAAGCCTTAACAGTTTTGTAGAATAGCAATAATTAGCATAACAAAGTAAGACAAAGCAAAGATGATGTTCTTTACAGTAAATGCTCAATATTTCCACCATCATTCCTCAACAATAGCTGTAGTCGAGGAATAATGTTGTGAACAGCACTGTAAAGCATGTCTGGGGTTATGGTGAGGCATTGGCGTCGGATGTTATCTTTCAGCATCCCTAGAGATGTCGGTCGATCACGATACACTTCCGACTTCAGGTAACCCCAAAGCCAATAATCGGACGGGCTGAAGTCTGGGCACCTGGAAGGTCAAGCATGACGAAAGTGGCGGCTGAGCACACGATCATCACCAAACGACGCGCGCAAGAGATCTTTCACGCGTCTAGCAATATGGGGTGTAGCGCCTGGTTCTAATAAAATCCCATGTCATTCCAAGCATGTGTGTCAATTTTTATCTCTCTATCGACATTATTCCGTGGTTTATTAAGTTTTCAAATTTATACTGACTTTTCGATCACCCGGTACTTCGAAGTCCACTTATCGAGAGGGTATTCTCTGTGTTGTAAGAAGAGTCTCTTCCAGTAACGAAATTGTGTAAAACAACACGGACCTTCACAGTATCAATGATGAAGTCGGGATCCAAATTTACTGCTCTGTGGAAAATCCTCCATTTATTGTTTATTATTCCAAATGTACATCCTACGTACCTTCGAGAATTAAAGATTCGTTTTTCAATCGTCAACTGATGTCCAGCAAACGGTCAGTGAAGGTGTTTCTGTAGCCTGAAAGCTTCTTCGGCAACAAAAATATGTGATACCTTGCGACTTTTTGGATCAGGAAGACACGTGTCTTCAGGAAGTCCAAGTTCATTATGTAGCAGTAATTTCCACAGTGAATATTCTTGAAATATGGTCGAGTCACTATATTTTACGTAGCTGCCGACACCAACGTAGATAATCGATATTGTGACTGTGCCACAGTCATTAATACTACAGACGAAAATTTCTGGTAGTTGTAATACAACGAATTACTCGAATGGACAGTGCGAATATGTTTTCCATCGACAGCTCCAATGCAGTGACGGAAATTAGCTCCTTGTTCAAATTTTTTAGCAGTTTCCTTACACACATTTCTGACAATTTTGTTAATAGTGGAAATGGTGATGTCTCTAGCTGCACTGAAGGTCTGTGATTGTACAACAGCTGACCGTATATCTGAAACAAACGTTTCGAATCGATAGGGAAAGAAATTTATCTAACTTTGTAAACAGGCAACATGCAATGGTTGAATAATGGTACTACTCTATCACTGAATTAAAATCAAAACAAACGACATCATCATCACACCCATCACTACTAATAAAGAGTGATTTTTTCCAGGAAAAAGTCGTGACTCATTTCAGAAGACTGAGTGGAAGTAAAAGACTGCAAAATAATGCTCTAGAAGCGCAAGGAAGCCAACCAAAACTTACATTTTCAGCAAAGAGAATTTCGGAAAAAAAATAGCTATGGTCCGCAGTCCCAGTGAAGACAGCTTTCCAAACGATATTCTACCGTTGGGTGGCTTGCGGAGTATAAATGTAGATGTACCGCCTTCTGCACTTTCAGAAAACGACAACGCGAGTCCCAGCCCTATAGCGCCTTTATAAACGCCAGAAAATATTCATTCTGTAATGCGTCTATTGTAACCATCGAAACCTGACGAGGAATGTGAATGGACTCTTTTCCTCCGCTTTGAGGACGGAATGCTTTTTGCTAGCTTAAGTATACGCAAATCTTTGCTACACGATATACACTCCTGGAAATTGAAATAAGAACACCGTGAATTCATTGTCCCAGGAAGGGGAAACTTTATTGACACATTCCTGGGGTCAGATACATCACATGATCACACTGACAGAACCACAGGCACATAGACACAGGCAACAGAGCATGCACAATGTCGGCACTAGTACAGTGTATATCCACCTTTCGCAGCAATGCAGGCTGCTATTCTCCCATGGAGACGATCGTAGAGATGCTGGATGTAGTCCTGTGGAACGGCTTGCCATGCCATTTCCACCTGGCGCCTCAGTTGGACCAGCGTTCGTGCTGGACGTGCAGACCACGTGAGACGACGGTTCATCCAGTCCCAAACATGCTCAATGTGGGACAGATCCGGAGATCTTGCTGGCCAGGGTAGTTGACTTACACCTTCTAGAGCACGTTGGGTGGCACGGGATACATGCGGACGTGCATTGTCCTGTTGGAACAGCAAGTTCCCTTGCCGGTCTAGGAATGGTAGAACGATGGGTTCGATGACGGTTTGGATGTACCGTGCACTATTCAGTGTCCCCTCGACGATCACCAGTGGTGTACGGCCAGTGTAGGAGATCGCTCCCCACACCATGATGCCGGGTGTTGGCCCTGTGTGCCTCGGTCGTATGCAGTCCTGATTGTGGCGCTCACCTGCACGGCCCCAAACACGCATACGACCATCATTGGCACCAAGGCAGAAGCGACTCTCATCGCTGAAGACGACACGTCTCCATTCGTCCCTCCATTCACGCCTGTCGCGACACCACTGGAGGCGGGCTGCACGATGTTGGGGCGTGAGCGGAAGACGGCCTAACGGTGTGCGGGACCGTAGCCCAGCTTCATGGAGACGGTTGCGAATGGTCCTCGCCGATACCCCAGGAGCAACAGTGTCCCTAATTTGCTGGGAAGTGGCGGTGCGGTCCCCTACGGCGCTGCGTAGGATCCTACGGTCTTGGCGTGCATCCGTGCGTCGCTGCGGTCCGGTCCCAGGTCGGCGGGCACGTGCACCTTCCGCCGACCACTGGCGACAACATCGATGTACTGTGGAGACCTCACGCCCCACGTGTTGAGCAATTCGGCGGTACGTCCACCCGGCCTCCCGCATGCCCACTATACGCCCTCGCTCAAAGTCCGTCAACTGCACATACGGTTCACGTCCACGCTGTCGCGGCATGCTACCAGTGTTAAAGACTGCGATGGAGCTCCGTATGCCACGGCAAACTGGCTGACACTGACGGCGGCGGTGCACAAATGCTGCGCAGCTAGCGCCATTCGACGGCCAACACCGCGGTTCCTGGTGTGTCCGCTGTGCCGTGCGTGTGATCATTGCTTGTACAGCCGTCTCGCAGTGTCCGGAGCAAGTATGGTGGGTCTGACACACCGGTGTCAATGTGTTCTTTTTTCCATTTCCAGGAGTGTATTTGTCGAACTTGAACTATTGTGCTGTTTCCAGAACGCCCTCCGCACTCTCGAGTCTTTGAAGGGTCGAACTCCCAGTGTGTGACGTTAAACTCCTGAACTATGAGTCATACAATGATGTAATTATGCAGGTACGTTTAGTAGTACAAGTGGACAATGTTTGCAAAACTTGTTGCGGATTTAGTTCGTAGTAAAGAAGTAATAAATTGAAACTTCATGCCTGATGCTGATGTTTTACTACGTGTACAGGGAAAAGGTAGTAAACAATTTTTTTTTCTTTGGGGGGGGGGGGGGGGGGAGTGTCAGCGGGAAAAAGTTTCAAAAAGGTTTGAAAATATGTGTACAGTTTGCTACTAGTGCTAAATGCTATCGTTCTCAAATAATGAATGAATATTGTCTGAGTAATTTGCGCATCGTGAATTACGCTGCCACACTGCATGTAGAGTTTCTAACTTCAATATTTAATTTACAGTGTCAAACCTTTATTCTAAGATTATATCTCTCAATGTGTAGATCATGACAACATTTTAAATTTTTAAATTTGGTCAACAATTATATGGAATCCTGAAAATCAGATTTTTATTGCCCTTGAAAACAGCTAGATTGGAAACGTGCAACTAGGACAGGGTGATCGGGTGACCGTAGCTGTATAGAAACACACTCGTGTATTTTCATTGTGGTAAGACCTTCCGTGTTGATACACATCGCCATGGCAACCTAGATTAGTCCACGTAACATTTCATTGCTTGCTTCACACCTGCAGAGTATCTCCAGAGGAATGGTCAATATTTAGGGATATGACAGGAACTATTATCTGATTCAAGAAGGGACGTCGATCAGATGTGCAGAACTATAGACCTATATCTCTAACGTCGATCAGTTGTAGAATTTTGGAACACGTATTATGTTCGAGTATAATGACTTTTCTGGAGACTAGAAATCTACTCTGTAGGAATCAGCATGGGTTTCGAAAAAGACGATCGTGTGAAACCCAGCTCACGCTATTCGTGCACGAGACTCAGAGGGCCATAGACACGGGTTCACATTTAGATGCTGTGTTTCTAGACATCCGCAAGGCGTTCGATACAGTTCCCCACAGTCGTTTAATGAACAAAGTAAGAGCATATGGACTATCAGACCAATTGTGTGATTGGATTGAAGAGTTCCTAGATAACAGAACGCAGCATGTCATTCTCAATGGAGAGAAGTCTTCCGAAGTAAGATTTCAGGTGTACCGCAGGGGAGTGTCGTACGACCGTTGCTATTCACAATATTCATAAATGACCTTGTGGATGACATCGGAAGTTCACTGAGGCTTTTTGCGGATGATGCTGTGGTATATCGAGAGGTTGTAACAATGGAAAATTGTACTGAAATGCAGGAGGATCTGCAACGAATTGACGCATGGTGCAGGGCATGGCGATTGGATCTCAATGTAGACAAGTGTAATGTGCTGCGAATACATAGAAAGAAAGATCCCTTATCATTTAGCTACAATATAGCAGGTCAGAAACTGGAAGCAGTTAATTCCATAAATTATCTGGGAGTACGGATTAGGAGTGATTTAAAATGGAATGATCATATAAAGTTGATCGTCGGTAAAGCAGATGCCAGACAGAGACTCATTGGACGAATCATAATGAAATGCAATCCGAAAACAAAGGAAGTAGGTTACAGTACGCTTATTCGCCCACTGCTTGAATACTACTCAGCAGTGTGGGATCCGTACCAGATTGGGTTGATAGAAGAGATAGAGAAGATCCAACGGAGAGCAGCGCGCTTCTTTACAGGATCATTTAGTAATCGCGAAAGCGTTACGGAGATGATAGGTAAACTCCAGTGGAAGACTCTGCAGGGGAGACGCTCAGTAGCTCGGTACGGGCTTTTGTTGAAATTTCGAGAACATACCTTCACTGAGGAGTCAAGCAGTACATTGGTCCCTCCTACGTATATCTCGCGAAGAGACCATGAGGATAAAATCAGAGAGATTAGAGCCCACACAGAGGCATACCGACAATTCTTCTTTCCACGAACAATACGAGACTGGAATAGAAGGGAGAACCGATAGAGGTACTGAAGGTACCCTCCGCCACACACCGTCAGGTGGCTTGCGGAGTATGGATGTAGATGTAGATGTAGATGTAGAAGTGAAAAACTTCATCATATGCCCTATTAAAAACGGTTTCCGAGCTGGAACACATTTAATGTACAATGTTATTCATTTTCTGTATTATTTGATACACTGTCAGGCTTACACAGACACAAGTGTAAGAATGGTTTAAATGGGGTCTAAGCACTATGGGACTTAACATCTGATGTCATCAATCCCATGGACTTAGAACTACTTAAACCTAACTACCCTAAGGGCTGCACACACATCCATACCCGAGGCAGGATTCGAACCTGCGACCGTGGCAGCAGCGCGGTTCCGGACTGAAGCGCCAGAACTGCTCGGCCACAGCGGCCGGCACACAAGTGTACAACAGTAAACATCACACCAAGCGTATTACTATCAATTGAAGAACATTTATTTTTAACACATTGATCTTAAGGACTATGGTGTGAAGATTAGCATCTCCAAAACGAAAGTAATGTCAGTGGGAAAGAAATATAAACGGATTGAGTGCCAAATAGGGGGAACAATGTTAGAACAGGTGGACGGTTTCAAGTACTTAGGATGCATATTCTCACAGGATGGCAACATAGTGAAAGAACTGGAAGCGAGGTGTAGCGAAGCTAATTCAGTGAGCGCTCAGCTACGATCTACTCTCTTCTGCAAGAAGGAAGTCAGTACCAAGACTAAGTTACCTGTGCACCGTTCAATCTTTCGACCAACTTTGTTGTTTGGGAGCGAAAGCTGGGTGGATTCAGGTTACCTTATCAACAAGGTTGAGGTTACGGATATGAAAGTAGCTAGTATGATTGCAGGTACTAGTAGATGGGAACAATGGCAGGAGGGTGTCCACAATGAGGAAATCAAAGAAAAACTGGGAATGAACTCTATAGATGTAGCAGTCAGGGCGAACAGGCTTAGATGGTGGGGTCATGTTACACGCATGGGAGAAGCAAGGTTACCCAAGAGACTCATGGGTTCAGCAATAGAGGGTAGGAGGAGTCGGGGCAGACCAAGGAGAAGGTATCTGGATTCGGTTAAGAATGATTTTGAAGTAATAGGTTTAACATCAGAAGAGGCACCAATGTTAGCACTGAATAGGGCATGATGGAGGAATTTTATTATGGGGACTACGCTCCAGACTGAACGCTGAAAGGCATAATCAGTCTTAAATGATGATGATGATCTTTAATCACTATCATACAGGCGACATTAAAGCTGTTGTACAGTTCTCAATAAGTGTTCCAATATCCCACAGTGCACTTCGCTGCATTTGTCCACCCGTGGCGGAACACGTTGTGTTGCTTGCTGAGTGCTCGTGCGCATACCGCAGTGAGCAGCTCAACTCGCGTGTTCACCATTCGTTTGTACACATCAGACTTCATCCGACCCTATGAACTAAAATCTACTGTCGTAATGCCTGACGATGTCGTCAGTTAACTGCAGTACCACGACCAATCCAACCGTTCGCGTAAGTGCGTTTGAGATATTCTCTCGCACATCTGGTAAGACGTGTAGGGGCTCCGTCTTGCCGGAGGTGCACTGCAGTCCGTGTGGCCAGAGGAACGTCCTCGACAAACGAATTTTCCAAAAAATGTAAGTAATTCAATCTCCTTTATTCGGTCGTCCGATATGCTTTGACCTATCGACATGTTACTGATCATGCGCATCAAACACCGATAGAAAAACGAACTTGGAAACTGGTTTGCATTGTAGCGTGTAGATTTTCGTGCTAAAATTGACGATTATTTCGTGCGTGTTCGATTCCATTCTGTGTAAATGCGGCTTCATCAGTGAACAGTAGTAATGAAAGCAAATGTACATTAGATGTGTTCCATGTGAAGGTTTCTTCTTCAAATAAGCGTTCCTGTCGTAATCCTGGGATGCCTTGTAAGCTTGGAGCAAGCACTGAACTGTTACCTGGATTAATCATAAATTGTATGACGATGTGGATCAACAAGAACGGCGTTACGACATCAGTATACATTACCGAATGGTCACCCCGTCCGTCTGCAAGTTACCAGTATAATGACATCCAGCAAGCCAGTGTTTCACATAATTTATGTCTTATTGAATTACTAGTAGAACTGAGTACGAAGCTTCCAAGGCTCCAACAAACAGAATGTCGGTACTTGGGTTCGGCTTGTCAGAGGACCTGCTGGCAGGCCAGGTGTGCCGTGCCAGCTGCTTTCCGTCGCTGATGACTGCCGGTACTGCGATGCGCCACTGGCGATACATGCAGAACAGCCGGCCGCGGTGGTCTCGCGGTTCTAGGCGCGCAGTCCGGAACCGCGCTACTGCTACGGTCGCAGGTTCGAATCCTGCCTCGGGCATGGATGTGTGTGATGTCCTTAGGTTAGTTAGGTTTAACTAGTTCTAAGTTCTAGGGGACTGATGACCTAAGATGTTAAGTCCCATAGTGCTCAGAGCCATTTGAACCATTTGAACATGCAGAACTGGCAGTGAAGAGCTTTACGTCTCCGGTTAATTTATTTGTTATCGTGTCAGAAGTACGAAGTATGTAAGTAGCAAAAGGAAATCGTTACTTGACATAAGTTTATGCGTCTGTTGACCAGAAATCGGCCACATCGAGTGCATTCGGTGTTGTCTCATCACGTTTCCATGGTGCATGAGGCTCGACATGAAGATCGCTGTAGTGGATGGCTGCTAGTCTGCACAGCACCACACTGGCAGAAAACCTGCAGGTTCGTCTCGCATCTCGTGGTATCAGAGCGCAGTCTGTTGAGAGGTTCCCATGTTGTCAACATTTTCACAGCTTGTGGTTTAGTGGTTAGCGTTTCTGCCTCTGAATGACGAAGTCCCGGGCTCGATTCCAGGCCGGGTTGGGGATTTTCTCTGCCCAGGGATTGAGGGTTTGTGTCGTCCTCGTCATTTCATCACCACCATTCGTGACAGTGGCTAGATTGGACTGTGTAAAAATTGGAACTTTGTACAGGCGCTGATGACCGCGCAGTTGAGCGTCTCACAAACCAAACATCACCGTCATCATGTTGTCCACTTGTCTGAAAATGGCGGGTGGGAGCTCTTCCTTCAGAACCACCCACTTACTCAAAAGTTGGCGTTTCCGCCGCCACTCTGAGACACTTGCTAGCTGTGGTGTCCCTGTAAGAGCTTCAGTAGTTGCCAAGCGCCTCTTTCTCTGACGAGGCGAGCAAACGTCGTCTGTCCCGCTAGTCGGGAGGGGAGCTCTGCCGCAGGAGGTTTTGCCTCGCTGGAACTCTGCCGGGCGAGAGAACGGCACAGGCTGGCGGCTCTCTTGTACTGGGTCGGCGAAAGGAACGGCAGTGAGATGGAAGGGGTGGGGCGCGTGACAGAGGTGCAAAGTCATCCGAGGAGGAAGGCGCCACTGTGTCGCGGGAGACAACAGTCATCTCGTCTTCTTATGTTACGAACAAAATAGTGCAGGTCCCGTTTCTTATTTAATTGTTACCACTGGTTTCGGATTAATTAGGCCATCTTCAGATCTGGAACTAAAAAACATGACAATGTTGTCACCACCGGCGTCCGCTGATGCGCGTCTTTCAACTGAGAGTTTTTTCTGAGCGCTTTGATGCGGCCTGCTACGAATTCCTCTCCTATAACAAACTCGTTGGATGTATTCCAGCCTCTATCTTCCCCTGCAGTATTCAACCTCTGCGCCTGGACATCAATCCTACTTCGTGTATGGGATATGGTTTCTGCCGCCCCCCTCCTCACCTCACCCCCCACCCCCTTGCACTAACTTCATTTAGAGATGGACATGATCTGCGGTCAGAGCCAGCGATAAAACTGTGCTGTACTTCACATATCCTATTGACATAACAATCAGATATAGAGCAGCAGCGTATTGGCTGAGGCGGGACCAACATCATAAAGTTCGGGAGGTAACTCACGAGCAGATCCCGACCAAATGCGATTTACAACGATGGCAGGCGCGTACATGCCTTTTTCCTAGTACTGAAGAGCGCCTAAAAATGAGACATGCTGACCCAAGCACAGGCATGATGCATTATCTTACGGGTCACGGACCATACCCAATCTCTTTCGACAGTATACATCAGGACAGAGCCGCCAGTTGCACATATGGAAACCTGGGCACACCAGAGCGTGTTGTTCTCCAGTGCAACAGATACGACCCGAGTGAGGAACATCGACTGCTACAAGAGAACGTGAAGCGAGCGCTGCAGGACCCTAATAAATGGAAGCTGATCAATGACACTGCGGACACTCGAGGGCCCTCAAGGAGGAGTAGAGAAGACAGACGCATCGCCAGGGCCGACCTGTGAGGCCCAGCGGTTCTAGGCGCTTGAGTCTGGAATCGCGCGACCGCTACGTCGCGGGTTCGAATCCTGCCTCGGGCATGGATGTGTTCGATGTCCTTAGGTTAGTTAGGTTTCAGTATGAGCTCAGCAGTTGAGTCCCACAGTGCTGAGAGCCAAGCAACGCCAGGCTGCGCAGTTAGGACCACAGCAACGACAGCCCCGCCACGACGACAGCTTCAGCGAGCAAACAGAGGGAGACGGCACTGACAACAGCTTCTACGACTAGTCAAACCAAGATTTGTTATGTTTTTACGTTCTGTCAGCATAACAAAGCATAATAAGTGTATAGTGTCAGCCCCTGCTATGGGTTCACGGTTATGTCTTTCTACTTTTTACTTATATCAGTAAAGTCTTAACGCCATGATAGCGTAATAATTGTACACTGTTTGTCCCTGCTGGGATTTTACAGCTATGATGTGCTAATTGTAAAAGTTTCATGAACTGACCAATTGTGAAAGATTCATGAATTGACGTTATAGTAATATGTAAAGTTTTTAAACTTGAGTATGTAAGATTTTAAGTTCCTGACTGAATAATAACATGTATGGTGTCTGTCAATGTTAAGTTCTATACCGAATACGTCCTGGATTGGTAGGATTTGAGTGTATACAGTGGAAGTAACAACTGACTGAACAGCCACATACATACGGTGCCTGTCAATGTTGCGTTTTACACCTTTAACGTCCTAGATTGCTAAGGTTTCAATGTGTATAATGGAAGTAGCAACTCAATATGAGCACGAAATAAGTCCATTTCATTTAAAAGTTCAGACACCTGATGAATGAAGTGTATAGTGCAAGCAGTAGTTAAGTCAAACTAGACCCTTGCATGCTTAAGGCATGAGTACCATGAATTATTAATTAAGTTTCTCTGTTATTTCATCAACTTGAAAATTAATTCTTTAACTCTATAATTATAATTTATTTGTCGTATCCTTTTATATTCATATTCAGTAAGTATGTATGGTTGCAAATTGATACTGAGAAAGAGGGCATAGTGGTCCATCTGCACGTTGGTGGGACACGGGGAACGACACACAGAATACGGTCGCATCGCTATGTGTCTCGGCTGAGAGACCAGCGCATCAGGTTACAAAAGGACCCGTCTTATGTACAAAGATGGCATGTTGTTACAAAAAGTAGCAGCAGTGAAAAAAGAAAAAAGTGTACCTCAGGAAATATGCACGTAGAAATTTGGTTACATCTATTTTTACTTGTAACTGATTCTAGCTATCATATGTTTGAAGCTAGTGTCTGTCAAACTATGTTAAACGTCTTACAACTCCAATTACAGTCCGTCCGGTACTCTCACAAGTTATCGCGAAGGAACAGAATATCTTCTGCATCTGAGTAGTTTGTGTCTTATCCATGGCTACATTACGAAGAAAAGAGTGACTGCGTTACGTGCTATGACTGCATTACTTCCATCCCCAATGTGTGCCGTTTAGGTTTTCCGTGAGTTTCCTAAATCGCTCCAGGTAAATTCCGGGACGGTTCCTTTGAAAGGGCGCGGCCGATTTCCTTCGCCTCCCTGACACAAACCGAGCTTCTGCTGCGTCTCTAATGACGTCGATGTCGGCGGGACGTTAAAAACCAATCTTCCATCCTTCCTTCCTACTGTGTGCAACAGAGGACATCAGAAAGAAACTGCTTTCTTAAAGAGAGGTCTGTAACTGAAAAAAGAGTTACAGAAATTCTTCATCGGGAGTCTATGGCAGTTATTCAGCAACATGAAAATAGCACAACCATGACCGCCGAACTCGTGATATATCTGCTGGTCGATCAGGGTGAAGTTGAAGGCGCTTTTCACCATTGTTCTTGGATTAAACAGTAAACGCACTAATGAAACCGTCATTGGCAACCTCAACACTTCTAAATGAGAGGGAGAACGATCTGCCAGAGATGAAGATCTGGCTGATGCGCCGTGGCAACTGGTTTGCACCAGCGATACAAAACGAAATACTGGAAATTATGGCTCACGTCGTTGTGCGGCAGATAAAAAGTTCCCCATTTCACTGAATTATGGCGGACTCAGCGACGGGCGCGGCTAGCCAGCATCAGTTCGCTCTTTGCACACGTTGGGTTGACCCTGAGACGCTCGAACTAAAAGGACGTTTAAAGTGTTTATGCAGTGCACCGGCCCCCTGCGCGCAAACGCTGGCAACAAAAATATCCTTTAAGACTCTCACCCGAAAATGAGTTTCTGTGCGGCCAGTATTTCGATGGTGCAACCAGTATGTCTGCGCGGAACAAGGGTGTGAAGAAAATACTTCACGAAGACCAGCCAAATAGCTGTCACAACCACTGCAGTAAAAATTGTTCGGACCTCGCCCTACAGGAAGTTTCAAGAAGCTGTGATCTATTGTGAAATGTCTTGGTAATTTTGAAAGAAGTCTCAAATATTATTCTGGTATCCGCAAACAGGAAAAATGTGTGTGC
Source organism: Schistocerca nitens (assembly GCF_023898315.1). Classification (NCBI taxonomy): domain Eukaryota; kingdom Metazoa; phylum Arthropoda; class Insecta; order Orthoptera; family Acrididae; genus Schistocerca; species Schistocerca nitens. The sequence continues at coordinate 2,742,534 of NC_064614.1, forward strand.
AGATGTTGTGACACCATCTGTTTTCGAAGAGACGAATCCGTATCTTTAAGTTCAACAGCTATCAATGTGTCCGATCCGATCAGCTGTAGAAGGCAACTTGCTGCTGCAGGTGCCAGGCTTAAACGACTATTTCAGGAAGTTGTATGGGTGACACTTCAGATTTTTTTTTTTTTTTTTTTTTTGTTCCAGTGTCGGTCTCATTCTGCGGGGTCATTAAGAATCTTGTAACTACTTAAAAACTTGCTCAACAATTCCTGCTCCTCCTGCATGTACATACAGACTGGAAAATAAATTAATCTTATAGCTGTCATGAAAGAATTTATTTCAGACAACTGTGGAAAGGAGAGCTATGTTCCGAAATTGTATGTAAACTTTTTGAGTATTAAAAAAGGAAAAAAGCCTTTCCCTTTCAAAGAAATTATCACGTGACGCACAGTATTTCTAAAATAGTAGTAGTATAGTGGCTGGTTGTCTTGCTATTTGCATTAAATATAAACTATTGTTCGTAAGTGGGCTCAGAGCAGTGTAAAACCAGTTTCTTCACATCTATCTGCTGTCTTTCTCAAAAATTAAAGTAATCAAATTATTTCCAAGAAGGAAGATCTTTAAAACTGGGACCATATTTACGGCTGTTACTGTAAATGACTTTCACTTTGTAGAACACATGCTACTGATTCCTAATGCCTTCCCACACTACCGATGTACATATTTGCTTACCGGTTTCGCGGAAAGATGTATGTCAGTTTTACATTAGGCGAAAGACATGAATAGATTTGTTTGTCCCTTGCCAACAGTCCGTGCTGCCTCCCCCTCCCCACAAAAAAGCAGACTGTCAGGTCGCTACTGCCACATGACCTACCAACCTGCCGCTTCTTCTTATTCTTTAGCATCTGTTCGTTTCCATCAAGAGCTGCCTTATTTCTAACCTTACTAGTTCACGTAAATGTCAGCAGAACTTTACGACGTTTTGAAACATGGACTGTGGGAAAACCGGAACAGAAGAAAATCGAAGCAATTGAGATGTGTGCTACAGACGAATGTTGAAAATTACGTGAACTGATAAGGTAAGGAATGAGGACGTTCTGCGCAGAATCGGAGAGGAAAGAAATATGTGGAAAACACTGATAAGAAGAAGGGGCAAGTTGATAGGACATATGTTGAAACATGAGGGAATGACTTTCATGGTACTAGAAGGAGCTGTAGAGAGCAAAAACTGTAGAGGAAGACAGAGATTGAAAAATATCCAGCAAATAATTCAGGACGTAGGTTCCATGTACTACTCTGAGATGAAGAGGTTGGCACAGGAAAGGAATTCGTGGCGAGCCGCATCAAACCAGTCTCAAGACTGATGAAAAAAAAAAAAAAAAAACGAATGGGAAGCTCTCCAGAGTCAGCACCCATGCGGTCCATTGCAGGCTTATGTCCTAACAATAATAAATTAAAGATAGGTTTTTCTTCTTCCAAGTACACAAATTATTATTATATTTATCACTCGAACATGTTTCACCGCAGTTGTGGCATTTCCAGTGTTTTTTTATTATTTTCCTGAAATACATACATATAGGTTATTTGAACCACTTGCATGAATATCAAGAGCTCAGATGGAAACCCAGTTCTAAGCAAAGAAGGGAAAGCAGAAAGGTGGAAGGAGTATATCGAGAGTCTATACAACGGCGATGTACTTGAGGACAATATTATGGAAATGGAAGAGGATGTAGATGAAGATGAAATGGGAGATACGATACTGCATGAAGAGTTTGACAGAGCACTGAAAGACCTGAGTCGAAACAAGGCCCCCGGAGTAGACAACATTCCATTGGAACTACTGACGGCCTTGGGAGAGCCAGTCCTGACAAAACTCTATCGTCTGGTGAGCAAGATGTATGAGACAGGCGAAATACCCTCAGACTTCAAGAAGAATATAATAATTCCAATCCCAAAGAAAGCAGGTGTTGACAGATGTGAAAATTACCGAACTATCAGTTTAATAAGTCACAGCTGCAAAATACTAACGCGAATTCTTTACAGACGAATGGAAAAACTTGTAGAAGCTAACCTCGGGGAAGATCAGTTTGGATTCCGTAGAAATGTTGGAACACGTGAGGCAATACTGACCCTACGACTTATCTTAGAAGAAAGATTAAGGAAAGGCAAACCTACGTTTCTAGCATTTATGAACTTAGAGAAAGCTTTTGACAACATTAACTGGAATACTCTCTTTCAAATTCTGAAGGTGGCAGGGGTAAAATACAGGGAGCGAAAGGCTATTTACAATTTGTGCAGAAACCAGATGGCAGTTATAAGAGTCCAGGGACATGAAAGGGAATCAGTGGTTGGGAAGGGAGTGAGACAGGGTTGTAGTCTCTCCCCGATGTTATTCAATCTGTATATTGAGCAAGCAGTGAAGGAAACAAAAGAAAAATTCGGAGTAGGTATTAAAATCCATGGAGAAGAAATAAAAATTTTGAGGTTCGCCGATGACATTGTAATTCTGTCAGAGACAGCAACGGACTTGGAAGAGCAGTTCAACGGAATGGGTAGTGTCTTGAAAGGAGGGTATAAGATGAACATCAACAAAAGCAAAACGAGGATAATGGATTGTAGTCGAATTAAGTCGGGTGATGGTGAGGGAATTAGATTAGGAAATGAGACACTTAAAGTAGTAAAGGAGTTTTGCTATTTGGGGAGCAAAATAACTGATGACGGTCGAAGTAGAGAGGATATAAAATGTAGACTGGCAATGGCAAGAAAAGCGTTTCTGAAGAAGAGAAATTTGTTAACATCGAGTATAGATTTAAGTGTCAGGAAGTCGTTTCTGAAAGTATTTGTATGGAGTGTAGCCATGTATGGAAGTGAAACATGGTCGATAAATAGTTTGGTCAAGAAGAGAATAGAAGCTTTTGAAATGTGTTGCTACAGAGGAATGCTGAAGATTAGATGGGTAGATCACATAACTAATGAGGAATTACTGAATAGGATTGGGGAGAAGAGAAGTTTGTGGCACAACTTGACCAGGAGAAGGGATCGGTTGGTAGGACATGTTCTGAGGCATCAAGGGATCACCAATTTAGTATTGGAGGGCAGCGTGGAGGGTAAAAATCGTAGAGGGATACCAAGAGATGAATACATTAAGCAGATTCAGAAGGATGTAGTTTGCGGTAGGTACTGGGAGATGAAGAAGCTTGCACAGGATAGAGTAGCATGGAGAGCTGCATCAAACCAGTCTCAGGACTGAAGACCACAACAACAACAACAGGTTATTTTTAGGTTAAGGAATATGATGTATCAGATGTTGTCATTTAAATTGTATGTACACTTCACCTTCTATTTTACATTGTGTTTGTTCTGTGGCTGCCAACCAAAATCAGCTACCGGTCCAAATTAGAGCAACATGTCATCTGCAAACATGAAGGATGTTAGAAAATCGTCTGCATAAATTTTTATTTATTTATTTATTTATTTTATTTTATTTTTTTGCAGCCACAGGTCACACGTAATGTAAAATATAAAATCTGATGTATCACATTCCTTAATCTAAAAATATCTTGTCTCTTCCAGGGAAATAATAAAAAAACACACTGAGGGTACCACAACTGTGGTAAGACGTATTTGGGTAATAGAACAAAACTATAATTTGTGTACTCGCAAAAAGGCGAACCCATTCTTAATTCATAATCATTTGTCTGCAAGCACGGGAACCGAGTTCAAAACTCCATTATGATGGTTACACCGCAATAATCAGGTAGCGAGCACAGAAGTGGTCCCAACACAGCGCCCTGGGGAGCAAACACAGGCAGCGCACAGAGCTGCGCGCCTTCCCACCACGGTGTGACGTCACCGGCCGCGACCTGCCCCTCCTTCCCCCCCCCCCCCCCACCCCTCTTAGGCTTTCCTGCCGTCCTTGACCGCCAGACTCAGCGTTTGCGTGGGCGGCGCCTCCCACTCAAACGCTCCCGCCGGATCCTCCAGACAACCACGGCAGCAGTGCTCCCGTATGAGTACTACATCTGCATATACTCTGGCAGTGCGTGGCCGAGAGCGCTTTATACCAGCATTCACACCTAGTACAAGACTGGCGTCGTTATTTCGAGTTCTTGGGCGTCAGTTTCTCCGGTGGTTCATTCAGATAACTCGCCCTTTTCTATTACTCTTGACGTGACTCTGGATAATGGGGACTTCAGCTGCGATGTTGATTTTCCATTCAGCTGCAGCCAATTTCAAACCCTACTACGGCTTCATATTCAGGCAGTTAAGACACATTTATCGAAATAAAACCCACGCAAATATATTTATTATTTATTTATTGTCTATTTAGCCTGACGAGATTAGGCCCTTAAGCCTCTCTCTTGTTTCTAGCCAGAACAAAACATACCAAAGATATTAAAAACATATACAATAACAATAATAATGGCACTAATAATGATAGTTATGTGCATTTAGAATGTTATAGATTAGATTATCACACTTCAAGCCATGTCTAGTGTTGTCAGCAATGGAATGGGTAAGGAAAGAGGAGCAGACTGAAATGACAGTACACAGTAGACAGTCATACAATGATTTTTAAATAAACACACCGCCATTTGATTGTATTGTTGTTTATTTAATTACGACGCAGATTTCGACCTTTTATGCCATTTTCAAGTGATTGAGCTTATGACATAAACTCCATAACTTGAAAATGGCATAAAAGGCCGAAAGCTGTGTCGTAATTAAATAAACAACAATGTAGTTCAAATGTTGAAATGTGTGTGAAATCTTATGGGACTTAACTGCTAAGGTCATCAGTCCCTAAGCTTACACACTACTTAACCTAAATTATATGAAGGACAAACACACACAGCCATGCCCGAGGGAGGACTCGAACCTCCGCTGGGACCAGCCGCACAGTCCATGACTGCAGCGCCTTAGACCGACAACAATATAGTCAAGTGGCGGTGCGTTCATTTGAAATACAGTGACGGACTGTTAGGAAAGAACAGAACATAAACAGAGAACACTGCCGGCAAGGGGCAGGGAAAAGTTGTCTGGGAGCGGGACTGACGAGAACGGGTTGCACAGAATATGGGAGAGGTGCCAACTATGGTAGAAAGTTGACCACTAGCAGTCATTTGAAATTTGGAATTCTAATCTTTGAAATTAATTACAACAGTCTAGATCGCAAGGTATGTTTTGTTTAATAGCATCAAGCAAATGGCGAAGACGGTCGGCTGTGAAAGTATGCACGCGCCTTCTTCGAACGCCGTGTTTACTGGGACACCCAGCTTGATCTGCGAGTTGACGCTGCACCATTCAGCGTTGCTGATGGCGTAAGATTTGGTGCGCTTGCCGACCTTTATATTCGAATCCGTATCAATCATAGTAGAAATAGTCGCCCATTTTTTCCTTAAGATGGTTTCCAACGTTTCGCCGTTCGAATATTCGACCGGCCGAGAAAACTTCATCCAATCCTTACAGAATCCCATCACCTTTCGTTTGCATCCAGGATATTATGAATTCTTGTTCCGGTATTTCAGGCCGGCCGCGGTGGTCTCGCGGTTCTAGGCGCGCAGTCCGGAACCGTGCGACTGCTACGGTCGCAGGTTCGAATCCTGCCTCGGGCATGGATGTGTGTGATGTCCTTACGTTAGTTAGGTTTAAGTAGTTCTAAGTTCTAGGGGACTAATGACCACAGCAGTTGAGTCCCATAGTGCTCAGAGACATTTGAACCATTTTTCGACATTCTTGTTACCACCTCTGTATATTGTGTAAAGTGACTTAAAAATGTTGTAATCTACTCATCTTGCGAATGGCTGTTAGTTTGCCAGCCGAAATATCGGAACAAGAATTGATAATATCCTTGATGCACGCCTGAAAGGTAATTGAACATTTAATTTATTTTTAAATGAACACACTGCCATTTGACTGTATCGTTGTTTATTTAATTACGACCCAGGTTTTAGCCTTTTATGCCGTTTTCAAGTGATTGAGTTTATGTTATTAACATATATTGCAGGACATCAAGCTCAATATATGTTAATCACATAAATTCAGTCACTTGAAAATCGCATAAAAGGCCGAATCCTCGGTCTTAATTAAAAAAAAAAAACAATAATACAGTCAAATGCAGAGTGTTCATTTAAAATTATTGTATGGTTGTTGCTCAGCAACATCAAAAACTATTTAATTCATTGCTTGAGTGTTATAACTTATTTCCTTGCGGGAGTGGCTACACGACGAGTAATCTGAACTTGCTGGTGGGTGTCGTCCCATGATGTGAAAGACTAAATCGCACTATACTGTGTTTTAAGTAGACAATACATAATTATTCCATTAAAGTACTGTTTGCTGTCATGTGTTTCTGGTCTTCCTCCTGTCCCATTTTTTTCCCCATTTCATATGGCTGAAACACCTGCTGTAGGTTCTATGTCCAGTGCTGCCAAATTCAGAGACAGAAGATCTTCAGGTAAGGTAGCTTGTTGCTGGAGATAGGGAAGCGATAACAGACAGGGCAGCAATTCCAATTAATTTTTCTCATTTAATGTGACCGATGCTCACTATGCAGACGTTTTAACATTTTCATTATCAGTTCCATAAGCCTCACAATATGACCTCATATAACGAAGTTTTAATTTTTATTTTTAGATCTTAAGGTTGCTGTTCGAGAACGTCGAAATCAGTCATCTGTCAAGTTAATTGTGATAGTGTCGGAAAATTTTTTTAAAAAATAAGTTTTACCTATTTTATGTATCACGGCTACCTCCAGAAGATATAATATTTGAGAGTTCCTAACAAATACAACGTAGTATATAAATGACCTGAGGAGTTCTCTTTGGTTGTTCGCAGATAATGCTGTAATTTACCGTTTAGTAAGGTTATCCGAAGACCAGTATCAGTTGCAAAGCGATTTAGAAAAGATTGCTGTATGGTGTGGCAGGTGACTGTTGACGCTAAATAACGAAAAGTGTGAGGTGATCCACATGAGTTCCAAAAGAAATTCGTTGGAATTCGATAACTCGATAAATAGTACAGTTCTCAAGGCTGTCAATTCAACTAAGTACCTGGGTGTTAAAATTACGAACAACTTTAGTTGGAAAGACCACATAGATAATACTGTGTGGAAGGCGAGCCAAAGGTTGCGTTTCATTGGCAGGACACTTAGAAGACGCAACAAGTCCACTAAAGAGACAGCTTACGCTACACTCGTTCGTCCTCTGTTAGAATATTGCTGCGCGGTGTGGGATCCTTACCAGGTGGGATTGACGGAGGACATCGAAAGGGTGCAAAAAAGGGCAGGTCATTTTGTATTATCACGTAATAGGGGAGAGAGTGTGGCAGATATGATACGCGAGTTGGGGTGGAAGTCATTAAAGCAGAGAGTCGCGGCGAGATCTATTTACGAAATTTCAGTCACCAACTTTCTCTTCCGAATGCGGAAATATTTCGTTGAGCCCAACCTACATAGGTAGGAATGATCATCAAAATAAAATAAGAGAAATCAGAGCTCGAACAGAAAGGTTTAGGTGTTCGTTTTTCCCGCGCACTGTTAAAAAAAATGGTTCAAATGGCTCTGAGCACTATGCGACTTAACTTCTGTGGTCATCAGTCGCCTAGAACTTAGAACTACTTAAACCTAACTAACCTAAGGACATCACACACATCCATGCCCGAGGCAGGATTCGAACCTGCGACCGTAGCGGTCGCTCGGCTCCAGACTGCAGCGCCCAGAACCGCACGGCCACTCCGGCCGGCTCCGCGCGCTGTTCGGGAGTGGAATGGTAGAGAGATGGTATGATTGTGGTTCGGTGAACCCTCTGCCAGGCACTTGAATGTGAATTTCAGAGTAATCATGGAGATGTAGATGTACCTGAGTGTTGACGGACAGATATCATCAGGCATAAAAGTAGCTTTGAGTGTACTACAGCGGAATGTTGCAGGACCAGTACCGTTGATATCATACCAAAATAACCTAATGGATGACACTATAGCTCCACAAGACTGATCAAAGATGTTGCTATCCTATACAGAGGAAATGAAACGTGAAATGCAGGACAACATGCAGACGACCGGATCTTCGTGCAGACTGTCAAATGTCAACATAAACAAATGTAATGTAGTAGGCCGAAGACCTTTTAATGTTAGATTACGCAATAGCCGGACAGTCACTGGACAAAGTCACACATACTAAATACAGGGTGACAATTGTTGAACTATATGAAATAAAATCTGTATAACTTCTGGACGTTCGAACTGCACGATTGGCCGTGGAGCATGATGCGAATTAGTACGTGCATTATGACTTGGTTTACCGACGAAGCCCACTTTCACTTGGATGACTTCGTCAACAATCAGAATTGGCGCGTTTTGGGGACTGAGAATCCGCATTTCGCGATCGAGAAGTCTCTTTACCCTCAACGGTGACTCTGTGGTGCGGAATGTCCGGTCACGGAATAATTGGTGCGATATTCCTTGATGGCTCGGTGACTACCGAACTGCATGTGAAGGTTTTGGAAGCTGATTTCATCCCCATTATCCAAAGTGACCCTGATTTCGACAAGATGTGGTTCATGCGAGACGGAGGTCGACTCCATCGAAGCAGGAAGGTGTTTAACGTCCTGGAGGAGCACTCTGTTTCTGGAGTACCGGGAGGCCACGGGCATGGGTCTCCATTGGCCGCCGTATTCTCAGTATCCGAATACTTGCGACTCCTTCTTGTGGGACTATATTAAAGACAAGGTGGACAGCAATAACCGCAAAACCATCGCTCAGCTGCAAACAGCCAGTCAGGAGGTCATCGGCAGCATCGGTGTTCCGACACTTCAGCCGGTCACGCAGAATTTCGCTATTCGTCTGCGCCACGTCATCGCCAATGATGGCAGGCACGTCGAACATGTCATAACCTAAGTCCGAATGTCTGCAGTGACGTTTACGTGTTGAATAAAGTGTGTGCACGCCGTAGTTTGTAACTAATTTACGTTTTTTCCCATGTACTTCAATAATAGTCACCCTTTATCTGGGAGTATGCATACGGAAGTGTTTAAAGCAGAACGACCACATAACGCTATTCGCAGCTGAGGCCGATGCCGCACAGAGTCACAGGTAGAATGTTCAGGAACGGTTGTCCCCCCTTGGAAGCAGCTTTCAATGACCTCGTTCGACCGATATTTGAATATTGCTCCCGTGCTTGGGACCCTTACCGGGTAGAACAGATAAAACAAGTGTAAAATATCCGAAAAAGTGCAGCGTTGTTTCTCACGAGATGGTTTACAAAGAGCGAAAGAACCGCGAAGATGCATGTTCAAGTCCAGTGGCAGCCACTACAAGAAATGCGTTGGGCAACACGGAGTGCTCTCCTTTTAAAATTCCGAAAAAGCACGTTCCTAGGAGAGCAACCGATATATTGCTTCCCCGTTAAAAGATCGAAAAGAGTAAAATTTGAACTCAGACAGACGCTTACCAACAACCGTTAATCTCGTGCACCATTCACGACTGGAACAGGATAGGAGGGAAAGGGGGGGGGGGACTGATTGAGGCGTATGAAGCATTCTCTACCTCACGCCGTAAGATGACTTGCCGAGTATGGATGCAGATACTTTGCCCTTCCCCCTAGTTGATTTCTGTTAAATGAAATAGACCAGGATTGGCTGTCAGCCCTCGATATCTCCGCACGCGGTCACCCGCGCGGCCCGGTTCGCCTTCAGGCGCCATCGGCCAGCAGCTTCGTCCCGTGGGCGCTGGCGGCGCCTTTAATCTACGCCGCCGCGCGAGGAGTTCAGCTGGCGCCCGCTAGGTGCCTCCACAGGGCCTCGCGCACGTCTTAACGTGTACATCAGGTATTTTGTACAGCGCGCGAGAAAGATTCCCCGGTCATGTAGATGTGAATGTAGATCACGCCACGTTACTGTCGCCTACAGTAAAGATATTTTCCTCTACATTTCTATTTATTATACTCTCGTAGAGGTACCGGTAACTGTAGACCGTAATACATGCTATAATTTAGAGGACGCCCTTTGCCCAGCAATGGATGTCAAATTGCTGCTGTTGATGGTGATGACGTATACGGGCCGGTGGCTCGACGAAACATCATCTTTGAGGTTCCACCTTGAAAAAAAATTGTGAATCCTTCTACATTACATCGTCCTGTTGGTATACACATCACCAAAATCGTTGAAATTCCGTAACGTTATATTAATACAATACGTTTTCCTTCCATGTCAGATTACTATCATTTATATTGAGAATATTCAGCTCTTTTCATGTCCGATGACTACTTCTTTTTATCTTGAAAAGTATAGCCTATCGCAGATCACAAAGATATCACCTCTAATCTAATTCATTAACTTTCGTTCGCGCTGTCGTATGTTAGCACGATCACTGCTGCCATTACGTCATAATATTATGCGTTTGCTGACCTGTGGGTATACTTCTGAGAAACTTAGTTCCCTCTTGTTTTCCTTTCAGTCTCCGCAGGATAGATTCGTTGGGGATACTTTCTAAGTTATAGAGGGCTCTTGAAGTCTTCGAAGCAGGTTCTCGCTACATATGCGGCGTCTTCCTTCGAGCGTGTGCGAGTTGCAGTTTGTCAGCTTTTGTGTTTACGTCTCTCGTCAACCGTACAAGCTTGTGAGTGCTGGAACCAATACTACTTTGGATACACCCACTGTCTCCTAATTGTCCTACCTAACTAGTTGAGCACTGTTCAAGTATGGAACCTTCAGGCGTTTAGTATTACATTTCTTTTGAAAGCAGAATGTAGTTTTTGAATATCCGATCGACGACTCCTGCATCTCAGCTTCTGCTGACGGCCGGCCGGAGTGGCCGAGCGGTTCTAGGCGCTACAGTCTGGAACCGCGCGACCGCTGCGGTCGCAGGTTCGAATCGTGCCTCGGGCATGGATGTGTGTGATGTCCTTAGGTTAGTTAGGTTTAAGTAGTTCTAAGTTCTAGGGGACTGATGACCTCAGAAGTTAAGCCCCATAGTGCTCAGACCCATTTGAACATAATGACCAAAACAAATTTCGCGTGATGTCTACTGCCTGGTAGCATGGATCGATGAAACGTGAGCCTCACGTAACAGTTCTTTCTACATATGGTCCAGGTTTCATCGAGCGGTATTACTTTGCAGTGATATATCATGCGAATGTTACTTTCGTCTTTAAGTTCTGGACAGTAGTGCAGAACTATTATGAAGTGAACAGATACCACAGGTTTACATTTCACAAAGATCTCACGTCAGCATTTCCCTGAGTTAAAAGCCTTAAACCAGACAAATATTACCGAGATGGAGCTGGATTTTTCCCAGTTGGCATTACCTCTCATGTAGGCTGCCTGCATCAGATCCGAGAAACCTGTCATTGTAAGTGATGTTGCCCGTAAAAATGATGAGTGTGAGGAGTGTTTTAAGTACAACGAAAGCAGAGCGTATAACGCTGCACGAGAACCACTACCGGGCAGGCAGAGGCAGGGACAGCCACCGAGCGCTATGCGTGTTCTGGCCCGTCCCTCGCACTGTGGAGGGTGGCTGATGGATCTTAACATACCAAACGACTTAGGAGGGGCCTCGGAAGAAGTCTCACAAAACCGTTGCGCCCTTCAGCACTTCAGATTACTGTGTCAGCAGCAGCACCTGCTGTGACACAATCGCAAACTGAAACAGTGCAAAGCAAGGGCACTGCATCGACTGCACAGTTTGATCTTGAAATTCTCCGTTTCCCTTACCAATATGAGTAACAGAAAATCTTCATCAGCTGCATCAAGACCCATCACTTGGTGTGATAACATCGACGCGGTGTGCAACTGGTGCCACACATATTGCTGGACCTGTTTTTTCCAAGCAATCAAAACGTCCACCTCAGGAATAGAGACGCTCCAAGGAAATTACGTGTCTCCTAGAATGAAATCCTCTTGGAATATTCTTTTACCCCAAACCACCTAACGTTCGATTGCTCCCTTAATTTTGGAACATGCTGCTTGAACATCAAGCGGAAAATCTTGTCAGAAATAACATTGTGAGGAAGCTGAGAGGTACGAATTGCGATGCGAAACCACAAGTTCTCAGAACCACACCACTGGTTCTGTGCTACTCTGCTGCAGAATCTACGTTCCTGTGTGATGTTGGACAACCCATGCTACGACTGCTGATCCTCCCGTGAACGAAGCTTGCTGGTTCATCACCTGATGTCTAAAACCCGCCCCTGCTGAAAAGATATACTGTTTTCTGACATTATACTTCAACGTATACGTCGAGACGTCGCTGCTGATCTAGAACGACTGACGGTCGACGATGAAATCCCTCCCACCAATTGATTGGTCATCAACAGTCTCAACCTCTGCTGAAACTAGCGAAACGTTTCCTCCAGACATCAAAGCCTTCGGACGTGCCTCCACATAAGGCAAGACTCTCATTGTCGAAAGCTAACCACCAGAACTGGATGGAGCCACGTGTACAGCTTCCTACTATTTTCTGCGAACACTGGCATGTTTGGAGGTCCATTAACCGAATAAGAACTCGTATCGGCAGGGTCATGGCCTTCACGTCAGATGGTTCAAATGGCTCGGAGCACTATGGTACTTAACATCTGAGGTCATCAGTCCCCTAGAACTTCGAACTACTTAAACCTAACTAACCGAAGAACATAACACACATCCATTCCCGAGGCGCGATTCGAACCTGCGACCATAGCGGTCGCGCGGTTCCAGACTGACGCGCCTAGAACCGCTCGGCCACATAGGCCGGCCCTTTACGTTAGAAGATAGCGATTGCGAGTGTGGCGAAGAACAAATACCCCTCAGCCACGTGTCTTAGTACCCTCTCTCTCTATTTTTATGCCCAGAACAAGATTTACTGTTTGCCAACGACAACGCCCTAGGTCTGGCTCGGTTGTGTAATAATCTACCTGAGTGTGGATTTGGTCAATTCCTTTGTATTGCCTATTTTTTCAACCTGTATACATATAAATATGACATATGTAATCATGTATACAGGGTGCTCCATTGATCGTGACCGGGCCAAAGATCTCACGAAACAAGCGTCAAACGAAAAAACTACAAACAACGAAACTTGTCTAGCTTGAAGGGCGAAACCAGATGGCGCTATGGTTGGCCCGCTAGATGGCGCTGCCATAGGTCAAGCGGATATCAACTGCGCTTTTTTTTTAAATAGGAATTTCCACTGTTTATTACATATTCGTGTAGTACGTAAAGAAATATGAATGTTTTAGCTGGACCGCTTTTTTCGCTTTGTGATAGAGGCGCTGTTAATAGTCACAAACATATGGCTCACAATTTTAGACGAACAGTTGGTAACAGGTAGGTTTTTTAAATTAAAATACAGAACGTAGGTACATTTCAACATTTTATTTCGGTTGTTCCAATGTGATACATGTACCATTGTGAACTTATCATTTCTGAGAACGCATGCTGTTACAGCGTGATTATTTGTAAATACCACATTAATGCAATAAATACTCAAAATGATGTCCGTCAACCTCAATGCATTTGGCAATACGTGTAACGACATTCCTCTCAACAGCGAGTAGTTCGCCTTCCGTAATGATCGCACATGCATTGACAATGCGCTGACGCATTTTGTCAGGCGTTGTCGGTGGATCACGATAGCAAATATCGTTCAACTTTCCCCACAGACAGAAATCCGGGGACGTCAGATCCGGTTAAACGTGCGGGCCATGGTGTGATGCTTCGACGACCAATCAACCTGTCATGAAGTATGCTATTCAATACAGCTTCAACCGCACGCGAGCTATGTGCCGGACATCCATCATGTTGGAAGTACATCGCCATTCTCACATGCAGTGAAACATCTTGTAGTAACATCGATAGAACATTACGTAGGAAATCAGCATACATTGCACCATTTACATTGCCATCGATAAAATGGGGGCCAATTATCCTTCCTCCCATAATGCCACACCATACATTAACCCGCCAAGGTCGCTGATGTTCCACTTGTCGCAGCCATCGTGCATTTTCCGTTGCCCAACGAGTGCAAAAAATCTGTCATCGTCCCGTAATTTCTCTTGTGCCCAGTGGCAGAACTGCACACGACGTTCAAAGTCGTCGCCGTACAATTCCTGGTGCATAGAAATATGGTACGAGTGCAATCGATGTTGATGTAGCATTCTCAACACCGACGTTTGTGATTCCCGATTCTCGCGCAATTTGTCTGATACTGATGTGCCGATTAGCCGCGACAGCAGCTAAAACACCTACTTAGGCATCATCATTTGTTGGAGGTCGTGGTTGACGTTTCACATATGGCTGAACACTTTCTGTTTCCTTAAATAACGTAACTATCCGGCGAACGGTCCGGACACTTGGATGTCGTCCAGGATACCGAGCAGCATACATACCATACACCCGTTGGGCATTTTGATCACAATAGCCGTACATCAATACGATATCGACCTTTTCCGCAATTGGTAAACGGTCCATTTTAACACGGGTAATGTATCACGAAACAAATACCGTCCGCACTAGCGTAATGTTACGTGATACCACGTACTTATACCTTTGTGACTATTACAGCGCCATCTATCACAAAGCGAGAAAAAGTGGTCCAAATAAAGCATTCATATTTCTTTACATACTCCACGATTATGTAATACAAATGGGGTCTGCTATTTAAAAAAACGCAGTTGATATCCGTTTGACCTATGGCAGTGCCATCTAGCGGGCCAAGCATAGCGCCATCTGGTTTCCCCCTTCAAGCTAGACGAGTTTCGTTCTTTGTAGTTTTTTCGTTTGACGCTTATTTCGTGAGATCTTTGGCCCGGTCACTATCAATGAACCACCCTGTATATTTTATTGTACATATTTAGGATGCTTCTGCCAAGAGTAAATAAAATAAGTAAGTGTGCTGTATAGTGCAGCATTATTTTTCAGACGAGTAACACCCGCCCCTGCACTGTAATGTAATAGCAGACATTGGCAATGCGTCTGTGAATTTATTATTAAGTGCTTTCCGTTGAGTTGATGCTGGACGTCGAGTTACATACCTGATGAATAGAATATCTTTGGGCTGACTACATCTAGGCACTGCAGCAATAAAACTGAAAACATCTTTTAACGTCCCCCTTTATATAATCCTCTATTGCGAAAATGTGTTTGGTCGTGTGCCTAGCGGAAAGTAAAATTTGACAAGGATATCATTTCCGAAGGAAAATGTAACACCGATTAGTAAAGGAGAGATTTACATCTCCGAGGACAACATATCCCGCCTACTCCACTTTCAGTAAAATTTAGTTCAGTTATCAAAAATTTTGCAATCATTCACGGTTTGTTCCAACGAAAAGGGGTACCACGGAACTCAGGATACAAAGCAATGAACTTTACCTAATACTTTTGGAATAAATGAAAAAAGGGTCGAAAGTACTGTTTGTTCATTAAGTAATTAAAATTGCAAACAGCAATGAGTAAGGAATAATTTGAATACGCGGTAACAGAAGGCTACACCCATTTTTGCAGTAACAAAATACGTGACGAAATAATAGTGAGAAAAAATTCAGTTATTGCTACGCTCGTTATTTAACACAATGAAATGAATTCTGAATAAATAAATCAGAATAAGTGAAGGCTGCCTACTGTTATGCTAAATAGTAGCGTAACCCCATAGTGGCGTTTACTCACTTTTACTAACATGGAAATGAAAAACGAAAGAAGTGAACCAATTATTTAAATAAAAGAACTTCTACTGAATATCAGCACAACTGCAATGCCGAAATACGAGCCAGGCCAACAATCAAAACAATATCACAAATTTACTTAAAACTAGCAATTATGAGTAACTGTTTTCCTTTCAATATAATCTTTAGTTAGAAGGGGCAACGAACCTTGCCGCAGTGGATACAACGGTTCCCGCACATCACCGAAGTTAAGCGCTGTAGGGCGTGGCCGGCAATTGGATGGGTGACCACCATGCGCTGTTGCCACTTTTTGGGGTGCACTCAGCCTCGTGATGCCAATTGAGGAGCTACTCGAGCGCATAGTAGCGGCTCCGGCCAAAGAAAACCAACATAACGACTGGGAGAGCGGTGTGCTGGCCACACGCCCCTTGTACCTGTATCCTCATCTGAGGATGACACGGCGGCCGGATGATTCCAATGGGCCTCTTGTGGCATAAAGACGGAGTGTTTTTCTTTTTAGTTAGAAGTGCCAAGACTTAATTTCAAGACAAGCTTTGCCTCTAAACAATATTTCTACAATGAAGTTACTGAGATACATTAAAAATACTTTTACCTCTGTTTTCAAAGTTATTAAAAGATATAGAAATGAACTGGCACTGAAATTAATCTTGATATGTTTCTTTATTTTCAAATAAACGACACTCGGATTGTTTCAGTAACAGGAGTGGACATGGGGCCTATTGGTAAAAATGACTAGGTTAAGGTTTCTAAATTTTTTCGGTGATTATTATTGAAACTAAAAGTTCACCAATATCACTGGGTAGCGCCGTTACATTTCTAAGAAACGTGACCTAAGTGTAACAGTCCTACAGTCGTTCGTTGTTGAAGAGATGAAGCCGTAGCTGTCGTCGACAGTGCTGCGGCAGCTCCAGACAAAATTTGCGAGCAGAGATTTACTTAGCTGTGACCACTGGCGGGGGAGGATCCCGATGTGAATGGAGCTGCCCTTCCGCCTGCTCACGCTCTTCAGTTGCCATCGTGCCGCTAGTTAAAACTTCTCCTCACACTGAGTTAGCTCGCAGCTCGCGCATCCTGTCACATCAGAGTCTGCAGCGAAGTTCTTTTGAAGCGCGCGTTCTGACGTCACATCACTCGCCGCTACACAGCGCGTTTTAATTTCAACTCTTTGATTCATATCCCTAAAATTTCCCTGACCATCAGTGACCCAGTATAAATTACAGTTATTCACGTTATTATTTACAAGGAGCAATTAAAATACAAATATGTTTTAAGAGTTATAAGAAAATCGAGATACAATATTTATAGTACATTAGATGCAGAGTGATTTTTTCCACCGTGTACGAGCTCTAGGGACTGATCGATGAGAAGATGCGGAACAAAAAAGGTCTAATGAACTTGTGTCCGGAAATGCATGGCTTTCTTGCTAGAGACCATTTATTCCATCAGACTTTGTTACAGAGACTGCGGTCTAGTATGCTTTGTACCGTGCAGCCACAGCTACAGTATGCATGGCTTCCTGCTAGAGGGTGGTACTGTTCCTCATAGTCACACCCTATCGCCGTCCTGGTTCATAATACGAGGGCAGTTCAATAAGTAATGCAACACATTTTTTTTTTCTCGGCCAATTTTGGTTGAAAAAACCGGAAATTTCTTGTGGAATATTTTCAAACATTCCCGCTTCGTCTCGTATAGTTTCATTGACTTCCGACAGGTGGCAGCGCTGTACGGAGCTGTTAAAATGGCGTCTGTAACGGATGTGCGTTGCAAACAACGGGCAGTGATCGAGTTTCTTTTGGCGGAAAACCAGGGCATCTCAGATATTCATAGGCGCTTGCAGAATGTCTACGGTGATCTGGCAGTGGACAAAAGCACGGTGAGTCGTTGGGCAAAGCGTGTGTCATCATCGCCGCAAGGTCAAGCAAGACTGTCTGATCTCCCGCGTGCGGGCCGACCGTGCACAGCTGTGACTCCTGCAATGGCGGAGCGTGCGAACACACTCGTTCGAGATGATCGACGGATCACCATCAAACAACTCAGTGCTCAACTTGACATCTTTGTTGGTAGTGCTGTCACAATTGTTCACCACTTGGGATATTCAAAGGTTTGTTCCCGCTGGGTCCCTCGTTGTCTAACCGAACACCGTAAAGAGCAAAGGAGACCCACCTGTGCGGAATTGATTGCTCGTCATGTGGCTGAGGGTGACAATTTCTTGTCAAAGATTGTTACAGGCGATGAAACATGGGTTCATCACTTCGAACCTGAAACAAAACGGCAATCAATGGAGTGGCGCCACACCCACTCCCCTACCAAGAAAAAGTTTAAAGCCATACCCTCAGCCGGTAAAGTCATGGTTACAGTCTTCTGGGACGCTGAAGGGGTTATTCTGTTCGATGTCCTTCCCCATGGTCAAACGATCAATTCTGAAGTGTATTGTGCTACTCTTCAGAAATTGAAGAAACGACTTCAGCGTGTTCGTAGGCACAAAAATCAGAACGAACTTCTCCTTCTTCATGACAACGCAAGACCTCACACAAGTCTTCGCACCCGAGAGGAGCTCACAAAACTTCAGTGGACTGTTCTTCCTCATGCACCCTACAGCCCCGATCTCGCACCGTCGGATTTCCATATGTTTGGCCCAATGAAGGACGCAATCCGTGGGACGCACTACGCGGATGATGAAGAAGTTATTGATGCAGTACGACGTTGGCTCCGACATCGACCAGTGGAATGGTACCGTGCAGGCATACAGGCCCTCATTTCAAGGTGGCGTAAGGCCGTAGCATTGAATGGAGATTACGTTGAAAAATAGTGTTGTGTAGCTAAAAGATTGGGGAATAACCTGGTGTATTTCAATGCTGAATAAAACAACCCCTGTTTCAGAAAAAAAAATGTGTTGCATTACTTATTGAACTGCCCTCGTAATTGGTCGATTTACTTCTCTTGCAGGCTCGTCTTGTAGCGGATGTGAAACAGCGTTGTACACAATGGTCCCCTGTTCGACTCGAGAGCTTGCCGACATGGTGCTTACCTTTTTTTGTGAGTCATCAGCCTTCTGACTGGTTTGATGCGGCCCGCCACGAATTCCTCTCCTGCGACAACCTCATATTTACGGAGAGGCTACGGTCGGCGGGCAGCA
The DNA here is from genome assembly GCF_023898315.1 of Schistocerca nitens. Classification (NCBI taxonomy): domain Eukaryota; kingdom Metazoa; phylum Arthropoda; class Insecta; order Orthoptera; family Acrididae; genus Schistocerca; species Schistocerca nitens. The sequence goes on from NC_064614.1 coordinate 2,761,307, forward strand.
AGGTTATATCAGGAGACCCATCCCCACCGACAACAACCACGCCATTCAATGTTTTCAACAGTGTTTCGCCGTTTGTCTGAGACAGGATCGTTTCAGGAAGCAAAAAATCATGAAGGACGTACTCGAAATGTTCGGACAGAACACTTGAAGGAATATGTGACTAACACTGTGGAAGGCGATCGCCGAGTCGGTAGCAGGCAGTTGGTTCGCCGGTACAGGATAAGCCAGGCGACACTTGTTACCACCCTTATCACTTACAGCGTGTGCAGCGCTTACTAGCGACATACTTTCCACATCATCTACATCTACGTCATTCTCGGCAAGCCACCTAATGGTGTGTGGCGGAGGGTACTTTCGGTACCACTATCTGACCCCTCCAACCCTGTTCCACTCGTGGGAAGGCTATTTATCGATAAGCCTGTGTATTGGGTCTAATTTCTCGAATTTTCTCCTCGTCGTCAATTTGCGAGATGTGTGTGGGGGGAAGTAATATGTTGTCAGACTCCTCCTGCAAAGTGCTGTCCCGAAATTTCAACGGTAAATCTCTCCGTGATGCACAACGCCTCTCTTGTAACGTCTGCCAGTGCAGTTGATTTAGCATCTCCGAAACGCTCTCTCCCCAGCCAAACAATTCCGTGACGAAACGCGCCGCTCTTCGTTGGATCTTCTCCATCAGTCCTACCTGATAGGGATCCCAGATATGTGAACAATATACAAGAATCGGGCGAACAAGCGCCTTATAAGCGACTTCTTTCGTGGATGAGTTACATTTGCCTAAGATTCTTCCGATGAATCTGAGTCTGGTCTCTGCTTTTCCCACTATCAGTTTTATGTGGTCATTCCACTTAAGGTCGCTCTGATTTGTTACGCCTAGCTGTTTTAGGGCAGACGCTGTCTCCAGCTGTTTGCCATCAAAAGTGTAGCTGCTGTACAGTAGTAGATTTCTTTTCCTATGTATGCGCAATATGTTACATTCATTTACGTCAACTGCCAGAGGCTCCACCATTCATCAATTCTCTGCAGGTCGTTCTGCAAATTCTTACTGTCTTCTGGCATTGCTAACTTAGTGTAGACAGCCGCGCGGTGTAGCCCAGCGTTCTGAGACGTCGTGGGCCGCCCGATGTGGCCGAGCGGTTCTAGGCGCTTCAGTGTGGAACCGCGCGACCGCTACGGTCGCAGGTTCGAATCCTGCCTCGGGCATGGATGTGTGTGATGTCCTTAGCTTAGTAGGGGATTAAGTAGTTCTAAGTTCTAGGGGACTGATGACCTCAGATGTTATGTCCCATACTGCTCAGAGCCATTTGAATTTGAGACGTGGTGCACGGTTCGCGCGGCTGCCCCCCTCGGAGGTTTGAGTCCTCCCTCTGACATCGGTGTGTGTGTTGTCCTTAGCGTACCTTATTTTACGTTAGATTAAGTAGTGTGTAAGGTTAGGGAGCGATGACCTGAGGAATTTGCTCCGATAAGATCTTACTACAAATTTCCAATGTGGTATAGACAACTGCATCATGTACGGTTAGCTGTAACGAGCATCCGACGCTTTCTACTAGATCATTTATATATATTGTAAACGGCAACGGTCCTTATCACACTTCCCTGTGGTAATCCGGATATTAACTTTACATCTGTCGATTTAGTTCCGTTAAGAGCGACGTGTTGAGTTCTATCTGCAAGAAAGTCTTGAATCCAATCGCAGGTCTGCTCACATACTACGTAAGCTCGTATTTTTTTCATTAAACGGCAATGCGGGACGGTGTCAAATGCCTTACTGAAGTCAAGGAACACGGCATCAACCTGAGCGCCGTTGTCCACTGCGCTCTGGATCTCACGGAGGAACAGAGCGAGCCGAGTTCTGCAGGATCTCTGTTTGCGGAATCCATGTTGATTTTTATAGAGGAGATGTTCATTTTCCAAAAACGTCATAATTCTTGTGCATAAAATATATTCCATAATTCTGCAACAGATTGATGTCATTTATATACGTCTATAATAGTGTGGATCTGTCTTACGGCCTTGCTTAAAAACGGGAATAACCTGTGCTTTTTCCAGTCGTTAGGAGAAGATTTGTCACTGGTTTCTTCACCAGGCAACCACGATTCCGGGATTTGTGTCACCTATCTTATTGAGAGATGCTGCCACCTTTACGAGGAGTGGTATCTTCAACTCTCATAACAGTCATCTGTGGGGTAGTATGCAGAACCCCAATGGTACGGTGACAGCGAATCATCAGCATCGGTGCAGCAAGAATGTGTGGTCCTGGATGATTCGCGACCGTTTTTTTGGGACTGGTCTTCCTTCCACGTCGCCTAACAGGCCGGAATTATTGGCGTTTCTTTCGTGTGACTTTGCCTCCCCTGCTGGAAAAACTGCTATTGATGATTCGAACAGTGTGGCTGCTACATGATGGTGCTCCAGCCCACTTCGCCGTTAACGTCCGGACGCGTCTCAGTCGTGTGTTCCCTGGTCGCTGGATCGGAAGAGTGGGTCCAGTTGCATGGCCAGCTCGTTCACCGGATCTCAACCCGAGCGATTTCTGGTTATGGAACCATCTCAAAAGTGTCGTGTATGCAGAGCGCTTTCGAGATGTGGAAAGACTGGAGCAACGTTTTCGCGCTGCCTTTGACACTGTTCGTATGGAGCCTTTCCGATGTGAACGTGTCAGACAGAACATGCTACGGCGCGTTGAGGCGTATGGAAATCATTTTCAGCGCGTACTGGAACTGTGGCTGCATGGTACAGCGCTTATTAGACCGCAGTCTCTGTAACAGTGTATGACTGAGTAAATAGCCTTTAGCACGGAAACCATGCGTTTCCGGACGTAAGTTCATTACACCTTTTTTGTTCCTTATTCTCTCAACGATGAATCCGTAGAGTTTGTACACGGTGTGTGGGGCGGCGGGCGGAATAATTGTATATATGTAGTTTGTAATGTAGAAAAGATGCATTTCCCGGCCGATTAACAACATATGTAGGGCGGCAGGTGGAATAATTGTTATACAATGCTGTAGTTTGCCGGCAGATGCACCATATGTGGGGCGGCGGGTGGAATAATTGTTATTATTAAATCTTCCTATTATTTATTTAATGCTGTTGTTTGCCGCTCTCAACACTGGCTCTCTAACTACAATATTGGCAACCAGAAAGTGAGTAGCAAAACGTGAAGCCTGTAATTAGAATTCCTAGTGCCCACTTCATCTGAGAAATACATTTATAGCTACAGCTTATAGCTCTGTGGAATTAGGAGATTGTCTGGTATTCATAATCAAAAACGATTCTCTCTATAATGTTCACTATGTTCTGAAAGTCACAGACCAAAAAGGATCCACACAATCCAACTACCAGAGCAGTTCAGAGTCTAATGCGCTGATGCAACTATAACTGTTCAAATTAAATGTTTAAGTGAATGCTCGCCATAATTTTATGATAATGTTCATCAAACGCCACGCTAAATAATGGTAGAATCTCTGTCCCGCGGCGGCACGTGAAAATACGACATATGCAAATTGAAGATAGATCATTAAAGTGATCCCACAATTAACACTTCACTCGAAAACGATTTCGTGGTTACACGTATCCCGAGTAACTTATTACAGCACCCGAGGCTGTTTATAGCAATGATACCGACGCGACGCGACTCCCGGCACAGGTGGTGCGCTAATCAGCGTCTGGAGAGAACTGGGGCCTTCCTCTTTCTTTCTCGCGCAGCGTTCTTACATATAAAGCCGCGGTGCGGACGGCTAAGGGAACGCCTGATCAAATCTGCTCTCCCTACTAGCCGCTGGGCTAGTAATGCACCACTTCAAGTTATCGAATAAATCATTGCTTCCTTTGCTGATGTCCGATGAAGCTTTCAATTTAATTGTGCATTCAGCACACAGGTAAGTAATCAAAATGAAAGTCTGACGTGGCTAAGACAAATATTTTGGGCGATAGAATTAATTTAATTACACTACACGCAGTAGACGAGCTCTGAACTTGCCCTTTGAAGATACGCTATCGCTATAGTTTTATAGGTATTCAAATGAAACTTCTCACAGCCTTATGGTGATAGCGCATCTCCCTTATACTTAAATATAAACATCCTAGCCTTATTTATTAGCCTACTTAATCTATCTTGCTTCCTTAAGTTTTGAGACGAAAACCAGAAAATCATGAATTTCCACTAAAATCTTAATTTGTGAGATCCAGAAGACTGTTTCTATTAAATAATTATGAAAAATGAATCTAATTATAAATTTTTAACTCTCTAGCTCTTTTCTGTTGCGCCAATGATTTTTACAGAAAAACGTCCAAATTTCGAAAATGGCTAAAGTTATCGAACTGATATTCAACACATATTAATTTAGTATTACTCCTGACATGCTAGAAATGTTTTAGGTTATTTACTTGATTTTTAAAGTATTGCGCAACATTTATGACGTCAGAGCTAGTTATAGCGGACTAGGCTGGCACACAATGGAAAGACTGATGTGAATTTTATACGGCGTGAGTAGGCTGCTTCCCTACAGGTGGAAAACATCACCCTGTATAGCAAAAGATTACAAATACCTACATCTATCCTACTGACCATTAAAACTGCTACACCACGAAGATCATGTGTTAGAGACGCGAAATTTAACCGACAGGAAGAAGATGCTGTTTTGTAAATGATTAGCTTTTCAGAGCATTCACACAAGGTTGGCGACGGTGGTGATACCTAAAACGTGCTGACATGAGGAAAGTTTCCAACCGATTTCTCATACACAAACAGCAGTTGACCGGAGTTGATTGGTAAAATGTTGTTGTGATGCTTCGTGTAAGGAGGAGAAACGCGTACCATCACGATTCCGACTTCGATAAAGGTCGGATTGTAGCCTATCGCGATTGCGGTTTATCGTATCGCGACATTGCTGCTCGCGTTGGTCGCGATCCAATGACTGTTAGCAGAGTATGGAATCGGTGGGTTCAGGAGGGTAATACGGAACGCCGTGCTGGATCCTAACGGCCTTGTATCACTAGCAGTCGAGGTGACAGCCATCTTATCCGCATGGCTGTAACGGATCGTGCAGCCACGTCTCGATCCCTGAGTCAACACATGGGGACGTTTGCAAGACAACAACTATCTGCACGAAAAGTTCGACGACGTTTGCAGTAGCATGGACTATCAGCTCGGAGATCACGGCTGCGTTTAGCCTTGACGCTGCATCACAGACAGGAGCGCCTGCGATGGTGTACTCAACGACGAACCTGGGTGCACGAATGTCAAAACGTCATTTTTTCGGATGAATCCAGGTTCTGTTTACAGCATCATGATGGTCGCATCCGTGTTTGGCGACATCGCGGTGAAGGCACATTGACAGCGAGTATTCGTCATCACCATACTGGCGTATCACCCGGCGTGATGGTATGGGGTGCCATTGGTTACACGTCTCGGTCACCTCTCGTTCGCATTGACGGCGCTCTGAACAGTGGACGTTACATTTCAGATGTGTTACGATCCATGGCTCTACCCTTCATGCGATTCCTGTGAAACCCTCCATTTCAGCAGGATAATGCACGACCGTATGTTGCAGGTCCTGTAGTGGCCTTTCTGGATACAGAAACTGTTCGACTGCTGCCCTGGCCAGCACATTCCCCAGATCTCTCACCAGTTGAAAACGTCTGGTCAATCGTGGCCGAGCAACTGGCTCTTCACAATACGCCAGTCACTACTCTTGATGAACTGTAGTATCGTGTTGAAGCTCCATTGGCAGCTGTACCTGTACACGTCATCCAAGCTCTGTTTGACTCAATGCGCTGGCGTATCAAGGCCGTTATTACGGCCAGAGGTGGTTGTTCGGAGTACTGATTTCTCAGGATCTCTGCATCCAAATTGCGTGAAAATGTAATCACAAGTCAGTTCTAGTATAATATATTTGTCCAATGAATACCCGTTTATCATCTGAATTTGTTCTTGGTGTAGCAATTTTAATGGCCAGTAGTGTATATTAAACTGCTACAGTCTGACGCTTCACCAGGGAGATAGCGGCCTGGGCACTCTTACAAGGAACAAGCAGTGTACGGACTGCGTCACGTGACCTGTGGACAGCTGCGGCGCCTGCGCCACTGTGGGTGCTGAGCGGGGCGGCGTCGACTCCCACTGTGCGCCGTGGGCGGCCGGACACGACCACGAACAGGTCGGGAGACGCCCACGCCGGCTGGAGGTGGCTGTTTTTCAGTGGCCACCCCCGCACCCCGGCCACACTCTTAGGCGAGGACAGCGCAGGTCGTTAATCACCGACGACGTAGCCGGTCCACCGCGGGGACCAGGCGGCAGACGGCGCGCATTGCTCAAACCCGCGACGCACGCCTTCAGCTAGAGCCTTCCCACTGCGAGGAAGATCGTGCTTTAACGCTCCGTCGACGACGAGGCCATCAGAGACGGATCACAAGCGCGGATTGGGAAAGGAAGAGGAAAGAAATTAGCCGACCCGTCTATCGCCTTAAACGTTTCTGGAAAATCACGGGGGACGTAAATTTGAATGGCCAGGCGGCAATTTGAACCGCCTGCATTGCGCAAACTTCCCAGATTAATTTTCGCCAAACAAGTGTAGCGTTCAGCAGGGACATTAAAAACAATTCCAGCTGCCAGTAGGGTTCGCACAGTGAGGGTTCCGTACAAACTTAATTGTTTAAGGATTTCGACGATTATTGCCTGTTTTCGAGATTGATTCTAGAAAGACATCGGTCCCAGGGATTCCAAGACTTTCGAGAGTATTTTAATTTCGTCTGAAGCCGGTCAGCAAACGATAAAAGAAATATTTTTTCGTATTATATACTTAAAAATTAACTATTCTCTGATTCTTTTTCATTTACTTGTATCGTCAAAGCTTTCTTCTTGCCAAATTTAACGATTCCACGTCAAGGGAAGTAACCTATAGGTTCTAATGATTCGCTTTGCGGCTGTCGAAGTATGTGACGTAAATGGTCGCATCTTTTGACTGTATTGACTTAGAATCTGACGTTTATTATTGCGCCGAGGGCCCAACGACCTTAGTACGTGACATAAATTTCAGCACGATACTGTAGGTCTACACACTCCTGAGAAAAAGGGCGCTTAACAGAGTGACGGACTGACAGACAGTCTCATAATAAGTGACAAAAAAATTTTTTTCGTGTGATAAAGTTACAAATTAACACTTTTCAGACTTTTTTTTCTTTGGTTATGTGAAACCTTGGTTCTTACCAGATTTCCAGAGTCTAGGACAATGGGACGTACTATGTAGGTTCTGATGAACGAGCTTTCGAAATTCGAAATGTTATAACATAAATGGCGGTATCTTTACATCGCTCAGGAACCGTAGATCTGAGTATGTGACATAAATTTCAGCTTGATACATTTAGTTGTTCCTGAGAAAAAGCGAACGGAAAGAGAGACAAACAGACCGCCGGACAACAATAAAACCCGAAAGGGTTCATTTTTTACCGGTTGAGTTACGGAACGCAAAAAATAACCTAATTTTAACGATTTCTCCCGGGAAGGATGGTCAACATCCAACGATATGGCAGGAATAATAGTTCTAAGCAAATTACGTCTAGAAAACTCTGTCTCTAAAATGCGTACCTTAAAAGCTATGAGCACTTTTTCATCTTCGATACTGTGGAGCGAATCTCTTTGCTTTCTATATTTTCATAAGTGGTAGCATGGATTTAAAAAAAATTCCAGTAAACATGGCTTCCAAAGTGCATACATTAAGAGCTATAAGTAGCTAACCTGTCCATCTTCGATGCTCTGAATTATCTCTCTTCTGCTGAACGAGTGCTCATAGTTCTTAAGGTACGCATTTTTTTACTTCATATTACCTCGTTACAAACTGTGGAAAGCAAAGAGTTTGCAGTAGAAGAAATTTCTTTCACAGTTACGAAGATGAAGTGCTGATCGCTCTTGGCGTATGCGTTTTAGAGCCCATGCTTGCTCGAGTATTTTTGATTGGAATGATGGTTCCTGTCGTGTACTCCGTGGTTGTGCTTCGTCTTAAAAGATCTCGAATTTTTTTATGAAAATATTACTAATCAATATACGAAATATCACGGTCTAACTATATCGTAAAATAGGCCAACACAGAACGAATTTTATTCTACACTTGATAACTGTCTGTATAAATTAAACAAGCTAACTTGCACATATTGCTGTCCGTACTTTATCGCGATTGCAGTGTAGAGTGCTTCTGAATTTTAAGTAGACGGCACATGTGCAAATCTTCACTCAGGCATAAAACAGCCAGTCAAAGCAGAAGTGAAATCCGTTTTTTGTTTCTCCAGTTTTCCCCTCTACAGAACATTCCACGTTTGTTAACCACTTGTGTGCCGAACGTTTCGCCTCAGAGTAGTACTTGCACACTACGTCCTCAATATTATTTGCACCGAGCGAGGTGGCGCAGTGGTTAGCACACTGGACTCGCATTCGGGAGGACGACGGTTCAATCCCGCGTCCGGCCATCCTGATTTAGGTTTTCCGTGATTTCCCTAGATCACTCCAGGCAAATGCCGGGATGGTTCCTTTGAAAGGGCACGGCCCCCTTCCTTCCCCATCCTTCCCTAATCCGAGCTTGCGCTCCGTCTCTAATGACCTCGTTGTAGACGGGACGTTAAACACCAATATCCTCCTCCTCAATATTATTTGTTGGATTTACTCCACTCTCCGTCTTTCCCTACAGTTTTTATCTTCTACGGCTCCCTCTCTCACCAACGAAGTTAATCGCTGATGTCTTAACGTATGTCCTAGCATACCGGCCCTTCTTCTCAGTGTTTTCCACGTATGATTTTCTCCGCCGATTCCGAAGAGAACCTTCTCATTCCCTTACCTTATCAGCTCACAAAACTTTCTACATACTTCTCTTCCGCCGCATGTCAAACGCTTGGAGTCTCTTTTGTTCCGGTTTTCCTAGAGTCCATGTTCCACTACCATACAATGCTGCCCGCCAAAACGTACATTCTCAGAAATTTTTCCCCAGATTAAGGCCTATGTTTGATGCTAGTAGACGAGAGCCGTGTTATCGATCGATCAGCGAGCACAAGCAAACAGTAATGAGACGTTTCTGACTCTAAGCTGATTGCCTTAGCAGCCCGGTACCGTTGTGACTTCGCACAGTTTGTGAGCTAAAGAGGTGTTGCATTTGTATCCGTGATTTAAAGTTAACGAACAACATTTGTTTCAGTATTGCATTGTCTCAGTTGTGCGGTCATGGCTTTTGTGAGCGGGCAAAGTTCCACCGTTACCGAGCGATTAGTGGCGACTGCGTGGGTGCACGGACGTCCACAGTCAGAGCAGACAATGACAGAGATAATGAGGGCGTTCAGAGATCGGTGTGTCAAGCCGCTAGTCGTGAGGAAAGGCTGCTCCACAAGGGAAACGCACTTTTGTTTCGGTCTCAAAGACAGGCCGCGGCAGTGGGAATCTGTGCCACCGGCGCCGAGTCAACTCAGCGGTTGAGCGGTCCGATTAAGTCCGTCTACAAAAGAGCAGCTGAACTCCAAGTACAGTGCTGAACACTGCATGCTCACATTAAAAAGTAGCTGAACATGAATTTAGTTACACCCATACCTGTGAATAAACTATTTGCTGGAGACTTGGATAGCAGCGAGTTGCAGCCTTTCGATATTTGTTGGCACAGTTTCCTAATCCCGTGTCTCGCTCAGGAGTGTTATTTTCTGTCGAATGCGCGATATATCGCAATTTTCAGGGGAGAAATGTGGTTTTCTGTTTAGAGAAAAACCGTATTCTTGGAAAAGAACCCACCTCATAGTACGATATGGCCTAGGGTGTTGAAGCAGGATGTAGCTGGTTAGGGACTAGAAAGGTACTAGAACCACAAAATAAAGTATATTTGAACAGTAGTTTAGTATCAGAGACCTTTACGAAGATGAAATACACAAGTTGATAATAGGAGCACTGATGACTAATGAATAAGGCATTTAAGACCTAGGACCACCACTAGTGACTAATGAATGAGGTAGTTAAGATCAAGCATCACCACATAAATAAACAAAATCCTTGAAGTGCAAGATGATAATTTAAGAATATAACAATAATCGCCCAACGTTGGCGGGTCAAAATAAAATTTTACGAATGCGTGGTCTCTGTTCTTCCGGACTAGTCATGTAACTGATTCGCCTCGATGGGCAATGACAACCTTCAGTGCGGGCGCGCATCTGCGTTCAGTCTCCAGCGGGAATCTGAAGCTAGCGAGCGCGGAGGACGTGGAGTGCGGCTGGTGACAGGTGGTGCCAGGTGGGGGTGTGGGCCGGCTGGGGAACACGCCGGCACGGCCCGCGCGTCTGCGATCAACGCCGTGTCCGGCTGGTCCAGTGACCGACGCAGCTGTGCAACCAGCAGGAGAGCCCGAGTGCGAGACCGGGTCCGGCAGACGTTTTTCATTCGTCGCAGCTGATTCCGCACAAGTCCCAGGGCGGCTGGTTCATTAGTTTCTTTCCTTTTATTTCTCCCCACTCCCACTTCAATTCGCACAAAACAAAATTGTCAAAAAAAAAAAAATTAAATTACTAAGCAGTTGCAGTAAATTTATTAATTGCCGTACGGCGTTGCACATTATCACACAATTACGGGTGAAGAACATCAGTTGAACAAGGAAGTAATTACATTTAGCAACTTCACAGACGACTTAAGGCCCAAAGATAAATGCCTGTTACGGCGAAGCTAATAAAATTTAAAATAATAATCACTTACAGCGAGTCTATAAAAAGAAAATTACATATCAAGAACACAAATTAATGATACCAATAACTTCGTTTAATAACTGCACAAATGGCTTAAGACCCAATGGTAAATGCCTACCACAATGGCCGGCCAAAGTGGCCGAGCGGTTCTAGGCGCTTCAGTCTGGAACCGCGCGACTGCTACGGTCGCAGGTTCGAATCCTGCCTCGGGCATGGTTTGTGTGTGATGTCCTTAGGTTAGTTAGGTTTAAGTAGTTCTAAGTTCTAGGGGACTAATGACCTCAAATGTTAAGTCGCATAGTGCTCAGAGCCATTTGAACCATTTTGAACCTACCACAATGAAGCCAAAAGTAATTTAAAGTACTTGAATTTCACATACAAATTACCATTGAGGAATTCGGTCATGAAGAGCAGCCCACGGCAACACTGAACAATCTTAAGTGAACAGAATTTCACTGAGTGAACTCTATTAGCATTTACACTGATGAGCAAAAACTTTATGACCACCTGCTTAATAGCTTGTTCGTCCGTAAAAACAAGCAATGCGTACTTAGTAGAATCAGCTGGCCAGCTGTCTTACCAAAATTTATTCCATTTCCACAGATATATGAGCAGCTTACATTACAGAAAGATTCGGTGCACGTCACGAGACCAACTACTCCATAACGTCAATCCCCTTTTTGGGTTTGTCCCTGAATCCAGTAAATAAGGCATTAAATAATGCCAATCTGCCCTATAAAACACACACACACATATCCGCCCCTGGTAGCTGAGTGGTCAGCGCCACGGAATCTCATACCTAACGGCCCGGGTTCAATTCCCGGCTGGGGCGGAGATTTACTTCGCTCAGGGACTTGGTGTTGTGTTGTCCTTATCATCGTCATTTCGTCCCCATCGACATGCAAGTCGCCGAAGTGGCGTCAGCTCCAAAGACTTGGACCAGGTGAACGGTCGTCTAGCGGACGGCATTCCCATTTCTCTTGACCACCCTAAATAACTGCTTCTCCAGATGCAAATTACAATATGTTTCAAGCAAATGTTCGTTAGCCGTCAGGGGGACATCAATCAGCATGATTGCCTTCGTTTTAGCTTTGTCTTTTACAAAGATATGAACAGCGGTATGACTTCTTTAAATGGCACCCTGTATTTTTTATTCGGTAAATCAATTCCTCCCCTAAAGACCTATTCAGAAATGTATCACAGTGTACCATTCACTGAAACACAACATTATTAATTACATAACGCAAACTCGTCCATTTGCTGGTGTTGTCAGAAAACAAATGAAAACCAAGTAAAAGCAAAACACAAAATTGACTTTGACCCTCCTGTACCACTGCCCAGGAGCAGAACATTCAAAGGTGCTCGAAGTGGTGACCCTGGACACCGATCCACTGGTGCACTCGTCGAATGAAAGAATTATTTACTGCTTCCAGTGTTGCCTGCTGAAGAGAATTACAAGCAAGCACGATACGTCCCTGCATGCCCTCTGGAGTTATTGCAATATCGCGATAGACAACGTCTTTAATTCATCCCCTAAGAAAAAGTCAAGAAGATCTAAATCAGGAGACCTAGCAGGTCAAGTAACTGTCTCTCCTTGACCAATCCATCTGGCAGGATACCTTCGGTTCAGAACACGACGTGCACGCAAGGCATTACGTGCTGGACATCCATCGTGTTGACACCACATACGCATTCTGGTTCTTAGCGGCACTTCATCCAGAAGAGGAGGAAGAATTCGTCTGAGGATGTCGGCATACGCTGTGCCGTTAGGCTACCATTGATGAAATAAGGGCCAATAATTGTAGTACCAAGCATCCCACACTAGACGTTATCTCTCCATTGACGGTAATGTTCCATCTGTCTAAGCCATCGTGGGTTGTCGCTGGACCAATAATGGGTGCTCCTTGTATTTACCTGTCCTTTGTTTGAGAAGGAACATTCATCGGTAAACAGAACATTGGAGATGAAAGTCCGAGTTGGCGAGGATTTGCTGCTGTGTCCACTGACAGAACTGAACACGATGCTGGAAATCATTCCCATGCAATTCTTGATGTAGGTGTACATGGTAACGGTGGAACGGGTGATGAGTAAGAATACAATGTACACTGGTTTTAGGAATGTCAATCTCGTGTTCAAAAATGGTTCAAATGGCTCTGAGCACTGTGGGACTTAACATCTGAGGTCATCAGTCCCCTAGAACTTAGAACTATTTAAACCTAACTAACCTAAGGACATCACACACATCCATGTCCGAGGCAGGATTCGAACCTGCGACCGTAGCGGTCGCTCAGTTCCAGACTGTAGCGCCTAGAACCGCACGGCCACTCCGGCCGGCATACTCAGGACAGGTACAGTGGACTACTGAACGCGAAGGACGTGGTGCATGCTCGGCACCGGTGTCATCACAGTACCTGTTCAGACGATAGTTTTTTGAAGGATACGTGAATGGAAATTCTCATTTTGAAGTATTGCAAACACGGTTATCCCTCAACTTCAAGAGAAGGGAATCGTGGATTATTTGTGGTTACAGCAACAGAGGTCCCGCGCACTTTGCTATTGAGGTGCGTGAGTTCCTTTATGAACACTTTTCAGGCCTTTGGACCGGCCGCGTTCAGCAGCTTGAGCCCCATACTGTCGACAGACTTTCGGTTGGAACAGCGAGTAACAGTCAGGAAAAAATATTTGTTTTGGTGCAGGTTTGGCCGAACAGCAGTCTCCAAGCGCAAGCGCTCCGACCGCGCTTCTGCCTACGCTCTTGGAGCGCGGCGGAAGGTGGTGATTAGCGGTGAGGGGTGAGGAGGGAGGGGAACATGAAGGCTGCAGCCGGACGCCGCCACAGCGGAGCAGACGCCAAGCGTTCTGCTGACAGAACTACTTGCTGTAAGTCGTATTTACGTTCTACATTTGGAAAGCTGTGGCATCTACTTACATGTGCAAAAAAGGAGAGGCGGAGAAGCCACACGGTTCAATGCCGAATGGGAAATGCGTTACATTTCGTATCATTTGAAGTCCGTGCAAAGTGCTTAATATGCCGTCGCACTATTATGAGCTGGAAAAGCACTTATTGCAACGCCATTACAGCACCAGCCACGTAGATGATGCACTTCCATTAGGGAAGAACTGAGTTAGCAGTTACTATAGTGGTGACAAAATGTTTTGCGCTAAACATCACCAATTATTTGTATTTATTAAGTGTCTTAATTCAATGGCAGGACTATATGTTAACGGGTGTGGCCGATACGATTGATGCTATTAAAAAAAAATAATAAAGTAACCCTATGGAAAAATCAGCTTCATGTTCGGGACATGGAACATTCCCTGTAAATCAAGGCGGCAATTTGTTGACGAGACATGACTGACTGCGTTTCATTAATTGAAACGTTTCAATATAAGTTCTCAAAGAGATTCCAAGACTGAACATGGCTTTAGATTTAATTGTCTAATCGTTCTTGCTTTTGGCTGTTAGTTTACATCAATAATTACGTGATGCACGTACAGCTTAGCACCCATGTCAGCGACCTATTTATCCAGTCCAGGAATTTGTAAGAATTTTATAAAATGTTGTTCTGGAACAGCCGTGCTGCCTCTCGACCGTTTCCATGTGATTGGCAGACACGAGCACCATCTGGGCTTGTTCCCGACACGACTACTGGACCATTCTGCTGTTTACGGTACGCTACGTCAGTCACACAGCCTGCAACACACAAGGAACACATGGCAGGTGGTCAGAGGAACTTACGTTCGTCAGCGCCGTCAGCTGTGGCGATCATGCATTTCTGGACACGTGTTCAAGGACCTTTTTTCTTCCGTTTTCAGTCAAGAATCGTTCCCTAGAGTTTGTCGATTTCATTAATATTCGCCTGTACGTCCCCACGCGTACTCGGGATGTGGATAGCCTGAGAATAGTACTTGCTAGCGAAATTGGTTCAAATGGTTCAAATGGCTCTGAGCACTATGGGACTTAACATCTGTGGTCATCAGTCCCCTAGAACTTAGAACTACTTAAACCTAACTAACCTAAGGACATCACACACACACACCCATGCCCGAGGCAGGATTCGAACCTCCGACCGTAGCGGTCGCGCGGTTCCAGACTGAAGCGCCTAGAACCGCACAGCCACACCGGCCGGCCGAAATTGGTAGCCAGCAGGCAAAATAAAAGTGTGTGTGTGTGTGAAATCTTATGCGACTTAACTGCTAAGGTCATTAGTTCCTAAGCTTACACACTACTTAACCTAAATTATCGTAAGGACAAACACACATACCAATGCCCGATGGAGGACTCGAACCTCCGCCGGGACCAGCCGCACAGTCCATGACTACAGCGGCTTAAACTGCTCGGCTAATCCCGCGCGGCCAAAGTAAAAGTAGGACCGTTATAAACCAAATAATCTTCAGCCTAACTGAAATGAATACCACAAAGCCTGGATCTTACCATACCACACATCTCATTATATGGAATAACCAAGTGGCAGGTGTCTCAGTGTCGTACAATAATAATAGCAATTTGGTACGGCGGCAAGACCTGGTGCAGGGCCTTACATAGGACGTCACTTCTGCGACTTGGGTGTCCTTTAGCAAATGGCACCCCAGACGCTCACCCACCGAAGTACTGACCAGGCCCAGTATTGCTTAAATTTGGTGGGAACCGGTGGCAAGGCTGTTGGACAACAGGCTAATCAAGAGTAAAGAAGTCTTTCGAATCACAACCCCTCAGATGCTGTGCAAGGCATAAAGGAGGACAGGAAGACGCATAGGTCTCTGTGTGAGGCACTATGGTGTACATACAGATCCACTGGATTCTCTGATACGCATCGCGCAAAACACTGTTTGACCTCAAGTTGAGGGGACTTGTCGGACACACTGAGTCGCACGTAATGGAGTGGCCGCCCCGTTTTGGGTGTATACGGAGCCGGCCGGTGTTTGCGAACGCATTAGCGCCCGGAGCGGCCGCCCGCTGCTCCAGGAATAGCGCCGCCTGCCGTAGGAGGCGGGGACAAGGTCGGGGCACGCCCACCAGGCAGGGGCACCGCAGCAGCTCACGGCGTAACCAGCGGCGCCCAGCCACGAGGCAGGCGGGGGCAGTGCGGGCTGGCCGACACACCGCGCCAGGCCGCTTGTAACACAGTAAAGCTACAAACAAACTGGTATAGGCACGCGCATTCACATACAGACGTATAAAAACAGGCATCATACAGCGCTGCGGTCGGCAACGCCTATGTAAGACAAGTGTCTCGCGCAGTTCTTAAATTGGTTATTACTGCTACAGTGGCAAGTTATCAAGATTTAAGTGAGTTTGGACGTGGTATTGTACACGGAGCACGAGAGATGGGACATCGCATCTCCTACCTAGCGACGAACTGGGGAATTTCCCGTACGACCATTTCACGAGTGTATCGTCAATATCAGGAATCCGGTAAAATATCAGATCTCCGAATTCTCTGCGGCTGGAAAAAGATCCTGCAAGAACGGGACCAACGACAACCGAAGAGAATCGTTCTATGTGACAGAAGTGCAACACTTCTGCGAATTCAAATGGCTCTGAGCACCATGGGACTTAACTTCTGAGATCGTCAGTCGCCCAGAACTCAGAACTACTTAAACCTAACTAACCTAAGGACATCACACACATCCATTCCCGAGGCAGGATCAAACCTGCGACCGTAGCGGTCGCGCGGTTCCAGCCTGTAGCGCCTAGAACCGCTCGGCCACCCGGGCCGGCTCCGCAAATTCAAAATGTTCAAATGTGTGTGAAATCTTATGGGACTTAACTGCTAAGGTCATCAGTCCCTAACCTAAATTATCCGAAGCACAAACTGACACACCCATGCCCGACGGAGGACTTGAACCTCCGCCGCGACCAGCCACAGAGTCCATGACTGCAGCGCCTCAGACTGCACGGCTAATCCCGCGCGGCTCCGCAAATTCAATGCTGCGCCATTAACAAGTGTCAGCGTGCGACACATCATCGATATGGGATTTCAGAGCCGAAGGTCCACTCGTGTACCGTTGATGACTGCACGACAAAAAGCTTTACGCCTCGCCTGGTCCCGTCAACACAACACTGTCCCTGCACTGTTGATGACTGGAAACATGTTCCGTGGTCGGACGAGTCTCGTTTCAAATTGTATCAAGCGGATGGATGTGTACAGGTATGAATCCATGGACCGTGCATGTCATCAGGGGATGTTAAAGTTGGAGGAGGCTCTTTAATGATGTAGGGTGTGTGCAGTCGGAGTGATATGACACCCCTGATACGTTTAGATACGTCTCTGATAAGTGACACGTACGTGAGCATCCTGTCTGTTCACCTGCATCCATTCATGTCCATTGTGCATTCCGACCGACTTGGGCAATTCCAGCAGGACAATGCGACACCCCATACGTCCATAATTGCTACAGAGTGGCTCCAGGAGCACTCTTCTGAGTTTAAAATCTTCCGCTGGTCACCAAACTCCGCAGACATGAACATTATTGAGCGTATCTGGGTTGTCTTGCTATCTGCTGTTGAGAAGTGATCTCCACCCCGTCGTACTCTTACCGATTTGTAGACATCCCTGCAGGTTTCGTGGTGTCAGTTCCCTCCAGCATTACTTCAGACATAAGTGGAGTCCATGACACGTCGTGTTGCGGCACTGCCGCCTGTTCGCGGGGTCCCTACACGATATTAGGCAGGTGTACCATTTTCTTTGGCTCTTCAGTGTAGACAGGTTGATGGTACAAGAAAAGAGGGGTAGTAGACAGAACACGGGGCGGAGAGCATTTCAAACGGTGGAAAGTATTAAACCTTTACGCCAGGGACAAGAAACAAATAATTTAAAAAGGACCGTTTCATGGCTCATCGCGGTCGCGTTAGCAAACGAGTAGCTACTCTGAACGTCCTGAATATGGAGGCATGCCAGACATGTACTATGTGATCAAAAGTATCCGGACACCTGGCTGAAAATTATTTACAATATAGTGGTGCCCCAATCGGCAATTCTCGAATCCAATATGGTGTTGGCTCACCCTTAGCCTTTATGACAGCTTCCACTCTCTTCGGTATGCGTTCGATCAGGTTTTGGAAGGTTTCTCGGGGAATGGCAGCCCATTCTTCACGGAGTGCTGCACTGAGGAGAGGTATCGATAGAGTCGGTGAGGCCTGGCACGAAGTCGGCGTTTCAAAACATCCCAAAGGTATTCTATAGCATTCACGTCAGGACTCTGTGCCGGCGGGCCCATTACAGGGATGTTACTGTCGAGTAACCACTCCGCGATAGGCCGTGCATTATGGACAGGTGCTCGATTGTCTTGAAAGATGCAATCGCCATCCCCGAATTGCTCTTCAACAGTGGGAAGCAAGAAGGTGCTTAAAACATCAATGTGCTGTGATAGCGCCACGCAAAACAACAAGGGCTGCAAGAAACACGACCACACCATAACACCAACGCATCCGAATTTTACTGCTGACACTACACATGCTGACAGATGACGTTCTCCGAGCATGCGCCATACCCACACCCTGCCATCGGATCGCCTCGTTGTGTACCATGATTCGTCACTCCACACAATGTTTTTCCACTGTTCAGTCGTCCAATGTTTACGATCCTTCCCCCAAGCGAGGCGTCGTTTGGCATTTAGGTGCGTGATGTGTGGCTTAAGAGCAGCCGCTCGACCAATGTTTTTCCACTGTTCAGTCGTCCAATGTTTACGATCCTTCCCCCAAGCGAGGCGTCGTTTGGCATTTAGGTGCGTGATGTGTGGCTTAAGAGCAGCCGCTCGACCATGAAATTTAAGTTTCCTCACCTCCAGCCTAACTGTCATAGTACTTGCAGTGGATCCTGATGCAGTTCGGAATTCCTCTGTGATGGTCTGGATAGATGTCTGCCTATTACACATTACGACCCTCTTCAACTGTGGGTGGTCCCTGTCAGTCAACAGACGAGGTCGGCCTGTACGCTTCTGTGCTGTACGTGTCCCTTCACGTTTCCACATCACTATCAAATCGGAAACAGTGGACCTAGGGATATTTAGGAGTGTAGAAATCTCATGTACAGACCTATGACACTAGCGACACCTAATCACCTGACCACGTTCGAAGTCCGTGAGTTCCGCGGAACGCCCCATTCTGCTCTCTCACGATGTCTACAGATTACTGAGGTCGCTGATATGGAGTACATCTACATCTACATTTACATTTATACTCCGCAAGCCACCCAACGGTGTGTGGCGGAGGGCACTTTACGTGCCACTGTCATTACCTCCCTTTCCTGTTCCAGTCGCGTATGGTTCGCGGGAAGAACGACTGTCTGAAAGCCTCCGTGCGCGCTCTAATCTCTCTAATTTTACATTCGTGATCTCCTCGGGAGGTATAAGTAGGGGGAAGCAATATATTCGATACCTCATCCAGAAACGCACCCTCTCGAAACCTGGCGAGCAAGCTACACCGCGATGCAGAGCGCCTCTCTTGCAGAGTCTGCCACTTGAGTTTGTTAAACATCTCCGTAACGCTATCACGGTTACCAAATAACCCTGTGACGAAACGCGCCGCTCTTCTTTCGATCTTCTCTATCTCCTCCGTCAACCCGATCTGGTACGGATCCCACACTGATGAGCAATACTCAAGTATAGGTCGAACGAGTGTTTTGTAAGCCACCTCCTTTGTTGATGGACTACATTTTCTAAGGACTCTCCCAATGAATCTCAACCTGGTACTCGCCTTACCAACAATTAATTTTATATGATCATTCCACTTCAAATCGTTCCGCACGCATACTCCCAGATATTTTACAGAAGTAACTGCTACCAGTGTTTGTTCCGCTATCATATAATCATACAATAAAGGATCCTTCTTTCTATGTATTCGCAATACATTACATTTGTCTATGTTAAAGGTCAGTTGCCACTCCCTGCACCAAATGCCTATCCGCTGCAGATCTTCCTGCATTTCGCTACAATTTTCTAATGCTGCAACTTCTCTGTATACTACAGCATCATCCGCGAAAAGCCGCATGGAACTTCCGACACTATCTACTACGTCATTTATATATATTGTGAAAAGCAATGGTCCCATAACACTCCCCTGTGGCACTCCAGAGGTTACTTTAACGTCTGTAGACGTCTCTCCATTGATAACAACATGCTGTGTTCTGTTTGCTAAAAACTCTTCAATCCAGCCACACAGCTGGTCTGATATTCCGTAGGCTCTTACTTTGTTTATCAGGCGACAGTGCGGAACTGTATCGAACGCCTTCCGGAAGTCAAGAAAAATAGCATCTACCAGGGAGCCTCTATCTAATATTTTCTGGGTCTCATGAACAAATAAAGCGAGTTGGGTCTCACACGATCGCTGTTTCCGGAATCCATGTTGATTCCTACATAGTAGATCCTGGGTTTCCAAAAACGACATGATAGTCGAGCAAAAAACATGTTCTAAAATTCTTCCTAGGAGTAGATGGCAGCACAATGCACCTAATATGAAAAACGTATGTTTTTGGGTGTGTCCGGATACTTTTGACCACATAGTGTATAACTGTACACTACTGGCGACGGTTCAGCTATTTGTCTGCAAACCCACCTCCCTCCCCCACTCTCTCCAACCCCAATCGTAGACGAGCATGTAAATTTCAAACGCAACCGAACGCTGACTACCTATTAGGATAATCGAAGTAACTTGACAAATGAACGAGGCGCACTAAGCTCTGCCCACAGACCACAATGCCTTTAACGAACAGCCTACCTCGTACCACGTGTATCGTTTAACAAAGGAAAACTCGGTAAAATTCAGTAATAATAATAAACGAATAACAACGGGAAACAATTTGGATTGAGTTTTAATTCAATTTAACTCAGAAAAGAACATCTTACAAACATGCTTGAATCTGAAACTTCCTGGCAGATTAAAACTGTGTGCCCGACCAAGACTCGACCTCGGGACCTTTGCCTTTCGCGGGCAAGTGCTCTACCATCTGAGCTACCGAAGCACGACTCACGCCCGGTCTCACAGCTTTACTTCTGCCAGTGTCTCGTCTCCTACCTTCCAAACTTTACCGAAGCTCTCCTGCGAACCTTGCAGAACTAGAACTCCTGAAAGAAAGGATACTGTGGAGCCATGGCTTAGCCACAGCCTGGGGGACGTTTCCAGAATGAGATTTTCACTCTGCAGCGGAGTGTGCGCTGATATGAAACTTCCTGGCAGATTAAAACTGTGTGCCCGACCGAAGCTTCATATCAGCGCACACTCCGCTGCAGAGTGAAAATCTCATTATGCTTGAACCTACATGACGCGACAAAGATCCGCCTTGTAATCATGCGGTCACGATCACAAAGATTCAGCTTAGAATTCAATAAATTAAAATACTGAAATGGAAATCTCTTGATAACAAAGCCTGAACAAATTTAATGTGAAGTTAATTAGGGAACTGTTAACGACACCTACGTGACCCCACCTCCTAACAAACTTCACAGCACTGCCGCAGCTCCCCATCGCCCCTCCGCCCTGGGTCGGACCTCGGTGAACGGCGCCCGTCTTTCCCGCTTCGTCCGGAGTCCAGGCAACCGGAGCGCGCCAAAATTCCTAGTGATCGCTCTGAATCATGTAATGACTACCAATACCTGTTGTTCAACTAAGAACGTATCGCTTCTCTAGCCTGCGCTCTCTTTGTCTATCCTGAGGACCGAAGATCTCGCGTTTTTAAACCCAGAGCAAATTGGCGGAATTGTGAAGACGAGTAACTGATTTACATACCGTTTCTGCAGCTTAAGCACAAAAAAAAAGGTGGGATAACCATGCCACCTGCTTACAGATGTGAGTCGTGTTTTTTTATACATCGTGATACTCTTTAAAAAAACAACTGGAGAGTTAATCTTTCATCTAATAAAACTAATCTGCCCAGATCTTGTCAGACGTGTTTCAGTATTATACACGGTTTATATTGTACAGCGCTAAAACCGGAAACATAAGGATAGGGGGAAGAAGTTAAGTTCAAGAAAGTAAGAAATAGTTGAAAATTTGGAACAAAAGTGGGTAACAAAAGAAATGAAACGGACAGGGATACAACACATGGGGAACCCTTAGAAGAAAAGACTGGGGAAAAAAGATTTAAATGGTACGGTGTTTTAAAAAATGGAGGAAAACGGGGTGCCTAAGCAGATTCAAGAGATGAAGATGAAAGGCGGGAGGTCAAGGAAAAGGCCAATGGACAAGTGGCTAAGAGGAGAAGTGAAAGAAAGCACGCTGAAGAGTGGGCACAGAGGGGTAGTGCAGAGAGCGGGGAAGGCGGAGTGGAGTGCGTTCCAAGGGGGCTCTGGCAGTGGCAGGAATCTGCACCATCTACATCTACGTGATTACTCTGCTGTTCACAGTAAAGTGCCTGGCAGAGGGTTCAATAACTATCTTCAAACTGTCTCTCTACCGTTCCACTGCATAACGGCGTGCGGAAAAAACGAACACTTAAATTTTTCTGTGCGAGTTCTGATTTCTCTGATTTTATCGTGATGATCATTTCCCATATGTAGGTAGGTGTCAACAGAATGTTTTCGCAATCGGAGGAGAAAGCTGGTGATTGAAATTTCATGAAAAGATCGTGTCGCAACGAAAAACGCCTTTGTTTTAATGATTGACACGTTTCATGTCTGTGACACTATCTCTCCTATTTCGCGATAGTGCAAAACGAGCCGCCCTTCATTGAACTTTTTCGATGTCATCCGTCAGTCCCACCTGATGCGGATCCCACACCGCACAGCAGTACTCCAGAATAGGGCGGACAAGCGTGGTGTAAGCAGTCTCTTTAGTAGACAGACCTGTTGCACCTTCTAAGTGTTCTGCCAGTGAATCGCAGTCTTTGGTTTGCTCTACCCACAACATTATCTATGTGATCGTTCCAATTTAGGTTATTTGTAATTGTAATCCCTAAGTATTTAGTTGAATTTACAGCCTTCAGATTTGTGTTACTTATCGCGTAATCGAAATTTAGCGGATTTCTTTTAGTACTCATGAGAATAACTTCACACTTTTCTTTATTCAATGTCAATTGCCACTTGTCGCACCATATAGATATCTTATCTAAATCATTTTTCAGTCCGTTTTGGTCGTCTAATGACTTTACAAGACATCTGCAAACAATGTAATAGGACTACTCAGATTGTCTCCTATGTGGTTAGTATGTAAGTACTCGTAGATGAGGAACAGTAGAGGGCCTATAACACCACATGGTGATGATCGTGAGGGTGATGATGGACGGATGACTGGTGGATATTGACGATGTGGGTAGAGGTGATGATGATGATGATGATGAAGAACAAGATGATGATGATGGTAGCGATGACGTCATTCATGCTACACTGACAGCAAGGTTGCAGACGAGCTGCTAAGCGCCAGCTCGTCACTCAGCTTTTACATCTTCATCAACACATACATCTTCTACATTTGCATCCACACTACGCAAATCACAGTGAAGTGCGTGGCAGAGGGCACTTACCATTGTACCATGTATTAGGGTTTCTTTCCGTTCCATTCGCTTACTGGGCACGAGGAGACTAAACGCCCCTGTGAATCCTGCAATCAGCCTAATTTTGTCTTCACTATTACTGCGGGAGCGGTATTTAGGGGGCTGAAGAATGTTTGTGTACGTCTAACTTATGCTGTCTCTTGAAAATTTGTCAGTAGACGGTCTCATGATAGTTGGGTCTATTTTCAAGCTTCTTCCATTACAGGTTTGTCAGTGTCTCGGTGACGTTCTTCTGCGAGTTACACAAACATGTGGCTACTCGCGCCGTTTCACTTACAATAAACTCAGTTTTTTTTTATTCATCTATCTTCTGACTGGTTTCAAGAGGTCTCCCACGAATTCCTTTCCCCGTGTTAGATTACTTGGTGTGGGTCCCGCGCATGACGGACATTCTTGGATGGGTAATACAAGTGTTTTGTAAAGAACCTCTTTCGTACACTGACTGCATTTTTCCAGCTTACCACCTGCTTTTCCTGCTGTTGAGTAGGGTGGCCATTCCTTTCCACATTCCCACAAATTATAATATCCACGTATTAATTTAATCAGTTTAATAATTCACTAATTCGATCACATTAAATCATGAATTATATCATGAATACATGCACCCTTATTGTAAGTGAAAGACATATACCTGCGTTTACATGATTACTCTGCGATTCACACAGTGTTTGGCATAAGGTACACAGAAACACTTTCAGATTATTCCTCGACCGTTCCGTGCGATATCTGATTTATTTCATTACGAGGGCCAGTTTTCCCTATATAGATGTGAGTCACCAAAATATGTTCGCATTCGGAGGAACAGGGTGGCGACTGAAATTTCGTTACAAGGACAAACAAAATTCTATTATCTGAATGGATCCCACAGGATCTCGTGTATCACACTCAAGTCAGCCTCTCCCTTGTTTTACGGCAGTACAAATGAGTTCCTTTGCTGAACTTTTTCGACGTCCTCCGTCAGTCCTATCTGGTAAGGATACCACGCCACGTAGCAGCACTCCAAAAGACAACGGACAAGTGTAGTGTAGGCAATCTCTTTAGTAGATCTGTTGCATCTTCTAAGTGTTCTACCAATAATACGCAGTCTATGGTTCGCCTTCTCCACAACATTATTAGATGGTCGCTCCAGATTAAGTTTTTCGTAATCGTAATCCGTAGATATTTAGCTTAGTTGACAACCTTTAAATTTATATGGTTTATCATGTAAACAGAATCAATCCATTTTTAAAACTATATGGAGGATCTCGTACTTTTTATCGTGTAGCGTCAATTGCTACTTTTAGAACGATATCGATATCTCGTTTAGCCGGCCCGAGTGACCGAGCGGTTCTAGGAGCTTTAGTCTGGAACCGCGCGACCGCTACGGTCGCAGGTTCGAATCCTGCCTCGGGCATGGATGTGTGTGATGTCCATAGGTTAGTTAGATTTACGTACTTCTAAGTTCTAGGGGACTGATGACCTCAGAAGTTAAGTCCCATAGTGCTCAGAGCCATTTGAACCATATCTCGTCTAAATCACTTTGCAATTAGTTTTGCTCTTCTAATAACTTGACTAAACGGTAAAAGGTAGCATCATCAACAAAGTCTAACAGCTGTTCATATTGTATCTTAAATCATTTATATTTGTTAGAAACAGCGGAGGGCCTGTAACGGTACTTTGAGAAACCCACTTCGTGACCTTCTTCTATTACTACGCACTGTGACGTTTCTGACAGGAAACCACGAATCATGTCAGACAAGCGAGAGGATACTCCATAGCCACGCAATTTAATTAGAAGCCGCTTGCGAGGAAGGGTGACAAAAGCCTTCTGCAAACCTAGAAATAGGAGTGAAGATCCCCTGTCGTACAACCCTTCAGTTCGTGTGAATAAAAATCCACTTGTTTTTCACAAGAATGATAGTTTTCCGTGCTGATTATGTGTCAACACATCGTTCCATTCGTGTAGGAACGCTATCCACGTTCAAAAATCCTACTGCAAATCGATGTGAATGATAAGTGTGCGTAAAGCAGTGGATTACTTCCATTTCATTCGTTGTGTATTAATGTGACCTGTCTTTGGGCTCAGATTTTTTGTCTAGTAAGCAGTTGTACATGACTGCTAAAAAATGGAGCTGTTTAGTCAGCATACTCCGAAAGGAAACTAGCTGGTATGCAGTCTGGACCAGAAGACTTGCCTTTATTAAGTGACTTGCTTCGCTGCAGAGGGCGTGTCTGCTTCTAAACGTCTCATGTTGGCAGCAGTTCTTGGTTCGAATTCTGGAATGTTTGCTGCATCTCCTTCGTGAAAGACTTTTAGAAAACCATGAGTAACACCGCTTTAATGGTGCTGTACCAACAAATTATGTTTATATAGTAGAAATTTTAGCG
The DNA here is from genome assembly GCF_023898315.1 of Schistocerca nitens. NCBI lineage: Eukaryota > Metazoa > Arthropoda > Insecta > Orthoptera > Acrididae > Schistocerca > Schistocerca nitens. Next base: position 2,786,857 of record NC_064614.1, read on the forward strand.
ACTCATCCTTGAAAATACAGTTCAGTCAAATAATTGTAGATAACGATTCAGAAATGCACTCCATTTATCTTGTTTGAACCTCAATCTTAGGCAACAACAGTGTTGGCGCAAAAACCTTTTCACTCGTGGCTGATCATATAGACAGTAATGTTGTTTAAATAGAACCACTTCAGACAGAAACACATTAATTGATGAGCTCTCGTATGGAGCAGAGTGTGTTTGCTTTTGCTGACCACTATATGTGTTTCATAAAGATTTTAAGTTGACAACGTGTTAACAATGTGGGCTTTTACTGCAAGTGATATTTGTGGCTTTACTAAGCAAACAAGTAATAATGTTACAGTGCTTTCCAAAATTAAGAGTTGAAATACAACTAAGAAGTAATTCTCATATACTGAACTTGAGAAGTTTCTATCGAGCAGAAGATTATTGTTTCCATCTTTTCCGCAAACGGACGATCCTCACTAGTGGACTTTGTCAGTTACACTTCGGCATAAAAATTGTTGAAGAAAGTCGTAAAGATAACCTGCCAAGATGTGTTTTCGATGGTACGGCAGCGGATGTGCCACGTGTGACATTCTGAGGAGCGTGAATCTTATCACAGATGAGCACGTTTGGCGCGGGGTGCAGCGACCATGTTTCTGGAGACAAGCCGGCACACATACCGCCAATGTAAGCTCACCGGACAAACAATTAGTCACCCCTAGAGAAACTATCAGAAGCATCATTTAAGAAGCCTGTAGTTCTGCACGTGGACGTGATAACCGGCTGGATTCCGTTAGCTAAGTGTCGAAGTTGAATGACTGTAGGAAGACACAAAACGACTTACACGAAATTTCTAGTTGGTGTGACGAATGGCAGCTACCCCTACATGTGGAAAAATGTACGTTAATGAGGATGAGTAGGAAGAACAAACCTGTAATTTTCGGATACAGTATTACTGGTGTCCGGCTTGACACAGTCAAGTCGTTTAAATATCTGCGCGTAAAGTCGCGGAGCGACGTGAAATGGAACGAGCGTGCGAGAAATGTGGTAGCGAAGGCGAATGGTCGACTTCGGTTTGTTGGAAGAATTTTGGGAAACAGTGGTTCACCTCTAAATGAGACCACATATAGCACGCAGATGCGACCTATGCTTGAGTCTGTTCGAATGACTGGGATTCGTACTGTAACACCATAGCTTACACACTACATACCTTCTGTTGACTCATTTCGCTTTCTGTTTTGTTCAACATCCCACCGTTGAACTTCTATAATTAGTGTATGATTGATTCGATACTGTAATGAAGTGTAATCTCTGTAATATGCACAATATGAGCAAATGATATCTTTTGTCTTTCTCACATAATCTCTTTGGTTACCTTCGAAGTTGAATAATTTTGTTTAAATAATTTTGTTTGTAGACATATCAATATGTGCAAATAATCTGTTTTATTTCATGCGTTTGGTTGCTGTTATGTAAACTGCTGACCTTCAAAATGGTTCAAATGGCTCTGAGCACTATGGGACTCAACTGCTGAGGTCATTAGTCCCCTAGAACTTAGAACTAGTTAAACCTAACTAACCTAAGGACATCACAAACATCCATGCCCGAGGCAGGATTCGAACCTGCGACCGTAGCGGTCTTGCGGTTCCAGACTGCAGCGCCTTTAACCGCACGGCCACTTCGGCCGGCGCTGACCTTCACTTAGGGTTCTTAGTTATTTCGCATGTAAAAGGTGTTGTGGTTCCCCTCGGGAACGGAACTTCGTAGCACTCGCAAAATGTGGTTGGCATGGACAGAAAGGTGGAAGGGAGAGTCAGTGGGAGACGAGCTACCAAACTGTCAAATGCTCATGTAAAAGTTGTGTATTGTGCAGGTGCCGAGAGAGGCTTTTCCTGCCGCTTTCCAATGCCTCGGATGGATGGATAAAGAGCTGGAACTATTCTGGAATTGGGACCTATCATCGCCACCAAGAAATGACAGAGTCCAGCAATTCTACCTGCAAATTTACCTACCAACATGCACTCGCCACCATATTGCGCAATCATTGTAACGGAACAGAAGAATTATAGTAATGTTCAGTGAAGGATCAGCTCATTTGATAATTGGTGTGTTCAAATATAAGGTAACTTATAACTGAATTTCTGTACCTACCTCGATTTTTTCCTTATCACAACACCTCTCAGGTTCCTCTCCGTTCGAACTATGATTACCGAGTGTCCTTGTTGTGGAGAAAATGAAAGCCTCAAAGCCAAACAGTTAATCAAATAATGTTGTTTGATATTTGGTCAGAAGGGAGTATTCAGATTTACTGTGGATTTTGTAAAATTGTCGGAGGTAGTAAATGTAGCTTTGTGAAAGCCTCCCAGTTATTGAAACAGTGGACTTTCAAAGTTACTTATTTAATCACTGACTTGAAAGTAGAAGACTGTAGTAATAAAGACAATTTGCTGTTACTTTTAAAAATTTAAAGTTCTTAAAACTTAGGCTTATAAAGTTTTGCTTAGTTAATGATCATAGTGCTACCTGTTGTAAATTTTAAAAGGTGAGTCAGTTTTTTACAAATTTGTCAATATTGTGCCTCACTGCAGTAAAAGTCGTGAACTGCATTTGTGAAAAATTATATACTCATGTTTGCTAAGTGCTTGTCTCTCTTGTGTATTGGAAGCGCATATTCATAGTGTAACAGGATCCACAGTTTGTCTATTGTGCTTATGCTAGGTAACAAGTATCAGAAAGACCACTATCTATGAAAACAGTAACTTCTATTATTCAGGGGAAAGTGAGAAATATTTTCCTAATGAATTTTTTCCTATGTCAATTAGAAAAGTAACTGGTAAAAGAAACATTAAAACTATGGCAAATTTATAATTTTGCAGTGAACTTTATTCAGATCTCATGTCAGATAGGAATATGTTTGAAAAGTGAGACTAAATCTATGCGTAATTGTATATTCCTAAAGTGCACTTTAGTAGTAATATTGTTGAAACCATTCAGTTTGACCAAGCCTTGAAGGCAGAAGTGTATGTCATTTTCTGTTGTCCTTATGCAAATAGCCTCGTTCTCCTGTAACTATTAGCACTTTCTTTAATGTTAACATCTGCTAGTGACGACTTCATAGCACTCTCGTGTGGCAAAGTATAGGTTGTGTTTGTCCGTTAAAGTTACTCATACTTATTTTTTTGAACTAGAATGTCAATCATTCTCCTGCCTAATTAGGCTGGCGACCGTTTTCTTTATTCTTAGAACAGTGTGGATAGGTTAAATATTGTTTATTACTGTTTAATTATGTACGTAATTCTGACTTTCACTTACGATAAGGCACCTCCGTTAGGTACATCACGGCCAACACAATAACATTGTTTTCAGAGGATAACGCTGTTCTGCTTCTTTATACTGTAATTGCTTTAATACAAATAATTTCATTATACGAACTGCCTCCAGCTTTGAGGTTATATTATAGCAGTAGCAGACGGTAGTGTTATACGTGGCTTTTCCGTGACAGGACTTTTTGTTCTGTTGGGGCATAGTACGTAATAAACCAAACTTGGTATTTGATAGCACACGCTACGTAAATGCAGTTGCAGTGTTATAGTACCAGGTAGGATTAAAGGAAAACATTAAGGCAATTCATAGGCGGGCTGATAGATATGTTACCGGTAGGTTCAAATGGCTCAGAGTACTATGCGACTTCACTTCTGAGGTCATCAGGCGCCTAGAACTTAGAACTACTTATACCTAACCAACCTAGGGACATCGCACACATCCATGCCCGAGGCAGGGTTCGAACCTGCGACCGTAGCGGTCGCGCGGTTTCAGACTGAAGCGCCTAGAACTGCTCGGCCACAGCGGCCGGCATATTATTCCAGCCTGATGGACTTTGCTGTCGTCTTTATGTGCGTGTGCGTGTGTGTGTGTGTGTGTGTGTGTGTGTGTGTGTGTGTGTGTGTGTGTGTGCGCGCGGTCCCTCTCAGTCAGTATCTTTTTTCTGAGATCGTGCTTCGGGGCCACGTGAGTTATAGCACTGCCTATAGTCACGTTGAACGCTGCCTGTAGACACAGTGGACAGTCCGCCGCGGAAGACCAACAAATCCAGCAACTTCACGCACGGTATGACCATGGGCACGGCCAAACATGATTGCCTTGTGTTGCCACTCTGACTTACGTTCAATGTCTATGTGGAACATAAATCTCTCACTGACAGCTACTGCCTTACGCTCACGTAGAGGCAGTGAGGACGTGGCTGAACTCGCGACTCGATCGTTGCGCCATCTGTAAAAACTGTTCACCTGTGCGTGCGCAGTGGGGTGACTAAGTTCTTGTCCGGTGATCTTATTGCCAGAGGCCTGTAATGCGTTTCTCAGATATACGGAACGTCGTTTTCTCGAAAGGGAAAACTGACTTTCCTGTTGTTGACATGTGCTTTTTTCTACAGGTATGGCGATCTTCCAGCTGAGTTACGATTTGATTTCAGTCCACTACGATATGGAACAAAGAAGTTCCTGAAATAGGTAAGATGCTAATACACCAAACATATTATACATCAGCATTTTTCTATGCTACAGAAACGTTAGTTGCTAAAGGAAGGAAAAGGAAATGTGCGGGCAGGTGAGATGAAGTTTTTGACAAGTCCAATAAGTGTAACAAAAACAGAGTTTGTAAGTTTATCGTGTAATCGAAATTTAACGGAAGTTTTTTACCAATATGCTAAATAGTTGTACACTGACTGAAATGAGCAGTGGTCCTCAAAACATATATATTATCAATTTATGCTTCTTATTGCGTGGACGAGGGACTTTAGCTTATGATATACATGAGAAAAAGTACCACCAAAACTATACCTTGAGAATTTCTTTATTCTATCACACGACTAGTTTCGGCGGCAGGCCCCAGCACTGGCTAAAGAGTATTTGATTTCCTTGGCACGTTTACTGTGGGATCCTTGTTACTAGCACGCTAGGGCTAGCTTTCATCAGGAATCTACACTCGACGTCGTGTTGTTGTCGATTCCTGAAAGCTAGTCCACGCGTGCTAGTAACTAGGAGCCCGCAGTAAACGGGCCAAGGAAATCAAATACTCTTTAGTCAGTGCTGGGGCCTGAGGGTGGCGGTAATGTGCCGCCGAAACTAGTCGAGTGATAGAATAAACACATTCTCAAGGTACGCTGCGGTCGTACTTTTTCTCATAGCTATATTTTCGGTGGCACCCATCTTTGCTCTCATTCGCACAAGTTACAGCAGGAAAACCGATTAAAATGAAGACCTTTACTGCGGAAGATGACTCTTTCAGCTTTGTATTAGCCGAGCGGTCTATAGCGCTGCAGTCATGGACTGAGCGGCTGGTCCCGGAGGAGGTTCGAGTCGTCCCTCGGGCATGGGTGTGTGTATTTGTCGTTAGGATTATTTAGGTTAAGTAGTGTGTAAGCTTAGGGACTGATGACCTTAGCAGTTAAGTCCCATAGGATTTTACACACATTTGAACACTTTTTCAACTTTGTATTACGCATTCTGGAAGTGCATGCTCTTCGTACCTCAAGCAATTCTTGACATCTGTTTCATGTTATGTATGATAAATGTCGTCCCTTTGCGACTGTAATAATAGTCTTATTAAGACCAATCGCGTTTCACTTTATTTTAAAATATCTTCAGTGATCAGGTTTCTTTTGTTTCTGACGTCGTCCTTCCCGTTCTTCTACACATATGTGATAAATTTTAACACACAGTGTAAGTAGGCTGTTTTGGTTTTTATGTTGGTAACGTCACGTAGCGCTCTGTATGAAAATCACTGACTGTGTTGTGTGCAATCTGTGGCTGGTTTGCTTTGTTGGAATATTGGCTATTGTAGTGTTGGGCAGTTGGATGTGAACAGCGCGTAGCGTTGCGCGGTTGGAGGTGACCCGTCAGCAGTGGTGGATGTGGGGAGAGAGATGGCAGAGTTTTGAGAGCGGACGATCTTGACGTGTGTCCGTCAGAAAAATGAAATTTGTAAGACTGGATGTCATGAACTGATATATATACATATAAATATTATGACTTTTGAACACTATTAAGGTAAATACATTGTTTGTTCTCCACCAAAATCTTTCATTTGCTAACTATGCCTATCAGTAGTTAGTGCCTTCAGTAGTTAGAATCTTTGATTTAGCTGGCAGTATTGGCGCTCGCTGTATTGCAGTAGTTCGAGTAACGAAGATTTTTGTGAGGTAAGTGATTCATGAAAGGTATAGGTTATTGTTAGTCAGGGCCATTCTTTTGTAGGGATTATTGAAAGTGAGATTGCGTTGCGCTAAAAAATATATTGTGTGTCAGTTTACTGTTCATCAGAATAAGTAAAGAGAGAAATGTCTGAGTACGTTCAGTTTTGCTCAGCTGTTTGAAACTCAAATAACGTAAGATGTTTTTCAGCACAGTCATTTATAATTTTTCTAAGGGTATGTTAGAACAGCACTTTCGCTAACACTACATATATTCACGATTTTGTTTGGAGAAGAACCACTGCCATCTCGCCATTCCGTCTGGCCTTAACAACGACTTTATTACAGTCGCAAAAAACCGTATTTAATCTATATCACTTGTATAGCAGCGATTGCGGGAGAAAAGAAACCTTGACAGAAAGAAGATAACATGTACATTCCTTTTGCTTCTGGCTGTAGTGAACTATTAAGTGAGTCTCTTAAGTAGCCACTCGTTAGCATACTGGCGCCAGTGGGCGAAAAGCTGGCGCGCCACCAGAGTGGGCAGTCGCTGAAGTCTTGTCCGAGGCATCCCACCTCAACAGGAGTTAAACACTTTCCACTACTCCCCGCGCTCTTTGCTAGTTATATTCTATTGCATTTCTCTTGAGCCTGCACATCTTGGCATTTAAAGGTAGCTGCTAAATATGGGATACTTCAATTTTTCAAACAAACAAAAATCGTATTAAAAGATTATATAAGTGTACTAACTAACTCCGTCTACAGGCCGCAAGCGACCCATCGGGACCATCCGACCGCCGTATCATCCTCAGGTGAGGATGCGGATAGGAGGGGCATGGGGTCAGCACACCGCTCTCCCGGTCGTTATGACGGTTTTCTTTGACCGGAGCCGCTACTATTCGGTCGAGTAGCTCCTCAATTGGCATCACGAGGCTGAGTGCACCCCGAAAAATGGCAACAGCACGTGGCGGCGGGATGGTGACCCATCCAAGCGCCGGCCACGCCCGACAGCGCTTAACTTCGGTGATCTCACGGGAACCGGTGTATCCACTGTGGCAAGGCCGTTGCCCCGATTATATAAGTGTACTGAAAAAATTAAACATCGCAGCAAATGGAACCAACCCAATACATACATAATCGATGTTTTGAAAGTAAAATGTCAACATGTTACTTTATTATCGAGTAAGGCTCATGTTGCGAATTGTCGTAAGAAAACGATAGATGCCGTACCGAAGGGCAGCACTAGCAAAATATGTTTCCTGACACCGACATCACGTTTTCAATAAGAAGAGAGTTAAAGAAGAATTGTCCAGAAACTGGCCACAACACAGATAGAAAATGAAAGAGTTTTCCCGGTTCAGTTTATCATGCCCCGAAAGCTATGGTTTCAGGAGATGACTCACAGTAAACTGCATATTACGTCCTTCACTAGGACAGGCCCAACACACGAGTTTATCTAAGTAACCTGTCTTCGCTAAAGGTTAAGATAAACTCTATTCCCCAAGGAAGATTTTCATATACACAGCGATAACCACATCATTCGCTAAGTAAAAAGAACTGTATGTAAGAGCTAGACGAATTATACATGGAACTCGGAGAAATGAGTCACATTCCTCACTTCAATATTTGGTTTGTTACCTGGGAACAACAACAGCTTACACAGAAAAATTAGTTTCCAGTTTGTTTAGGAATGTCTGTTGAGAGTCTAGTCCGAGATGTGCAGAACGTTGTGCTGACGGCTATTGAACGCACTGGGTATACCCGGCTGCAAATCGTAGTTCACGTCAGCACAAACGACGTCTCTTGCGTGGGTTCAGAGCCCATCCTCTGTTGAAACAGGTGCCTGCCTCCAATAGTGAAAACAGGTAGCCTCACAAGCGCGGTGCAATCTGAGCTAGCTTCCCGCAGCATCTTTTCCAGATCCAGTGGTGGTCTACTGTGGGGGGGTTTATAGCGGAGATGCCGACTATTCTGTGAGTATGTTTCAAGTGAAGTTATTGGCCTCTCCTGAGGGGTGGAAAACTGTAGGACACTTGTTAGTAGGTGAGCCGCGGCTGCTACTGCTGCGGTGTGCGTGCAGTGCGCACGAGGTGTAACTCGTCCCTCGGCAGGCCCACTAAATTACGTTCTGATTTCGCAGAGGGTGGAAATGAGCCTCATTAGTTGCAGTGGCTAGCATTGGTCATGGTAGATCGGAGAAACGGTCGATGGCAGAGACAAGGCCGAAATACTAGATTCATTTTTTTCTTTTTTTTTTAAATTGTTTCACTAAAGAGTCCCCAGTTCGTGGTCTTGCGGTAGCGTTCTCGCTTCCGGCGCACGGGGTCCCGGATTCGATTCCCGGCAGGATCAGGGATTTTCCTTGCCTCGAGATGACTGGGTGTTGTGTCGTCTTCATCATCATCATCATCATCACTAAAGAAGACTGTTCATAGGAATTCTCGATTCAGTCGTCGCAAGAACACCAGGATGACAACTATCGAGGTAAGTGACTGCGGGATAGAAAAACATTTAATATCACTCCATAGATGACAGGTTACTGTATATGGTGGAGCACATAAACGATTCTAAAACCTATTTGTAGCCTTCGACTGGAAAACAGTATACAGGGAATCCGCTGTTTGACATTTTCTCCTGTGTGAGAAAGAAAATAGACAAGTCAGAAATGTCGAAAGGATCTGCGACATCAAGGATCTCAGGCGACGGTGTAGGGCAGCACAGACGCCAGAGCTGTCGCTACAGGAGAGGTCCACCGCCACCGCAGGCCCAGGGTAGCCGCTTCAAGTCTGTCGACCACAACAAGGTCCCACAATCCCGTAAGTGGTCTACAGTGAACAACGGACAAACTGAATAGCAGCCGTGGTGGTGGTAAACTTACGTGCGATATCTCTTATTGCTTGCATTGCAGGATCTCTAAAGTTCTGTACTTAAGATATGATAGACCCTATGGTTTGCAAAAGTAATATACCTTCCGTTGTATGTGTTTCGGAAAACCAGATAGATGAAACAGCTTCATCTTTTAGCCTAGTGCAATCTACGAAGCTCGCCAGGAAATAACTTCCCTCGAAACGTTCTGAACATAGAAAACGGTTCGGTTCTCTGTTGGCCGGAAACCTTATCTTCCGACAGCATTTAACCATTTTTCTAAAAACTTTGTAACAGGAGAGTTTCAATTAAATTCACGTTCACTTTGTTATAACAGTGTAGACATATTTATCGGTCAAGTGCATTAACATACAAAACATCTAAAAAGATCCACCTACCTATGAAAGGCAATCAGTTCGATTCGCGGATTTATTTATGCATTTGAATGCTGTGCAATTCTTCACCAGTTTCCTTCACGTAAACTGGAATGTAAAGACAACACAATTACAACTAACAACTACTGAGTATATCTCTCCGATAAATACATAATATTCGATATGTGCCCTTAACAGACTATTACCACGACAATGGCGTCCAACCAAAGGTTCAAAATATCCCTCGGGGAGTCTAGTTACTTTTATAAGATCTTTAGTCTACCTCGGCTAACACAGCTTCCGGCTGTTTCCAGAGAGTGGTCAGTTCCCGCTGCATTTCTCTTTACCTACCAAAACTATCCAACAAGAAACATGTTACTCACCCAAGCGTGTTACTAACCCAAGCGGTCGTTAGACTCACTCTTAAGTGCTGTTTCTATACTGTTCCTATACTACAAAGTCAGCACACACGACTACCACTTGCAAAATACTTAAATTCTCACAACAAAATTAATGAAAGTGCTGAAATAAAATAAATAAACAGTTACTGTGGTTTCTATTAAAAAGCAGGTGCGAAAACTACAAGCAAACGATGTATACGATCTACACATGGGGAAACCCACTGATGCAAGGGACTTTGACAAAGGACAGAATGTTGTTACCAGACGTCTGGGAACAAGCATTTCAGAAACAGTGAAGCAGGTCAGCTCCTCACTTGCCACTCTCGTGATCATCTGTGGAAAGTGAATGAAATACGGTGAATCCATGGGGCGACAGTGTTAGAAGTCCATGCTTCATCACAGAAGCTGGTGGTCGGAAGTATGTCCACTCTGCAAAGCAACATAGGCGGCGATTTGTAGCTTATCTGAAGATAGAGTACAATAATGGCACGGGCACAAGTGTTTTGGAGCGCAGAATTCAGAGCACATTGTTGAATTTGCGATTCTTTAGCAAACTACCACTGCGTATTCCCATATTGACCCGATGAAATAGTCAAAAAATTGTAACGACCATCGGATCATCGTGATTCTACCGCGGATCAGTGCTAGACGTACCGCCTCGTCGAGTAAATCACGTTCCTTGTTGTACCAGGTCGGTGGTCGTGTCCACAGATGCCGTCATCCGGGCGTACGTCTATTGGAAACATTCACCACGGAGCAGTATTGTGTTTTGAAGGGCATTGACTGGACTTCCTTCATTGGACCTGTGGTAGTAATCGAAGCCACCGTAACAGATGCGGACTGTGTGAACTTCATTGCAGACCACGTGCATCTCTTCATGCTTGGTGTCTAACAGCGATGGCATATTCCAACAGAATAACTGTCGGTCCACAAGGACAGAAGCATGCTGCAGGGGTCTGAGGAGCACAACGGTGAACTCAAGTTGAAGTCGTGGCCACGAAATTCGCCTGGTCTGAACCTGGTGAAAGACGTCTGGGCCGCTACTGGGCTCCGATTGGAATCCCACGATCTACCAGCCTGTAATTTATAGGAATTACTTGGCGTGTGCGAAGGAATCTGGTGTTACATACGTCAGGAAACCTATCAAAGATCTGTCGAATCTATAGCGCACAGAGGCGCTGCTGCATTGCAGTCAAATGGGGAACAACAAGGTGGCGCGTGGTTAGCACACTGGACTCGCATTCTATAGAACAGCGGTTCAAACCCGCGTCCGGCCATCCTGATTTAGGTTTTCCGTGATTTCCGTGAATCGCTTCAGGCAGATGCAGGGATGGTTCCCATGAAAGGGCACATCCGCCTTCCTTCCCCATCCTTCCTTGATCCGATGAGACCGAAGATCTCACTGTTTGGTCCTCTCCCCCCGAATCAACCAACTAACCAGCGGATCAACGCAGTTGGTTGACTGGTTGATTTGGGGGGAGGGGACCAAACAGCTAGGTCATCGGTCCCGTCGGATCAGGGAAGGATGGCGAAGGAAGGCAGATGTGCCCTTTCATGGGAACCATCCCTGCATCTGCCTGAAGCGATTCACGGAAATCACGGCACCACAGAATGAGCATGAAGAAAACCAGGGCTCTGCAGCTCCACTGCTCTGCCGCCACAAGCCCAGAAGCCGTAATATCGTCGCGGAAAACAGAGGCGGCGCGGCGGCAGGTCCAGCTGCCCACTCGCGGCCATATTGGTGACCGCTGCTCCCAGTATGGCCGGGGCTACTGCGTCATACCTTGTGGCCGTCGTCCGTTCCCTCAAGCACTGGGTTGCCTCCAGTTGCAGCATTTTACGCAGACTTGAGTCTACCTGTGTTCTTATGGAAATATTTGTTGTGTCGACAAGAGGTGCCGACACAGTGTTTTTGAAGGGGCCGAAATGCACGCTATAAGCGCACGAAGGATGGCGTGAAGTCTGAAACAGGATACGCAATGAATGCTATAAAGAAAAGTACGTAGCTGCAGTAATACTTAACTTTATTCCATCATAGTTGTACATCGCTCTTGAAGATACAAATGCGACTCTGTAGATACATGAAGTTACTAATGGCGCCTTGCTAGGTCCTAGCCATTAACTTAGCTGAAGGCTATTCTGTCTCTCGGCAAATGAGAGAAAGGCTTCGTCAGTGTAGTCGCTAGCAACGTCGTCGTACAACTGGGGCGCGTGCTAGTCCGTCTCTCGAGACCTGCCGGGTGGTGGCGCTCGGTCTGATCACTGCCAGTGGCGACACGCGGGTGCGACATGTACTAATGGACCGCGCCCGATTTAAGCTACCACCTAGCAAGTGTGGTGTCTGGCTGTGACACCACAATATTTACTATTAAAAACAGTCTAGATCACGATTTATTTATTAAGGTGACCGGTTTCGACCACTACTGTGGTCATCTTCAGACCATTGAGTAGGAACCTCTTTCTGCTGGAGAATGGTTTGAAGATGACCACAGTAGTGGTCTAAACCGGTCACCTTAATAAATAAATCGTGATCTAGACTGTTTTTAATAGCAAATATTTGTAACGCATTGATGACTGCTACTCCCATAATGTATTCAAAACTTCTTATGCAACTTTAACCATTTTTACACTACCGCCCCTTAAAATTGCCACACCACGAAGATGTGTTACAGACGCGAAATTTAACCGACAGGAAGAAGATGCTGTGATATGTAAATGATTAGCTTTTCAAAGCAGTCACACAAGGTTGGCGCCGGTGGCGACACCTACAACGTGCTGACACGAGGAAAGTTTCCAACCGATTTCTCATACACGAACAGCAGTTGACCGGCGTTGCCTGGTGAAACGTTGTTGTGATGCCTCGTGTAAGAAGGAGAAATGCGTACCATCACGTTTGCGACTTTGATAAAGGTCGGAATGTAGCCTATCGCGATTGCGGCTTATTGTATTGCGACATTTCTGCTCGCGTTGGTCGAGATCCAATGACTGTTAGCAGAATATGGAATCGGTAGGTTCAGGAGGGCAATACGGAACGCTGTGCTGGATCCCAACGGCCTCGTATCACTAGCAGTCGAGATGGCAGGCATCTTATCCGCGTGGCTGTAACGGATCGTGCAGCCACGTCTCGATCCCCGAGTAAACAGATGGGGACGTTTCCAAGACAACAACCATCTGCACGAACAGTTCGATAACGTTTGCAGCAGCATGGACTATCAGCCTGGAGACCGTGGCTGCGGTTACCCTTGACGCTGCATCACAGACAGGAGCGCCTGTGATGGTGTACTCAGTGACGAACCTGGGTGCACGAATGTTAAAACTTCATTTTTTCGGATGAATCCAGGTTCTGTTTACAGCATCATGATGGTCGCATCCGTGTTTGGCGACATCGCGGTGAACGCATATTGAAAGCGTGTATTCGTCATCGCCGTATTGGTGTATCACCCGGCATGAGGTATGGGCTGTCTTTGGTTACACCTCTCGGCCCCCTCTTGTTCGGATTGACGGCACTTTGAACAGTGGACGTTACATTTCACATGTATTACGACCCGTGGCTCTACCCTTCATTCGATCCCTGCGAAACCCTACATTTCAGCAGGATAATGCACGACCGCGTGTTGCAAGTCCTGTACTGGCCTTTCTGGATACAGAAACTGTTCGACTGTTGCCCTGGCCAGCACATTGTCCAGATCTTTCACCAATTGAAAACGTCTGGTCAATGGTGGCCGAGCAACTGGCTCGTCACAATACGCCAGTCACTACTCTTGATGAACTGCGGTATCATGTTGAAGCTGCATGGGCAGCTGTACCTGTACACGCCATCCAAGCTCTGTTTGACTCAATACCCAGGAGTGTGCTCCCTGCCGCCGTTGGATAAGCAGCAAGTCGTATACCCCTACCTTACTTATTTGTTACATAGTTTAATTCTTAATTTCTTTGCGTGTTTTTGGGTACTTGCATTGTATAATTGATAAATTTCGGGCGTATTATAGTGTTTGAGAGTTGTAGCATCGCGCTTTAGTGTTTACTTCGTAGATTCTTACTTAAATTGCGTGTGAGTTTGGTATAGGAGGTGTAATTTCGAGTTTTAGTTACTGTAATCGTAAATTCAGGCAGATTGTAGCGCAGTCGTTAGGCATTTGTACAGGTTAGTTAATACATTCTTTGCGTGTTTCCCTTGTGTTATCTAGGCACTGACTCGTGTTTCAGTAACTGTTGTTCAGCATCGATTAGAATGGACAGGGACTGTGATTGCTGTGTTCGGATGAGGGCTGAGTTGGCATCCCTTCGCTCACAGCTGCAAGCGGCGCTGACTTCGGTCGCGCAGCTTGAGTCTGTTGCCAATGGGCACCACTGTGGGGAGCCGGACCTGGGTATCACGGGGATGTCAACCTCGTCCCATCCGTCCCCAGATCGGTCTGCCGCTGTGGTTGCCCCGGTTGCTGCCCGCAGTGGGGCTGAGCCCTCGCCTGTGGTTGATTGGGAGGTCGTTCCAAGGAGTGGCAGGCAGCGAAAGACGTCCCCGGAGGCCGATCAGAAAGCCTCCCCGGTGCGTCTGACAAACAGGTTTCAGGCACTGTGTCTGGCTGAGCCAGATGCAGCTGCCTGCCCTGTTTCAGAGGATGATTCTCAGTCTTCAAGGTCCGGGCAATCACAGAGGGTGGGCTTATTGGTAGTTGGGAGCTCCAATGTTAAGCGCGTAATGGGGCCCCTTAGGGATATGGCGGCTAAGGAGGGGAAGAAATCCAGTGTGCACTCCGTGTGCATTCCGGGTGGAGTCATTCCTGATGTGGAAAGGGTCCTTCCGGATGCCATGAAGAGCACAGGGTGCAGCCAGCTGCAGGTGGTGGCACATGTCGGCACTAATGACGTGTGTCGCTTTGGATCTGAGGAAAGTCTCTCTGGATTCCAGCGGCTATCTGATTTGGTGAAGGCTGCCGGTCTTGCTTACGAGATGAAGGCAGAGCTCACCATCTGCAGCATCGTTGACAAAACCGACTGCGGACCTTTGGTGCAGAGCCGGGTGGAGGGTCTGAATCAGAGGCTCAGACGGTTTTGCGACCGTGTTGGCTGCAAATTCCTTGACTTGCGCCATAGGGTGGTGGGGTTTCGGGTTCCGCTGAATAGGTCAGGAGTTCACTACACTCAGCTGGCGGCTACACGGGTAGCGGAGGCTGTGTGGCGTGGACTGGGCGGTTTTTTAGCGTAGAAGGCCTCGGGAAAGTACGGGGTGGGCTGCAATCTCAAAGTGTGCATGGCAAATACAGGACGTGCTTGTATCAACGAACAGTCGGAATTGTAGTTGTTAAATTGTTGTAGTTGTGCTGGGAAAGTCCCTGAGCTTCAAGCGCTAATAGAAAGCACAGAATCTGAAATCGTTATAGGTACAGAAAGCTGGCTAAAGCCTGAAATAAGTTCTGCAGAAATTTTTCCGAAGTCTCAGACGGTGTTCAGGAAAGATAGATTAGGCAGAATTGGTGGTGGAGTGTTTGTGTCTGTCAGTAGTGGTTTATCTTTTAGTGAAGTCGAAGTAGATACTCCGTACGAATTGGTATGGGTGGAGGTTATACTTAACAGCCGAACTAAGTTAATAATTGGCTCCTTCTACCGACCCCCAGACTCCGATGATATAGTTGCGGAACAGTTCAGAGAAAATTTGAGTCTCGTAACAAATAAATACCCCACTCATACGGTTATAGTTGGTGGGGACTTCAACCTTCCCTCGATATGTTGGCAAAAATACTTGTTCAAAACCGGTGGTAGGCAGAAAACATCTTCCGAGATTGTCCTAAATGATTTCTCCGAAAATTATTTCGAGTAGTTAGTCCACGAACCCACGCGAAAACAAACTTGACTTCTTAACCACAAACAATCCAGAGCTGATAGAGAGCATCATGACTGATACAGGGATTAGTGATCACAAGGTCGTTGTAGCTAGGCTCAATACCGTTTCTTCCAAATCCACCAGAAACAAACGCAAAATAATTTTATTTAAAAAAGCGGATAAAGTGTCACTAGAAGCCTTCCTAAGAGACAATCTCCATTCCTTCCGAACTGACTATGCAAATGTAGACGAGATGTGGCTCAAATTCAAAGATATAGTAGCAACAATAATTGAGAGATTCATACCTCATAAATTGGTAAGAGATGGAACTGATCCCCCGTGGTACACAAAACAGGTCCGAACTCTGATGCAGAGGCAACGGAAAAAGCATGCGAAGTTCAGAAGAACGCGAAATCCCGAAGATTGGCTAAAATTTACAGACGCGCGAAATTTGGCACGGACTTCAATGCGAGATGCCTTTAATAGGTTCCACAAAGAAACATTGTCTCGAAATTTGGTAGAAAATCCGAAGAAATTCTGGTCGTATGCAAAGTACACAAGCGGCAAGACGCAGTCAATACCTTCGCTGCGCAGTGCCGATGGTACTGTTACCGACGACTGTGCCGCTAAAGCGGAGTTATTGAACGCAGTTTTCCGAAATTCCTTCACCAGGGAAGATGAATGGAATATTCCAGAATTTGAAACACGAACAGCTGCTAGCATGAGTTTGTTAGAAGTAGATACCTTAGGGGTTGCGAAGCAACTCAAATCGCTTGATACGGGCAAGTCTTCAGGTCCAGATTGTATACCGATTAGGTTCCTTTCAGATTACGCTGATACAATAGCTCCCTACTTAGCACTCATATACAACCGCTCGCTCACCGATAGATCTGTACCCCCAGATTGGAAAATTGCGCAGGTCGCACCAGTGTTTAAGAAGGGTAGTAGGAGTAATCCATCTAACTACAGACCTATATCATTGACATCGGTTTGCAGTAGGGTTTTGGAGCATATACTGTATTCAAACATTATGAATCACCTCGAAGGGAACGATCTATTGATACGTAATCAGCATGGTTTCAGAAAACATCGTTCTTGTGCAACGCAGGTAGCTCTTTATTCGCACGAAGTAATGGCCGCTATCGAAAGGGGATCTCAAGTTGATTCCGTATTTCTAGATTTCCGGAAAGCTTTTGACACCGTTCTTCACAAGCGACTTCTAATCAAGCTATGTGGTATCGTCTCAGTTGTGCGACTGGATTCGTGATTTCCTGTCAGGAAGGTCGCAGTTCGTAGTAATAGACGGCAGATCATCGAGTAAAACTGAAGTGATATCAGGTGTTCCCCAGGGAAGCGTCCTGGAACCTCTGCTGTTCCTGATCTATATAAATGACCTGGGTGACAATCTGAGCAGTTCTCTTAGGTTGTTCGCAGATAATGCTGTAATTTACCGTCTAGTAAGGTCATCCGAAGACCAGTATCAGTTGCAAAGCGATTTAGAAAAGATTGCTGTATGGTGTGGCAGGTGGCAGTTGACGCTAAATAACGAAAAGTGTGAGGTGATCCACATGAGTTCCAAAAGAAATCCGTTGGAATTCGATTACTCGATAAATAGTACAATTCTCAAGGCTGTCAATTCAACTAAGCACCTGGGTGTTAAAATTACGAACAACTTCAGTTGGAAAGACCGCATAGATAATATTGTGGGGAAGGCGAGCCAAAGATTGCGTTTCATTGGCAGGACACTTAGAAGATGCAACAAGTCCACTAAAGAGACAGCTTACACTACACTCGTTCGTCCTCTGTTAGAATATTGTTGCGCGGTGTAGGATCCTTACCAGGTGCGATTGACGGAGGACATCGAAAGGGTGCAAAATAGGGCAGCTCGTTTTGTATTATCACGTAATCGGGGAGAGAGTGTGGCAGATATAATACGCGAGTTGGGACGGAAGTCATTAAAGCAAAGACGTTTTTCGTCGCGGCGAGATCTATTTACGAAATTTCAGTCACCAACTTTCTCTTCCGAATGCGAAAATATTTTGTTGAGCCCAAGCTACATAGGTAGGAATGATCATCAAAATAAAATAAGAGAAATCACAGCTCGAACAGAAAGGTTTAGGTGTTCGTTTTTCCCGCGCGCTGTTCGGGAGTGGAATGGTAGAGAGATAGTATGATTGTGGTTCGACGAACCCTCTGCCAAGCAATTAAATGTGAATTGCAGAGTAATCATGTAGATGTAGATGTAGATGTATCAAGGCCGTTATTACGGCCAGAGGTGGTTGTTCTGGGTACTGATTTCTCAGGATCTATGCACCCAAATTGCGTGAAAATGTAATCACATGTCAGTTCTAGTATAATATATTTGTCCAATGAATACCCGTTTATCATCTGCATTTCTTCTGGGTGTAGCAATTTTAATGGCCAGTACTATTCTTGTATTCTGATAATTTCCTTCAATTGTGTCCACCGCCTGTGTGAAATTACTAACTGACGTCATTTATACTTTATTTGGCTACAATAATTAGAAAAAAAATGAGTAAGCCGAGCAAGGCGGAAAAGAAAAGCTTTCAAGCATCCGACATGGGGTGGAGATGTTGAAAACACTTTGGACCGACAGAATCTCAAACGAAGAAGTGCTTGAGAAGAATAGCAGAGACAAGGAAGCTATTCAGATATGTCTCTAGTGGGAGGAAAAGGAAAAGCACGGCACCGTTAACCGCCTGCTCCGTCATTCGTCCACTTCCCCTCCCCCCTCCCCCTCCCCCCCCCCCCGATTGAAAGAATGATGGAAGGAGGAAGACAGAAAGGACTACCGAGACATGAGTTTATCGATGAAATTAAAGCCGGCAGGACAGACGAGTAGCATCAACAAAAGGGTGGACGGGGGGGTGGGGAGAGGGGAGGAGGGGGGTGCGGCGGGAATAAGAGTGTTGACATTTTTGACATTGAGTTTTAGCTTAAGGCACATCGGCCGAAATTTAGAATAGGTTGAGTTACAACAGATCTATACCATCATCATCATTTAAGACTGATTATGTCTTTCAGCGTTCAGTCTGGAGCATAGTCCCCCTTATAAAATAACTCCATGATCCCCTATTCAGTGCTAACATTGGTGCCTCTTCTGATGTTAAGCCTATCACTTCAAAATCATTCTTAACCGAATCCAGGTACCTTCTCCTTGGTCTGCCCCGACTCCTCCTACCCTCTACTGCTGAACCCATGAGTCTCTTGGGTAACCTTGCTTCTCCCATGCGTGTAACATGACCCCACCATCTAAGCCTGTTCGCCCTGACTGCTACATCTATAGAGTTCATTCCCAGTTTTTCTTTGATTTCCTCATTGTGGACACCCTCCTGCCATTATTCCCATCTACTAGTACTTGCAATCATCCTAGCTACTTTCATATCCGTAACCTCAACCTTGTTGATAAGGTAACCTGAATCCACCCAGCTTTCGCTCCCATACAACAAAGTTGGACGAAAGATTGAACGGTGCACAGATAACTTAGTCTTGGTACTGACTTCCTTCTTGCAGAAGAGAGTAGACCGTAGCTGAGCGCTCGCTGCATTAGCTTTGCTACACCTCGCTTCCAGTTCTTTCACTATGTTGCCATCCTGTGAGAATATGCATCCTAAGTACTTGAAACCGTCCACCTGTTCTAACTTTGTTCCTCCTAATTGGCACTCAATCCGTTTATATTTCTTTCCCACTGACATTACTTTCGTTTTGGAGATGCTAATCTTCATACCATAGTCCTTACATTTCTGATCTAGCTCTGAAATATTACTTTGAAAACTTTCAATAGAATCTATACAGCACGAATTAATACTACGCGTTTTTGTCCTGTTTGTAACGTTATCTATGCTTGAAATCGATAAAAAAAAGTTTGAACTGCCATTCGATATAGCACCAGTACTACACAAATTCGCCTCGTGGATTTCATCAATTTAATACGATGAAATTGACGGCTGAACTAGATTGCAGATTTAAGTCCTGTGCTGTCAGGTTTTGTAACCACGTGCAGTGTAAATATAGATTAATAAAAGATGTATTCGTAGTTCAACAGTTGCCTTATAAACAACTAATAGAAACCGAGCGAGGTGGCGAAGTGGTTAGCACACTGGACTCGCATTCGGGAGGACGACTGGTCAAACCCGTATCGGACCATCCTGATTTAGATTTTCCGTGATTTCCCTAAATCGCTTCAGGCAAATGCTGGGATGGTTCCTTTGAAAGGGCACGGCCGACTTCCTACCCCAGCCGTCCCTCAAATCAACCAACCAATTGATAGAGGTCTCTCATGACCATGGCTAGCATCGGACTTACTTAAACGCTGTTTCCAACCTACATTTAGTTGGAATTCACAAAAACTGAAAGTATTTCAGGCCTACCTCACCTAGCACAACATCAACTTACCTGCTTCCCAAAATGTATTTAAGGACGTCCCTGGCAGTTTATGGGTGGTGGCGCCACAAAACAAAGTAAACAAATACGTAAAACAATAGAATTAGGCTGCCTGCAGGCAGGTTTCCATTTTCATGAATATTATGTAGTGTTAACTTACAACAGCTTTTCTGTTGCATATTAACAATTGCTTCAGTGTATATTAATGCGGAAGTAACAATGCGTGAGTCCACTATTACATCATGAATTCTGTCAGTCATGCTAACAAAATAAGATTAAGTGAAATTTTAGGAAATTTAAAGGGACTCAGAAGTCATGTATAAAATGTTTCGCCTTAAGCGAATTTTTGTGCTGATTCCATAAGTGCTTTTAGATTTTTAGAGTCCTTAATATTCTCGAAGTTAAGGAGAATTTAACATTGAGATATATATCGTAGTGATATTAATTCAACTGCGTTTAGACTGCAGCTTTATTTGTAAATTTCCAACATTTTTCCTGTAGATCTGCTGAATACGTTACTTCTCAAAACAGTTGTTTAACTAAAAGTGAACACTGCGTATAGCTTCCTTTGCTCATACATGACAAAATTCGGGAATAGGAGAAATGATTTGGTCCCAGTGAAATTTGTTATCATGCTGAGTTTTTTAGCTGCTATCTATCCTCGGTCCATGGTATCAAAATACGCGGTTTCGTGTTAAAGTGGTTTCAACATTCGAAATAAGAATTTCTCACAGGAAGCCTAAAATACCATTTCGGAAGCATTATATGGTACCAGTGGAATCACCAAGTAGTCAGCAGTATTGTGCTGTAGTAATAAAGAAGGCTGATGTATAAAAAACTATTCCATTCACGTTAATTAAAATATTTTATTAGATTCAAAGAGTTTGTTCTTTGCCGTTGTGATAGTCTTTGCTACGATAATCGATTATGATATTTAGCACACGTTGCACATATCTGTGTTGTTGCTCAGCTTTAGTGTACGTAGCAGGACTCAACTAGTGAAATAAAATTGTTCAACGACAGTAAAGTTAAATTTTTGCCCTATTTTCCTTCAAAACACAAAGTTAAGTGTACGGATCGAAAGAAATCACATATTACAGCGAATCATGTCAACTTTCACTTGCGTAAGACCATTATGACACTGTGTGTCGTCCCGTACATAATATCAGCAATAAATATCCTTCTAATGTTCACAGCTAGATAAAATTTAATGGTCCCTCTAAATTTTACTTCGCCCCTCATTGGAGCTACGTGACAACAATGTTTGCTTAGAGAACTCATCCACAGATCAACGCCTTTTTTTTTGCGTCATCAGTCTTCTGACTGTTTGGTGCAGCCATCCACGAATTCCTTTCTTGTGCTAAACTCTTCATCTCAGGCCAGCAACCCAAGTCCTCAATTGAAAATTCCTGGCAGATTAAAACTGTGTGCCCGACCGAGACTCGAACTCGGGACCTTTGCCTTTCGCGGGCAAGTGCTCTACCAATTGAGCTACCGAAGCACGACTCACGCCCGGTACCCACACCTTCACTTCTGCCAGTGTCTCGTCTCCTACCTTCCTACCGGGCGTGAGTCGTGCTTGGGTAGCTCAGTTGGTAGAGCACATGCCCGCGAAAGGCAAAGGTCCCGAGTTCGAGTCTCGGTCGGGCACACAGTTTCAATCTGCCAGGAAGTTTCATATCAGCGCACACTCCGCTGCAGAGTGAATATCTCATTCTGGAAACATCCCCCAGGCTGTGGCTAAACCATGTCTCCGCAATATCCTTTCTTTCAGGAGTGCTAGTTCTGCAAGGTTCGCATTCTGGCAAGTCCTCAATTATTTGCTGGATGTATTCCAGTCTCTGTCGTCCTCTACGGTTTTCACCTTCTACAGCTCCCTCCAGTACCATGGAAGTTATTCTCTGATGTCTTAACAGGTATCCTACCACCCTGTCCGTTCTTCTTGTCAGCGTTTTCCACATATTCCTTTTGTCTCCGATTCTGCGGAGAACCTCCTCATTCCTTACTTAACAAGTCCACCTAATTTTCAACATTCTTCTGCAGCACCACATCTCAAATGTTTCGATACTCTTCTGTTCTGGTTTGCCACTGTCCATGTTTCACAACCATACGATACTGTGTTCGAAACTTACATTCTCATAATTTTTTTCTTCACATTACAGCCTATGTTTGATACTAGTAGACTGCCTGTGGTAGTCCTCTTTTTGATGCCCTCCTTGCTCCGTCCGTCATTGGTTATTTTGCTGCCTAGTTAATAGAATTCCTTAACTTCGTCTACTTCGTGACGGTCAGACCTGATGTTAAGTTTCTTGCTAATCAAAATATCCACGGGTGTACTGCCGGTCTACAGTGTCCAATGGGACACTTGGACACTGTAGACCGCCAGTACACCCGTGGATATTTTGATTATCAAATACGCCGGGAGAAACCCAAGAATCACAAGTTTCTTGCTGTTCCCATTTCTGCTACTTCTCATTACTTCCGTGTATCTTCGATTTACTGTGAATCCATATTCTGTGCTCGTTAGACTGTTCACTCCATTCAGCAGATCATGTAATTCTTCTTCACTTTCTCTCAGAATAGCAATGTCATCAACGAATCGTATCGTTGACACCCTTTTGTGCTCACTCTCACTTGAAGATATTAGTGTTTCTCCAAATCAGAGGAGTTACACTTCAGAGGAACAATGTGGAAGGCGCTGAACTCTTACCACGCCTCTCACAATCAGCTGATTTCGACCTCTGTGGCCATTTTCAAACGATCAATAAGTATATAGACAACTCAGAAACACGCCCTCACAGATAACTCATATATCTGTATCTGTAGACTGGCATTGTCTCCATAGAGTGACGGCATGCGCTTAACGTTTGCGTTACAGGCGATCATCAATCTCAGTTTCAAATTTTTAGTGAATGTTCAACATTGTTTAATGAGTTATTATTTCTTTAAAAAATAGTGTAATGCAGACGAATGGGTACATATAAGTTGTTCCACGAACAGGTTTTATTAGTAATTTTCATCACTTACAATAAAGATTATGGTATTTAAAAATTGCTGTGAAGTATTTCTTTTTGCTGTGTGTGTCATTGCTTCAGTATGCTGTTATAATCACGTATCACTATATTTGTGAAAAAAGTATCAACAACTGTTATTCTCTGTTTTATGTTTGCAGTTAGTTTCATTTGAATAATTGATGTAAAAAACATAGTTTTGCGAACGTAATTGTTTTTATCACCATGTATTCTTTGCACATTTATGGTTGATTTGATTGTTTTGCCATTATGTTGGATCAAGAAATTACAGTATAATAAGATGATCTTCCAAAAGCATTTCCCAATGTTTACTACTAACTTTTAAACATAAAAGTGGCACAATTGCGATTCACTTATTGTGATGTCTCAGATTATTAAGAACTTTATGAGCTCCCACCACAGTCATCTATGGTTCACATGTTTGATGTTGTGGAACTTACGAAAATCACTGCATCAATTTGGCTCCACAAAGCTCGTAATAAGTTACTTCTGAGTCATTGTATGCAAGTCGACGTTCAGTTTGTCTAACCGTTGCTAGCGTATCATAGTTAGATAGCTCTTGCTGTAGAAGGATACGTATTTCATTAATCCTGCCTTGATGTAGATATAATACAACTGATAAAACGTGGTGGACGAGATTAAATATTTAAATTTTGTTACACCCTCAGCGACAACGTAGGAAACAAAGTCAGTTTTGTGCAACAGTAGACAACGCAAATAAGCATTTTGAGCGAGTAGTAGTAGACTTTTCTGTGACTTTATGTGAGCAAGTCAGGTTTTCGGCAGTCAAGCTAAATCCTAACTTGTCTCGCGGAGAACAGTTGCAACAGCAGCATATTCGTAGCACTGATGCAGTGGCGGTTGATGTCTTCCGTTCGGTGAGCGTAAATTTGTCTCCATTGCTGCCTGAATCAATGGCTTTCCCTCATTTCTTAGCTTCTCAGCGACTCCTCTTTCCGGCGAGTGCTGCTGTCTTCACCCACAGAGCAACGACAGTCTACGAGAACCTGCTAAAATGTAATGCCTACGATGTGTTGTGTGAAAACTTTTCAGCTCTTCTAAATAAAATAGACTGTATTAACGTTCTGTACCTTTATTCTTCATGTCTATATATTTATTTCTCAACGTAGTCACCCTGACGACCAACACATTCCTACTAATCAGAGACCATTTTGTTGATACCGTCACTACAGAAAGTTTGACTCTGTTGACGGAGCCACAACCTCACCTCTGCTTGCACGGCATCTTCACTACCAAAGTGAAGTCCTCGAAGCTGTTCTTTAAGTTTTAGAAGTAGATGAAAATCTGATGGGGCAAGTCGGCACTGTATGGAGGGTGAGCGATGACAATGAACCGAAGGCGTCGAATTGTCCAGGTATCGCAGCGCCTGTGTGTAATCTTTCGTTGCAATGCTGAAGAAGAGAGTGCCCCATATGTGGCCGAACTCTTCGAATTCGAAACTCGATTACAGCACGCTCTTTCCAAAGCACAAACATAGTTACATCACACATCGCAATGTTCGGAGTCCCCTGCAGAGGACTGCAGGTATGTAGACATGAAGAATGAAGGTGTAGTATGTTATTAACGTTTGTTTTATTTACAGAGTTGTAAGAACTTTCACATAAAAAATTCAACGCATTATTTTTCAGCACTCCCTCGTACTTCTCTGACATCACTTTGCCACTGTATTCGTTATTTACTGCGCTTGAATTTGCGGAGGTTTTTAATACAATAGCATTTTTCCTTTAACAATTCCGACGCGCATTTTTTATAGTTAAATATGTAAAATCATTAAACTTGAATACATAAATATCGCAATTGCAAACATGACACTCTTCAGATTAGACATGATGAAACCATTTAGCATACAGAGGAAACAAAGAGAAAGAAAAGAAGATTTTACGTTGCACCTATTCCAGAAGCTACACTAGTCGTGTGTTATTCTGACAGAGCTGGTGTGCCATCGCAGTGAATGCAGTTTCCCACTACGACTGTTGACGGTTGTGTTTCTTTCTTCTGTTGCAGGAGGCAGCACCATCGGCGCCGGCGCCCGCCATGGAAGTGGCCGCCGAGCCGGAGGCGGATGGTGGCGGGGGCGGCGGAGGCGGCGGAGGCGGTGGGGACAGTGGGGGTGGCGAGGGCGTGTGCCGCACCGTGGACAAGCCGCGAGATCCGGACCGCTCCAGGGATCTGTTCGGCGTCCAGCTGGAGGTGAGCGACACTAGATACATATATATTCTCTACATTTCGCGAGATTGTCATGGGACGAAGTAGTATGTCGGATGACTTCTTAGGGCGTAAGATCTTGCAGTTTTAATAATAAATATCTCGCGATGTAGTGGCGATACAAGCCTCACTTGCAGATATTAAAATAAATTAAATATACAAGGTGTAAAGAAGCCGCCTCTGAAGAGGTTTAAACTATAACATTTTGGCCGCGAATGTGCCGAAATATTTAACTCAGAACCGTAATGAAATAGCATTCAATCACTTGAGAGCCATCATAATTACTGTAAAACTCATTACTAGGAGACAGTGTTGTAACTTGATACACCTTTGATACTTCCGCCTCTAGCCAGCCAGCCCTATAATAGAAGTTTATTATATTTTGTGATTCTTTTTTCTTAAATTATGGCATTCACTTTTGCTGAATTTACAAAAATTGCATAGAAAAAATAAGATTGTTCCAAACGTGAAAGGACCGATCGAGGTGGCGCAGTGGTTAGCACACTGGACTCGCATTCTGGAGGACGACGGTTCAATACCGCGTCCGGCCATTCTGATTTAGGTTTTCCGTGATTTCCCTAAATCGCTCCAGGCAAATGCCGGGATGGTTCCTTTGAAAGGGCACGGCCGACTTCCTTCCCCATCCTTCCCTAACCCTATGAGACCGATAACCTCGCTGTTTGGTCTCTTCCCCCAAACAACCAACCAACCAACCCTAAACCGCCTCAGGCAAATGCTTGGATGGTTCCTTTGAAAGGGCACGGCCGACTTCCTTCCCCATCCTTCCCTAATCCGGTGGGACCTCCCCCCCCCCCCCCCGAAACCAACCTACCAAATGTGAAAACATGTCCGAAGGTACAGCATAGTCATATACCTAGGAACAAAGGTGCACGACTGACGAAGTATGGATTAACTGTCAACATGTCATATAAACAGTCCTAAAAATATATAGCATTTTACTCAACGCAATATTCTGTACCTGAAGAATTAATAGTATACTCCAAATAGCTTCAATAAATTACACAACACTTAAACATGCCGAAAGTGTATATTTACAAATGCTGTGCAATCACAACCTGATATCTAACAAGAACAACAACTGTAGATGCTGGAAGAGACTGATTATGGCAGTCTCTAGTGCACAATCCCTCATGTGCTTATAAAATTAGTCACTGAAATGAAGTACCGAGCTAAAAACATCTTGTGTTCCTAGGTGTACTATCCTCTGAGTACAACACTCCGTCCAATACAAAGTAGCGAAAAATTAAATTACTAAAATCCCATGAATACTTTTGTAAAAATAAGTGAAGCAAATGGTAGTATTAACCAAAGTTAATTACAAAACTAAGCAAGCTCACTTGCGAGCTTAGAAATGCTATATTATAACGCGTTGCAGAACGTAAACTAAGTTCCAAAAATGGTTGAAATGGCTCTGAGCACTATGGGACTTAACATCTGTGGTCATCAGTCCCCTAGAACTTAGAACTACTTAAACCTAACTAACCTAAGGACTTCACACAACACCCAGCCATCACGAAACTAAGTTCCTGTCATCGTACCATGGTCAGGCTTAAAATTCCAGCGGTCTTTAGATCTTACACCAACGAGAAGTAACCTCATTTATTCTGACTGGTCGAAGCCGGAAAACTAATGGTGGACGCCACCTCTTCTACACTTTTTACCAAATGCAACACTGAAACACGTAAAATTACTTAACAACGTCGCTGAACACATGTTCACAATGCAAAAGGCCGACATTAGCAGTACAGATATTCTGCAAAAACCAGCAGAGCCCTCTAACTGGGGAGGTATCAAGAATGGTATCCCACAGGGTTCAGTCTTGGGTCCGTTATTGTTCTTAATATATA
The DNA here is from genome assembly GCF_023898315.1 of Schistocerca nitens. Lineage (NCBI taxonomy): Eukaryota > Metazoa > Arthropoda > Insecta > Orthoptera > Acrididae > Schistocerca > Schistocerca nitens. The sequence goes on from NC_064614.1 coordinate 2,814,023, forward strand.
TTAACAACTTGCCACACTACATTCATGAAGATGCAAAGCTAGTTCTTTTTGCTGGTGATACAAGTATAGTAATCACACCCAACAAACAAGTGTGTGTATTGATGAGAAATTCAATTGGAAGAAACACATTGAGGATCTGCTGAAAAGTGTCTGTTCAGCTACTTATGCTATTAGGGTTAGTGCAAATTCTGGTGATAAACGTAGCAGTAAATTAGCCTACTATGTCTATTTTCATTCACTACTTTCATATGGCATCATATATTGGGGTAATTCATCATTAACAGAAAAAGGATTTGTTGCTCAAAAGCATGTAATCAGTATAATAGCTGGCGCCCACCCAAGATAACCCTGCAGACATTTATTTATGGAACTTGGAATATTCATAGTACCTTCGCAATACATGTATTCACTTATGAAATTTGTTATTAATAATCCATCTCAATTCAAGAATAATAGCAAAGATCATACCTACAACACTAGAAGAAAGGATGATCTTCACTATTCTGGGTTAAATCTGACTATAGAACAAAAAGTGGTGAATTATGCTGCCAAAAATCTTTGGTATTTGCCAAGCCGTATTTGAAGTCTGGCAGCCAGCGAAACAGCATTTAAAAACAAATTAAAAGATTTTATGAGTGACAACTGCTTGGACTCAATAGGTGAATTTACTTCTTCATTTAAATTTCAACTATTGGTTCTTGTTAAAGCATCGTAAATTAACTAAACAAAAACGGTTTTTTCCTTTTTTCATAATTTTATTATTAATGTTACTGCACAACCTAGGTTTTGCGTTATAAGGCCATTTTAAGTGCATAACTGATTCCCAAAGATGATAATGCATAGATAAAACTTGATGACAAGTCAAAGATAATCATATATCTTCTTAAGGTATCGGTCCATAGCTTAATGTACAATTACGTCAATGCCCATTTTTAACAAATTACATACATTATAACACAACTGAGCCATTACGCTAAAATGACAGGACAAAAGTTATGCATCAGCCAAGAACTTTTAAGTCTGATGCTCTGGGTCCCATAGTTTTCCTTCTATCTTGGGGTTAGATGAGATCACCACTTCTGAGATATCATTTATTATCGCGTAAACAGTAAGTTAAAAAATTACTTAAGCAATAACACTATCATCACTTGGATGTTGTTCTGTGTATCTGATACTGGAAATACTGGGAAAAATAAACACAGTACTCGTAACCTTGTAAACATCTGCAAGTGGTACAAATTAGTAACCTGGTATCCAGATTTACCACTTTTTTCTCATAAACTATGCCCCTGACCTGAAAGATATGTACTAGTCTATGTTCAAGGAATTGTTCCGTATTTTTGTTCTTACTACACCATTTGTGGGCATTTCGCTGTTACACACATCACAAAAAGTTTTGCATAACCTCGGTTCCGAGATTTCCCAAACCTGTACAGAAAATTGGAATACAGATCAACATAAACATCATTTCCGCCCTTTTTATTGCTCATGAAAACCACACATTACATGTTGTACCACCATACAGCGGGACCTTCAGAGATGGTGGTCCACAATGCTGTACACACCGATACCTCTAACAGCCAGTAGCGCGTCCTCTTGCATTGATGCAATCCTGTATTCGTCGTGGCATACTATCCATAAATTCATCAAGGCACTGCTGGTCCAGATTGTCCCACTACTCAACGCCGATTCGGCGTAGATACCTCAAAGTGGTTGGTGGGTCACGTCGTCCATAAACTGCCCCTTTCAATCTATCCTAGGCATGTTCGATAGGTTTCATGTGTGGAGAACATGCTGGAAACTCTAGTCGAGCGATGTTGTTATCCTGAAGGAAGTCATTCACAAGATGTGCACGATGGATCACCAGCGGCGTACGTCAGCCTCACACAATGCCACCCCAAAACAGCAGGGAACCTCCACCTTGCTGCAATCGCTGGACAATGTGTCTAAGGCATTCAGCCTGACCGAATTGCCTCCAAACATGTCTCCGACGATTGTCTGATTGAAGGCATACGCGACAGTCATCGGTGAAGAGAACGTGATGCCAATCCTGAGCAGTCCATTCGGCACGTTGTTGGGCCCTTCTCTACCGCGCTGCATGCTGTCATCACGGACGTCGCGAGTGAAGTTGCGCATCGTGCAGCCTATTGCGCACAGTTTGAGTCGTAACAAGAAGTAATGTGGCTGCACGAAAAGCATTATTCAACACGGTGGCGTTTGCTGTCAGGGTTCCTCCTAGCCATAACCCGTAGGTAGCAGTCATCCACTGCAGTAGCAGAACTTAGGCGGCCTGAGCGAGGCATGTCATCGACAATTCCTGTCTCTCTGTATGTCCTCCATGTACGTACAACATCGGTTTGGTTTGCTCCGAGACGTCTGGACACTTCCCTTGTTCAGAGCCCTTCCCGGCACAAAGTAACAAAGCGGACGCGGTCGAGCCGCGGTATTGGCCATCTAGACATGGTTGAACTACAGACAACACGAGCCGTGAACCTCCTTGGTGGACTGACTGGAACTGATCGGCTGTCGGACCCCCTCCGTCTAATAGACGTTGCTCATGCGTGGTTGTTTACATCTTTGGGCGGATCTAGTGACATCTCTGAGCAGTCGAAGGGACTATGTCCGTGATACAATATCCACAGTCAACGTCTATCTTGTGGGAACCGGGGTGATGCAAAACTATTTTTGAAGTGTCTACTTTTTCATTCCTTTCCTCGCCGCTGCACACTGTGCGTGAGTCCACATTGTGCATTTCATGCATTTGATCATTTCTTCCATTCGATTCTCCTCGCACGACCCCCGATACCAATGCTGTATTTTAGTAGTGAGTTTCTATGGTGACTTCCCTGCAGAGTCTCCAAAACACTTAACTTTTACACGTGAAGCTGTATTCTAGATTTCCTCTGCTTTGTTTCGGTTAGTTTTTTTTTTTTTTTTTTTTTTTTTTTTTTTTTTTTTTTTTTTTAAACGACTGGTTCATCAGCTCACAGGCTCCTAAGCCAACCCTGGAAATATTCTTTGGAGCTTTCATCGTTTCCTTCGAATTCGGCGATATTTCTTGGACATTTTCTATCCACGTTTTGCCCGCCATGGTTTCCTGTGCTTTGAAGTTATGGCACAATCCGTTTCGTTCCGGAATGTCGAAGTCAACTTTCCTTACGTTCGACATGCTTAAATCTATCGACTTCGTTGGAAAATGACTACAGCCGAAAATTTTTATATCCCCGTTGCCTTTATTTTCTTCTCTCGGGAACATGCTTTATACTTGGAAACACATTTAACCTACGATCTCCACTTTAAAATGGCGTTACAGCTAAATTCAGTTCATTTGTGCTTTTCTTTCCTTAACGACTTTCTATTACCGTACTCTAACACAAAATAATTATTGAATTTATATCTTACCATAAAGTATTCATTACAAAATTCAGTTCATCATTTCTGAACATAGTGTTGCACTAGTAATGCTAAACTAATTTACGAGAACTTTTATTAAATTTTATCGGTACTCTATTCGAAACATACTGCGGTATAATAAGACAACATCGCCATTTTGCCTTTTTCATTTTCCTATAAACGAACCACAACGAATGCAGATCCTCTAATGTCTGAAAACTAGCATAATGCCATTTATATTCACAAATAAATAAATCTTTATGTTGCCACTTATCTTAGAATAGTAATTCTCTTCGCCAGGTACACAGAAGGTTACATGAAAACTACAACAAAATCAACTCTGTCTTCAGGTGATCTATTCCTCAACGCACAGAACTCATAGACGACAGTACAGTTCCGAAAATTACTTACTTGAAGCTGAGCTCACTGAATGTCAGATAGTAAAAGAGACATGAATTTTATTGTTATAGTACAAATTAGGAGCCGGTAGCACACAGCCAACTCTCCTCTAGCAGATTACGCGTTTAATTAATATTGGGTTGTACTTTGTGAGATCAGCATCGCTGCATCTCGATCGCTACGAGAACACATGCAACCTCAATGAAGTGTGGCTGAGAAACTCTGTTGCTTTGAGCGTAAGCGAGCTCGGCATTACTTAAAGCGTTGTCTATAGATATCGTCGGTCGGGAACCGTCGGTCGGAGGAAGCAGTTGAATAGTAACGGAGTAGAGTACTGAATTTTACGGCCCCGTGTCAGGTGGAGTGTAACAGAACTACTGAACAGCAATTTGCAAGTAGCGAATGCCGTCCAAGACTGATGCACTGATGCAAGTCGAAGTATGATTTAAATCTCGTGGCATAATTTTGTTGTCATAATCCAAGAATCGGTCCCAACAAAATAATAAACTAAAGCAGCGGTGACTGTACAGTCAAACGTGCTTCATGAACTTCACCCAACGTATCATAAAACTAATGATAATCAAGGAAGCATCAGTAATTGACAGGAGAGGAATCATAAACAAAATGAGCAAGGGCAGAGTTCAGAAAGAAAATAAACCAACTGCCACAGTGAAATGTAACCCCTTAACCCACGTTAAGTGAAGAAGTGGACCTAGTATGAAAACCTGAGGAACACCAGTGACTTATACTGTTACTACACTGGGACGCTGGCTTATTTCGTGTTACGTGAATCGTTCCGCTGCTTCCCACAGCTCAGATGCGAGCCTGGCGTGGAACAAGACGACTGTCAGCGCATGCGCAGTCGGTACTGCGTGCCTGATGTTTATCTATATGTATATAGTGTACAGTGCTCGCTCCGGAGAGAGTGGTCAGCGACCGCCGTACAAGGCAGCTTACGCCTGTGGGCTGAGCTGGGCCAGTGAAAGTACCCGCGGCCTCAGCACTCTCCGGAAAACCGCCGTACACCCAGGACAAGCGTCTCGACACGAATGTTCTTTCATTAGGTCTTTACGTCCTGGAATTCCTGATTCAGTTGAGGACTGAAAATGGTAAGTAAAGAGACAAGGTTTTGAAAGACCCCTAACATAAAGATTAGTACGATATCAGCTACAACATCCTGAAATACTTTGGCGCTGGAAGGAGCAGTAAAAGGGAGAAATTAAAATAGCAGGCAGAGACTAGAATATGAAGAAAAGAGCGCCAAGTATGATGGATGTCATAGTTACGTACGGATGCCAGGAATGACGGGTACAGCATCAAACCAATCGACAGTCACATGTGAAGAAGTAAAGGGTAGAGGATAAAGCTGTTTGAGATGCTGCTTATAAAAAGGGTCGTGGATGGGTTTATTTAGATAGGAATTGTTACTGTGGAAGCCGAAGTGTTTCAGTTTGGTCTTACCTTCTTTCTCTTTTGGTGAGACTGCCGACGACATTGCAGAGAGCTAGTGGCAGGTTGGAAACAGATTTGCATTGTATGTTCGCGCTCCAGTGGGCGGATCTTGAACTTGTCTGAGTGTAATCACACTCCTAAAGGGCAGTGATCATTTGCATCATGTTGTCCGTACAGCTTTAGAATAAAATGGTTTCACTAACATAGCAGTGAAGTGCTACGAGTTAACCTGGGTCCGACGATTATTTACATATTTTGTAAAGATTTTATGGAGTGCTTCGTCTAACCGAATATTATTTGCCAAAAAATAGAGGAAAATTTTCAGCAGTGAACCAAGCGAAAGGAGGGCGTTAGTTTGACTGTCGAAGTTACTCGGCGAACCTCACCGGGCGTAAGCGACATGTTTTCGTGTGGAAAAAACTGCAAGTGACGTTTCTTTGTTTACTGTAACTTCACCCTCTATATACATGGGAATTCAGTCTTCTAACTGGTTTACTGATCTGATTCGGTACCCACGCCGAAAGTTCACTTAGTTCGTCTTCTATGTGGTCCCCAATTTGTATAATAAGTGTATCTTCAACCTCATTTTCCTGGTTCTTAATACTTTCGTCTTCCGTTGATAAACTCTCAGTCCATATTCTGTCTTCAGTAGACTGTTGATTCCATTCATCGTCAACTACCCAAACGATACCAATGTCATCAGCTAATATTATAATTGAGCCTATATTTCAATCCCGCTTCTAAACCTTCATTCCTCACATGTTTCTTCGACATACAGGTTGAACGATAAAGAGACAGACTACATACCTACTTTACACCAATCTTAATCCGATGAGATATCTCTTCGTTCATTCTGTTCTTGGTTCTCGTACAGATTTTATATAACCTGTCTTTCCTTGTAGTGCATACTTAATTTTTGAGGATTTCAGGAATATCACACCACTTTAAAAAAGAGAACGCTTTTGCTAGGTCGATAAACGGCAGGTTGTTACGATATGGCTCGACGAATAGGCCGCAGATTTGTTATCAGGTTTGGTAGGAAATGTGGTAGCCCGTTACTGAAATGATAAATGTCTCAATAGCCATCGTGAGTATTTTCACTATCTTTCAACACGATTGTGTAATTTATGAACAAGAACACTTTGTGTATCCAAACTCATTTTTATTTTCGCCTCTAGCAGAGGCTGAAAAAAGAAACATCTCCCGTCTTTGATATATAATTTAAGTAATCGATTATCAATTATTGAAGCAAACACCTTGCAAAAGACTCTCAGATCCTAACCTAACTTGATGTTACGTAAATTCTATTTTTGCTATGACAAGGCATGTTTCTAGAGTGAAATTTTCACTCTGCAGAGGAGTGTGCGCTAATATGAAACTTTCCGACAGATTTAAACTGTTTGCCGGACAGATGGTCGAACTCTCGACCTATACATTTCGCGAGCAAGTGCTCTACCGACTGAGCTAATCAAACACGACTTACGACCCGTCCTCACAACCGTTCTTCCGCCAGTACCTCGTCTCCTGCCTTCCAAACTTCACAGAAGTTCTCCTGCGAAACATGCGAAGGTCCCGAGTCCGAGTCTCGGTCCGGCACACAGTTTTAATCTGCAAGGAAGTTACAAGAGACGTTTCTAAAATCAATACAACAAAGCTGACTGTTGATTCCGTAGATTACAAGCAAACCCATGAAACTGTATTTTCAGATTCATGTAAGAGATCCATATTTCGAATGCTGAAACAAGATAAATCCGTTACCCCACGTTTTTCAACATTAAACTGAGGATATATAAGAGCGAAAGATCACGACAAGATAATAGATTTCACAGGGACTTACTTCTTTGGCTAATTACAATATTGTAATACATACTAACAAAGAAATTTGCTATGCAGTATCAGAATCAAGTTAAATGATGTTTTCAAAAGTAAAGTTCATTCAACTAATGTCAAAGGATAATAGATAATTTTTGCACATTCAAATGAATCCCAAAAACAACAGGAGAATTAATACCAATAAATTATGAAGCACAATGTTAATTTCTCCATACCTTTTTATATTTTCACCTGGAAGAAGGTGTAATTAGACGAATGACGAACACTCACTTCACTTCACAAAGGTTTGTTCAGCACTTGCACATACAAAAGCGCGAAGCGGACTGCCTCCGGCCAGAACGCATACAGTATACACTCCTGGAAATGGAAAAAAGAACACATTGACACCGGTGTGTCAGACCCACCATACTTGCTCCGGACACTGCGAGAGGGCTGTACAAGCAATGATCACACGCAAGGCACAGCGGACACACCAGGAACCGCGGTGTTGGCCGTCGAATGGCGCTAGCTGCGCAGCATTTGTGCACCGCCGCCGTCAGTGTCAGCCAGTTTGCCGTGGCATACGGAGCTCCATCGCAGTCTTTAACACTGGTAGCATGCCGCGACAGCGTGGACGTGAACCGTATGTGCAGTTGACGGACTTTGAGCGAGGGCGTATAGTGGGCATGCGGGAGGCCGGGTGGACGTACCGCCGAATTGCTCAACACGTGGGGCGTGAGGTCTCCACAGTACATCGATGTTGTCGCCAGTGGTCGGCGGAAGGTGCACGTGCCCGTCGACCTGGGACCGGACCGCAGCGACGCACGGATGCACGCCAAGACCGTAGGATCATACGCAGTGCCGTAGGGGACCGCACCGCCACTTCCCAGCAAATTAGGGACACTGTTGCTCCTGGGGTATCGGCGAGGACCATTCGCAACCGTCTCCATGAAGCTGGGCTACGGTCCCGCACACCGTTAGGCCGTCTTCCGCTCACGCCCCAACATCTTGCAGCCCGCCTCCAGTGGTGTCGCGACAGGCGTGAATGGAGGGACGAATGGAGACGTGTCGTCTTCAGCGATGAGAGTCGCTTCTGCCTTGGTGCCAATGATGGTCGTATGCGTGTTTGGCGCCGTGCAGGTCAGCGCCACAATCAGGACTGCATACGACCGAGGCACACAGGGCCAACACCCGGCATCATGGTGTGGGGAGCGATCTCCTACACTGGCCGTACACCACTGGTGATCGTCGAGGGGACACTGAATAGTGCACGATACATCCAAACCGTCATCGAACCCATCGTTCTACCATTCCTAGACCGGCAAGGGAACTTGCTGTTCCAACAGGACAATGCACGTCCGCATGTATCCCGTGCCACCGAACGTGCTCTAGAAGGTGTTAGTCAACTACCCTGGCCAGCAAGATCTCCGGATCTGTCCCCCATTGAGCATGTTTGGGACTGGATGAAGCGTCGTCTCACGCGGTCTGCACGTCCAGCACGAACGCTGGTCCAACTGAGGCGCCAGGTGGAAATGGCATGGCAAGCCGTTCCACAGGACTACATCCAGCATCTCTACGATCGTCTCCATGGGAGGATAGCAGCCTGCATTGCTGTGAAAGGTGGATATACACTGTACTAGTGCCGACATTGTGCATGCTCTGTTGCCTGTGTCTATGTGCCTGTGGTTCTGTCAGTGTGATCATGTGATGTATCTGACCCCAGGAATGTGTCAATAAAGTTTCCCCTTCCTGGGACAATGAATTCACGGTGTTCTTATTTCAACTTCCAGGAGTGTATATACAGCTACAGAACATTCCAGTACAATGATTCTTGACATTTGTGGATACTTCTAGAATGTACTCGAACCGAATATATAAATTAAAATTTTACACTCCAAATGAATTTTGAACTCACTACCCTCCATGCAGCAGTGTAGTATCATAACCACTACACCACGGTGCTACTCAGCTTCTGCTGCGACATTGCTCCGTCATCGGTGGTGCATACTCCGACTCCTGATGACTGATTCTCGCCCTGGCGGTGATCTTCTTAGAACTTCTTTGGCTCCAAGGAGACTCTTTCTTGGATTAAGTTTCAGTGCGCCTTGTTGGAGACACTTAAGAACGGCCGTCAGTCTTTTTGTGTTCATCAAATGTCGCTGGGAACACTATAATGTCATCTAAATAACAAAGACACATCGTCCACTTCAGGTGACTTAGAAGATTATCCATCATCCGTTCAAAATTTGCTGGTGCATTACACAAACCAAACGGCATTACCTTAAACTAGTACAGGTCCTCAGGAGTGATGAATATAGTTTTCTCACGATCAGCCTCTTCTACTTCGATTTGCCAGTATCCTGAGTACATGTCCATGGCTGATAAAAACTTAGCCCCCTTTAGACAATCTAGTGTATCGTCAATTCGTGGAAGAGGTAAAGGTACTTTTTAGTTACCTTATTAAGCTTCTTGTAATCAACACAAAAGCGCCAACTGCCATCCTTCTTCCTGACGAGGACCACTGGTGACGACCATGGGCTCTGCGAAGGCTGAATGATGTCATTCTTCATCATTTTCTCTACCTCGCCGCGAATTATTCGACGTTCCGTTGCTGACACACGGTTTACTCTATGGCTTACTAGTTGATGGTCTCCAGTGCTAATGCGGTTCTTCACCGTAGATTTGTCTAATTTGCTCTTCACCTGTGGATTGCAGCATTCAGAGAACTCTTGAAGAATGGCAAGTAGCTTCTTCTGTTGTTCCTTAGTGAGATCTGGTGATAGTCGAGCTAGTAGATCTCTCGTAGTGGTAGTGCTAATTTCGCCCACAGACTCGGCATGGCAGGCTCTGTGACGCTCAGCTGTTCTGCAATTAACGGCTCAGCGTTTGCTACGCACATGCGTCTTGGAAAGATCTGCTGTTCTCGGCGACAGTTAACTATCCACAATTAACCGAATGCGTTCTTAAATGAGACGACAGAGGCTGGGATGACCGAGTTATTCTTCAGTGGTATACTTCTCTTACATTCCACTACAAGATCCATGGGTTGATTGATGCATGGCATGACACATGACAGTTACCTTTCTAGCGCTGACTGCAGGAATGATCACTTCATCCAGCACACAGTCTCCACACACATCTTCCTGTCCACAGTACCTCATCTCGTCTAGCATAATCTTCGAGCGATCACAGTCTATAATTGCCTGAGAATCTTTTAAAGAGTCCCATCCGAGATGGCGTCATGACTACACTCTTGTAAGACGATGAATTCTAAGGGCTTTGTATGGTCACTTATACACACACGAATGGTACATCTTCCTGTAGGTTTTACATATTTCCCATTAGCCACCTTCAGCAGAGATGTTTTTTTGTCGACGAATATGGTTTTCTGCAACTGGCGACGGTACTTCCCCGAAATGACTGAATATGATGCTCCAGAGTCCACAAGAGCTTGGGCAGGTCTGCCATCCATGAGGATGTCGACGTAGTTTCCCATCATTTTTGTAGTGATCGACGGAGGAGGATTTTTCTCTTCGGCGGTCTCACCTCCAAGGAAGGTCGCACCCTTTAGTTTTCCAGGTTGCTGCGGCTAGGTGATCGGCTGGAGCTTCTAAACGGCGATGGAGACCTAGATTGGCGTGTTGGGGAGCGTCCTCTACAGCGGCTAGCTTGAGGCGATGGTGACCTGCGTCGTCCTGCACCCACATCTTCTTGTTCATCTTCGTCGTACCGGAGTTGGCGTCTGCCGTTTTCTGGCGCGGGTGTCATCAAATATCCTCCGCCTTCCCGGCAATAGCGCGCCACATGTCCCTGTAGTCCACAGTGAAAACATACTGGTTGGTAATCCTTGGTTCTCCCGACCTCAGTCTTCCTTGGTGCTCAAACAGGTTCCTCATGCGGCATTGTAGGAACTTAACTCCACCTGGGTCTCGACTTTTTCACCGTTTTAAACGGAAATGAAGGACGAGAGATTGGGTTCAATGTCTGTTCCACTACCTGCCTTATGACCTCTTGAAGCGTCTCGGTTTTTTTTGCTCGCCGTGCAATCCAAGTGCCTTTTGAACTTCCTCTCTCACTATCTGACGAAGAAAACTTGTGAAATCAGTTGCTTCCTCCAGTACGGTCATCGATACGACGTTAGGAAGCCGTTCAAACTTCTTGCGTGTAATTCTTTTTTGATGCATTGTCTCGATATACTGGCACCATTTTATGAAGTCGTCTGCTGTCGAAACCTCCTTCAGGAGTAGGACTTGATACATATCCTCAGCAACACCCTTCATGAGATGTGCAACCTTATCTTCCTCCTTCATTCGAGGATCCACTATTTTACGCAGCTCCAAGACGTCTTGAATGTAGGATGCTGTACTTTCTCCTGGACGCTGTGCCCTGCACTTTAATTTATCTTCAGCCTTGCACTTCTGTCGCTGTGTGTCGCAGAAATACTTGCGCAGTTCCGCCTGGAACACTTCCCAGCTTGTGAACTTCTCCTCGTTGTTCTCATACCATTGCTTGGCAGTGCCCTCCAAGTAGAAAAATACGTTAGCCAAACACACGGTGTCACCCCATGTGTTAAATTTGGCTGTACGCTCATATACCTACAGCCACTTGTTTGGATCTTGCCATCGTCACCAGAGAGCCCGGAAGGATGTCTCACGTGGTGGCACACAGATGCTGTCATCGTAACGTCCTCTTCTTCTTGTGTCTCCGATAGACTACTATCTGTTGAATATGGCTCGAACTCGTGTTTCTCGCCACGTAAACGGCGGCCCTGTCGTGGCCTGATGGGAGCCACTGTGTCGTCGATAATGACCGCTATCAGAAGTTCCAATACCCGGCGTCTCCACCAGAGTAATGTCACGTAGAAGAAGGTGTAATTAGATGAACAGCGAACACTTACTTTACTTAACGAAGGTTTATTCAGCACTTGCACATACAAGAGCGCGGAGCGAACTGCCTCCGGCCAGAACACATACAGTATATATACAGCTACAGAACATTCCAGTACAATAATTCTTGACATTTGTGGATACTTCTAGAATGTACTCGAACCGAATATAGAAATTAAAACTGTACAGTCCAGGTGAGTTTTGAACTCACGACCCAAGATGCAACAGTTTAGTATCATAACCACTACACCACAGTCCTAATCAGATTTATCTGTAACAATATATCAGTCTCACAAAATCTAAAACCAGTTTTGGAATGACACTGTTCCATTAATATGAGACACTTCACAGATTTTTTCACTGTCTTTCTGAAGTTCGTAAAAATTACGTTTATTTGATTTTACTAAGATGGCAGAGCGAGTCATGAAAGGAACAATTGTTTCTTATACTTGCTACTACATTTGTTAACATTACGACTGGTTTAATATGCAAGTGACAATCTCTTGCGTGTTAAAAGTATTAAAAATTAAAATATTGCTTACTACAAGGTAGCTTACTTCTACTAACAACATTACAGAGGGGATTCAGCTGCCCCTGGATTATATAGATTTTCATATCCTCTCACTAGCTGCGCACAAACTATTAGTGCTACAGAAAAAAATGAACAGGACTTTTTTGTAGGAAATGTAATGTAGTCAAAATTTTCTACTGGGATATGTTTCTGCTGGAGGTCAGGGTTTTGAGTTTTTCAAGAAAGACGCGTTCGAAAGTCACTTTTGTACGTTTTCTGTGATTAATTCGGAAACTGGAGCTCCTGCGGGAAACGCATCGCAGTACAAAATTTAATTACATTAAATTTCCTACGAAAAAGTACTGTTTCTTTTGCTTTAAGATTATTAGTTCGCGCGTAGTGAGCGAGAGAATATGAAAATCTCACACGTAGTTTTTGAAGGCATTAGAGGTTGTATAAAGCCTACATGTAGGGTCAGCTGAATCACCCTCTAAGTTTTTACTTTGGTTTTGTGACCTCATTACCCTAATATGGTAGGTAGAAGCATATGTATTTATAGATTTTTAAGGGATGCCACAGGCCGTTCTGAATTTAACAACGGGGCAGGGCATGTGACCAGCAGTATGTGAATTTGTGATTGCGTGCTTTCGTAGGCAGCAATGAAACACCATTGGCGATGATTGTTACTTTGGATTTCACAGTTGTGATTTCTGTGAACTTTATTTACTAATAAACAGCGTACGTAGAATTAATGATTCCATTTATTTATTAATACGTGGAACATAATGCCTTTACAAAAAATGGCTCTGAGCACTATGGGACTTAACATCTGAGGTTATCAGTCCCCTAGAACTTAGAACTACTTAAACCTAACTAAGCTAAGGACATCAAACACATCCATGCCCGAGGCAGGATTCGAACCTGCGACTGTAGCGGTCGCTCGGTTGCAGACTGAAGCGCCTAGAATCGCTCGGCCACATCGGCCGGCTAATGCCTTTACAACTCAAGAACCAGTCTTCTGGTAAGGAATGCAGTCAGTTCATTTCACCGCTGTTATTGGTATGATCCATTTTATGGATTGTGGCGTGATTTAATTTTTATGGGCTCTGGGTTTAATTGTTTATAGTCGTCAAGTGGGTAAGAAACGCCACGTCGTTTAAGGGGCAATATGATGGCACATGCGCCAATGGCAGCGCCGTTGGAGTGGAGGACTGCAACCCCACCTGTTTCCTTAGTACGGCCGGATGCCGCCTCACGTGGCGGCAGGCGTTTCGGAGGCGTTAGACGGATGGACATGCCAGTAGGCTAAAAATATCAGTCAGGTGCCCTAACTCGAGAAGGCAGTGAAGCAGCCATGCAAATCACAAATTAGAACATTCTTCTTTGCGAATGAGAAACGGTATTACTTAATTATGGATAGTTCATGGTATGGTCCCAGTTAGTTATTAAAGGTTATAATGTCCACTTTGTGCTAGGTACATGAATAAGGCTCGAACCAGAGGTGAAACGCATCTAAAATTCGGATTTGAATATACGAGGGTAGGAACTTTAATAGTGGCAACTTTTTAGTTACAGCTCGTTTAAAATAGATACGTGTTTCGAAGTTTTACTGACCTTCAAACTAGTCACCAGCATTGTGTATAACCCGTTGCCAGCGATGTAGAATTCGTACGATACTCTCAGCAGTTCCAGTTGTGTTGACAGTTCGAGCTGCGCGGTCTATTGCTCGACGAATTTTTAGCAGTTCTGAAGGGAATGCCGTGAAGTTTTTCCTTCAGTTTAGAAATCGAGCTTAACTCTCGAGGGCTTAAGTCACGGGTGTGCAGTAGGGGGTATAGCACTTAGCAGCCCCATCAGTCAAACAAATCAGTAACAGCTTGCACAGTACGTGCTTGAGCATTGTCCTGCAAAACGATGGTCATTTTTGGAACACAGCCTAAGACCAGCTTAGAGACTGAAACGATATTCCATAAGCACGCAATTTCACTATGAGCCGCTTGTGTGGTACAGTGTCAAAAGCCTTCCGGAAATCCAGAAACACGGAATCGATCTGAAATACCTTGTCAATAGTACTCAACACTTCATGTGAAAAAAGAGCTAGCTCTGTTTCACAAGAACGATGTTTTCTAAACCCATGTTGACTGTGTGTCAATAGACCGTTTTCGTCGAGGTAATTCATAGTGTTCGAACACAATATACAGGGTGTTTCAAAAATGACCGGTATATTTGAAACGGCAATAAAAACTAAACGAGCAGCGATAGAAATACACCGTTTGTTGCAATATACTTGGGACAACAGTACATGTTCAGGCAGACAAACTTTCGAAATTACAGTAGTTACAATTTTCAACAACAGATGGCGCTGCGGTCTGGGAAACTCTATAGTACGATATTTTCCACATATCCACCATGCGTAGCAATAATATGGCGTAGTCTCTGAATGAAATTACCCGAAACCTTTGACAACGTGTCTGGCGGAATGGCTTCACATGCAGATGAGATGTACTGCTTCAGCTGTTCAATTGTTTCTGGATTCTGGCGGTACACCTGGTCTTTCAAGTGTCCCCACAGAAAGAAGTCACAGGGGTTCATGTCTGGCAAATAGGGAGGCCAATCCACGCCGCCTCCTGTATGTTTCGGATAGCCCAAAGCAATCACACGATCATCGAAATATTCATTCAGGAAATTAAAGACGTCGGCCGTGCGATGTGGCCGGGCACCATCTTGCATAAACCACGAGGTGTTCGCAGTGTCGTCTAAGGCAGTTTGTACCGCCACAAATTCACGAAGAATGTCCAGATAGCGTGATGCAGTAATCGTTTCGGATCTGAAAAATGGGCCAATGATTCCTTTGGAAGAAATGGCGGCCCAGACCAGTACTTTTTGAGGATGCAGGGACGATGGGACTGCAACATGGGGCTTTTCGGTTCCCCATATGCGCCAGTTCTGTTTATTGACGAAGCCGTCCAGGTAAAAATAAGCTTCGTCAGTAAACCAAATGCTGCCCACATGCATATCGCCGTCATCAATCCTGTGCACTATATCGTTAGCGAATGTCTCTCGTGCAGCAATGGTAGCGGCGCTGAGGGGTTGCCGCGTTTGAATTTTGTATGGATAGAGGTGTAAACTCTGGCGCATGAGACGATACGTGGACGTTGGCGTCATTTGGACCGCAGCTGCAACACGGCGAACGGAAACCCGAGGCCGCTGTTGGATCACCTGCTGCACTAGCTGCGCGTTGCCCTCTGTGGTTGCCGTACGCGGTCGCCCTACCTTTCCAGCACGTTCATCCGTCACGTTCCCAGTCCGTTGAAATTTTTCAAACAGATCCTTTATTGTATCGCTTTTCGGTCCTTTGGTTACATTAAACCTCCGTTGAAAACTTCGTCTTGTTGCAACAACACTGTGTTCTAGTCGGTGGAATTCCAACACCAGAAAAATCCTCTGTTCTAAGGAATAAACCATGTTGTCTACAGCACACTTGCACGTTGTGAACAGCACACGCTTACAGCAGAAAGACGACGTACAGAATGGCGCACCCACAGACTGCGTTGCCTTCTATATCTTTCACATCACTTGCAGCGCCATCTGTTGTTGAAAATTGTAACTACTGTAATTTCGAAAGTTTGTCCGCCTGAAAATGTACTGTTGTCCCAAGCATATTGCAACAAACGGTGTATTTCTATCGCTGCTCGTTTAGTTTTTATTGCCGTTTCAAATATACCGGTCATTTTTGAAACACCCTGTATATTCCAAAATGCTGCTGCATGTCGACTTTAACGATATGGGCCTGTAATTTAGTGGATTACTCTTACTACCTTTCTTGAATATTGGTGTGACATCTGCAGCTTACCAGTCCCTGGGTACGGATCTTTCGTCGAGCCAACGGTTGTATATGATTGTTAAGTATGGAGCTAATGCATCAGCATACTCCGAAAGGAACCTAATTCGTATACAGTCTGGACCAGAAGACTTGCTTTTATTAAGTGATTTAAGTTGCTTCGCTACTCCGAGGATATTTACTTCAACGATACTCATGTTGGCAGCTGTTCTCGATTCGAATTCTGGAATATTTACTTCGTCGTCTTTGGTGAAGGAATTTGGGAAGGCCGTGTTTAGTAATTCTGCTTTGGCAGCACTGTCTTCGATAGTATTTCCATTGCTATCGCGCAGAGAAGGCATTGATTGTTTCTTGCACCTAACATACTACACATACGACCAGAATCTCTTTGGATTTTCAGCCAGGTTACGAGACAAAGTTTCGTTGTCGAAACTGTTATAAACATCTCGCACTGAAGTCCGCGCTAAATTTCGAGCTTCTGTAAAAGATCGCCAATGTTGGGGATTTTGCGTCTGTTTAAATTTGGCATGTGTGTTCCGTTGTTTCTGCATCAGTGTTCTAACCCGTTTTGTGTACCAAGATGGATCAGCTCCGTCGTTTCTTAATTTATTTGGTATAAATCCCTCAATTGCTACCGATACTATTTCTTTGAATGTAAGCCACATCTGGTCTACACTTGTGTTATTAATTTGGAATGAGTAGAGATTGTATCTCAGGAAGAAGTCAAGTGAATTTTTATCTGCTTTTTTGAATAGGTATAATTTTCACTTATTTTTCGAGGATTTGAAGTTTACAAAATTCAATCTCGCTACGACAGCCCTGAATCGGTTTTGATGTTTGATGCTCATTATTAACTCATTATTAACTCGTTATTAACTTATTCATACATTCACAAGGATTGCATACTACGTCATAGTAAACAGAAAACTCGGAGGACTGGAACAAGGTGTAAGAGTACATAGAGATAGCGACATAGAGTCAGATTATTTCCTGGTGACAGCCAAGTAAACTTCATTATTAGCTTGAAGAAACAAACTATTGCGAAGAGTATAAGAGGTCTATTACAACAGTGACTCATGCATTATTTACAAAATAAATCCACAGAAAACAATAGAAACACGGACGGGAAAACATAAAAGCAAGTGTAATCCAAGCGGAAACAAGAGGGAGGAAAAAGAAATGTGGGGAGGAGAAAAAGTGTCAAGATTTGTAATAAAGACATAGAAAATGCAATGAAAGAGAAACAAAAAGCTTACTTTACAAACCTCCAGGACAATATAGACGAAACGAAAGCGCGGTATAAACTAAAACGTAACTATGTTAAGAAAATAGTGAGAGAAGCTCGTCAAGAATCTTGGGATAGAATGATATCAAATATTGAAAATGATCTACACGATAGACAAGAGAATGTTTGTAAACTCCTGAAATCACTTAACTAACAGGAGGAAGACTCTACACAATTACATGCAATTGACAAAGAGCTACGGGGGATTACGGGTCGAAAAAATTGATCACATTGATCTAACGAAAATAAACCAGGAAAAAGAAAAAGGTGATGAAATATAGCAAGGAGACAACATTACATTGGAAGAGATACAAGAGGCATTAGAGCAGATGAAGAATAGAAAAGCAGCAGGATACGGTAATATGAATGCAGAACTTACCATATCTGGAGGTTTAATATTAGAACTGAGGCTGCTACATTTATTAAATGAATGTTTAAAATTGACGTTATAAATGCTTGTAAAAACTGTAGAGGAATAATTCTATTGAACAGTGGCTATCATGTGCACGAACAGTTAACAACGGACTGAAAAGAATAGCTGACGCCCTCTTACCGGAGGAACAAGCTGGTTTTATAGAAGGACGATCATGCAGTGAGATTACTACAATAGTGGCTCAGATGAATGAGAAGAGACGAGAACACAATCTGCAGACTCATATTGCATTTGTACACTATGAAAGAGAATTCGATAGAGTCAATAGGTTATATGCTGCGGAATATAATGGAAAGACGAGGATTATCCGAAAGATGCAATAGAAATCATAAAAAGTCTGTGTTTAAATAACGAAATTTTAAGGAGAGAACAGGACCAATAGCAAAAACGTCGGATTACGACAAGGGTGCACTCTTCGCCCACGTTATTTAATGTACATACTGACGACATTGTTAGTCAATGGAATAAAGAAGTCAACCCAGGAGTAAAATCAATTCCTAGAAACACACATTTAAATACTGTGCTCTATGCTGATGAACAATAATTTTACATAAGACAAAGGATAATTCACAATTTGCTCTACATGGTTGGGATTCAATAGGAAAACTCCATAACTTGAAAATAAAACCAAAGTAATGGCTTTTAACGGAAAATACAGAGTACGTTTTAAAATGATGCCGGCCTGGTTGGCCGAGCGGTTCTAGGCGCTACAATCTGGAACCGCGCGACCGCTACGGCCGCAGATTCGAATCCTGCCTCGGGCATGTATGTGTGTAATGTCCTTAGGTTAGTTAGGTTTACGTAGTTCTACGTTCTAGGGGACTGATGACCTTAGAAGTTAAGTCCCATAGTGATCAGAGCCATTTGAACCATTTTAAAATGATGCTTAACCAGCTATCTTACATTCAAGTATTAGCATGTGATGTAAGATATGAACATGATAATGACATTTCCAATGAGTTAAAT
Source organism: Schistocerca nitens (assembly GCF_023898315.1). NCBI lineage: Eukaryota > Metazoa > Arthropoda > Insecta > Orthoptera > Acrididae > Schistocerca > Schistocerca nitens. The sequence goes on from NC_064614.1 coordinate 2,833,001, forward strand.
AAGTTTCAAATGATAGGTGGCACTGTATATAGAACATTAGCAATAAAACCTAGAATGACACGAAGACAAAGCTCTACAATGTAATGGCAACAACTGTGCTCACATACGGAAGTGAGACCTGGACAATAACTAAGAAAGACCAAAGAAGAATACAATCAGCTGAAATGAAATTTTTAAGAAACGGCCTTGTCAAAGAGGGCGGAGGAGCGGATAGAGGTTCAGGGCACTCTCTTGTCCTAGGGGTGGGAAATTGCCCCTAAAGGCGGAAGAATCAGCAATGATCAACGACATGAGGATGCAGAAGGCAATGGAAACCACTGCATTAAAGACACGTAACGTGTATCCACAGGACATGTGGCCTGTAATTGAAGAAGTGTCATGATGATCTCTCCATTGGCAAAAGATTCCGGAATAGAACCCCATTCGGAACTCCGGGAGGGGACTGCCAAGGGGGAGGTTACCATGAGAAAAAGATTGAATAATCAACGAAAGGATAACGTTCTACGAGTCGGGGCGTGGAATGTCAGAAGCTTGAACGTGGTAGGGAAACTAGAAAATCTGAAAAGGGAAATGCAAAGGCTCAATCTAGATATAGTAGGGTCAGCGAAGTGAAGTGGAAGGAAGACAAGGATTTCTGGTCAGATGAGTATCGGGTAATATCAACAGCAGCAGAAAATGGTATAACAGGTGTAGGATTCGTTATGAATAGGAAGGTAGGGCAGAGGGTGTGTTACTGTGAACAGTTCAGCGACCGGGTTGTTCTAATCAGAATCGACAGCAGACCAACACCGACAACGATAGTTCAAGTATACATGCCGACGTCGCAAGCTGAAGATGAACAGATAGAGAAAGTGTATGAGGATATTGAAAGGGTAATTCAGTATGTAAAAGGGGACGAAAATCTAGTAGTCATGGGTGAAGGAGGGGAAGGAGTAGAAGAAAAGGTTACAGGAGAATATGGGCTTGGGACGAGGAATGAAAGAGGAGAAAGACTAATTGAGTTCTGTAACATGTTTCAGCTAGTAATAGCGAATACCCCGTTCAAGAATCGCAAGAGGAGGAGCTATACTTGGAAAAGGCCGGGAGATACGGGAAGATTTCAATTAGATTACATCATGGTCAGACAGAGATTCCGAAATCAGATACTGGATTGTAAGGCGTACCCAGGAGCAGATTAGTCAGGAAGAATCAATACGCAAAGAAGTGGGATACGGAAGTACTAAGGAATGACGAGATACGTTTGAAGTTCTCTAACGCTATAGCTACAGCAATAAGAAATAGCGCAGTAGGCAGTACAGTTGAAGAGGAATGGACATCTCTAAAAAGGGCCATCACAGAAGTTGGGAAGGAAAACATAGGTACAAAGAAGGTAGCTGCGAAGAAACCATGGGTAACTGAAGAAATACTTCAGTTTATTCATGAAAGGAGGAAGTACAAACATGTTCCGGGAAAATCAGGAATTCAGAAATACAAGTCGCTGAGGAATCAAATAAATAGGAAGTGCAGGGAAGCTAAGACGAAATGACTGCAGGAAAAATGTGAAGACATCGAAAAAGATATGACTGTCGGAAGCACAGACTCAGCATACAGGAAAGTCAAAACAACCTTTGGTGACAGTAAAAGCAACGGTGGTAACATTGAGAGTGCAACGGGAATTCCACCGTTAAATGCAGAGGAGAGAGCAGATAGGTGAAAAGAATACATTGAAAGCCTCTATGAGGGTGAAGATTTGGCGGATGTGATAGAAGAAGAAACAGGAGTCGATTTAGAAGAGATAGGGGATCCAGTATTAGAATCGGAATTTAAAAGAGCTTTGGAGGACTTACGGTCAAATAAGGCAGAAGGGATAGATAACATTCCATCAGAATTTCTAAAATCATTGGGGGAAGTGGCAACCAAACGACTATTCACGTTGGTGTGTAGAATATATGAGTCTGGCGACATACCATCTGACTTTCGGAAAAGCATCATCCACACAATTCCGAAGACGGTAAGAGCTGACAAGTGCGAGAATTATCGCACAATCAGCTTAGCAGCTCATGCATCGAAGCTGCTTACAAGAATGATATACAGAAGAATGGAAAAGAAAATTGAGAATGCGCTAGGTGACGATCAGTTTGGCTTTAGGAAAAGTAAAGGGACGAGAGAGGCAATTCTGACATTACGGCTAATAATGGAAGCAAGGCTAAAGAAAAATCAAGACACTTTCATAGGATTTGTCGACCTGGAAAAAGCGTTCGACAATATAAAATGGTGCAAGCTGTTCGAGATTCTGAAAAAAGTAGGGGTAAGCTATAGGGAGAGACGGGTCATATACAATATGTACAACAACCAAGAGGGAATAATAAGAGTGGACGATCAAGAACGAAGTGCTCGTATTAAGAAGGGTGTAAGACAAGGCTGTAGCCTTTCGCCCCTACTCTTCAATCTGTACATCGAGGAAGCAATGATGGAAATAAAAGAAAGGTTCAGGAGTGGAATTAAAATACAAGGTGAAAGGATATCAATGATACGATTCGCTGATGACATTGCTATCCTGAGTGAAAGTGGAGAAGAATTAAATGATCTGCTGAACTGAATGAACAGTCTAATGAGTACACAGTATGGTTTGAGAGTAAATCGGAGAAAGACGAAGGTAATGAGAAGTAGTAGAAATGAGAACAGCGAGAAACTTAACATCAGGATTGATGGTCACGAAGTCAATGAAGTTAAGGAATTCTGCTACCTAGGCAGTAAAATAACCAATGACGGACGCAGCAAGGAGGACATCAAAAGCAGACTCGCTATGGCAAAAAAGGCATTTCTGACCAAGAGAAGTCTACTAATATCAAATACCGGCCTTAATTTGAGGAAGAAATTTCTGAGGATGTACGTCTGGAGTACAGCATTGTATGGTGGTGAAACATGGACTGTGGGAAAACCGGAACAGAAGAGAATCGAAGCATTTGAGATGTGGTGCTATAGACGAATGTTGAAAATTAGGTGGACTGATAAGGTAAGGAATGAGGAGGTTCTACGCAGAATCGGAGAGGAAAGGAATATGTGGAAAACACTGATAAGGAGAAGGGACAGGATGATAGGACATCTGCTAAGACATGAGGGAATGACTTCCATGGTACTAGAGGGAGCTGTAGAGGGCAAAAACTGTAGAGGAAGACAAAGATTGGAATACGTCAAGCAAATAATTGAGGACGTAGGTTGCAAGTGCTACTCTGAGATGAAGAGGTTAGCACAGGAGAGGAATTCGTGGCGGGCCGCATCAAACCAGTCAGTAGACTGATGATTAAAAAAAAAGGGTGTACCCTGAAAGATCACATAAATAATTATGAAATAAGAAAAGAATTAATTAATATATTCTGCACGAGTGAAAGAATACAAGAAGGGTAACAAAATGGAAGAAGCATATTGAAAGAATGTGGACGAAAAGAACAGTCAGACGTGTCATAAACTATAGACACTCAGGAAAGAGACGTGTAGGAAGACCAAGAAAAAAGTGACTTTTGTGAAGACGAAGAGGCTATAAGCCTAATCCTATAAGTGAAGAAGCAGACGAAGTAAGTTTTTCTTCATCGCGACAGTACATCAGTTCAGACATCCATTATAGCCATGGGAGACATCAATGAATTAAGGCACTAACTGCTTTCTCATGCATCGTATTCCCCAGATCTATCCCCCTCTGATTATTTTCTGTTTCCAAACTTGAAGAAATTGTAACCTCCCCCTCTCTTATCGACCTTAATGACAGTGAAAAATTAAACCGCGTGTACCTAATGGAAATTTGGGAAAAGCAATCGTCACCGAAGTTAATCTGTCGGTAAAGAGGGAGGAAAGGGTTACATCTAAACGAAAGGAAAAATGCAAATAAAACTGGTGGAAATTAATTTTGAAAAGGGGTAAAGTTAATAAAGAAAGTAAATGTGCGGCCATTACGTTAACAATTAACTAGCGGTAATTAGATATTTGAGATTTGGGGAAAATTACGGTCGCCAGTCCTATGGACAATTACCATAGTAACTGAAAAAGAAAGGTTATTATACATATAATTAGCACTAGAAGCGTGGCAACTGAAGGTTGACACATGTAGTGTGAAAACTGAAAGTTTGTCAGAAGTAATAAATTTCGCTACACTCTGACTTAATTTAGCAAAAGAATTAATAAAACCGGAAAATTGAAAGTTAATTTAGTGACTGAAATTAATAGTGAGCTTTCTTTCTTAAGCACATCGAAATTCAGTAAAATACGGTTAGTCTTGGACTACCTCAACAATCATTTCAAAAGCTACTTGAATCTACGCAATTTAGAAATAAGAGATTTAGCTTTGAACTTGAATTAAATGATTCTGAACAATTAACAATAGTAAAATTTAGTACGTGCCAAGCTGAGCTGCAGTCACAGGTAAGCTAAAATACGGTAACAAAACTCGCACTCTTAATTTGTGCTTGCGTAATCTAAATATTGTAGCCAGCTATGAATACTTAAACTGAACTTTGAAATTAAAACAGTGAAATGGAATGATTGTACTTTAATGCTGGCGTCTGAATTTCAACGACACTCGGGTTCATTTCGGAAAAGGAAGGGACCCTGCTTGGTAATGCAATTGGGACAATGAGCAACAAAGGTTCATGCTAAGTAGCTGTAATTTTGTGATGCAACAATTTTAAAAGTTTGAAAAGCTGAGGTCTGCCATACAGTTCTAAAACTTTACGTGCTTCCAGTCTTCCTTGTTGGTTGATTGAAGGTTTGAAGCCGTCGATCGAGGATGTGGCGACAGTCACTCATTGTCGGCCGTCGCTGTTGCAGAAGCTGGATGTTGGCGCGCCTTCTTCTCGACACGGTCACCAGACGAAACGGGCTCTTGATGTGCGCCAGCTAATGCTTCCCGTCCGCGACACCATGTCAGAAACTATCATCGCAAGTCGAGCGCAATTACATGCTGCTAAACCCCGAAAGCGCGGCAACTCGCGGGAGCGTCACACCACACACCTGCTCCACTCGCTACTCCAGCCAGACTCCAACTGCCCTGCCCGCGCTCCACGCGGCAGAGTTAACACTACCAAAGATCCTACACACTTTGATTCTTCACACGACCTATCGATGTAATCGTTCGATAGCAGTTTTCCCTAGGCAAGACCCAGCGTAAAAATACAAATAATATTTACGAAACAAACCAATTATACATCGACATAAATGCATAAATATATCTGTACAAATAGTAAAACAAGTACAATATGTAAAGACACAGAAATGTCATATATTCAGTTAACAAAAATAAGCAAAACAAATTTATAGTACAATAGATGGAAATAGGAGGATATGCATTTCCGGCGTTACAAAATGACTTGGTAGAGAAAGATATGCCGAGAATGAGGGGGTAGAGTGTGCACTTGATGACTATTTTGCACAGCTCGACGGCTCTAATTACAAACGGGCTATCTAAGCTGTTGAACATAGCGGGGAAAAGTACATCGAGCTGAAAAGAGACTGTAGAGAAATAAATGTGTTTTTTCCCAAAATTTCGTTAGGTCGAGTACTTCTGGGACAGCCCTGATGTGTGAGACCAAACGGTATCCTCACATTCATGTCCCCTCGGAGTCTCACCATATGTTACATTCGTTTCTATCGAGCATTCACCGTGCAGTACAGAACTTGACAGGGCCCCTGGATGCTTGCGGCTGTACCTGGTGGTGGTGAGTGAGTGCGTGCCTTGTTGCAGGTGACGAGCCTTCTGCTGGAGGCGGAGCGGCGGAAGCTGTGGGTGCTGCAGAGGGAGCTGCAGACGGCGCTGGCCGAGGGAGGATCCATCAAGGCCAAGGAGCACCAGCGGCAGGAGCTGCTGCTCGCCATCTCGTGAGTACCAGCACCTGCTCAGTAGCGTCTCGGCCCACTGAGGAACGCCTCACACAACGAATGCCTCAGCCTTTTCATCTCACAGCAGCAACTCAAACCTACGTCCTCAATTACTTGCTGGATGTATTCAAATCTCTGCCTTTCTCTATAGTTTTTACCGTGGAAGTTATTCCCTGGTGTCTTAACACATGTCCTATCATCCTGTCCCTTCTTCTTGTCAGTTTTTCCCATTCCCCATATATTCCTTTCCTCGTCAGTTATGAGGAGAATCGCCTCATTCCTTACCCTGTCAGTCACCAAAAGAAATAATTTCCATAATAAAATCTTTAAAAACAACGCATTCTAGTGGTTACGATGAAATATCAACAAAGTTAATTAAGGCATGTTCTTGTGAGTTTAGTACAATTCTACGTTACTTGTGTAACCAGTCAACTATAATTGGGACATTTCCTGACTGGCTAAAATATGCAGATGTTAAGCCTGCATTCAACAAAGGGGATAAAGAGATACCATAAAACTACAGACCGATTTCACTTTTGCCACCATTCTCAAAAATTTTAGAAAAAGTAATGTACAGGCAGCTTCTCAACCATCTGACCACAAATAACATATTATCGAGAACACAGTTTGGATTTCTGAAGGGTTCTGATATCGAGAAGGCAATTTACACCTACAGTGAAAATGTACTTAATTCATTCAATAACAAGTTACAAGCAGCAGGTATTTTGTGTGATTTGTCAAAGGCATTTGATTGTATGAACCACAACATCCTTTTAAATACACTCCTGGAAATGGAAAAAAGAACACATTGACACCGGTGTGTCAGACCCACCATACTTGCTCCGGACACTGCGAGAGGGCTGTACAAGCAATGATCACACGCACGGCACAGCGGACACACCAGGACCCGCGGTGTTGGCCGTCGAATGGCGCTAGCTGCGCAGCATTTGTGCACCGCCGCCGTCAGTGTCAGCCAGTTTGCCGTGGCAGACGGAGCTCCATCGCAGTCTTTAACACTGGTAGCATGCCGCGACAGCGTGGACGTGAACCGTATGTGCAGTTGACGGACTTTGAGCGAGGGCGTATAGTGGGCATGCGGGAGGCCGGGTGGACGTACCGCCGAATTGCTCAACACGTGGGGCGTGAGGTCTCCACAGTACATCGATGTTGTCGCCAGTGGTCGGCGGAAGGTGCACGTGCCCGTCGACCTGGGACCGGACCGCAGCGACGCACGGATGCACGCCAAGACCGTAGGATCATACGCAGTGCCGTAGGGGACCGCACCGCCAGTTCCCAGCAAATTAGGGACACTGTTGCTCCTGGGGTATCGGCGAGGACCATTCGCAACCGTCTCCATGAAGCTGGGCTACGGTCCCGCACACCGTTAGGCCGTCTTCCGCTCACGCCCCAACATCCTGCAGCCCGCCTCCAGTGGTGTCGCGACAGGCGTGAATGGAGGGACGAATGGAGACGTGTCGTCTTCAGCGATGAGAGTCGCTTCTGCCTTGGTGCCAATGATGGTCGTATGCGTGTTTGGCGCCGTGCAGGTCAGCGCCACAATCAGGACTGCATACGACCGAGGCACACAGGGCCAACACCCGGCATCATGGTGTGGGGAGCGATCTCCTACACTGGCCGTACACCACTGGTGATCGTCGAGGGGACACTGAATAGTGCACGATACATCCAAACCGTCATCGAACCCATCGTTCTACCATTCCTAGACCGGCAAGGGAACTTGCTGTTCCAACAGGACAATGCACGTCCGCATGTATCCCGTGCCACCGAACGTGCTCTAGAAGGTGTTAGTCAACTACCCTGGCCAGCAAGATCTCCGGATCTGTCCCCCATTGAGCATGTTTGGGACTGGATGAAGCGTCGTCTCACGCGGTCTGCACGTCCAGCACGAACGCTGGTCCAACTGAGGCGCCAGGTGGAAATGGCATGGCAAGCCGTTCCACAGGACTACATCCAGCATCTCTACGATCGTCTCCATGGGAGAATAGCAGCCTGCATTGCTGCGAAAGGTGGATATACACTGTACTAGTGCCGACATTGTGCATGCTCTGTTGCCTGTGTCTATGTGCCTGTGGTTCTGTCAGTGTGATCATGTGATGTATCTGACCCCAGGAATGTGTCAATAAAGTTTCCCCTTCCTGGGACAATGAATTCACGGTGATCTTATTTCAATTTCCAGGAGTGTACATTAGAATTCTATGGTGTCACGGGCAGTGCTGCAAAATGGTTCAAGTCATGCCTCGCTAACAGGAAACAGAGGGTGTCAGTGCAAGGGACTGGTGAATTAAGTCATCAGTCATCATCAGAATGGGAAGAAATTACATGTGGTGTCCCACAAGGATCCATCTTAGGGCCATTGCATTTTCTGGTGTACATTAATGATCTCTCATCAGTTACACTGCCAGAAGCAGAATTCGTTTTGTTTGCAGATGACACAACTATTGCAATAAATAGAATAACGAGTGTAGCTCTAGGAAGATCTGCTAATGATATTTTCATGGATATTAATAAATGGTTTAAAGCCAACTCACTGACAGTAAACTTCGAAAAGACTCACTATATGCAATTCAGAACCTCTAAGAGGTTTCCACCCAGCATATGCATAAAGTATGAAGAAGAGCAGATAGAAGAGGTTGACAGTCTTAAATTCCTGGGATTACAACTTGATAATAAATTCAGTTGGGAGGAGCACACCACGGAACTGCAGAAACGCCTTAACAAATCTGTATTTACAATTCGAGTGTTAGCAGACATAGGCGACATAAAAATGGAAAAGCTTGCACACTTTGCTTACTTTCATTCCGTAATGTCGTATGGTATAATATTTTGGGGTAACTCTTCAAGTCAAACAAAAGTTTTCAGAGTCCAAAACCGTGTAATACGTATTATTTGTGGAGTAAATTCACAGACGTCCTGTAGAAACCTCTTCAAAGTACTGGGTATACTAACTACTGCCTCTCAGTATACTGTATTTACTGCTTAATTAAATTTGCCCTAAATAATATATCTCTTTTTCCAACAAGCAGCTCAGTTCATACCAGGAACAAAAATGATCTGCACAAGGACTTAAAAGCACTTACTTTAGCTCAAAAAGGGGTCCACTACTCAGGAACACTCATCTTCAATAATTTTCCAGCAAACATAAAAAATTTAGTTACAAATAAAGATCAGATTAAAAGGAGCCTGAAAGACTTACTAGTGGCCAACTCCTTCTACTCCATTGACGATTTTTTTAATAGAAACAAATGACGTATTGTATATATTCATACTATTAGTATTGTTATTTTAACTTAAAGAAAAATTGACATGTTCCACATCCACGAGGATCTCCTCAGCATGGATCTATGGAACGAAAAACTAATCTAATCTATCTAATTTCCAACATTTTTCTGTAGCACCACATCTCAAAAGCTTCGATTCTGTTCTGTTCCGGTTTTCCCACTGTCCATGATTCACTACCATATAGTACTGTACTCCAAACTATATTCTCGTAAATTTCATCCTCAAATTCTGGCCTTGTTTGATACTAGTAGACTTCTCTTGGCCAGCGATGCCCATTTTGTCTCTGCTAGTCTGCTTTTTATGTGCTCCTTGCTCCGTACGTCGTGGGTTATTTTGCTTCAAGGAAGCACAACTCCTTAACTTCATCTATCACGTCATCACCAATTTTGACGTTAAGTTTCTCGCTATCTGCTACTCCTCATTATTTACTCTTAATCGAAATTGTGTATTGATTAGACTGTTCATTCCATTCAACAGATCTTATAATTGCCGGCCGCGGTGGTCTCGCGGTTCTAGGCGGGCAGTCAGGAACCGTGCGACTGCTACGGTCGCAGGTTCGAATCCTGCCTCGGGCATGGATGTGTGTGATGTCCTTAGGTTAGTTAGGTTTAAGTAGTTCTAAGTTCTAGGGGACTGATGACCACAGCAGTTGAGTCCCATAGTGCTCAGAGCCATTTGAACCAAAGATCTTATAATTCTCTTCACCTTCGCTGAGGATAACAGTGTCATGAGCGAATCTTTTCATTGATATCCTTTCCCCCTGAATTTGTATTCCACTCTTGAACCTTTCCTTTTTTCTATTTATTTCCGTCATTGCTTTTCGGTGTATAGACAGGAGAGTAGGGGCGAAAGGCTGCAGCGCTGTCTTACACCCTTTTTATTACGAGCACTTTGTTCTTTGTCTTCCAAGCTTATTTTTCCCTCTTGGTTCTTGTCTCTTGCATATCACCTGTTGTACCCTGTAGCTTACTCCTATTTCTCCCAGAATTCCGAACCTTACATTTTACATTGTCGAATACTTTTTCCATGTCGACATATCTTATGAGCGTGTCTTCATTTTTCTCCAGCCTTTCTTCCATTATTGAGGGCAACTTCCTCTCCGGTGCCTTTATCTTTCCTAAAGCCAAATTGATCGTCGTCTAACATATCCTCAGTCTTCTTTTCCATTCTTCTGTATATTATTCTTATCAGCAATTTGGATGCAAGAGCTGCTCAGCTGATTGTGGGATAATTTTCGCACTTATGGGTTCTTACTATCTTCGGAATTGAGTGGGTGATGTTTTTCCGAAAGACTGATGGCGTATCACCTGTTCCATACGGTCCACACATGTACAGACCTACCGGAACAGACGTTTTGCTGCCATTTCTGCCAGTGATTTAAGAAATTCTGATGGAGTTTTATTTCTCCTTCTGCCCTACTTGATCTCAAGTGCTCTAAAGATTTTTTTAAATTGTAACTCTAATATTGTATTCTCTATCTCTTGTCAATCAACTCCAATTTACTGTCCCGTCACGTCATCGGACAGTTCCCCCTCTCTTAGAGGCCTTCAGCTTACTGTTCCCACCTATACGTTCTTTCTTCTGGAATTCCTATTGTACTCTTAATGTTACCGACTTAGCTTTTAATTACACGGAAGGTTGTTTTTACTTTCTATATGCTGAGCCAGTCTTTCTGAAGACCATTTGTTTTCGATTTCTTCATATTTTTCCCGCCACTGTTTCGACTTGGCTTCCCTGTTCTTCCTATTTATTTCATTTCTAAGTGGTATATATTACTGTATTCCTGTCTGTCCTTGAACGTTTTTGTATTTCCTTCTTTCGTCAGATAATTGGAACGTTTCATCCGTCACCCAAGATTTCTTCATAGTTATCTCCCTAGTAATTATGTTTGTCTGTCCAACATCTGTGATTCCTCTTTTTAGATATGCCCAGTCCTCTTCAACTGAACTGCCTGGAGTAGTATTCCTTACCGCAGTATCCGCATCTTTAGTGAACTTCTGATGCGCCTCATCATTCGTCAGGACTTCATTTATGCCACCTCCTTACAGACTGATTCTTACTATTCGCTTGAACTTCAGTCTCCTCTTCACCGTTACTAGATTGTGATGTTAATCTATATCTTCTTCTGGGTAAGCCATAGAATCCAGTATTTTGTTTCTGAATCTCTGTCTGATCAGCATGTAATCCAACTGGAATTTTCCTTTACCTCCAAGCCATTTCCAAATATCTCTTCCCATTTTCCGATTTTTGGACAATATATTTGCCATTCGTAATTCAATTAGTTTTGCTCCTCTTTCACTCCTACTAGCAAATCCAGTCCTCACATAACCCTTTCTTATATTGCTTCCCCTGCAACTGCATTCCAATCCCAATGACTATTAGATTTTTATTTCGCATTGAATAGTGAATTATCCTTTAAATTTCCTCAAATTCGTTTTCTATCTTTTCATCTTCTGTTTGCGACGTCGACATATATGCCTGAAGTGTTTTTGTCGGCGTCGGTTTGTTGTCGAATCTGATGAGGGTAAATGGATCTGCGCACAATGGGACTTGACATCTGAAGCCATCAGTCCCCTAGAACTTAGAACTACGTAAACCTAACTAACCTAAGGACATCGCACACATCCATGCCCGAGGCAGGATTCGAACCTGCGACCGTAGCGGTCGTACGGTTGCAGACTGAAGCGCCTAGAACCGCTCGGCCACAACCGCCGGCTGATGAAGGTAACCTTGTTACTGAGGCAGTCACTGTACCTCACACTTTATGCTACCTTCCTTTTAATAACGACTCCTACTCTCTTTATACCATTTTCTACTTGTCCGAACAACCCTGAGGCAACACATCTCTCGTAGTGACACACAGCACAAGTTCTGCAATGCTTACAGGTGACGCAGTTGCCATAGACTGCCCTTATCCCCCACACTTTAGAAACTTGTTCTCTTTCCGCTAGAAATACATTGCAGACAATCCAAAGTATTCATATCATAACGTATTCCTGTATCACAACTTTCAGTATTAAAGTTTCAGCTATATGCAACATTCATTTCGACCACTGTATAAACATAGTTTACACAGAAATGGGCTCTTCGTTTTCTCCATGTTACTTCACCGTTACAGTATTACAGCTAATGTTTAGCCGGTTTTTGCTTTAAAATGAATCACTGTTAAGGCCTCTGTTGTGCGCAGGCGCATCCAGGCGCAGCACGACCACCTGGAGAAGGAGTACGAGCAGCACGCCATCGGGGTCCTGCGCTGCTCCAACACCAGGGGCTCCGGCAAGGTGAGTCTCGCCGCCACAGCGAGCTACAGCTTCCGTTACACTGGTCCGACAATTTTCTGAGAAAGCCGAGACAGCGTAGTTTGTGTTATCTCTGTCGCAAGCGACCGCTGCACAGCCTCGAGCAACACGACCCGATCACAGCAAATTGAGAACGGACGACGGCCGATTAGACGTAAAGGAAATACAAGTGGGCACTTCGTATAATCAAGCCGTCCACTTCAATGGACAGTATGCGTGGCACATATGACGCTATTCCTCGTCGCTCCGACTATTGCCTCGTCGCTCTCGTCTAACAATAATCGTGTATGTGGAATAATCGGGTCTACTGCCGGATGTTTGTGTCGCTCTGGCACAATATTTCGGCCACGTAACTCGTTGCCTTCTTCAGGTAGTACCTGAGACTATCGTAGTGGAGGATCTGGACAAGATCCTCTCGTTGCCTTCTTCAGCTGCTACCTGAGACTGGACAAGATCCTCCAACACGGCATTCTCAGGTAGCAGCTGAAGAAGGCAACGAGTTACGTGGCCGAAATATTGTGCCGGAGCGACACATACATCCGGCAGTAGACCCGATTATTCCACATGTCAAGATCTCGCCGGGAAAGCCTGAAGAGTTACAATAATCGTGTGCATTAGTTGTCTGAATCGTTTCTCGTCTGACGATGATCAGAGAAAATTTAAAAGTACCCGACCAACAACTTGCACTTCCCTTAAGAAGAAATACATATATCACATACAGGACGTGTTACATAAAATCTACGGGCATGATAATGTAATACTCCTGTTCCCTTCTTTGTCGTGCAATCGCGAAAGTACGCGTATGGTTGTCGGAACTAAAACTAAAACGTCGAGTGCGCAGCAGTGCGGTAACGACGTCACTGAATACTGTGACTGTGTTCCGATATATCGTCATTGTCGGAGCACTCGCCTGTCGTGGTAGGTGCTGGGATCCAGCGTGTTCCACATGCTTTCACGTTTTCGTCGATTCTACGGAGGGAAAGTGGCTAAGACAAATCACCAAGAATGTATCCACAATGATTACATATACCCACGTGTTTGTAACCTACCTACACCTTTCGGTATACAAGCATTCGACCGTGATTAAATGTACCTAAATATCGGATAAGGCATTTCCAAAGAATAGAATCGAAAAAATGTGGGAAAGTATACAGGTAATCGTAATTATAGAACGTACATAGGTTGCCTTAATAACGATCGAATACAGTTTTTTTTTATTATGGAGATAAGTTTTGATTAGTTCTCCGAATTTGTTACTATACGTGAAAGCTTAATTCTTAAATGAAGTAAGACGTTCGTCGGTACTAAAATGGACAATAGTTTTGATATAAAGTGTGCTGGACTGAATTTGAACTTGTAACAATGATACATACGTGGGCGACAACGTCATGAGATACTTGGGAGCTCAACTGAATATGCCAAGTATCACAGACTTTAGATGTTGCGTTACTACTATATCCAAACCTTTGGAATCACGTGAAATCGCAACTAACTGACTTACTGCCTCAAATGACTTGGTAATCATTAAGAAGTGTGACCTCTAGGTAAGGCTCACTGTAACAGTATGTAACTTACTTTTCAGAGTCAAACTTCATTACCAAAAACTGTAACAATTAAGTGTAAATGACGCCACAGTTAGCAGCAATATAATGAAGCAACACCGAAAATACTGAAAGCCGAGATCGACACAAAAAATCACTGAATACATGAAACTGATTAGCATATTTGAACCATAAAACAAAACTTAATGTAGTTATGTCAGATTCACTACTTGCAAAAATTAATTATCTTCTATTTTCAAAAGGTCATTAAAATTATTATAGTACCAGAGTCATCCCTAGCTTTGATTAACCAGCAACAGCCACTTTATGACGAAAGTACATTTCATACTCTTAAATTACAGGCTTCTTCTTAATAAACGTAAACATGGTCCGTTGTAGGCTGTCACGCGATATTTATTTAATTGTGCGATTAGCTAATTTCGACTAAGCGGCATTGTCAAGCATATTTCTATCACCTGAATTTCATGTCATTTTTCCAATGACTTGTAATTACGATTCAAATGTGATACACAGTTGTTAGGATAACAGCAAATGGGTCCTGCTTACGGCAATCACGACTTAGGTGAATAAACTGCATAGGGTTAGGATTCAAGTTTTACACACGCAGTATATTGTCCGATAAATGATTTTACGGCAATAAGTCTTATACGTTTTAATAGTCTGAGATGGTAAACAGTCTTAATCGAGGTGAAGCTGTTGGTGTGACGTAATAGTTTGGTGGCAACAGTAATTGAGCGAAGGCTCTCCTTCCAATTGTGTATTCTTTGGCCATACGGTACTGCTCTGTTTATAACTCTCTTCAAGCCTCTTCTTTAATATGCCTTTTACCGTGGCCCGCAAACTGCATGCCCATAACATCCACAAAGAATTGATTCGTGCATTGTCACCACGCTGTCGACATACATTCGTTTTTGCTCGCGCTTTTCTTGCAGTCACGTAGCTTCCAAACTCTTTCAAAAGCAACTTCTGTCTGTCTGCTCGCTCTTTCGTGTAGGCCACAGCTCCTGTAATACAAAGCAAGGCCCGTTTACGCGTCTCTACTTGCAACATTTATAAAATCGTTAACAGTCCTCTATAGGATGATATGACCGTTGATTGTCTTTGACAGGGAAATCGCATTGACAAAGAGGGGAATAAGTTTAGCTGTTGGAGACTTATATGCTGTTTTCAAAATACCGTGTGCAGAATCACGGTTTGGGGGGAGGGGGGGGGGGATGGAGGTGGGGCATCTCGGTGCTCGGTTTCTATTTGAGCCAGGAACATGGAGTAAAATGTTTTAGGTTCAGCCCGGACCAGAGGCCATTTATGTTGCAGTATATTAAGCAAGGTTTGAACGAAGAACCAGAGCTAGTGCCCAGGCAAGTTGTGCGAATCGATTACTTCCTTTTGCTACAGATTTTAATTGGGCTGAAATTATTGCTCAGCTAATGGCACCATTAGTACGTGCACCGTTTGGGTTTTACGTGCAAAAACACTCATTCTCGTTTCGTATTTTACGTGCAAAAACAGTCACCCTTAAATAACTCCGGACTGGGGCGAAACTGATGGTTCACCGGTGCATCGCACGTTGGTCTAAGGTAATTTCTAACCGTTTAAAAAAATGGGATTATTTTGAAGCGCGCCACTGCTATACTTTAAACTTTTACGAATCGGTTCAAACGTTGCACGGAAATTGATAAATAGATAAAGTTAAAATGAATTTTTTTGTTCCACTCATTTTTATCCAATGTCATGGTACAATGGTTTAAAGTCGAGATACATTTAGCACGTAAAATTCGTTCTTAGGTGAAATGAGTGCGCGGTAACAGTTTAAAGTGAATCAAATAAATTTAAAAATGCATTCTTACGATAATATTCAAAACTCGCTTTCAGAAATTTGCTTTCTTCTAATTTGAGGCGCAAAAAAAAAAAAAGTGAGTTTGTTACGCATGCCACTTGTATGTTTTAAACTTGTGCGAATCGGTTCAAATTTTGTTAGAAGGTAGACAAAAAATACACGTGATTAAAGGTCGTTCTGTTGTTTTGTGAAAGCTTTATACGTTGGCGCAATAAAAGCAGCGTGGTTATAAAGACAATAAAAAAAACCTATACCGGATCAGTCGCCGTCCGAGTACACAAAAATCTAAATCGGTTGCCAAGCTATGGAGGGCTAACATCAAAATTTTGTTACAGTAATGTTAAGACCAGAATAAAAGAAAATGCTACTATCATGGCACAAAAAAGGCGAATATGTCCTGGACAGAGTTAGGGACGTAGCAGAAGGGAACAAACTTATCGACTTGTGTGGCAACTTCAGAGACATTTAAATCAAAACATGTTGACATATTCGCGCTTTTTTACTTGTTAGTGTTAAAAACCCATGCCATGTATACAATGCATCATTTCAAGTAAAGTAACATGACACATGATGTCATGTGCACTATGGCTGGCGAATATTCTGGATTTTGGGCACAGTATCAGCGGCTTTAACCTATAAATTGTAGGGAGCAAGTGTGCCAACGCCTTGCAGCTAAGAGATCTCACTGCGCTAAGGAGGAAGGTTTAACTCATAAAAAGAGCGAGTGTGTCAAGATGTTTTGATTTAAATGTCTTTAAAGCTGCAAGATAAGTCGAAAAGCTAGTTTACATCTTTTATATCCCTAACTCTCCACAGGATATATTCGCCTTTTGTGTTATTATAGAAGCATTTTTCTTTCTGGTAAAAGGCACGGATAATTTTGGAATCACTGTGTAAGGTTTCTATATGTTTCTCGCCACTGTAAATAATTCACCTTTACTGTACTGGGACAAAGATGCTTTAGCGCGCTGCACGAGTAGTGGATAAGATCGTTCATTCTGTGTTTAACGTTGAGTATGGAGCGCCTGGTCGCCAGTGAGTTGTGCAGCGGTGGGGCATTCTCATTAAAGGCATAGCAGCGAGCAGTTTTTTAGGGAAGGAGATCTGATACTTGTGAACCTGGGAGAAATTCTCTGGAATAATTTATTATGGAGATGAAAACTTGTTTATGAAGCTACAGTATTGATTGTATTGATGGAGAAGATTTAGAAGGAACATTTCTAGGTAACCCATGCACGCGCAAGAATGAAATGTTCGTTTGTCATAACTGTCAATTCAAGGAAGTCTTGGTCCCTTAGATAACTAATAATATTCATGACTTGTGTTAATATGATCTCTTTCTACATCTACATCTACATGGATACTCCGCAAATCACATTTAAGTGCCTGGCAGGAGGTTCGCCACCTTAGCCGCGCGGAGAGGCCGCGAGGTTTGAGGCGCCATGTCACGGATTGCGCGGCCCCTCCCGCCGGAGGTTCGAGTCCTCCCTCGGGCATGGGTGTGTGTGTTATCCTTAGCGTAAGTCTAGGGACCGATGACCTCAGCAGTTTGGTCCCTTAGAAATTCACACACATTTGAACCACCATAACAATTCTCTATTATTCCAATCTCGTAGAGCGCGAAGAAAAAACGAAAACCTATCTCTCTGTGCAAGCACTGATATCCCTTATTTTATTCTGGTGATCGTTTCTCGCTATGTAGGTCGGCGTCAACAAAACATTTTCCCATTCGGAGGAGAACGTTGGTGATTGAAATTTCGTGAGAAGATTCTGCCACAACGAAAAACGCACGTTCATCCCAAATCCTGTATCATTTCAGTGACTCTCTCTCCCCTATTTCGCGATAATACAAACCGTGCTGTACATCTTTGAACTTTTTCGATGTACTGCGTCAATCCCATCTGGTAAGGATCCCACAATGCGCAGCAGTATTAAAGAGGACGGACAAGGGTAGTGTAGGCAGTCTTCTTAGTCGGTCTGTTACATTTTCTAAGTTTCCTGCCAATAAAAAGCAGTCTTTGGTTTGCCTTCCCCAAAACACATTCTATGTGGCCCTTACAATTCAAGTTAATCGTAATTGTAATTCCTAGGTATTTAGTTGAATTTACGGCCTTTAGATTTGACTAATTTATCGTGTAACCGAAGTTTAACGGAGTCCTTTTAGCACTCACGTGGATGACCTCACTGTTTTCGTTATTTAGGGTCAACTACCGATTTTCGCAACATACACCTATCTTTTCTAAGTCGTTTTGCAATTTGTTTTGATCTTCTGATGACTTTTCTAGTCGATAAACGACAACGTCATCTGCAAACAAATTAAGACGACTGCTCAGATTGTCTCCCAAATCGTTTCTACAGATAAGGAACAGCAAAGGGCCTATACCACTACCCTGAGGAACGTCAAAAATCACTCCTGTTTAACTCGACAACTTTCCGTCAGTTACTACGAACTGTGACCTCTCTGAAAGGAAATCACGAATCCAGTCACATACCTAGGAGGATATTCCATAAGCACGCAGTTTCACTACAAGCCGCTTGTGTGGTAC
The DNA here is from genome assembly GCF_023898315.1 of Schistocerca nitens. Taxonomy (NCBI): domain Eukaryota; kingdom Metazoa; phylum Arthropoda; class Insecta; order Orthoptera; family Acrididae; genus Schistocerca; species Schistocerca nitens. Next base: position 2,851,392 of record NC_064614.1, read on the forward strand.
AGTGTCAAAAGCCTTCCGGAAATCGAGAAATACGTAATCAATTAGAAATCCCTTGTCAATAGCACCCAACACTTCGTGCGAGTCAAGAGTTAGTTGTGTTTCACAAGTACGATGTTTTCTAAATCCGTGTTGACTGTGTGTCAATATATCGTTTTCTTCGTGGTTTTTGTTTTCATTATGTCATAAATTACGCAACTGGTTGAAGTGTCTGTAATGACTTAACGAAAGAATTTTGTAATTGTTAGAGTCTTCTTATGCTTTAAAGTCGTTTTTGACAACAATCAGAGTTTAATTTTTCATGAACGCTTTTCGTTAAAGTAAAACCCTCTTCCTTCATTCTTAGTAAAGATTAAATTAACTTGTCGTGTTTGCATTGCACCTTACGCCACAGGCAACCACAGCTTGTATCTAACAAGCGATGGAAGTTTAGTAGTGAGTAGATTATTTTTCTTTAGCTGCTGCATTTGCTGATTTCAATTTGCTTTAGAGAACCGCAGTACGCTAGATAGAAAACAACGTGCTGGGCAAGAGGTAAGTTACTTTTCGTTCAAGCGAGACATCACTTTACGTTCTTGTGAGCAAACGGTACATGGTCACAATTTTCAGGTGTTGTACGAAGTAAGCCGCAGTATGGTGTAAGTTATGGTGATTCTCGTGTACGACTGTGATGGTGTTATCCTAACGCATTACGTTCCTCCACGGCAGACCGTCAATGCACGGTATTACTTTTCGTTTTCGGATCATCACCTGCGACCAGCTTTGCGAAAGAAGCGGCGACACTTTCTGCGCGACCCACCCATCATTTTGCACGACAATGCGCGGGCGCATACAGCGCAAGCTGTGGCTGCTCTGTTCGGTCGATGAGACTGGGAAGTACTGTACCATCCACTATACTCTCCCGACTTAAGTCCCTGTGACTTTGATTCGATTCCGAAGATGAAGGAACCACTTCGTGGCATTCGCTGCAGAACTGTTCCAGAGATTCGACAGGCAGTAGACCGCTCCATTCGTACCATCAACAGAACAGGCTCTGCTAACGGTATACTAGGCCTTCCACGTGGCTGGTAACCGGTTGTACGCAACGCTGATGACTACTTTGAAGGACAGTAACAGGTGCAATCGAGTAACTCTTCTGTATCGGTTCTGAATAAATAGTTGCCACTATTTAAGGTCCAACCCTCGTAAATAAGACTCAGGTTGCAAACCCATCAAACCAAATCTAAAAGAATTTTTTTTAAACCACAAAAGGTGATCCAACATTGCTCGAAACTTACAGGAGATAAGGAATGACTTAAAACTAAAGAACAAGAAATGGAAATACCAGTGCACATTAAGTACCGCCGGGCCAGACTGTGAACGGAACAGTTGAGAGACAAATTTACCACTCCAGTCAGTGACCCATCTAAGTAAACATTCATGTAACCCGAGACTAACTCCGAGGTTGTAATAGCCCCAATGTCGTACAGACTTCTTGTGCACACGTAAATAAAAGTCACTAAGCAAATCAGCAAATTCACACTCGCGACTTCAAATAGGATACATTAATTGCAAGAATAACTTATCTTTCAAACTCCACAGGCGAGGTTCACTGAGGGAGTAAACACAATATTCAACATGTCTTCTTTACTATTCCATTTTCCATAATTCAAAGCATTGTTATGGCCGCATCATCCAAGCTGCGCGCGGCGGGAACATTCCAGAAGGCAAATTGCTGATGTACTCTCTCCCCAAGAGCCATACATCACCCTCAGAAGACCCTACCGTGCACACGGCTCCGAACACAGCAAGAGGCCCCAAACAAGTGGCCCCTCCGTCGACATCTACGACCCCCTCGTACCCACCACAAACCACCGGCAACCGCGGCACGGTTCCCACATTTTCCTCTCTCGCAAACTGCGATAAACCGAGCGAATCAGTGAATCAGTGGGCCACTCGCGCCTCCTGCAGAGACGCCAGTCAACCAGAGGATCCAAACGTAGCACAGCGCCGCCCCAGCTCAACGACGACAACTTTCAACATACAACCTCACCCTGCTCTAAGAGTACGCTGGATATCACCCTGACGGAAAACGATATCCACTTTTCCGACAGTCCTATACACTGTGAAACTCTGAAAGGCTTAAGGAGCAAGTTCACGGAGCGCTGTGACAGCAGGGCACAGGGCTAGTGAGCTTCGAAGACACGAATCGTACCTGTGTCACGTCTTTGCTTTCATCTGGAACAGCGTTTCTGGGAACTCTCCACCTGACGCCGGGACAGTTACAGGAGGAGGAGATTGGTGTGTAAAGTACCGTCCACAACGAGGTCTCTAGAGGCGGGACGCAAACTCGGATTAGGGAACGATGGGATAGGAAATCGGTCGAGCCCTTTCAAAGGAACCATCCAGGCATCTGCCTGCCTGAAGCGGTTTAGGAAAATCACGGGAAACCTAAATCGGAATGTTCGGCCGCAGGTTCGAACCGTCGTCCTTCCGAATAGGGGGCCAATGCGGAACAGTTACATTTCCCCTGTTACGATTTACACGTGGCTTGCAGAACATCATGTGAGAAAAGAGAAAGCTAAGTTTCGCATGAGCGATACTTTTTAAAACCCTGCTGATTTGAGGGCAACATTTTTCCGTCTTAAGGAAATTTTGTTGCATTTTAATTCAGTGTATGTTCAAGAATTCCACTGCAAGCCGATGTTAGAGGTTGTTGTTGTTGTGGTCTTCAGTCCTGAGACTGGTTTGATGCAGCTCTCCATGCTACTCTATCCTGTGCAAGCTTCTTCATCTCCCAGTACCTACTGCAACCTACATCCTTCTGAATCTGCTTAGTGTATTCATCTCTTGGTCTCCCTCTACGATTTTTACCCTCCACGCTGCCCTCCAATGATAAATCTGTGATCCCTTGATGCCTCAAAACATGTCCTACCAACCGATCCCTTCTTCTAGTCAAGTTGTGCCACAAACTTCTCTTCTCCCCAATCCTATTCAATACCTCATTAGTTACGTGATCTACCCACCTTATCTTCAGCATTCTTCTGTATCACCACATTTCGAAAGCTTCTATTCTCTTCTTGTCCAAACTGGTTATCGTCCATGTTTCACTTATATACATGGCTACACTCCATACAAATACTTTCACAAACGACTTCCTGACACTTCAATCTATACTCGATGTTAACAAACTTCTCTTCTTCGGAAACGATTTCCTTGCCATTGCCAGTCTACATTTTATATCCTCTCTACTTCGACCATCATCAGTTATTTTACTCCCTAAATAGCAAAACTCCTTTACTACTTTAAGTGTCTCATTTCCTAATCTAATACCCTCAGCATCACCCGATTTAATTTGACTACATTCCATTATCCTCGTTTTGCTTTTGTTGATGTTCATCTTATATCCTCCTTTCAAGACAGTGCCCATTCCGTTCAAGTGCTCTTCCAAGTCCTTTGTTGTCTCTGACAGAATTACAATGTCATCGGCGAATCTCAAAGTTCTTACTTCTTCTCCATGAATTTTAATACCTACTCCGAATTTTTCTTTTGTTTCCTTTACTGCTTGCTCAATATATAGATTGAATAACATCGGGGAGAGGCTACAACCCTGTCTCACTCCTTTCCCAACCACTGCTTCCCTTTCATGCCCCTCGACTCTTACAACTGCCATCTGGTTTCTCTACAAATTGTAAATAGCCTTTCGCTGCCTGTATTTTACCCCTGCCACCTTCAGAATTTGAAAGAGAGCATTCCAGCTAACATTGTCAAAAGCTTTCTCTAAGTCTACAAATGCTAGAAACGTAAGTTTGCCTTTTCTTAATCTTTCTTCTAAGATAAGTCGTAAGGTTAGTATTGCCTCACGTGTTCCAACATTTCTACGGAATCCAAACTGATCTTCCCCGAGGTCCGCTTCTACCAGTTTTTCCATTCGTCTGTAAAGAATTCGCGTTAGTATTTTGCAGCTGTGACTTATTAAACTGATATTTCGGTAATTTTCACATCTGTCAACACCTGCTTTCTTTGGGATTGGAATTATTATATTCTTCTTGAAGTCTGAGGGTATTTCGCCTGTCTCATACATCTTACTCACCAGATGGTAGAGTTTTGTCATGACTGGCTCTCCCAAGGCCATCAGTAGTTCTAATGAAATGTTGTCTACTCCCGGGGCCTTGTTTCGACTCAGGTCTTTCAGTGCTCTGTCAAACTCTTCACGCAGTATCTTATCTCCCATTTCGTCTTCATCTACATTTTCTTCCATTTCTATAATATTGTCATCAAGTACATCGCCCTTGTATAAACCCTCTATATACTCCTTCCACCTTTCTGCTTTCCCTGCTTTGCTTAGAACTGGGTTGCCATCTGAGCTCTTGATATTCATGCAAGTGGTTCTCTTCTCTGCAAAGGTCTCTTTAATTTTCGTGTAGGCAGTATCTATCTTACCCCTAGTGAGACAAGCCTCTACATCCTTACATTTGTCCTCTAGCCATCCCTGCTTAGCCATTTTGCACTTCCTGTCGATCTCATTTTTGAGACGTTTGTATTCCATTTTGCCTGCTTCATTTACTGCATTTTTATATTTTCTCCTTTCATCAATTAAATTCAATATTTCTTCTGTTACCCAAGGATTTCTATTAGCCCTCGTCTTTTTACCTATTTGATCCTCTGCTGCCTTCACTACTTCATCCCTCAGAGCTACCCATTCTTCTTCTACTGTATTTCTTCCCCCATTCCTGTCAATTGTTCCCTTATGCTCTCCCTGAAACTCTCTACAACCATCTCCTTAAATTCCCACCATTTTGCAGTTTCTTCAGTTTCAATCTGCAGTTCATAACCAATAGATTGTGGTCAGAATCCACATCTGCCCCTGGAAATGTGTTACAATTTAAAACCTGGTTCCTAAATCTCTGTCTTACCATTATATAATCTATCTGATACCTTTTAGTATCTCCAGGATTCTTCCAGGTATACAACCTTCTTTTATGATTCTTGAACCAAGTGTTAGCTATGATTAAGTTATGCTCTGTGCAAAATTCTACATTGGTCTGTAATTCTGCTGCTCCATTCTTCTACCAGTCTTATATACAGGACACACCTGCGCTTCTTTGTAGTGGATTGGGACTTTGCGCGGGACGACAGACCGGCGATAAATGAAAGCTAAGTATGGCCGCAATGCCATGGAGTACTCTCTCGAAACCAGGGTTAGAATTCCATCCGGAGCTGGCGATTTGTTTCTTTTCAGATCTTTCAGTTGCTTCTCTAACTCACGGATGTCAATTTCTATGTTCAAAAATGGCTCAAATGGCTTTGAGCACTATGGGACTTAACTTCTGAGGTCATCAGTCCCCTAGAACTTAGAACTACTTAAACCCAACTAACCTAACGACATCACACACATCCATGCCCGAGGCAGGATTCGAACCTGCGATCGTAGCGATCGTGCGGTTCCAGACTGTAGCGCCTAGAACCGCTCGGCCACACCGCCCGACCCAATTTCTATGTCCTTCATAGGCGAGTCTGTGCGAAGGTCAAGCGACGCTATGTTTGTACGAGTCTCCTGCTTCAGTAATTTCTTAAATGCGAGATTTAAAATTTCAGCTTTCCTTTCGGCGACTTCTATTGCCAGACCACACTGTTGGACGTGTAACGGGATACAGGCCTTCGACTTGCTTAGCAGCTTCACTTAGGACCAGAATTTTCTCGGGTTCTCGGCAACATTTCTCGCTAAGGTATGACGGTTGTAGTTGTATGCTTGTCACATCCATCTTCTCAGACGCACGAATTTCTAATAACTCCTCCTATCCATATTTGTCGAGACATTATTTACATCATTTATATTACATTTTTCTTCCTTTCCCAATAACACGTGCCATCTACAGAGAGAATCATTTTTCTGTCACCTGTTATTTAGTGGCGGATCATTGATATACGGGTTTACATATCAATTAAAGCAAAGGGCTCAGAATAGAACCCGGTTGTACCCCTCAGTTTACATGATCTCAGTCAGATAAAGGTCTTTTTCCTCTTTGTTTACACTGGAAGGTAACTTTCTGCCTCCGTGTTTCCAGATATGAAGTGAACCATTATTTATCTTTTTTCCCTTCTCCCATAATATTCCAATGTATGCAAAAGTGTTCTATGGCCCACAAAATCAAATGCTATTATTAAATCAAAGAAAAAGCTAATGTCTTTTTTTCTTCTTCTTTAGGGCGAGCAGCATAATATGTGTCAGCTAATGACTTGATTATTAGAAAGATGCACCAGAATAGCTGGTTATAATAACTAATCTTTAATAACGACAGATTGTTTCCGCATTTATCGCTGTTGTCTAGTACCTGCTAATACTATTTTGGTGAGAATGTCATGTTTATTAAAGTGACAACATTCTATTGACATCTAGAATGATGTGAGTCCATATTACGCCGCTAGTGAACTGTCTTACAGCCACCAATGTTATGATTACAGGGCAACTGACGTGGATATATTTAAAATATATATTTGACAGTAATTCGTCAGTTCTATTCTTACGACGGTATGTGTTCACATAGAGTAGAAATATCTCTGGAGTGAGCATTCAGAAGCGCAGAATTGATTTTGTGTTGTCAACATACGTTGCCACAATGGTCACGTGATCTCGGGACGCCGTAGATTTGCCCGACATTTATCCTATAAATTTTGAATGTTGTCATATCGCTAGTAAAGACAGATTCCCTTCGTAAGTGCTGTGGATTTAGTATAAACGTTTTGCAGGCACCATAGCAGTTTACGTCTGATATTTGAAATAAATTGGGCTCTTAGCTTTGAAGAGCAAAATGAACGAGCATGACGTCACAGAAGCTTCACGTCAGCATGTATTTACAATGTCTTTCATGTCACATCTCGTCAAGTCGCTTAACACAGAGTACTGAACGGTGAAATTGGGGTTTTGAGTCACCATCCCTAATATGCATAAAATGTTACAGTATAGTATCAGAACTGAGGAGCTAACAACGACAAAATTTGTCAATGGCCGAAGCAAACTTTATAACCTATGTTCTTGATCAATTATGTTTGGTAAATTACTGAGAAGTGAGACAACGTTTCAAAACATCGACAATTATTTGCTAGGGAAAGTATGTACATTCATACACATCAAAGAAAGCTTCAAACGAATTAATGAAGCCTATTAAACTTATCCATTATGTTTATTCTTACGTAATTAATAACGTCATAAACAACTGTATTTGACTCCTTCACTAAAGCTGACTTTTTTGCTTAAAATGTCATATAGTGGAATTTGCTTCGTCTACTTATGTTCTTATATATATACATTGTGGGAGTCAGCGCCAGTGTGTTATCGTAAAACCTAAATAACTTTTCACCTTCAGATATACGACCTCGGTTGTGTAAGAAAGTGGAAAAAATATCCCAGTCGTCATGGAACATCTCCAATTTGTCACTAAAACAAAGCGCTATTATAAAATAAAGATAATAAAGATAGAACAGTACAAAATCCACTGTTATAAGGAGAATGAGCTCGGCGAAAATAGGTTAACTTAAGATGTTAACAGACTGGTACCGTCAAAATTTTCTTCCCGAGAAACCTTGATGTACCGTGAAATAACGTGACGTTCCGTTGACGACCTGTGCGAATGGCTCCATTCGAAAGGTATTGTAGAACGTTTTGGTGTTGTGTGACGAGACGTGGCGTCACCTGATGGGGGACGCGAATTGGCGTTAAACAATTGACGTCGTCCCTAGATCACGTGACAATTCCAGTTTAATGTTGACAACATGCGCAGGACGCAATGCTCACTCCAGAGATATTTCTACTCTATGTGTGTTCACCAAGATTATACGGATGAGAGCGATATTACTTTAGCAACTTAAATTTTGTCATGATTATCTTTGGTTGTTGCATGCGTAATTTCCGATTTATCTTTCTCGTGTTTTAAAACATCATCAAAGTATTTGAGGCACTATTTGTTTTTCTGCACTATTGCTTCAGTCATATAATGCCTTAAGCATGGTGTCACGTACATAGAAATGCCCAAGAAGGCGGAATTAGCTAATGGCTTAGGCTGTGCTAAAAGAAACTGTTCATCTCAAACAAAAAATAAATAAAAAAGGAACAGCCAACGCTGGAAAATGATTTCTGTTGAGAAATTTAAAGTGACTATGGACATATGCATAAAAACGACTGTTTGTATATGGAACGAAATGTCGACATTTAAACATTTAGCAAAATGGTATGGAGTTGGCCAGAGTTTAAGTGTTTGAACGACGAGATGCCGACAGTGCTGCCCTGTGCGGCGACACGCCGAACCTCGCGAAGGGGTGCGCGCCCCGGAGGTCTCGGTGTCGCCGCCAGGTGGCTCCAGAGTCGCGCGCGCACCAAAACAAACGAGCGCCGGCCCGGGCGGTCAGTGCGCGCCACGACGCCGCCGGCCGCACACCGCGTCACCGCGCGTCGCGACGCCGCCACCGCGACGATCGCCGCACGGGGAAGAGGCAGCCAGCGCCGCGCATCCTGCCGCGCCGCGTCCGCTGCATCCGACGCTGGGTGCAACCGTCGCCTGTGGTGCTGCCAGCAGGCGACAAAGTTTGAGCCCCTGAAAACGTGACACCTCGGCAATGGGTTAAAAACTGGCGGATACACGCTGTTCCTACTAGCTTTAGTAACTGATTCCTTTCGTCCCTACAACTACGTTTTTTCCTCAAAACTATTTCTGCTAATTTTGGAAAAAAAATTACCTGACAAGACACTTTAAACTGGTCTGCGCCGTTACCAAATACCAGCGTAAAAACAGCAACTGCATTTAAATAAAGAGAATAATATATATTAAATAAGTGGCTTACGATTTGTAAGCATTTGTTTCAGAATAAGAAAAATTGAAAATTCTGTACGAGAACAGTCGTTGATGCTGGCTAAGACAATTAAACATTATAGTGTGTACTGTCGTTCCGTCTAAGCTTACTGGCAACTGTGCCACACATTGCAGCAGCAAAGTGTCTGTGCATTTCTCCAGCCTGCACGTTCATATACAATGTCGCACACTAAAATTGTAGGAATTTAGGTCAGTGTGAAGAAAGCTGAAATTCTGTTTGTCAATATTCATCGAAAAGTGTGTTAAGCAGTTTGTTGCCACTGTCTTGCCCACAGACTTACTGACAATTGTGCTAAGCATTCCAGCTGGACAGCTTGTATAAAATTCGTTTCGTTTTCTCCAGTATCGTATTAAATAAGCCACATTAAATGTTACTACGGCCAAATTTGCCTCTTAATTGGTGTTCCTATATTGTAAATCGAGTCAATTAATTATCTGTCAGTTAGTGAATTCGTATGCATTAAAAAAAAAAAAAGTCAGTTCGACCTCTGTTCAGACAGGAAGTAAGCAGAGAGTGTACAGTGTGGGTGATCACTGAGCGCTCCAGAGAAGAAGAGTGTTGCGCCACTCACATAGGCGGTTAAGTTTGGGAGACCGGACCGTAGGAGCAAAACTTTAAATGTGTATGACCCATAGCGACAGCTTTTTACGTCTGTCTCAGGTCGCTTAGGTCCTAGTTGTTGTACGTGCAGGCAGGAATAGCAACACCTACAGTGCCACTGAGTGTTCCCGGGCAGTGTTTGCCACAGCCACAGGTGCGTCAGAAGATATTTCTTTACAGCTCAGGTGACAGCTGAAGAAGAGTGACATTCTAGCAGTAGGAGGCTACAGGTTTTCGTTCTACAGTTTTCTGCGGTGTTGTGTTCGTGTCGTTTCGGCGTGTGCTGCGTCTGTGTCCTGAGGAAGACGGGAGTGGACAGGTGGTGGAGGCAGAGGCAGTGTGGGTGATGTGAGCCGCCGGCACGGTGTGGTTCCCCGGCTGCGGCGCGCTGCCCCTGCGCGCAGACGGCCGCGCCGCCCCCGCCGGCCAGGGCGCTGCCGCCGCCCTCGCGCTGCGCCTCGCCGACCCGCAAGCCATGCGCGCCGCCCCCTCCGCCCCCACGGCAGCCGCTCTCTCCTCCGCCTCCGTAGTCGGAGCCACGACCCTCGTCGAAGACCGCCACCGGCCTCCTTCGCCGTCTCCGCCCGCTCCGCCCCCACCACCGCCCCCGGCCGCCGGCGTAGTCAGCGTCCCCGTCGCACGACGGCCCCCGCCCCCGCCGCCCCCACCGCGGAGTACCGGAGACACCTCGCCACAGCCGGCGGAGAGCAGCGCGCGGCCGACGCCCCCGGATCCCGATCCGGAGGCGGGTGTCGGCGGTGAAGGGCCGCTCCGGGAGGCCACTCCGTCCGTGCCTCCGAGCCCCGGTAATCCCGACAGCAGCACTCTACCGCGTGTGAGTGGCTCCACAGAGGAGATTCGTCCGGCGATCCCTCAGCGACCGGTACGGGTGGAGCAGCCCGCACGTAAGATCCTCTACGACGTAGCCCCGATCGGGGCGAGCGAACCTCACAGCCCGAGGGAAATCCCGACCGACGTCTGGGAGCTGTTGCCGGAAGCGGACATCCCTCCGCCTCCGCCGCCTCCCAGGGCTTCGCGGCCCTCCACTCCTCCGCCGCCCACCACACCTCCGAGGCCCGTATCGCCGGGCCACCCCCGCGCCAAATCCCCGGGGGCGCGCCCAAAGAGCGTCGCCTTCTCCCTGGACTGCGAGCAGTCGTCGCCGGCGGAGGCGGCGCTGGTGCAGGTGGCGGGCGTGCTGGTGCCCGGCTGCCGGTGCGGGGGCGGCGTCGCCGAGCTGAGCCTCAGCTGCGGCGCCTGCAAGTCTCCGCTGGCCACGTCTGCGCTACTGCTGGCCGGCGCCGGCGGCTGCTGCGGCTGCGGGATGGGCGCCAGCGGCGGCGCGGCGGCGCGCGGGGGCGGCGGGGGCGGCAGCGGCGCCGAGGCGGGCGGCTGCGGCGCGGGGGCGGGCGGCGCCTGCAGGAAGCTGCTGTCGCGCAGCAAACAGCAGCAGCAGCAGCAGCCGCCGCCACCACCACAGCCCAGGGCGTCGACCACTCCCTCTGCTTCAGGCAGCGCCACGGGGCCGGGACCCGGCGGCACGCAGGTCAGTCCACAGGCTAAACACCTCCCAGTTCTCACCGAGGTCCTAGGCACATGCTGATACTGGAAATCCTGTCCCCAGCGTTCGCAAATGAGATCCTCTCTACCCCACAACTAGATGCTGGTGCTGGTTCAAGATGAGATGATCGTATGGCATTAGTGGCGAGTACTCACCATCTGAGTTAGTTTAGCCGTCGAGTTGCAACTTTTCTCATCTGACGCATCACTGGGCGACTTGTTTGTCGATGATGACGAAATGATAATGAGGACAACACAACAGCGAGTCCCCAAAGTGGGGGGACGACGGTTCAATCCCGCGTCCGCCCATCCTGATTTAGGTTTTCCGTGATTTCCCTAAATCGCTCCAGGCAAATCCCGGGATAGTTCCTTTGAAAGGGCACGGCCGATTTCCTTCCCCCATCCTTCCCTGATCCGATGAGGCCGATGACCTCGCTGTTTGGTCTCCTCCCCCAAACAACCTAACCCAACCAAAAGTGCGGGAGATTTTTTACCCGGCCGGGAATCGAAACTGGGCTCACGGCATGGCACTCAGATGCGATGACTACTCAGTTAATGGGGCGGACTGGTACTGTTGAAAGGAACTCGATTCCATCCTGGCTCGTGCACCACCCGTGGAGTGCAAATCACTGACTTTTGACTCTCACACAAATAGCTACATGCAGACGACAATAATTTTCACTGGTACTCATTTATCGAACTAACTAAGCAATATAGCACCAATGTTTCACGTCCAGATGAGGTTTTGCTGGCCTAAGGCAAGGGACTGGGTGGGTTAGAAAAATTTCTAGTTGGTGTGATGAACAGCAGAGAAAAATGTACGATAATGGAGGTGAGTAGGAAAAGCAGTCATTAATGTTCGAATACCGTATTAGGAAGGTGCCGCTTGGCACAGTCAGTTCGTTAAATACTTCGGCGTAACTTTGCAAACCAGTATGGAATGGAATAAGCACGTCAGGTTGGTAGTAGCGAAGCCGAATACTCGACTTCATTTTATTGGGATAATTTTGGGAAAGTGTAGCTCATCCATAAACGAGACGGTGTATATGACGCTAGTACGACCCGTTCTTGAGTACTGTTCGCGTGTTTGGTATCCCCAGCAGGTTGAACCAATTACAGGTGGACTGCTAGATATATTACCGGTAGGTTCGATGACAGCCTAAGTATTACTGAGATGCTACGTGGATTGAAATGAGAACCTGTGGAGCGAAGAAGGTGCTCTATCCGCAAGACTATTTCAAAAATTTAGACAACCGTCATTTCAAGCCGACTGCAGAATGATTTTAGTACTGCGTGAGGAAAAGAAGATAAGATGCTAAAAGTTGGGTCTCGTACAGTGGCTTCCAGACAGTCCTTTTTCCCTCTCTCTTTTTCCGAGTCGGACAGGAGAGGAAATGACTAGTAGTGGTTCAAGGTACCACTGGATCGTAACGTGGTTTGACGCGTAAACATGTAGAAGTAAATATAGCATTTTGTAAGATTTCAAGGAGCTCTAGAGAATAAGAAATTGGGGACTGGAGAGAGAATGATATACCGTATACAACAAATACACATATCAAAAAAGTTTTGCATCACCTCGGTTCCGAGAGCTTTGGAACCTGTACAGAAAACTAGAATAGAGATCAACACAAACATCAATTCCGCCCTTTTTATTGCTGATGAAAATCAAACATTACATGTTGTATCACCATAGAGCGAGAACTTCAGAGGTGGTGGTCGAAATTGCTGTACACACCGGTACCTTTAATACCCAGGAGCACGTCCTCTTGCATTGATGCATGCCTGTATTCGCCGTGGCATACTATCCACAAGTTCATCAAGGCACTATTGGTCCAGATTGTCCCACTCTTCAATGGCGATTCGGCGTGGATCCCTCAGAATGGTTGGTGGGTCACGTCGTCTATAAACATCCCCTTTCAATCTATCCTAGGCATTTTCGATAAGGTTCATGTCTGGAGAACATGCTGGCCACTCCAGTTGATAGATGTCATTATCCTGAAGGCAGTCATTCACAAGATTTGCACGTTGGAGCACGAATTGTCGTCCATGAAGAAGACTGCCTCGCCAATATGCTGCCGATATGGCTGCACTATCGGTCAGAGGATGGCATTCAAATATCGTACAGACGTTACGGCGCCTTCCATGACCACCAGCGGCGTACGTCGGCCCCACATAATGCCACCCCAATGCAACAGGGAACCTCCACCTTGCTGCACTCTCTGGACAGTGTGTCTAAGGCGTTCAGCCTGACCAGGTTGCCTCCAAACACCTCTCCGACGATTGTCTGGTTGAAGGCATATGCGACACTCATCGGTGAAGAGATAGTGATGCCAATCCTGAGCGGTCCATTCGGCATGTTTTTGGGCCCATCTGCACCGCGCTGCATGGTGTCGTGGTTGCAAAGTTGGACCTCGCCATGGACGTCGGGAGTGAAGTTACGCATCATGCAGCCTATTGCGCACAGTTTGTGTCGTAACACGACATCCTGTGACTGCAGGAAAAGCATTATTCAACATGGTGGCTTAGCTGTTAGGGTTTCTCCGAACCATAATCCGTAGGTAGCGGTCATCCACAGTAGTAGTAAGCCATGGGCGGCCTGAGCGAGGCATGTCATCGACAGTTCCTGTCTCTCTGCATCTCCTCTATGTCCGAACAACATCGCTTTGGGTCAGTCCGAGACGTCTGGACACTCCCCTTGTTGAGGGCCCTTCCTGGCACAAAGTAACAAAGCGGACGCAACCGAACCGCGGTATTGACCGTCTAGGCATGCTTGAACTACAGACAACCGACCCGTGTACCTCCTTCCTGGTGGAATGACTGGAACCGATCAGCTGTCGGACCAAAAAATGGCTCTGAGCACTATGCGACTTAACTTCTGAGGTCATCAGCCGCCTAGAACTTAGAACTAATTAAACCTAACTAACCTAAGGACATCACACACAACCATGCCCGAGGCAGAATTCGAACCTGCGACCGTAGCGGTCGCTCGGCTCCAGACTGTAGCGCCTAGAACCGCACGGCCACTCCGGCCGGCAGCTGTCGGACCCTCTCCGTCTAATAGGCGCTGCTCATGAATGGTTGTTTACATGCTTGGGGGGGGGGGGGGAGGGGGGGGGCGTTAGTGACCTCTCTGAACAGTCAAAGGGAGTGTGTCTGTGATACAATATCCACAGTCAACGTCTATCTTCAGAAGTTCTGGGAACCGGGGTAATGCAAAACTTTTTTGATGTGTGTATGATGTGCATGCAACTGAAAGGAAACTCTCGGTGTAGCGGCATTGTATGAAATCTCAGTGGATAAATCTGTTTGCCAAGTGATGGCGTGGCGCTGTACCCAGTTGCGGAAGCGGAGTTAACAGCTTCGCAGCAATTTCGTCGTTTCTAGAGAATCGTTTGCACAGTTCGTTACATGACGGATTCTTCCCGACTGGCACAAAGAGCAATTACTCAATTTCTTCGCGCGGAGAAGGCAGCACTCTAGACATTTACCGCAAGATGAAAGAGGTGCACAGAGAGTAGCGTTCTCGCTTCCCTCGCCCGGGTTCCCGGGTTCGATTCCCGGCGGGGTCAGGGATTTTCTCTGGCTCGTGATGGCTGGGTGTTGTGTGATGTCCTTTGGTTAGTTAGGTTTAAGTAGTTCTAAGTTCTAGGGGACTGATGACCACAGAAGTTAAGTCCCATAGTGCTCAGAGCCATTTGAACCATTTTTGAACAGAGAGTAGTGTCTCGCACGGTGCACTAAATTTCGGTGGTGTCAATGTTATGAGGCAGGACGTGTAACAGTCGAAGACATCCCACGCCATGGGCACTCGAGCGTTATCTGCACCGGTGCCAGGATTTCGGCTGTGGGGGAGCTCCTACGGACGAATCGTCTGATCACCACAAGTGACATTGCTGTTCAACTGCCTATAAGCAAAGGAACTCAGCATCGCCTAATCCACGAGAAGCTTCGTTACGGCGAAGTTTGTGCGCATTGGAGCCCAAGCGTCTTGCAGAGAATCACAAGACGGCGAGATCGCGCGTTTGCCTGACCCGTCCGTCGAGATAGGCGGGGCAAGGGAAAGACTTCATTGCTCAGATTGTGGTGCGTGATGAAGCGTGGTGGTGTCGCCACTTCGATCCTTCCTCCAGACGAGTGAGTATGGAGAGGCGGCATCCCGGTTCCCTTTACTCATCAAATGACTACCACGGGGTGCAACAGCTAACACCGAGCTGCATTTCAACGCCTCGCTGAGCCTCAAACAGGCCATTGTGAGCAAGTGCAGGGGCAAGCTCTGGAACTGGGTAGTGCTTCTCCAGGACAATTGTAAGCCACATGTGGCCAAGAAGACCCTCGAGATCCTTCAGATATTTCAATGGGAGATCCTGGGACATCCTATAAGCCGTTGTATGTCTGTGTAACTGGCATATCTTTGACCTCTTAAAACAATCCCTGAAAGGTCAGAGGTTCACCTGTATGAAGCAAGTGCGGGGCGCCATTGGAAACTGCGTCCGTCAGCAATCCAGGAGTGCCTATACTGAAGCCTTCCACTCCCTTCTTATACGCTGGTATCGATGTTTCTGTGTCAGTGGCAATTATTACAGTTGTACTATTCCACAAGAACTGTCATTACAATATTGTTATAAAATTTATTTACATATAACTGTAGTTTCCTTTTCATTTGGGATGTTGTGTGTAAGTGCTAATTTGAGATGAACAGAATGTCACAGCAAGGAAAATCATGGCTAGCTACAACAAACCAGTCAAACAACTTAGGGCGCCCAGAAAAATTAAAACAAAAGCGACTGTCTCAACTGACCGAAATCACTCCCCACTGCTCCGCCCTCCTCAAATACAACAACTTGAAAACTTCCCAGTGTGGATCCCCACTCCAGAGGGCCACAGCCCCTCCTGTGGCCATCGTGAAAATCGCGGGCTGTGCTTTCAGCTGTCTCCATATCTCTAAGCGCTGGTCTCATAGACCACATGTTCTGTGTATCATAAAGTTCAATGCAACTTCTGCTACACTTCTTTTCAGTTTTTCACTCTTTCGCTAAGAATATTGTAGTTGAATCTTCGCCAAACGGAGACAACCTTACATAGACAAGTTTCAAAGAAATGTTGATATTACTTTCGGGATGTTTAGTGAGAGCAAGACTGTAAACGAAATTCTGTGACCGAGCTCGGTTACGTTTTTTGTTGTTTCAAGTTAAGCTGAGTATCAGGGGTCATCTGCTGTGTTCGCTGAAATGTCACTCGTCACAATTTCCGCTGCCGAAAACTACGTAGGTTGGAACTCAAATAGTGGCAACACTGGTGTGGAGACACTATGAAATTGGAAGCTACTATGTCGCTGACAGCACACGTTGTTGACATACCTACCTTACCTCCGAGCAAATGGCCTCGCCTGTCCCACGTCACCGGTGTGCGTGCAATCGAGGGAAACACGGTCAGCTGTGAGCGAGCGGTCTAACGTAAGGTCACGGTGATTCTCGTGGTGTTATCCTAACTCAGTACGTTCCTCTTCGGCAGACCGTCAGTGCACAGTATTACTGTTCGTTTTCGAAGCATCACCTGCCACCAGCTTTGCGAAAGAAGCGGCGACACTTTCCGTGCAACCCACCCATCACTGTGCACGACAATGCGCGGGCGCATACAGCGCAAGTTGTGGCTGCTCTGTTCGGTCGATGGAACTGGGAAGTACTGTACCGTCCACCAAACTCCCCGGACTTAAGTCCTTGTGACTCTGATTTGATTCCGAAGATGAAGGAACCACTTCGTGGCATTCGATTCAGAACTGTTCCAGAGATTCGACAGACGGTAGACCGCTCCATTCGCACCATCAACAGAACACGCTCTGTTAACGGTATACTACGCCTTCCACATCACTGGCAACGGTTTCTACACAACGCTGGTGACTACTTTGAAAGACAGTAACAGCTACAAACATGTAACTCTTTTGTATCGGTTGTTAATAAATAGTTGCCACTACTTAAGTTCCATCCCTCGTATAAAACTTAATTTTTTTTTTTTTTTTGCACAGGAACTGCTATCTATTGTTTATAGAAAAAACTAATGTGCAGTCTCAAGTCAAGGAACGTCCTACAGGTTATTCCGTAATCTTTTTGTCACAAACGTTATGGAAAAGCCACCTGGAATATTCCAGCCTGGTGGAATACTGTCTTACTTCAAATATTCCATCAACCGGTAAATCTTCAAGAAACACGTACTGCAAGTTGTCTATCCCGTCGTTGTCTTCCACTGACCAAAATACAAAACTCACCAACTGGTTGTACGAGTTACGTGTTATTTTATTTTACTTAAGATGCTCGCGTCCCACCTTCTCCATTTTTCTTGGAGACGTACATTATCTGCAGTGAGAGCCAACGATAAAAATTACGCAGCATATCAACATACAAGCGGTTAGTGTTTTGTTGACAGTAACTCTCGGCTATGACTGAATCGAACTGTGGTGTCTCTAAAGAGCGGGCCCATGTGGCCGAGCAGTTCTAGGCGCTTCAATCCGGAACTAAGTGGCTGCTACGGTCGCAGGTTCGAATCCCGCCTCGGGCATGGATGTGTGTGATGTCCTTAGGTTAGTTAGGTTTAAGTAGTTCTAAGTCTAGGGGACTGACGACCTCAGATGTTAAGTCCCATAGTGCTTGGAGCCATAAGAATTTGGTCTCTAAAGAAAACGCTGAGGTATTTGTGTGGTATGATGGTATAAGAAGTTAGTTAAAACCAGAAAACCCCTGAATGTCTAAGGACTCGAACTCCCGTATATAAAATATATTCAAACGCCTGATTACTTTACAAATGGGTTAATGTGTTAAATATTTGACTTTAAGTTTGCAAGCGAGAAAATGTTTGAAATTATGCTTAAGATTTGTTGAAAGACGCTAATTGTCCTCATTACGAAACAATGGACGATTACAGTCCGGGTAATTTCCGCTCCATTTTAAACAAAAGCCATTTTGTCAATGTTTATGACGTCGTATGTCCTGATCTGTGTGTAACAGACTGATATAATGTGGCAGATGTATTCAGTGATGTATGTAGATACTATCTGCAAAGTGTGTTGCGAATAGGCTCGGCAATAAAGAATTCATAATTTAAAACATCGTGGCTGATAATGAAGTTTGACTGCATCAACTGCAGAAACGCAAAATTTGTTTCCTTTCATCATTTCGTATAGGCTGTCGGCGAGAAGGAGATTGGTAAAAGTTCGAAATAACGTCTAAAGTAAAGTCTGTTGGAGCGGCTAAGTGTTCTCTTACTCGAACACTGGGCAAATAAAGTCCGGGTCGGATTCGATTCCCGGTCGGGACGGAGGTTTTCTCAACTCGCGGACTGGATGCTGTCACTACATTCGTGTCGTCATAACTGACATTACTACTGAAACAGCTGTATGAGCGCAGCCTGAAAGCCGATAAATTGAAAAATAAGTAAATAGAGTCCGGATATGTGCGCATCTTTACTTTACGCTGCCCCAAGACAAGTACCCAGTGTCTAATACTTGTCTTAAGCGTTCAACGTATGATTATACCTCTTAATGAGTGGATTATGACAGTATTTGACATAAATTAGGTTAATAATTATGCGAAATATTGAAAGTCAGTTCCCGTGGAAACCGGTAGGTACGCGGCCTACTACTTGATCTGGGTTCCGTGACAGCGATATAGTAATTTAAATGAGAAAAGTAGGTCATATTTTTGACATTTTCATCTTCAAAGTCCGCTCTTAGCTGTAACGTAAAAGCTGTAGAGCTTAGACTTTTGAGAATGCCTGTAACATGTGACATCCATTTCAGAACCTTCTAAGTATAAAATTCCGAGGAATTTAAAATATTCTCGTGTCTGTCTGGTAGTGCTATCACGCTTCGTGTGCAGTTCACTGTCGGTTGTTTCAGACAGCTGCCAGTGCTGAAGGGGACGGCTACGCGTGAGCGCGCGCGGTGTGCGTGAGTGCGTGTGTGCGAGCGTGCGACCGTGGCGGGCAGCAAATTGGCCGCAGGGGCGGCGCTGCGCACCTCGCCGCCCCACCCATTAAGCAGACTGCCCGTTAATTGTCCGGCACCCTCCCACAAGTGTTTACGCGGTGGGCGGAAGCTTAGCTCTGCGTCTGTCTCTTGTCACCGTGTTCGTACCTAGCAGGGTGCGTCTTCGCTGTTACCTGTCCGTCAGCGCTACGGCGGCACAATTAATCTGCGAGCCGTTTCCCGTATCAACCACAGCGCAAGGAAAGAGCTTCCGTCACGTGTAGCGTCAGACGCATCGTGCTCGATACTACACTGTACTCGTGAATCGACCAGAGAACTATTTAAAAAAGAAAAGTAAAGCGCCCAGAAGGTGAGGAGGAAAGGAAGTGTGATTGTTCTTTCGGTGATTACGAAATCGATCAGAATTTACGAAGGGCATCAAATAAGTAATGCAACAGATATTTTTTCTCTGCCAGTTCTTTTAGAAAAACGCGGAATTTCTTGTGGGACATCGTGGAATATGCCCGCTTTAGGCCCTATGGTTTCGTGAAGTTCCGATAGGTGGCGCTATACGTATCTTTCAAAATGGCGTCTGTAAAGGAGGTGCGTCCCAAGCTGAGAGCCGTCATTGTGTTTCTATTGGCGGGAAACCAGAGCATAGTAGATATCCATTGCCGCTTGCAGAATGTCTACGCAGATCTGGTAGTGAACAATAGCACGCTGAGTCCATGGCGGAGGCGTCTGTCATCATTGCAAAACAGCCGCACACAGCTGTGAATCCTGCAATGCTGGACGTGTAGACACTCTCATTCTACACTCGTGCTCTTAAATTAAGGATAATTGCAGAAAGTGGTGCCACACAACGTTGCACTATACGAAACTGCCGCTAATAGCATAGGCTCATAGGGAACACACACGACACAGATCTGTAAGTCAACGATTGGTGATAAGTTGAGAAAACCGTCCCGAAACACATCTGCTACAAAACGCCACTGTTTCCTGCGCATATACCCCGACATCAGTATGGGATATGATCGCCATACACACGTACACAGGCCGCACAATGGGTTAGCATAATCTGGATCAGGTGGTCGAGCAGCTGCTGGGAAATAGCTTCCAATTCTTGCACCTGTTTTGTCGGAGCTCCTGAAGTGTCGTAGGGGTTTGAAGACGTGCAGCGATACGTCGACCGAGAGCACCTCAGACGTGCTCGATGGGGTTTAGGTCTGGAGAACAGGCAGGCCACTCCATTCACCTGATATCTGCTGTTTCAAGGTACTCCTCCACGATGGCAGCTCGGTGGGGCCGTGTGTTATCATCCATTAGCAGGAAGGTGGGACGCACTGCACCCCTGAAAAGGCGGACATACTGGTGCAAAATGACGTCCCGATACACCTGACCTGTTACAGTTCCTCTATCAAAGACAAGCATGGGTGTACGTGCACCAATCATAATCCGACCCCACACCATCAAACCATGACCTGCATACAGGTCCCTTTCAAGGACATTAACGGTTTGGTATCTGGTTCCTAGTTCAAGCCACATGAAAACCCGGCGAGAATCATTGTTCAGATTACACCTGGACTCGTCCGTGAACATAACCTGGGACCACTGTTCCAATGACCATGTACTGTTTTCTTGACACCAGGCTTTACGGGCTCTCCTGTGACCAGGGGTCAGTGGAATGCACCTTGCAGGTCTCCGGGCAAATAAACCGTGTCTGTTCAGTTGTCTGTAGACTGTGTGTTTGGAGACAACTGTTCCAGTGGCTGCAGTAAGGTCCCGAGCGAGGCTACCTGCAATACTCCGTGGCCATCTGCGGGCACTGATGGTGAGATATCGGTCTTCTTGTGGTGTTTTACACTGTGGACGTCCCGTACTGTAGCGCCTGGACACGTTTCCTGTCTGCTAGAATCGTTGCCGTAATCTTGAGATCACACTTTGTGGCGCACGGAGGGCCCGTGCTATGACCTGCTGTGTTTGACCAGCCTCCAGTCGCCCTACTGTTCTACCCCTCATAACCTCATCAACATGTGTTCCTTGAGCCATTTTTAACAGACAGTCACGATTAGCAAGTCTGAAAACGTGTGCACACTTACTCGCTGCACCGTACTCTGACTTGCACCAACGCACCTCTGCGTATGTGGACTGCTGCCAGCGCCATCGTGCGACGACCGCAGGTCAAATGCACCGCACGGTCATACCCCGAGGTGATTTAAACCCACAAACCGCCCACCAGAGCGTTGTTTCACCATGGACCAGCATTATCCTTAGTTTATGAGCACGAGTGTAGGTGATCGACGGATCAAAATCAGACACCTCGCTGCTCAACTGGACGTCTCTGTTGGTGGTGCTGACACACTCTTCCACCAGTGGGGTACTCAAAGGTGTGAGCCCGATGGGTTCCTCGCCTCCCAATACGAGACCATAAGGAGCAACGAGGGGACTGTCTGTGCGGAATTCCTTCTGCATTCTGAGGCTGATCGTGACAATTTTTTTTTTTTTTTTTTTTTTTTTGTCGAACGTCGTCACAGGCGATGAAACATGAGTTGATCACTTCGAACCGGAAACAAAACCGCAGTCCATGCAGTGACGTCACACCGCCTCTCCTCCGAAGGAAAAGCTGAAAGCTGCACCGTCAGCCTGTAGAGTCAAGTGCGACGGTCGTCTGGGACTCTGAAGCAGCTGTTCTGTTTGACGTCCTCCCTCGTGGTGCAATGATGAACTCTGAAGTGTATTGTGCCACCCTCAGGAAACGGAAGAAACGACTTCAGCGTGTTCTCCTTGTCCGTGACGACTCAAGATCTCACACAGATCTGCCCATCCGAGAAGAGCTCACAGCGCCTCATTACACTCTTCTTCCTCATCCACCCTATAGCCCAGATCTCGAAGCTTCCGACTTCCACCTGTTTGGCCCAATGAAGGATGCACTCCGCAGGGAGCAGCACGTGGATGATGTGGAGGTAATTGATGCAGCGAGGCGTTGGCTGTGACGACGACCAGCAGAGTCGTACCGTGCCGGCACACCGGTCCTCCCAGTAAGAGGGTGTGAGGCCGTCGCATAGAACGGAGGTTAAGATGAAGAAAAAGGTTTTAGAGCCAAAAGAGGTGGGAATAATATGGTGTACTGGAATACCAAACAAAACGAACCTACTTTCAGGAAAAAATAATTTGTTGTATTAGTTACTGAACGACCGTCGTACAGAGATTTTTGGCAGTACGTGATCACTTATCAGTAAGACTTTGCACCATCTCTGACCTGCATGCGTGCCCTTATTCTATTGATAAGGGTTATCATAACGTCGTTGTATTCTCTGCTGAGACGAACTTGCCCCCATTGTTGTAACTGGTCCTTGATATCCTGGAAACTGGGACTAGGACGGAGTTGACACCCGAGATGGTGCCACTCAGATTCTGTCTGGGACAGATGTGGGGATCTTGATGGCCACAGGAGTTCCTTAGCATCAACCAGGAAGTTCAAAGAGACAAGCACCTAGTGTGACGAACATTAAACTGTTGAAAAATGGCCCTCAGTCACTACCAGACGTGACCTGAAAATATATGTGCTCCCCACGGCATGACGCTAGGAATGACACCACTGTGCCTCCTCAAAACATTGGGAAATGTGACTTCTTCTTGGGTCACCGCCGTTCATCCAGTTTATTTGCAGAAGCACGATTAGCTGATCGTCATGCGACGCCATTCGTGAGCTTTCATGCGTCGACGTCACAGTGCGGTTTGTTTTGTGAAGTTAACGGTAGCCTATGCATGGGGACGGAAATTCCGTAGTCCGGCTGCTGCTAGTCACAGAATGTTGCAGCGAATCCACTACTTGTTCTTTAATAGCAGGTGGAGCTGTGAAGGGGTTAGGATGTGCTGAGTGCACAATATGGCGATCCTCCTTTGTGGTGGTCAGAGGTGGTCGACCAATATGCCTGCCCCCACGATTCCATGCAGTCTATCATCGGGCCACTGTAGCACCCATCGGGCCACTGTCGCATCCAAGTGCTCCACAAATCTGGGTGTTGCACGATTCGACCAGACTGCCAAATGTGGTCTACATTTGTCGGTCTGACAATGACGCCCCCTTCAAAATCTGTCAGGCTCTGATAACGCTATCTCACACGAGCAGTAGACTTCTTCGTGTCCTTCACAGTCATCAGCCGGCCGGTGTGTTCGAGCTGTTCTAGTCTTTTCAGTCTGGAACCGCGTGACCGCTACGGTCGCAGGTTCGAATCCTGCCTTTGGCATGGATGTGTATGATGTTCTTAGGTTGGTTAGGTTTAAGTAGTTCTAAGTTCTAGGGGACTGATGACGTCAGATGTTAAGTCCCATAGTGCTCAGAGCCATTTGAACCATTTTTGAACAGTCATCGTGCAACGTGTGACGCTTTTCACGCCTCTTTTATATCGTATTAGGTCTTGTATCAACATTAAACACTACCAACTCCAAAGCATTCTGGAGGTCCTTCTACCTATCACAGAGAACTGCAACTAATCATTTACACTCTCAGCAGTAGTACATAAGTGCGAGAGGTGACACTAGTATCCGACCATGTCTCGTGGGTACTTGTGCAGTATCTGCAGTGATAAGCCGGAGTGTTATGACCACTGCCACCGCGACTTTGGAAACCGCCTGGTGGCGCTGCGGACATGTGGCACGGGAGCAGACACGGGTGGGGGATAACCCTAGCGAAGACAGGGGCTGCAAATGGGGAAATCCTTTGAAATAAGAGACTTTGACAAAGGTTAGATTGTTATTTGGCAGACCCTGCGAACGAGTATCTCGAAAATGGGGAAGCTGGTCGAATGTTCACGTGCTACTATGTTGAGCGTCATGGAAAGCAGTAGAAGGACAGTGAAACTACTACTCTGTAAAATAGGACAGATGGTGGTCTGTGGCATCTCTGCCGAAAGAGCTCAATGCTGGTGCACGCACAAGTGTTTAGCAGCGTAATGTTCATCGAACATTGTTGAACGTGGAGCTGCGCAGCAGACCAGCCCTACGTGTTCACTCCACGATCTAGCCCGTAGCATAATGCCGCTCCCACCAACCTGCGTCCATAGCGCGCTACACATTTTGAGCCGCCGTCCACCTATGAACCGCCGCGCGGTCTAGGGCGCCTTGACACGGTTCGCGCGGCTCCGCCCGTCGGAAGTTCGAGTCCTCCCTCGGTCATGGGCGTGTGTTGTCCTTAGCGTAAGTTAGTTTAAGTTAGATTAAGTAGTGTGTAAGGCTAGGGACCGATGACCTCAGCGGTTTGGTCCCATAGGAACTTACCATAAATTTCTAATTTCCACCAAGAACACTAACTGTGTAATGCCCTCAATACGTTGCAAGTGTCGGCTATGTTCAGAACAGTGTTGTGTGTAGTCGTGAGCGTACTAGCTCGGAACTAAGTGGATCCGAACGTGGCCAAATTCTGTGTGCTTCGGTAACCAAGATATCTGAAGAGTTTGGTGTTTCAAGAGGCACAGCAGGAGAAACGGGAAGACATCATACACTAAGAGACAATGCCGATCTATGTGTTTGTTGAGTGATCTTGGCAGACGGTCAGTGAAGAAGGTTGTGGAGAAAAATAAGATGATGGCAGCTCCAAAAGTCACCGCAGAACCCAATATCGCACTCGGGATCACCGTTGGACGCGGGAGCTTCGGGAAGGTCTTAATAACGGGGCACTGATTAGCGTATAGAAGTGTCTACTTTAACCTGATTTCGTGGTCAGACAGAGGCTGGTGACTCGTATTTGGCTTGTACGTAGAAGTTATTCAGGTGTGCCAACAAACGTTTCAGTATACGTTCGCGGAGCAGTACATGGCGTGACCTGTCTCGCTCTCCACACGGGGGAAGGCCGCGCTCCTCGCGAGCGGCAGAAGCGACCAACAGCGCTCGACACAGACATTCCTGCTACAAGTAGCAGCATGGGGCAGCGTCGTCCCATGTCTTGCGTACGAGCGACTACAATCTGATCACCTGACGTGTTTGCAAAGTGTATTTTATCTAGTACGAGAGGGGCATTCAATATATAATACAACACATTTTATTTCTCTGCGCACCCGAGAACAACTCACAAAACATCAGTGGACTGTTCTTCCTGATCCACCTTACAGCCTGGATCTCACGCCATCTCTTTGGTCCGATGACAGCTGCACTCCACGGGAAGCAATACACGGATGACGGGGAGGTTATTGTTGCAGCAAGACGTCGGCTCCAACGTCCACCAGTAGAGTCGTGACATGCGGGCCTACAGGCCGTCCCAGTAAGGGCATTCCACTGAACGGAGATTTTGCAGACAAATAGGGTTTTGTAGGCAAACGAGTGGGTAATAATGTAGTGTATTGTAATCCGGAGTAAAACCAACGTGCTTTCAGGAAAAATTGTGTTCCATTACTTATTGAACACTCCTCGTAAGCATACACACGTATACCAGTATACCACCCACGCTCAATTCCTAATAAAGCACATTGAACAACCAAGAAATTTTACTGATGTTTGATTGTCGCGAACATAATTCATCAGCAATCAATGTTAATGCCAAGTGTTTCAGTTAATCTAAACAGTTTAGAAATTTTTTTGAAAAGAATTCAAATGTTTTGTGAAATGATTTATCTAAAAGTAAGAAACAAAATAGCTTAGGGAAACATCTGATGTACCTCATTCGCTCTATGATTTAGAGCCACATTTGGAGGCACGTCAGATGTTTCTCTAAACTAATTTACTTCTTACTTTTAGCCTCATCATTTCACAAAACATTTTACCAATTTTTTTTCCTTTTTTATTTTCAAGTTTTATATGTGCGGTATGCATTCCTTCGAAGATGTCCGAAAGAACAGACATCACACCATCATGATTCCACAGCCGTATGTATACAAGATGAAGGAGAAATACCTATGTCAGCCGCGTGATTTATTCACAAAGCATGATGTTATTGACACTTCGTTTGCCTTCCCACAACCTTCTGTTCTCGAAATGCCCTACTTCTAGTATGTGATTCGAGGGAAGCCTTTTTGACAGTTAAATATCACACCAGTGCATCTTTTTATGTGAACAATAACTAGGCCTCGGAGAGATGAACTTTTTGACACTCCATGTACATAGCTAGCAGCACTTGTTCGTGAAATGTTTCACTGTTCTTTCAACTCACTAAGTTTTTCTTATTTACCCTGATTGCTTTCAAGTAATTAATTATTTTTTTTACAAAACTCGCCTCACACTGGTTAATTTGAGACCCCATTTGTTCATTTTCCACTCTTCGTTCGGCTATGAAAATTCGGAAAAGAACCCGTCGGGTAATTTATAGGAAGTCTTATTTCCGCTCCAGTCAAACATTTGACCAAAACATTTCGGATGTTAATCACAAACGAAATACGTGCCTGTTTTCGCGCTGTCATTTCCAGAAAAACTCATTTCGTTATCTTGAACCGTTTACGAAATATGGCGATTTCTATAACCACGTGATGCAAGGACAGATTTGGACACGCTACGCGCAACCTGTCTGCCAAATGTAATCTCGAAAGGTAAGAGAGAAATCGTTGTGATATGAACTTTAAATACAATTTCCTCGTGTTAGCTACGTTTCATACGCTGATATGTATTACCTAAAATGAACTATACGCAAAGTCTACGTAATGTGTTTTTCCCTCTGCAAATAAAATTTCATGCGCTCATTTTCTTAGTTTCGTGCAGCACAGTAACTACATCAAACACACTTAAATTCTGCTGCTCTGTTAGCTTCAAAAGTCCAAGTTCTGTTTGTATGCGGATTACATCAATGAATTGTAAAATTTTCCACTGCATATTTTCAACCTATTAATGAGTACGTTATTTTTATCTTAACTTACGTCATAACGTAATATTTAAGTAGGTAAAGAGGGTCAGACGGAACTGAAATGTCACTGCCTCATCACAAAGTAATTTAGTTTGCCTAATAATTTTTGTTTCATTATTTGCTATCATTGGTATAATTTGTTTATTCATAAACTTTATTTGGTTTGCTATTACAAATATTTGATTTATCGCAACTGTTTTGATATTCTGTAAAATGAATATTCATCCATAACGCTTGTAATAAAAAACTGTTCTGTGAAGAACAGGAAAATTAACATCAGTTTCTTTTCTTTTTGAGGCTACAGATTTCTATCACTTTATATTGCTTTACCCCCCCCCCCCACCCCATGAACCATGGACCTTGACGTTGGTGGGGAGGCTTGCGTGCCTCAGCGATACAGATGGCCGTACCGTAGGTGCAACCACAACGGAGGGGTATCTGTTGAGAGGCCAGACAAACGTGTGGTTCCTGAAGAGGGGCAGCAGCCTTTTCAGTAGTTACAGGGGCAACAGTCTGGATGATTGACTGATCTGGCCTTGTAACATTAACCAAAACGGCCTTGCAGTGCTGGTACTGCGAACGGCTGAAAGCAAGGGGAAACTACAGCCGTAATTTTTCCCGAGGAAATGCAGCTTTACTGAATGATTAAATGATGATGGCGTCCTCTTGGGTAAAATATTCCGGAGGTGAAATAGTCCCCCATTCGGATCTCCGGGTGGGGACTACTCAAGAGGACGTCGTAATCAGGAGAAAGAAAACTGGCGTTCTACGGATCGGAGCGTGGAATGTCAGATCCCTTAATCGGGCAGGTAGGTTAGAAAATTTAAAAAGGGAAATGGATAGGTTAAAGTTAGATATAGTGGGAATTAGTGAAGTTCGGTGGCAGGAGGAACAAGACTTTTGGTCAGGTGATTACAGGGTTATAAATACAAAATCAAATAGGGGTAATGCAGGAGTAGGTTTAATAATGAATAAAAAAAATAGGAGTGCGGGTTAGCTACTACAAACAGCATAGTGAACGCATTATTGTGGCCAAGATAGACACAAAGCCCATGCCTACTACAGTAGTACAAGTTTATATGCCAACTAGCTCTGCAGATGATGAAGAAATTGATGAAATGTATGACGAGATAAAAGAAATTATTCAGGTAGTGAAGGGAGACGAAAATTTAATAGTCATGGGAGACTGGAATTCGTCAGTAGGAAAAGGGAGAGAAGGAAGCATAGTAGGTGAATATGGACTGGGGGGAAGAAATGAAAGAGGAAGCCGCCTTGTAGAATTTTGCACAGAGAATGACTTAATCATAGCTAACACTTGGTTCAAGAATCATAAAAGAAGGTTGTATACCTGGAAGAATCCTGGAGCTACTAAAAGGTATCAGATAGATTATATAATGGTAAGACAGAGATTTAGGAACCAGGTTTTAAATTGTAAGATATTTCCAGGGGCAGATGTGGATTCTGACCACAATCTATTGGTTATGAACTGCAGATTGAAACTGAAGAAACTGCAAAAAGGTGAGAATTTAAGGAGCTGGGACCTGGATAAACTAACTAAACCAGAGGTTGTACAGTGTTTCAGGGAGAGCATAAGGGAACAGTTGACAGGAATGGGAGAAAGAAATACAGTAGAAGAAGAATGGGTAGCTCTGAGGGATGAAGTAGTGAAGGCAGCAGACGATCAAGTAGGTAAAAAGACGAGGGCTAATAGAAATCCTTGGGTAACAGAAGAAATATTGAATTTAATTGATGAAAGGAGAAAATATAAAAATGCAGTAAATGAAGCAGGCAAAAAGGAATACAAACGTCTCAAAAATGAGATCGACAGGAAGTGCAAAATGGCTAAGCAGGGATGGCTAGAGGATAAATGTAAGGATGTAGAGGCTTGTCTCACTTGGGGTAAGATAGATACTGCCTACAGGAAAATAAAAGAGACCTTTGGAGAGGAAAGAACCACTTGTATGAATATCAAGAACTCAGATGGATACCCAGTTCTAAGCAAAGAAGGGAAAGCAGAAAGGTGGAAGGAGTATATAGAGGGTTTATACAAGGGCGATGTGGTTGAGGACAATATTATGGAAATGGAAGAGGATGTAGACGAAGACGAAATGGGACATAAGATACTGCGTGAAGAGTTTGACAGAGCACTGAAAGACCTGAGTCGAAACAAGGCCCCGGGAGTAGACAACATTCCATTAGAACTACTGACGGCCTTGGGAGAGCCAGTCATGACAAAACTCTACCATCTGGTGAGCAAGATGTATGAGACAGGCGAAATACCCACAGACTTCAAGAAGAATATAATAATTCCAATCCCAAAGAAAGCAGGTGTTGACAGATGTGAAAATTACCGAACTATCAGTTTAATAAGTCACAGCTGCAAAATACTAACGCGAATTCTTTACAGACGAATGGAAAAACTGGTAGAAGCGGACCTAGGGGAAGATCAGTTTGGATTCCGTAGAAATGTTGGAACGCGTGAGGCAATACTAACCTTACGACTTATCTTAGAAGAAAGATTAAGAAAAGGCAAACCTACGTTTCTAGTATTTGTAGACTTAGAGAAAGCTTTTGACAACGTTAACTGGAATACTCTCTTTCAAATTCTGAAGGTGGCAGGGGTAAAATACAGGGAGCGAAAGGCTATTTACAAATTGTACAGAAACCAGATGGCAGTTATAAGAGTCGAGGGGCATGAAAGGGAAGCAGTGGTTGGGAAAGGAGTGAGACAGGGTTGTAGCCTCTCCCCGATGTTATTCAATCTGTATATTGAGCAAGCAGTAAAGGAAACAAAAGAAAAATTCGGAGTAGGTATCAAAATTCATGGAGAAGAAGTAAAAACTTTGAGGTTCGCCGATGACATTGTAATTCTGTCAGAGACAGCAAAAGACTTGGAAGAGCAGTTGAACGGAATGGGCAGTGTCTTGAAAGGAGGATATAAGATGAACATCAAGCAAAGCAAAACGAGGATAATGGAATGTAGTCAAATTAAATCGGGTGATGCTGAGGGAATTAGATTAGGAAATGAGACACTTAAAGTAGTAAAGGAGTTTTGCTATTTAGGGAGTAAAATAACTGACGATGGTCGAAGTAGAGAGGATATAAAATGTAGACTGGCAATGGCAAGGAAATCGTTTCTGAAGAAGAGAAATTTGTTAACTTCGAGTATAGATTGAAGTGTCAGGAAGTCGTTTGTGAAAGTATTTGTATGGAGTGTAGCCATGTATGGAAGTGAAACATGGACGATAACCAGTTTGGACAAGAAGAGAATAGAAGCTTTCGAAATGTGGTGCTACAGAAGAATGCTGAAGATAAGGTGGGTAGATCACGTAACTAATGAGGAGGTATTGAATAGGATTGGGGAGAAGAGAAGTTTGTGGCACAACTTGACTAGAAGAAGGGATCGGTTGGTAGGACATGTTTTGAGGCATCAAGGGATCACAGATTTAGCATTGGAGGGCAGCGTGGAGGGAACAAATCGTAGAGGGAGACCAAGAGATCAATACACTAAGCAGATTCAGAAGGATGTAGGTTGCAGTAGGTACTGGAAGATGAAGAAACTTGCACAGGATAGAGCAGCATGGAGAGCTGCATCAAACCAGTCTCAGGACTGAAGACCACAACAACAAACAACATATTGTTTTACGTGCGTATTTGTCACTTTTTTTAATATTCTATTTCTGAGCAGGAATGTAATTTTAATCCGCAGGGAGCGATGCGAAAACGTTTTAGCCATTAAATATTCATGGCGCTTTAGGTAATTTCATTCAAATATTCATAACTGAGCGAGCACAGGTCACTAAATATTTATACCATTATATAGAGAGGCTATCCATCCGTTAATAAAATCCTGTGATCATGCTTTTACTAGCCAGTGTTCAGTATTTCACTTAAATATTGAATACTGCTATAAACAAACGTTGATAGGAGACATTGTGTCAACTACGATCATTGTTTCTATGACGAGTTTACTGTTTGACCACTCATCTGCTAACAGAAAATACTTGCCAATCCTTTGTACTTCATATAGACAAAAGAGACGACACATTGAAATTGTTAACTTGTCACCTGTTCTACACAGGATCTTATTGTCGGTGTGCTTTCTTATTCGTTTCTGAGGCGTGAGCTCCGGCGCTCTGGCCTCAGACGGGCCGACCGCCGTGTCGTCCTCAGGCAGTGGCGTCATCTGAATGCGGTAAGGAGCGGCAGGGGTGGCCACACCGCTCTCCGTGCCGTTGTCGCATTTGCAGACCCCGGAGCCGCCACGTCTCAGACTAGCTTTCATTCTGCCTTCACGAGGCTTTGTGGACTCCGGTCCATTCCTGGCAGTACCGGGAATAGAAGCCAGGTAATCCGTGTACAAGGCACCGCTGACCACTCTTCTACAGAGACAGGCGTTTTTCGTGCGTAGTTCGTTTGTATTCTTACTTTTTTTTTTGGCTCATAACCTAAGAAGTATTATATGTCTTTCTATGACATTTTTTTCAATTTTCATACATATGTCATGTGGATAAATAACTCTGACGTCGGTATTTCGTTGCCAGGAAGGTGCACTACAACAGAAGAGCACACCAGAACGCTTTAAATAAAATACTTTGTTTCTCAGACGATTACAAAATTTTGCGTTCGTGTTCTCCCATAATGTAACAGCCAAAAACAGGTGACTCCTCACATTACTCGCACAAAAGTCTCAGCAAACACTAAAACCCCCTCCATGCATGATGCCGGTGCAGAATGCATATTGTAATGGACAGGCGTTTCACGAAGCAGATGTTGTTGTACACCATGAACTGCACATCAAAAATACACACATCAAAAAACTTTTGCATCACCTCAGATCGTGGACGAACGGTTATAGGCGCTTCATTCCGGAATCGCGCTGCTGCTACGGTCGCAGGTTAGAATCCTGCCTCGGGCATGGGTGTGTGTGTGTGATGTCCTTAGGTTAGTTAGGTTTAATTAGTTCTAAGTTCTAGGGGACTGATGACCTCAGAAGTTAAGTCCCATAGTGCTCAGAGCCATTTGAACCACCTTGCTGCACTAGCTGGGCACTGTGTCTAAGGCGTTTAGCCTGACGGGATTGCCTCCATACACGTCTCCGACGATTGTCTGGTTGAAGGCACATGCGACACTCATCAGTGAAGAGAACGTGATGCCAGTCCTGAGCCGTCCATTCGGCAAGTTTGTTGGGCCGATCTGTACCGCGCTACATGGTGTCGTGGTTGCTAAGATGGACGGACCTAGCCACGGACTTCGGTAGTGAAGTTACGCATCATGCAGCCTATTGCGCACAGTTTGAGTCGTAACATGACGTCCTGTGGCCGCACAAAAAGCATTATTCAACACGGTGGCAATGCTGTCAGGGTTCCTCCGAGCCACAGTCCGTAGGTAGCGGTCATCCACTGGTACTTGGGCGGCCTGAGCGAGGCATGTCATCCACAGTTCCTGTCTCTCTGTATCCGCTTCATGTCCGAACAACATCGGTTTGCTTCACTCCGAGACGCCTGGACTCTTCCCTTTTCGAGAGCCCTTCCTGGCACAAAGTAACAATGCGGCCGCGATCGAACCGCAATACTGACCGTCTAAGGCACGGTTGAACTACAGACAACACGAGCCGTGTACCTCCTTCCTGGTGGAATGACTGGAACTGACGGCTGTCGGAACCCTCCGTCTAATAGGCGCTGCTCATGCATGGTTGTTTAGATCTTTGGGCGGGTTTAGTGACATCTCTGAACAGTCAAAGGGACTGTGTGTGTGATACAACATCCACAGTCAACGTCCACCTTCAGGAGTTCTGGGAACCGGGGTGATACAAAACTATTTTTGGTGTGTGTATTATCACAAGAATGTGCACTCAGAGACAGCCACTAATTAATATACCAACCGCATCTAACGCCCATTAGTATCCAATAAAACGCCCTGTAAATGATGTACTTTTTTATGAACACTAAAGTCGTGACGCTAGGCGGAACAATAGCAAAAATCCCTACTTGATGCTGCACTATTGATTCTTAAGCCCGTGCTTTCGAACGTCAACGTTGGGCGTGCCGAGTTGAACGTGCGGCGGAAACCCCAGAGAAGCTGTGAGTCGGGCATACGGTACGTCTACCTCGACGTGATATACGCTATCAGAGCACTCTCCAGCGGCACTTGTCTGCTACATATGGCTCGCAAAACACGCTGTTGACGAAATGGACTGACGTAAAGTTCCTATGTTAGCTCTGTTAAAACGCACATTTCCGCCCTTTTCCTAGTCATGTTGTTTCGTCTACAGCACACATAAATAAAAGCTCCAATATCCATGAATATGTTATAAGGCTAAAAACAAAGTACCATATCCAGTCAATAAGGGGCTTATAAAAGTTCCATCACAAATAGTGCTATACAAATTTACTATTATTTAACCAGTTAGTTTAAATTGAACACTCTCATTTTTAGTAAAAGCCTGAGGTCATTCTTACTTGATCACTGTTCTTATTGAGTTGGAAATACAGAACTGGGAAACACAGAACTTGAAACAAAAAAGTGCAAATCGTCTGACTATAGGTAGTGCGCGCTGTCTTGTAGATAAAGCCAATCGATGAATCCCATTCCTGAGAAAGGGCGCACTTATATTTACCTAACTTCCAGTGTTATAGAATATACTTCTATTAAACTAACTAGGGAGTGTCAGAACGCGAAGATTAGTAAACAGCGAGATGCTAACCAGCAACACGTCACTTCCTACCTTACGGTTTAGCGAATCTACTCATTACCCTACACCACGCATATGTTGATTACGACAATACTTTGCGTCTTAATGTATGAAGGCTTTAACCATAGTTATTTTATTAAGTGACATTTAACTGTAACAAATTGTACGAAGAACAGTGAGTTTTTTACGGATTCTCACTGTGCCGTCGCCTTGAAACGACGCACTTCCTTAATACGCAAGATACAATAACTCTTCAACCACCAATATGACGTTTTCCATCATTTTATTGCAACAAATCGTATAATTAACGACTGGTTTTCGAGAGAGCCTCAATTTTCGGCTGCTTAGAAACGGTATATATACATACCGGCTTCAACTGAAAGCTGGTATGACGTCTGGCGACTCTGTACTGAAGGGAGATGCCGCCAAGTGACGTAGGCGGCGTTCTTCCCTCTCATTGGCCAACGTTTAAACGGACGTTCAGCGTATCTGTCGTGCCAGATATTGGCCTGCACGTTCGGAAAGACTCCCCAGCGTGCTTTTTCCACGCTATGGCGCCAGAAACTCGGCACGCTCAAGTTCCAACTTTCGAGTGTACGGTCCGCGTGCCGAGGGCTTAACAAGTAAACAGCACAGAGCACCCATGGAAACCGTTAGCTTGTACAATTTGAACAAGACAAAAAGAAGGAATTGTTTATTACGATATACTCTTAGTATTTCCAGTAAACTGAGTGACAAAGGAAATGAAGCACACAGAGGACATTGCAGGATGTCAGTAGAACTTCGTACACGGAAACGCAGCATCTGAGGGTATTGTATTGTATTGTTTTGTATTGAACTGGGGACCTAGAAACGACGGAGAGGCTTCGACCCCGCCGTAGCCCCTCAGTGGTTCACAGCCCCTCAACAGGCTGCAGCAGTCCGCTCGCGACCGCCGACCCACACCGAACCCAGGGTTATTGTGCGGTCCGGCGCCCAGTGGACCCTTCCGGGAACGTCTCACACCAGACGAGTGTAACCCCCGTCTTTGCGTGGTAGAGTAATTATGGTGTATGCGCACGTGGAGAAAGTGTTTGCGCAGCAATCAACGTCATAGTGTAACTGAGGCGGAATAAGGGGCACCAGCCCGCATTCGCTGAGGCAGATGGAAAACCGCCTTAAAAGCCATCCACAGGCTGGCCGGCACATGGGACCTCGACACCAATCCGCCGGGCGCATTCGTGCCGGGGATCGGCACGTCTTGCCGCCCGGAAAGCAGTTCGTTAGGCCGCGCGGCTAACCGGGCGGGCATCGGAGGGTAACTAAATGATTAAGAGTTGCAGTTCCCTGTGACAAGCAGAATGGCCACCAGAGGGCACTAGTATTCGTGTACATGTTCATCGATACTCCGCAAACCGTCGCACGGTGCTTGGCGGAGGGTACCCTTTACCAGAACTACTCGTTTGATTTCCTGTTCCACTGGCAGGTAGTGCGAGGTAGAATCGACTATCTTTCTGCCTCGTTGTGAGCCGTAGTTTTTCGTATCTTATCTTCGTGGTCCCTAAACGAAGTGCATTTCGACGACAGTAACGTCGTGAATAATGCGTGAATGTGGTCTAAAGTAAAAATGTAGGTCATTGTTCTACTGATAAAACTGTACGAACTAGTGTGAGAAAGTTTTAAGATAGTCTGAATGCAGAGGACGGGGAATTTTTTATCACAATATCTTAATTAAGTTTCTTGTAAAAGGCAAGCCAATTCTAGTGAAAATGAAAAGAGATAATAATTTAAAGTATAAACAAAATATCAGAATGCTGAATATTTATTTCGGGAAATAGTACAGTTCGAAAGTCTGTTATTTGTTGATTTGTTAGTCATGAAAAGCGCGGACTAACGCTGGGGAATACTGTTTTGTTATTGGCTTTAAGGAAAACTGACCAATCAGAACGGAAATATGGAATGCTTACAGCAGTGTAAGGAGTCGGAGGCCAGTCCTTCGATGGTACGGTCGTGTGTAGTACGAGCTCCGAAGGAAGCTGTAATTTGCCGGTTTTAGTTATGCTACGTGTTGAGAAGTGTTTAAAAGTGAATGGATGTTTATTCCGGTGCGGTTTTTTAGAATGTACGGACGTTTAAAGTAATTTTGTGTATGAGAGAAAACAGTGATTCCGCGTGGCATATTGAACAGATCGGTGACTAAAAACTTGAGTGCATTTAGACACCGATGAACTAAATAGCATGGCGAGCATTTTCATTTAAGAACAATCCGTGCTTAGTAGCTGTTCTGATTTCGGGGAAATACGTTACCATAAACTTACTAACGTGAATGAAAGCTCGGCGAAGTGGCCGAGCGGTTCTACGCTCTTCAGTCTGGAACCGCGCGACCGCTACGGTCGCAGGTTCGAATCCTGCCTCGGGCATGGATGTGTGTGATGTCCTTAGGTCAGTTAGGTTTAAGTAGTTATAAGTTCTAGGGGACTGATGACCTCAGCTGTGAAGTCCCATAGTGCTCAGAGCCATTTGAACCATTTGTTAAGTCCCATAGTGCTCAGAGCCATTTGAACCATTTTTGTGAATGAGAGGATTCGTGCATGGCTGTGTTAAGATTAGCACGGGCTTGGCTGTGAACGTGTACATTATCAAGGTTCAGAATATACCGAAGTTTTGCCAGTATTTCCACCTTTCATTCCAAATTAAGACCTTTCCCGATTCTTAGAATAGTTACGTTGTATGCAGCCTGGTGCGAGTTGCACTACGGTAGGTTTCTGCTCGGCTTCCCTACCGGCTATCTGCTGCAACGAGTTGACAGGCAGGTGAAGGTAATGGACGAAGAAGAACCGCGCCGCCGCACAGTGGCCAGATTAGTGGGGCATTCGGATGCGACAGTGGCGTGATGTTGGTCAGCATGGGAAGGCGAAGGCAGGCACACTCGTGGTCAAGGTTGCTATCAACCACGTGTGACCAGCACGGCCGAGGATCGCCGCATTGTGCACCAGGCACACGGCAACGCCTTCACATACATCTGCGCCTGCCGTCAGAGAACACAACACCCTGCAACAGTCTGTGTTGTCCCGCGACACTGGCCGGAGACTAGACAAGCGAGACTAGGGAAGTGCTGCCCCATGCACAGTTTGGACTGGTGTCGAGCATGAAATGCTGATGAATGGCGCCGCACAGTGTTCAGCGATGGATCGCTGCTCTGCACTGCGCTGCATGACCCTCGTCGGGAAGTATGGCGCCGATCTGGGCAGGGATCAAATTCTTCCACTGTTTCGGAGTGTCACAGTTGTGTTACTGCTGTGCAGGGCCATGGGATGTCAGTTCACGTCGCGGCCGGTGGTGATAACTGGAACTGTGGCGGCACAACGGTACTTTACAAACTTCCCACACCCTCACTTATTACCTCATCTACATCTACGTGATTACTCTGCTATTCACAATAAATTGCCTGGCAGAGGGTTCAAGGAACCACCTTCAAGATGTCTCTCTACCGTTCCACTCTCAAACGGCACGCGGGAAAAACGAGCACTTAAGTTATTCTGTGCGAGCTCTGATTTCTCTTATTTTATCGTGATGATCATTTCTCCCTATGTAGGTGGGTGCCAACAATGTTTTCGCAATCGGAGAAAAAAAATGGTGATCGAAATTTCATGAAGAGATCCCGTCGCAACGGAAAACGCCAGTGTTTCAATGATCGCCTCTCCAATTCACGTATCACGTCTGTGGCACTGTCTCCCCAATTTTGCGATAGTACGAAACGAGCCGCCCATCTTTCAACTTTTTCGATGTCATCCGTGAGTCCCACCTGATGCGGATCCCACACCGCACAGCAGTACTCCAGAATAGGGCGGACAAGCGTGGTGTAAGCAGTCTCTATAGTAGACAGACCTGTTGCACCTTCTAAGTGTTCTGCCAATGAATCGCAGTCTTTGGTTTGCTCTACCCACAACATTATCTATGTGGTCGTTGCAATTTAGGTTATTTGTAATTGTAATCCCTTAGTATTTCGTTGAATTTACAGCCTTAAGATTTGTGTTATTTATCGCGTAATCGAAATTTAACGGATTTCTTTTAGTACTAATGTGAATAACTTCATACTTTCCTTTATTCAGGGTCAATTGCCACTTTTCGCACCAAACAGATATCTTACCTAAATCATTTTGCAATTCGTTTTAGTCCTCTGATGACTTTAGAAGACGGTAAATGATAGCATCATCTGCAAATAATCTGAGACGGCTACTCAGATTCTCTCGTATGTCGTTAATATAGATCAGGAACAATAGAGGGCCTATAATACTACCTTGGGGAACACCGGATATTACTCCTTTTTTACGAGGTGACTTTCCGTCTGTTACTACGAGCTGTGACCTTACTGTCAGGAAATCACAAATCCAGCTGCATAACTGAGGCGATATTCCAAAGGCAAGCAGTTTGGTTACAAGACGCGTGTGAGGAAAGCCTTCTGGAAATCTAAAAATAAGGAACCAATTTGACATCCCCTGTCGATAGCACTCATTACTTCATGAGTATAAAGAGCTAGTTGTGTTTAACAAGAACGATGTTTCCTGAATCCGTGCTGACTGTGTGTCAATAAATCATTTTCTTCGAGGTACTTCATAATGTTCGAACATACTATATGTTGCAAAACCCTACTGCAAATTGACGTTAGTGTAATGGGCCTGTAATTCAGCGGATTACTCCTATTTGCGTTTTTGGGTATTGGTGTGACTTGAACAATTTTCCAGTCTTTAGGTACGGAACTTTGTGCGAGCGAGCGGTTGTATATAATTGCTGCGTCCTGCGTCAGTATCATGGTGAATTTTCGAACAGGACTAAGCTCTTCTATATACGACACGCGTGTCTTTGAACTGTCTGCGAAGAGTTGAGATGCTCCAGCGGCCTGAAACATCTCCAGATCGGTACCCGATAGAACAGACGTGGCCAGTTGAGATGCTCCAGTGGCTTGAAACATCTCCAGATCGGTACCCGCTAGAACAGACGTGGCCAGCTCGCATGTCAACTCCATCCCAGCGTCATATTCTAGGATATCAAGGACCAGTTGCAATAGTTGTCGGCCACCTTGCCCCAGGAGAGGATAGAACAGCCTTATCATACTCTTCCCGAAGGGATTAGTATACACATCCAAGCCGGGGATCGGGATGAGGGAGTAGAACGTCATAGTTATTACTGGGCTCGTACTGTCAAATTAAATCACTGAAATAATATCACATACACTCTCAATACTTGCTTGCTTATTTTCGATTTCTCCTCCCCTTCTGGACGCTTTACCTTTTTTTTTTTTTTTGTCAGGCAGCATAAGAGACTATGCCAACGTAACTCCCAACTGCTTCGATAAGCCTTACAATATAATAATTGGAAGCAGAGAGCAGTGGGAAAAAACAGTTCGTCTTGTAAAGTCATCAGATGATCAAAACGTACGGGTGACATCGTTTGGTTCACTGATGGGTCTAAAATAGACCAAGGCGTTGGGGCAGGGGTGTACGGGTTTCAGCCAAGACTGTAGGGCATCATCTCTCTAGGAAACTGGCCTCTGTATTCCAAGCTGAAGTTACTGCAGTCAGGGCACGTGTGGAGGAGAATATGCGTAGTTGTTACAAGGACCGTAGCGTCTACATCTATTCAGACAGCCACGCAGCTCTGAAATCATTGGCAGCTCCTGCAACAAGATCTAAGATTGTTGTAGAATGCCACAGGGCTCTGGTGGAGCTAGGGGGAAGCAATAGGGTGAACCTAGTGTGGGTTCCTGGCCACTCAGGGATCTGTGGCAACAACTCCATTCATTGGACCGGAACCTGTCCTGACAATCACCAAGGCTGTGATTAAATTAGAACTATGGAACTGGCTTAGGAAACAGCACGTAGGATATTGGACCAAGGCCCATAAACAAAAACATGTTAAGGTATTTATGCCGAAGCCATGTTTTAAAAGAAGCTCTGTAGTCCTGGGATTGAACAGGAAAGAGATCGCGCAGTGGTTAGACACTGGACTCGCATTCGGGAGGACGACGGTTCAATCCCGCGTCCGGCCATTCTGATTTAGGTTTTCCGTGATTTCCCTAAATCACTCCAGGCAAATGCCGGGATGGTTCCTCTCAAAGGGCACGGCCGAATTCCTTCCCCATCCTTCCCTAATCCGATGAGACCGATGACCTCGCTGTCTGGTCTCCTTCCCCGAAACCAACCAACCAACCAACCAGGAAAGAGATCGAACTCATGACTGGATTGGTGACCGGCTGTGGGAACCTTAAAAAACACCTACACACAATGGGTACAACGGAAGAGGACCCTAAATGTAGGATCTGTGATGAGGGTGAAGAAACTGCATCACCTAACCTTCGAATGCATGGCATTAGAAAGTAAGAGATACAGAATCTTCGGGACAACTAGACCTGAAGAAATTGTGTCTAACAAAAAAACTGGTAGAGGGTCTTCTTGCACTATTTAAGGGCACTGGTTGCCTTTACTAGATATACAGCGAGCGATACCGCACAATAAAATTAGTTTCGGTGCGGCCAGTTGCGGGTTAGACCTAAGCTGTTTTAGCTTCCCTGTTATAATCAAATCAAAAATCAATCAATGCCAACGTAACGTATAACCACGCCGTATTAAAAAAAATAAATAAAAAAAACTGTGTAGGTTAGGTCAGCAAGAGGGAGACATGAATTTACTGGAAGCCATTCGATACACTTCCGCAGTATCGTTTAGTGGACAAAATGCGAGCTTTTGGTCTAGTGGACCAGCTATGTGATGGATTCAAGGCTTCCTAATGGACAGAACTCAACACCTTGTTCTTAACGGAACGAAATAATAACATGTTTGCTGTATTAGAGATTACTGCAGCGGAGTGCTATAAATTTCGTAGCTGTTCATTACACTCATACAACGGCGTGGAAAAAGTTAAATATGAAAGTAGCTTTGGCATGAAGTATCGCTGCCAAGGAACATAACTCTATGAAACTTGAATCATACATGGGAAGAACTGCTACAGTATGCGCCTCAAGGTCACAAGCAATGAGAGGAACACGAGTGACGCATCTGTTCAAAGACAATAATTACACTGAAGTCAGCCCCATTAACGATGCTCCCCTGAACACTAGAACATTCAGGAAATGGTTCTCAGTGGGGTGCGTGACCACCACGTGCTGCCAGGCTGGATACAAGTTTGGTGACGAGTTCCTGTGGCAGGACGTTCCGTTCCCTTCGTCTAACAGCGCGCCTCACAACTACTCGGTGTTCGTCGGTGCACGCGGACACTAACGTTTTTAACAAAAGTACGAAATTACGGGATACCAAACAGAATTCGTGAATGGGCTGAAGATATTTCGGTAAGGAGGACGCAGTATGGATGGAGGGTCAGATGAAGATGTTGAGGTAGCTCCAGATATGCCCAAGTTAGTGTGTTAGGACCCTTTCTGGTCATGTTGTCTCTTAATGACCTTTCAGACAGTACTGATAGTAACCGCAGATGTTTTGAAGACGATGTAATTACCTATAACGAAGTACTATCCGAAGAAAGCTGCACAAATATCGAGTTAGATATTGATAAGGTCAGTCTGGTGAAAAGAAAGAAAACTTGCTTTACATGAACAGAAATGTAAAATGATACACTTCATAAGACGCAGAAAAGTGTGTCCAATAACTATGACATCAACAATTTCAATTTACTTATATGATAATTTTTAGGGCCATGAAATGGAACGGTCACATAGACTCAGTGGTGGTCTGTGCAGGTAATACAATACTACTCAGTCTGCAAAAGAGGATTCTTACAACAAAAAAAAAAAAAACTCGTTCAATCAATCCTACAACAATGCTCAAGTGTGTGGGACCCGTACCAAATAGGTCTAACAGGGAACACAGAACGTATACAAGGAACAGAATCACGTATGGTCACACCTTTGTATCACTCAACGGGATACTGAAATAATTGAACTGACGGACGATTGAGGATGGACGTCAGCTACTCTGTGATAGCAAATTACAAAATTTTAAGAATTCATATTACATAAAGAACGTAGGAATATACTTTTGTAAGGCTTGACGTGGTCGATAATGTGGAAAAGCGGTCAAATACTCGATCGTACAACACGTGGTGTGTTAAATTCTGTAATGACATTTTATGATCTAAAGGTGATTTCTAGCACAATCGAAATCGGTCGTATTTTTTAATTTGCGATCGAGACAAAAAATGTTTGGAATGCGAAGAAACATTAACATCTGGTACAATTTTAATTACCCTTCACACGTATAGGATGCTGAAAGAAGAATTCTCTTTTTTGAGAGGTGGCAGTATGGACCGAAAGAATACAAAAACGTATAGTAAAGATGGCCTCTAAAACGCATACCTTAAAAGTTGCTTGACTTGTTCATCTTCACATCTGTGAAACATATCTCTTTAACTTCAAACTTCTTTGCTATTACGAACGACCTACAGAATGCAGCAAATAAATGAGTAAGCAAATGAGAGCACATTCTGTTACGGCGAAACAGCAGAGGTTCTGACGTAATGTCTTTCCTACTACATGCAGGCTCTACTTGTGAGCCACTGCTAAAGGAGGTGCTCAATATATCTCTTCTTTACGTCGTTTCTGTAGTGCTTGTACATCATTATAAGTCTTCATACACCAAAGATTTTAAATGTCTCCACAACGAAAAAACCAATAGAATACAATCAAGAGAACGACCTGGCCAACGTACATGACCTCCCCGATCAATCCATTTCCCGATAAATGTCTGTTTGAGGGTGTGAGGTGTTCTCGGACATTTCGGAGAAAATGAGCTCGTGCTCCATCATGCATGAACCGTATCTCTAGCCGTTGTTGGAACCGTACGTACTCCAGCAGTTTGATATGAACTGAAGGTACCTTGCCTAACTCAGCTTTTTTTCGTAATATGTACGGCGCTATTAGCCTATCGCCAATAACTATTGCACATATATTAATTGGAAGTCGGCGTTTATACCTTGCTCGTTCAGCTGTATGTGAATCTGCATCAGTCGACACTTCGCTATTAAAACTGACGTTGGCATCTCTCGCGAAACCAGCCTCTGTGAACAGTACCTTTGGTGCGTAAAGTGATCTTCACATCTTCGCAACAGCAGCCGTATGCTGTACCCGTGGACGATAACAGTCGAATGTGACCTCATTTGTTTACTGCAGTCTGTAGGTTGTTCGTAATAGAAAAGAGCTTACAGCAGCAGAGATGTGTCACACAGCGTAACTGAACAACTGCTCAAAGCTCTTAAGGTACGCATTTTAGAGCCCACGTTTACTGGACTTCTTTTTCTTGTTTTCGTCCATACTGAAACATCCCCTTAGAAAAATTTAATGAATTACTGTGCTGGTAAACCCCTTACGTTATTTGATTTTCAAACAGCTGAGCAAAACTGAACGTACTCAGACATTTCTCTCTTTACTTATTCTGATCAACACTATACTATCACACAATATTTTTAGCGCAACGCAATCTGACTTTCAATAATCCCTACAAAAGAATGGCCCTGACTAACAGTAACCTATACCTTTCATGAATCACTTACCTCACAAAAATCTTCGTTACTCGAACTACTGCAATACAGCGAGCGCCAATACTGCCAGCTAAATAAAAGATTCCATCTACTGAAGGCACTAACTACTGATAGGCATACTAAGCAAATTTTGATAGAGAACAAACAATGTATTTACCTTGATAGTGTTCAAAAGTCCAGATCGTCCGCTCTCAAAACTCCG
Source organism: Schistocerca nitens (assembly GCF_023898315.1). Classification (NCBI taxonomy): domain Eukaryota; kingdom Metazoa; phylum Arthropoda; class Insecta; order Orthoptera; family Acrididae; genus Schistocerca; species Schistocerca nitens. The sequence goes on from NC_064614.1 coordinate 2,894,602, forward strand.
CCATCTCTCTCCCCACATCCACCACTGCTGGCGGCTCACCTCCAACTGCGCAACGCTACGCGCTGTTCGCATCCAACTGCCCAACACTACAATAGCAAAAATTCCAACAATGCAAACCAGCCACAGACTGCACACAGCACAGTCAGTGATTTTCATACAGAGCGCTACGTGGCGCTACCAGCATAAAAACCTAAACAGCCTACCTACAATACCACCACCGCTTAAAATATGGAATAAAAAAATGGTTCAAAATGGCTCTGAGCACTATGGGACTTAACTGCTGAGGTCATCAGTCCCCTAGAACTTAGAATTACTTAAACCTAACTAACATAAGGACATCACATACACCCATGCCCGAGGCAGGATTCGAACCTGCGACCGTAGTAACAGCGCGGTTCCAGACTGTAGTGCCTAGAACCGCTCGGCTACTCCGACCGGCAAAATATGGAATACTTTTTTAACACCCTGTATGCGTAGACGCACAATAACTGCTTAGGTTCGATGACTGGAGCAAGGATCGACAGTTGACAATGTAAATGATTTCATTTTATCCATTGCTGTCAGTGTTGCTTCCGTGACTATATGACTTTCGTAAAATAACAAAGCAAATCGCCTTCAGTCACAAATAATGGTGTATTTTAATGCACGATGCTTTTCGAGCCCTTGGGGGCTCATCTTCAGGTGCTGGATCGGCCTACGTCTTTTTTCAAATTTAAGTTTATATTCGTTCTGTTACATAAATGTATTTACAAAGTGGCACCTTGTGAATACAAGTTTTTACAAAACTAAGACATCGGAAAATTACTTACTACTTACAGTAGTGATTATATGGTTTTGAAGTACAAGATGGGTAGTCATACTTATGTAGATATATACACTTATCATCCTACAGCTCATTTGTGAACACAATTCAAAAAAAGTCAAGGAATATCATAATGTAAGGATCCTACGATTCTACATATACACAGGTTTTTATTTTTATTTTAAGGAAGATGAAAATTTGTTACATTATTATTTATACATAAATTCGATTCGTAGAGCAGTTATTTGTACGGATATCAGATGCGATTATTTATTATGAAATTCTTGTACTAATAAATATTTGTTTTCTTAGGATCTGAAAATACTGTGGTTGTTAAAGGGCCACAGTTTTTTTCAGTGTTCCAGGAAGGATCGGACAACACAATATTATTGCACACATCTTGCGAAATGACCACGAATGGACATTCTGAGGAATTAGATTTCATACGGAGGCTTGTCGACCGTCGATCTCCCCGCACGCCATCCACGATTTAAACAAAAAGAAGGTTGACATGGTAGTGGGACCAGAAGTACCCTCCACCACACGCCGTGACACGGACAAGACGTATCTTCTACGACATGCCGTAATGTTGGTCGCAGACTTTAGACGCAATTGCAAAATTCGATAGCAATTGAGTGCTGATGGTTAAGGATCGACGAAAATGAAGAAACAGAAAAGAGCTATTAGAAAGCGTTTTTTATAGGAAAGGTATTGCACTAAGTTTGCAAGATAAGTGTGTAAGATTCAAACACCTGCCACATCACGCAACATAGCATTAACGTACGCAGAACAGGAACTGCTGGTCGACACCGCCACCCCCGGTAAGCGGCCTGCAACTTTTCCTCAGCTCCCCCGTCGCCGTGGCGCCTGTTAGCTGCGTCTCACACCGGCGCTCATTTCGCTCCCGCCAAGTCCCATTACAACTCACTTTCCGGCGACCACTCCAAACTTCTCTGCAAAGCCCGCTAACGACGCCATCTTTTCATAGGCCTCTCGCCAAACACATAATCGAACTTGTAATTGAAGACCTCGGCGCTCCAACACGCCCCAACACCTGGTCCTCTTAGGACGTCCTCCACCACAGCGCGGAACACACAACTGCACAGGTACCTCCCGTCACTCTTTCCATAGTGATACCCACTGCGATCTACCTACTGTTTATTGCCAAGTACACCGAGACCACATCAATGTAAGTGCATAGATCGACAAATCCACAACCTTCGTCGCACATTTATCTTTTAAACCCTTCATCTTGTTGTTTCATATGAAGATGTTTTCCTACGTCTGCCCTTCAGTTTTTGACATTGTTTCTCTGCTATGTAGCGAACGAATAAATTAAATTAAAAACTGTACTTAATACGTATTTTTCCCGCTTCCAGGCATAAATAAACTACAAGATTGCTCGACTACGGAAAATTAAATATAGCTGACATCGCTGTGTTCAGATGGTTCAAATGGCTCTGAGCACTATGGGACTTAACATCTTAGGTCATCAGTTCCATAGACGTTAGAACTACTTAAACCTAACTAACCTAAGGACAGCACACGCATCCATGTCCGAGGCAGGATTCGAACCTGCGACCGTAGCGGTCGCGCGGTTCCAGACTAAAGCGCCTAGAACCGCTCGGCCACACCGGCCGGCCATCGCTGTGTCCTGCATAAAATCTGCGTCACATGAAGAGGCTGAGAGATACAAACGCAAGTTCAACACCCATCATTTCTTTATCTGTAACTGCCACACGACGGCTGTCTTCATATGTGGCAGATTCTTTTAACTAATGGCTAAAAAATGGCTCTGAGCGCTATGGGACTCAACTGCTGTGGTCATAAGTCCCCTAGAATTTAGAACTAGTTAAACCTAACTAACCTAAGGACATCACACACATCCATGGCCGAGGCAGGATTCGAACCTGCGACCGGAGCAGTCGCACGGTTCCGGACTGCGCGCCTAGAACCGCGAGACCACCGCGGCCGGCTTTTAACTAATGGCTCTTAATACCTTTTCACAGAGAGAAAGAAACTATACTTCATAGCGACGACATCACCCGTAACTGAATCGTTAATAAATTCTTAAATCTTCTATTGTTGAAGGAATGCCGGCAACGCAGTTGCAGGGTAAATTGAAAGTACGAATCAGTTTGACTTGGACTGTAAGAGTGGTTGGTTTTAGTAACTGTTATACAACTTATTAACTATTACATCCTCGCATAAGACCCATTCTTACATAATTTTGCACAACACCATCTAGTCTATGTAGTACTAATGCTGCAAAGTCTAATATGATATCGCTGCTCATCTTAATTTAGGCACTTCCTTAAGAAGTAGCAACTGAGGCGTCTCTATCGAAGCACGAAACGAAAATATATCAATCCTAATAACCAGTTTCACTTAAAAGAGGATTTGGAAATACTAATGATTAATTAAACGTCGATAAAAGTGCATCAGTAAACCAGATAATACTTTCCTTATACAGAATCCAATTTCATTTTCGCAATCCTCTGAAAAAATGCATCAAAATAACACTCTGTTTGATATTTATTTTGGCATTTTTCTATTAATTTTTATTTCTGTTTGTTTATAGCACTTCCACGTTCCCATTCAACTCATTTCAATCAGTATACACTGATGAGCCAACAAAGTGTTATGACCACCTGCTTAACACCTTGTTTCTCCGTCTTTGGAACTAAATACATACCCGATTCTGCGTATCAGGGATCCGAGTCTTTGTTGATAGGTTTGTGGTGGTCTGTAGCACTGAATGTCTGCAGACCGGCTATGGAGTTTGCGTGAACAACAGGCCGCTGATTTGCGGACGCGGTACGGCGCCCGATAGCGACCCAGACGGGTTCCACAGGATTTACATCAGGCGAATATGGTCACAGAGACATCAAGGTGAGTTCACTACAATGCTCCGATACACGGACAGTTATACTGCCGAAAGATAAGATCTTCAAATGGTTCAAATGGCTCTGAGCACTATGCGACTCAACTTCTGAGGTCATCAGTCGCCTAGAACTTAGAACTAATTAAACCTAACTAACCTAAGGACATCACACACATCCATGCCCGAGGCAGGATTCGAACCTGCGACCGTAGCGGTCACGCGGTTCCAGACTGAAGCGCCTTTAACCGCACGGCCACACCGGCCGGCTGATAAGATCTTCGTCGGGGAAGACATCGAGCATGAAGGGAAGCAGGTGGTTTATAGCTGTCAGCGTGCCTTCGATTAGTACACAGGCCCCATAGTCCCTTGCGAGCGCAGGAGAATGTTTCCCACAGCATAACGCTGCACCCACCAGCCTATCTCCGTGGCGTGCTGCACATTTCGAGCCGCCGTTCACCTCGATGACGGCGTTTGTGGAGACGACCAGCGACCCAGTGTAGAAGAAACATGGTTCACCTGAAGAGCCGACACTTTTCCCTCGATCGATGGCCGAATCGTGATTGCCCCGTGCCCACTGCAATCGTATCTGACGACGTCGTAGGGTCGACATGTGAACGCGTAGGGGTCGTCTGTTGCCGAGCTCCATGTTCAGCAACGCACGATGAACGGTGTGCTCCGAAACACTCGCGCGTGCGCCAGCGTTGTGTTCTTTCGGCAGCGATGCCACTATCCTACTTTCCAGAAGAGACAAGCCTATGAACCGTGTGTTATCTGAAGAGTCGTGGACGTCCAACCATTTAGCGCCTAGTGGTAGTTTCACTGTCCTTCTACCTCTTTCCACGGACGCTCACGACAGTAGCACGTGAACATTCGACCACCTTCACCGTTTCCGAGATATTCGTTCACAGGCTCTGTGTAATAACAATCTGCTCTTTGTCAAAGTCGCTTCTCTCAACGGATTTGCCGGCCGTTGTGGCAGAGCGGTTCTAGGCGCTTCGGTCTCGAACCGCGCGACCGCTACGGTCACAGGTTCGAATCCTGCCTCGGGCATGGATGTGTGTGATGTCCTTAGGTTAGTTAGGTTTAAGTAGTTCTAAGTTCTAGGGGGACTGATGACATCAGGTGTTAAGTCGCATAGTGCTAAGAACCATTTGAACCATTCAACCGATTTCCTCAGTTGCAGACCATATTTCGCTAGGGTGATCACCTGTAAGTGTTTGTTTTGCTTACACACTTCCGCTACCGCGTCACGTGCCCTCAACGCCAGCAGGCAGCATCAAATGTCGCCGTGGGCAGTGGTCATAATATTTTGGCATATCAGTGTACAGTGGTGGGCAAAGCGTAAAGACGAACGTAAATGTAGCACGATGTGTCACTGCGAAATAACAAAGCTCGACGAGACTTGGTCTGTACATACAGAGAACTCCTAGAGTTTAGTATAGAACGTAACAGACAGATAAACCCAATGAGGGAACGCAAACGAAACTTTCAGTCAAAGATAATAATTACACCCACGTCACCGCAATTTATGATAGTCCCCGGACATTAAAAAAGGAGGAACGTTGTTCTTAATAGGGTATGTGATCATCACGGACACAATACATTTTTTGCAACGTACTTCCACACTGGCAAGAATGTTGGTAAGGTGTTTTGTTGCAAAAAATCAAATGTGTGTGAAATCTTATGGGACTAAACTGCTAAGGTCATCAGTCCCTAAGCTTACACACTACTTAACCTAAATTATCCTAAGGACAAACAGACACACCTATGTCCGAGGGAGGACTCGAACCTCCGCCGGGACCTTTTGCTGTAAAGAATGCACCTTGTTTAAAGAGTTGGAGGTCAGTACGTCCATGCAACATTACGACTGGCACACACCTTAACGCCTGGGCCACTAAATCGATAATGTTCGCTTCAGTCCGGAACCGCGCAGCTGCTGCGGTCGCAGTTTCTAATCCTGCCTCGGGCATGGATGTGTGTGACGTTCTTAGGTTTAAGTAGTTCTAAGTCTAGAGGACTGATGACCTCAGATGTTAAGTCCCATAGTGCTTAGCGCCATTTGAACCATTTGATAATGTTCGACAATGTTCCCGCCTCTCGCCATATGAGGGCACATCCAGTGCAATCGTTTTCGTGGTCCATGTGCAATGGTGTTGGGACAGTTAATGCTGCCTGAACATACTGACCTCCAAATCTTTAAACATGGTACACTCATCTCTCAACGTAATTGTGACCCTGTATTCTTTCGCATCTGCGTCTTTGCTGGGGTGCATTCGGTCCTGAGTTCATTTTTACGGGTGTCAATGCGCGACATTACAAAAGACGGGACATGTTTCTTAATAGGGTGTGTGATCGCCGAGGACGCGTTAAACAGAGCAGGCAGAGGAGCTGTTGTATCGAGAGGATATTCGGCAAATGGACTGTCCTGCGCATTCTCCCGATGTAAACCCCACCGAGCACGCGTGGGATGCACCGCAGAGACCTATTGCAGCACGTCCACGTATACCAACGACCATCCCACAGTTTCCCAGGGCTCCATCATAAGTCGCGGTGACTGCAGTCTAATTACTGTACTTGAATAACAGTATAATATGTATTTGTCTCATTGCGTATTTCTTTCAGCTGTAGCAGTTCTCTATCCAAGTTTGTGATATAAACACGGTTTGCGTGCAAGCAGCACTAGTAATATGTGAGGGATTCCGGACGTGATTTTTTTGCACTGAGTTATCCAAGTAGTTGTCGATCAATACAACGTAAAACTATATGAAGCTTAGTGTGGTTCGTAAGACAGATCGTATTTCTGATGTAGAACTTGCATGGCACCACAGGAATGATGTCAACAGGCACCAGAACAAAAAAAAAAAAAAAAAAAAAGCCAAGTGGGATTAGGATTCGCACTGAGGGTTCCGTAAAATTATGGATATAGAGTGTTCATCCGTTCTGGGAATCGAGAAAGTTGACTATTGTTGTCTATTATCGACATCGATCTGACAACATATCGATCCCACGTATTTCAAGATTTCCGAGAATGTTTTAAACATAATACGTACCCTGAGAAGCCAAAACATCAGGGTACATATTATGGTTAAAACATTCTCGGAAATCTTGAAATACCTGGGATCGATATGTTGTCAGAATGATGTCGATAATAAACGAAGCAAGGAAACAAAAGAAAAATTCGGAGTAGGTATTAAAATCCATGGAGAAGAAACAGAAACCTTAAGGTTCGCTGATGACATTGTAATTCTGCCAGAGACAGCTTAGGACTTGGAAGAGCAGTTGAACGAAATGGACAGTGTCTTGAAAGGAGGATATAAGATGAACATCAACAAAAGCAAAACGAGGATAATGGAATGTAGTGGAATGAAGTCGGGTGATTCTGAGGGAATTAGATTAGGAAATGAGACGCTTAAAGTAGTAAAGGAGTTTTGCTATTTGGGGAGCAAAATAACTGACGATGGTCGAAGTAGAGAGGATATAAAATGTAGACTGGGAACGGCAAGGAAATCGTTTCTGAAAAAGAGAAATTTGTTAACATCGAGTATATATTTAAGTGTCAGCAACTCATTTTTGAAAGTATTTGTATGGAGTGTAGCCATGTATGGAAGTGAAACATGGACGATAAATAGTTTGGACAAGAAGAGAATAGAAGCTTTCGAAATGTGGTGCTACAGAAGGATGTTGAAGATTAGATGGGTAGATCACATAACTAATGAGAAGGTACTGAATAGAATTGGAGAGAAGAGAAATTTGTGGCACAACTCGACTAGAAGAAGGGATCGGTTGGTAGGACATGTGTTGAGGCATCAAGGGATCAGCTATTTAGTATTGGAGGGCAGCGTGGAGGGTATAAATCGTAGAGGGAGACCAAGAGATGAATACACTAAGCAGATTCAGAAGGATGTAGGCTGCAGTACGTACTGGGAGATGATGAGGCTTGTACAGGATAGAGTAGCATGGAGAGCTACATCACACCAGGCTCAGGACTGAAGACCACAACAACAACAACAACAACAACAAGCCAAAACAATATGACCACAGCCCAGTGCGACGTTCGATGCCGCCTGGTGGCGTAGCGGCCACGTGGCGCGGTAATGAAAGTGTGTGCGCGGAGCACAGACGGCCGGATGACCACCCTGCCGAAGACAGATTACATTACATTAGATTAGATTCAGGTTTCGTTCCGTAGATCCATTCTCGTGGGCTGCAAATGACGAAATCCATTGAGACAAGTGACTTTGACATAGGGCAGACTATTAAGGCTCAGAGCCTGTGAACGAGTACCTCGGAAACGGCGAAGCTGTCGTGAGCATCCGTGGAAAGAGGTAGAAGGACAGTGAAACTACCACTAGCCGCTAAATGGTTGGATGTCCAGGGCTCTTCACAGAATATGGGGTTCAGAGGCTTTTCCCCTCTGTAAAGTGGGATCTGTGGCAAGTCTGCCGAAAGAGTACAACGCTGGTGCACACACAAAAGTTTTCGAGCACACTGTTCATCGTACATTGTAGTATACGGAGCTCCGCAGCAGACCAACCTACGTGTTCGTGAGTTGACCCGACGACATCGTCAATTACGATTGCAGTGGACACGGGACTACGGGATTCGACCGCCGATCAGTGGAAACGTGTCAGCCCATCGGGTGAGTCACATTTTTGCTAAACTAGGTCGACAGTCGTGTCCACAAATGCCATCATCGTGGCCAGCGGCGTGAAAGAAGCAGCTCGCCACGGACGCAGGGTGGTGGCAACAGTATTTTGCTATGGGAGACATTCTCCTGCGCTTGCATGGGGCCTGTGGTGGCAGTAGAAGACACGCTGACAGCCGCGAACCACCTCCATCACTTCCAGCTTCATGTCTTCCCCGATGCCAATTGTCCGTGTCTCGGAGCCAGAACCGTGCTACAGTGGTCTGAGGAGAATTATAGCGAACTCACGTTGATGTATTGCGACTAAATTCGCCTGATGTAATTCCTGTCGGACCCATGTGGGTCGCTATCGGGCGACATGACCGCGTGCTCAAGTCAACGGGCTGTTACGTGAATTACATGACCGAAGCGTAGACCTCCACAAACCTACCAACAAACTGTCGGATCCTTGATACGCAGAACCAGTGAAGTATTTCGTTCCAAAGGCGGACAAACAAGGCATTGATCAGATGGTCGTAGTGTTTTGGCTCACGAGTGTATGTGACGTAAGGTCATGCAGGGGGCAGGTGACCATTACTGTAATAACCAGCAGTCCTGCATTCAGGCTGACTGGGTCGCAATGGTAAAAGTCAAACGACACACGAGGAATGACTTTAAAGCTCATTTGGCGCGTTCCGGAATTTATCCATCACCATACATACAGAAGCGATTACTGTACGTAAATAGAAGTGTTTTACAAACAACTTTAAACGTCATATCTACGTGCAATAATCGCTCCTGGATATCTGATGATGGTTAAATTCCGAAACGCGTCAAATGAACTATAAATTCTTTCCTTTTATGTTGTTTGACTTTTACCATTGCGGCCCCGTCAGCCTGAAAGCAGAATTACTGATTGTTTTACTTTCAAGTTTGACGTCGGATAAGAAGTATTTTTTTGTGTGATACAGTTACAAGTTAACAATTTTTGGACAGATTTGTTCCTTTACTGGTAGTGTGAAATCTTGCTTCGTACCAAATCAACGAGAAGAGCCCTATAGGTTTTGATGACTGAGTTTGCGAGCATTAAAATATGCGACATAAATAGCTGCCAATGAACGAAAGACCTTAGTGTGTGACATAAATTTCAACATGACACGTCTACCCTTTCTTGAGAAAAAGTGGTCTTAACAGTCGGACAGACAGATGGACAGACAGACGGACAGCAAGACTGTCCTACAAGTGTTCCGTTTTTACCGACTGAGTTACGGATCAGCTTCAGCTGTGCTTGGGCAGTTGTGATGCGAGTCCTGGCCCACTATCAGCGGAAGTAGCAAGCGGCCGCATTGACGGCTGCAGATGCGCACCTTCTTAACACAGTGCTGTGTCGTTTCTGCGTAGCGTGATGGTGTTGATGCTGGTGCAGCGACATAGTTCTGTGCATCTTACTTGTCTTGTTCTTTAGTCATAGAAGCCAAATAAACAAACATTTTCTAAAGTTTATGTTAGTTACAACTAACCTCAAATATGCCCGGTCGGTTAGCCGGGCGGTCTAACGCATGGCTTTCCGGACGGGAAGGAGCGCCTGGTCCCCGGCACGAATCCGCCCGGCGGACTTGTGTCGAGGTCCGGTGAGCCGGCCAGTCTGTGGATGGTTTTTAGGCGGTTTTCCATCAGCCTCGGCGAATGCGGCCTGGTTCCCCTTATTCCGCCTCAGTTACACTATGTCGGCGATTACTGCGCAAACAAGTTATCCACGTACGCGTACACTACCGTTACTCTACCACGCCAACATGGGGGCTACACTCGTCTGGTGTGAGACGTTCCCTCGGGTGCTGCACCGGGGCCGAACCGCACAATAACCCTGAAAGAGTGGTTCGGTGTACGGTGGCGGAGGGGTGAAGTGGACTGCGGTAGTCGTCGTGGGGTTGTGGACCACTGCGGCTGCGGCCGGGACGGAGCCTCTCCGTCGTTTCTAGGCCCCGGTGAACATGCAATACAATACAATACAACCTCAAATATCCTTTGAAACACAAAGTGGATCCTCAAAGCTGTAGTCATAGGCTACTAATGGCCACAAGATAAGTTCTGTGTGAACATTAATAAAACCGACAAACAGCAGTGAGGGATTCCTGACTGCGAAGGGAGGAAAAACGTTCCTATGAACATGTGTCGGGAAATGGACGGAGTGCACGCAAGGACAACAAATAGTTCCGGAGCTACATCACAGCCGGCCGGTGTGGCCGAGCGGTTCTAGGCGTTTCAGTCTGGAATCGCGTGACCTCTACGGTCGCAGGTTCGAATCCTGCCTCGGGCATGGATGTGCGTGATGTCCTTAGGTTAGTTAGGTTTATGTAGTTCTAAGTTCTAGAGGACTGATGACCTCAGATGTTAAGTCCCATAGTGCTCAGAGCCATTTGAACCATGTCAAGCCAGCTACGCCACATCCACATCACAACAGATGTTCGAAGTGGCCTCCGTGGGATGCAATGCACACGTTCACACGTCGCATCACGGATTACCGCAGTCTTTCGCACGTTGCCGCCTCTCCCCGAATAGTGTCACAGTTGTGTGAACACGCTATTGAAGGTTATGCGCATCAGGAACTAGTTCAGCATACAGAGCCCTTTTCAGATATCCGAGAGGTAAAAATCCAGGGCTTTTAAGTACAGTGGTCTAATAGGCCCTGCCAAGGGCTTCGGCATCCTATCCTGCTTCCAGGGAAGATCTGTTGCGGTGTCGGCGAATTGTAATGTGGAAGTGCGGGTGCTCCGTCATGTAGGAACCACATGACGCCCCTGTCGTATTTCCAAAGGCACATTCTCAAGCAGGCCAGGCAAAGTTCCTGCGTCGAGGCGTTGTGGAGTGATAACCGGCCCAAGTAGTGGTCGCCAAGAATCCCTGTCCACAAACGGTGAACCGGTGCTGAGGAGACGTCCCAACTACGCTTCGAGGATTGTCTGTGGTCCACACATGACGATTATGCGGGTTGATGATGCCAGTTCTTGTAAGGATAGCTTCGTCGTTAAAGAGGGCTGATAACGGAAATCCCATGATTGTCATTGTCTGGTGCGAAAATCATCGACAAAATCCTCCCCGTAGAAGGAAACATGCTGGTGATAATCGTTGCACTCCTTTCAGGTGACAGGCAGAGTAGCGGCTGTCATGCAGAACACACATGATCGTACTTTGACTTGCACCTAGCTGGCGGACCACCTGACTGCAGCTTGTACTAGGGTATGTGTCGATATTCTGTAGAACCCGGTCCTCCAGATCTGGTGTACGCACAATCCACCGCCCACCTGCACGTTCATCTGTCTGAAAGGACGCATGATCACACGAACGGCCTAAAAAGGCTTCAAATGTTACGTGATGTGGTTGCTGCATGTGGAGGCACTTGTTTTGATATAACCGTGCTGCTTCAGGATGTGCTGCCTGTCGACTGTTTCCATCTGGTTGGCCGTACACAATTTCGACTTGTTCCCGACATAAACACCGGACCATCCTGTTTCTTAGAGAACATTGCGTCAATCCAACAGCCTGCAACACAGGAGGGCAACACGGCACGTGGTCAGAGGAACTTTCATTCGTCAACGCCGTCTACCGTGGCGACGATGCATTTCCGGACGCTTGTTCATAGGGCCTTTTTCCTGCATTTCTAAGACAGGAATCCGTCCCTGCAGTCTGTCGGTTTTATTAACGTTCACCCTGTACGTCCGCGGGAGTTGTGGGCCAGTGGGGGCTTACTTTGACGCTGTTTCAAATGGACGTAGGTAGACCTCAGCACACGTGCGCTGCTCGGCTTCCTTACGCCGGCTGCAGAGCTGTAGGAACTGTGCGCCACGAGCGGCCCCCAGCCTCGCTGGCTGGCTGTGCAGGTAGCCCGGCAGCCTCCCCGCCGTTGCCGGGCAACGCCGCCGCCATTGATCACGTGCCGGAGAGCAGCCTGTAGCCTGTGTCTGCAATTATTCCGGTCACGACGGCGCCAAGCCGCGCCGCGCCTCCCAGCTCCCGCCCGACGCCTCTTCCTGCGCGCCCACTCCCCGCCTCACGAGGGCAGCCGTCCGCGCTTTCTGGCTGTCCTGCCGTGAAAGATGCGAGTGAGTCACTCTTCCCAGATACGCTTCCCACACATATTGCAAAACTGTAGTATACGTCGTTTGATTGTTCTTTTACTTCATTTTCTTCACTATTGCGGTTAGGTGGAAAGAGCACATTGAAGGCGTCTGTGAGTCGGTCGAATTCTCAGATGACATGATAGTAGAAGAAGCAGAAGCCGACGGCGAAGAGATAGGAGATGCAGTATTAGAATCATAACTTAAAAGAGCATTGGATGATTTGAGATCAGGCGGAAGGGACAGATAACATTCAAATAAGTTTCCTTTAATTTACGTCTATGGTCACAAACTTTTTGCTAATAGATTACCGGTTTCGGTCTTTAATGACGATCAATATATCTGGTTTTCTAAAAACAAACTGCTAATGTACTGCAGCCATAGTTTGTTTTTATGAAACAGATTTGATGATGGTTATTAAAGACCGAAACCGGTAATCCGTTAACAAAAAGTTAGTGACCATAGACGTAAATTAAAGGAAACCTATTGTATATACGGGTCACTGTTTTATCGCGACAATGTCGCGGCTTGTGATAACATTCCATCAGAACTTCTAAAATCATTCTGTGAAGTTGCAAAAAAAAAAAAAAAAATTATCATTATTCACGTTCGTGAGTCTGGCGATAGAGCATCTGACTTTGAGGAAAACATCATCCACACAATTCCGAAGACAAGAGCCGACAAGTTTGAGAACTATCGCACAATCAACTTAATGGTTCATGCATCCGAGCTGAGAGGAGAACAATACACAGAAGAATGCAAAACAAAACTGAGGATCTGGTAGATAACGATCAGTTTGGCTTTCGGAAAGGTAAAGGCGCCATGGAGGCAGTTCTGACGTTGCGCTAGGTAACGGAACAAAGACTTAAGAAAAATCAAGACACGCTCACAGGATCTGTCGACGTAGAAAAAGCGTTTGACAGTGCCCAGATTGATGAAAGATATCGAAAATAAAACAGTCACGGCTGCAGATCCGGTAGTCAGAATAACTAAAAGGAAATGTGGGAACCTAGACTCCCTTTTAATTATTCTGACGACCGGGTTTTTATAAAGACGGTTTTTGTGTGTGTAGCCGACGTAGAGTTTTGGTAGCCGGCGCATTGAACTTCATTTGACAGTTTTACGTGAGTGTTGTGGACGGTTTTAATCAAATTTTTGGCACAGCCTATAACTGTCCGTTATAATGTTTATAGGATAGCAACAATATGGGAATTGTGAGTCCGCCTTGATGCAAAACACTTTGTTTACTTATTTATTGACCAAACTAGTTTCAGCGACTAACGTCGCCATCATCAGAGGGTTGTTTAAATCTAAAAAAATGGCTCTGAGCACTATGGGATTTAACACCTGAGATCATCAGTCCCCTAGAACTTAGAACTACTTAAACCTAACTAACCTAAGGACATCACACACATCCATGCCCGAGGCAGGATTCGAACCTGCGACCGTTGCAGTCGCGCGGTTCCAGACTGTAGCGCCTAGAGCCGCTCGGCCACATCGGCCGTCTTAAATCTAAAACATTCAGAAAGTAGCACAGTTATACAAACACTGTAACACGTTATCACATTTTTACGGTTCGTTTTTTTGAAATATAGTTTTCTGTGGATACTTTCGTACTGCCTTATTTATTGTACGCTATGACATGCTTTTGAGAACTGTTGTCGCTGTTTGCGGCATATTTTCTGTTGTCCCCCTCCCCCCCCTTTTTTTTTACCCGCCAGAGTAGCCGAGAGCGCTAATGTGCTGCTTCCTGGACTCGAGTAGGCGAGCCGGCCCCGGACCGAATCCGCCCGGTGGACTGACGACGTGGGCCAGTGTGCCGGCCAGCCTGTATGTAGATTTTAGGCGGTTTTCCACATGCCCCTAGGTGACTACTGGGCTGGTCCCCACGTCCTGCCTCAGTTACACGACTCGCAGCCTTTTTTAACACTCTTTCATGGCTCACACTAAATGCAGACAGTTAGGGTACACTAATTCCTTCCCAGGAGGTGTGGGGTGGCGGCAGGAAGGCCATCTGGCCATCCATTTCAATTAACCTTGCCAAATCCGTTGTCACCTTGCCTAACCTGCGAAACAATGCGGGACAAAGGCAAAAAGCGATACCGATAGAATTCTGTTGCCGTTTTTCTCGCCATACATAATGTCATCTGAAACTGTGTGAGCGGCTATAAGTAAACAAATGCTAAAAGGTGAACTTACGTAGTTCATCATTACACATGCGGTTGCGGTAGTTTTGTGGATGCTGTTTTGGTATGCACTGAGCTGTTACTTAGTTTGTTGTGTGCTCACGTTCATTGGACGGCATGCAGCTAATTCTACACACAGAAAAGCAAAACTTTCGCTCTTTGCTTAATATCCAAAACATTAACGCCTTCTTGCTGTTCGGGACTGACATAACGTTCGCTCAGTTGAGCAGGATCGTATAGCAATATCTCGTACCTTCAGTCGGGAAATGTGCTTGTCTACAACAAGACAAGTATCCATACGGTTTGTATCAGCATATACTAAAATCCTGCATTTTCGAATGATTTCACATGCTTATGACACCTTTGTCGCCAACCGAGGCGACGAAAATTGGGCCCCGTGCTGGAAAAATCGTTTAACCGATAACGGCTTTAGGTTAAGCAACCAGACAACCGGGCATACCGAACGTGGACCGTACAGTAGGAAAACCATCATCGTAGAAACCAATATTTCAGCAAAACTACAAAATTTAAATACCTCGATTCCTTCCAGCTTCAAATAACGAAACGTTCACAATTTAATGCTGCATGGCTGAAATGATGCCACGTCGCTGAATGCTGCGTCCCCTGATACCTAATCACCTTAAGGACACAGGGTATTTTTTATAACTGTATGGAACCTGTGTATACATTATTACGTTTACAATGAAAAATGACAGCTAGGTGTTGTAACGAAGCCAGTGATACGTTAGGAATCCCACGATATCATCTGGTATCGGTCTCTTCGTTTATATAAAAAATTCGTATTAGAGTTGTGTCCATAAACAATATTTCGCATCTAAATATTCATATTCAATATATTTCAAAAAATGTTGAATTTTTGACAGAAAATGTTGTTAATTTAGTTCCAATAATTTTGCTGAATATATGCCAGTGGTTCTCTTTGACAAAGATGTGAATTATTTGCTTTGTGTAGTATCTCTGTTGTTCATCTGCACGTTCAGACATCGCGGAAAGCGGTTGTAGATGAAAGTGGAGTCGTTTGCTGAGGCTACAGAAAGAAGATGTGTATTTGTTTTGTTTGTTCAAATTGTGACTTCATAATATATGAAATGTTAGAGAATACAAACATTTGAATGTTCAGATGTTTAACTTCATTCAGTATTTCGAGAATTAGGCTGTGTTCACAATCCTTTCATCAGCTAATTTTCTCTGTACTAGAATAAAACCTGCGAACATTTTCATGCCCCTAAAGAAGAGAGCGAAGCAAACATCAAAGTAGTGAGCCAAGTATATCTTCATACCCTCGTGTGTGGATATGTCCTTCAATGCAACTCACTTCAAAATAATGACTAGTGTCCTGTCAGAGGACGGGTCACTGAATATGCAGCGTTGAAGAGGCGATTTACAATCTACAGAGTAAATTTTAGTCAGGGCCGTCACACTTCCACGTGCACATTACTTCAGTTACAGAAAACGGTCACCAGCATATGTTAATGTTTGCTCATGTTAGGTTTGTTTTGGTCAAGTGTTTTCTTAACGTCCTACTGAAAATTTGCTGCCTCAAATTGCTACAGGTATTTGTGGGTGTAGATACTCTTTTGAATGCAGTTGCATCTTTCGACGCAAGAGTGAGAGCTAGATTGGAAGTGTTGAGAAGTTTGACGATAAAATGTGACTCTAATACGAAAGGCCACCTGCTTGCCCGTGACGGACTTCCGGTACCGGAAACTCTAAAGAGTCGATTTCCAAATCACCAAAGAAGCGAGAAATGGCAAAAGGAGTGCCAAAAGGAAGCCTGAAGATGAAGAAACCCAGAAGAATGAAGACTATTCTTAGAAATGTTCTGAGGCACAATTTCTTATGACTTATATCCTCATTCGCAATTTTCCACTAGTTGTAGTTTTTGGAGCATACATAGCTCCTAAAGTTTATAAAGCACTACAGTAATTTTTTTCGTTTATACCTATCTAGTAAACCTAAACTTTATTGCAGTTTCAACTAAACCATAGAGAAATAAGATTTTTAATTAATAAAAAATTCTAAAAATTGAAATATAAGATACAGAAAATAATTTTCCTGGTTAATATGCATAATGTTTGGAATTGACTGGGCCTAGTATCTCAGTAATCACATCACACATATGTGGTAAAAAATCAGCCTTCTACACATGTGTACTGAGGGATTTTACGGTACCTGAATTTGAGGAAGCGTTTTAGAAGTATTCTGTCTATCAGTTTTATTGTTATTGTTTATTATGAATATCCATACGTCCTAAATTGTTCAGAGTATTTGTAAGTAGTTTAGAAAGCATTCTGGATTAACTATGATAAACTACGAAATTGTAAAACTACACAAAATAAATAGTGCATGAAAGAAACAGGTGCTGATTTGCACATAATATGCAGCCGAAAAACTGTCCTGTATCCTTAAGAGTGGAAGTTAAAAAATTCACTATTCAACTGCCCATCGCATGTGGCTCACAATAATGGGAAGCAACAATTAAAAAAAAACAGGCATTGAAGGGAATGGAAATTAAAGTGCTGCGTTGGCCCATATGTGTCACATGGCTGGATCATATGAAAAATGATCACCTGAGGGAACGCATGGGAGTGACAGCATTCCGTGACAAATCAAGACTACTCCGCCTTAGGTATAAAGGACACATTACAAGGAGCGACGACAAATCCATGACACAAACAGTCAACCACGGTGTCATAGATGAGGGTCGACGCTGTGGCCGTCCCTGTAAATGACGGTTAGGGCACGCGTGTGACACGACTCAAACCCAGGAACGTGCTCGACAGAGAGTTGTGATGGAAAGAGAATCACGCAAGGGGATCCTGTATTAGTGTGCGACATAAGCTACGAAATAACGAGTAGTTTAGCTGGACGTGTTTCAGCATAACGCGCCATGTCCAGGTACCAAAAAGTCGTTTACATATCGTGACGTGTCTTCGGTGCATGATGTGCCAATTTGATTACGTGTCAAAATTTTGTCTATATGATAAGTACATAGCTTCCATATTTGACTCACACTGACCCTACAGCCGAAAATACATTGGCGGAAAGTAATCGCCGCATCAAAAAGTAATTACTATAGAGTAGTGAAATTTCGAGAATGCAATTGTCTACGTAACAAAAAAAAAAAAAATGGTTCAAATGGCTCTGAGCACTATGGGACTCAACTGCTGAGGTCATTAGTCCCCTAGAACTTAGAACTAGTTAAACCTAACTAACCTAAGGACATCACAAACATCCATGCCCGAGGCAGGATTCGAACCTGCGACCGTAGCGGTCTTGCGGTTCCAGACTGCAGCGCCTTTAACCGCACGGCCACTTCGGCCGGCTTCTACGTAACATATTTAAGTGATTAACATTGCAATATCACGGGTTAATGTAGGCGCGAGATAAGCCATTACAAATGTGAATTACCGGTAGACTAATAACCGGTGTAACCGCGCGAATGTTGAATGCAAGCATGCAAACGCGCATGCATTGTGTTGTCTAGGTGCCGTACGTGAAATTGTGGGATGGAATTCCATACGTGTTGCACTTGATCGGTCAATACAGGGACGGTTAATGCTGTTTGCGGATGACGCCGGAGTTGTCGTCTCGTGATATCCCGGATGTGCTCGATTGGAGACAGATGACACGGAATGTGTGCGAGCGTTATGCTGTTGGAAAACACCGCCTGAAATGCTGATCATGAATGGCAGCACAACAGGTCGAACAGGAGACTGACGCATTCAGGGTGTGTGGAATAATCACGAGATCCTGCTGTCATACGGAGTGGCTCCACAGACCATACCTCCAGAGTGTCTAGCATGTAGCCGGGTTTGTTGCAGGCGCTCACCTGGCCTCCTCCTAACCAACACCTGGCTATCACTGTCACCGAGACAGAACCAGCTTTAGTCAGAAAACTCAACAGACCTCCTCCCTACGCTCCAATCAGCTCTCGCTTGACACCACTGAAGTAACAAATAGCGGTGGTTTGGGGTCAGTGGAATACCCGCTACAGGGATCTGTCTTGGAGCTGTCCTTGAAATAACCAATTTGCAGCAGTTCGTTGTGTCACAGTGGTGCCAACTTCTGCTCAGTCTGGTGCTGCAGAAACAGTACGATGTGCCAGAGCCATACGCCGAACACGAAGGTCTTCCTTCTCGGTAGTGTCAAGTGACCGTCCGGAGACCGTTCTTCTTGCGACTGTACGTTTTCGTGACCACCGCTGACAGCAGTCCTGCACAGTGGCTGCATTTCTGCGAGGTCTTTCTAGAAGACCGCAGAAGGAACATCCAGCTTGTCGTAGCTCTGCTACAGGACTTTGTTCAAATTCAGTTAGGTATTGATAACGGCTGATTTGTCGTCTTTACTTGACTATCATCAACTCACCGTGTCCAATATCATAACTAACGCTCATGACCGTTGCAACAGTTAGAAGCAAAGGTGACATGCGCTACTAACGCCGCTCCTACGCGACTGGCGCGAAATTTGAACAGATATCATCTTTGAGCCAGAATGAGATTTTCACTCTGCAGCGGAGTGTGCGCTAATATGAAACTTCCTGGCAGATTAAAACTGTGTGCCCGACCGAGATTCGAACTCGGGACCTTTGCCTTTCGCGAGCAAGTGCTCGGGCACACAGTTTTAATCTGCCAGGAAGTTTGATATCAGCGCACACGCCGCTGCAGAGTGAAAATCTCATTCTGGAAACATCCCCCAGGCTGTGGCTAAGCCATGTCTCCGCAATATCCTTTCTTTCAGGAGTGATAGTTCTGCAAGGTTCGCAGGAGACCTTCTGTAAAGTTTGGAAGGTAGGAGACGAGGTACTGGCAAAAGTAAAGCTGTGAGTACCGGGCGTGAGTCGTGCTTCGGTAGCTCAGTTGGTAGAGCACTTGCCCGCGAAAGGCAAAGGTCCCGAGTTCGAGTCTCGGTCGGGCACACAGTTTTAATCTGCCAGGAAGTTTCATCATCTTTGAGATGTAGAAACACGCCTACCAACTTTCGTTTATGTCGCACAAACTGTTATTGATGTTCCGATTTTTTTTATGTCACTGTATTTCGCCACGTGACACAACTTCTTATTAAAGGAATTAAATTTCTGATATCAGTCCGTGATCATAATAAACCTCCTTCAATAAAGCCGTCTAGATCATTTAGGTCTTTTTATTAAAGCATCACATTTAATACGTTTGGCTGTTGCAGTATTGAGACCCAAACACATAGTAAATGATAGGCCTTCCTGTATTTAGACACTGTGTTGTATTTCGCATGTTCCAAATTTTAGTTTGGAGATAGTGTTACATGAAATAATGTAACAAATAAGCTCATATGTTATCTAGACACAAATTGTCATAAAAAATTTAAAAAATAACAGACCATTGGGCTCAAATTACCGCAGACCACTCATGAAGAAGTACGAGGGTAATCCCAAAAGTAAGGTCTCCTATTTTTTTTATAAGTACAGGACTGTTTGTGTGGCAGTTGGTCACACTGCTATGAAGAATTCTTAACGCGCTGTGTGTAAACATGCGCACGCCGGGCTGAGGCGCTGTCTTGGCTTGGCAGCCGTTGAGAATGGAGCTCCCGTTGGATGTTACCGCCAAGTGCGAATTGTGCGCAGTTATTCGGTTTTTGAACGCAAAGGGCACTGCGCCGATTGAAATCCGTCGCCAATTGACGGAAGTGTATGGTGAGTCGTGCATGGATGTCAAAAATGTTCGTAAGTGGGGTAGAGAGTTTGCAGCTGGTCGGACCGAAATTCACGACCAACAAAGGAGCAGGAGACCGTCAGTTTCTGAGGAGACAGTGTTGAAGGTTGAGCAAAGCATGCGTGAAGATCGGTGGATGATCCTGGATGATCTCTGCACGTTGGTTCCTGAGGTTTCCCGAAGCACCGCTCACAGAATTTTAACGGGAACATTGAACTACCGGAAGGTGTGCGCAAGATGGATGTTACGCATGCTGACTGAGGACCACATGCGGCAGTGAGTTGATGCTTCCCGCGCATTTCTTCACTCCCTTGCAGCCGAACAGGACAACTTTCTATACTCAATTGTCACCGGTGACGAAACCTGGGCATACCACTTTGCACCTGAAACCAAGCAACAATCACGCCAGTGGCGGTATCCTTCTTCGCCAAAGCCGCGGAAATTCAAACAAACACAGTCTGCCGGTAAAGTCATGACAACCGTTTTTTGGGATCGGAAAGGGGTATTGTTGGTCGATTTTATGCCCACTGGTAGCACAGTTAACGCTGACAGGTACCGTGAGACTCTGAACAAACTCAAACGGGCAATTCAGAACCGGAGAAGAGGAATGTTGAGCAAGGGCGTACACATTCTCCATGACAACGCTCGCCCACACATCGCTCGGCAAACCGTTGCTGTCCTGCAGCAGTTTCAGTGGAACATAATCACCCACCCACCCTATAATCCTGACTTGGCGCCCAGTGATTATCACCTGTTCCCTAAGTTAAAAGAACATTTGGCCCGAAAGCGATTCAGCTTCGACGACGAGGTGAAAGAAGAGGTTCATAACTTTCTAAACAGCATGGCGGCGAGCTGGTATGACATGCGCATACAAAAACTACCACAGCGTCTACAAAAATGCGTCGATAGAAATGGTGATTATGTCGAAAAATAGCTAAATGTTCAAGCTGTAAACTGATGTAAACAATTGTGGAAATAAACAGGTCTATGTACTTCCAAAAAAATAGAGACCTTACTTTTGGGGGTTACCCTCGTATTAACACAGTCTTTCGCCAAATCAGGACCCCTATTTTTAATATCTTCACATGCTCCGTTGGAGTAACGCTAATTGCTGTGTTGGGAAATCGGAGGTGGAAGAGTAAGACCTGGACTGGCGTGTTCAGACAATACCGACTCAAAGGAAGGCTTCGGCGCTTGTTGGTGACGTCACGGTAGCTAGGCACGGCGAACGCCAGGTCTGTTGCAGGCAGAAACGCCTGGGCGTGCTTATCACTATAAATATCTTATTTTTGGACAAAATGTTTGGTATTGTTTTGGATTCTGCAGTTTTATTTAGATGAAAGATTTTCTTACTATCGTAAAGCTACAAATGAAGATCATAGTTCTGTATCACTGAATCCTGTCGAAACAAACGTAGATCAATATGAGAAGATGCTTTGCCCCATTGCAAGCTTCGGAATTTTTACATTCAAGTAACTATATTTACTTGATCCATTTTGTTATCGAAACTTACCCCAACCTCCTTAGAATGAACTCGTTTCTTTTATTTATTTATTTAGTTTCGTTTGACATCGTCACTGGAAATGTGAAGTAATTTACATGTGTAAATGACCAACTGTTGCCAGTCATTAGATTACAGTCCTTTTGAACGAAAGGAATTCTAAACAGGAAACAAAATAGCTTCATATATCGAAAATACTGCTGAGCTTAAACTTTCTTAAACATCCACATTAGAGAAGATAAATATTCCTCTCTTGCAACAGAAAGGAGAAACTTTATAAGATAAAAAGATTTATTTGATAAAACAAGTATCTCTGTTTTGCCTCTTCTTCTGTCCCCCATCCCCTCCTCCAACGTGTACAAGCGCAAGATATTTCATTAAAATTCAGTGCTCCTCACCCCATAGTCAACCAAGATACCTATAGAAGAGCACCAATATGTTCACAGTTTGTTGTAAAAGCAATCCAGTACAAACGTAACTTCCTCAGATTTACAAATAAGGTAAAGAAGTACGAATTCTGTTGCTGCTGGACCATGAAGTTGTTTTTGTATGTCAATCCTTAAAACAGGTAGAAATTTAAGTTCAGGAGTACACTATTTGTTAAGAAGTGTAATGAATTGCACAATTAATTGACTGCAGAAATCTCTCAGAACAATGTGTCTCGGTCAACTACCGCCAATAGTTTCACATTTTCCTGTGTCAGAGAGGGAGACACCACCATTATGAGTATGCCTGCAACAGACCTGGCGCTCGCCGTGCCTAGCTCACGTGACGTCACGAACAAGCGCCGAGGCCTCCCTTTGAGTCGGTGTTGGTTCAGATAACCAAACGTTACGGGGAATGCTCACTAAAATCAAGGAATGGAGTCGAGTCCCGGTCTGTCATAATTTTTTAACTGTTACGACCTAATCATTTCACTGTGGGTTTTGCATATCTGATCGGTTGGCTCAAACCTAATTTCATTGACGTAGTTTTCCGCGAATTATGTAGTGAAACGTTCGGTAACCGAGAACCTTCAGTGCACGTGGCTCCAGAGAACCTCAGGACGAAGTGAACTGGACAGTAGCCGTCGCTACACCGACTGTTAGTCCAGCGCGGGGAGAGAGGATGCACCTGCAGGCCACTGCTACCGAGAGGGCGAGAGGTGCCACGGGGCCGCCGCGCAGCAGCCGCGGCTGTGCAGGTTCGGCAGTCGCCCCAGCCTGAGGGAGCCACGCTCCTGCCACTGCCTCTGCTCCTGTACGGCGCCTCGACTCGCCGGGACTGCGGCCGGCTAATCGATAGCGGGGGTGGCAGGGAGGCGGGCGGCAGCGGCAGCACGGGGCACGCGATCCGCACGCCTCGCCACGGCGGGGGTGGCCGGGCCGGGCCGGGGCCAGACACACGCGAGCTGCACTGGGCGGCCCTAAACAACACGGGAGCACGCCCCGAATCAAAGCAGATGGAACAGGAGTAGCAATATCACACAAAAGCGTTAGCATTGGGGGGGGGGGGGGGGGTCATCAGCTGCCGCTGACATACGAAATCTCACATCAATGCGGTGCCTGTTACTACAGTTGGGATCCCGGGCTGCACTAGACATGGCCTACCGAGGAAGCAGCGGCTGTGTCCCGCCAGTCCAGACCACTTCATTAGCCGCCTGAATGACATTCATTCAGGGCGTGCTCAGCAATGTCATTCATATGACGTAAAATGTGATGTTCTCCATACAGAAACTAAAGGCAGAAAACTGACATTACACGGAAGTCTGGTGATTAACAAACGCCAGTCACAGAATCCTGCCGCAGTGGTAGCACCGGTTCCCGTCAGATCACCGAAGTTAAGCGCTGTCGGATCGGGCTAGCACTTGGACAGGTGATATCCGGTCTGCCGACCGCTGTTGGCAAGCGGGGCGAACTCAGACCTTGTGAGGCAAACTGAGGAGCTACTAGATTGAGAAGCAGCGGCTCCGGTCTCCGAAACTGACATACGGCCGGGAGAGCGGTGTGCTGACCACATGCCCCTCCATATCCGCATCTATCCGCATCCAGTGACGCCTATGAGCTGAGGATGACACGGCGGCCGGTCGGTACCGTTGGGCCTTCGTGGCCTGTTCGGGAGGAGTTTAATTTTCACAGAATCCTGACCTGGTCCTTAACGACCAAACACAGTTCCATTACCCACCCCTGTTAAAGTAGCAGCCAGTTATTATTTCTCTCTCCATCAGATAAGCTTTTATAACTGTTCGAAACCCACATTTCGTAGACTTCTTTCTGCTCCCCTCCAGCCTTTCTTCGGTCTGTTTATCGCATTCAGCAGTTTTTCCCACATGACATAGTAGTCTGAGCCATTACTCACTTGTACCACATATTTGTAGTATACATTCATACAGTTTCAATATTTTAATATACTGTAATGTAAGATTCATTTGTTCAGATTCTCTTCGGTATTACATTGAGCTTGTGTTTTGTATCGGTAGACGGCAGGTGTGGTCGAGCGGTTCTAGGCGCTTCAGTCTGGAACCGCGCGACCCCTACGGTCGCAGGTTCGAATCCTGCCTCGGTCATGGATGTGTGTGATGTCCTTAGGTTAGTTAGGTTCAAGTAGTTCTAAGTTCTAGGAGACTGATGACCACAGATGTTAAGTCCCATAGTGCTCAGACCCATTTGTATCGATATAATCACAAACTAGCACATATCTCTGTATAACAATTCTAGGTGAAGTTGTGTGGACCATCTGTTTAGTCTTAACTGATGATGGCCTAAGTAGTCCAAAGCTGGTTCATAACGAACTATTAAATAAACGTGACTGTGGAACATTAGAACTGTGTATTCAAATTTTTATATGTTTATGTTTCTGCAAAAATCGACGGAATATTCCATAAATATTACCGCATCATCCAGTGACTATCCGATAGATAAGAGTGACTGCGTTGCTGACCCAGTCCGGTTAATCGCGTGTGTGTATTGGGAATGTCGGAGTTCTTACTATGCTTGTTTGATGTACCCCCTCCCTAGCCATCCCTCTCCACGAAATTACTTTGGCATCCGTCGAATATTTGGTGCCCAGTATACCGTGTTGGGATCTGTTACTCAAAAACACATTGTACCAGTCGCGCGCCTTGAGCAATGCTCTGTGCGATTGTATCTTGGTTATTGTTGTGGTCTTCACACTGAGACTGGTTTGATGCAGCTCTCCATGCTATCCCTATCCTGTGCAAGCTTCTTCATCTCCCAGTACCTACTGCAGCCTACATCCTTCTGAATCTGCTGAGTGTATTCATCTCTTGGTCTCCCTCTACGAGTTTTACCCTCCACACTGCCCTCAAATGCTAAATTTGTGATCCCTTGATGCCTCAGAACATGTCATACCAACCGGTCCCTTCTTCTCGTCAAGTTGTGCCACACACTCCTCTTCTCCCCAATTCTATTCAATACCTCCTCATTAGTTATGTGATCTACCCATCTAATCTTCAGCATTCTTCTGTAGCACATTTCGAAAGCTTCTATTCTCTTTTTGTCCAAACTATTTATCTTCCATGTTCCACTTCCATACATGGCTACGCTCCATACAAATACTTTCAGAAACGACTTCCTGACACTTAAATCTATGCTCGATGTTAACAAATTTCTCTTCTTCAGAAACGCTTTCCTTGCCATTGCCAGTCTACATTTTATATCTTCTCTACTTCGACCATCGTCAGTTATTTTGCTCCCCAAAATAGCAAAACTCCTTTACTATTGTAAGTGTCTCATTTCCTAATCTAATTCCCTCAGCATCACCCGACTTAATTCGACTACATTCCATTATCCTCGTTTTGCTTTTGTTGATGTTGATCTTATATCCTCCTTTCAAGACACTGTCCATTCCGTTCAAGCGCTCTTCCAAGTCCTTTGCTGTCTCTGACGGAATTACAATGTCATCGGCGAACCTCAAAGTTTTTATTTCTTCTCCATGGATTTTAATACCTACTCCGAATTTTTCTTTTGTTTCGTTTACTGCTTGTTCAATATACAGATTGAATAACATCGGCGAGAGGCTACAACCCTGTCTCACTCCCTTCCCAACCACTGCTTCCGTTTCATGCCCCTCGACTCTTATAACTGCCATCTGGTTTCTGTACAAATTGTAAATAGCCTTTCGCTCCCTGTATTTGACCCCTGCCACCTTTAGAATTTGAAAGAGAGTATTCCAGTCAACATTGTCAAAAGCTTTCTCTAAGTCTACAAATGCTAGAAACATAGGTTTGCCTTTCCTTAATCTTTCTTCTAAGATAAGTCGTAAGGTCAGTATTGCCTCACGTGTTCCAATATTTCTACGGAATCCAAACTCATCTTCCCCGAGATCGGCTTCTACTAGTTTTTCCATTCGTCTGAAAAGAATTGGCGTTCGTATTTTGCAGCTGTGACTTATTAAACTGATAGTTCGGTAATTTTCACATCTGTCAACACCTGCTTTCTTTGGGATTAGAATTATTATATTCTTCCTGAAGTCCTAGTGAGATAAGCCTCTACATCCTTACATTTGTCCTCTAGCCATCCCTGCTTAGCCATTTTGCACTTCCTGTTGATCTCATTTTTGAGACGTTTGTATTCCTTTTTGCCTGCTTCATTTACTGCATTTTTATATTTTCTCCTTTCATCAATTAAATTCAATATTTCTTCTGTTACCCAAGGGTTTGTACTAGCCCTGATCTTTTTACCTATCTGATCCTCTGCTGCATTCACTATTTCATCCCTGAAAGCTACCCATTCTTCTTCTACTGTATTTTTCCCCCCAGCCTGTCAATTGTTCCCTTATGCTCTCCCTGAAACTCTGTACAACCTTTGGTTTAGTCAGTTTATCCAGGTCCCATATCCTTAAATTCCCACCTTTTTGCAGTTTCTTCAATTTTAATCTGCAATTCATAACCAATAGATTGTGGTCAGAGTCCACATATGCCCCTGGAAATGTCTTACAATTTAAAACCTGGTTCCTAAATCTCTGTTTTACCATTATATAATCTATCTGATACCTTTTAGTATCTTGGTTATTAGCTGACAAAGTGCCACAGTGTCTAATGTGTTGTTTTTCCTGGACAGTCAATTAGTTACCTGTCTCGTGGTTCATTTGCGCTTTACAGGGGATGCCCAAAGGTATGGAACACGAAGAACACTACACATTACCGTGTCTGATACGGTGCAGGAACCCATAAGCTTTCAAATCGGCTCCAGACCTTCTCGGAATGGATGAATGCAGATCGTTTATGATTTTCAACGGAATCTTGTATCATTCTTCGCGCAAAACAGTGGCGAGTTCAGGTAACATCGATGGAGACGAGTAGCGATCAAGCACGCTTCTCTCCAAAGTCAATCAAAAAGGTTCCATAATATTGAGATCTAGTGAGGGTGGCGGCGAGGAGAGTAGCCTTCAATTCGTCCTCGTGCTTACAGAACCAGTCCTGTACGATGTAAACTGTGTGAAGAGAGGAACCCAGCGTCACCATTGGGAAACAAACACAGTCCAGTGGGTTGGTGAAAAACATTGAGCTCGTGTGTTGATTTTGCTGACATTTTCCAAGTGTCACACGTGTATACGACCATCGGCAGGATGATACAGGAGTACAGCCAAAACTTTGTGGACATATGAAAATCTTCAAGGGTTTCCGGCGGCGTGAGGTGTTAAAAATCCCCCCAGCTTTCGACCTATCTCTCCTCGGTCATTGTCAAGTGGTAAACGACTGCCGTGTCACGGTGGCCCCGCCATTATATAGAAGCGCTGCTGGCTGTGACGTCACTGTTGCTCTCTACCTCGCCAAATACGGTAATTGTTTTCGTCCCGCGTCCGTCGCGCGCGCTTCAGCCTCGGGATGGGCGAGCCCCAGGCCGCTTAACAAAGCTCCAGATTTGAAACATCTAACGCCGCCATAAGACCGAGGAGACTTTATTGATACACATCGTCACGAGACCATGGATTCATACATTTGCGAAGATACAAATAGACTCTAGTTGTCGTATGGAACTCATTCGTTGGAAGTCTGCAGAATTTTTTGCATTGCTGTTGGTGATGTCTTCGTCCACGGCCCCTTCATCACAGAGAATGCTCCTACTACTACCTTCTGCTGCATTCTAATTTAAGTACATTCATTTCCACTTTTTATTCACATTGTTTTTGTTTGTTCACTGTTTATTTTTAGCCCTACAGAACTGGCCATTCCATCCATCTTCGTAGTCATTAATTGTTCATTTTGTGGTGTTTCTGCCAGACGAACGACGTCATCAGCAAAATCCAAATCCATAAGTGTAGATTCCTCATTATGCCCGTTTTAGAGTTGTCCATAATTTTTCTCGTTATGAAATCTACGACTTATTAGTAATGGTGACAATTACTGTTATATGAATGCGTGATGCCTGTTCTTTCGGACACGCTTGAAAGAACAGATGCCACTGGTGTAATAGTAATATATATGCCATGACGGTATTTCATAATATCTTCAGTGTGGATGCACGCCATATCCGACCTCTTGTGGAAGTCTTGCTGAAAGCTGCGACCAATGAGGTTGACGGCCAGGGGGGCGCTACGGAGGTAGTGTGCGTGAAGTCGGGAATTTGGGCCGGAGGGGAAGCGAGCACGGATAGCCGAAACGATTAAGGCGACCACTCGCGTAAAGTGAGAAGTCCGGGTTCGAGTGCTGCTGCGGCACCAGTTTCCGCTTGTCGCCATCGAATTGTTTCAATGACCTCTTGTGGCTGACGTCGTTATTTCACTTTTATAATAGTGACAACATGTGCTCTTGTCTGACGCCTGTCAGAGTAATAAAGAAAGTGGTCGTCTGTTCTTATACAGAAAGTCGAATCTAGGTACAGGTTACTGAAATCATCAGTGAGATGGTCAGGAATGCCGTATAGGCTTACGCTATTCCGGAATGATTCTCGAGAGATTGTGCAGAACAAGAGATAAATCTAAAATCAGGCAGAAGATGTGTTTCGGTTACTGGTAAACATGTTGGTCTCAGAAGACCAGATCAGCTTTAGCAAAAACTGGGGAACCAGAGAAGGAATATTGCTTTTAAAATTAGCTGTAGAGAAAGATGTTGAAAGGAATTTAACAACATTCGTCGCTTTTGTAGATGTACAAAAAGCGTTTGATAATGTGAAATTGGAAAAAAAAAGTTTGAGGTACTGAAGAAATAGGAACTGAGACTGGCAGCTGATGTGGCACCTTTACAGAAACGTGACGACTGTTACTGATGGGCGATCAACACAGGAAGAAACCACAAATTCTGGAAGGAATTCGGAAATAATGTACGTTACGCCCAATTTATTTTTAATCTGTACGTAGAAAATGGTTCAAATGGCTCTGAGCACTATGGGACTCAACTGCTGAGGTCATTAGTCCCCTAGAACTTAGAACTAGTTAAACCTAACTAACCTAAGGACATCACAAACATCCATGCCCGAGGCAGGATTCGAACCTGCGACCGTAGCGGTCTTGCGGTTCCAGACTGCAGCGCCTTTAACCGCACGGCCACTTCGGCCGGCAATCTGTACGTAGAAGTGGCACTGAATATAATCAGGGAACAGATAGAGGTAGGTGTGGCAATACATGGAAAAGTAGTAGGTATGCTGAACACATAATTGATATAACTGAAAATTAAGAATATCTTTCATATTTGTTAAGTATATGCATAAAGTCAAACACAAAGAATATAACATAAAAGTAAATGAATCTAAAATAAAGTTGTCCGTGACAAAACAGGGAAGCGAAAAGTCCAGTAAGTGCATGCAAGAAGGTGATGCAATAACTTGAGTCATTTACTTATTTAGGGAGCAAGACCACTCACGACAGGTGAAAGAAGAGAAGTAGGAAACAAGAGTACCCAAGCAATCTGAGCCTCCGATAAAAAAAGAAGAATATATTATGAAACGTCCCCTTAAAACAATTATACACGACTGTCCTTAAACTGACACACAATATTTTTAGCGCAACGCAATCTAAATTTCAAAAATCTCTACAAAAGAGTGGCCCTGACTAACATTAACCTATACCTTTCACAAATCACTTACCTCACAAAAATCTTCGTTACTGGAACTACTGCAATACAGCGAGCGCCACTACTGCCAGCTAAATAAAAGATTCAAACTACGGAAGGCACTAACTACTGATAAGCATAGTTAGCAAATGAAAGATTTTAATAGAGAACAAACAATGTATTTACCTTAATAATGTTGAAAACTCATAATATGCATAGCAGTTCATGACATACAGTTTTAAAAATTTCAAAACTCCGCCATCTCTCTCCCCACATCCACCACCGCTGGCGGCTCACCTCCAACTGCGCAACGCTACGCGCTGTTCACATCCAGCTGCCGCTGCCCAACACTACAATGGCAGACAACAATGCAAACTAGCCACAGACTGCACACAGCACAGCCAGTGATTTTCATACAGAGCGCTACGTAACGTTGCCAATAAGAAAACATAAACAGCCTAATTACAATATTAACCTCACTAAATAAAAGCCTACTAATCTGGTTTCCTAAATTACATTTATGGTGTGTGCAATGCTGATTAAGGGCCTCAGCGACACGGGCCAAGCTGAAAGGAATACCAGAGACGCTACAACTACAAGATTTGTATACCACAGTTAGTAGCAGACGCTTGGGCGCCAACCTGAGAGGGGAGCAGGGGCTCTCGAGTTCAACATTTGTGTGCAGTGCGGATAGTAATTAGAAGCGAGAACTGACACGGGTGAAAGTCTTCGTATAAAGAAGGGGTGGGGGCAGATGTTTAAGTTTGCATGTGTGCAAAATTGTTCTCGAACCGGCTCTGGGACAGTGGCACTACATCGCGGTGAGACTTGGACGTTAGGTGCTGAGGGTAGGGAAAGGGTGAATTTTTTTAGTCCCGTGATGTCACAAGCACGTCCTGAAAATCGCAAGTGCCGATAAAATCACCAATTACAGCGTCCTTAAATGAGTGGAAGAGAAGATTAGAGTATAGAAGATTATCCAAATAAAAATGTAAATGAAACTTCCTGGCAGATTAAAACTGTGTGCTCGACCGAGACTCGAACTCGGGACCTTTGCCTTTCGCGGGCAAGTACTCGTCCAACTGAGCTACCGAAGCACGACTCACGCCCGGTACTCACAGCTTTACTTCTGCCAGGACCTCGTCTCCTACCTTCCAAACTTTACAGAAGCTCTCCTGCGAAACTTGCAGAACTAGCACTCCTGAAAGAAAGGATACTGCGGAGACATGGCTTAGCCACAGCCTGGGGGATGTTTCCAGAGTGAGATTTTCACTCTAAAAATGTAAATGTTCGTTTGTTCAAAATCACGTGTCTCCGAAAGTTCTTGACTGATTGCTTTGGACTTTTGGCACAACGTTGCATTCTAATACAAGCGTGTTTTTAAGTACCTATTTCTTTAGTATATGATACGTACAGTATGATATATATACTTTTTCAGATTTTTGTAAGAATGTTTCCATATGATTAAATTTACAAAATATTATATATTAGATGTATTTTTTTAAAATGGTATGTAAAAATACACGTGTATTCCAGGGCAGTTCCGGCCGGGGTGGCCGAGCGGTTCTAGGATCTACAGTCTGGAACCGCGCCACGGCTACGGTCGCAGGTTCGAATCCTGCCGCGGGCATGGATGTGTGTGATGTCCTTACGTTAGTTAGGTTTAAGTAGTTCTAAGTTCTAGGGGACTGATGACCTCAGAAGTTAAGTCCGATAGTGCTCAAAGCCATTTGAACCTTTTTTCCAATGCAACGTTGTGTCAAAATTTCAAAGCATTCGGTCAAAAATACGGACATTTCCGATTAGGAACATCTACAATTTCTATATAACTAGAAACTTCTTCCAAAAATCAAATCCATAAAAGTTCTTCATGGATTGCTTTGAAATTCCGACACAATGTTGAATTCTAATACGGGCACGTTTTAGGTACCTAGTTCTTTAACATAAGGGAAAATACTGTTGCCAAAAAGGTCAAAATGTGCCTTCTCGATTTGCTTCCAATCTTCACGCATTACTGTAATGAGCGTATATACATTTAGACAAATATAGACTATATACTTTTAATATATAACAATAAATGAGGCTCATGTTCAGAGAGGAAGAGGGAAAAATGAAACAGACTGGGGGTGTGGGAGGAAATGGACATAGAAAACGGGATGTAGGAGAGGGACAGAGAGAGGGAGGGCAGTAGAAGATGGGGAGAGAAGAAGGAAGGGGGAGATGGGAAGAGAAAGAGGGCAGGAGGTGATAGACTGAGAGTGTGGAAGACAGAGCAGGCTGGAGGAGATGCAGAGGGGGGAGGGGGGGAAGAGGGGGGGAGGAGACGGACAGAGAAAGGAGAGAGAAAGAGATAAGAACGTATATCAAGCTCTCATACATATAGGAAAAGTGTGCTTTCTCTTTTCTTTCTTTCCCATTTAACCAGACTGAGCGATAGCAAAGCATGGCCGGGGACAGCTAGCAGTAAATCCATTGAGCATGCGAGTTTCTTGAGACAATACAGGGAAAATGTACTAAAGGACAGCCACAATTCAGGTGCACAGGTCACTCTAAAGAAAGAAAGTGGGGTATAATTTCAACAGGCATTAGTCAGTCTCTTAAAGGATCTCAGTTTTCGCTTTCTAGCGCTGCAGATCCTGTAGACCTGGTAGCAGGTGGCCGTTTAACCTCCACAGCTGGCGTGAGTCACGTCGGGCAGCGAAGTGTTGTGAATGAGGCAATCAGCTGTACGGAACCGGCGCGGGGAAATGTGTCACGGTGGAAACGTTGCAAAATGGCGGAAAGGAACAACCAGTTATGAACGTTCCCATGACCATGAATGACATTTGTCGATTTCTTGGTGTATGAATGCTGACTACCGAATATGACTGCAAGGAATCGTGTAACACTCGCAGCCATGTAATACGGCCTATGAACTGTGATCGTAAAGAGATACTACAGAGAGACACCACATACGAGAGCTACTCCTTGACAGAGACAATAGATTTCAAACCGGACAGGAATTGCTGCTGACGATGAATGCAGGTGCATATCGTCCAGTTTCTCAGAGACCATATCGAAGGGATCTGCAAGTAGTACTCACCTGCAGTCGGATAGCTCGCAAAAGGCCATCGATCACAGTGGTACGTAAAGCTCCGTGTCCTTAATGGTCCAAACAACTTAGAAGCTGCACAGGACGCTTGTAGTATGGTCCACCGAGCAGGAATTTTGCATCTTTTTCAGTGGTGCGTGCCGTCGAGCACAACGACGCCGCAGCGAGGCGTTAACCCGTAGTCTGTCGGGGATGTGGTTCAATCCGGACGTGGGTCTGTGAAGTTTCGAGCATATTTTCGGTACCACGACTTGGCTCCACTCATTCAGATGACCGTGAACTTCAACCACTATCTATACTTCAGTATTCTCGGGAAGTCAGCGTTGTCCTGTCTTGTACATGTACTGTGAGAGTGTGTTATCGAGGCTCCCGCCTTCCGGGAAGACGACAGCCATATTTACAGCAATGCACGCATACATAACTTGTTTGACAAACATTCAGTCACCCTATTTATTCTCTACTAGTCCACTAAATCACTGAATCCCACAGGTAACCTGTGGAACTATTTGGGCCACGGATGACACATCTCAGCAAATTGTATACGGAATCTAATCGTCAAGGAGTAGCTTCAGCAGGATATGACGTACCCGAAGAAACTCTGCACAAACATTGACTAACCCAATTTCTTCAGAACCACTCATGAGTTCGTGGGCTCGTGTTGCCGGTGCCATACGACAATGCCTCAGCCGCCAGGAAGACGCGTAACTACAAAAAATACTAGACAGCTATCGCATGCCAGACCAGAGAGTACAAGTTTCGAAGACACTGTACTATCGTATACTACTTCGGGACAATGAACAGTTGCAGAAATACTATCCTAGGTTCATAGAATTTAAACATTATTTATACTGGATGACCCAGGAGAAAAGATACATGCTTTGAGGGGTGATAGTATTAGTGACTCTGAACAAAGCTTCACATATGTCCCGTTCCAAACGGTTTCCATGATAGAACACGTTTAATAACGCTTCTATATGTTCTTGAATAACTCAATATGCGTACGCTCCAATGAAAACATGTGGTAGTACAAAATTAAACTACCGTTTTTATGGACTATAAGATGCACTTTTTCTTCGAAAAATTGCCTCCAAACTCCAGGTGCGTCTCATACTCGAAATTAATGTAAAAATGTCCAATGTTTTATTTAATATTCCCGCGTCATGAAAATGGCCATATTTCGACGCCGCGGGAAACCACCTCTATCTGGCAACATTGGATTCACCGATGCGACGAACATGAGTCGCGGAGATTCAGAAGCTTGTTAACACTGCCATCAACAGAAAAAACTACTCGCGATTAGTGGGCTAGTAAAGAAGAACTGAAAAAAATTAGGAAGACTAGACGTGCAAATAGAGGACTGAATGCAAAATGTCCAAAACTAGAAGATGACACATTGAAATACACTCCTGGAAATTGAAAAAAGAACACCGTGAATTCATTGTCCCAGGAAGGGGAAACTTTATTGACACATTCCTGGCGTCAGATACATCACATGATCACACTGACAGAACCACAGGCACATAGACACAGGCAACAGAGCATGCACAATGTCGGCACTAGTACAGTGTATATCCACCTTTCGCAGCTATGCAGGCTGCTATTCTCCCATGGAGACGATCGTAGAGATGCTGGATGTAGTCCTGTGGAACGGCTTGCCATGCCATTTCCACCTGGCGCCTCAGTTGGACCAGCGTTCGTGCTGGACGTGCAGACCGCGTGAGACGACGCTTCATCCAGTCCCAAACATGCTCAATGGGGGACAGATCCGGAGATCTTGCTGGCCAGGGTAGTTGACTTACACCTTCTAGAGCACGTTGGGTGGCACGGGATACATGCGGAGGTGCATTGTCCTGTTGGAACAGCAAGTTCCCTTGCCGGTCTAGGAATGGTAGAACGATGGGTTCGATGACGGTTTGGATGTACCGTGCACTATTCAGTGGCCCTCGACGATCACCAGTGGTGTACGGCCAGTCTAGGAGATCGCTCCCCACACCATGATGCCGGGTGTTGGCCCTGTGTGCCTCGGTCGTATGCAGTCCTGATTGTGGCGCTCACCTGCACGGCGCCAAACACGCATACGACCATCATTGGCACCAAGGCAGAAGCGACCCTCATCGCTGAAGACGACACGTCTCCATTCGTCCCTCCATTCACGCCTGTCGCGACACCACTGGAGGCGGGCTGCACGATGTTGGGGCGTGAGCGGAAGACGGCCTAACGGTGTGCGGGACCGTAGCCCAGCTTCATGGAGACGGTTGCGAATGGTCCTCGCCGATACCCCAGGAGCAACAGTGTCCCTAATTTGCTGGGAAGTGGCGGTGCGGTCCCCTACGGCACTGCGTAGGATCCTACGGTCTTGGCGTGCATCCGTGCGTCGCTGCGGTCCGGTCCCAGGTCGACGGGCACGTGCACCTTCCGCCGACCACTGGCGACAACATCGATGTACTGTGGAGACCTCACGCCCCACGTGTTGAGCAATTCGGCGGTACGTCCACCCGGCCTCCCGCATGCCCACTATACGCCCTGTAACCTCCCCACAAGAAAAATGAAATGACAATACTTAATGGAAATGGAGCCAGAGCTAACTGTAGGTTCCCGACAAAACTATTAATGACAAAGACAATTAAACAAAAATTAGCTATCTGACTCAAGTACAAGTTCCCATTAAATAATGAACGCTAATTCCATGATAATGAAACTGTAATGATAATCAAAACTCAATTCAACCGAAAAGTCGGTGTTTGCCCTGTGCGAAACGAGAATAAATTTCTTACCTTAGTGAAACTGCATGTCAAAATTCTGCTCTTATTGTTGGCTGCGGCTTGGAGGAAAAACATTGCAATTGCCTTTTTTTTTGAAAAATTTTGTTAAAGGGAAATGGAGGGAATTTGAATGATTGTTTGTAAAATTGTTTTTTTTTTAAATCCAAATTATTATTGGGGGCGATTTTTGAAAGTTAAATTACAATGAGTGGACCTTACATTATCTGATAAGCGCAAAGCTGCATAAACATTTATTTAATAAAATTATACCTTGTCCTGAATCTTGACCATCGCTGTGCCGACGCCCGCCGACGCAACTGCTACAGACATACTACTCTCCGCGGCAGCTACCAACAGACTACCTTACGCGACTGCTCGCGACACACAACTTTACGCGACTGCTCGCGACACACTACATTACGCGACTGCTCGCGACACACTACATTACGCGACTGCTACCGAGATACAACTGTACTGCACTGCGCTTCGAGCGCAACTGCTCTGGTCAGAGATTCTACAATGCCTCAGCATCGCTGCCGCACAACATACGTGTTTCATAACCCTCCACTGGGGGGCAAAAAATTTGGCAGCGATGGTGAGTCATTTGGACTTGCCATCGTAACAAATTTTTCATTTAATTAATTAACATTTACAAATTATTTGGGTGTAATACATGAATTAAATGTTGTGCGCATGCACTGATTACAAAACATTACAGACAAGAGAAAATATAAGTACTGAGCATATCAGCAAATCCGAAAAATGTATATACAAATTATTTGACAGATAACAAAGTGCAAAGACGAAATATATATACAATGAGTAACAAATGACATAAATCATAAAATTGTACAGAAAAACACAAATCATGTTGAAAATGAGAAGAGTGCACAGGCACTGGAGTTCAGTTGAAAACATATTCACATAAGTGCACATGCACTGAAAACTTTTGAACATTTTTATAACAAATAAATGCAAGGGTAGAAAAATCATCAAATCACGAAAGTATATACAATATAGATGACAAGAGTGCACACATACTGCATTTCAGGACAAATCAAAAAATGTCTTTAGTATTTTCACAATAAATAAACATAATAGCAAAAAAATCATGTCGACAGGTGACATAAGTGTACTCGCACTGGAGTTCAACAAATCGAGAAAAAATGTATAGGCCATGAACATAAATGATGTTAGTTAAAAATGATTTTCACTATTAGGATAGGAAATGAAAGGATTGCATCATGGTTGTAGCACTTTAGTTTGCACACAGCTGCACTGAAAGTCCATATCTTTCCACAGAATCACAATACTAAGTGATACAATCTGCATGTCCGTTCCCAGAAGTATTTATCAGCGTATCAAGACAGTGAAACGTCGTAGTAGTATTCCATACTATCATTTGGCAGTATACCAGGTACACCAAACAGTGGGACCAGAATAACGTCTTCATCGCTTACGGTGGTGGACAGCATGTCGTGTCAGCACCACGCTCTTAAGAGGCGGCACACAGTGCTCCATAACAAAGTCTTGATTAGTGATTACATAAGTAGTTTCTTCGCCTACAGTGGTGGACAGCATGTCGTGTCAACACCACGCTTTTAAGAGGCGGCACACCAACGTAGAATTAGTGCAAAAACCAAATATAGTGCTCCATGATAATGAGGATGGACAAGACAAATGGATGTTACAATAATTTCAGGTAGTTAGGTCAGAAGGTGAAGGACATTAACTAACACACAAGTCTTGATTAGTGATTACATAAGTAGTTTGCGGTATCCATACTCTAGTCATTGAACATTTCTGTACCATGTATTTTAATATTACAGAACATGTTCATAAAAAGTCTTAATTATAGGCACTCAGTGGCCAGCAAGTATTGAATAGTATAAAACATTATTCATCATTCAGTATTCTTCATATCATTAAGAAATCATTATTAGAAATCAGTTAATTACAGTCATAGCCTTAATAATCATGGGCATAATAAGTAATTACATTAATTATGGGCACTCAGTGGCCAGCAAGTATTGAATAGTACAAAACATTATTCTTCATTCAGTATTCTTCATATCATTAAGAAATCATTATTAGAAATCAGTTAATTACAGTCATAGCCTTAATAATCACGGGCATAATAAGTAATTACATTAATTATGGGCACTCAGTGGCCAGCAAGTATTGAATAGTATAAAACATTATTCATCATTCAGTATTCTTCATATCATTAAGAAATCATTATTAAAAAAATCAGTTAATTACAGTCATAGCATTAATAAGCATGGGCATTATAAGTTACATTAATTATGGGCACTCAGTGGCCAGCAAGTATTGAATAGTATAAAACATTATTCATCATTCAGTATTCTTCATATCATTAAGAAATCATTATTCAAGTGACATACTATTCAGAGCTGATCAGTATTATTCAGAATTATCATAAACCAGTGACATTATCTGGGACTGTTAATACATTTTGTTTTTTTCTGCTAGCAATGCATTGCTTTGGGTAATTATAAGGGAAAGCAAGAAGAAATAAGAGAAAAAATTGCTTCTAGGTTGTTCCTATAAATGAAAAGATTGTGTAACGTCATTCGTCATGAGTCAGCTGTAGCAAGGTTATCACATTTATAAATGATAGACACAATTGGGTAAGAAAAATGCAAGTACTAGAACAGGTATAATAAGTAACAAGTTTAGTAAGTATCATAAAAAGCTTCTCCTGAAAGAAAAATACAAAATGGATTATTGAGCTGAAAGAAGAAACGCAGACTATGCTGAAAAGTAGTGAACTTCGAATTAACAGGTAGTGAAATGTGTATAAAAAAATGTGTTCCATAGCTGTCCTTTCCAAAACCTTCAGTCATCCTACTACGCAATATAACACCTGCTGTCAAAGTAAACTGCAACAAATACTTAAATAACTACATAGCATAAATACATAACTTCAACATTATCCTCATCTGTAAAGAAAAACTTCATTATTCATATCATCATAACTCCATCATTATCATCACCTGTAAACAAAAACTTCATTATTCATAGTACCATATTCTTCATCATTGTTCATTATCAGCATTCATTATCATCTGCAAAAATCATTTCATTATTCATCACACAACTATTCCTAATCCCTAGCATATTTCATCACTTAAAACTAAAATGTGTAGTTCTGTCTGACAGCTTGCATCAATCGCTTTGTATTCTGAAAGAAAAAATTAGTTAAGACTGCTATTCTGCGATGTGTATAGTATATTCTTGTTAATGCTTGTTAATTCCGATCCATTTACTCGTCCTCATTAGCTTATTGCATCTTCTTTCGTTTATTCCATAGGTGAAATTCCCACTTCTGTTTAATTCATTTCCTGTACGCATCATTTATTTCTGAAATTGATGAACAAAGATTAATGTCTTGCATTTAAATCATATACCCATTAAATAGTGACTGGTTAATGGTGACTCAATTAAGCATACAACATAACATGACAGAAAACGTAACATCTCAAAGCACAGACAGTGTTTAAAGGCAAAAAGTGTACAGAGAATATCGTAATGCAGCAGCAAAAAAAGAAAATGTAAAACAGTCACGATGTTGAGATATCACAAGGCAAAATGTCAGAGTCAAATGGTGTGTGTTATACCTTAACTAGTTCACAGTGCATACAAACAAAACAGGAAAACAATCATACGCAAAAAAAAATGAAAAAAATGTGCACGGTCTGATGTGTAACGACAAGAAGAGCGATCTGCTAACCTTACCTTGCCGGGCACTTGCCAAGAAAAATACGATAGTCATCATCAGTAATTAGTCATATAATTATACTTGCATAAGTGGTCATAAAATGTATAAGTTCTTTTGAAAAAAATGTGCACGGTCTGATGTGTAACGACAAGAAGAGCGATCTGCTAACCTTACTTTGCCGGGCACTTGCCAAGAAAAATACGATAGTCATCATCAGTAATTAGTCATATAATTATACTTGCATAAGTGGTCATAAAATGTGTAAGTTCAGCAAAAAATGTGCACGGTCTGATGTGTAACGACAAGAAAAGCGACCTGCTAACCTTACCTTGCCGGGCACTTGCCAAGAAAAAATACGATAATCATCAGTAATTAGTCATGTGAATATAATTGCATAAGTGGTCATAAAATGTGTAAACGGCCTCATAGCATGTTACATCGTAAAGTGGTTTCATTCGATAAAGGGTTTAATGTTTGACACATGATGGTTGCCTTTCGATTTTCTGGTTCTCAGAGTTTCGACGTGTACAACATTGGGGTGAGGAATGCTGCGAATCCGATATGGACCTGCGTATAGAAGTTCAAATTTACTGCACTTACCTTTTAATTTGCTGGATAAATAGTGTGTACGTACTAATATCTTCTGTCCAACGTGAAAGTCTCGGTGTCTACAAACCTGTTTTTGCTGTCTTCTCCGGCGCTCTGCGGCACGTTTGATGTTGTTCAGCGCAATGTCAATTATTTCGTGGTGTCGTAATCGACGAGATGTAGGAAAATTTACTAACTCTTTGATTTTGTTTGGTGGTTCAACGTTTTTCAGTATAACAGACGGAGGTAGCATAGTGGATTCATTTGAAATGGAATTAATTACATCTTGAAATGAGTGTATGTGTGTGTCCCAATTAACATGTCTTTTGTGGCAGTATATTCTACACAGTTTACCAATTTCTTTCATTAGTCGTTCACAAGGGTTCGAAGAGGCGTGGTACTTGGATATATAAATCGGAGAAATGTTTCTAGCTCGTAACATGCGTGTCCATATGACAGAACGAAATTGTGATCCATTGTCAGAAATTACTTTCATCACATGCCCTACATGAAATAAGAAATGCTTTACAAATGCTTTCGAAACAGTTTTAGCAGTAGCTTTGCGTAACGGAGTGAAGGTAACAAATTTTGAAGTGAGTTCAACAGCGACAAAGATGTAGCAAAAACCTCTATTAGTTCTCGGAATTGGACCAAAAATGTCTACTGCGGCCATATGTCTTAATTTAACAGGTATAATGGGATATAATGGAGGAATGTGTGAAGTGGTGTCTGACTTAGCTTTCTGGCAAATTTTACATGACGCTAAAACTCGTCGTATACGTTTTTCCATGTTTGTAAAATAACAGTTCTGTCTCAATATAAGAAAACATTTTCTAGCTCCGTAATGTGCGTAGCTTAAATGCGTGTACCATATTAATTTGTTAACCAGTTCGTCAGGAATGCATAGTAACCAGTTGTTGCTGTCTGGATGAGAGCGGCGAAACAGAATGTCATTGCGTACAGCGTAGTGGTTCCTAATCGTAACATTATTCTTATCTTGCCAAAGGTGTTTAATTTCTTTCCACACATTGTCTTTGCTTTGCTCTCGTGCTATGTCCTGTAATGACGACGAAATAAAATTTTCAAATGCAACTTGCTGAATGTACATGACGCTGAAATTTGCTTTGCAAAAGTTGGTTGCTACGTCTTGTTGATTGTTGCAGAGAGAACGCGATAGTGCGTCTGCTATAACATTTTGTGTGCCGGGAATGTGAACAATCGTAAAATTAAATTCCTGTAAATATAGCTTCCATCTGCTTAGTCTGTCGTGAGTGAATTTAGCAGAAAGTAAAAATTGTATCGCTCTGTGATCTGTGTAAACGGTCGTGTGTCTTCCATAAAGAAAATGCCTAAATCTCGTAAAAGCCCATACAACACATAATGTTTCTAGTTCAGTAACGGAATAATTTCGTTCAGCAGGTGACAAAATACGGCTTGCAAATGCGATGTTTTTAATTACTGTAGATCTATCTTCTTCAATTTCCTGAAAAATGGGTACGCCTAAAGCTGTGTTAGAACTGTCGGTGGCAATAGAAAAATTTCGAGTAGGATCTGGGTGCGATAAAAGTGGTGTATTCAGCAAAGCATATTTCAAATAACATTCTCGTGAACAAAATTCTGCGTGTCAATAAGTATTGCTTACGTTACTGGAATAGACTACCTGTACTGTGTCTCGTCAAATTCTGTCATACGTGCTGTTATTTACGGGACGATGTTATGGTATTTTGACTATATGAACTGTTCTGTTATTTCTTCCTGACATCTTACGCTATAGATGACACCTATTGTCTGTTTCATTCATGATTATATGTCGTTGCTGACATTCTTGCTGCTGAAAAGATCGACTGTAATGAAATGTACGCTGAAAATTGTGCTCGTTAATTTTACGTCTGTCATAATAGTCACTTCTATACGGCGCATTGCGATACGAGTCGAAATAGTGTGTTTTCTGTACGTAGTTATTTCTCTGCTGTGCGTTACTATTTATTGTAGCTGGGACTATACGTGCACGCGGCGAAACATTAAAGCTTGGTTGACCTTGTAGACTGCATTGTTGGTTACGCATACTAAGCGACTGACTTTCATGCTGTTGTGGTGGAAAACGTCTATTGTTACCAAAAAATTGCGTTTGCTGTTAATTTTACACATACTGATGATTACGATTTTTATCTGTTACCAAAATTCTCGTGGTTCTCATTTTTGGAGTGCCTAATGAAAATTGTCACATTCGGTAAAATTTTGTCTTATCGGGTTCTCATTACTCATTTTTCTTAATTCTAGGAAGAGCAATAGTTAAAGAGCTGTTTTGATAGATATAAAGGATAGTAGAAGAGAAGGCAGCAGTGCAGAAAACTAAAGATGAAACAGCACTACTACAGCTCGGGGCCCTATGCTCGCTACGGCACATATTCATTAAAGCGTAATGAATCCCCTGAGGTCTATTACGCACTGCGAATAAATTTTAGTTTTTGCGTTCCAGGCAATGGTGGTAAAAATTCAAAAGAAAATTGTAGTATCCATGCTAATTCTATTTTCTGTATTACACGCAATGCTGTTGAAAATGCAAAAGCAAATTGTCGTATCCAGTTCAAAGCTAATTTCTGCGTTACAGGTAATAGCGGTGAAAATACAAAAATAAATTGTCGTATACGGTGCAAAACGTGTATCTGTGCTCTGTCATTATTATGTTCCTTAGATTTTCTTACAAATAAAAATTGCTCGTGATGTACGTTCTCGTCACTGAATTTAAGAAAACATTCAGGTTTGTGTGAGAATCTGTTTGTCTGTGTCATTTCGGATTTCAAGTTGCGTGGCTTTTCTGATTTTAAGTCGCGTGGCTTTCCGGATTTTAAGTCTTGTAGTCTCTGTAAGTTGCTCACATTATACGCGTTGCGCGAGTCTGGCAAATGTTCGAAAAGTGGTGTCTGCTGTGATGCGTTATTAACCGAAATATTTTTCAACTCTGTTACTTCCTGCTGTAAACTTGACAGTTTTCGACGCAATGTGTTATTAGATGAATCTATCTCATTAATAGTCTGCTGTAAATTTTGAAATTCAGGTGTTTGATTAAATGAAACCGGTGAAGTATCGTCTGATTTATTGTCATTAGTACTTTCGATGACGTCAATACGACTGGCCAATTCATCACATTTTTCAGTCAGTATTTTAACCTGATCATCGGTTTTAGAATCAGAGGCGTTAATCTGTTTTTGCAATTTACGTGTAGTTTCGTTCAGTTTTCTAACGTCAGCTTTGACGACATCGGAATCCTGTGTTAGTTCTAATTGTTCGAGTCTGTCGGTCACTGTTTGAATATCTATTGTGTGTGTATCTGTTTTTGATTTAAGATCCGAAATTTCGTCACGTAATTCTGTGTTCGACTGTTTGAATGTATTAATTTCGTCGGACACTGTGGCAATATTATTGTCTACATATGTTTTTGCCTTCGCAAACATCTTACGTTTGTCTTCTTGTCTCTGTGCAGTGATTGTTTCCATGACTTGACGTTTTACTTTGTTTTGATCATCAATAAATTTGCGGAAACGCGTATCACTGTTCTGTATGTGAAGACTAAGACGTTCGTTAATTTGTGTGTTCTGTTGGTCGAATTTCGCATCAATCTTTTCATCCATTGTGCGCGAAAGTTCTACCGTCATTGCTTTAAACTCGTCGCGTAATTGTGTAGCTTTTTCCGAGCATTGTTTAGCGACTGTACTGATTTCCGCTCTAAGTGTTTCTGTTGTGGCTGTTTGCATTTCTCTTAATTCATGAGCAACAGACCTAATTTCTTCGCTACTTTTTCTTGAACAAGCCTCAATTTCCTCGCGTAACTGTTCCTTAGTGTCATGGCACTGCGCGGCAACGGCTCTAATTTGTTCACTTAACTGTCTGGAATTGTTATCTAATTTTTCATTTAACTGTCTAGAATTGTTATCTAATTTTTCATTTAACTGTCTGGAATTGTTATCTAATTTTTCATTTAACTGTCTGGAATTGTTATCTAATTTTTCACTCTGTTGTTTGACCTGTTCATTAAGTTGTTTGAGATTTACATTCTGTTGTTTGGACTCTTCACTCTGTTGTTTGTTCTCTTCAAGAATTTGGTTAACTCGTTGCAGCAATAGTGCCATAATTGGATCCGATACAGAATTAGCATTTCTATTCTCTGTGCTATTTAATGGAGGATCTCGAATTGTTTCACTTTCTGCAACCATTTGGTTATTCTGAGATTTGTA
The DNA here is from genome assembly GCF_023898315.1 of Schistocerca nitens. Classification (NCBI taxonomy): domain Eukaryota; kingdom Metazoa; phylum Arthropoda; class Insecta; order Orthoptera; family Acrididae; genus Schistocerca; species Schistocerca nitens. The sequence continues at coordinate 2,938,830 of NC_064614.1, forward strand.
AAAAGGTTTCTCAGTCGGATATACATTGTCACTCACTATTTCGGAATTAAATAAATCCGGCGTACTTTCTGTGTCCCGTTCATTTTCATTTAAAATATTTGCCTGAACGTTACTTGAATCTAGTAAACCGGTTGTGTTAGGTTGGGCAGCGCTCATTACAATAGAGCGTCCCGCGTCATCGATTGTCAAATCAACAGAGGACATAACCGAGTTCGTTTGTTCATCATTAAGACAAAAATCATCATTAGAGGTGACTGGAACGCACTGATTGTCGGTGAACGCAGGATTGTCATCATTACACTGCGTGTCACAATTACTATCGTTCACGTTGTTTAAGTCGGTAAATTCATTCATAATACCTCGCGATACACTATTCACAGTCTTTCGCGGCATTTTTACAATACTCACAATTAATCACAAAACAAATAAGCACAATGCAAAAGCAACAAACAAAATACAACAGAGCAACGAATTACCGATGATCTGAGGAAAGAAAGTCACAAATTAATAAAAGCGTTGCGCCAAATCCTAATTATATCTAAGAAATAAGAGCAGATATCTGACTGTTTTTCAAAAGACTCTCAACGAAATACGATCCTGGCAGGGTCGCCAAGTGTAACCTCCCCACAAGAAAAATGAAATGACAATACTTAATGGAAATGGAGCCAGAGCTAACTGTAGGTTCCCGACAAAACTATTAATGACAAAGACAATTAAACAAAAATTAGCTATCTGACTCAAGTACAAGTTCCCATTAAATAATGAACGCTAATTCCATGATAATGAAACTGTAATGATAATCAAAACTCAATTCAACCGAAAAGTCGGTGTTTGCCCTGTGCGAAACGAGAATAAATTTCTTACCTTAGTGAAACTGCATGTCAAAATTCTGCTCTTATTGTTGGCTGCGGCTTGGAGGAAAAACATTGCAATTGCCTTTTTTTTTGAAAAATTTTGTTAAAGGGAAATGGAGGGAATTTGAATGATTGTTTGTAAAATTGTTTTTTTTTTTTAAATCCAAATTATTATTGGGGGCGATTTTTGAAAGTTAAATTACAATGAGTGGACCTTACATTATCTGATAAGCGCAAAGCTGCATAAACATTTATTTAATAAAATTATACCTTGTCCTGAATCTTGACCATCGCTGTGCCGACGCCCGCCGACGCAACTGCTACAGACATACTACTCTCCGCGGCAGCTACCAACAGACTACCTTACGCGACTGCTCGCGACACACAACTTTACGCGACTGCTCGCGACACACTACATTACGCGACTGCTCGCGACACACTACATTACGCGACTGCTACCGAGATACAACTGTACTGCACTGCGCTTCGAGCGCAACTGCTCTGGTCAGAGATTCTACAATGCCTCAGCATCGCTGCCGCACAACATACGTGTTTCAGCCCTCGCTCAAAGTCCGTCAACTGCACATACGGTTCACGTCCACGCTGTCGCGGCATGCTACCAGTGTTAAAGACTGCGATGGAGCTCCGTATGCCACGGCAAACTGGCTGACACTGACGGCGGCGGTGCACAAATGCTGCGCAGCTAGCGCCATTCGACGGCCAACACCGCAGTTCCTGGTGTGTCCGCTGTGCCGTGCGTGTGATCATTGCTTGTACAGCCCTCTCGCAGTGTCCGGAGCAAGTATGGTGGGTCTGACACACCGGTGTCAATGTGTTCCTTTTTCCATTTCCAGGAGTGTAGATTCAAGGACGCCGTCAAAATGGCAATGGAATTAATACAAAAATGGTTCTAATACACGCTCGTGAGCTAGCGCTGCAGTGGAACTTAACAGACTTTACAGGTGATGTTCGCTGGTGCTACAGATTTATGAAACGTCATAGACTTAGAGCATGCGAACGAAAACCAAAATATGTCAGAAAATGCCACAAGAGTATGAAGAGAAAGTATTATCTTTCCGTCGCTTTATTATTCAACACAGAAAGAAAACCCGCGAGCAACTACGCCAAATAGCGAATATGGACGAAATTCTTCTGACAATAGCAGTGCCGAGTAACAGAACTGATAAAAGGTGCTACAACTTTAACTATGAAAACAAGTGGACATCAAAAAGTGCACTACACTGCTGTTTTGACGTGTGGTGTAATTGTGTGTGTGTTGTGTTGTACAACTTTAGCAAGATTACAATAAAATTAGTTACTTATTATTAATGTAACATGAGGTATTATTTAATCACTGCTTTTCCCGGCTAATGAACGTTATTTTGTTAAAGAAGTCTCCATCTGGAAACGTGTAACAATGTTGTCTGTCAAGCAGTTAAATTTAAGTTCATTCACAAAAGTAATCATTTATAACCGACAAACAAGCTAAATGTATGATAACTAATCTGAACTAAACAAGATTAATGATTTTTAGTAATTTCAGTGCTGTTATTTAAAATACCCTTTGCTAGTTGCAGATCGTTTATCAAAAGTAATGCTACTGTTATCTCTAGGTGGCAACACATTTCTTTAAGCAAAATGAACAGTTTTGTCATACAATACCACACGTACGCAAAACTAATGTATTTTCCTGTCAAAATATTTCACAAAAGTTGTTACCAAATTACCAGGTTTCATTCATCAGCAGATAATAATTTATATCACGTAAGATGCTGTTTGCATTCACAGCAGTTCGATATATTCACAGTCTAACTGGAATTTATTACCTCAGAATGGGTCCTCGGCCACTAGTACACAATTATCGTTGCAATTATACCCAACAACATTTAAGTACGTGTAGAAAATCAATTTAAAACTGCCGCTGCAATATTTCACTAAGATGGCGGCTAACATAAATCACTTATCGACTCTGCTTCAGACTGCGCTTTACCGTAACAAATAATCTATATTAAATCTTTTCTCACCTTCACTATATTCATTAACATTAGAAATAATTTCTCACTGTTACAAGACTTAAGCTACTAATATTCACCATTTACCAATAAACTGCGCTAGAGATCAATAGCGCTAATGGCTGCGCTCTTTGGTAGCTGAGCAGAAAACTTAACATTTACGCAGGACGAGAATTACAATGAAATAAAACTCCAAATAAAGAAGATTCATTTCAATATCATATAAACTCTGTTATCAAATATCGGTTAGCAACACAGCAATATTTTAGTACAGATTTTTACAGACCTCTGTGTTACGAGATATCAGTTACGTCCTATGAGTACAATAGTTCGAACAAGAAGTAGTACGATTTTTCTTCAAAATCATAGATAATAAAAGATTAAGATTTTCATTATCTTTTTACGTGGGTATTTCCTGAGATACAATTTTTTCATAACATTAAATTATGTCGCGGACAATAATTGTTTATGATGTTATTAACGACGAGGTGCTTTTTATTAGTATTACGAGAATACGATCAAAGTTCAGTCACATTCCACACACAATGCTGTCGTGAATATTATTTTGAATAAAATACAGGCGTGGATATTAGACTGTCCTTTCATGTTGTGCTGACGGTACTAAACTTAATCCAGTGATCATTTCCAAGTGCAAAACAATGCCAAAACCTCTGAAATATCGACAGGTGTTGTTGTTCACGTATATGACAAGCGCTGGATGAGGCTGGTCTGAAACTATGAAGTGTAGGAGAGAAGGAACGGTGCTTCATTGAAGAAGAGTTCCCTTATTGTGCTAGATCAATTTAGTAGCCATTTGGAAAGTTCTGTGAAAGAAAAATTGAGATAGGAAAATGCAGAGCTCTAATAATAAAAATCGTAAAAATGTATTTAAAAAAACTACTTAAAAATTATGTATCTCTTATACTCCGTAGCGTCTTTCAGTCCGTTTCCCGACTTCATAGATCGCAAATGTCCTGTATCACATTGTTCGTCTCAACTTCCTCAACACTACTATTCTACGTTGTGAACAGTGACAATGTTTGCATAATACAGAAAATAAATAATGATGTACATTAAAGTATATCTCGGAAACCATTCAGAATAGGGCGTATGTACATATGAATTTTTTGGACGTAATCATTAATTACATCACCCCTCAAAGCGTGCACCATTCTTCGCAACTCACCCTGCGTTGGTACCATACCAATAAAGTATCACAAAATTTTCATGGAGGACTTTTTAAATTCACCAACTTACGTTGTTTTATTGAGTAGCTCCTTAAAAGGAGAAATAGCAAGTGGAAAATTTGTCTCCAGCTTTGTTAGAGCAGACAATACTATTTGCTACAAAAGATAGAAATGACCAGGACTCATTCTCGAGAATTCGTATTGAAAGACCTGATGAGGAACCACAGCCGTAGCACGAGGATCGGTCAAGAAATGCAAAGCATTGTGAAAATCTAATAAAGGTTTGCACATACGTGGTATGCGTGGTGGTTACATCACTTCGCTTTTTTCAGTTCTGAGCGCACGGTGAGCACATAAAGATGTCTAGATAAACAGAAGTAGGAGGACCTCGTGAGACATTTCGCCTGATGTTATGCAGCCCACTTTACGGAACTGCCTTAAGGTTCCTACTTTGCGACAATTCTCGGTCGCAATCTGCAGTGGCAGTGAAAATGCTCGTGCAGCGTTTTAGATGGGACGTGTTTGATCACCCGCATTACAGCCCATAACTGGCTCGCTCTGTGTTTCATCTCTGCTCACATTAACTGCTGGCTATCAAGACAATATTTTCGAACAAACAACGAGCTATAGATGAGCTTATCTATATACACGATTTGGGAGACAATCTGAGCAGCCGTCTTCTGTTGTTTGCAGATGACGCTGCCGTTTATCGACTAATAAAGAAATCGGAAGATCAAAACAAATTGCAAAACGATTTAGAAAATATCTATGAATGGTGCGAAAAGTGGCAGTTGACCCAAAATAACGAAAGGTGTGAGGTCATCCACATGACTGCTGAAAGGAACTCGTTAAACTTCGGTTACACGATAAATCAGTCTAATCTAAAAGCCCGAAATTCAACTAAAAACCTAGGTATTACAATTATGAACAACTTAAATTGGAAGGAACACATAGAAAATGTTGTGGGGAAAGGCTAACCAAAGACTGCGTTTTTTTGGTTCAAAATGGCTCTTAGCACTATGGGACTTAACATTTGAGGTCATCAGTCCCCTAGAACTTAGAACTACTTAAACCTAACTAACCTAAGGACATCACACACATCCATGCCAGAGGCAGGATTCGAACCTGTGATGTAACGGTCGCGCGGTTCCAGACTGAAGCACCTAGAGCCGCTCGGCCACTCCGGCCGGCTGCGTTTTATTGGCAGGAGACTTAGAAAAAAGTAACAGACTTAGTAAGGAGACTGCCTACACTACGCTTGTCCGTCCTCTTTTAGAATACTGCTGCGCGGTGTGGGATCCTTACCAGATAAGACTGACGGAGTACATCGAAGAAATTCAAAGAAAGGCAGCACGTTTTGTACTATCGCGAAATATGGGAGAGAGTGTCACAGAAATTATACAGGATTTGGGCTGGACATCATTAAAAGAAAGGCGTTTTTCGTTGCGACGGAATCTTGTCACGAAATTCCAATCACCAACTTTCTCCTCGGAATGCGAAAATATTTTGTTCACACCGACCTAAATAGGGCGGAACGATCACCAAGATAAAATAAGGGAAATCACAGCTCGTACGGAAAGATATACAGTAGGTGTTCATTCTTTCCGCGCGCTATAGGAGATTGGAATAATAGAGAATTGTGATGGTGGTTCGATGAACCCTCTGCCACGCACTTGAATGCGATTTGCAGAGTATCCATGTAGATGTAGACGTAGAGAATTGGCGGGAAGCACAGGCAGCTGCCTTCCATGACGAGGATATTGGAAAGTTGGTACAACGCTACGACAGATGTCTAACCCGGAGTAGTGACTATGTAGAGCAGTGGCTGGAAGCTGTAGCTAACTGTTGCAGATAAAATGTTTGTGATTTTCAAAGTGGTTTCGATTTCGCGATCAATCGGAACTTACTTTCCGAATAGCCCTTGTATGTTCGGTATTTATAGCGTTGTACGGGTGCAGTTTCCTGCGCTTTAAATAATTATACGTCACAGTTACGATCTCTTCAGAAAATCTCGTTATTGAAACTATAACTGGAATAGAAATGTGATTAGTGCTGTGTTATTACTTGTATGGCGAGTCGCAGCGTATATTGTATCGTTCCTGTGGGAACGCGAGTGTTCTCTGCCTCGTGATGACTGGATGTTGTGTGATGTCCTTAGGTTAGTTAGGTTTAGGTAGTTCTAAGTTCTAGGGGACTGATGACCATAGATGTTAAGTCGCATAGTGCTCAGAGCCATTTGAAGCATTTTGAATTTGGAACGCGAGTGTCGCACTTATAAGCGTCGCCCCACACAGCCTTCATTGTAACATGCCATATAGCATACGGTAAGGTCTCAGTGCGAACCGCTCCTGACAACTCTCTTCGTCGCGGTATAAGGTCATTTCATGGCTAGAGGTGGTGTTACATGGTGTTAGTGTGACGTCTCCTGTGAGTCCGGATTGCTTGATTTGTTTCAGGCTAGTGACACTCTCCTGAAATTTTGTTCTTGTACTAGGGTAATGGCACAACTGCCGCATGTTGCTGATAGTTACGTAGCTAGAAAGAAGTTTGAGCAGTTGCGGTTCTTTCGTTGCCGTTACCTGCCCCTATCCGCCGCGGAGCGCTGTTCGCATTGACGCCTGTCGAGTGGCCGAGTCGCGCGTGCGTGCCGGCGCGTCCTGCGTACGCGCTACGCACAGCGAGCCGTCGTGTTTACCGGCTGGCGGGCAGAGGACGGAGTGACCGTTGCCATGGCGACGGCCGTCCACGACGCCCATCGATCGAGCGGCGGCGGCAACAGCCGCGGGCGGCCGCCGCGAACACGGCACACGGCTGCTCACGCCGAGACACCCGTATCCACTAAACGAGGAAAGCGAGATCCTTTCAGATAATAAGCACCGATTAAAAATACCACTCGCATCAAACACAGCGTGCTTACTCATGCACGACATCTTGCAAGTAATAAATTCAGACGAAGAGATAGATTCCGCCTTCCTAGATTTCCGACCGGCTTGCGCACTGAAACACGTTGTTGACAACTAACCGACATACGATCGTACGGAATATCATAGCAGTTATGTGTCTGGCTCGGTGATTAACCGGCTAGTGGAACCCAGTGCGTTATACTGGGCGGGGAATGTTGCACAGAAACGAAATTAATATCGATGTACGCCAAGGAAGCGTAATGCGACCTCTAATTTTCTCAACATACGCAAATTATTCATGAAATAGGATCAGCAACAATAAAAGACTGTTCGATGACGATACAGTTCTCTACAGGAAAGTATCGTTGTTGATCGTCGGTAAAGAAATGCACAAAAAATGTAAATTAATAAATGGTGAAGCCTATGTCGTGGATAGAAAAACTTCAGCACACCGCTTCGTGTAAGTACATGGGGCAACCTTTTTTAGGCTCCGATCGGTCCCAAAATTAAACCGTAGCGCAAATTCAATTCAGGTTTGTTCAGATGTGTTGCACTGTGTATCTAGTCGGCGCGTCGCTCACGGCATGTCGCATTTTTCAGTTCTGAGTGCACGTTGGGCACTAGCAGATGTCGAAAATAACAGTCAGTGTGAAGTGCCTGCCGCCATTCGATTTCTTCATACTAAGGGGTGCCGCCTGAATTCATGCAGCCCATATAACGCAACCGTCATGCGTGCAGAAACTTTGAAGAAAGACGTTCGCGATGCTGGCGGTCAGGGAAGGAAGCGAGTGTCAACTGATGGTCTTGTTCAGCGAGTGAGTCAGGCGATTCTAGATAATCTTCTAAGATGGGCAATTCAGAACAAACGAACACGAACGTTATAATCGGGCATTGTCATTGTCCATCTTCATGACAATGCTCGGCCGCTCATTCCACCTGCAACAAAGACTCTCCTGCAGTGTTTTCCGTGGGGTGTTTTCGATCACCCACAATACAGCCCGACTTGCCTCCCTATGATTACATCTCTTTCCTCACATGAAGTGCTGGCTGTGAGGACAGCATTTTGGCACAGACAACGAGCTGCATACCAGTGTAGAGAATTGTCTCAAAAGCACAGGCGGCTGTCTTCCACGACAAGGGTGCTGGAAAGTTGGTGCAAATGTTTAAGTCGGAGCTGCGAGTACGTATGAAGAAGAAGTGGGAAGGTTTAGCTAAATGCTAAAAATAAAACATTTCTGATTTTCGCTATGATTACCATTTCGCTACCGATCGGACCCTGAGCAGAAAAAAAAATCCTTGTATTCCGGTTAATACCAAGAAGAGATCTGAAATTGAATCATCACGTAAAATCAGTGTTAAGGAAGGCCTATCGAAGACTTAAATTCGTTAGGAGAGTCTGAGAAAGTGCAGTGCAGCTGTAATAGAAATTACGCGAAAGACGCTAGTGCGACCAATTTCAGTTTTGTTACAGTGAAACACTTATCAAGAAGGCATCGAGTGGGTTGAAAGACGTGCTGATAGCATCGTAGTACATCGGTATAACTCGTAAGCAAGTGCAATATAGATGCTCTGGGAATTGAAATGTGAATCATTTGAAGAAAGGCGACGTAGTTCTGTCGGAACCCTATTTGGTGAATTTACTGATATCCGGAGAAGACTGAGCGTCCACTTTGCTGCCACCATTGTGTATCTCGCGGTCATGACAAAAAATAAGGAGATACGGCTTATACAGAGCTATATTGACTGAACAGGAAAGCGAAAATGTAAGTACGGCATACCGTCCACCGTGCAGGGCACAGTGGCTTGCTGAGAGCAGATGGATGTGTTTAGATGCAGGTGGTGGGGAGCAGAACTCAAAAAGATCCTCACCTGCCTGTTTTCTGTTGATCATTATGTTTGGACCCCACCCACCTACCACATCATTTCCTGCAGACGGAAAAAGGAATATACACTTAATGAAAAGAGATTTCACTACAACATAAAAAATTTGATAATATAATACACCTACTTGCATTGATTCCATTGGCTATAAGAAAATCGTTGACAATGCGAACAGAGCCAAAAAATTTCGAGTCTCACTGGACAAGTCTTCTGGCGCATTTTAATAAGAGTAGTACGTAGAATGTACGACAGACATTTATTAAAATTTAATGGAAATGTGGAAACGTCGCAAGATGAAATAACGCAATAACTAAGACAAGGCTGCCTGACGATATTGTAACCAACTGGCAAAAATGGTTACGGGAACACTTTAAGATAAATAAATATTTTAGCACAAGACCAACAGATTTTTAGCTAAAACGGAATATTATCTACATTTTTCACTGTATCTGTTTGTGAAACTAGCAAATGAACATAAATCAAATAACTTTGTATCACTGACTAACGTTATTGTATTTACAGTATATTAAGCGGTATGGTCCACAACAGTAATTAACAACGATACAACAGAGTAAGATGACATTTTTGTATCTTGGACGTGAGATTACTTTCATATTAAATGATGATGTGAATAGCAACTTACAGTATTTCCAGTAGTAAATAAAATTTTAGAGGTAACGAAAGAGATATATTTCTAAAATTATATAAAGTATTACCGACTTTACTGAATAAACATGAATATTGGACACGTTCAAAATGTTCAAATGTGTGTGAAATATTATGGGACTTAACTGCTAAGGTCATCAGTCCCCAAGCTTACACACTACTTAACCTTAATTATCATAAGGACAAACACACACACCCATACCCGAAGGAGGACTCGAACCTCCACCGGGACCATTGGACACGTATTAAACGACGCATAAAAGGGGTAGTGTGATGGTACGGTAATAAATTTAGTGCATTGCAATCGTTGGATAACGTCTTTGCATCATAGAGGTTGTTGTCGCACACTCTGTAACTCACTATAAATTTAAATTAATTCTTACTGTTGCGCATAAACACTAAAGATATCTGTTCAAAATTGATTCAAATGGCTCTAAACATTATGAGACATAACATCTGAGGTCATCAGTCCCCTAGACTTAGAACTACCTAAACCGAACTAACCTAAGGATATCACTCACATCCATGCCCGAGGCAGGATTCGAACCTGCGACCGTAGCAGCAGCGCGGTTCCGGACTGAAGCGCCTAGAACCGCTCGGCCACAGCTGCATTTATGAACACGCGTGTAAATGAGCTTACGCAACAACAAGATTAATTACAAAAATTGCCAATATTTATTAATCGAATCCACATATTCGCCGGGGATTGCTGAAGACCTAATTGCTATCGTTATTTTGACTTAGATATGACTCGAGCCCCCATGCAGCTGTTTGAAAATCACTAAAAATTTAAGTAAATACTGCTTGTATCCGCCCATAGTTGTGCCAGAGTTGGAGTCGCAATTGTCAGCCAAGTAATTCCACCTTGTCCTGCTAGCGTTAAGGTTCCAAATCATAGCAAAATAATTCAGAGTCCAGACGGACTCTACAGGTAAATAACACAACTCCAAAATAATTCCAAGCCCTGACGTCTACAGACGCGAAGTCCGAAAATCAAGCGACTGAATCGCCACCGAGCTGCAGATACAGATGTTGCCTGCTCAGGTGCATGCAGCAGGCTGCCTCCAGGCCAAGATGGCGGTCTTCTTTTATAGACAAGACCTGGATTTCCTGTCAATTGCGAGCAATTATTAGGATCGTTCACCAGTCCGAATTACAACTTTTTATCCATATAAACCTCTTAAAACTAGAGGTGCCACAAAGTACGCACTGGAACGCTGATTATAATTATACGTTACAATAAATTTTTGGATGAGTAGTTAGCACACAATCTTAATTGAAGTGACAACATTTTTCGCTTAATAGAACACCAAACTTAAATGAAGCCAGTAACTCCCCTATCCTTTAACTCCCATTTACAGGACGATTCACGAAGGTATGCAAATATTTTAATATTTTTATTCTGCAAGTAAAACTAAAGAAAAAATCTCGTACAAACGTAGGTCCACAAATGTTTAGTTACGGAGTTACGGTTAATAAAAGATTTTGCCTCAAATTTAGTAACTTCGCTAATATGAAGCCATCGCAAAACTGTGCGAGGTGAAAGTAAAGCACGATTTCCATTTGTTTTGTAGTTATTTGTCTGGTGAATCTGATAAAACATGTCCCAGACGTGTATTCGCAATCTCCCGTAACATTCGAAATACTCCACTAATTGTTCGTGCATTCCGAATGCTCCTAGTTGGATAACGTATTAGATATTCGTTAACTGCATCCGTAGCATTACCATCACATCTGCCATAAATAAACACCATATCTGTCGTAAATTTGCAAGGCATCCCTATTTCATAAATAATCTACAAACTACAGCAGTTACTATGTGGTTTCACTTAAATACACTGTTGTTATTATGTTCTTTCGCTGAACAATACAGGAAAATAATTCCTTCGAGGTTAGGAAACGATTGAAACAACTCAATAACGGCTGCCAACAATGACATAAACGTTTCTACATTCTTAATCGAAAGTAAACAAATTTTCTTGTGTAATAATCCCTGCTTCTCTGAGTGTTCTGGAAAACTATTGCAGATACGCGTCTGGGACATGTTTCATTAGATTCACCAGACCAATAACAACGAAATAGATGGAAATCGTGCTTGACTTTCACCTCGCACAGTTTTGCGATGGTTTCATTTTATCGAAGTTGCAAAATTTCAGGAAAAATCTTTTATTGGCCCTAAATCCGTAACTAAACATTTCCGGACCTATGTTTGTACTGATTTTTTTCTTTAGTTTTACTTGTAGAATAAAAATATTTGAATATCTTCGTGAACCACCCTGTATAAAACAACTGATTACTTTACAGATGAGTTAGTGTTAAATATTTGACGTAAAGCATGTAAGCGAGAAAAAGTTTAGGATTGGTTTGAAATTACCTTTAAAGTCTGTTGGAAGTCGCTAAATGCGCTGATTATGAAACACTGCATCAGTGGTCGTCAAATTTCGGCCTCGGGACCTCGTGCGACCCGAATCCAGTATTCAAATTAATCAAATGGCTCTGAGCACTATGGGACTTAACTTCTGAGGTCATCAGTCCCCTAGAACTTAGAAATACTTAAAACTAACTAACCTAAGGACATCACACACATCCATGCCCGAGGAAGGATTCGAAGCTGCGACCGTAGCAGTCGCGCGGTTCCAGACTGAAGCGCCTAGAACCGCTCGGCCACAACGGTCGGCGAATCCAGTATTCTTGCTGTCCCTGGTTCTCAACCGTATTCCATAATACTGGGTGTTTCAATATACACTCCTGGAAATGGAAAAAAGAACACATTGACACCGGTGTGTCAGACCCACCATACTTGCTCCGGACACTGCGAGAGGGCTGTACAAGCAATGATCACACGCACGGCACAGCGGACACACCAGGAACCGCGGTGTTGGCCGTCGAATGGCGCTAGCTGCGCAGCATTTGTGCACCGCCGCCGTCAGTGTCAGCCAGTTTGCCGTGGCATACGGAGCTCCATCGCAGTCTTTAACACTGGTAGCATGCCGCGACAGCGTGGACGTGAACCGTATGTGCAGTTGACGGACTTTGAGCGAGGGCGTATAGTGGGCATGCGGGAGGCCGGGTGGACGTACCGCCGAATTGCTCAACACGTGGGGCGTGAGGTCTCCACAGTACATCGATGTTGTCGCCAGTGGTCGGCGGAAGGTGCACGTGCCCGTCGACCTGGGACCGGACCGCAGCGACGCACGGATGCACGCCAAGACCGTAGGATCCTACGCAGTGCCGTAGGGGACCGCACCGCCACTTCCCAGCAAATTAGGGACACTGTTGCTCCTGGGGTATCGGCGAGGACCATTCGCAACCGTCTCCATGAAGCTGGGCTACGGTCCCGCACACCGTTAGGCCGTCTTCCGCTCACGCCCCAACATCGTGCAGCCCGCCTCCAGTGGTGTCGCGACAGGCGTGAATGGAGGGACGAATGGAGACGTGTCGTCTTCAGCGATGAGAGTCGCTTCTGCCTTGGTGCCAATGATGGTCGTATGCGTGTTTGGCGCCGTGCAGGTGAGCGCCACAATCAGGACTGCATACGACCGAGGCACACAGGGCCAACACCCGGCATCATGGTGTGGGGAGCGATCTCCTACACTTTGCCGTACACCACTGGTGATCGTCGAGGGGACACTGAATAGTGCACGGTACATCCAAACCGTCATCGAACCCATCGTTCTACCATTCCTAGACCGGCAAGGGAACTTGCTGTTCCAACAGGACAATGCACGTCCGCATGTATCCCGTGCCACCTAACGTGCTCTAGAAGGTGTAAGTCAACTACCCTGGCCAGCAAGATCTCCGGATCTGTCCCCCATTGACCATGTTTGGGACTGGATGAAGCGTCGTCTCACGCGGTCAGCACGTCCAGCACGAACGCTGGTCCAACTGAGGCGCCAGGTGGAAATGGCATGGCAAGCCGTTCCACAGGACTACATCCAGCATCTCTACGATCGTCTCCATGGGAGAACAGCAGCCTGCATTGCTGCGAAAGGTGGATATACACTGTACTAGTGCCGACATTGTGCATGCTCTGTTGCCTGTGTCTATGTGCCTGTGGTTCTGTCAGTGTGATCATGTGATGTATCTGACCCCAGGAATGTGTCAATAAAGTTTCCCCTTCCTGGGACAATGAATTCACGGTGTTCTTATTTCAATTTCCAGGAGTGTAGATATACAGGTTTTAAGGTTCGGTAGCATTTATTACATTCAACTTATAATTATCAATAACACATCAAATGAAAGAGCAACTCAGATTTCTTTGTATACCCGTGTGCAAAGGTAAGAGTATGGAACGACCAATAATGAATGACAAACATCTTGAACGAGTGAGACTCTGTCACGCGTAGTCTCAATAAATCGGCACGTCCTTGTCTTTCGCTGTTGTTACAAGCTCTGAAGCCTACAGACTACGGTTTACGTGCCAGCTTTGCAAACGAAATTTTCCTGCATGAGACGAAGATTTTCTGGATCGTCTCGTCTTCAGTGGTGAGTCGATATTTCCCCTAAATGTAGTGGAAATGTGAACACACGTAATGTGTGTACCTGGTGTAAGCAAATCCCCACAAGATGGTACAGTTACAACGAGACTCCTCTCGACTTCTCGGTGAAGCAACTGTAACTGGCGTTTCTCAGCAGCAAGATGGCGCGCCATCTCACTGCCGTAACTCAGCACGCGACTGGTTGAACCACGTTGTGCACAACCGCTGGATTGGTCGCAAGGCGCTGGATGACAGGGAGGGGGGGGGGGGGGGGGTTCATAAAGGATAATGTGTATATGACTCCAGTACCAGGTGATCTATCCGACTTCAGAAGCAGCCATGTTGCAACAATTACTGTAGACATAGTGATCAAGGTTTTGGAAAAACTCGCCTATCGACTCGATGTGTGACGATGGTGCTCACATTGAACACTTTTAAGAAAAACTGTTATAGTTGCTCTTTCATTTGATGTATTACTTATAATTGTAAGTTAAGTGCAATAAATGCTACAAAGCCTTCAAACCCGTACATTCGTTTTGAAACACACTGTAATACGCATCAAGCAACTACCAGCCGAATACAAAATGCCAACTAACACTAAGAACTCCTTAACAGTGCAGTTTTCGTGCTCAGTATATTACAAACACGGTAACATTTTAAGAAGTGCTTAAGCTTAAGTGACGATGGTGAATTTGGCTGAGGTTAACTAAAGAGGCTGCTTACCTGAGGGGCCGAAGGTAAGAAGCGCGAACACCGCGGGGTTGCAGGATTTGGGAGGCGGAATGTGTTGTTGTTTGGTTACCAGGACTGACAACTGACGCGCGCGTGCCACTCATACCAATCAGCTGCTATGGTATAAATTTCAGAAGGATGTAACGCTTATTTGTGAATGCGCATCATAGAGGCGGTTGTCTTCGAACGTGGTAAATATTTGTAGTAATGAATGTGAGACTAAATTAAGGCAGGAAAGGAAGAAAAACGACATTCAGACCATTTAGTAAACATCTGTGACCGTGCCTCATATTGCGTAATGCGTTTAAATGTAGGTACAGTCACCGAGATCAATCAGCCAAGCATCCGCTCTCACAAGCAACAGAAGAAAACTTCGTCAGCAAATACGGTTTATAACTTTAGGGTAGCTGAGAGTCGCAGCAATCTGAAAAACCGGCGATTGGAGACGGAGCGCTTCAAATGATGCCGCCTTTAAACGGTCGGTACTTGGGATCCGGAGGCCAACTTAACACTACCTTAATATAGCTAGTCTAGTGGGGGCTCATAACGTACCAATTTACATAGGTTACCAATTAATACTAAGATCGGTACGTTTGCAGGCTGGGGTGCCACCCCACAATGTTTACATTAGCTCTTGAGCAAAAACATTTGAGGAACGCTGCCGTGGATAGACACAGTGTGGGTAATCTGCACTCTATTTTAAACAAAAGCAACTTTTTCGTGAATTTCTGTGACATCTCCTGTGACATCACATTTTCTAGATACTTGCAGTGCTATATGTAGATGCTTGTCTGCAAAGTGTGTTGTCAACATATGTGGTAGAAAAGAAGTAATAAATTAAAACGTCATGCGCGCTTGATGCTAAAGTTTGACTGAATGGGCAGCGAAAGTGTAGCGAGTGAGAAACTTTTTTCCTTTCATCATTTTATGAGAGTGCATCGGCGAGGAAAAGCTTCGTAAAGGTTTGAAATTATGCCTAACCTTTGCTGGAAGTCGCCAAATGATCTCATTATCAACTCTCGGAAGCATAAATTCCGTGTATTTGCGCGCCATCAGTTACACAGTTTCTAACTGTAATACTTGTCCCATTCTGTTAAACTTTTAACATAAGATTTTACAAATTTTTAAATTCGGTCGCTAATTAGGCGAAATAATGAAAATCAATTTTTTTCGCCCCTGGAGGCCCTTAGATAGACAACTCGGTTGCTGGTTCATCGTGCTCCTTGGATGCGGTCCGTGTCTTGTCTCCCTTCACTGGTGGCCACTCCTTCTTGCTTGGAAGGAAATGGCGTCTTCCTGTTACTGCTGTGGCCCGAGAGCTCCGCTATACTTGCGGAGCCGGTGCTCTCAATTCCTCTTTGATTGACGCAACTGTAAGTTATAAGAGCGCAACGACTCTTGTCACTCATTCAATTCCTGTGTAATTATGCTCGAGCGCTAACAGAAAATTACCCGTCTCATAATAAACGCGGTCAATGTTTTGGGGTACAACGTGTCTTTTATCGCAATAAAGCTGCGCAGATGCACGTATTTACACGAATCCCGCCGTACAGCGGATCTTGATACTGCCATAAACGGCAGTCGGACTATTAACAACGCGATTTGATCATATTGGACGCTGCGCTCGTCGTAGCAGAGAGACAGCAAGCTTGGTAAACAGATAATAAATCATGAAACTTCACCACCAAATTTTGAAAAGCCCCGTAGAGAGAAAGAATTAATGGCAATGACATGTTGACAACACATAATCAATCATCACCATCAGACAAAACAAAAGCTGCGTTGGTCGAGCGCAAGCTGAAAAGAATTAAAAGGTGTTTTTTCTCTCTCTCTCTCTCTCTCTCTCTCTCTCTCTCTCTCTCTCCCCCTCCGTCTCCCTCCGTCCCTCCCTCTCCGACTGTCTTTCGTGTCAGAAAATTCGTATACACGCAGCACACAGGTTGATAACACAGCCACGATGGCCACATTCACTGAGCATGACGAACCTTTACTGTGCAAGACCGCTTTATATTGGTGTATTATCGAGTCGCTATGCCGTTGCTTTCAATATCGGCCGACAGAGTGCGCCAGTTTAGTGCACCGTGGCTGACAGTGACTAACCAGACCACAGTGAAAATTATTAATTTAGTTATTCTGTTAAGTAACTAAGTTGGGTCAGTAGAAACAGCGCATAACGGTCCCTGAGCGACAGTGCTTGGTACCAATATGTCGCAAAAAGCCGCGCGCGAAATGCTGTCAGGCGATCCTATTTCGGGTTCTGCTGATCACCGAGAGCAAGGGTCGATTGCTTTGGGTAGCCCTTGTCCTAGCGACCTTTTGTGTAACAGTCTGGAGAACGGGCGAAATGTGGCTATCCTACAGAAAGGGTCAAAATTTAAAAATCACTCTTTTCCGCCAGCTAAGACAAATTGATCAAATCGTTTGGTTCTTTTGCATTAGGTGTGGTCTGGAGTTGACTTCCTGAGAAAATCCCGAAAAACCATAATTTTTTGATACAAAAAGTATCAGTTGAGATGGCCGTTTCTATAATTTTTATTCATGGCAAAGCTTGGAAATTTTTGCCATATGTTCTTAGGATGATACTTTCGAGGAACGTTGAAACTTTTTCCGGTATTATTACCCGAGATCCAGAGATCTTAAGTTGTCGTGCTTATGCAGGTAAAAGATGCACGTAATACGCGGTGTGAGGCGTAGATGTAATGTTAACTGACGTAGTGAACGCATGGCAACGGTTCTAGGGTCGTCGCAAGGATTCTGAGGTCACTAAACTATTTTTTTTTTGTCAGCATTTTTTCACCAGGGAAACTTTATGGCTTGCTGTCTGTTTAATGGGCAGTTGACGGATATACAGATGTGCCCAGTATGATAGTACAATGACAAAAAAAGGGCTCAGACGGGACTTAAAATGCATGAAAACCTAAAACAACTGTCAGGATTTATGTAAAAATGGAAAGACTGCAAATTCAGTACAATATTTCTAGTAACTTTTTTACTCTTTTAAAATACCAATCATAAAATCATAAGCCAGGCCTTTTCGATAAATTGCGATAGATTAGCAAAGTATCCAAAAGAATGTAAAGCAAACGGTTTTGTGTTGACCTTTCATTATACGTATTTACTTGTTGTTTGTCAAAGTATATAAATGTGTCGAAGCGAATAAATAAACTGTCAAAACTTTATTGACCTGTAAAACTCGTTTTATATAAGCAGCGCAGTATGCTGAAGCAGGGAAAATAAGGAAAGCACCGCAAAATACAATATGTCCGCTTTTAAAAGATTGGCAGAAAAGCGAGGAACCAGCTACCTTAATCCTTTCCGCCTTTTTCAACAAAAATTTTGGTATCCCTTTTTTTGTGCTGGAATCGAGTAGTAGAAAGGCAGTGGTAGTGGAAGAAAGAGGAAACTGATTGTGGGAGAGAGAAAGTGGCAATGAAAGAGAAAGGAAGATGGATGGAGGCAACAGCAGCGGGAGCCAAAGAGAGAGGAAATATTTGTATTTAATGAGAGACAGTGGCAGTAGAATAGAAAGTGAAATGAGTGGAGGTAGAAGCGATGAGAGAAAAAGAGAGAAGACAGTAGAAATGAAAAATGCAGATGAGTGGAAACCATACGTAGGATTGAGGGAGGGGGGGGGGGTTGGACCCTCTCAGACCGGCGGTCTTTAACGCGTAGATATGGGGGAGGACTCATTTTGGACCGAAATTTTAAACGTGTGGGTATATGGGGAAAAAGTAGTTGAGCGCCCAACCCCACTCCCCGCCCACGGAGTTTTCGAGTTGCCCAGATATGGTTGAGACAGTGATAAGACGCAAGGAAGACAAAAGAAGACAGTGTAAGTGGAGGAGGAGGCAGTGACAGTGAGATATACTAGGAAAGGAGACAGAGGAGGAGATACTGAGTATGAAGGCGTGACTACAAAGAGGAACTGGATAGTAGGATGTACAATGTTCTGTGTTAAAACAGCTCGAATATGTTCGTATACCAAAAGTTTTGGCAAGGAAGGCGGAATGAGGATTGAAGCAGCAGGTTATACAATTTATTCTCTTTTTCAAGTGGTCGTATATATGTTACAGTTCCTACAAATCATTGTAAAGTATGCTATGTTTTTGTTGTAGTCATCAATCCAAAGACTGGTCAGATGGAGCTCTCCAAGCTATTCTATCCTATGGATGCTTCACCTTGTATAACTACTGCAGCTTAAAACCATTCGAGTTACATTACTAATGCCTTGGCCCCCTCTCCAGTTGACCCCCCACTCCCCCCCTCTACACTTCCTTCCACGTTTATCGTATAGATAAGAAGAAATGTTATCCGTATTTTGCAGTTTGATGTTTGTTTTGTTTCAATCGAACGTGTGATGTTTCACCTGTTCATTTAGGGCATCATTCGTGGTTTTATGTTTCCTGTTTTTCCGTGTCTGCGTTGGTTCCTGTGCAGGCACTACAAACAAACAGTGAAGTTAATAGCATGGCACAATGTGCATCATCTCTTATGCTTTCTTGCTGTAGAGCAGAAACTGAGGAAAAATGATGCAAGTATTAACAATATTATTGCTTCTTGCCTCAGGTGACTCCTGTCAACCATCAACTGCCTTGCGATTCGAAACCCTTTCATTAGTCATCCGATCTACCCATCTAACCTTCAACATTCCTCTATAGCACCAAGTTTCAAAAGCTGCTGTCTCTTGTCTTCTGAGCTATTTTCGTCAACGGTTCACTCCAGATAAATGCCTAGATAAAAGACTAGCAATCACATAAATTTATATTCAACAAAATTCTGTTATTCGAAACGTTTTAGCCTCTATTGCCAGTCAGAATGCATACGCTCTCTACTTCTGCCATTGTAACTTACTTTGTTGCCCTACAGACAAACTGGGCTTCTTCTTTTAGTGTATCATAGTGGAAAGAATAGCACGTGATGGCGCCCGTAATTACAATGCAGCAGAACCGTAGTACAGGGTGTACATAAAGTGCGGATTGCAGAAGAATCAAACATTGTGCGGATATCATACATATGTCATTTTGAAGAGAAACCCTGAAACTTTTTTTCTCGTGTACCGCCACAGCGTAGTTTGGTAACTTGCCGACAGTTAGCGCTAGTCGCAAACATGGCGAGTTCAGGTGCGGAGCAAGCTTTCTGTGAGTTCGACAAAAACAAGTGTGTTACAGCTGTTCAACGGATGTTTAGAACCAAGTGCAGTAGGAAGCCACCAACAAGGAAGGTCATTTACCACTGGCACAACAAATTCGTTACTACGGGTTCCTTGTGCTGGGCAAAGAGATGCGGACATCCCTGTGTGAGTGAAGTGAATGTGGAGCACGCGTAAGAGACATTCATAACGAGTCCAAAGAAATCGGTGCGTCGTCCATCCCGTGAACTGGAAATGGTTGCAGTGACAGTGTGGAAAGTCATTTTCATCGTGAAGTTGGTGGGAACCTGAACGCGGAGCCGCCGCATCGATGGACCGGCCGTGCCACAGGAGGGAACAGCTGTTTCATGAAGTGGCCTCCCCGATCACCAGATCTCACTCCGAGTGATTTTTTTCTGTGGGGACACACAAAAGATCTGCTGTATGAACCGCCTCTACCACGCGATGTTGCAGAGCTCCGGGAGAGAACACGGGAAGCGACTGCCACAGTTGACGATGCCATGCTGGGATGAGTATGGCAAGAATTCTGTTACCATATTGACGTCTGCCGGATCACTCATGGTTCGCATATCGAATGCCTGTAAAAAAAAAAAAAAAAAAAAAAAAAAAAATCGGAGTTTCTCTTCAAAATGCGATATGTACGACATCTCTACAATGTTTAGTTCTTGTGCAATAAGTAATTGAAAGTGTTCCCAGACTTTACACAAACCCTGTATAACAGTCACGTATGTGAAAATCTGATGTATTGTCACCACACTTGCGTATCTAAGACATTAAAATAGGTCAGTATCATTTTAGAACAAAAACACGCATGCCGCCGTCGACGTGTTGAAATCTTAAAACTGCAGGAGCACACGATACAAGAACAGACGTCTGAAGAAGTGTCACGACTTCCTCCCACATCCATCTCGCTAAAGAAACACAAAGAGAAAATCAGAGGAATTGGAGGTCATACGAAGGATTACGAACAGTCTTGGTTCTCACGCACCATTTGCAACTGGGACAGCGAAGGGCTAACGTAATAACGGTACGAGAAATAACCTCCAGCGTAGAGCGTTACGTGACTTGGAAAGCGTAGATGAAGATGTAATTGCTCTAAAAGAAAGAGTCTTTCGATACAGAGCGATTTACCTCTGTCGCGGCAGCCAGAGGTTTACACAGACTGCATAAAGAATGAGGACCTTGTGTCATAAAACTCACCTCCTCTTTGAAGGCTGCGAAGAATGTCGGTCGAGCGCAAATTGCATGTCCCCAGGCGGTGGCGCCTTTGTGACGGCATCGCGAAATAATCTCCACGCGTCCCTCGCCGATTGTCGTTTTAGTCGCGGCATTAGTCCCGCATCTGTGGCCTTTGCGTTTCGTGCACTGGATCTGACAACGTGGAAGTCGCCGCTGGCGAGGCGTCGAGGCCAGCCTGACTCTTCGGAGCTGTTATTTTCTGCACTGCACCTGCTCGTTGTGTGTAACCGTAACAGAGATGACAGGGGAATCGTACTAGTAACATTAAGTGCCGTAAAAGTGGAAATCGGCTGACTTCAGCGACTGTTACAAAGAGCACAGTGTTACGGCTTAGCGCGTGGGAATGAGCATCTCGGAATCGGCGTAACTAATCGGCTGATCACGTGATACAATCGCGAGCTTCTACGAAAAGCGCTTGTAGGACGGTGAACCAACGAGGAGCAGCGGTCATCCAACACTAACCGCCATGTGCTCCGTCTCATTAAGTTAATCTGTAATTAAGTTAATCTATCTTTACAGACGAATGGAAAAACTGATAGAAGCCGACATCGGGGAAGATCAGTTTGGATTCCGTAGAAATATTGGAACACGTGAGGCAATACTGCCCCTACGACTTATCTTACAAATAAGATTAATGAAAGGCAAACCTACGTTTTTAGCATTTGTAGACTTAGAGAAAGCTTTCGACAATGTTGGCTGGAATACTCTCTTTAAAATTCTGAAGGTGGCAGGGCTAAAACACAGGGAGCGAAAGGGTATTTACAATTTGTACAGAAACCAGATGGCAGTTATAAGAGTCGAGGGGTACGAAAGGGAAGCAGTGGTTGGGAAGGGAGTGAGACAGGGTTGTAGCCTATCCCCAACGTTATTCAATCTGTATATTGAGAAAGCAATAAAGGAAACAAAAGAAAAGTTCGGAGTAGGTATTAAAATCCATGGAGAAGAAATAAAAACTTTGAGGTTCGCCGATGACACTGTAATTCCGTCAGAGACAGCGAAGGACTTGGAAGAGCAGTTGAACGGAATGGACAGTGTCTTGAAAGGAGGACATAAGATGAACATCAACAAAAGCAAAACGAGGATAATGGAATGTAGTCAAATTAAATCGGGTGATGCTGAGCGGATTAGATTAGGAAATGAGACACTTAAAGTAGTAAAGGAATTTTGCTGTTTGGGGAGCAAAATAACTGATGATGGTGGAAGTAGAGAGGATATAAAATGTAGACTGGCAATGGCAAGGAAAGCGTTTCTGAAGAAGAAAAATTTGTTAACATCGAGTATAGATTTAAATGTCAGGAAGTCGTTTCTGAAAGTATTTGTATGGAGTGTAGCCATGTATGGAAGTGAAACGTGGACGATAAAAAGTTTAGACAAGAAGAGAATAGAAATGTGGTGCTACAGAAGAATGCTGAAGATTAGATGGGTAGATCACATAACTAATGAGGAGGTATTGAATAGAATTGGGGAGAAAAGGAGTTTGTGGCACAACTTGACAAGAAGAAGTGATCGGTTGGTAGGACATGTTCTGAGGCATCAAGGATCACCAATTCAGTATTGGAGGGCAGCGTGGAGGGTAAAAATCGTAGAGGGAGACCAAGAGATGAATACACTAAGAAGATTCAGAAGGATGTAGGCTGCAGTAGGTACTGGGAGATGAAGAAGCTTGCACAGGATAGAATAGCATGGAGAGCTGCATCAAACCAGTCTCAGGACTGAAGACCACAACAACAACAACATCAGTGTGAAAGTCATCATAAACGTTTCCAGTTATTGTGGCTCAAGGACACTGGTACATCATTTAACGAGGCGGCTGACAACCTGGCTTTACAAAATGTAACTGCTGCCCGACCTTACTACACTTGCCTTCCACATAAGGGTTTTGTTGCTGCCGTAAGGGAAAAGGTCTGTCTAGAATGGTCGCAAACGTGGGAGATCTCACATCAGTCCAAAGAAAGACTTAATGCCGCTAAGCAGCCGAATATTCTGCGAAAAACCTGTTTCTCCCAAATCAAGCTGACCAGACGTCATACCATCGCTATAAAGCCCATCCGGCTGGGTCGCGGCTGTTATTCTTCACATCTCTGTAGCAAGAAAGTTCAGCTATCTCCATACCGCGAAGTCCACTTAACTGAGATTGCAAACCTAGACCAGGGTGTTCACGCAATGACAGACAACGCCGCAAGTTTCTTAAGGCCGTAATCAGAGTAGAAATTCCCCAACCTACATCTGCGACGGACCTGTTTCGTCAGCTGACCACAATGGACTATCTCAGTATTGCCTGGTTTCTGTAAGAAGTGGGTATCGAGTTGTAAGTCAGACACAAAGATTCCAGCGTAAGAAGTTGTGCTTTTGAGTGTGTGAAGATACAAAGTGTACCATAGACCTTACTTGGAATTAGTGTAGCTTTAATGCTTATGCTGTGTATATCTGTATATGTTACACTGTATAACAAACCTGTAATTACTCACTTATCTGGCTGGATGGATAATGCCAAAGGTATATATATATAGGGTGGTCCATTGATCGTGACCGGACCAAATATCTCATGAAATAAGCGTCAAACGAAAAAACTACAAAGAACGAAACTTGTCTAGCTTGAAGGGGGAAACCAGATGGCGCTACGGTTAGCCCGCTAGATGGCGCTTCCATACGTCAAACGGATATCAACTGTGTATTTTTAAAATAGGAACCTCCATTTTTTATTACAAATTCGTGTAGTACGTAAAGAAATATGAATGTTTTAGTTGGAGCACTTTTTTCGCTTTGTGATAGATGGCGCTGTAATAGTCACAAACATGTGGCTCACAATTTTAGACGAAAAGTTGCTAACAGGTAGGTTTTATAAATTAAAATAACGCAGGTACGTTCCGATGTGATACATGTACCTTTGTGTACTTTTCTTTTCTGAGAACGCATGCTGTTACAGCGTGATTACCTGTAAATACCACATTAATGCAATAAATGCTCAAAATGATGTCCGTCAACCTCAAAGCATTTGGCAATACGTGTAACGACATTTCTCTCAACAGCGAGTAGTTCGCCTTCCGCAATGTTCGCACATGCATTGACAATACGCTGACGCATGTTGTCAGGCGTTGACAGTGGATCACGATAGCAAATATCGTTCAACTTTCCCCACAGAAAGAAATCCAGGGACGTCAGATCCGGTGAACGTGCGGGCCATGGTATGGTGCTTCGTCGACCAATCCACCTGTCATGAAATATGCTATTCAATTCCGCTTCAACCGAACGCGTACTATGTGCCGGACATCCATTATGCTGGAAGTACATCGCCATTCTGTCATGCAGTGAAACATCTTGTAGTAACATCGGTAGAACATTACGTAGGAAATCAGCATACATTGCACCATTTAGAGTGCCATCGACAAAATGGGGGCCAAGGTCGGGTTAATGTATGTACTGGGGCATCATCATTTGTTGCAGGTCGTGGTTGACGTTTCACATCTGGCTGAACACTTCCTGTTTCCTTAAATAACGTAACTATCCGGCGAACGGCCCGGACACTTGGATGATGTCGTCCAGGATACCGAGCAGCATACATAGCACACGCGCGTTGAGAATTTTGATCACAATAGCCATACATCAACACGATATCGACCTTTTCCGCAATTGGTAAACGGTGCATTTTAACACGGGTACTTTTATCAGGAAGCAAATACCTCCGCACTGGCAGAATGTTACGTGATACCACGTACTTATACGCTTGTGACAATTACAGCGCCATCTATCACAGAGCAAAAAAAGTGGTCCAACTAAAACATTCATATTTCTTTACGTACTACACGAATATGTAATAACAGTGGAGTTTCCTATTTAAAAAAAACGCAGTTGATATCCGTTCGACCTATGACAGCGCCGTCTAGCATGCCAACCATAGCGCCATCTGGTTTCCTCCTTCAAGCTAGACGAGTTTCGTTCTTCGTAGTTTTTGTTTGATGCTTATTTCATGAGACATTTGGCCCGGTCACTATCAATGGACCACCCTGCATATAAAGAGTAGGCGACAAGTTGGCGGATGCCTCGTCACAGAACGTAGATGTCGAAGGCTTGTCCCCTCTCTAAAGCAGGATGGGTGGCGATCTGTAACAGAGGTGACCACCATGTACAATGCTGGTACAGACACAAATGTTCCGGAACACACCGCACAGTGAACTGGGCTGAACAAAGGGCAGTGTAGCAGACGAGCCCAGTGTGTTCCCACTTTGACGCTGTGACATTGACAATTACGACTTCTGTGGCCTCGGAATCACAGAGACTGGACCGTGGATCAATGAAAACATATCGCTTGGTCGGATGAATAACTGTTCTTGTTACACCACGTTCGGGTATTCCACCATTGAGGCGAACGTTTGCCTGAGACGTGCCCCACACCACGGACACAGGGCCGGCGGGGGCAGTGTTATGCTATATATAGGTGACATTCGATAGCAGCTGCGATAGTAATCGAAGGCACCAAGAGAGTTGTGGACTACGTGAGGATGATTGCAGAGCACCTGCATCCCTTAATGCCAGGTGACTTCCCCAGGGGCGAATGGCATCTTCCAGCAATATAACTGTGTCAAATGGCTATAGCAGTTTCAGGAGCTTAGTAGTATACTCTCGTCGATGTCTTCTCCACCAAATTCGTCTCATCTGAACCTGATGGAACACTTCTGGGACGCTACCGAGCGCCATTTCCTTGTCCACAAACTAACATCCCATAAATTCCGCCAATTGCGTGACCTGTGCGTGACGTCTGGCGCGAAATACTTCCAGAAACATACCAGGGACTTGTCTAATCCTTGCCAGGCAGAATAGCTGCCGTATTGCGTTCGAAAGATGAACCAACACGCTATTCAATAGGTTGTCTTCATCTACTGGCTCATCAATGTACATAAAAAAGCGCAGTTTTAGTATAGTACTACGTAATAAACTGTGCTAAAGAATTAAGGGTTGACGGTTTTAAAACCCCGTCATTTTCCCCATTGCGACGCGGAAGTTCGATGATGCCTACAACCTTCCTCTGCAGCAGTGCAAATGAGTGGCGCCCTGCGACGTCAGCCTTGGCGATGCTTCAAACAGCGAAGTGTGGACACCTGAGAAAATTAACACCACAGCTAAAAACTTCATTTGAGGTGTAAGGCCTGTTAATTTATCACACTGGCACCAAATTTCACCACAGTTCCGCCTAACACGATGTTAGCTCGTCACAAGGCCTTTCCTACATGTCACCCCTTCTCTCGAGCTTCTACGATGGAAGAAAGAACCTCATCACTCATCGTTGGAACCACGCGGTATTCTTATGACTAGCCGAGGAAAACATTTCAGACACGCTGGCGCTCAGAATCGACGCAAAAAGGCCTCAGGATGTAGCAGAAGGGGTGTCAATGACACCTCCCCTTCATTTCCGGGCGTTAGTTACACATTTCGCGGTAGAAGACGACATTTTGCAGTGCTATTTTCAACCGAACGACGTGCTCGACAACATTTGTCACTGCCGACACTCCTCGGACGATTCATCCCATCTCTGAGGACGTCGTGGGTTGCAACCCCACTGACCATTCGACGAAATTTGAACGTGATCGAAGCAGCAAAGAGTGTTAATGCTTTTTCAGTCCTGTTTGTCGCTATCCTGTAGCGTTATTACGAGGTGGTGTGACGTTAACAAGCGTGCGAATAAAATGGCAAAGCCCCCGCAGTTCGGCAATGCCTTTGGTGCCACCCGCGTAGCTTTTTTTAATAACCTTAAAAACTTTAAAAATATACCTGTTCCACCACGTCCAAGAGGCGTATTCAGCTGTGGAGTAATACAGCAGTGGCGCACTAGTTCTACGGTGCGTGGGTGAGCTCCCCATGTGGTACCTGTATGTGTTGTTTCTGGCAGACACACTCTGTTTTATGTTTCTTGTGAGTAATTATATGCTCCATAGTCGCTCCCAGAGATTCCAGACTCCGACAGAGTTCAAGAGTAATTCCAAATGCTTCAAATGGCTCTGAGCACTATGGGATTTAACATCTGAGGTCATCAGTCCCCGAGACTTAGAACTGCGTAAACCTAACTAACCTAAGAACATCACAAACATCCATGCCCGAGGCAGGATTCGAGCCTGCGACCGTAGCAGCAGCGCGCTTCTGGACTGAGGCGCCTAGAGCCGCTCGGCCACAGCAGCCGGCAGAGTAATTCCTTCCAAAATGATTTGAAATGTTTTAACTGCTAGATTGTACCTGAAGTACACAGGAAGGATTCGGCTTCAGATGATTTTCATTACAGCAGACGGGAAATTTTTCCAGAGCAATGGATAAGGTTTGTTCCACCTTTTCAGAACAGTCGGCGTGAGCAGTGGTTGCACAGTCATTAGCATAGATTGATATTTATTAATATGAGGAATGATAAAGAAATACAGAAGGAACAAAATTAAAATTTTAATAATCCAAGGCTGTACCTGTATTGCTATATGGAAGTGAGTCTCGGTTTCCTAAAAAACGTGATAAAGTTGAAGTGTAGCAGAGAAGTGAAAGGCGTTACCAGGGAAGACTATACAGTAAATGAAGATATTAGGAATCCACTAGATATTTGTGATATTAATAAAACGTTGGAAGAAAATAAAACATTATTGAAACATCACCTACAAAGGATGAGAGTACATATAATCCCACGACAGGCCGCGCTGTACAAACTAAGACGACGGTCGGACGTAGGAAGGCACAGGTGGCAGCGAAAAGGGAAGGCGGAAAAAGCAGAAGTCTCTGAACCTTGAAGTGCGGAGGAAGAGAAGACATGACTGAGGACGTCGGTGCAAGTAGCACTCTGGGACGCTGGGACTGCATCAGACCAGTCTGAAGACTCAGGGCCCGAAGTTGAAGCAGTGCGAGTGACCTGCAGAGTTGAGGAGAGCTTGCGACTGCCGTGCCCGCGGCTCTTTTCGCTACGGATGGAGGGAGGGAGGGGTGAGTCACGCCCCCTGCCGCACTTGAGCGACGGAGTGCCCTCAGCCACCCCGGCCGAGGGCGCCGTCCCAGGCTGGCCGGGTCACAGCAGCCGCCTGCGTTCTCACTGCCACACCACCGCCACTGTGCGTGCATCCAGACAGGGCTACCACCCGGCTGGCTGGCCCCGCAGTAGCAGACCGATACGTGTATAAGGCCAACGTGGTCGCAGACTGTTATTTGCTGATGACAGTGCCCGTAAGTGGCCCCTAGACGGTCAATAATACTGCACACTAGTATTGTGGAGTATTATTACGTTCTCCCCGGATTCCTCAATAATATTGCCTTATGCTGACAATAATATTGTGTAACAGTACTGCAGTTTGGGATGTTGGGCAGTCTACTTTATCGCAAGCAGAGGAAAAGTGGATGAAACACCACTCACAAAAATTTGTTGACAGAACTGAGGTTGGAAGAAAAAATTATCCTAACTTTCTTTGTCTTGATGGTACAACATTTGATGCCAACGTCCTTGGCACAGTCATAGCACCGATTCCCGTCAGATCGTCCAAGTTAAGCGCTGTCGGGTTTGGCTATTGCTTGGATGGGTGACCATCCAGGTCTGACGATCGCTGTTGACGAGCGGGGTGCTCTCGGCCCTTGTGAGCTACTTGACTGGGAAGTAGCGGCTCTGGTCACGAAATTTGACAGCGGCCTGCGGTGTGTATGTGCCGACCTCGTGCCCCTTTATGTCCGCATCCAGTAACGTCAGCGGGACGAGGGTGACAAAACGGTCTGTCCCCACCGTTCAGCCTTCCGAGGCCTGTTCAGACAGAGTTTAGTTTTAACTATAACATTTATACATAACTGAAAATGGTTCTCCTCATATATTGGCGCCCCCATACATAGGCGTTTGGCCCTGAACCCTCCCCCTCCGGATAAATTTCTGCGGACGTTCATATCCTCCTCATAAAAAAGAGGAAAAAATGCAATGAGAGACGGGGTTCCACCAAGTCCGCACGTATCTATTGCGGTACGATGCCTTGCTACGGGCAAGTCTATCGAAGACTTGAAATTTACATGTCCAGTTTCACCTTACAGTATTTCAAACATAATTATGGAAATGTTTCATGCGGTAATACGTACACTAACGGATTATATTCGGGTAACAAACGTGCACACAGAGATAAATATCGATGTACTCTGTAATATTTCTACACAAATTTGCTATGCGGAGATCGGGTGCTAATAGTAGAATAAAAGCGGGTTACAAGCCGTGAGCTGTCTGGGGAAGTTAATCTTGCATTACTAAGCAACTGTTTCACGACTGGGTATCTAGTCTAGGTTTACCACATTACCAATCAGACTAACATTGATTATAATCTTTTACAGTCATACAACAACCGGTAATATATCTATATATATAAAGGAGAATTTGAATAAAAAGAAAGAAATCAGTTTATATTTGCAAATTTATTTTAAGATTGTTCATTGAAATTACAGCATATTATACGTGAGTTATAACTGAGCTGGTGCCTTATTTACGATTGTGAAAATGTGAGATTGGAATCTTACGGAACACATAAAATATGGAGCCAAGATTGGGAGACTGGATACAACACTGGATTCATAAAACAACACACAAAGAACATTGAAACACATGCAAGAGAAAGTTAACCACAACCAACAGATTCAAATTTTCAGTCAAAGAAATTACGTTCGTAGCACAATCCTGTCCGTCATGTAATTACCACACACTGGTATACTAAATTCATATTAACTCTTTGTGAAATCTTCCCAAGAAGAATAGCTGATGGCTACTTTGATGATTCCACCACATGCTTCACGTGGTCAACTTGGTTTACAGAAAGCGTATAACTCCACAGTAATTTTGATAATAAAATAATTAGATCGAAAAGCAAATTACAAAAGAAAAACCTCGAACTGGTTACTAACGTCTTACTGTTAACCTGATGGGTCAAACAGTTATATAAGCACGTGGTCCTGGTCTCGCAAAGTACACCCCACGTGGGTTGAACATAATGAAAAGTTGCTATATTGAAAATATTATCAGGACGAGACGTTATAATCACACAAGCATTCCCATTTAAGATTGATCTTAGTTAGAGTTACTGACCAACACGTGGTTCCACTTTACTCATAAAGTAGTGACAAAGCAACTACCGGAAAATAATATGAACTTCACACGAGAATTACACTACGCTGCAATTTAAGATAACCTTAGATATCTTAGAGCTAAACCCGAAATAAAAGTGATTAAATTCTCAGTTAAGCTGAACTTAACACATCCATTGTCCTATGGACTTAGCAGACACGCGTTTAGCCGGAGATCTTACCATTTCAGACGCTCGCTACCGCCAGACTGCAACTGCCTACCGCCAGACTGCAACTGCCACTACCGAGCGTGCTTCCCTGAGGGTCGCTCACAAAGACAAACGGAAGGGGCCAGAGGGGCAGCTTCCTATACCAACATGACAAGGGACAGACCGGACCATACTAAGAATACAAACCTCTTTGCTTTTAGGAACCGTAGCTACCTGTTCCAATGTTGGTCCTACTGTTCTCTAGCAGACAGCCTTGTCTGCTACCCTCAAGCATGCAACTACAAACACATTTGATCATTCATCCTCTCACACAGAAGGGAAGGGGGATGACAGTATCTTATCATACACAGTATATAAAAGAAAGCGGATGTAGGTTCCGTATGAGACTGTGTGACATGAATTACATATAAGAATTACATATAAACTTTGTTTTAAAGTGTAGTAGTGTGACAGATCGTTCTTGTTTACGTGTAAAAGTAACATGTTCCACTACTCAGTCTCCTCCCAGACAGTCAGAAACGCCACAGTAAATTTAGAAGAGGAATTTATTCCATAAAAGACAACAAATTTGAGAAATTAAACATGAAAGGAATCCAACAGAGACCTTTCATAACCCCAACGCTCCGGGAAAAGACTGTGCAGGGAATTTTCTGGCCATGCTAGGACATTCCCAAGCAGGCTTCTCACACCCTACTTAAACCAAAAGTGTAAAGAAAAGGCAAAAGGTCACCAGCTACTTGCTAAAACACAATAATTTCAAACATCTTTACAATCTACCAATTTCAAAGAGAGAAAAAAAAACACACAATCTGTGACACCTATTTAAAAGATCGTGTAGACCTAATTCGGTCAGCAAGTAAAAACAATGGTTCCTGTGTCATTAATATGAAAACAATTTCTGGTTGTTACCCTTATGGAGTTCACCAGTATTTGCTCATTGCAAGAGCCAACTGATCACAGGCAAATTTATGACTGTTTATTAACAAGCAAAATTTATGAAAATAGCAAAGGTGCCACAGCAATTAAAAAAAAAAACGTGAAATAGCATTAGCATTATAAAGCAGAACATTACAATGCACAATCCGCAAAAGCAAAAAAAAATATAAGAGAAAAAACATGTTTTACAAAGCGGTTATCGCAAAAAAATTCTATATCTTATAAAACTAATAATCTGTAGAATTAACCTAACTATGTGGCACTAATTTAATCACTCTACAATATTTCAGTTAGTTAGCAAACAATGATCACTGTGTCGTTATACTGAAACTACAATAATTGTGTGATTGTTACCCTTAAGGGGTTCCTCACAATAAATATGCCCCATGCAAAGGCTAATCGATCACAGCCCAATGAGAATGAATAGCAATCTGACTGATAAAGGAAGCAGTGCCACAGTAATGAATTTACGAAACAAAATATCACAAATCTAATACATCACACAAGAACAAGCATTGATCAATAAAACAGTACAATAGTCAACATCTAAAACAAAACACCAATAAATAAACACCTGCAAAATACAAGAGTCAAAGTTTTAAAAAAATATAGAACACCTGCAAAATACAAGAGTCAGAGTTTAATAAACACCAATAAATCGAGTCCCTGCAAAACACACGAGTCAAAGTTTCTGTGACAGAAACACACGTATATGCATTGAACTAAGAACCGTATAATCACTGTTCACTGATACACTCACTAGTTCCACTGTTCCAAGGCACAATATAAGGGGGGGGGGGGTTCGTCGCCGCAGCTGTCAGTAGGGATTTTTGTCCATCTGTTGCGCGCAATCCCGCCGTCTCTGCCCTCTCATGAAGTTTCTCTTGGTGGTCTGTGTCACGTACATCTCGATTTGGTTACATGTTTGTGTTGTCAAATTCGTGCGGTATCCTCGATTGACATGCCAGGTTGATATTTCTGGGCAAGGATGACACTTCAATGGCTCTTCTTTTGTGCCACCCTTAGCGACCAGAGAACATCGAACCATGATTTACTGTCGCTTGACAGTAGGCATCCGTCAGGAAATGTCGATAGGCGTCGTTGACGTCTGCAAGTTTCTCTGGACAGTACCTGTCAAAAGGCTCCACGCCCCTTGTTTTGTTTCACCGCGGCCGTCTCGTCACGGTCGCGTGCGTGTGGTGTGTTGCCAGGAGATGGATTTCCGCGCGGTGGACCGCTCGCCCATCTCAGGTCATCGCCTCGAGGAAAGGGTCGCCCGGGGCGGCCGCCCATTAGCTCCAGGTATAAGGGAAAGTGTTTGCGGCGCCCCTTCTTTTGTTGCCGGCCGCGCTCCCGAAGTGGCCTGGCTGACAGCGTGTCCTGCTGGGAAACCCGCCAGTTTACAACTAGTCCGGCTGCTCCCGCTGTCTCTTAAGAGTTTTGCCGGTTCGCTTTCACGTTCTCAACTGCATTCACAGAAATTTTTCATCATCCTTATGTGATTACACAATGTCATACATAATACCACTTAGTATTGTCTTTCACAATTTTTAAGAACAAAGTGAGACTTAATTATTTTTTTAAATAATTAGATGAATCGACAATATAAAATAAAATTTAAATGACTTGACAATTTAAAAAAAATAAAAGTGAAATGACTTGACAATGTAAAAATAAAAATTAAATGAACTGACAATACAATATTTAAATCCACATCACTAATGTGGTTCACTTACGTTTTAATAAATCAAATGCTACTAATTAATTCACTAAAATGAATAAGATTATGCCTTGTGCAAGTATAGGTCAGGACAGCATAGGGTTCACATGTTATTTACACACACATACATGCACACCTGTTGTCTATTCTACAAACTAACTACCCATAAACATGCATTACTCAATATTCTACTTCTATCCACTCCTAGTTAAGCCCACAAGCTACTCCAATGCTATTTCAACACCGTGTATATACCACTACAGCAATGTTCTAATTCGCCCTCTTCTTGACGCTCGCGGCATACGTCTTGTCACATGATAAATATGTAGAAACTTTCCTTAAACATACACAGTAAAAAGAACAATGGTTATTTACACGCCAAAACATTTATACCAGTTCACACACCTGAAAAGAGACTCGCAATTATACATTTATCATACTCATATATTCACACATAAAACAGTAAGAAAATTTCATCTAAAATTACGTTATCACTAGAATTAATCACACAGATGGCTCTGAGAAGGTTAAAATGTCTGCACTATACAGGTTATACTACATTTTCTTACCCATTTTGCTGCGATTTCGTTCCTTCTTTAAGTTACCTTTCGCTTCCAAATCAGTTATTTCGCCTGTGGTGGTTATTCTGGATTCATTTCTCATGAATGGCAAAATTGTGGTCACCTCTATTCTGTAAAACAGTTTCATCTTAACATGTTGAACTCACAACAGACACAAAAGATTCGAATCCTCCTGTAGGTTAAATGACAAATATTTTGCTTCATCCTTATTACCTTAAACCAAGCTTTCCTTCGTTCCCATAATCAAAATTATTTAATCCTCCTCTACCTTCAAGAGGGAAACTTCCACAGTACAAATCATATAGGCTGCAGTGCATCCCGCACCAGCGAAAACAGTAGGCTGTAATGCTCACAGGATCAGCAAAACACATAAACGTCGCTTTTCTAGGACAAGTATTAACGCAGAATAATTTTTTAGGCTTTGGCTCAACATCAATCAAGACTACAAAAAGGATCCATATTTCCGTTCCATTCTCCATTTGCTGAAAAACTGCTCGTATTTGACTACCACAATAATATTTCAGAGCCACGTAAATTACACAAACCACAATTCTTCTTTCACCTTGAAGGGAATCAATATACTTACGAAATCCACAGACAGCACTTTACGTACTCAGCTATAAAGAACAAAAAAGACATATATCATCAATATTAACATATCATCGCATATTGGGAAGCCAATGGTTAAACAATCGTATTATCGCATCCTGTTTTCAAGATTCCAAACTTACTCATTCCTTTCTCAGAGTTCTCCTATCTTAAAATATTCATACAGCACGCATACTATAGTAAGAGATCCTCATTTATACTGACAGATATAGAATAGTAATAGATAGATAGTAGCACTGAAAACAGAAAATCGGAAACACGGCTACTAACAGCTGGGGACCTGGGTTTGCCAGACCCATAATACCCACAGATCGGATATTCCCCTGAGTTCGCATTAATTCAGCAACGATCTTGCTTCTCTCAGGAGCGACTCCATTCAATTTACACACAAAAATAAACATAAACAGCATTTTACTCGTTCACAAGGAAACCTTTTATGTTCACATTTGAATCAAACTAAATCCTAATTGCACAAGGAAAGAAAAAAAAGCTAGAAACATCACATAGAAACATCTTTATCATTAATTTTTACCAACATATTATTCAAAATGCATACGTCACAAATTTAAACTAATCAATTCATTCTCCTCTCTATAAACCCTATGTACTCATTTGCCATGTCGCTCATTTGTTCCGATTTGGCGCCTTCTGGGCTGATCATTTGTCACTGCCGGTTTCGTTCATTTCCATTTACTGGATTATGTCTAGGATTGGCCGGCCGAATTTCAACATCAAGTGGGGCTCCGCCTACAATCCTACTCCCACCGTGTTCATCGTAGTAACGATGCTGGTTGCCGTACCTGTTGCGTTCACGATCTTGTCCACGTCCTCGATCATTTCTGTTGTTCCACCTGTGCTTGCGAGTGTTACCCCTGTTTCTATACGGCCGGTCCCGCTTATTGTTCCGTTCGCGTCGCAACGACCAGTCACGCCGTTGATTAGTACTACGGCCACGACTGCAATCGCGCTGCTGTGCCCCGTAATAACTTTGTGCCTGATTAGGCGGGCATTCTGCTGTATTGTATTCCAACTCTTGGAGAAGTGTTTTAAACGTTTCCACGTCCTCTTTGCATCGTCCCGCAAGAATGACGTGCCGCAAGTGCATCGGCAATTTGGTGATGCATATCCTAATTAGTTCCGCAGGCCCGTAAGGGTCGTATAAAAATTGATTTGCCTGCAGCATGTGGTTGAATAGGCGTGCAGGGCTGCCGAAACCAGACTGGTTCAAATTTGGCAGCATAATTATGCCATGTTTGACCCTATCTTGTGCCGCTTCCGACCAATAGGCGGACAGAAAGGCTTGTCGAAACTCCCGAGTGGAGTTGCAGTGACGCGCTGCCGACCT
Organism: Schistocerca nitens; assembly: GCF_023898315.1. Lineage (NCBI taxonomy): Eukaryota > Metazoa > Arthropoda > Insecta > Orthoptera > Acrididae > Schistocerca > Schistocerca nitens. The sequence goes on from NC_064614.1 coordinate 2,974,394, forward strand.
CATGCGACTCGCCGGTTCGCCTTCCAAATAGCCACACATATATTCTATCTTATGTGAACTTGCCCAGTCGGGAGGAAGACAGAACTCAAATTGCTCGAGCCATGCTCGTGGATGTATGCCTTTTTGAGAATTTCGGAATATCTGAAACTTTCTTACCGTAAGGAAATGTTTGAAATCAAATCCCCGCATTTCCTCCTGGCGAGGCCCTTGTATGTTTCTATTTGTCTCATGTCTGCCCCTCAAATTACATTCTTCCCTGTCGTCAAAATCTCCCTCGTGGCCGGAGTCCCTCTCTGCACTGTTCGTACGGCTATTTTTAGTGCTATTGGCGAGTTCGGAATCACACGCCATACGGTTTTCCAGATGCGCCACGCGTTCTTGTAATTCGCCTGTTACAGCTCTGTGTTGCCTGTTCACTTCGAATTGTCCCTTCTGAAATTTAAGAAGCGAACGCACTTCTTCGGTCTCTGCGGCCGCTACCGGTGTAGTATTGTTCTCGCTTTCCGTCAGCTTCATCGTGCCTACAATGTCCGCTAATGCCGCAATCTTATCATCTATTTGTCTCTTGTCCTCCGCCCCAGTCTGCTTCAATTGTTCAACCTGCTGTTCCAACGCGTGGATCGCTAAACTGTTGTCCGCTATTGTGTTGCTAACGACCGTGGGACAATGCGTTTCCGCCTCTTGGACCCTCGAGAGTACCTGTTGGTGCTCCCTTTGGCATTCTTCTCTCAGCTCTTGGAAATTCCTAAGTAGCCGTTCTTCGCTTTCTTTAGATTCGGCCTCGCCACTCCGCTTGCCCTGTTCCAGGGCTTGCAGACGGTCATCGATTTGTTCAAATGTACGGCCTAATTCTTTCATAATATCACTTTTTATTTCACTTGCCAGATTGTTTATTCTTTGTGAGATATCATCGGACACTCTCTGCATCGACTTGTCGACTTTATTTGTCTGCTGGATTAGTTTTTCGTCTATTTGTTCGCCTAGCTCTCGGATCGATTTCTCAGATTTTTGCGTCATTTGTTCGCCTAGCTCGCGGATCGATTTTTCAGATTTTTGCGTCATTCGTTCGCCTAGCTCGCGGATCGATTTCTCGGATGATTCTTTTTGTTCTCGGAATGATTTTTCAGATTTCTGCATCATTTGTTCGCCTAGCTCGCGGATCGATTTTTCAGATGATTCTTTTTGTTCTCGGAACGATTCTTTATTTTGTTGCAATAAGGCTTTCATGAGTTCTACCAAATCAATTTGGTTAGTTGGAGGCAAATTAATTTGTGGCTCTGATGTGAGGCCGTTTGTGCTGTTTTGCATTTCGTCTGAAGTATTCCCCATTGCACTTTCGGAACCGCCCGACGCGTTAATATTGGAAATCAAATTATCCCCTTGGTCCATGTTGCTTAAGTTGTCGGACCGCTTACTTTTAGCTTGGTTACGTGTCAGCATTAGTGCAATTTACACCCAGTATGCAACACACTAATCACAATAAATGTGTCTCCCAAAAATTACGACAGTCACAAGAAAGATACCCAACCTAGTACGCACTTTTTCACACGCGAAACAAATTTTTCTCTTTGATCGAAACAGTGCAATGTACAAGCGAGAACAAAAAACCCACACACATATAAAACACACAAATATAGAAAACAAAACAACAAGACAAACAACACAACGCCGCTCAACAACGCCGTGAATCTTTTGAACGTCTGCTCAGAAACAGCGCAAAAGTTGTTTGAGCGCTGTAGGGAAAAAAAATTAAGATTATACAACGCTTGCAATCTAACGTCTCAGAGATTCCAGAGTCTAGCGGAATCACAGAACAGGGTCGCCATGTGTAATATTTCTACATGAATTTGGTATGCTGAGATCGGGTGCTAATAGTAGAATAAAAGCGGGTTACAAGCCGTGAGCTGTCTGGGGAAGTTAATCTTGCATTACTAAGCAACTGTTTCACGACTGGCTATCTAGTCTAGGTTTACCACATTACCAATCAGACTAACATTGATTATAATCTTTTACAGTCATACAACAACCGGTAATATATCTATATATAAAAAGGAGAATTTGAATAAAAAGAAAGAAATCAGTTTATATTTGCAAATTTATTTTAAGATTGTTCATTGAAATTTCAGCATATTATACGTGAGCTATAACTGAGCTGGTGCCTTATTTACGATTGTGAAAATGTGAGATTGGAATCTTACGGAACACATAAAATATGGAGCCAAGATTGGGAGACTGGATACAACACTGGATTCATAAAACAACACACAAAGAACATTGAAACACATGCAAGAGAAAGTTAACCACAACCAACAGATTCAAATTTTCAGTCAAAGAAATTACGTTCGTAGCACAATCCTGTCCGTCATGTAATTACCACACACTGGTATACTAAATTCATATTAACTCTTTGTGAAATCTTCCCAAGAAGAATAGCTGATGGCTACTTTGATGATTCCACCACATGCTTCACGTGGTCAACTCACGTGGTCAACTCCACAGTAATTTTGATAATAAAATAATTAGATCGAAAAGCAAATTACAAAAGAAAAACCTCGAACTGGTTACTAACGTCTTACTGTTAACCTGATGGGTCAAACAGTTATATAAGCACGTGGTCCTGGTCTCGCAAAGTACACCCCACGTGGGTTGAACATAATGAAAAGTTGCTATATTGAAAATATTATCAGGACGAGACGTTATAATCACACAAGCATTCCCATTTAAGATTGATCTTAGTTAGAGTTACTGACCAACACGTGGTTCCACTTTACTCATAAAGTAGTGACAAAGCAACTACCGGAAAATAATATGAACTTCACACGAGAATTACACTACGCTGCAATTTAAGATAACCTTAGATATCTTAGAGCTAAACCCGAAATAAAGGTGATTAAATTCTCAGTTAAGCTGAACTTAACAAATCCATTGTCCTATGGACTTAGCAGACACGCGTTTAGCCGGAGATCTTACCATTTCAGACGCTCGCTACCGCCAGACTGCAACTGCCTACCGCCAGACTGCAACTGCCACTACCGAGCGTGCTTCCCTGAGGGTCGCTCACAAAGACAAACGGAAGGGGCCAGAGGGGCAGCTTCCTATACCAACATGACAAGGGACGGACCGGACCATGCTAAGAATACAAACCTCTTTGCTTTTAGGAACCGTAGCTACCTGTTCCAATGTTGGTCCTACTGTTCTCTAGCAGACAGCCTTGTCTGCTACCCTCAAGCATGCAACTACAAACACATTTGATCATTCATCCTCTCACACAGAAGGGAAGGGGGATGACAGTATCTTATCATACACAGTATATAAAAGAAAGCGAATGTAGGTTCTGTATGAGACTGTGTGACATGAATTACATATAAGAATTACATATAAACTTTGTTTTAAAGTGTAGTAGTGTGACAGATCGTTCTTGTTTACGTGTAAAAGTAACATGTTCCACTACTCAGTCTCCTCCCAGATAGTCAGAAACGCCACAGTAAATTTAGAAGAGGAATTTATTCCATAAAAGACAACAAATTTGAGAAATTAAACATGAAAGGAATCCAACAGAGACCTTTCAACTCTTTTACTCATAACTTCGCATTAATTACATTTTTTTTTTTAAAACATCTTCCTTCGTGACCGTTCCCTATATTTTGTAAGCAACAAATCATACGATTCATCATTCTTGACACTTCCGTTTTTGTACTCATGTGCCCTAACATCCCACAATGCCAGGAATGATTTATCCTGCCTGATAATAATGCTATCACTTTCCACACGAGAAGAACAGACCTAAGCTAATGAAACCTTAGAGACTATCAAGGATATTGTCAATACTGTCCTCAGACGTCACGGGCAGCGCAATATATTTCAAAAGTGTTTGAGGGTCTCACTATTATCGCCGCGCGGGATTAGCCGAGCCGTCTGAGGCATGGAGTGTGCACCTGGTCCCGGCGAAAGTTCGAGTCCTCCCTCGGGCATGGGTGTGTGTGTGTTTGTCCTTAGGATAATTTAGGTTAAGTAGTGTGTAAGCTTAGGGACTGATGACCTTAGCAGTTAAGTCCCATAGGATTTCACACACATTTGAACATTTCTCAATATTATCGCGCAATTTCTCAATGTCATCACCACGCTTTCAATATGACTGCGCACCAGGAAATATTGTGCAGTACTATTGATCGAGTAGATGACGATTTACCGAAAAAGGGAAGAATCCTACCCGGGAAGTCCTCGAATGAGATGTGCCATTCAGAAAAGCCACGAAGAGGTTCATCTCAAGTAAGATGAAAATAAATAGAGAAAAAGTTAGCGAATATTACATAGCCCCAGCAAAAGCGCATGCCTGAACCGTGTAGGAAGTGTAAAATTTCTAGGGTTTGGAATTGATCGCAATCTTTCACGAAAAGGGCACAGTGAATATATATGCATGTATGAGGAGACCTAAAACAGTAATTGCAGACCAGTATCTAATAATTGTGTATGAGCCGGCCGCTGTGGCCGTGCGGTTCTAGGCGCCGCAGTCTGGAACCGCGGGACTGCTACGGTCGCAGGCTCGAATCCTGCCTCGGGCATGGATGTTTGTGACGTCCTTCGGTTAGTTAGGTTTAAGTAGTTCTAAGTTCTAGGGGACTGATGACCTAAGATGTTAAGTCCCATAGTGCTCAGAGCCATTTGAACCAATTATGTATGTATTCCGCAGCCATACTGACTGTGGGCTACAGCTGTTGGGTCACTCATCAGACAACAAGGACATGCTATTACTACAAAATGGAGCACAAGAATTACCACGTCTATCAGTAAACACGAGCACTGCAGGCCAATATTCATATTATTGGGAATACAGCAAATTACATGCAACTGTATCTCATCCATGTCAAGGAAAACCTAAGTACATTCAGCAAGAGGCCTGAGATACATAATCACAACACTCGAAACAGAGGGACCTTAAGGCAAGCTTAACGAACTGTCGACTGCCGAAACTACGTATGGCTTTCCGGCGACCGCCCTGAGAACTTTGCTGTTCAGTACCACTGGAAGTGCAGATCTTACCATTGCAGAATTTCAAGCAAAAAATTACAAGGTGTCTAAAGCTACGTCCGCTATACTGACTAGACGAAAATTTTAAACTCTGTTGACAGCGAATGGATCTATTGAACTTTTTCCAGACTTATTAAATCCATTAATCTGATACATGTTGACCAAAAATGTATTCTACTGTACATTAAAACGTTTGCTTTGTTTAACGTCGTCGTAATGTCACACATAACGTGTTTTGCAGTTTATTAGTATTATAGATTTCAAGCAGTGTGTCCAACCACGGATGGTTTTTGATGTAGGCTTAGTAATAAATGGTAATAAAATGAGATTCATTGCTGTTGACTGCAAAGTGTATGCTCAGTCAGTGTAGGCTAGGGAACAGGATACTTTTGGCACTGCCAAAGGAGAAAGACACGAACAGTGATAAGCGTTGTTAGCTGCGAGCCGCCGCCAAACTGGAAACGGCTTTCCTCTTGCACGTTCAATGGCCCATTCCACATGGGTTGTGCCAATCGTGTCTTAACTGTATCTGTTGTGTGTGTAAGGTACAAACATCTCTTTCCCTCAGCTACGTCACTTTATGTTGTGATAGGTGAAGTTACTGTCAGTTTACTACTGACCTGAAGGGTTAGGTTCTGAAAAATAATAACATCCAACTGAGAGCTGCAGTGTAGCTGAATTCTCGCCTATAAGTATTACACGTCTAACGTACATAGCGTGCAGCGCGGGGTAGGCGAGCGGTTCAAGGCGCCTTGCCACGGTCCGCGCGGCTCACCCCGTCGGAGGTTCGAGTCCTCCCTCGGGCATGTGTGTCTGTGTTGTCCTTAGCATAAGTTAGTTTAAGTTAGATTAGGTAGTGTGTAAGCTTAGGGACCAATTACCTCAGCAGTTTGGTCCCATAAAACCTTACCACAGATTTCCAATTGTACATAGTGTGTGCAATTTTTATAACGCGCACACTTGTATGAATATATTGACAAATAAAGGAGGATACTCCACTGACTGCAAATTATAAGTGTTGTGTCGATTCCCTAAGGTCTCGACACAATGAGTGGCTAGGTGCACGCGAAACTAACGCAGACGGGCGTAAATTCTGAAACAGGAGACTGGATGAAAAACTATAAAGAAAAGAAGAGAGATTGTAATCTACTTAACTTTTAATGATGTTCTTCTTGTTGAAATACATCTCTTGCATAGTAGTAAGCAATTAGCAATGATACACATGGCGCCTTGCTAGGTAGTAGCGATGGACTAGCTGAAGGCTATTTAATCTGTCTCTCGGCAAATGAGAGGAATACTAGGTAGGTCTAGTCGCAAGCTATGTCGTCCGTACAACTGGGGCGAGGTCAAGTCCGTGTCTTGTGACCTGCCCTGTGGTGGCGCTACGTTTGCGAATACACAGTGGCGACACGCGGGTCCGACATGTACTACAGGACCGCGGCCGATTTAAGTTACCACCTAGCAAGTGTGGTGTCTAGCGGTGACACCACATTCCTCCCCCGCAAATCGGCGAACGGTCGTGAGATAAGGCTTCCGCCCGCCGTGGGGAGGACCCCATGTTGACGTATGCGATGAGGTGGGGAGCCTAACAACAGGCGAGGCTGTGCCACCCGCACCCGGCCATTCGGTCCGAGGGGAGCTAGGAAACGCCTGCAAACCTAGTCCAGGGTGCACGTCAACATGAGGTGTTTGCGCACGGAATGATAAAGGGTCGACCTCCATGTGGTCGGAGCACCCGACGGGCGAAGACGACATCTGGTCCGGAGCGGGCAAGAGGTCCATGGCGGAGGACGGCTGGTCACGGGAATCAAGCGGCGGCGCGTGACCCAGGGAGGCGCGAGGCGGCTGCAGCGAAGCGTCCGCTGCTGGCGGCGCCGGCGGCGGCTGCGGCGGCGCGACGCCATGAGGCAAAATGGAAGGCATCGTCGGTAACACCTGGGGATGAGGCGAGCCAGTAGATGGGTCCCCAAGGCGCTGACCTGACGGCTCCGTCGCTGAAAGCAGACGGGGAGCGGCAGAACCCAGGCGACGACAGAGGCGCAGCTGATTGAGATGCCGACGCACCTCACCAGAGGCCCCCAAAACCAAATACATCGCGCGGCCGAGGCAGCGAAGAATGCGCCCTGCGAGCCAACGCTGTGAACCGCGATAGTTGCGATAATAGACAACGTCGCCAGGAGCAAAAGCAGGAGTCTGCCGCTGCACAGGAACCTGATGTGGCGGATGCAGCAAAGACATCAGAGTTCGATGAGGACGACCATGAAGCAACTCAGCCGGCGAGCGACCATCGCGAGGCTGAGAGCGATATGAAGACAAAAAGAGCAACAAAGCGTCCTCCCGAGAATGCGACTCTTTCAACTTCAACATCTGTGACTTGAAAGTCCGGACCAATCGTTCAGCGGCACCGTTTGACTGAGGCGAAAACGGCGCGGATGTCAGATGTTGAATACCATTGGCCTGGCAGAATGACTGAAATTCTGCGGACATGAATTGTGGGCCATTGTCGGAAACAATAGTCTGCGGAAGACCTTCAATGCAAAAGATAGCAGACAAGGCTTGGATTGTGGCAGAAGACGTCGTGGAAGACATCCGGACAACAAAAGGAAAATTACTGAAAGCATCGACCACAACCAACCATCGAGCATTCCAGAATGGACCAGCAAAATCGATGTGCAAGCGTTGCCAAGGGGAAGTGGCTTTCGGCCATGCAAAGAATTTCCGCGGCGGTGCGGATTGTTGTTCGGCACACGCCACGCAAGAGGAGCACATATTCGTAATCGCAGCATCGATTCCGAACCAAGTACAGTGCTGACGAGCAAGTTGTTTCGTTCGCACTATACCCCAATGTCCTTGGTGAAGAAGCTTTAAGACAGAGGACTGTAACGAACGTGGGACCACGACTCGGGATTGATCATTATCGGAACGCAACAACAAAACACCACGTCGAACAAAAAGTCTCTCCTTGTGAGCAAAAAATCTGCGAACCAAAGGATCCTCGATCCGTGACTTTGACAAGGGCCATTGCGTAGCAACAAAACGCAAAACGGAAGCAAGGACAGGGTCAGCAGCTGTGGCAGTAGCTACACGACGAAAATCAATCGGAAACGATGCGACCACGTCATCGGCTTCCGAATCAATGAACATGCAAGCAAGTTCGGAAGAATCGAATGCTTTATCCTCAGCAACAGGCAAACGGGACAACGCATCAGCGTTACCGTGCTTAGCAGTGGACCGATACAAGATATCGTAGCGGTACTGCGAGAGAAAAAGAGACCAGCGAATGAATTTCTGCGCTGTACGTGGAGGTACAGGCTTGTTCGGATGAAAAAGTGATGTCAAAGGCTTGTGGTCCGTGATGATGGTAAAGTGACGACCATACAAGAAATCGTGAAACTTTGTTACACCAAACACGAGAGCTAAAGCTTCTTTCTCTATTTGTGAATAATTTCTTTGCGCAGATGAGAGCAATTTTGACGCAAAGGCAATAGGGCGATCATGCGAGCCATCCTTGTGCGCAAGCACAGCACCGATCCCGAAATCCGATGCATCTACCATCAACAAAAGGGGTTTTCGGGGATCGAATGGCGTAAGGCAAGTATTTGAAAGTAACGCCGATTTCAACTGGCGAAAGGCGCGTTCGCATTCCGTCGTCCAGATAGTTCGCAGCCGTAGGGACCGACGCACAAATAGTTTGTAAATATTGCTGAAATAAAGCAGGGGCGGATGCACACCCGAATGGCAGTCTTTTGAAGCGATACAAGCCAAGATGCGTGTTAACCACTAAGACGCGCTGGGATTCTTCGTCCACAGGTATTTGCAAGTACGCATCTGCTAGGTCCAATTTGGAAAAATATTTTCCCGGGCACAGTTTGTCAAAAAGATCTTCCGGGCGGGGCAAAGGAAAAGTAGCAGTCACAAGTTGTGGATTCACAGTGGCCTTGAAGTCCACGCAAAGTCTCAATTTTCCGGAAGGTTTTGGCAAAATGACTAAGGGTGAGGCCCAGAGAGAAGCCTGCACACGTTCAATTACACCTTGAGATTCTAATTCGGCTAATGTTTTTGCGACCTCATCACGCAATGCGTGGGGAACATTGCGCGCTCTGAAAAATTTCGGTTGCGCGTTATCTTTCAGTTCCAAATGCGCTTCATAGTTCTTAGCGCAACCAAGGCCCGGTGCAAAAATGTCTGCAAATTCTTCACAAAGACTAGAAACACTGGCGGAAGGCACAGTCTGATTCACTGATAGGACCTGATTTACAATAGACATATGAAACAATTGAAACAAATCTAAACCAAACAAGTTCACTGCACTAGAGGAACGAAGAACATAAAATGACACAAGTTTTGTCTGTCCCTTGTATGTTGCAAGAAGGCTGCACTGTCCTAACACAGGTATATGCTGTCGTGAGTAACTAGTTAACGTAACATTTGCGGCACGCAATGGCGGGGCGCCCAGTTGTTTGTACGTGTCGTGATTGAGCAATGAAACTGCAGCTCCGGTATCGAGCTGGAATGGTATCACTTTTCCTGCAAAGTCTAAGTCCACAAAAAGTTTATTGTCTTGTTGACGACAAGAGCGACTGTCTCGTGCAATTTGAACTGATACAGGTCCAGAAGCACTTGCAACTTTACGGGATTTCCGGCGACGTCGACGCACACTTTGGGTGGGACGAACACAGTCACTGTTAGCTAAAGTGTCACTGGACGGGTGGGCATGAACTACATGAATGTCCATGGGCGAAGGTCCACGAGCCTGATTGTCCTGGGTTCGATTCCGGCGCGAAGCAAAGGGCCTGGAATTTGTGTGATTGTCTGATCTGAACTTTTTCTGGCAAACACTTTGTACATGTCCTTTCTTGTGACAGTAAAAGCAAATAGCTTGGCGTGACGGGCAATTTTCACGCGAATGTCTAGTGGCACACCGCGGGCAAGATTTCACTGTATTTGCTTGCTTACGCGGCGCACGTGGTTGCAAGCGAGGCGGCCGCTGCGAAGTCGGGCGCGAGGGCCGCTTAGCGTCCCGTGCAGCGGGCCCGGCGGGCCGATTAATGTGACACACTGCTGGCGAAGTTTCAAATGATTCCTGAGCAAAGTCAAGTGTGTCTTGCCTGTCCAATATGTCTATCACTTGTTGCAGGGAGGGATTAACGAGTTTCAAAATCTGTTCCCGTATGCGAACATCAGAAACGTTCTGTGCAATTGCATCACGCACCATAGTATCTGAATATGGGAGGCCACATTCACAGGCAAACGCGCAGTCTCTAGTAAGGCCTTGCAAAGTTGCTACCCACTCCCTATTAGTCTGACCGGCCGTACGTTTTGTACGAAAAAACGTATACCGTTTGGCAACTACATTAACTGTTTCTTTGAAATAGGCATCCAAAGCAGACAAAATTTCGTCGTAGGTCAGAGTTGCTACGTCGCGTCGGGGAAACAATTTCACTATCACACGGTAGGTAGACACACCGACACAAGAAAGCAAAAACGGCTGCCGCTCTTTACCTTGAATTCCATAAGCTGTGAGGTGGAACCGGAACTGATCGGCCCACTCAGTCCAGCTTTCTGTTGTGGCCTCGAAGGGCCTAAATGGCGGTGCGACAGCGTTGTGTGGCTGCGGTAGCGATGAAGCGGCTGCCGCCGCATCGGTTTGCAGCGCACGTTGACCCTGGACGAGCTGTCCAAGGGCTTCCAATAACGCCTGCGTCTGCTGATTCTGCAAGCGAAAAAATTCGGACAGTACATCTGGAGAATGCGGCGAAGCCATGACACAAACAAATTAGAGCAAGTATAACACAAAGACTGCAACGTGGGCGCGGCATCCCATCCTCGTCGCCAAAATATTGTTGTGTCGATTCCCTAAGGTCTCGATACAATGAGTGGCTAGGTGCACGCGAAACTAACGCAGACGGGCGTAAATTCTGAAACAGGAGACTGGATGAAAAACTATAAAGAAAAGAAGAGAGATTGTAATCTACTTAACTTTTAATGATGTTCTTCTTGTTGAAATACATCTCTTGCATAGTAGTAAGCAATTAGCAATGATACACATGGCGCCTTGCTAGGTAGTAGCGATGGACTAGCTGAAGGCTATTTAATCTGTCTCTCGGCAAATGAGAGGAATACTAGGTAGGTCTAGTCGCAAGCTATGTCGTCCGTACAACTGGGGCGAGGTCAAGTCCGTGTCTTGTGACCTGCCCTGTGGTGGCGCTACGTTTGCGAATACACAGTGGCGACACGCGGGTCCGACATGTACTACAGGACCGCGGCCGATTTAAGTTACCACCTAGCAAGTGTGGTGTCTAGCGGTGACACCACAATAAGGATATTTTTAAAAATAAAACATTGTCCGTTATATGGGCTGAAAAGTTTTCATTTTATTTGCTATCGACAACATACAAATTATTTCTAAGCAACATGCCGCGACAGATGTGGCATAAAAATGAATCCGTCAGTCCACATGTGAAACCGCACATAAACATTAACATGACACGTATCGAATATGAAGAATCAGTTTTGTGTGTCACTGTGTCGAAGTGGAACGCGGTCGACAAGCTGTTGAGATAAGAAGAGAAGAGAAGCTTTTCAATGGGGTGTAATAAAAGAGTGATGAAAATTAAATGGCTAGATCGAGTAAATAATGACAAAACGCTAAATCGAACTGAGGAAAAAGGAAATTTGTGGCACAACTTGAGTGAAAGAAGGTCTCCACTGATAGAAGGCGTCAAGGGTTAGGTAACTTGGTAATACAAGGATGTGTGTGGGACAAAAATTTGAGGCACAGGGATAAATGCAACAAGCAAACCCAAATGGGCATAGGTTACACTAGCTATTCACAAATGAAGAGACTAGCACAGAATAGACTACCGTGGAATGCTGCATCAAACCAGTTTTCTGACTGAAGACCACAACAGCAACGTCGTGCAGAATACCCAAAGTTCCACAGAAGCGTAATAGGACCCTCACCGTATCATCATACAGAAACTATTTTCATGTATGTTCTGCAGCACTACAAGATTATTGACTGACAATGCTGTGTGTGTACAGGAAGGGTGCATCGCTTGATGATCACAATGAAACGCAGGAAGACCTGGTCAACATTTCCAGTTGGTGTAATGAACGGCAGCTGCCTGAAAATTATAAATACAAGATTACATTTAATACAGACAGAAACAACCCAGTAACATATTGAGCACAAGTGGATGGGATTTCTTGAAGAAAAGCGACATAGTTTTAAAGCTCTGTTTGGTCGACTTAGAGAACGAGTATTCGAAGGAGTCTGTGTTACTATTTTGCTACCACCATCTGATAAAGAGAGTAAGACAAGAGGTTGTAACCTCACCCTCACTTATCGACCTTAATGACAGTGAAAAATTAAACCGCGTGTACCTAATGGAAATTTGGGAAAAGCAATCGTCACCGAAGTTAATCTGTCGGTAAAGAGGGAGGAAGGGTTACATCTAAATGAAAGGAAAAATGCAAATGAAATTGGTGAAAATTAATTTTGAAAAAGGTTAACGTTAATAAAGAAAGTAAATGTGCCGTCGTTACGTTAACAATTAACTGGCGTTAATTAGGTATTGGAGATTTGGGGAAAATTACGGTCGCCAGTGCTATGGACAACTACTATAATAACTGAAAAAGAAGGGTTATTGCACATATAGTTAGCACTAAAAGCGTGGCGACTGAAGGATGACACGTGTTGTGTATAAACTGAAAGTTTGTCAAAAGTAATAAATTTCGCTACACTCTGACGTAATTTAGCAAAAGAATTAATAAAACCGGAAAATTGAATGTTAATTTAGTGACTGAAATTAATAGTGAACATTGCTTCTGAAGCATTACAAAATTAAATAAAATAAGGTTAGTCTTGGGCTACCTCAACAATCATCTCAAAAGCAACTTGAATCTACGCAATTTAGAAATAAGAGATTTAACTTTGAACTTGAATTAAAAGATTTTGAACAGTTAACAATAGTAAAATTTAGTACACATCAAGCTGAGCTGCAGTCACAGGTAAGCTAAAATATGGCAGCAAAACTCGCACTCTTAATTTGTGCGTGTGTAATCTAAATATAGTTCTGATTGGTTATTGTAGCCAGCTATGAATACTTTAACTGAACTTTGAAATTAAAGCAGTGAAATGGAACGATATTACTTTAATGCTGGCGTTTGAATTTCAACGGCACTCGGGTTCATTTCGGAAAAGGAAGGGACCCTGCTTGGTAATGCAATTGGGACAATAAGCAACAAAGGTTCATGCTAAGTTGCTGCATTTTCGTGATGCAAATGGAACAGTTTGAAAGCTGAGGTCTGCCATACAGTTCTAAAACTTTTGTCGGCCGTCGCTGTTGCAGAAGCTGGATGTTGTCGCGCCTTCTTCTCGACACGGTCACCAGGCGAAACGGGCTCTTGATGTGTGCCAGCTAATGTTTCCCGTCCGCGACACCGTGTCAGAAACAATCATAGCAAGTCGAGCGCAATTACATGCTGCCAAACCCCGAAAGCGCGGCAACTCGAGGGAGCGTCACACAACACACCTGCTCCACCGCCCTGCTCCAGCCAGACTCCGCTCTGCCCGCGCTCCACGCGGCAGAGTTAACACTACCAAAGATCCTAAACACTTTGGTTCTCCACACGACCTATCGATGTAATCGTTCGATAGCATTGTTTTCCGTAGGCAAGACCCAGCGTAAAAATACATATAATATTTACAAAACAAACCAATTATACATCGACATAAATTCATATACACTCCTGGAAATGGAACATCTCTGAACTTGTTTTTGAGTGAAAAAAAACCTTTTTAAATACTCTTTGTAACGATGTATAACAGAAGGTTATATTATGTTTATTTCATTAAATACACATTTTTAAAGTTGTGGTATTCTTTTTGAATCACCCTGTATTATTCCAAAACTAAAAGAGCCCAGCAAACTGTACATATACACTCCTGGAAATGGAAAAAAGAACACATTGACACCGGTGTGTCAGACCCACCATACTTGCTCCGGACACTGCGAGAGGGCTGTACAAGCAATGATCACACGCACGGCACAGCGGACACACCAGGAACCGCGGTGTTGGCCGTCGAATGGCGCTAGCTGCGCAGCATTTGTGCACCGCCGCCGTCAGTGTCAGCCAGTTTGCCGTGGCATACGGAGCTCCATCGCAGTCTTTAACACTGGTAGCATGCCGCGACAGCGTGGACGTGAACCGTATGTGCAGTTGACGGACTTTGAGCGAGGGCGTATAGTGGGCATGCGGGAGGCCGGGTGGACGTACCGCCGAATTGCTCAACACGTGGGGCGTGAGGTCTCCACAGTACATCGATGTTGTCGCCAGTGGTCGGCGGAAGGTGCACGTGCCCGTCGACCTGCGACCGGACCGCAGCGACGCACGGATGCACGCCAAGACCGTAGGATCCTACGCAGTGCCGTAGGGGACCGCACCGCCACTTCCCAGCAAATTAGGGACACTGTTGCTCCTGGGGTATCGGCGAGGACCATTCGCAACCGTCTCCATGAAGCTGGGCTACGGTCCCGCACACCGTTAGGCCGTCTTCCGCTCACGCCCCAACATCGTGCAGCCCGCCTCCAGTGGTGTCGCGACAGGCGTGAATGGAGGGACGAATGGAGACGTGTCGTCTTCAGCGATGAGAGTCGCTTCTGCCTTGGTGCCAATGATGGTCGTATGCGTGTTTGGCGCCGTGCAGGTGAGCGCCACAATCAGGACTGCATACGACCGAGGCACACAGGGCCAACACCCGGCATCATGGTGTGGGGAGCGATCTCCTACACTGGCCGTACACCACTGGTGATCGTCGAGGGGACACTGAATAGTGCACGGTACATCCAAACCGTCACCGAACCCATCGTCCTACCATTCCTAGACCGGCAAGGGAACTTGCTGTTCCAACAGGACAATGCACGTCCGCATGTATCCCGTGCCACCCAACGTGCTCTAGAAGGTGTAAGTCAACTACCCTGGCCAGCAAGATCTCCGGATCTGTCCCCCATTGAGCATGTTTGGGACTGGATGAAGCGTCGTCTCACGCGGTCTGCACGTCCAGCACGAACGCTGGTCCAACTGAGGCGCCAGGTGGAAATGACATGGCAAGCCGTTCCACAGGACTACATCCAGCATCTCTACGATCGTCTCCATGGGAGAATAGCAGCCTGCATTGCTGCGAAAGGTGGATATACACTGTACTAGTGCCGACATTGTGCATGCTCTGTTGCCTGTGTCTATGTGCCTGTGGTTCTGTCAGTGTGATCATGTGATGTATCTGACCCCAGGAATGTGTCAATAAAGTTTCCCCTTCCTGGGGCAATGAATTCACGGTGTTCTTATTTCAATTTCCAGGAGTATATATATATATATATATATATATATATATATATATATATATATATATATATATATATATATATAAATTGTAAAACAATTACAATATATAAAGACACAGAAATGTCATATCTTCAGGTAACGAAATAAGGAAAAAATTTATAGTACAATAGATGGAAATAGGAGGATACGTATTTCCGGCGTTACAAGGTATACAGTCATTCCTTCGACGCTCAGTATAAAAAGGGAGTAGGAAAGAAAATCGATAATGTTGATTGTAGTAACCTACGATATGCACACTACAGTTGCTTGCGGTTTCTGTACGTATATGTAGTAAGTATGTAGATGCTATGCCGACCAACATTCGTGTCCTCTCCCGCCAGGAGCGCCTTTTGGATGCAGGTATGGTGGAGCTTGTGGCCAGCACACCACTCACATGAGCCAGTGAAGACCCCGTCCAGTCCTCTCACTAACGAAAATCTCTGGCATTACGGGGATTGAACCCAGCCCCTTCTCACGGTAGTCAGACATGCTGCCTACATGCTCGGCTACTGACGAAGACTGCAGTAGGTGTAGGGCTACAATCGAAACGCCTGCCTCGCCGTCCAGGTCGGCTATGAGACGTTGGTGAGTCCCGTGCTGTGGCGGTCCACTTTGCTGAACGAACTGTCCGTGGTCGGACACTGGTGACTCGCTGCTACTAACCTAGGTCGCAGGGGGCAGGTGCCTCCTCGAAGACGCTGCCATCACTTCTCCCGCAACAAGTGTTCACCCGTCTCTCTCTCTCTCTCTCCCTCTCTGCCCCTAACGACGCGACAGTATGGCGGCGAGCCAGCCGCCAGCCGCCGGGGCTGCCAAATGAAGTGGAAAACAAGCGCACCCCCAGAGCCCTCTGTCCCAGCATGAAACGTTTCTGTCAAATGCTGCTCGTCTTCAGTTGTCCGTTCCCAGTGGGCTTCTCCTTCCAGATCCAAGCATTGTGTCCAAATTCCATGCATATAGTGCCGGGCTCTGCGGTGTTCGCGGCGACTAGTGAAGTGTTTCCACTTCGGTGTTGAGTCACTGCACAGCAGAGATCAGAAACGGAGCGAGTTCGTGTCCGATTTTGAGTGCAGCATACATCGGAAAACGAGGCGCCGCAATTACGTCAGGACCATATCGACTTCCCTGCTTCCCATAGAAGTTCCGAGATTATGAGGAGTCTCGGGATTACGGCATTGCGGTCGCTTCCTTCTCGTCGACTCGTTCCCTGTGACTCAAGCCCGCAGGCGTGTAAAGCCGTAAAGCAGCGCGGAAGTTGAGTGCACAATCTTGCGGGTGTACAGTAGCACTGACAGGGCGAGAATGACAGCTTTTCGGGATCAGACGGACTCTGGCGAAGCTACAGTTTGTGAGATTGAGGAGGCTGCGGCTAATAAAGTTATACTTCTCCTTTTACTAAAGCAGCTCGCCATATACACACATAAAAAAAAAAGTTCTGCATCACTTCGGTTCCGAGAGTTCCGGAACCTTCACAGAAAATTGGAATAGAGATCAACATAAACATCATTTCCGCCCTTTTTATTGCTCATGAAAACCACACATTGCATGTTGTATCACCATACAGCGAGACCTTCAGAGATGGTGGTCCAGATTGCTGCACACACCGGTGCCTCTGATACCCAGTAGCACGGCCTCTTGCATTGATGCATGCCTGTATTCGTTATGGCATACTATCCACGAGTTCATCAAGGCACTGTTGGTCCAGATTGTCCCACTCCTCAGCGGCGATTCGACGTAGATCCCTCAGAATGGTTGGTGGGTCACGTCGTCCAAAAACAATCCTTTTTAATCTATCCCATGCATGTTCGATAGGCTTCACGTCTGGAGAACATGCTGGCCCCTGTAGTCGAGCGATGTCATTATCCTGAAAGAAGTCACTCACAAGATGTGCACGATGGGGGCGCGAATTGTCGTCCATGAAGACGAGCGCCTCGCCAATATGCTGCCGATATGGTTGCAGTATCGGTCGGAGGATGGCATTCACGTATCATACAGCCGTTACGGCGCCTTCCATGACCACCAGCGACATACGTCGGCCTCAAATAATGCCACCCCAAAACAGCAGGGAACTTCCACCGTGCTGCACTCTCTGGACAGTGTGTCTAAGGCGTTCAGCCTGACCAGGTTGCCTCCAAACACGTCTCCGACAATTGTCTGGTTGAAGGCGTATGCGACACTTACCGGTGAATAGAACGTGATGGCAATCCTGAGCGATCCATTCGGCATGTTGTTGGGTGCATCTGTACCGCGCTGCATGGTGTCGTGGTTGCAATAATGGACTCGCCATGGACGTCGGGAATGAAGTTGCGCCTCATGCAGCCTATAACGCCAGTTTGAGTCGTAACACGACGTCCTGTGGCTGCACGAAAAGCATTATTCAACATGATGGCGTTACTGTCAGGGTTCCTGCGAGCCATAATCCGTCGGTAGCATATCTGAGAGTAATGAAGAGCACTTTAAGGTGTTAAGAAATGACATAAAAGATTGTGTTTACAGTAATTCGTTCGTTTTCATCTAGGTGGCCAAATCATTCGCTCGAACTGACCAGAACGTTCTTCAAAACAATCGCGAATAATTGTGACCCGATGAAATGGTGCATTGTCATGCACAAAGTTCCTGTTGTTGTTTTGGAACATGAGTGGCTGCAAATAACTATGTCCAGTCAGTGATCGATTCAGTTGGACCAGAGGACTTAGTACGTGGCCGAGCAGTTCTAGGTGCTTCAGTCCGGAACCGCGCGACTGCTACAGTCGCAGGTTCGATTACTGCCTCGGGCATGGATGTGTGTGATGTCCTTACGTTAGTTAGGTTTAAGTAGTTCTGAGATCTAGGGGACTGATGACTTCAGATGTTAAGTCCCATAGTGCTCAGAGCCATTTGAACCATTTTTGACTTAGTACGTTTCATGTAAACACAGCCAACTCCATTATGAAGCCACCGCTAGCTTGCACAGTGCCTTGCTGACAATCTGGGTCTGCGGTTTCGTAGGGTCTGCGCCACACTCTAAGCGTACCGTCAGCACTTACCAAATGAAATTGGGACTCATTTAACCAGGCCACGGTTTTCCGGTTGTTTATGGTCCGACCGGTTTGATGACGAGTCCAGGAGAGGCGCTGTAGGCGATATCGTGGTGTTATTGAAGGCTACCGCGTCGGTCGTCTGCTGCCACAGCCCGTCGCACTATGCTAACAGATACGTTAGTCGTCTGCCACACATCACGTGGATTTCTGCGGCTATTTCACGCGGCGTTGCTTCTCTGTCAGGACTTACAACTATTCTCTCGGATGTTAAGTGAAGGCCGTCAGCCACTGCGTTGTCTGTGGTGAGAGGTGATGCCTGAAATTTGGTATTTTCGGCCCCCTCCCGACACTGTGAATCTCAGAATATTGAGTTCCCTAACGATTTCCCAAGTGGAATATGCCATGTGTCCAGTTCCGACTACCATTCCACGTTCAACATCTGTTAATCCCGTCGTGCGGCCATCGGTCATAATCACGCAGGAAACTTTTTCACGTGAATCACAGCTCCTCCAATGCGTTGCCCATTTGTACCTTGTACACGGTACTACCGCCATCTGTATACATACATATCGCTATCCCACGACTTTTGTTACTCAGTGTATATCGCGAGATTAAGTTGGCGTTCGTGGTTTAGATGATGTGGATTCTTGGGGGACGGATATTAAATGCCTACTTAAGTTACATTGTACGTGATTCTCGCGCATGTATTACAAACGCCCTTTTTCTAGTCAATACAGATCACAGTAATGCATAGATACGATAGAATGTATGGGAATGTACATAATGAATATACGAGTGCAGGTTGTAGACATACGATTGACTGCATATGGAAGGTTGTGTCTGACTGTGGTGTGTGCTCGGGTAGCCTTATGGTAAGGCGGCCGCTCGCGTTAAGCCCTGGTCCGGGGCAAATTTTCATTGACGTCATTCTATTATATTGCTGATGGTTGTTCATATTCGCAACTGCGAATACATTTCGTCTATCAGTGCTTAGGGGTATCCTTTTTTAGATTGATAATTCTGCCATTTAGTGTGTTGCTATAGAGTTTTTTAATATATATTTTACGTGTTATATTCTTCGTTTGATATGTTTACGGGTAGCTTCATAATGACCAAAAAGTTGAAATTGGCCAGTAGCAAATAAACCGAAAATTGTACAGCTGATAACGGACATGTTTTCATTTGAAAATCACATCGAGGCTACGGACCACGTGCAAACAAAATTATCGAGAAGGCATGTGGCAAGACCGAGGACGAGGTAGTAAATCCGGAACTGGTTACCCCAGCCTAAACCTGGCAATTCAGAAGACGAAGAAACAATATTCACGAGAAACGGTGTGTACTGACTGAGAAATTGCAGCCTCTTTGTTCTGCTTGATGGGCACGCGTTTGGCGTGTGTGCGACACAGTAGTAGGCGAGCAAGAGAAGCAGGTGTGCTGGCGCCAGTACAGAGAAGTGGGCGAGCAGCAGAAGCAGAAGCAGGTGGTGGTGGCGCCAGTACAGAGAGCAGCAGCGGAGGCGTCCCGCCCGCTATCGACCGGCTGGCGCCAGCTGATACCCGCCTTGGCTGGGCCGCTCCTGGCCTCTTCTGCAACTCCTCCCACCCCCACCCCCCACCCCGTCTGGCTGCTGGCTGCAGACCACTCCTACACCCCGCATGTCTTCCACGGCACTCATTACTTCTGAAACGTGTCTTAGCCACCGTGGATGATGACAACGATCTACGCTTTGATCGATTAATGCTGATCGTCTTCAGATCTACGTGAAAAATATAGAAACTGCCGCTGATGTAGCCAATAAGTAACCACCTACCGCTTTTCTTTATTTTACACGGGTACCTAAAGATGATAATTAATCCTTTGAAAGGCGTTGCCACGCTTTCAGTTGCGGTACTAGGCTGAAACAAATAATCTTTCCGCGAACACTGTCCCTGTTTCGTTTTTGCCATATATTTTTCCTGGCTGACAGTTTTCAAGCTCATACACACACACGACAAAAGAGATGGTATGTTTTATTACTCCCAACCATACGCTTGCAACCGACTGTGTTCTAAAACATACTAAAAAAAAATGGTTCAAATGGCTCTGAGCATTATGGGACTTAACATCTATGGTCATCAGTCCCTAGAACTTAGAACTACTTAAACCTAACTAACCTAAGGACATCACACAACACCCAGTCATCACGAGGCAGAGAAAATCCCTGACCCCGCCGGGAATCGAACCCGGGAACCCGGGCGCGGGAAGCGAGAACGCTACCGCACGACCACGAGCTGCGGACTAAAACATACTACGTAATCTCAGTGACACTTGCAACTTCGGTATGATGATAAAAAGTCTAGGTGAGCCATAAAACTTAACGATGAACCATAAAACCTAAATATTAAATATTCAAGCACACGCACGCACACGCACACACACACACACACACACACACACACACACACACAATATCATTGGTACCTTAATCTGCACCCACTTCAGCCGGCCGCCCGCTGTGGCCGAGCGGTTCTAGGCGCTTCAGTGCGGAACCGCGCTTCTGCTACGGTCGCAGGTTTGAATCCTGCCTCCGGCATGGATGCGTCTGATGTCCTTAGGTTAGTTAGGTTTGTCCTTAGGTTAGTTAGGTTTCAGTAGTTCTAAGTCTAGGGGACTGATGACCTCAGATGTTAAGTTCAAAATGGTTCAAATGGCTCTGAGCACTATGGGACTCAACTGCTGAGGTCATTAGTCCCCTAGAACTTAGAACTAGTTAAACCTAACTAACCTAAGGACATCACAAACATCCATGCCCGAGGCAGGATTCGAACCTGCGACCGTAGCGGTCTTGCGGTTCCAGACTGCAGCGCCTTTAACCGCAGATGTTAAGTCCCATAGTGCTCAGAGCCATTTGAACCATTCAATGCCATGGACAAAAGACAGTTGACAATAAGATAATGAGCCATTTTACATCTAAATACACACTCTGCAAGCCATCTACGGTCCGTTGCGGAGGGTACCCTGTACCATTACTAATTATTTCCTTTCCAGTTCCACTCGCAAACAGAGCGAGGGAAAACAGTTCTCTATATGTCTCCGTATGGTTCCCAATTTCTCGTATCTTATCTTTGTGGCCATTACGTGAAATGTACGTTGGAGGCAATAGACTTGTCCTTCAGTTAGCTTTCAACTCCCGTTTCCCAATTTTTTTCAATAGTGTTCCTCGAAAAGAAAGTCGCCTTTCGTCCAGGAATTCCCATTTTTGTTCCCGAAGCGTGTCCGTAATATTTGCATGTTGTTCGAACCTACGGTGAGAAATGTAGCAGGCCGCCTCTGGATTACTTCAATGTACGCATCCCAAATACGCGAGCAGTACTCAAGAACAGGTCGCACTAGCGTCCTACATGTGGTTTGCTTCACTTTCCCAACATTCTCTCAGTAAACCAAAGTTGACTATCGCCTTCCCTACCACAATCCTCACATGGTCATTCCTTTTCATATCGCTTTCCAGTGCTACGCCCAAATATTTAAAAGATGTGATTGTATCAAGTAGGACACTACTAAAGCCGTACCGGAACATTAGGGTTTTTTTTCCTACTCATCCGCATTAATTGTTTATAAAGACGTTCCAACTACAGCTGATGATATGCGAGAGAGAATTGTCAGAGCACGTGCTTCTATAATTGCTGAAGTGATCAGGAATACCATTCAATCCATGATAAGAAGATTGCAGCACTGCATTGATACCAATGGTCATCACCTGGAACACCTTCTGTAAATGGACGTTCGTGTCGCCTTCGTTGACATTCAAAGATCTTACTGTTACACATCATTGGATTCGTCTCCATAGCCGCTATGAGAAAATAAGTACCAAACTATAGCATCCCATTTAGAAAACAAAGTTGACCTTCATATCTCCCACACAACCCCACGTAGCAACAAAAAACCAACGTCATATTATGGCCCCCGTTGTCCCATGCAACAAATTTATTTTTCGTGTGTTGTGTTCCGCATAGCTCTAAAATGCATTTCCGGAAAATGTAACACTCTCAAGGACTATCTTCAACGGTAGGAGGGTGTAATGTGAACATGCTCAGGGATTACAGTGTTCATGACTGACTTGTCAAGGTCATGGGCGATCAGTTGGCGCTCTGGAGGCCTATCCATGCATCGTCTGTTTTGACCCTGCAGGCAGTAAACGTGTTGAGTTTACAGGTCGGGAGTGTGCGTGACATTCATTCTAAGGTACAATTATAGCTCCCCGCAAATACATGCTCCTGCTGAACAGCTTCAGCCATTTAAACGGGGTCGCATATTCAGCCTGTGGTGAGCTGCAGGGACATGTCGGCGGATTGTTGCACATGTTGGGTACATTGTATCGGCGGCGTGTTGCTGCTTTCAACAGTGGTCTGTGGAACATAACCCACACATCTAGACGAGGTTCTAGACGTCGGCGTATGCAGACGCGCGACAAAGTCGACGCATTGTGGGAACAGTGGTGGCCGCCCGCACATCATCCGAGGAGGAAATCCGGGCTCATGTATCACCTACGTGTCATCAAGGACCATTGGGAACCCTTTGCTTGCAGCACGATTAAGACAACGTGTGCCTCTCGCCAAGCTACCCCTGACACCACGACACCACAAAGCATGGCTACTCTGGTGTTTGTGAAAAGTCGACTGGAGAGTGCAAGGTTGTCTTCAGTGATGAGATTGGTTACTGTCTGCATGAGAATGATGGACGAACACGTGCGTGGCGTAATGCAGGTGCGCTGCCTGTACCAGAGAACGTCTGGTCACGACGCACAGGTCTCGTCTCAGGTTTTTCTGCAGGATGAAGTAACCCGGGCCCGCTACATTGCACAGGCTGTTATCTCGGTACCACTGCCATTTCTTAGACTCAAAGATGATGTGCGCTTTTAGCAAGACAACGCACGTCCATTTACGGCTGCTTTGACCCAACATTCTATTCGTAGCCAGCAAGATCGCCAGATGCCTTGCCATTTGAAAAGGTATGGAGTATGACGAAGTAGAACGCACTCGTCCTCCAGAGCCTGCAAGAAACATTGTCGAATTGGAACAAAAGGCCCAAGATGCTCGGAACAGTCTATAATAAGATGTCATGTGGCACATTTGTGATCATTTGTGAGGTTATACTTTTGCATTGCCGACAGAGGGAAGCAACCTGTGTATTCATACTAACGTTTGGTCACCCTTTACTGTGACATGTGTGTTTCACTTGTTGTGAATTTATCATATATTACTACTGCACTGGTGAACAGCCTGTCACCTCACTTGTCAATGAAACGACCTTGCCCTTCGAGGTGTTGCATTTTTTTCCGGCAGTGTACATGAACAAATTCCGCGTCATTAAAACATGAACGAAATTCACTTCGTAGAATTGGGCACGACAGCCTCAATAAATTCCAAGGAAGACAACACCATTTCTGCAACAGCTGTTTGGGTAGAATGATATTTTTTTTTTTTAATTCTGCACTACTCACTGATTTCGGCGTTTGAATAATTGTCGACTGCACATGGACTGCATTGTCCTTACAGTAGGCGCACATCCAAAATAAAATCATAAACTCTTCGTAAATAGTTGTGCGCTGTCAGTAAACCGTCTGTATAACGGTACAAACGCTGATACTCGAGCGAAATACGTTGACAACCACTGTGCGCTGGTGACGACCATTGGCGTCTTCTACTCGAGCGAAGGTCACCTTCCTCATTGTTTTTTGCGTGCTAACTCGTCGTGTGTATTTGCTCGACGTCTAGGGTTATGGAATCCCAAGTATTTTCAGAGTTCGAACTTCTGTTTAATGCATACCGTAATGGCGTGCTTTTTCTTGTGAACGTTCCTTTCTTTGCCAGTGTTCGTCACTTTTTCGAAACCGATCTCTAATTTATCATTGAATAGACAGAATTCAGCCCCAATGGATTCTTGCAGTCCTTCAAATATCACTTTATATGTACATATATAATTTTCCGGTTTCGACGGTTTCACTTTAGGTGTCTAACGTATCCTCTACTGCTTGAGGAATTGAATTAGGCGTCACGTAGTACAATTATTAGGTAACAAACTATCCTCCTGGAGGAACATCCTCAATGAGCACTATACCAGTGACTGAAAATGCCGCTTGAGTTGTAAAGTTCTTGCCGGCCGGTGTGGCCGTGCGGTTCTAGGAGTTTCAGTCTGGAACCGCGTGACCGCTACGGTCGCAGGTTAGAATCCTGCCTCGGGCATGGATGTGTGTGATGTCCTTAGGTTAGTTAGGTTTAAGTAGTTCTAAGTTCTAGGGGACTGATAACCACAGATGTTAAGTCCCATAGTGCCCAGAGCCATTTGAAAAATTTTTTTAAAGTTCTTTTATCATCACACGCCTGGTTTCGGGCTCTTATAAGCCCTTCTTCAGGTGTCGTAACTTGGTGCTGCGATCCCCGAGCGCCGCGGCAGTCGTGTACGAGGCGCGGTGTGCTACCTACGAGCGCAGAACAGGTGGCACACCGCGCCTCGTACACGACTGCCGCGGCGCTCGGGGATCGCAGCACCAAGTTACGACACCTGAAGAAGGGCTTATAAGAGCCCGAAACCGGGCGTGTGATGATAAAAGAACTTTACAACTCAAGCGGTATTTTCAACCTCTGGTATTAGGTGACATTTGTAAAGAAAACGTAACGAAAATTCCACTTATCACTTATGCACATTTATTTGTATTAATACATAAATATTACGTGTTTATACAGGGTGATTCAAAAAGAATACCACAACTTTAGGAATTTAAAATCTGCAACGACAAAAGGGAGCTATAAAGTTTCATTTAGTTGTACATTTGTTCGCTTGAGGCGCTGTTGACTAGGCGTCAGCGTCAGTTGATGCTAAGACGGCGACCGCTCAACAGAAAGCTTTCCACACTAACGGGAAAGTCAACCGTCACAATGTCTGTATATGGGGCACTGAGAATCCGCGGGAAACAACTCAGTATGAACGTGACTCGCCTAAGGTGAACGTTTTCTGTGCCATTTCAGCCAATAAAGTTTTCGGTCCCTTTTTCTTCGAAGGTGCTACTGTAACTGGACTACAGTATCTGGAGATGTTAGAGAATTGGCTGTTCCCTCAGCTCGAACAAGAAGCACAACAATTCATATTTCAGCAGGATGGAGCGCCACCACATTGGCACTTATCTGTCCGTAACTACCTGAACGTCAACTACCCGAGGCGATGGATCGGCCGCCAGGCAGCCCGTGACAGAGCACTTCATCACTGGCCTCCAAGAAGCCCTGATCTTACCCACTGCGATTTTTTCTTATGGGGGTATGTTAAGGATATGGTGTTTCGGCCACCTCTCCCAGCCACCATTGATGATTTGAAACGAGAAATAACAGCAGCTATCCAAACTGTTACGCCTGATATGCTACAGAGAGTGTGGAACGAGTTGGAGTATCGGGTCGATATTGCTCGAGTGTCTGGAGGGGGCCATATTGAACATCTCTGAACTTGTTTTTGAGTGAAAAAACACCTTTTTAAATACTCTTTGTAACGATGTATAACATAAGGTTATATTATGTTTCTTTCATTAAATACACATTTTTAAAGTTGTGGTATTCTTTTTGAATCACCCTGTATTATTCCAAAACTAAAAGAGCCCAGCAAACTGTACATATACACTCCTGGAAATGGAAAAAAGAACACATTGACACCGGTGTGTCAGACCCACCATACTTGCTCCGGACACTGCGAGAGGGCTGTACAAGCAACGATCACACGCACGGCACAGCGGACACACCAGCAAGCGCGGTGTTGGCCGTCGAATGGCGCTAGCTGCGCAGCATTTGTGCACCGCCGCCGTCAGTGTCAGCCAGTTTGCCGTGGCATACGGAGCTCCATCGCAGTCTTTAACA
Source organism: Schistocerca nitens (assembly GCF_023898315.1). Taxonomy (NCBI): domain Eukaryota; kingdom Metazoa; phylum Arthropoda; class Insecta; order Orthoptera; family Acrididae; genus Schistocerca; species Schistocerca nitens. Next base: position 3,000,708 of record NC_064614.1, read on the forward strand.
CTGGTAGCATGCCGCGACAGCGTGGACGTGAACCGTATGTGCAGTTGACGGACTTTGAGCGAGGGCGTATAGTGGGCATGCGGGAGGCCGGGTGGACGTACCGCCGAATTGCTCAACACGTGGGGCGTGAGGTCTCCACAGTACATCGATGTTGTCGCCAGTGGTCGGCGGAAGGTGCACGTGCCCGTCGACCTGGGACCGGACCGCAGCGACGCACGGATGCACGCCAAGACCGTAGGATCCTACGCAGTGCCGTAGGGGACCGCACCGCCACTTCCCAGCAAATTAGGGACACTGTTGCTCCTGGGGTATCGGCGAGGACCATTCGCAACCGTCTCCATGAAGCTGGGCTACGGTCCCGCACACCGTTAGGCCGTCTTCCGCTCACGCCCCAACATCGTGCAGCCCGCCTCCAGTGGTGTCGCGACAGGCGTGAATGGAGGGACGAATGGAGACGTGTCGTCTTCAGCGATGAGAGTCGCTTCTGCCTCGGTGCCAATGATGGTCGTATGCGTGTTTGGCGCCGTGCAGGTGAGCGCCACAATCAGGACTGCATACGACCGAGGCACACAGGGCCAACACCCGGCATCATGGTGTGGGGAACGATCTCCTACACTGGCCGTACACCACTGGTGATCGTCAAGGGGACACTGAATAGTGCACGGTACATCCAAACCGTCATCGAACCCATCGTTCTACCATTCCTAGACCGGCAAGGGAACTTGCTGTTCCAACAGGACAATGCACGTCCGCATGTATCCCGTGCCACCCAACGTGCTCTAGAAGGTGTAAGTCAACTACCCTGGCCAGCAAGATCTCCGGATCTGTCCCCCATTGAGCATGTTTGGGACTGGATGAAGCGTCGTCTCACGCGGTCTGCACGTCCAGCACGAACGCTGGTCCAACTGAGGCGCCAGGTGGAAATGGCATGGCAAGCCGTTCCACAGGACTACATCCAGCATCTCTACGATCGTCTCCATGGGAGAATAGCAGCCTGCATTGCTGCGAAAGGTGGATATACACTGTACTAGTGCCGACATTGTGCATGCTCTGTTGCCTGTGTCTATGTGCCTGTGGTTCTGTCAGTGTGATCATGTGATGTATCTGACCCCAGGAATGTGTCAATAAAGTTTCCCCTTCCTGTGGCAATGAAGTCACGGTGTTCTTATTTCAATTTCCAGGAGTGTAGAATATAATGTTTAAGTGTTAATGAAAAAAAATGCTTAAATGATAAATGGATGTTTCATTATGTTTCTTTTCGAATTGTTACCCAGTAATAGTACTGCTTCAGACCTAGTTCAATTCCTCAAGCAGTAGTGGACGAGTTAAGCATCTGAACTGACACCGTCGTACAACGAAAATGTTACGGTTCCGGACTTGCGTTCCTCTTCAAAATACTATGTACTTCCTGTTCTCTACAAGTCCTACAAGTTTGTAACAGGAATTTCCGAACACTTGTAGTATGTGTGTGTGTGTGTGTGTATTTTCCTATCATTTATTGGGAGAACCGCATCATACCAGTCTTCTGATGAAGACCACAACAACGTTATTTATTCGTCCCCAGGTATGTACCCACGGTGTGTTAGCATGTAGTATTGAAGTACGCAGCAAATGCGCACAGACGCATCTGACAGGGACTACACAGTACACTAGCAAGCAGCGGTCCATTATTGAAATGGGCGCAGCGCGGCCATGTTGACGCGCAGGTCAGCCCATTAATGTCCCGGTGATGCGACTCGCAGTATCGACGTTCCCCCTTAAAATGAGCGACCCAAACAAGCGCAGCTGCCGACTTCACGACTGCCCACGCTGTGTGGACCGCAGACCCGTCGGCGCTGACGCCGTCAGCCAGAGCCTCAGACCGGTTCGATCCTCACGACGTGGAGGTAATATCGCGATCGCAACACTGTTCTAGTTAACATCATATGCTGTTCTAATGTGATCCATTAACTTTTTGGTTCAGAAATGGTTAAATTGTGCTGCTGGCAAAATCTTTGAAAACTTACTCAGTGGTATTAATTGACTGTCGAATAACACACACATGTTCAGAAAAAACTTGTGTCTGTGGCTCTCGTTGTCGCTGTAAACCGAAGGTAATGGATCGGTCGGTGTGATTGGAGCAGACGTGAAGGATGCCTCGCAGACGTATACACGAGCCGCGCCGTCGGACCGGTGAGTTTGAAGCAGAACACGTTACTGGCATGAGAAAATGTGATGCATCCATCCGGGAAACTGTCGCTCGTGTGCGACGAAGTGTTTTGGTAGTGCAACGAATGTGTGCATAATGGTGCAAGGAAGGCCGTAGAACACGACGAGACGTACCAGCCAGACCACACCGCGAGAAGACCGACACCTCATCCGAATGGCTTGCAGGACAGATCTGCGTCCTCCTCAGCTCTGGCACAAAAAAGTGGAACATTGTAACACGTCGTACGGTATCAGGGGTGGCAGTGCGTCGCCGTTTATTACGGAATGGGATACGTGCGCGTTGTCCACTTCTCCGCCTACCTCAGATGAATGTGCAGAAACGCGCTAGACGGCAATGGTGTTTGGAACGACGTCAGTGGGAGCAGCCACGACACCAGAGACTGTTTTCGGACGAATCCAGGTTCTGTTTGTTTGAAAAATATGGCCGCATTTTGGTTCGCCCCTGGCAGGGACAGCAGCATCGCAGCGACTGCAGTCGCACGAGACATACAGCGCCAATTCGAGGCCTTGTGGTGTAAGGTGACATTGGGTACGACCACAAGTCACAGTTGTTGCGTGTCCAGCGTACTGTGACTAACGTGACCTTCGCGAATGACATCCTGCGACCCGTAGGCATGCCCTTTCTGCACAACTCTCCAGGCTCCTTTGTTCAGCAAGACAGCGAACGACCACACGTTGCAGCACGAACGTGTGCCTTCTCGGTGTCACAGGATGTCATCTTTATGTCCTGGCACGCCAGGTCACCAGACTTGTCGCCAATCTAAAACGAGTGGAATATGGTGACACGACTGGTGCAGAGCTGTGACCAGCTGCCAGCCACCACACACGGACTCTGTGACCAAGCTGGTGCAGCCTTATGTGCGTCGATGCCATCAGGCGTGGAAAATGTTATGAGGGCTGATGGAGGACCCTGCGCCTACTAGGCAACAGGGCGCATGCTGAACCGAGGTGAAATGCTAATCATTTCTGCAAAACATACTAATGTACATCAACGTACTATCTGTAGTCGCTCAACGTGTTTTGATTTTTCTGAACATGAACGTACAAGTAAATGGAACGTGTTCTAAGGAAATTTTTGCCTCTTGCCAACTCATCTGCAACTACATTCGTGTGGTGGAGAGTAGTACATTGTACCACTAATAGTGATTCCCTTCCTCGTTCCACTCGCAAATGTAGCGAGCCCTGATTTCTCTTGTTTTCGTGGTCCTTACGTGAAACGGACGCTGCTGGCTGCAGAATTTTTCGGCTGTCAGCCGGTTCTCTAAATTTTCTCAACAATGTTTCGTGGAAACGTCGTCGTCGTCGCTACAGGAATTTCCATTTCACAGAACATTTACGTAACGTTGGCCTGTCGATAGAACGTACTGGTAACTAATCTAGCGGCATTCGTTTGAATTGCTTCAGTATCTTCCTCGAATCCGACCGGGTTTGGATCCCAAACAGTCTGGCAATATTCAAGAAACGGTCGGAATCGTTTGCTATATGCGACCTCCTTAATAGATGAGCTACACGTTTTTAAAATTCCCCCAATAAATCGAAATCTACCATCCGCTTTCCCTCCTACCGACCTTTAAGTGCTCCTTTCATTGCACATCGCGTTGAAACGTTACGCCTACACATGTAATCGACTTGAATGTGTCAAGCAGCACGTCATAAATACTATCTTCGAACATTACAGGAATGTTTCTCCTGCTTTTGTGATTATCTTGCACTCTTCTACAAACGGCAGCGACAGAAAAATAGTAAGTAAAGTCTTTATTATTTCAGAAGGAGTCGCCATATCTGTTAATACATTTATCCACTGTGAGACAAGCCGGTAAATGCCTTCATGGAAAAATGTTTACGGTTGCGTATGGAATCATGATTGTATCCAGGCGTGCATCTCTTCGCTCGAAGCAAGTCGAGGACCACGAATTTGTTTCCGAAGGTCTCTAAAAATACGGAAATCGCTTGTGGAGAGACCAAGATGGCCGGTTATGCTGCAGAAGTTTCGCTGGGGAGCCTTGACACGTCCTCAATACAGACCCAATCAACACAGCCCCTTCAGTTTTATAGTGCTTGAGTATTTTTGGTGCGCATGTTTGACACAGATAGTCAGTTCGTATGCTACTAACTGGTCCCCTATGCAAATATACATATGGCAGATTATACTTACTGCTCTCCAGACTTAATTAACAGAGACCACACTTTCATAACACTTAATTTCATAGCACTAAAGACGTACATTCCTTAACCATTTAAATAAAACAACCCCAAATCACACAAGTATAATGAATTTTATTACATTAATTACTTAACGTAATTTATGATCGCCGTGACAGATGCGTCACACCAGATGATTCCGCGTAAGGCCTCTTCTGGCCCAACACCATATTAAAGAACCAGTGTTCCGACCGAATATACAGTTTGTCTGAACACTTTCATCAACCGGATTCGTGCAATCACACTACACACATACCAGTCGCCAGTATGACCGTTCTGCAGAACAGTATATTAACTGCGGCAATCTTCTTTTATAACTTTTATTTGTAAATACACACATTGTACGTCTGCTTCCCTGCCCTACGTAGCGATGGTTACACATAAATACACTACATGAGAGTAACTATCCGAATCCCTGTGTCAACAAGCAGCTAATGACCAAATCTTGCCCTGACTCATGGATGTTTCAGAACATAGCTCTACTATTCTCAAAAAAAAAAAAAAATTACGATTGCGGACCACGGAATCGTGACAGTCCCATTCAGTAAAAGACCTGATACGCCGGCAGACACTGCTCAAGCGTAGAAATAATGGCAAAGTAGCATCCTCAGAATTAACATACCTTCGCTGCACCTTCAAATCGTGCTAACAGTACTAACTGAGAATAAAAGTTCATTTCACATTACAGTCGCCATTAAATACCCACATACCATTACAGTCATTAAACTCCATGCTACTTTCCCTTCTTCATAGGAATCAGTGCGTGAAGAATTTCTCGAATAGTTGCAAACACAGCAAATACTGCAGACTTCTCCTGACCACCGTTGCAGCTCAAATTTTGGCACACACGTCGTTTGCTGTTGTCACAAGATGGTCCCCCAGCCAACTGCCAGCGCCGGCTGTCACCCCAGTCCCTCTCGCAATCGACTCTCAAAACTAATCGATCCGTTCTAGCGATCGATTAGCAAACTCATACGAACCAGCACAATCCTCAGCGCCATGCATTTGTCCTCCATTCGGGAATATGTGCGACAGTCTAACGATGGCATATCTGTATGATCCTTGTACGTGAATGATTTTTAAATGCGAAATTTCAAATTTTAGTTTTCCCCTCGCTTTCTTTTCTCGCCACACCAGACTTGTCCACGAGTGACTTGGTGGGAATCTTCTACTCGCGTAGTGATTTTATGGGAGACCAGAATTTTCTCGGTATATCGGCATCACCTTTGGCTAAGGTATGGTGGCTGAACTTCTGTTCCATGACAGTTCTTGCTAGGCAACAGAGGAGTTTAATACATGTGGTGTACCGCTGCAGGTGACACTGTATTTTCGTTTTAAATAACTGTATTTTGGCAAGAATGATGGGTGTCATGTTGGCCTGATTCAGGCGTATATTTTTGTATGGGGAGGAAGTTAACAGAATTTAAAAAAAATTGTAACTTTTTTTCCTTCGTCATTCAAAACACAGTACCTCAGAAATCATAAGAAAGAGGACAAAGTTGAGCTCTTGACAAAAACGACAACAATAAATATTTCACGGAAGTCGTGAATTAATGTGTCTGCCTAAGGGGGATGGGTTAAAAATCAGTAAATACACTTCCTCATCAAAAGTATCCGAACGCCCCTACGTAATACGGAATTGACCAGTGTATACCACGAGAGGCTGACTCACCGGTATAACAGAAGACAGGGAGGACTGGGTCGTCAGTAGACAAGCAGTAACAGCCGAATGATCAAATCCTAAGGCGTCAAACTGCTGAGGTCATCGGGCCCTAGACTTACACACTACTTCAACCAACTTACGATAAGAACATGCCCGAGGGAGGACTCGAACATCCGGCGGGAGGGGCCGCGCATTCCGTGACATGGCGCCTCAAACCGCGCAGCCACTCCGCACGGCGTAACAGCCGAATGGGTCGGTCAAGGGAGCTCACTGACTTCGAACATAGACTAGTCGTCGGGTGTCACCTAAGGAGCAGATCCATGACGGACATTTTAACTCTTCTAATGCTAACAAAATCGACTTTTGATGTTGTGATTCTGAAGTGGAAACGTGAAGGAACGACTGCAGCTCACACAAGGCCAGGTACACACCGTGTAAAGACGGGCAGGGAACGTCGAACATTGCGGAAGGTGGTCGTAAAATACCGCATGAAATCAGCGGAAGGGATCATTTGTGAGTTCGAAGGTGTTACCAGCAGTCTAGCTAGTGAGTTAAGAAGAATGGGGCACATTTGTCGATCAGCTCCTCATAAGCCACACATTTCTGAGGACAATGCTAAGCGACGCTTTCCGTGGAGTAAAGATTGACGCCTGTGGATAGTGGATTACTGGCAACTTGTGGTCTGGCGTCACGGATCACGCTATACCCTCGGCAATTCGAATGACGCGTTTGAGTTTGGAAAATTTCGTGAGAATGTTATCTGCCAAGCGTGTGGTCTTTTTACGGAGATTAAGAAAACACTAAAAGTGGAAAGATGCGAACACATTGCGTACTGCATACTGTAGAGGAAAACTTCGGAGACAATGACTGATTACGTCAGCATGACAACGCACCCTGTCATAAGGCAGCACCTGTGAGGCAGCGGTTTGTGGACTGCCCAGAGTCCCGACCCAACCCAATGCAGCACCTTTGGGGAGTCAGTCCGCCCACTTCGCTCCAAACCTCGGCGCCCAGCAGCACTACTTCCTCTGGTTTCTGCTCCTGAGGGAGTGTCGGCTGACTTTCCTCCACAGACAATCGGACACTTGATTGAAAGCGTTCGCATCAGAGTTGTAGTCGCCATAAAACCCAAGTGAAGGTTTGCGGATGCTTTTGATCAGATAGTGTGCTTCTGGGTTCTACTGCACACTGACTGCTCAAGAACACAGTTCCAACTCCTTTGTCACACCAGCAGTTTCGCAGGTCCCGAGGCCGGAGCACTGCCGCCACGGACACAGTGCTTGCTGCTCCAAACACGAGACTCCTGGGCCACCAAGTACAGAATGTACCACTCTAAATAGGATCACGTCTAGCACGCTACCGTCTTGCTTTAACAGACCAGTTTAAAAATTCAGAGAAGGGCCGTGTTTTGAAGTGAAGAGTACTACAACAGTTATTTCGACTTCCCATCCCGACCGTTTTGAGAACTTACAATCGATTCTACATCTACCGGTTCTCTTTCAGTCACAAAAATAGTAAACCAATCAATCAAGCCAAAATACATCACACAAAGAAATCATATCTAAATATTATTGGACTGATTAATACGGCTTGTCACTTTGAATCGGCTATAGATGCTATCATATATCACATTTTTCACACCACTTTGAATATCAATCACTTTTATTGATCACCGTCTCACGTAAATGCGCATCTCACCGTAAAGTCAATTTTATAGCTAATTCGTCTTACACCGCCAAACCGCTGAACGAATCACCGAGGCATTTTGGTCAGATGTAACTGCTGACATAGCAGTCATCTGACATAGCATACAAGCCTCTTGTTATACGAATGTAGAACCAGTTAAAGTCCTGTTGACTAATGTAATGGTTATTTAGCCAATACGCCTGAACTTCCTGAGTTTTCATTCTACAGGCGCTTCAGTCTGGAACCGAGCGACCGCTACGGTCGCAGGTTCCAATCCTGCCTCGGGCATGGATGTGTGTGATGTTCTAAGTTCTAGGCGACTGATCACCTCAGAAGTTAAGTCGCATAGTGCTCAGAGCCATTTGTACCATTTTTTTCATTCTACAGACTCTTTGGAGTATTAATGAGTGTCAGTGAGTTCGTCTCATTGATACGAATAAAAATTTGATGTAACACGTAACTTCACTCTACATTTATACCTACATCTACATGGACACTCCGAAAATCACACTTCAGTGCTTGGCAGAGGGTTCATCGAACCACCTTCACAATAATTTTCAATTATTCGAACCTCAAACAGCGCGCGGAAATTGCGAAGGCCTAATATCTTTCCCTTATTTTATTATGACTATCGTTTCTCTCTATGTAGATCGGCGTCAACAGAATATTTTCGCATTCAGATGAGAAGATCCTGCCGCATCGAGAAACGCCTTTTTTTTAGTGATGAGCACCCCAAATCCTGTACCATTCCAGTGACACTCTCCACCCTATTTCGCCATAATACCAAACGTGCTGCTCTTCTTTGAACTTTCTCGATGTACTTCGTTAATCCTGTATGGTAAGGATCAGAGACCGTGCAGTAGTACTTCATACCGAGCGAGGTGGCGCAGTGCTTAGCTCACTGGACTCGCTTTCTAGAGGACGACGGTTCAAAACCGCGTCCGGCCATCCTGATTTAGGTTTTCTCTGATTTCACTAAATCACTTCAGGCAAAACTCGGGATGGTACCTGTGAAAGGACACCGTCGACTTGCTTCGCCATCCTTCCTTAATCCGATGAGACGGATGACTTCGCTGTTTGCTCCCCTCCCCCAAATCAAACAATCAACCAACCGGTACTCCAAAAAATGGATGGACAAGCGTAGTGTAGACAGTGTCTTTAGTAGATCTGTTGCATTTTCTTAGTGTTCTACCAATAAAACGCAATCTTTGGTTTGCCTATCCCACAACATTTTCTATGCGTTCTTTCCAATTTAAGTTGTACGTAATTTACAGCCTTTACATCTCGCTTAGTACAGTGACCCTTTCACAACCACCAACGGTCCAAGTTCCATCCGTAGAACTTGTGCACAGAACACTGTCTTCTCCTACCGTAAAGGTCCAGCTTGATATGCAAACGTCGACTCTCCGTCTTCGATGCACTTTCCCCGACATTCTGCCGGTTTCTCATTCTCTGTGTCCCATGCCTCACAGTGAATGTTACGACAAATCAGTTTGTTGTTTTATCTGCTGTCACTGGACGTCAAGTCACATGGTCAAACAGAAAAAGGTACCACTGTGGCGACGTCACTCATTTTAAAACGATTGTAATGAAATGTTAAATAACATACAACATAGTTATACATGAGTAACGGAAAATATTTTTTTTTATTGCATGCAAGAGACAGCGAGTCAGACATGAGTCACTTACTTATTGCCTCCTGTATACTACTTGATTTACCACTAATTTACTGAATCAGTTACAGTGGTGAATACACATATATTTGAAAAACGACTGGTAGTATTATACGAGGGGCGTTTGAAAAGTCCGAGAGATGGCAGCACCGGCGCGTATCGAGGTCATGTTTAGTTAGTAGCATCTTTGGACAGAACGCACACCAAGTTTCAGCCATATTGGTGTATTTCTTTGTGTTTGGCATTCGTGTGAATCAAGGAACTCGAGTGATTGTCAAAAATTGGACGAAAAAGAATTTCGTGTTGTGATTAAACATTACTTTATGAAAGGCAAAACGCCTCAGGAGACTAAAGAAAAGCTTGATAAACATTACGGTGACTCTGCACCCTGCTGATCCCGGTGGAGGTTCGAGTCCTCCCTCGGGCATGGTTGTGTGTGTTTGTCCTTAGAATAATTTAGGCTAAGTAGTGTGTAAGCTTAGGGACTGATGGCCTTAGCAGTTAAGTCCCATAAGATTTCACACACATTTGAACATTTTGTTTTACTCTGCACCTTCGATTATAACAGTTTACAAGTGGTGACCATATCGACACAAGTGATGCTGAACGTTCTGGACGCCCTGTGGAAGTCTCGACTCCAGAAATCATTGATAAAATCCATGATATGACGATAGATGACAGAAGAGTTAAGGTGCGTGAGATTGCTAGTGCTGTGGGCATCTCGAATGAACGGGTACATAATATTTTGCATAAACGTTTGGACATGAGAAAGCTATCCGCAAGATGGGATCCGCAATTGCTCACGCTTGACCAAAAACGGAATCGTGTTAAGTGTTGCAAGAATGGTTTGCAGCTGTTCAGGAAGAATCCGCAATACTTTAAGGGTCGTTTCGTCACTGTAGATGAAGCAAGGTCCTGAGACCAAAGAACAATCTAAACAATGGGTTACCAAGGGAGAATCTGCACCAAAAATGGCGAGACCATTCCTTCGGCCGGAAAGGTTATGGCGACTGTCTTTTGGGATTCGCAAGGGATAATCCTCATCGACTATCTGGAAAAGGGTAAAACTATTACAGGTGCATATTATTCATCGTTATTTGACCGTTTGAAAACCGAGCTGCGAGAAAAACGCAGCCGATTGGACCGCATAAAAGTCCTTTTCCATCACGACAGTGGACGAGCACACACCTCAGCAGTTGTGGTCGCAAAATTAATGGAAACAGGATTCCAAGTCTTTAATTCAAACGAGGAGGTGACTGCAGCGACAACCCCAATAGCTATTTTGCAGACTTGGACAATTCCTATTATTCAGAAGGGATCAACAAATTAGAACAGCGTTGGACGAAGTGTATAAGACTAAAAGGAGACTATGTCGAAAAATAAAAAAGGTTTACCCCAAACACGTAAGTAGTTTTTATTTTTGCATGGACTTTTGAAACGCCTCTCGTAAAACCCTGAGGAAGTTAGATTTTGCTCACGAACAGCCGCACATTGCCTGCAAGTCGACCTCAGCGCAATCGGCAACTTTAGACGCGGTGCCGGCGAAGAGCTCTTCGGAAGAGGCTGCGACGTCCCCCGGGGTCGGGTGACACAGCAGTCTGTCTGCTGCCGGGCAACCAGTCGGGAACAAGTGGTGCCACGAAGACGGGGTGGCGGGCGCGGCTGCTCGCACGCGTCGCTGCTTGAAAACACACACACACACAGGGCCGCGCCGGACTCTGGGATCGATACGACTCCGGTAGGTCCTGCATCCCAGCCTCCACCCACCCACACGCCATCCGTCCCACAAACCGGTCGCAGCCTCCAGCGTCTTGGTCTTCGTGCAAGACACTAGAGAGCCGGCTCTCAGCCAATTGAGGTTACAGCCTAATTATTCGCTGCAGGTCTCAGAATCAGTGAATCACACCCTACCGTACGGGAGACCAGCCTTGAAAAGTAATTTCGATACCTCGAATACGACCTTCACTTCACCAGCCCAAATAATGACATCGTCATCAATATCAGCATTAGGTCCTGTAGGCCTGTTCCGAATCCTTCCTCGTTCTGCCTCATGTCATCCGTTTCCGTTGACCTACTTTTTCTTCTTCCCATCATTCTTCTGACTGCTGTGGGGCGTCGCAATTTTCTGTGTTAATCTCTTAATCTCAGAGTAACAGTTACTCCTAATGTTCCCATCTGTTTGTTGGGTAAGTTTTCCAACCTCCGTCTTATCGTACACTGTTGACCGTCTGCAACTCTCTCTAGTACTGTGGAAGTTGTTTTACTGATGTCTTACCTCATGTCCTGTCATTATCTCTCTTCGTCTCACTGATCCTGTATATAACTTCTACATTTCTTACTTCATTCCAATTTCAGCATCCTTACGCAATACCACATATCATGGTCCGCCGCCGGTAGCTGAGTGGTCAGCGCGACAGAATGTCGAATGTTCGATTTCCGGCTGGGTCGAAGATTTTCTCCGCTCAGGGACTGTTTGTCGTGTTGCCCTTATCACCATCATTTCATCCCAATTGACGCGCAAGTCGCCGCAGTGTCGTCAAATCGAAAGACTTGCGCCAGGCGAACGGTCTACCCCGACGGGAGGCCCTAGCCACACTGTAACCTCCCCCTCACTTATCGACCTTAATGACAGTGAAAAATTAAACCGCGTGCACCTAATGGAAATTTGGGAAAAGCAATCGGTGACGGTAAAGAGGGAGGAAAGGGTTACATCTAAATGAAAGAAAAAATGCAAATGAAATTGGTGGAAATTAATTTTGAGAAAAGCGTAAAATTAATAAAGAAAGTAAATGTGCGGTCGTTACGTTACAAATTAATTGGCGTTAATTAGATGTTTGAGATTTGGGGAAAATTACGGTCGCCAGTCCTATGGACAACTATTATAAGAACTGAAAAAGAAAGGTTATAACACATATAATTAACACTAAAAGCGTGGCAACTGAAGGTTGACGCGTGTTGTGTGAAAACTGAATGTTTGTCAGAAGTAATAAATTTCGCTACACTCTGACTTAATTTAGCAAAAGAATTAATAAAATCGGAAAATTCAAAGTAAATTTAGTGACTGAAATTAATAGTGGACTTCGTTTCTGAAGCACTACGAAATAAAATAAAATAAGGTTAGTCTTGGGCTACATCAACAATCATTTCAAAAGATACTTGAATCTACGCAATTTAAAAATAAGAGATTTAACTTTGAAGTTGAATTAAATGATTTTGAACAATTAACAATAGTAAAATTTAGTACGTTCCAAGCTGAGCTGCAGTCACAGGTAAGCTAAAATATGGTAACAAAACTCGCACTCTTAATTTGTGCTTGTGTAATCTAAATATTGTAGCCAGCTATGAATACTTTAACTGAACTTTGAAATTAAAGCAGTGAAATGGAATGGTATTACTTTAATGCTGGCGTTTGAATTTCAACGACACTCGGGTTCATCCCGGAAAAGGAAGGGACCCTGCTTGGTAATACAATTGGAACAATGAGCAACAAAGATTCATGCTACGTTGCTGTAATTTTGTGAACCTAATTGAACAGTTTGAAAAGCTGAGGTCTGCCAAACAGTTCTAAAACTTTACGTGCTTCCAGTCTTCCTTGTTGGTTGAATGAAGGTTTGAAGTCGTCGGTCTAGGAGGTGGCGATAGTCACTCATTGTCGGCCGTCGCTGTTGCAGAAGCTGGATTTTGGCGCGCCTTCTTCTCGACACGGTCACCAGATGAAACGGGCTCTTGATGTGCGCCAGCTAATGCTTCCCGTCCGCGACACCGTGTCAGAAACTATCATAGGAAGTCGAGCGCAATTACAGGCTGCCAAACCCCGAAAGCGCGGCAACTCGCGGGAGCGTCACTCAACACACCTACTCCACTGCACCACCCCAGCCAGACTCTCTCTGCTCTGCCCGCGCTCCACGCGGCAGAGTTCACTACCAAAGATCCTACACACTTTGGTTCTCCACACGACCTATCGATGTAGTCGTTCGATAGCATAGTTTTCCCTAGGCCAGACCCAGCATATAAATACAAATAATATTCACAAAACAAACCAATTATAAATCGACATAAATGCATATATATACCAATAGTAAAACAACTACAATATACAAAGAGACAGAAACGTCATGTCTTCAGGTAACAAAATAAGGAAAAAAAATTATAGTACAATAGATGGAAATAGGAGGATATGCATTTCCGGCGTTACAACACGACATTTACATTTATCACATCTCACACCCTTCGGTTCTTTCCGGTACTCCCACATTGCATTACTTGTTTACCCAGAAATCCCTTTGACTAATTAAAACCCACGTTGGATACTAATAGGCATGTATGGCAAACACTGCCCTCCTTGACTTGTGGTAGTCTACATCTTATATACTGCTTGCTGCGTCCTTCATGCGTTATTTTGCACAGTTGGTTCGTCGACACTGTGGTAACCAGTTTTGATTGTTACGTGGTCACCAGGTTTCATGCTTTAGTTTGTCACTAATGTCGTTTATTGCTGCTCCTAAATCCTTTCGCCTTTCTTTGGATTCCTCTCAATACACACTATGTTTAGCGGAATCCTCATTCAATTCAACAGGTATGTAATTCTTCCTCAGTTTCACGTAAATACAGCAACATCAGCAACTACGCGACGTACAGCGAGTAATCAACATCGGTTTGGATGCAGTTACTGTACTGTTACCCTATATATAAATGGAAACCAAACAATATATTATATTTTTGTTATTTTTGTTTGCAAGACCATCTCCCACCGTAGCAGTTGTAAATAAATTGTTATTCTTTTTTTCGCGTTGAGCGTATAGATGAAGGCAGTGCAGGTGAAACCACAGTTAAATTTTTGAGTAGGCAACTTTTGTGCATTGTCACAAAGATGGAGTGCGAAATATGCATTGAAAGAAAAAGCGGATTTCTAAAACCCGAAACACTGCGAATCGTGAAAGTGCAACAACGTTTTTTTCGACTTCATCTAATGCTAACAACGAGGGAAAAACATATCTGCTTCAAAACTTGTCAAATAGACACTAACCTTCACTCATGGTGCTTTTCAAATAAAAGAGAAACGTCTGATGTAAAACACTTTTAAACTGCAGTACGCTTAAGATGGAAAAGAATAGTTGACAAAAAATTGACGCTTTTATTCAGAAAAACTCATTATGAACCACATAACTGAGGAACTGTAGCTCCAGACATGAAATATTCTTCGGGAGTCTGTCACCAGACATTAGTGACACAGTATCGATAAGCGTTTGGAGACCACCATGCGAGGCGGCTTTGTACGAATGCAGGCAACATTCCGGAGCTAATCATCCGTCACCGGGCATTGAGGACGGAGCGAAAGTCCGTAAAGTTGCCAGAAGGTACCGCGACAGAGAACGGAGGTTTCCAGAGGCAGTTGTAGAAGGCCGGCCTATGGTAGCAGCCTCAGCTCCGTTACGCAGTCCCACACGTTGCCCTCCCGTAGTTTGCTGTGGATGGTTGGCGTGGCTGACGATAATGATAAGACATTTACCACCGCTCGTGGCGGAGCCGTCGAACTGGCGTTATCAGTGTTTTAGATATCCTTAACTGGCAGAGAAGTCTGACTTATCATAGAAATCCTTTCACCTCAGTTTTAATTTCGCATCTGAATCCTCCTTATGTTTCCTTTACTGCTTCATCTATATACACATTGAACTGTAGAAGAGTAAGACTGCGTCTTTGCCTTACGTCCCTTTAAATAGAGTACTTGGTCTTCGGTTCCTATCATTCGCACTTCGTCGTCGACCTACTGGTTAGCTGTTTAGCTAACATTCAGGCAGGTGCTGCAACCAGATCCTTTTTTTATCTCGCTACTGTGCCATTAACACTCAGAAAGTCTCACTCTCCCATACTTTTTCATTCCTTTTATGCTCAAACCGAGAACAACTGACAACGTGTAGCGAGCACTTCATTTCGATCGCCTCTGTTTCACGTCGCATATGGTAGAGTCGAGTTTTCAATCAAATGCAGAACCAACAATACTGCAGTTACCTCATATAATTTAAGGAGCATTTGTTTTCTTTCTTTGTCGCTCAACATTCGTTGTAGTGTCACCACGAACTGTTTCAATCCGGTCGGTTCGATTTACAAATCCTGCGAATTCCGTTACGTCAATGAAACTCCAAATACATAAACTCCAACACTTGCTCAATTATTTTGTTATCCATAATAGTTCTTTCCCTGACTGAGTTTTGACCATGAAAGGCCAGTATTTTGATTTTCTCCGTGGATATATTCTCTGACAACGTGGTTAAACGTGTAAGACACTTCCTGCACTTCATGCGCTGCATTGTAATGCATTGATAAGCTGACCATTCACAAATTAAGTTATTTGCTTAATCAGGTATTTATGGCTGCAGCATTTTCAAATTTCCAGGAAACATGCTTCGGTTTAGAAAAAATATAAAGAAGCACTATTTAATTTCCTTGTATTTTCACTTTCACCAGCTTTTCCAAAATTTTAGAAAAAGAAATATGTGTCTCATTAACTCGAACTATAAGTAGCATATAATCGAAATCAGAGTCTGGATTTATAAATGCTGCCAGTTTTTGCAAGGTTCTCTACACATACGGTGAGAGTATACTTAATCCACTAGACAATACATTACAGGTTATAAGTTGTGAAGGGCGCCTGACTGCGTAAAACATAATATACTTTTGAGTACAACGAAATAGTGTGTCATCATACGAAACTCAAGTGAATGTTTCAAGTTATGTCTGCCTATAAGAAACAAAGGATGTCAGTAGAAAAGAGTTTTGCATGAAGGTATTAGACTTCATCGGACAAGGGACTGCTTTCAACTGATATCCCACAAGATTGTATTTTTGTGTGTTTTAAAGCCCTATCATCACTAACAGTAACAGCTGCATGATTTCTTCATTTCAATTTGATGCGAACATGGTGACGAATAGCAAATCAAGTTTAGTTTTCGATGGATCTGTTAACAAAATATGTATGAATATAAATAAGTGGTTTCTAACTAGTTGACTGTTATTAAACTTTGAAAGACCTCACTGTGTGTAGTTGAGCGTCTGCAAGATATTCCTGCACAACTTACGAGGCTGTGCAGATTTGGGAGCTTTTCAGTGTTCTGGTCTTCAGGTTGCAATCTGATGACAAAATCCTTTGCGAGAAGGATACTTCTGAACTGATGAAGGGCCTTAACAAATCTTGGTTTGTGAAATGAATACTGTGTGACGTTGAACATGCAGAAGTAAATAGTGCTGAAATACATTTCTGCACTTTTATTCCGTAATGTCATAACATCCTGGAGTAAATCATGAAGCCAAGCTAAAATTTACCAAGTACGGTGTGGTTTCAAGAATGTGTTACAGACGGCTCCCAAAGATTTGGGTATACTATCTACTTAATACATTGCAACTATTTCTCAATGAAATTACTTGTTGTATCAGTTCAAGATATCATTTTCAGGTACTAGAAACCAGACGAAGACTAAAATCGCTTTGACCGTGCAAAGTATGGGTTATTCAGGAAAACCCACAATCAATAAGTTGCCAGTAATCACCAAACGTTTCCCTACTAATATATCACAGTTTAAAAGAAGCTTAAGGATTTATTAGTGACCAACTCTTACTATTCTGCTAACGTCTTTTAGCAGAGCCAGTTAATGCCTAGGACCTTCTGGCAAAGTGTTAAATTTAATTTAAAACAATACATTTCGTAGGAAATATACACTGAAGAGTGAAAGAAAATGGTACACCTGCCTAATATCGCGTAGAGCTGCCGCGAGCATACAGAAGTGCCGCAACACGACGTGGCATGGACTCGACTAGTGTCTGAAGTAGTGCTGGAGGGGATTCACACCCTGAATCCTGCAGGTCTGTCCATACATCCGTAACAGTACGAGCGTCTGGAGATCTCTTCTGTACAGCACATTGCGAGGCATCCGAGATATGCTCAATAATGTAAGTTGGGTGGCCAGCAGAGCGTTTAAACTCAGAAGAGTGCTTCTGGAGCCACTCTGTAGCAATTCTGGACGTGTGGTGCGTCGCACTGACCAGCTGGAATTGCCCAAGCCCGTCGGAATGCACAATGGACGTGAGTGGATGCAGGTGGTCAGACAGTATGCTTACGTACGTGTCACCTGTCAGAGGCGTATCTAGACGTATCAGGGGTCCCATATCGCTCCAGCTGCACACGCGCCACACCATTACAGAGCCTCCACCAGCTTGAACAGTCCCCTGCTGACATGCAGAGTCCATGGATTCATGATTTGTCTCCATACCCGTATACGTCCATCCACTCAACACAATTTGAAACGAGATTCGTCCGACCAGGCAACATGTTTTGAGTCATCAAAAGTCCAATGTTGGTGTTGACGTGCCTAGACGAGGCGTAAAGCTTTGCGTCGTGCAGTCATCAATGGTACACGAGTGGCCCTTCGGCTCCGAAAACCCACATCGAGGATGTTTCGTTGAATCTTTAGCACTCTGACACTTATTCAAGGCCCGGCATTGAAATCTCGAGCAGTTTGCGGAAGCGCTGCACTTGTGTCTCGTTGGACGATTCTCCTCAGTCGTCGTTGGTCCTGTTCTTGCAGGATCTTTTTCCGGCCGCAGCGATGTCGGAGATTTGATGTTTTACCGGATTCCTGATATTCACGGTACACTCGTAAAATGGTCTTACGGGAAAATCCCCGCTTCATCGCTACCTCGAATATGCTGTATCCTATCGCTCGTGCGCCGACTATAACACCACGTTCAAACTCACTTAAATCTTGATTACATGCCGTTGTAGCAGCAGTAACCGATCTGAGAATTCCACCAGACACTTGTTGTCGTATATAGGCTTTGCCGACCGCAGCGCCGTATTCTGCCTGTTTACATACCTGTGTATTGGAACACGCATGCCTATACCAGTTTCTTTGGTGCTTCAGTGTGTAAAATGGCAAGGTGTTTAATGAAATGCGAAATGAACACAGCAAAGTATAAAATTTACAATGAGATAGCATATTCAAACTAGAAATTTATATATTTCTTAAAAGTTAAATTGAAACGTGAAAATTGTCGGTAAAAAAGTTTTTTAACAATTGTTTCAAATGTATAATAACTGAGTCTGAAATTTCCATTTTTATATACTCCGAAGCTGCACTTCTTATACGCGTTATTTACTGCACCAATCAGAACTCAAATGACATTTTGAACTGCAAATAAGTTTTCTTTCTACACAAAATGACCTGAGGTTGTGGCATTTATTTCTGCACGTGCACTTCACAATTCGTTGCCCAATCGCGGTAGATTGCTGCTTCGCAGCTAACCTGAGAGATACTTATTTTTCCATCGGAACATCTTCGGACTTTAGGAGATATTCCCAAGTGCAGACATCATTTTAGCGAAACGGACCTCTGGGAGGAGATGCCGTGTGGCTAGGGCCTCCCGTCGGGTAGACCGTTCGCCTGGTGCAAGTCTTTTGAGTTGGCGCCACTTCTGCGACTTGCGTGTCGATGGGGATGATATGATGATGATGAAGACAACACAACACCCAGTCCCAGAGCGGAGAAAATCTCCAACCAGCGGGAAACTGAACCCGGGCCTCTTTGCGTTGTATTCCATCGCGCTGACCACTCAGCTATCGAGGCGCTCTGATACAATAGACCTCCAACCGAACTGGACAGCCGGCCGGTGTGGCCGAGCGGTTCTAGGCGCTACAGTCTGCAGCCGCGCGACCGATACGGTCGCAGGTTCGAATCCTGCCTCGGGCATGGATGTGTGTGATGTCCTTAGGTTAGTTAGGTTTAAGTAGTTCTAAGTTCTATGGGACTGATGACCTCAGAAGTTAGGTCCCATAGTGCTCAGAGCCATTTGAACCGAACTGGGCAGCAACTGTTACAAACATTGATGTCTGTGGCTCTTGTAATTGTCGATATATTTGAATTATCTTTCTTTCGTATTCTGCCTCAAACGCAAACGGTGTTCTATGAAATGCTTAGGCAAAATATTAAATAAGATGCTTTTCATACCCTGCCTACTGATTTCTGGTATTCCGTACGTTACTTTAGCACTACATAGCATACGAATTACACAGGTTGCCTGTGATACACATATTATTAACAATATCATTTCTTTTTTATACCTGTCTTCTGTGTCCGACGATCGCAGGAAGCTCATTTCTACAGAGGCTGTACCGTTGAGAGAGCCCCGCATTTCATATGACCGCTTGACTGCTATAGTAGGCCGTTTCGGCACACGGCACCAGTTAACAGGGCAGCAGCGGTTGAGGACATTTGCCGCCAGCTCAGTTGGCAGCAATTCGTCAGCGTGGGCGCAGTGTGTGTTGTATGTCGGTGGGGCGGCTTTTACGTAACACAGCAGCGTGTAGGCACGAATGCAGATGTCGCGAGCTGTCATTGCAACCATTCCAGCTGACGTCACCAGCCTTTGATCTCACATTCCAGTTACGTTGTTCGGAAAATTCCGACGAGATTTCATTTAACTATTCGCCCGAAAAAGGAAAGCTACAGAGGGAAGGAATTTGTTTGTAAACGGAATGCCGGGGAGATATTAAAACGCGATTATTTGCCCGCAGCGCGGCGCGTGTCCCTCTGCAGACACAATTGGCTTTGGGAGAGCCGGTCGGCAGAGCTGGAAACGAGCCAAGGATCTCGTCAACGACCAGCGGTCTGTCCCTGAGGCAACCAGCAGTGCGGGGCGCTAAATTCGCTCTCGGACAAACCTCTCACTCGGAGCGTTAGCAGCGTAGCGTGTATTGGCTGCAAGCTGTGCCGCTACACCATCGTAGTACTATTAATGTAATGTCATAATGCCGATTCTACATCAGGATGTCACGGGGATTCGGATAATGGAGATTATCTGACTCACAACAGATCAGTACTGTATATCATTGGTTCATTCAGATCATACAGAAGCAGAGAGAGAGAGACAGAGAGAAACTGGCGCGACAGCAACAAACACCACTGTAAAACCTGACAGTGTTGGCACCAAAACATTAAGATATCGGAATTCTTCCGCAGCGCCCCAAGTCAATGCAATGGTTTACCTAACGCAGTTGAAATGTGCAGCTGGTATGTTTGGATTAAATTAAAAGAAAAGTAATGAATATTCATATCCAGGTGGTCTGAAGATACTAGCTTCACGGAAACAAGATATCTGTCAATAAGAATACATGACAAAAGCTTCTAATGGTTCCCTGAATGTGGTCTTTGAAATACCAAAAGAAATACGTATTTTACATTTGCAACAAATTTATTCAACATATTTATAGTTAATATGATTAATGGGACAGTAAGCTTTTTCTCTGCACAGCTTCTCGAACTGCATGCAGCTACCATCATTTCCATATGAAGCCGGTATCTGTACAGATATCATTAGTGATCTTGCAGCTCCCGAAGAATGAAGTTATAATGAAATCTAGACCTTTCGCTGCATACAGGCGTTGGTAAATATCACCGGGGACAGCTGAAAAGTGTGTATCCCGACCGAGACTCGAACACGGGACCTCCTGCTTACATGGCAGACGCTCTATCCGACTTTTTTTAAAATCTCATTTTGTTCTATATTGTTCGTTGAATTTGTTCGGGGCGGACGTCCGATGACACCCGTTCAGGTTCTTCGTTGATCCATTCACTCAGTTTTTTTAGTTTTTTTTATTACAGAGGATAGCTGACCCTCTGACCGAACACGCTGAGCTACCGTGCCGGCTGACTGAGCCACCGAGGACACAGACGATAGTGCGACTGCAGGGGCTCATCTCTGGCACGCTCTCTCTGAGACCCACACTTCCCAACTTCCTGTCCAAGTAAGCAGGAGGTCTCGGGTTCGAGTCCCGATCAGGGCACACTTTTTCAACTGTCCCCGTTGATATTTATCAACGCCTCTAAGCATAGAAAGGTCTAGATTTCATTATAACCATTATTTCCTGTTGCACGTTAATTTTCCTTCGACGTTTGATCTCTATTACAGCGACTGTTGGTTCAAATGGTTCAGATGGCTCTGAGCACTATGGGACTTAACTTCTAAGGTCATCAGTGCCCTAGAACTTAGAATTACTTAAACCTAACTAACCTAAAGACATCACAAACATCCATGCCCGAGGCAGGATTCGAACCTGCGACCCTAGCAGTCGCGCAGTTCCAGACTGTAGCGCCTAGAACCGCTCGGCCGCCACGGCCGGCACAGCGACTGTTGAAACAACAGCTTTGCAGGCATTGGATTTTGAACATGCTCGTTGAACTTTAGCGAATGTTCTCCTTTTACTGGTATCAAAAAACCATTAAGCTCCATCCTATCAAATTTTGTCTCCTATCCACTGCCGCATGACCACCAAGTGCGATTCTCTTCTTCTAAAGAAGTACGTTCAGATGGGGCTTTGGCTTAAATGAATCTTGAATCCACAGAAACCAGTCGATGTTATCAGCTTTAAAGTATTTTTCGAACCATTTGATAAGCTGATAGTAGGTGACCTTTAGAAAAAGATTTCATATTCCAAGAAAAATAAACTTAACTAACGATTAAAAGCTGGTGCAACGATGGGAAATAATTATTGATATCGTTTTAATTGGGGAGAAGAGGAGCTTGTGGCACAACATGACTAGAAGAAGATATCGGTTGGTAGCACATTTTCTGAGACATCGAGGGATTACCAATTTAGTATTGGAGGGCAGCGTGGAGGGTAAAAATTGTAGAGGGAGACCAAAAGATGAATACACTAAGCAGATTCAGAAGGATGTAGGCTGCAGTAGGTACTGGGAGATGAAGAAGCTTGCACAGGATAGAGTAGCATGGAGAGCTGCACCAAACCAGTCTCAGGACTGAAGACCACAACAACAACAACAACTACATCGTTTTCATCAGTTTTTTTCTTTTTTCTTTTTACATAGGAGTATTTTTTCCGAATGTTGAGATGTTCGCCGGCCGAGGTGGACGAGCGGTTCTAGGCGCTACAGTCTGGAACCGCGCGACTGCTACGGTCGCATGTTCGAATCCTGCATCGGGCACTGATGTGTGTGATGTCCTTAGGTTAGTTAGGTTTAAGTAGTTCTAAGTTCTAGGGGACTGATGACCACAGATGTTAAGTCCCATAGTGCTCAGAGCCATTTGAAACATTTTTCTTGTAACAAGCAAAATGATTTTTGAAACCAAATTTTAAGTGCCCATTCTATCGAGCGGTCCCAAATTTGTCTAGCGCCATGTTTATTTTATCTATATGTATTATCATGGACAGTAAAACATGAAGACTAACGGGTACTCCACCAGGGACTGAGCAGACCTTACCGTCTTGTAAAGTCATCAGATGATCAAAACGACTTGCAGAATGATTTAGATAAGATATATGTATGGTGCGAAAAGTGGCAACTGACCCTGAATAAAGAAGAGTGTGGAGTTATTCACATGAGTACTAAAAGAAATCCGCTAAATTTCGATTACTCGATAAGTCACACAAATCTGAAGGCTGTAAATTCAGCTAAATACTTAGGGGTTACAATTACAAATAACCTAAATTGGAACGATCACATAGATAATATTGTGGGTAGAGCAAACCAAAGACTGCGATTCATTGGCAGAACACTTAAAACGTGCAACAGATCTACTAAAGAGACTGCTTACACCACGCTTGTCTGCCCTATTCTGGAGTACCGCTGTGCGGTGTGGGATCCGCATCAGGTGGGACTGACGGATGACATCGAAAGCCGGCCGCGGTGGTCTCGCGGTTCTAGGCGCGCAGTCCGGAACCGTGCGACTGCTACGGTCGCAGGTTCGAATCCTGCCTCGGGCATGGATGTGTGTGATGTCCTTAGGCTAGTTAGGTTTAAGTAGTTCTAAGTTCTAGGGGACTGATGACCACAGCAGTTGAGTCCCATAGTGCTCAGAGCCATTTGAACCATTTGATTTTTGACATCGAAAAAGTACAAAGAAGGGCAGCTCGTTTTGTATTATCGCGAAATAGGGGAGATAGTGTGACAGACATGATACGTGAATTGGGGTGGCAATCATTAAAACATAGGCGATTTTCGTTGCGACGGGATCTTCTCATGAAAGTTCAATCACCAGTTTTCTCCTCCGATTGCGAAAACATTTTGTTGGCACCCAGCTACATAGGGAGAAATGATCATCACGATAAAATAAGAGAAATCAGGGCTCGCACGGAAAAATTTAAGTGCTCGTTTTTCCCGCGCGCCGTTCGAGAGTGGAACGGTAGAGAGACAGATTGAAGGTGGTTCACTGAACCCTTTGCCAGGCAGTTCATTGTGAATAGCAGAGTAATCACGTAGATGTAGACGCAGACCTCTGCACGGCGGTATCAGCCACCACGGGTCTGGTCCGTGCCGTCATTGCTGGGGTACTGGCTGTTCTTAGTGTGTTGCTGTCCCTGTTAATACATCTCGATAAAACGAATATCGCTCTAGACTGATTCGGGACCGCTCTATCGAACGGGCACGTAAAATTCCGCTTTAAAAATCATTTTGTTCTTAATGAGAAGCAAACCGACGGTTTCAGTCAGCACTGGGCGTCGCATGAAAAACTGTCTGAGCTGTATTTGTTTGGGCTGACACCAAATACACAACGCAAAAACTAAATTGCAAATATCTGCAGAAGCAACAGAGAAAATGCGCCTGACAACTGTTAGGAGAGAAACCTTGCACACACATGGTCCAGTAAAGGTCATCCTGCATAATAGAATTGACGGCTTACGGTGTTATTTTTTTATAGTTTCATAATTCAGAAATGTACTAACTGTATTGTTGGCTTTCATGTTATAGTTTCATCGCTAAACCAATAAATAAATCATTCGTGTTCGAGATAGGGGAGGACAGTAGGAGGGGGCTCACCATTACACGCTCTGACCTAGCCAGGTGGGCGCACGTGGTTCAGACAACGCGCTCGTGTTCGGAATAAGATTACCGGGGTTCACTTCCCTGTGTGGCCTTTCACCGTGGCTTCCCTAAATTACACGTGTAAATACCGGGATGGATATTTTGACACACCACTGCCTGTGTCCCTGCTTATCTCGGTTCATTCTGAGTGTAGGGTGTCGGCTGTGCTACTATGCATAGCTCTTTAACGTCAGAATCCGATCTCTGGTGACCTGCAGAGAAGGGAAGCACCCCATATGGTCAATCAGATTAATTAAAGGAATGACTCGTCGGCTACCTGAGCTGAGACCCCGCCTTGGTCTCTAAACATTTTTATGGAGTAGCCTCTTCCTTTCAAGAAGACGCTTACCATTTGTTAGCCAGCTAGTAGTCTTTCTGTTCTGCAGTCCGTTCACCGCACTAAAAAGAGAACTGAAAAGAAAGCGGTAAAAGGGGCAGTCACTGAAAATACTTAATATATCTTGCAATTGTTATGCGGCGTCAGAGATATACTTCATTGGTCAAGCGAACGAACAAAAAAACTTTGTACAATTTTGGTAAACATTTTTGGAAACAGTGATCAATAGAGTATTGTATTTTAACTAATGTTCAGTCTTGATCACAACACTTATGTCTCAGTAACATAGGTGACCGGTTTCGGTTATACACTCCTGGAAATTGAAATAAGAACACCGTGAATTCATTGTCCCAGGAAGGGGAAACTTTATTGACACATTCCTGGGGTCAGATACATCACATGATCACACTGACAGAACCACAGGCACATAGACACAGGCAACAGAGCATGCACCATGTCGGCACTAGTACAGTGTATATCCACCTTTCGCAGCAATGCAGGCTGCTATTCTCCCATGGAGACGATCGTAGAGATGCTGGATGTAGTCCTGTGGAACGGCTTGCCATGCCATTTCCACCTGGCGCCTCAGTTGGACCAGCGTTCGTGCTGGACGTGCAGACCGCGTGAGACGACGCTTCATCCAGTCCCAAACATGCTCAATGGGGGACAGATCCGGAGATCTTGCTGGCCTGGGTAGTTGACTTACACCTTCTAGAGCACGTTTGGTGGCACGGGATACATGCGGACGTGCATTGTCCTGTTGGAACAGCAAGTTCCCTTGCCGGTCTAGGAATGGCAGAACGATGGGTTCGATGACGGTTTGGATGTACCGTGCACTATTCAGTGTCCCCTCGACGATCACCAGTGGTGTACGGCCAGTGTAGGAGATCGCTCCCCACACCATGATGCCGGGTGTTGGCCCTGTGTGCCTCGGTCGTATGCAGTCCTGATTGTGGCGCTCACCTGCACGGCGCCAAACACGCATACGACCATCATTGGCACCAAGGCAGAAGCGACTCTCATCGCTGAAGACGACACGTCTCCATTCGTCCCTCCATTCACGCCTGTCGCGACACCACTGGAGGCGGGCTGCACGATGTTGGGGCGTGAGCGGAAGACGGCCTAACGGTGTGCGGGACCGTAGCCCAGCTTCATGGAGACGGTTGCGAATGGTCCTCGCCGATACCCCAGGAGCAACAGTGTCCCTAATTTGCTGGGAAGTGGCGGTGCGGTCCCCTACGGCACTGCGTAGGATCCTACGGTCTTGGCGTGCATCCGTGCGTCGCTGCGGTCCGGTCCCAGGTCGACGGGCACGTGCACCTTCCGCCGACCACTGGCGACAACATCGATGTACTGTGGAGACCTCACGCCCCACGTGTTGAGTAATTCGGCGGTACGTCCACCCGGCCTCCCGCATGCCCACTATACGCCCTCGCTCAAAGTCCGTCAACTGCACATACGGTTCACGTCCACGCTGTCGCGGCATGCTACCAGTGTTAAAGACTGCGATGGAGCTCCGTATGCCACGGCAAACTGGCTGACACTGACGGCGGCGGTGCACAAATGCTGCGCAGCTAGCGCCATTCGACGGCCAACACCGCGGTTCCTGGTGTGTCCGCTGTGCCGTGCGTGTGATCATTGCTTGTACAGCCCTCTCGCAGTGTCCGGAGCAAGTATGGTGGGTCTGACACACCGGTGTCAATGTGTTCTTTTTTCCATTTCCAGGAGTGTATTTATATAACCATCTTCAGACTCATGGCTTCCTTGGAGGATGGTAGGCGGAGCTCTCCTCAGCTGCTACGAAGTCGACTGATCAGTTGACTTCGTAGCAGCTGAGGAGAGCTCCGCTTACCATCCTCCAAGGAAGCCATGGGTATAATAAGTTTTATTTTATCTTGTTAAAATTTTGTCGTCATCAGCCACTTTTTTAAGATTGGTCTCTAGTATTTTCTAAAATTAATTCACAGGTCTGAAGATGGTTATATAAATATAACCGAAACCGGTCACCTATGTTATTGAGACAGCCGGCCGAAGTGGCCGTGCGGTTAAAGGCGCTGCAGTCTGGAACCGCAAGACCGCTACGGTCGCAGGTTCGAGTCCTGCCTCGGGCATGGATGTTTGTGATGTCCTTAGGTTAGTTAGGTTTAACTAGTTCTAAGTTCTAGGGGACTAATGACCTCAGCAGTTGAGTCCCATTGTGCTCAGAGCCATTTGAACCATTTTTTTGTTATTGAGACATTAAGTGTTGTGATCAAGACTGAACTTTAGTTAAAATAGAACAAAAAAAATGTTGTGAAATATGATGCGTGATAGTTTAAAAAGAAAAATGGCCACGTAATATTAGCTTGAGCTGCCTCTGCAATGGTCTCGTCCTTATCGTGACCTGAAACGCATTAAACTTTTTCGGCGAAGCACGCTACCGGTCGCTCCCACACCATCGCTGCAATGACCACAGTACGCGCTTCTCATCGTACCAGGAAACAATACCGAAGAAATCGCTTTTGAGGCGTTCGTGGGCCCCTTCCTAAAGCACTAGTCCAGCGTTTGGAGTTTTGGTAAGTGGGCACGACGGCACACGTCAAACGAGTTCAGATGCGCGCTGCGTGGATCGTAGCAGGTCGGCACAGCCCGTACGGAGGTTTAACGCAAGAACTCGGTGTCGCTATCTGCGACAACAGTCGCCAGTGTTCATAAGGACGGAACCTAGACGCGAAATCTGAAGCGAAGGCTGCTACAGACGAACAAACAGTGGAAACGCAGTCGCTCTCTTTGTGGGTCCCGTCGGCTACAATTCCGTCCCTGAGACTGTGCTACTGGGTCGCCAGACAGCTGCTACCTTAACCTCTGTTTGTCATCACTGTGTTTTCATTGACGCATTTGTATCTGGCCAGCCCTAAACTCGTGTTTGCTAGGCTCCACTCGTCCGAAGTCATAACGCAACAGTCTTCTAGGCTCGTGAACACTGGGCAAAGGCCCGCTGTAGGAAGAGAGAAGTAACCCCAGTCACATCTACCTCACGAATCCCCATAAAAGCGACAGTTGTTAATTTTATATGTACCAAAAAAGGCAAGGGACCCCTCGCAGCGACACGAGACTCGAAACGATCACAATTAGGATAGTTCTGTGATGGAAATCCGTAATCCGGAGTGGGCGACATGTCTCCATTTGCCAAGGACTCCATGTTTCTTGAACAGTCAGTTTTCTCGCCGCCAACCGTATGTGCAACAAACCTGTGACGATCGATTTCCGACCACTGATGTAGAACTTCACATTTTCGCATGTAGCCTAGCTCTGTATTGTCCCTCTGCACTACCTGCGCACTTCTTGTGCAGTTGCTTATGCTCAATGACCGAAAATACTTCTGAATTTCGGCGTGCGTTCACTGGGATTTCCTTTAGCCAAAGATTTCCTCAATTAGATGAGACCAAGACAGGTCTCCCTACCATAGAACATTTGTTGTCGACGTGGTCTTTAGTCCGGGGACTGATCCGATGCAGCTCTCCAAGCTAGTCTATCCTGTCCTTGCAGCTGATAGGCGTTGATTGCTCACAGTGCCTAAAAGTGACGCACAAACCGTCCGGTCATAACCTCGGGGAACTTATACGCGGGAACCTTTGGAAGAAAGACGAGGTAATTCTCGCGAAATTCTGTTGGATGAATGTTGAGAACTTGTATTTGAAAACGATTATGCGACTATCCTGCTACCATTGTCGTGTCTCGCTTGGGGCGGCGAAAATACAGGGGAGATCAGGGCTTCAACACACGTTGCGAACTTTAATTTTCCCAGTCTATACGTGAACGGAATGGAACGGCATATCATTAACACTGATATGAAGTACGCTCCGCCCAACTCTGTACAGTTGCTTATGGAGTATATATATATATATATATATATATATATATATATATATATATATATATATATATATATATAATCGTAGTTTCCAACGAAAACATTTCGCGACGGGCTCTGGTCGAATCCCTCCATTTCCATGTCCATCAAACTGTTTTAATAGCTTGCCTGCGAGTCCCGGGCAATTACTCTCCCAAAAATTGTTCAACATTTGATCCTTGATCTACTTCTACATCCACATCTTTTTTCAAATGTATAGACCATACTAATTGGCGCTGTTCCTTCGTACCCTAATTAAACGTTTTTACTTGACTGTGCCATCTCCAAGGAGCTCTTAATACTACAATATATTATAAATTTCCCTTGTCATCGTGGGAAACATCCTGACGCTTAAATCAGCAAAAAGTATTTTCCAAAAGCATTCTGCATTTTCTGGGTACTGCTCAAACCTACGTAGACGCATCGGTATTGACCCTCATCCGATCCAAAATAAGAGCATGTTCCATAACCATGAAACTAGCACGGGAAGAATATGCGAGCTCGGACACAAGATAAGAAGACTCGAATGCGTTCTGAGGAGGAATGGTAGAAAACCGATAGGCTGATAGTATCCCTTTCGGCACTTTTGATGAGGAAATTTCACTCGTGGCATCTCTGCCATACAGCTCCAGGATGACGGGCAGAACCGGCTGTGTACAGATCAACCAAGGAGAATGGAGAGGGCAATGAGAATCGGAACCAAATCACAGTATCGTCGGCTTACCGGATACCACGAACTTCGTTCGAAATGACATGACGGTCCAGAACATAATCGCAGTGGCACGCTGAAACTTATGCAAAAATCGGTCGTGGATGAACACATGTCGAGAGGCGTGGAACATCGGATAACATTCTGTGAAACCGATGTTCTGTCGGTGGAAAGAAATTCCAACACACGTTTGTTCCATAAATGTACTTAAAATATTGGAATATTGGTCATAATCAGGAAGTGGATTCGCGTCAAGTGTGCTAAGAATGAGCCACATTACACTCGCCATAACTGCAAATAAGACAATGAAATTTAAAATTTAGTGAGTAAAGCACCTGGAAAAACGTGGTTTGTCATTGCTATGTTTAATTCTTCTTAAAGTAATCCGATCGAAATTATCCGGACACCTTTTAAGCACGGACACACCCCATATTAATATACAGGGTGTGTCCACTCTTCACTTTTATGACGACTTGAACTCTGGTAGGATCACTTCCAGCGAGGTGTCCGAATGGCTGTGCAGGAAAGACACCCCACTCCTCCTCAACAGCCGAAACCAAAGGAGGTAGTGATGCTGGACGCTGAGTTCTGGAACTAAGTCAAAGTTCTTCCCCTACATCTGAATGCCACGCTATATAGCGTGAACGTGATATCAAATCGCTCGCTTCCAGCTATCCACTGTCCAGTGGCGTCGCTATTTACAGCACCTCAAGTGTGGCTCAGCACTGACTGTGACTTACCTGGAGCCGCTCCTACGTTGCACCCTAGTCCTTCCCTCTCTGTGTACAGTCACTACGCTACCTGGCCCAGCAGCACTTTGGAACTCACGAAAGATTTCTTCCGCTGACTTCATACGATATTTTACAACCACTCTCCGTCTGTGGGCCTACATGAGGTCTCTCTGGTCTTTGTTCAGCTGTGGCTGTTCCTTCGCGTTTCCACTTCGGAATGACGACACCAGCAGTCGACCAGGGACAACTTTAGAAGGGCTGAAATTTCCCTGCCAGGGGATTTGTTACTCACGTGACGTGCAGTAACCAGAGCACGTCCGACGTTACTAACAAGGGAATGGTCAGACTTGTCATGCCGAAACATGTATTGCTTTTTTTAGCACTGTTATTTAACTGTGCAAAAGGTCCGTATGCAAAACTGTAGCTGCTGACATGAACTGGAAGTCACCTAAAAAAATCACGAACTTGGCTGTGTCTCCTGCTTGGCGCTTGCAGTGACGGCTGGCCACCCCTGGAAGTGGCGAGTCGCGAGCGTCGTGCGCGTGCGCGGCAAGTGCGGCCGCCTTATAGCGGCGTTCGCTAAAGAGGAAGGGGAAACGAATATTCGTTTCTGTGGCATGCACGTCCTTTTAACGTCTGGTTCGTATTTCGAAACATACCGTCCTGAAACTGGTTAGAGATGTGAAAGATGTTCTGTACATGTTCATCTATACTCCGCAAGCCACTTTACCGTGAACATTCAATCTCCCCTCACAGGCGATGACGAACCGTGTAAATGTTTTGCTGCTTGCCATGAAGATATACCACAGACGCCAAATGAAGCAACCAACAGAGAACACGCGTGAAGACTATGTGTTGTGCGACATGGTTGTTAAACTTCTAGACGAGCGTGTAAATGGCGCAGACATGTGGCTAGAAACAACTGAAACACTCGATATTGCAGACTGTGAATCTACAGACGGCGAAGACGCCGACGAAAGTTGCACTCACGAAGACTCTTCGAGTGATAGTGCCACGTACCATCATCAACTATCTCCGAAAGTAACACCAGCAACTACAATTACCTTATCAGACAAAGAAAAAGCGGTGACGTATTGGTTGAACGAAAGGGTAAGAAACGCCTACGTATCAGTACTGTTCAAACGTCCCCTTTGAACAATTATAAAAGACTGTGCTTAAACTGACACACAATATATCTAGCGCAACGCAATCTGACTTTCAAAAATCCCTACAAAAGAATGCTCCTGACTAACATTAACCTATACCTTTCACAAATCACTTACCTCACAAAAATCTTGGTTACTCGAACTACTGCAATACAGCGAGCGCCACTACTGCCAGCTAAATAAAAGATTCAAACTACGGAAGGCACTAACTACTGATAGGCATAGTTAGCAAATGAAAGATTTTAATAGAGAACAAACAATGTATTTACCTTAATAGTGTTGAAAAATCATAATATACATAGCAGTTCATGACATCCAGTCTTACAAATTTCAAAACTCCGCCATTTCTCTCCCCACATCCACCACTGCTGGCGGCTCACCTCCAACTGCGTAACGCTACGTGCTGTTCACATCCAGCTGCCCAACACTACAATGGCAGACAACAATGCAAACTAGCCACAGACTGCACACAGCACAGCCAGTGATTTTCATACAGAGCGCTACGTGGCGTTACCAATAAGAAAACCTAAACAGCATACTTACATAGCCCCCATGCTCCCCACAAAAAATTTTACAAATTGTTTTGGACAGTGGCCAATACAGATTTGAAAAAAAAAAATTATAATTACAATAACAAAGAAATCAAATGCACACACTTAGTGATACAATGTTGGTCAAAAGCTAAAATTTTCTCACAGTCAATAAAGACAGTCCTGATTATTCATCACAGTAAAATTGCAGTGTTTCTTTTTTCTCAAAGTCTGAGCAGTAAAAGAAAATGCACTGGAAGTAGTGGATTTCCATGCAGTCTTGAAGAAGTAGTGTTGTCCTTCCAACGGAAAGACAGTGCTGACTCTTGACATGCAGACAGGTAATGGGCCACAACAGAGTAAACCCACAGCAGAGTCTGTCGAAGTTGAAGAATATTGGTAGGTAAGTCATCACAGAGCAGACCCACTGTAGTCCTGGTAGAGATTATGGTATTGGTGGGCCACCAGAAGTGCAGACCCACTGCAGTCCTTGTAGAAATAATGGTATTGGTGGGCCATCAAAGATGCAGACCCACTGTAGTCCTTGTAGAGACGGCCAGCAGCCATCTGTTGCGACTGTGCAGGTGCACAATCACCATCGAAGGGTCTTGCGGATAATATAGCAAGTCCATAACCACCACTTGTGCACTCACAAAGTTTTTGGAATTGTCCTTAGAACCAGCAATGCTGTTAACCAGTCCCTTGCTGAATTATTAACACATGTGCAAACACTAACAGTCCCTACTTCTCACATATTGTCCATATACTATGACCAACAGAAACTTGTGCAGTGAAATGGAACTTACATGTTAATAATATGATGAACTGGTGGCAATTACAATTTTATAACATAAGAATACAATTACAAAGGCAGAAAATACATAATTAAAGAACATAACAATACAGATAACATTTGTAGTACAGGCTTTACAAAAGAATCGAAATAACATATACATCAGTGCTACAGGAATTATGACATGAGTACATACATAAACGATCAGAATAACTTTCGAAACATCAACTTCACACATGAGCATTAAAACAGAACAGAATAAATAATGTATAAACATCTTTACAAAGAAAATAACATATTATCAGAAAAATTCTACAACATAACTCTTATTAGCTAAACACATTAAGACAGGAAAAACACAAATTCACATAGTGTAATAACACAAAAATACAGGACAGGGTTTGTTTTCAGTGTGACATTTGGTACTGCAGTCCACCCCAAAACTTCATTCCATATATCTTTCCTCTTATTTCAACATTTGTTTCCACCAAAAAAATTCTATCCAAGCTTGTTTTCTGTATTTATATGTTCACATATTTCTTACCTCATTATTTATTTTCCATTATCTTACATCATTTATTTCCAAGAAAATCCTACCTAAACTTGTTGTCTCTAAACCCTACTTTTTTTGTTCATATCCTCTTTCAAAATACTTTTTTTGGTCAAACCATATTCTTACAGCTTCTCAATGCATTTCTTCCAATTCATCACAACTCGTTCTCTTATATAGCCTACCCCATTTTAAGCTAACTTAAATCTACAGTGCTCAGATATATATACTAAGGAACGAGGCAATGCAGCAGCACAAAACAATTAATACAAATAGCAACGACATAAAAAAATACAAATGGATAAAGCAATTGCAATATTACAACTAATATAAGGCACTGTGCAGCAAACAAGAAAAAATAAATCCCTAGTAAAGCTGGCTTAACAGAATAATACAAAGTCAAATTCAGTAACATTATGCCTGGCAAACAGCAGCAGCAAATGCAATAACTTATATCTAAACATGACAAAGCTCAAGCAGAAAAAAATATTACACTAAAGACAACAATGCAGACAAGGGAAATGTATATTTACATCTTAATGTCTATGTAATTAAAGTGGTGCACCACAAGAAGTTATTCTACCAAAAAAACTACCAAGTAGTTGAAAAGAAAATTCCGTATGCAATTCCTGTGAAGGGAAATGTCTTTTTATGCTCCTTCGTTCTTTGAATAGATCATAAAATTATTTACTGGATCTGTAGGCATAAAATATTTATATTAGTACATCTATTAAATTTTATTTTAACCAATGCTGCTGCAGCTAGAAACTTGATATTAAACAAAATGAGCAAACTCTCAACTAGAAAGACAATAGATGTAAAATGTTTCTCATCATTTCATTAGGCATTTTAGTAAATATCATAAATTAAAAGCTCCACAGTATAATCATATGTTTTCAAGTTTGAGCGTGTCGTATTTGCAATGCTTTCTACAAAGAAATGTCAATAGCGAGGATAATGGCCTCTCTTTTTTTTCCACCTGTGCCTCTGAAAGGCACACACTAATGGCTTTTTTCCAGGTGACTGTCGCACAGCTGCCCACGACGTATGACGTGCAGGTGGTCACTTAACTTTCTTACAGAAATATTTATGACAGCAGTTTGCTACAGTGACAGTCTCATATAAAAATATTTCACAGGTCAAGAATTTGCGTTACAAATCTGTAGAAACAAAATCCTATTGATATAACAGAGTCCAAAAAATTTTCGTCGGCATTGTAATACATTCACGCATTTACATACATTTCATAACTTAAAGTACGATTCTTGGTTTCCAACAACCTTTTTCACAAACCAGAGTCCCTAACCGCTACTCATTATTCCTTACCTTATTCGTCGACACTTCTTCAATATTTCATCATAACAGATACGTAGCATACTCAAATAACTCATATAGCATCAGCTTATTGATCATAAACATACCGCAACAGCATAATACACATAGTCATCGTAATAATAACATCATAACACCTCAATCAACTCACAAAATCGTCGTAGCTTCCTCCAATAATTTCAAAACCTAAAAAAAATTCTCTGCTCATGTCAAAAGTGTCATCTGCCTCAAACGTACTTTAAAAATCGTGATCCCATACCAAATATATCATTCAAAGCTCTCATAATATCACAATGGATCCGAAAAAATATGAACAGTTCACAAAGTACAGACAAAATACAATTTCGTAAGCGTGAAGTTACCCAACTGTGTAATTGCGTAAACATGTGTCGCTGATGTAGTAAAAAAATGTTTGTTTCTCTGTGAAATAATCAGGTAGCTGTGTCATTCTGTGTTGTAGAAATATGATACCGATGTGTAAAGTTGTATAAGCAAATACCATATTAGCTAGGGCTCCTTGTGCTTGCCACACTCATGGTACACAAAGTAAGCGTGTACCCCCCTGAGGATTAATGTAATTATACCCTCAGGTGTTACAGATTACAGCAATGGAATGAAATGTATCACGGAAAACCTTTGTATCATTGTACTTCAAATATCTTTAAAAATAAATGTCTTATGTACAAAATTAATCACTCAAATACGTGTACTGTGGCGCTAAACTGTTCGTCTTGTTGCAACATAATCTCTGTGGAAGTTTCGTAGTTATTGTCCTCCGAAAGCTAAGTTCAGCAGAAGCCAATGTACTTACCTCATGATAAACAAAAGTGAAATGCTTTGCGTATAGATATCTTAGTTATTACGCTTATTGCCGTGATGAAGAAAGTACTGTGCTGTAACGTATTGTTGTGCTACGGAAAAGGCAGTCTCATTGTAGCTATACCACAAAAGTTACTACTAAAACATGTTTTACTTTCCAGAATAATACAGAAAAACTGTGCAGATATAAAACAGAAACACCGCAAAAGCAACATTGTAAATTTTCACTCATTAGTATCGTCGTGATAAAATGGTGTAGCTGTCACATAAACTAACCACTGTGTCATCTGGTATCTCATAGAAAGTACTTTAAATCCAGAATGTATTTTTAAGTAAACCAAAATGTTGCATTAAAATCTCATTAGCAGTACTGGTAAATGTTCTAAGTATGTGAGCCTTATAGATGTTACGTAATCGTGCAACTAACAAGCAAGAATGTACACACACAATAACACTGTGACGTCTGTTCACTATAACAATGCATTCGTAATTTCTGTTTCAATAAGTTCTCTTGGTTCTTGACTGGATATTTAACTTCAAACATTGTTGCATGTTAACAGATTCTAAGTCTGACAAGCATACTAGTAATGTAACGTGGAAAGTTATATGGCAAAGACAAAGTTAAAAAGCAGATTATCTTTCAATAAACGGTTTTACATGTGAAATGTGGTGCAATCCTTTACTCTTCCTAGTACGCAGAGTTTCAACTTCAACGCAATTATCATGTGGTATACGTCGGATTCTGTAAGGTCCATTGTAAACTAGAAAGAATTTGTGACTCAAGTGTTTCTTCTTATGTGACAATGAATGAGCTTTAATGAGAACTTTCTGACCAATATACAATTTCTTTGCATTTGCTTCACCGTGTAGTTTTCTCCTTTTGTCTGCTGCAGATTTTATATTTTTAATAGCCAAATCAATTATGTCCTTGTGTCGAAGTTTACGTGTATTCGGGGAAGGTACAAGCTCTCTGATTCTGTTCGGTGGTTCTTCATTCTTCAGTACAAGAGTAGGTGGTAAAGCAGTGGAATCATGAGGCATTTCATTCAGCACGTTTTGAAATAAGTGTAAATATCTGTCCCAATGCTGATGCTTTCTGTGACAATAAAGTCTGCAAAGCTTATTGATTTCTTTCATAATCCTTTCAGACGGGTTACAATGTGGTGAGTACAATGAAATAAAAACAGGTTTGGTTTTATGATTCCGAAGCATGCGTGACCAAACAGCAGATCTGAATTGCGGTCCGTTATCTGAAATGACTTTAGCAACGTGGCCAACTTCACGTAAGAAATTTTTAATAAAGGCGTTGGATACAGACCGTCCAGTGGCTTTACGTAACGGAGTGAAAGAAACAAATTTTGAAGTAAGTTCAACAGCGACTACAACGTACGAAAATCCATTCGATGTTCTGACAAGGGGTCCCAAGATATCAACAGCAGCAAATTCTTTTAATTTAGAAGGAATAATAGGAAACAACGGAGCACGATGTGAGATAGTAGATGGTTTCGCCTTTTGACAAAGTTTACAAATAGGCAAGACTCTTCGAATTCTCTTTTCCATATTGTTAAAATAACAAGTCGTCCGAAGAATATGATAACATTTTCGTGGACCAAAATGTGCATAGTTGAAATGAATGTACCAAATGAGCTTATTAACAAAATCGTCTGGAATGCAAAGTACCCATAGCTTGTCGTCAACAGTGCAGCGTTTGAACAGTATGTTGTTTCTAACCAGATAATAATGCCGAATCTGAGTGTGCGGCTTTTCATGCCATTTACTTTTGATGTCTTTCCAAATCGGATCTTTATCATGTTCATGAGCAATGTCCTTTAAAGATGTGGTGATGAAGTTTTCAAATGCGACTTTCTGAATGTAAAGAAAACTGACTTTTTTCGCGAGGTTGCCTTCTGTGTTACTTTTCTCAAGCCCAGCCGATGCGCGTGACAGTGCGTCCGCAACAATGTTCTCCTTGCCGGGAATGTAGACTATTGTGAAGTGGAATTCTTGCAGATACAATGCCAAACGTTTTAACCTGTCATGATTTAATTTTGAAGACATAAGAAATTGTAATGCACGATGATCACTGTATACTTTTACGTGCTTACCAGAAAGAAAGAAACGGAATTTGTTAAATGCCCAAACGATAGCTAAAGCTTCTAATTCAGTAACTGAATAATTTTTTTCGGATTTTGTTAGCACTCGGCTAGCGAAAGCAATGGTTTTCTGAACAGTAGTGTCATTTTCTGTGGCTTCTTGAAATAAATGGGCACCAAGACCGACTTCAGAAGAATCCGTGCTAAGGCAGAAATCTTGTGACAGATCTGGATGAGCTAGTATTGGCGCGTTAAGTAGCGATTCATTCAAAGAATTGAATTCCAACTGTACTTGTTCGTCCCAATTCTAAATAGTATTTTTCCAGTGAGAGAACAAAGTTTTAGTGTAACTAGAATTTGCATATTCAGAAAACGACGGTAAAAATTTACAAGACCTAGAAAACTGCGGACTTGTTTTTTTGTGGATGGAACTGGAATGGCTCTTACTGCTTCTAACTTTTCAGGATCCGGCTGAATACCTTCAGAAGAAATAATATGTCCCAAAAACTTCACCTTTGTGCTACCAAATTCAGACTTTTCCAAGTTAACTGTAATTCCAGATTCTGCAAAAATATGTAACACGCTGTTGAGGATGCGATTGTGTTGTTCCCTTGAGGCTTCTGCTTTCAGAATATCGTCCACATATAAGGTGATGCGACGTTTTAAGAACTCAGGTAATATGGAATTTAGCCCGCGAATGAAAGCTGCCGAAAAAATGTTCAAACCAAAAGGAAGTTTCCGAAACTGATAACAAACGCCGAAACAAAGGAAAGCTGTGTATTTTCTACATTCTGGATGAAGTTCGATCTGATAAAAGCTGGATCTGAGATCAATGGAACACACCACTTTTACGCCATTAAAATTTTGAAGAAGTTCTTCCAACGTTTGCGGCGTGTCTGTTTCAGGAATGATGATAGTATTGATTTGTCTCGAATCTAAGACAAGCCTGATCGATCCATTTTTCTTCTCAACAACATGTAATGGATTGTTGTATGAGCTTACTACAGGCTCAATAATGCCCTCGTCAAGCATAGATTGTACTTCTATTCTAACACGGTCTCTATAATGCGCCGGAATTACGTATGGTCTAACACAAAATTTAGTATGCTCACGAACACGAAATTGGTATTGAAATCCCTTGATTGCTCCTGTTTTGTGAGTAAAAACTGTGGAATGTGCTTGTAAAATCTCAAAAAGGTCCTCCCTATCAGTGTCATTACAATTCTCAATTTTTGAATTTTATTCTGAATTAAATCATTAGTATCAAATGCGCCGTCGATATCATCCCTGTCAGTACTTGCAGAGTGGTTGTTAGTGTCAAGTTCCGTCGAAAATTCCGAACTGTTGTGTAACAGCAGGTAAATCCGATTAATTTCTTCGTCATGGTTTGAGAGCCAATCTTCAAATTTCAAAGCTACTGACTTACCTTCTTTTTCTAAACTTATTTCAGCATCGTGAAAGTTTAAGATTGCTTTGTATTCATTCAAAAAGTCTACTCCCGTATAATTTCCGTCGACAATAATGGAACAATAAGAAAGTTCATAGAGAAGCTGTGGCTTTGACAAAAGAATTCTAAGTTGGTTTGTTGGCGTACATCTACACTTTTTCCAAAGATTGCACCTTGTAATTTAATCTTACGTAACGGAAGTGTGGGGCAATCGTTCGATTTGTTGCATTTGCTAAAGGCTGTTTCACTAATTACTGATATGGGACTGCCAGAGTCAAGTACTGCCGTAAATTTTACGTCATTTACTATAATGTGAATCACAGGATATGCAATGTTGTTATGTTTTACGTCGTGTTCTTGGAGTAAGACGTCCCTAATGTCTTCCATTTTTACGTAATTACTAGCTACGGCAGCTGCGTCGTTAGTTTCATACGTACGTTTTGTGGCTGCCAGCGGTATGAGTCATTGTCTATTGTCTCTTTGTTGGCGCGCGTCGTTATTGGGGTTTGGAGACCTAACTTCTACAAATTCACCTTGTCGAGAGGGCCCTGCCCTGTTTAAATCCCGCCAGTTCTGATGCAATTCAAGTCTGTCGTTACGATCATATCGTCTGTCGTCATCTCGGTAGATTCCATAGTTTCTTTCTTGTCGGTCACGTGGTGGAGAATTTCTCCCTGAGTCGTAACTGCGCGCTGGACCGTTGCGTCTGAAGTTATTCTGTCTCCCTTGATAATATTTATTTTGGTTCCCATATTGTCTGTTTCTCTGATTGTCTCTGTGATAGTCATTACCGCGGAGAGGTGATCTTTCCCTGTAATTATTACTACACTGCCAACGGTTGTCATACGGGTGGTGTCTGTTTTGGTCACGATTTGTGTTGTGAGAATAGCCTTGTCATGTCCAGTTATTATTTCTTTCATCGCGGATTTGCGACGGATGTGACCTGTAATTGTTGTGTTCCTGTTTTCGCGTTCCGCGATTGTCAGTGTCAATTTCTAATTCTTGTAAGAGTCCCTGAAAAGCTTCAATGTCGTCTTTGTAACGTCCTGCCAAAATAATATGTCGTAAATGTTCAGGTAATTTGATTAAGCAAATGCGGATGAGTTCTGAGGGGCTGTATGGGTTTGACAGGTACTGATTCATGTGCAATGTGTCTTCAAAATATTTCACAAGACTGGAAAATTCAGATTGTTCGAAATGTTTCATCATTATGATGCCATGTTTTACTCGGTCTTGTGTAGCTTGAGACCAATATGCTGAGAAGAAAGCATGATAAAATTCTCCTTCACTGTGGCAATCGTGAATGACCGATCGCATTCTTACAGCTGGTTCATTCTCTAAACAGCCACACATAAATTCTAATCCGCTCTAATGACCAGTTGGGAGGAAAACAATGAGAGAATTGATGAAGCCACGCTTGTGGATGAATGTCGTTGCCGGAATTCTTAAATGTTTTGAATTTACGTGTAGTAATAAACAGCTTACAGTCAAAATCATCATGTCGGCGAGTCGCATGTCGGTCATTGTTACGTCGTTTCGACGGTTCCATCTCAAAATTCGGTGTACCTTGCCAATTTCTTTCATAATTTCCGAAGTGCCCTGAGTTATTATTTTGTGGCTGTTCCGTATTTTTATGTCCCTCTTCCCGTATTGGCGCGCGAGTGGCCTCTGAAATACGTGATTCTTGTATTACCTGTGTCAGCTGATCTTGTACTTCCCGGATTTCTCTTTGGTGCTGCGTATTAATTTGATTCTGATTTTGTTTGAATTTCCTAATTTGTTCGCACTCTTCTGTGTCATTAAAGACTACCGGTTTTGTGTCATTCAGATTATCATCTACCTTCGTAGATAAATTATTTAGCTGATTCTAAAGTTCAACTACTTTCTCTGATAATGAACTAATTTCCTCCATGTGTCTTTCTACTGTGTCCTTTACGTTTTCCTGAGTTTTTGCAAGTTGCGTAACCGAATCGGTAGATGCAACTGAGTCAATTTTAGCTTGCAAGGTATCATGATTTTCATGAACAATAATTTGCAGTTCTTTTATGGCTGCTTCGTGATTCTGTAACGCAGTTTCATGCCGCGAAAAAATAGGTTGAAAATGCTCTCAAATTTGTGTTTTTACGTCGTTACAGACTTTTTGACATTTCGATTCGATTTTATGTAACTCAGTAGTTAAATCTTCACGTGTTTGTTCAAGCGTGGTGTGAAGATTTTGTTCCATTGGGTCTAACTGTTGCTGTGTTTGTCTCTGGTGTTGTTCCATTGTGTCTAACTTTTGAAGCTTTTGTCCCATTTGTTGCATTAATTGTAATAACAATGCACTGGTGTCTGAAACATGTTCCTCAGTGCTTTTCGGCAGTGAATTTCTATCGGCAACATTCACATTTTGACAAGCGGAAAATGTGTCTTGACTCATTTGAGAAAACGGTGAGAACCAAAAACCTGAGTCTACAGTATCTGCAATATTGTGTTCTGTCATTCCCGATTCCTCAGGCGAGCTGTTGCCGACCGATCGATCGATAATGCTTCCCTGTTCACTACCTGTTTCACTGTCTACACCATTATTTGACGCCCGCTCCATTTCCCTATGCACTATTACCAAATTACTACTTTGAACGTCTGTTAATTCATTACACAGTGGTGCTGATAAGCTACGCTCGTCGTCACTATTATTTCTCAGTTTCCTTTGGAGCCTAGTGTTACGTTTTTCACACGCCAAAGTTGTCACAACATTGCACACGATAACACAGAAAAGCACAATTTGAAGAGCAAAATAAGATAACATAGCAATGGAAATAATGTCTACTTAATTGCAAGCGCAGCTGCGAAGTACTGGGTGCAAATCTACATGCATGTCACAACTGTTTTACTGTACAACAATGAAAAACTACAATTACAAAGGAAATTCTCTCTATGATTACGCGCTAGCAATAAACAAAGGCTACACTAATTACACAAACTACAAGAAAAAAATCAGAAGATTCCAGTGATGTATCCTCGGCTAAGGGTCGACATATGAAACGTCCCCTTTGAACAATTATAAAAGACTGTGCTTAAACTGACACACAATATATCTAGCGCAACGCAATCTGACTTTCAAAAATTCCTACAAAAGAATGGCCCTGACTAACATTAACCTATACCTTTCACAAATCACTTACCTCACAAAAATCTTGGTTACTCAAAAAAATGGTTCAAATGGCTCTGAGCACTATGGGACTCAACTGCTGTGGTCATAAGTCCCCTAGAACTTAGAACTACTTAAACCTAACTAACCTGAGGACAGCACACAACACCCAGCCATCACGAGGCAGAGAAAATGCCTGACTCCGCCGGGAATCGAACCCGGGAACTTGGTTACTCGAACTACTGCAATACAGCGAGCGCCACTTCTGCCAGCCAAATAAAAGATTCAAACTACGGAAGGCACTAACTACTGATAGGCATAGTTAGCAAATGAAAGATTTTAATAGAGAACAAACAATGTATTTACCTTAATAGTGTTGAAAAATAATAATGTACATAGCAGTTCATGACATCCAGTCTTACAAATTTCAAAACTCCGCCATTTCTCTCCCCACATCCACCACTGCTGGCGGCTCACCTCCAACTGCGTAACGCTACGCGCTTTTCACATCCAGCTGCCCAACACTACAATGGCAGACAACAATGCAAACTAGCCACAGACTGCACACAGCACAGTCAGTGATTTTCATACAGAGCGCTACGTGGCGTTACCAATAAGAAAACCTAAACAGCCTACTTACACTGTTCAAAATAAGTATCGCTTTGTCCATTCTGAACGTGAATTGTATAGATGGAAAAAGGAAGTCGCTGGACGACGTAAGAGTCGACTGGAAATTGCGACGGAGATAAATGCGCGACTTTTTGAGCTACTTACCGATGCCAGACAACAATCATTTAGTGTCAGCGATACAACTTTGCGTGATTGGGCGTTAGAGATTGCCAACGCGATAGGCGCTAAGGAATTTACAGCTTCTCGAAGTTGGATTAGTCGCTTCAAAAGATCACATAAAATTGTGGCAAGATAAATAACAAAATTTGTATCGAGAAACAGGTCGGAAAATGAAGTGACACAAATCGAAATGATAGAAGCTTTTCTTACGAGTGAATCGTACGTGTACAATGCAGATCAGTCAGGATATTTTTTTTTTTGGTGGGGGGGGGGGGTGGAGCGGGGGGGGGGGGGCGGGGGGGGGGGGAAGGAGACCAGACAGCGAGGTCATCGGTCTCATCGGATTAGGGAAGGACGGGGAAGCAAGTCGGCCGTGCCCTTTCAAAGGAACCATCCCGGCATTTGCCTGGAGCGATTTAGGGAAATCACGGAAAACCTAAATCAGGATGGCCGGACGCGGGATTGAACCGTCGTCCTTCCGAATGCGAGTGCAGTGTCTAACCACTGCGCCACCTCGCTCGGTCAGTCAGGATTTCAAAAAGAAATGCGTGCGAAAAGAACACTGTCATTCAAACGGGAAAAACATATTGAGGCGATTGCGCAGTC
The DNA here is from genome assembly GCF_023898315.1 of Schistocerca nitens. Classification (NCBI taxonomy): domain Eukaryota; kingdom Metazoa; phylum Arthropoda; class Insecta; order Orthoptera; family Acrididae; genus Schistocerca; species Schistocerca nitens. The sequence goes on from NC_064614.1 coordinate 3,043,934, forward strand.
CACGACTGCACTCACCCATTCACACACTATAATGCCCATAATTAGTCTGGATGGTTCATTGCTGCCTAAACTATATGTGTGTTTTCAAGAACCAACTGGACGTTTTTGACCACGTGTCAAAAGAACAATGTTCTACGCAAACAATCTTGTGGTAGACGCATCGAAGTCTGGAAAAATGGGAAATGAAAACGTTACACTTTTCATGCGTCATGCTTTTCTTCCGTTCTGCGGGAACAAATCTCTTCTCCTTCTAGATTCGTGGTCAGGTCATAAAAGGTCTGATTCATTAAAAGCTGTATTTCGAGCCCACCCTGATAAAGAAATAGAGATGCTCCAGATTCCACCCGGCACGACGAACGTAATTCAACCTTTAGACAGAGAATTTTTCCGTCAGTGGAAGACATTTCACAGAAAACTAACAGAAAAAATTATTGTGTGCAGATCACTGTAATTTCCTGTCTATCACCGTGACAATATTCTCAAGCTGCAATCAGTAGTACATTATTAATTTTCCTCCCCACGGTTTCAGAATTTGATTAAATATGCGTGGCACTCCTCGAAATATACTGATACTAGGCCTGATTCATTCCTAACACCAGCCCAGTTTTGTCTACGGACATCTAACAACGTGTGTGATTCGCAGGGCTGTCATATGTCGTCTTTGCTTGTATGTTCTTGGTGCACAAAAAACCTATGTTTTGAACATTGTATCAATATTTCGCATTTTTGTGGTAATTACAAGAAATAAAATTTGGACGTGTTCTAAACCGTATATTTATTTGTGTCTATTTCACAGCTATTTGGAAAGAATGTTGCAGATAACATACCAGCCATATTTATCAACGAATGTTTAATTATCATACGATCGCTTTCACCGGGGGAATCAGGTCTCTCACTGCTGTGGCAAGAGAGCTGCGCGTGGCTGACGCCACCTTGTCCCTAGATGGCGTTGGTTAACGTAGCGACAGAGGTCAGGGTTGTACAAGAGGCAGTTATAAGCGCGGAAACCATGCCACAATAATGTCTTTCTAACTCTAACTCCGTCTACAGGCCGCAAGCGACCCATCGGGACCATCCGACCGCCGTATCATCCTCAGGTGAGGATGCGGATAGGAGGGGCATGGGGTCAGCACACCGCTCTCCCGGTCGTTATGACGGTTTTCTTTGACCGGAGCCGCTACTATTCGGTCGAGTAGCTCCTCAATTGGCATCACGAGGCTGAGTGCACCCCGAAAAATGGCAACAGCACGTGGCGGCGGGATGGTGACCCATCCAAGCGCCGGCCACGCCCGACAGCGCTTAACTTCGGTGATCTCACGGGAACCGGTGTATCCACTGTGGCAAGGCCGTTGCCCCGCCACAATAATGTCTTACTTCAGAAAATTGTTTACAGACTTCCAGGTCATGTCAGCAGCTAAAATTCTGCGTACAGACTTCTTGCAATGTTAACTCACAGTGGTAAAAAAAGCAACACAGGTTTCGACATGACAAGTCTGACCATTCCCTTGTAAGCTCACTAAGCTTTCCTGACTGACTCATTCTGATGTTACTTCGTCTCTTCTGAAAAAACAATGCTGACCTCTTCTTTTATAGTGGCGGATACTTTTCACGTGATATATAGTTGACAGTATCGAATTACTTTCTGATGTTACTTCGTCTCTTCTGACAAAACAATGTTGACCTCTTCTTTTATAGAGGCGGATACTTATCTCGTGATATCTAGTTGACAATATCGAATTACTTTTGCGCAGATAGTGTGTAAATTTCAGGGTACAATTCATATTAAAGGTCCACATAAATAAACCAAAGAAAGCCGTCACATCACGTCATTACACCACAGTAAATAGTTCGTGACAACCTACCATATAGCTGTAATGAGTTACATTACCGAGCGACGAATTCTAACACGTCGGTTTCTCTAACGCTATTTACCGCAATACAAATGCTCGACAAAGATAAATAGAATACAGAATGTACAGAAAGATCTGCTTTTTCAAATAGCCTTACTACAGGTGTTATTGTTGTGGTCTTCAGTCCAGAGACTGGTTTGATGCAGCTCTCAATCCCGTGCAAGCTTCTTCATCTCCCAGTACCTAATGCAACCCACATCCTTCCGAATCTGCTTAGTGTATTCATCTTTTGGTCTGCCACTAAGATTTTTACCCTCCACGCTGCCCTCCAATACTAAGTTCGTGATCCCTTGATGCCTCAGAACGTGTCCTACCAACCGATCCCTTCTTCTAGTCAAATTGTGCAACAAATTTATCTTCACCCCAATTCTATTCAACACCTCCTCATTATTTATGTCATCTACCAATCTAATCTTCAGCACTGTTCTGTAGCACCACATTTCGAAAGATTCTATTCTCTTCTTGTCTAAAATATTTATCGTCCACGTTTCACTTCCATACATGGCCACACTCCACCCAAATACTTTCAGAAACGACTTCCTGACATTTAAACCTATACTCGATGTTAGCAAATTTGTCTTGTTCAGAAATGCTTTCGTTCCCATCGCCAGTCTGCATTTTATATCCTCTCTACTTCGACCATCATCAGTTATTTTGCTCCCCAAGTAGCAAACTTCATCTACTACTTTAAGTGTCTCATTTGCTAACCTAATTCCCTCAGCATCACCTGATTTAATTCGACTACATTGCATTATCCTCGTTTTGCTTTTGTTGATGTTCATCTTACATCCTCCCTTCAAGACTGCCGATTCCGTTCAACTGCTCTTCCAGATCCTTTGCGGTCTCTGACAGAATTACAATGTCATCGGCGAACCTCAAAGTTTTTATTTCTTCTCCATGGATTTTAATTCCTACTCCGAATTTTTCTTTTGTTTCCTTTTACTGCTTGCTCAATATAAAGATTGAATAACATCGGGGACAGGCTACAACACTGCCTCACTCCCTTCCCAACCACTGGTTCCCTTTCGTGCCCCTCGACTCTTATAACTGCCTTCTGGTTTCTGTACAAATTTCGCTGCCTGTATTTTACCCCTGCCACCTTCAGAATTTGAAAGAGAGTATTCCAGACAACATTGCCAAAAGCCTTCTGTAAGTCTACAAATGCTAGAAACGTAGATTTGCCTTTCCTTAATCTATTTTCTAACGTAAGTCGTATGGTCACTATTGCTTCACGTGTTCCAACTTTTCTACGGAATCCAAACTGATCTTCCCCGGGGTCGACTTCTACCAGTTTTTCCATTCGTCTGTAAAGAATTCGCGTTAGTATTTTGCAGCCGTGACTTATTGAACTGATAGTTCGGTAATTTTCACATCTGTCAACACCTGCTTTCTTTGGGATTGGAATTATTATATTCTTCTGGAAGTCTGAGGGTATTTCACCTGTCTCATACATCTTGCTCACCAGATGGTAGAGTTTTGTCAGGACTGGCTCTCCCGAGGCTATGAGTAGTTCTAATGGAATGTCGTCTACTCCAGGGGCCTTGCTTCGACTTGGAGTTTTCAGTGCTTTAAAAAAATTGAGGTATTTGTAAAAAAATTTACCGAAGCTTGGAACGACTACCCCTGCTCTCCTGTAAATACAACCTTTGCCGTAGAGATCTACTGGAGTTCCACTACGACCAGTGGAAAGTAAGGCCCGGCGCCCACTGCACTCAGCAGAGTCAGAGCCGCTTTTTTAGAGCACGCTTTCCAATGGGGCGCCGCACATACTGCACGCAGCCGAGGCGCAGGGCAGGATTAGCTGGGTCACAGTCGGCCCTCTGTCCCGCTGTCCGAGCCGCACAGTTTTCCTCTGCCTGCGGCGCGAGGGGCCCGTTATCTCAGATCCCATCTCTGTCAAGCCGGCCGGAGTGGCCGTGCGGTTCTAGGCGCTACAGTCTGGAACCGCGTGGCCGCTACGGTCGCAGGTTCGAATCCTGCCTCGGGCATGGATGTGTGTGATGTCCTGAGGTTAGTTAGGTTTAAGTAGTTCTAAGTTCTAGGGGACTGATGACCACAGCAGTTAAGTCCCATAGTGCTCAGGGCCATTTGAACCATTTTTGAACCCATCTCTGTCAGCGGTTCACACCAGCACAGAGGAATTTTTGTCTGTGGCACCGCGCTGCGCTCGGCCAGTAGTGACTTTCCAGGAGCAGTGTGTGCATCTGCGACAGTACCTCACTTTCTTTCGTGTACGAAGTCCTTTAGTTATGGAAAACCTCATTGAGTTAGTTCAGGACAATCCAGTGCTGTACGACACCAGTCATCCAGACTTCATGCGGAATAAATTGAAGGACGCAATATGGAAGAGTGGGCAAGCAGCGACCTCAATCCGCCCATGGCTGTACGAAAATCAGATGGAATTTTTAGTTCCATATATGGCCAACAGAGGTGCAGTAACAAATATGATGGAAGAGGAAAATGCTACAACGAGCGTTGCAAATGAAGGTGGAGGAGATGACGTAACAGACACACAGAGGAACGAAACAGAAGACGACTTGGGGGCGTTATTGTCAAAGAAGAAGAAGAAAGCAGATGTCAGTAAAATCATTCTTGAAAGTATTAACAGCTACCAAGACAGAGCTAAGAAAAGAGACATTTTACGCGAAAGATCACTGTATCAAGAAAATGACGCCTTACACCAATTTTTCATGTCGATGTACCTGTCGACAAAAGAGATGCCAAAGGCCTACCAAGTGTTGGTAAAGAAAAAAGTGTTTCAGGTAGTATCTGAAGCTGAGGAGGAAATTTTAACTAAACCAGTGGCTCAACATCATTCATCAATATCATCATGCAGCACAGAAAATAGTTCGTCTACCACGTCAATATCTAACTCTCCTCGTACGGAGTTTGAACCTTCAGCACCACATTTACTATAAACAGTGTTATCGTGTTCATTATTTTAACAAATTTACAGATGGAAATTGTTTCTCTGAACATTAATAAATATTGGGAGAAAAAATACTTTATTTCAATTGCATACCTAAAGCATACAGCTAATTTTTCTTCTGTAGGTATGGGCTCCCGCATGTGACTTGGTTTTCCTATATGTCTTGCTCTGTTAGTGTATGAACCTCTTCAAACTGCCGTCTGTTCAGTCGGAAGCTTTCCCTGAATACGTGATCAGGAACTCCCGTAGACAACACGTATTCGCCATGTGTTCTTCGCTTTTGCATGTACTTGCTTCTCCATAGAGATCTTTCTCTGTTGTTGTATGCACTGTACAATAAAATAACACTCCCGAGTTCCGAATCAGAATCGGAATCTAAGTCTAACTGCATAGACAGACCCGCGGTGGACATTGCTGGGCGTTTTGTGTTTCCCGAGCGCTGGGCCACCACTGAGCTCTGCCGTGCCTCTGCTGCGTGCAGTGTGCGGCGGGCCTAATTCTCTGAGAGTGCTTGCCACTGGTGGTGGTGGAACGTTAGATTCTCAATTAAGTCGGCCGAAGAAACAGACCCCTTCAGGCGTTACGTGGCTGTGAATGTCTCGATGATTACAAGTATAATAATACTGACGCCCTTTTCGGAATCGACGTGTCACAACCTTGTAGCGACTTACCGTGACGACAGGTGCTGTTCCCGGGCACCGCGCTGCCCCCGTACGGAGCGGGCCGGACTCTGGAGGGGCGGTGCGCCGACCACTCGTGGGGGTCATTACGCGCCCTGCATGCGGGGACACGGCGCGCCCCCGCGCTGCGTAGGAGGAGGGCGCACGCCCCGGCCCGAGTAAGGCGTCCGGCAGGGCCGCACCTGCTCTCACTTCGCGCTCGCCGCTACGGCAAAGAGGCAGTTCTAATGTTACGCTTTATAGCAAAAGCGAGCCTTTCAAAGAAATAAAGCGATTCACAGAACTCTCGAGTTAGAAAAAGCATTTAGTAATCGCGAAAGCGTTACGGAGATGATAGATAAACTCCAGTGGAAGACTCTGCAGGAGACACGCTCAGTAGCTCGGTACGGGCTTTTGTTGTAGTTTCGAGAACATACCTTCACCGAGGAGTCAAACAGTATATTGCTCCCTCCTACGTATATCTCGCGAAGAGACCATGAGGATAAAATCAGATTAGAGACCACACAGAGGCATACCGACAATCCCTCTTTCCACAAACAATACGAGACTGGAATAGAAGGGAGAACCGATAGAGGTACTAAAGCTACCCTTCGCCACACACCGTCAGGTGGCTTGCGGAGTATGGATGTAGATGTAGATGTAGATTCGGTAATTATAGAAGTATGGGCATACGCCATGAGGAAACGCGGGTGATATACAGTATGTACTACAACCGAGGGAGAGCGATAAGGGAGGAAGAAAGAAGTACTCTCATTAAAAAGAGCCTAACGCAGGGAAGTCGTCGTCCTTTTCTGCCTTTCAGCCCGTAGGTCGAAGGAACAATGATGGTAACGACAGAAAGTAAACTTGGAGAAGTCGGGAAAAAAAGTAGCAAACATGTTGCAAATGAAGATTTATTGGTACCTTTGATGTAGGTTTCGACAGTTTTAAAGTTGACATCTTTCTGAAGGTGTAAAAGAAACATTAATGCCTAAAACACTATTTTAAACAGAACAAAGTAACAACCCTTAGCGTGGGTGCGGAAGCGAGACTGCGGCTACGGTGGATGGGCGAACCGAGTTCTCGCGGTAACGAAAGCTGCTGTGCTGGCCGGGATTAGCGGCCGGGATTAATCACTGGGCTGCCGGCGAACAGGCATTCGTGTGCAAGGCCGAGATAATGGAGCGCAAGCGATCCGGGGGTGTACTGTGCTGTAAGTATGCTGTGCCTGGCTGGTCTCTGACGTAGAGTGTGCGCAGAATAACGTGGCCTGTAGCTGCGCAATCGGCAGGACACGCGTGGGGGGAGTGGCTGTGGTGGGGTTCGCGGGCAGATGCTGGAGGGGAAATGCCGAGCGCTGGAGGAGAAATGCGGGTCTAAACTGAAGCCTATGCTCACATTTCTTGCAAATATTAAGTGGAGCCCCTCCACGTCCACACTTGCATGGTGGCCATTCAAAACAAACCTACTGGCACCTCTGCTTTGGTTAGTAGTTAAAAGAACTCCGCTGAAAATGCAACAGTAGCAGCGATTTATTTTCGCCTGGCTTGTTAACCACTTGTAACTTCCGGAGAAGCATCACGAGTCGCAAAAATTGAGTAAAACCTACATTTCTCTTCGTGTCATATTAAAACTCGCTTCTTCAACCAAAACACAGTGGAGTTTATACATCACGTCACTAACACGCAGTGCAGATGCAACTGAGAGAGAATTCTGAAACAGTAGTGTATTAAGTGAGGAACTGAGGAAAAGTAAGATAAATATCTTGTGAAAAAGCTAATCTTCAGCACTACAATTAGCACTAGTTGAAAACAGTCTTGGTTGCAATTTTAGTTTCTTTTTATTTATCAACTACACGTTTCACCTTATTTAGGCATCTTCAGGCTGATCTACATAGAAAACAGAGAACAAATACATCTATTTAAGGATCGCGATCGGTTTGTGCACACATGGATAACCTGAAAGCAAGTATAAACAGATCAAATACTGAAAGAGAAAATACCTTAATTTGGTATTTCTTTCTTTCTCTTTTTCTTCTTCTTCTTCTTCTTCTTCTTCTTTCTTTACTCACGTGCATCTAGAAAGTATTTACTGAGGTTAACGAAGGCGATGTTGACCTGATGTACTCGACGATACCCTTTAGCTACACTGTCTAAAGGATCGTCCTGATAAACACCAAATTAAGGTATTTGCCCTTTCAGTATCTGATCTGTTTATACATGCTTTTATATTTTCCATGTCTGCACAACATGATCGCGATCCTTAAATAAATGTATTAGTTCTCTGTTTTCTACGTAGATCAACCTGAAGATGCCTAAATAAGGTGAAACGCGTAGCTGATAAACAAAAAAACTAAAATTTCAACCAAGACTGTTTTCAACTAGTACTGCTAAACACCGGTTTGCTGATTCATGCCACAGATGGATTGGACTAAAATTAGCCTTTAATGTCTTCACTGAAATTGTTCCAAAACCCACGATATTTCTCGTTTCACCAGCTATCGATGGCCCTTTAAAACAACATTCCTTCATCAAAAAAGTCTGTAGTTATTGGAATAACATGGCAGATAATGAAATTTTGCATAGTAATCATATGGTAAGATAATCTTTGTCAAAATTTGATTTTGAGATCTCAAACCATTTAGGAAATATGGGGAATATTGTAGATATTTTATTGTCACTTTATCACTGGGGTATAGAATCGCAAATGAATGTGCTACCTAAGATCAATTTGCAGCACCAGAAGGACAGTAACAATGTAATTTCACCTATTGTGCTTGCTTATGTAGTACAGTAAGAAGACTTCACAAGTAAATTTGTAGGTAGTTTGATGTTATACAGGGTGCGAAATTTTTTAGACAGAGGTGCTACGTGTGGCTGCTACTGGGCTGGGTAGTAGAATCGGTCAACTGAGCGAGGTAGAAACGAGAGTCTGTGTGGCACTGTACACGTCCTAATGCCTCTTGTCCTAAACGCTCGACCCCTCCGCGAGACATACATTGCTAGTGGCAGAAACGTTACAACGTCTTTCTCGAGTACAAGTTCTACTAAAAATGATGGTGGTAGGTTTCTATGGGACCAAACCGCTGAGGTCGTCAGTCCCTAGGCTTACACACTACTTGAGAGGGGGGGGGGGGGGGGGGGGTAGCACGTCAAACGGACCGAACTGGAGCGGGAGAGGCACCACAGGACATTTTAATTTCCACTGTCTATACTTTTACAAATAAATTCATAAAACTTTGCCAGCATGGCCAGGAAGGATTCAGGATTCACACTCATAGCAGTGGAAGTTCAAAACCAAACAAAATAATTTTTTTTACATGTGAAATTTCATTTTTTTTTTTTTTTTTACTTACTGTTGGATGCATTTGTTGCTACAGGTACACTTCTCTTCATACGTAATTCTTCAATGAATTTTCCACAAACCATACTTACAGGTGTATGAAACACTATAATTTATTTTATTTGTGAAAAAATGAATGAGCTGTTACGTTTTAAACATCATGTTTAGAAAAAACTCAAATTTTATAGTTAATTATCTCAATTTTTACCGCAGTTTTTAACAGCTTTGGAAAATTCTAGAGTTTTGCATTAAGGAGTTTGTATTTAATAAGCATACCAAATGGGCGCTAAAATTTCTGCTTGCATTTGTCATTCTTTTAGAACTGTCCAGTACCATAAGCACGTTCTTTTTCATATTTTAAATCAGTTTTCTTCCTTTTCACATTCATATGATGCACTCTTCTAGATTTTATCACGTCCAAAAATGATTTATCTGCTTTCACTACACGCTCTCTGTCTATCGCATACAAAGCTCCGGGCTTAGTTCCCATTTTCTCTAAAACATATTTCCTGCTTTGCACACCATCATTAAAACATGCAACTGCATCATGAACACCAATAGCAAGTGCTTTTCTTCCCACAAAAGTGGTGTTTGGCAATCTTTTCCATACACATTTGTTAAAACTTTCATTTGGGTTTTGGATACCGCCATGAAGACATTTCTTCAATATGTTTTCATTTGCAAAGTCCCTGAATATAGGTTTGATGTCTTGCATTACAGCAGTTGGTAGAGAACTTCTGTGATTATATCCTTCACCACCAGGAATTGACCTTTGGTAGCCACATCATGATTCCCTTCCTTTTGGGCACAAGTTGTGGATAGGGTTATTGTCTGTGGACATTTTGTGGAAGTATAAGGCCCAAACTGCTTGCTTCATATTTTTCATGTCCCCTGTGTTCCTTTTTATTGCCAAGCACAATATGTCTGTAGCCTGTCAATTTCTTCATCCGCCTGTCGCCCTCTCCCTTTTATTCCCTTCACATCAGATAATTTTTTTCCTGCCAAATCTTGTCTCAGCCTTCTAAGACTAATGCCAAGTCTTTTCTGTACGTGTCCCGCACATTCTAACTTCTGCACAACAGTCTCAGCTCCATATGGAGCAGATTTTTGAACCCCAAGGAGAGCTTTACTGTCACCATCACCAGCATCTTGGTACACTTAAGACGAAATAACTTGCCTTATAACCTCTCAAATATATATGTTTCATACATCAAAATGTGCGCTACAAAATAGGCATATTTTTGAAAAATCGAATTTTTTTTTAATTTGCCCCTCAGACCGCGCGGCTTCCCCGCGCGGCTTCCCCGCGCGGCTTGCTGAAAATGGTTTCGTCCAACAACATCTCACTTTTTCCAAAGGCTTATCATTAAATTTCCCAAACACTGTCAGATTCTGCTGTGGACTGGGTCACACTGTCATAATAACGGAGACCGTACGAGCGCCTTTATTTAGCGCATCCCACTGCGCTCTCTTTGTACGCTTCGCTATCATAATCAAATGGAAATCGACCTGCCCTGTTCAGTCGACCATTTTCGGCAGTCGCAATTCATCTAGGTAATTAGATTGTTTGTTTCCAGTCTCACAGCCTAACTGCTCGCTACATCACAATCAAGTGGAGCGATTCAGTTACCAGGCTATTTAACATGATTCACTTCCATAACTGAATGGACTCTCTCCCGGATAATAATGATCGATTCTGCCGGTCATAGAGAATGCACAGAACTGCAAAGTCGCTAATAAACCTCGCTGTTCTCGATGGGCTTCACGAGACAATGGTGCACAGGCCGCTGGCTCTGGCGACGACCTATGCAACCGCGGATGATACACTACAAAGCCGTCCATTTTCTAGACAGTGGCGAATATCGTGCAAAGTCGTTTCCTTTTTAAAAAAAGTTATTCAAACTTCACTTATATTCATTGGTATGTGCAGCCCCTGAGTAAATATTAGTAACAGCTACTGCGTATACATAAATTATTCCATGATAGCAGAGGCTGAGCACCGCGTCTGTTTGTTACATATGATGTCCAACAATATTAAAAGGTAAGTATAAGTTTGAAATGTCGTTCAAAGATCCCTACAACCTTTCTGTACAATTCCTGTAGGTCCATTAAGGCCAGTGGACATCGGCTGGTACGTACTTTTTCAATGTCAATAAACTGTACCAACAACCGTACACTTTAAGGTGTCTTACTTTGTTCTGAAAGGAACCAGTTTCGGCAATTCATTTTGCCATCTTCAGGCCCCTGCATAATAAAAGAGTATACATGCAGTAATATAAGGGTGTACAAATCAAGCTTACAGGAAGTGACAGGTAATCATAATACCTCTTAAGCTTAAAAATGATGAAAGTATTGGCGTTAAATTAAATCTATGTGTACATCCAGCACAGTAGTCTAAAACAAGTGTATATATATTTCTTAGTAGCGTAAACCAAATCTCTGTGTGTATACAGTACAATAGACTAAAACATGAGTTCATCTTTGTTAGTCATAAAACTATATAACATCACAGATTTACAAGGTAACATGTAAATTCATTGCAAATATCAGCACCAGACAGTGTACAATCAAGAGCTCCGTAGAAACAAAACTCGTCATTTTCTATAATTTTTTTTTACATAGCAAAATCCTGTAAAATTCTTTCCGATGAGGAACTGTCTAGTATATATGAGTGCCAATCTTCATTGAAAGTAAAATGTCACACAGTAAGCTACAAAATGCAATAGTATGCATATTTACAGCCTAGGCAATATCCCAGATAGTAAGGCAAGTAGTTGTCACAGCATCAAATAACTTGAAGCAAAACGCAACGGCAGTCGACATATTAAGAGAGTGCAGCATGCATAGCGAACACCAAGGATTTACACTTATAGGACTTTCTTATTAAAAAGAAATAAATAAAGGAGAAAATGACGAGCTTTGTTTCTACGGAGGTCTTGGTTGTACAGTGTCTAGTGCTGATCTTTTTAATGAATTTATATGTTCACTTGTAAATCTGCGATGTTAAATAGTTTGGTGACTAACAAAGATGTGCACATGGTTTAGTCTGTTGTGCTGGATATACACAAAGTTTTGGTTTAACGCTACTGAAAAATGTATACACATGTTTTAGCCTACTGTGCTCGATGTACACATAGATTTGATTTAACACCAATACTTTCATCATTTTAAAGCTTAACCTTATAATGATTACCTCTCACTTCCTGTAAGGTGGATTTGCACACCCTTATATTACTAGATTATGCAGGGGCCTGAAGAAGACAAAATGAGTTGCCGATACTGGTTGCTTTGAGAATAAAATAAGATATCTTAAAGTGTACGGCTGTTGGTAAAGTTTATTGACATTTCTCTACAATGGCGCAAAAGCGTGGGGTATGTGGTCAGCACACCGCTCTCCCGGCCGTATGTCAGTTTCCGAAACCGGAGCCTCTACTTCTCAATCAAGTAGCTCCTCAGTTTGCCTCAAAAGGGCTGAGTGCATCCCGCTTGCCAACAGCGCTCGGCAGACCGGATGGTTACCCACCCAAGTGCTAGCCCAGCCCGACAGCGGTGATCGGGCGACAACCGGTGTTACCACTGCCGCGAGGCCGTTGGCATTTCAGACACAATGCCGCTCAGAATCGACAATAAGAGGCCTCCGGAAGGGGAGGGGGGCGTAAAGGGCATCACTGGTCGCACCCCTTCCCTAGGGGCGTTGACTCCCACACAATCTGCGGTCGAAAACAACAGCTAGCAGTGCGATGAGCAACAGGACGACGTTCGTGACAGCTCTCGACGCTGCTGCCACCCCGTGGGCGTTTCAGCCCTACCCTAGGGACATCGTGGGGCTCCAGCCTGTAACGGAACCTATTAAAGTCTTTACTTTACCGAAGAATGCGATACCCTCCAAATTCAACCAGTTTAACGAGTATTTATGATTATAGAAAAGTTATTGTGTATGTTAACAATGATTGCATAACATGTCTCCATAAACAGTCAACCCATTAAATTATACTGAATAACTGATCCACACAAAAGTTAATATCACTTGATCACTGATACAGCAAATGTCACCATGTAAAAACACTAACTTCATCCTAAATAATTAATATGAAGTACGAAAAATAGTGGCCATCTTACGTATTTTGGATCTCCTTAAATAAAAATCACCCAGTGAAACCTATTTGTTCACTAGGAGCGTTTTCACTCAGTATTCACGTAAACACTCCTATTTTAGACGAAAACCAATGTAATTCTTAATAATTCAAGTTTTTTATTTATTTATGCAAATTAGAGAAGTCAACTGACAAACTTCTAAAAAACGGCCTTTTTGTAACAAAGAATTATTCCGTCAAGTCAACAAATCTGTCTGTCATTTTAATAACCTGTTAAATTATGTCACTCGATGTAAATTAATAACTTTTCTGCACAAATTACGATAACAGATGTACATGTGACTTATAAACTATACCTCTTTTTAGTAGTTCCTTGACAAGGTTATAAATACAAGCAGCAAGAAGGGCCGGGAGCGGAGTCTGAATGTCACAGTGTATGTGTGTTATTGTTCGAGGTGGATAAACATTGCAAAGAACATGTAAAAGAAGTGCTACTTTGTGTTGTGTCATTGTCTTTGGTGGACAGTGGAATTAAGATGGCCACCAGAGTAATAAATATTTGAAGTTTAAATATTTGTTGGTTTCGCTCATTATTTATCATCAAAAGCACATCAAAAACACGGGACCTCATCTTTTTACCCCTAGACAACCAGATTTAGAGCCAGCATTAGCATCGAGAAACAGCCGCGATCCAGCAAGCAGCAGCGATTACCACAATGCATTTTAATGGCGCCAACCTAACATCAATTGCTAAGAAGCTCCGTGAATGGGAGTGAAATGTGCGATTATAGCAATATCTACGACTAGGCGACCATTATAAGCCCCACTGAACGCGACCTGACACCTCTGGATGGTAGCGGAACCGCAGTTTCTGCACTGGAGTGAGATGTACCCCTAGGGACTGTTCGAAACCATTTGACGAAATTGGAACGTGGTCAGAAGCAGCGACGAGTCTCTATGCTTTTTCATCTTCCTATTTCGAGCCCTGCTGCGGTGTGATCACACTAACATGTGCGTGAGTAAAACGGCAAAATGTCCCTCTAACATCCCCCATATCGGCAACACCTTCACTGCCACCCACACACCTTTGTTCAGCACCTGTCAGAAACTTGGACACCAGTTCAGCCTCATGCTTGCTCTAGCGCTTGAAGGCGGGCAAACCCTACCTATGCAGTGTCCAAGGAGTTGCCTAACCCTCAGGCGCTAGAGCAAACACGAGGCTGAAATGTTCTGACAGGCACATTTTTAACGCGCTCACAATGGTGAGTGGGTGCACCGACGGTGTAGCCGAACTGGGTTTCTTCGAGGGACCTTTTGTCTTTTTATTCACACACATATTAATGTTGCGCTCCACCTCTGTCACTACACAGGAGGGCTCGAAACAGGTGGACGGAGAAAGCGCTTTGCTGCTTCTGATTACGTTCAGATTTCGTCGAATGGTTTTGAACAGTCCCTAGTGGTTGCACCCTGTATACCGGAGCATAAATCTGCGGTTGCTCTGCGAGCCAGAGGGGTCAGATCACGTTCATTGTGGTTGTAGCCCCACGATGTCCTTAGAGTACGGTTAAAACGCCCAGGAGACGGCAGCAGTCGAACGTTGACAAAAACGTCGTCCTGTTTCCTATCGCAGTGCGGACTGTCGGTTTAGACCGCGAAATGCCTGGAAATCAACGCCGCCTATCGGAAGGGTGGTTTCATTGACGCCTTTCATATCATCGCCTGAGGCTTTTCCGTATCGCTTCAGAGCGGCGATGTGTCTGAAGAAAACCGCACGACTTCCACACTGGGAGCCACGGTTCTGGTCTCCATCGGAGAAGCTTCGAAAGGAGGGTTGAGATGTGCGTAATAGGTGGGGTGTAACGAGCTTCCCATCGTGACACGCCCACGGTGGCATCGGGCGGAATGATGGCGGAATTTGATGCCAATGTGACGTCATTAACCCACCTCACATCTCACGTGAACTTCTGTGCTGTGGTCTTTATCTTTCATGTGACGACACCTTACTGTATGAAGAGTCCGAGGATGGCGTCGCAGCGCCCCGTGATTTTGCGCCGTTTCAGAGGTAGGTGGCTGCGGCATCTTTCAGCCAACCCTCAAACTTATGCGTCGGAACGGGAGGCACTTACGAGGCTTGGAAAAAGTATAACTCGAAGAAATGCAGCAACCTGTTACTTTATTTACACCAAATCGGGCAGACAGGAAATGTTTCACCGCATCACTACAGCAGGAAATCTAAAGCTGGGTGTTATGCACATAAATGTGAAAAAAGGATAAAAGTTAGCTGTAGCGTTAACAATGTGATCAACATTGACGTAGTAATGACGAGGGTACACGGTGGGCAAATAAAACTGGGGCAGAAAATATTTAATGCCCCTTAAGACTGTCTACCCAACTTATGTCATTACTGAGAACGTAAGTTGGGCTGCCTGTCTGAGGGCATGAAATATTTTCCGCGCCAGTTTTATTTTGCCCACCCTGTGTAGGTGTATTACGGTGATTGAAGACCCGAAACGCTGATTGGCACCAATTACATTATTTTGTCTATACTCGCACTTTCTGTATAGAAATCCCTTTACAGGAAATGTGTATGTATCTGCATGTGCCCTGCACCAGCCACCGCACGGTGTGTGGCAGAGGGTAAGGTACGTAGCGCAGCTGTATCGTTTCCCCATCCCATTCCATTCGTGGATGATATGGAGGAAGAGAGGCAGTCCGATAGCAGTCTGATAGCGAAATTTTTTCGTCGAATTCATTTCATGAGGTGCAAGTTGCAGCAAAATGCAAGTTTCTTAACTCGTTTCGTAAAGTTGAGTGGGGCCAGCGGCAAGTGATTTCAGTTACCTCGATAGATATTGACTCTTTCTTCAAGATGAAATTTGTCCAGAACACCGTTCAGCAGTGCTTGGCTTGCTGCTTTCTTACGTCTCTACGTTGGTCCTTGTGTTTGAGGAGAAATTACGAGCTATAAAGTGACAGTCTGGTTATCAAGGTACTTTGTGAAAGTTCATTGTGGTCACAGTATGTTTCATACTAGAATATGTACCGTCTCTATTTGTCTTTTATTTTGCTGTCCTATTCAATCGTAAGATGAGTGTGAAGCCTCAGCTCTATCAAGCTTAGGTTGTCAATGGATAATTTGGATGCATGCTTGTGAACTTTCATCTGTTATTGTTGGTTGGTTGGTTGCTTGGGGAAGGAGACCAGACAGCGTGGTCATCGGTCTCATCGGATTAGGGAAGGATGGGGAAGGAAGTCGGCCGTGCCCTTTCAGAGGAACCATCCCGGCATTTGCCTGGAGTAATTTAGGGAAATCACGCAAAACCTAAATCAGGATGGCCGGACGCGGGATTGAACCGTCGTCCTCCCAAATGCGAGTCCAGTGTCTAACCACTGCGCCACCTCGCTCGGTCATCTGTTATTGTTGTTGACTGCAAACATTACATTACCAAACACACACACACACACACACACACACACACACACACACACACACACACACACACACACACATGTTCCAGTCATTCCACCAGGAAGGAGGTACACGGCTCGTGTTGTCTGTAGTTTAACCGTACCTAGACGGTCAATACCGCGGTTCGATACCGTCCGCATTGTTACTTTGTGTCAGGAAGGGTTCTCAACAAGGGAAGTGTCCAGGAGTCTCGGAGTGAACCAAAACGATGTTGTTCGGGCTTGAGGAGATACAGAGAGACAGCAAATGTCGATGACGTCCAAGGACTACTACTGCAGTGGATGACCGCTACCTACGGATTATGGCTCGGAGGAGCCCTGACAGCAACGCCACCGTGTTGAATAATGCTTTTCGTGCAGCCGTAGAACGTCGTGTTACAACTCAAACTGTGCACAACAGTCTGCATGATGCGCAACGTCATTCCCGACGCTCATGGCGAGGTCCATCTTTGCAACCAAGACACCATGCAGCGCGGTACAGATGGATCCAACAACATGCCGAATGGACCGCTCAGGATTGGCATCACGTTCTCTTCACCGATGACTGTCGCGTATGCCTTCAACCAGACGGTCGTCGCAGACGAGTTTGGAGGCAACCCGTCCAGCGATTACAGCAAGGTGGAGGTTCACTGATGTTTTGGAGTTGCATTATGTGGGGCCGACGTACGCCGCTGGTGGTCATGGAAGGCGCCATAACGGCTGTACGATACGTCAATGCTATCCTCCGATCGATAGTGCAACCATATCGGCATCATTTTGTCGGGGCATTCGTCTTCATGGACGACTATTCGAGCCTCCATCGTGCACATCTTGTGAATGACTTTCTTCAGGATAACGTCATTGTTCGACTAGAGTGGAGAGCATGTTCTCCAGACGTGAACCCTGTCGAACATGCCTGGGATAGTTTGAAAAGGGCTGTTTATGGACAGCGTGACCCACCAACCACTCTGAGAGATCTATGCCGAATCGCCGCTCAGGAATGGGACAATCTGGACCAACAGTGCCTTAATGAACTTGTGGATAGTATGCCATGACGTGTACAGGCATGCATCAGTGCAAGAGGACTGGGTATTAGAGGTACAGGTGTGTACAGCAATCTGGACCAGCACCTCTGAAGGTCTCGCTGTATGGTGGTACAACATGCAATGTGTGGTTTTCATGAGCAATAAAAAGGGCGGAAATGATATTTATGTTGATCTCTATTCCAATTTCCTGTACATGTTCCGGAACTCTCGGGTCCGAGATGATGCAAAACTTTATATATAGATGAACCACGCATCACGAAGGAATTATCCGAATGGGACGGAAATCTGTAGTACACGTACATGTAAGGACAAAAAAATTCCTATTTTAGAAAAATTTGGTGATTTAATCAAGAGAGAGAGCTGCATAAACTGAGGAAGTGAATAACGCGTTGGTGTACCTATGGTCCTTACGCGAGCAGCTATTCGGCTTGGCATTGTTGGAGAGAGTTTTTGGGTGTCCTCCCGAGGGACATCATTGTTAGTTGGGAAGGGATTCCGCGGCCTTTGTGGCCATGGCGGCGTTTGGCAAGTACGAAGACAAGCAGTAGCCGTGTGCGGGCGGGTGTTATCTTGCTGAAATGTAAGTCCAGGATGGTTTGCAACAAAGGGAAACAAAACGGGGTGTAGAATATGGTCGATGTGCCGCTGTGCTGAAAGGGTGCCGGGGATGTCAACCAAAGGGTTCCAGCTATGAAATGGCATCCGAAAGCATCAATTCTGGTTGTCGGGCGATGTGACAATCAGATTGGTTCCCAGCGCTGTCCGAGGCGTCTCCAGCAGGTGACGGGGGCTCAGCTAGAAGCGGGACTCGTCACTGAAGACACGTCTGGTCCAGGCAACGCGGTTCCTTCTCACAGCTGGGCCCATTTGGTCGCCATCCGCGACAACGTCACAGCACAACGGCACGTCTACGATTTGCTAGGTTCCGTTTAGTTGCCCTTCATGGAAAGCGATCCTGGGCTTACACTTCAGCAAGATAACGCCGTCCGCACACTGCGATAGTTCCTACTGTTTGTCTTCATGCTTTCCAGGCCTTACCTTTGCCAGCAAGGTCACTGGATCTCTGCCCAGTTGAAAACATTTGGTGCCTCCGACCATTTCGGGATTTAGACGATCTGACACCCCACTTGGACAGGAGGGCATGCAACGACTCTGTCAGTCAACACCAACTCCTTGCATAACGGCCGGAAGAGGACCAACGCGTTACCCGCTCACTTTCTCAAGCTCTTTGTCTTGAATCAATCATATAGTTTTTCCAGAATTGTCATCATTTGTTTGTCTCTTCATATACATCTAACGATTTCCGTCGTATCCGGAAGATTCTCTGGTGACATGTCTTTTTTGTTATATATAATTTTTACAGTAGTCTTAATTATTATTTGATTGTCTTGAACGCACAGCTTTTTGAGTGAAATTCTTGCCAAATTCTGTTCGTAGGTACAGTTCATTTACTTTTTCTCGATTACCATGGATCCTTGTTCCTTTATATCAAAGCATATAAAAATAGTTGATAACTTCTCGGTGTTTAATTCAGCACTTAGGTAAGTAAAAAGACTTTCAAGCTATATTTATTCTTATCTAAAGTTGAAATTCATTGCATCTTTCATTCCCTACTCGAGTCGGCCCGATAGATCTCCCTCTAGTTCTTACTCTGAGTTGACGCGACGAGAAGACCGATCATGCTGTCATCACTGACTTTACTCCCATTGTACACGCTTCATAAAAATTCAGTTGGCTTACACTGTAGCTTAATTTTGGGATACATTTATCGTCCACTTCTTGCAAAGTTAACTGTAGTGGAAATATCGGACTTTGCACTTGCGTGTTGAGTAAACATTGCTCTGTAAATACCGGCCGCTGTTTTGTGTAACGCGACATGCGAGCAAACAGCCGCCTTGGCGCCGGCTAATCGCCACATCAACTATGCGCGAGCGAGTGCGTGCGTGCGTCACTGCTTTACTGCGCCTCTGTGGATGAATTTAAATTACGAAGCACGCATTGTGATGGCACACCGTTTGCCGGAGGCTGTTTCGCACGTCTGCACTTTGAAAACTGCCGAACGGTATAGGAAGATGGTGTACAGCGTACCGGTATAGTGTGGTGCACTGTCGTTCCCAGGTGGTGGGTGGTGGGTGGTGGGTGGTTAGGGTGGTCGCCACAACCCCACTGGCCAGGCCTCGGCTTCTCTAACCCTTGCTGCTGCGTGGGTGGCCACTATGCGTGACGTGCGTGACAGGAGGCAACACAGACGGGTCTCAGAGAGCCAGTCCACCGCTCATAGTGTTACGACGCCAGGCCTTCTTCATAAGAAGCCGGGAGCTAAGTCCGCTAGCTGCCTAGCCGCACCAAGAAAGAAGAATCTCTGGCATATCGCACCTTTCCCACCTGCGACCGTTACCCTCAGTTCGTTTCATCTTATTAATCCACTTCAAGTCGCTCTTGAGGGCTTTCTGGCTCCCATGCGATGCAGAAGTATTCAATGATACGTTTGTTTATTCGCCTGTATTTATGGCACTTGTAGATACAGAAAAAGATTTTCGAAATGAAACTTCCTGGCAGATTAAAACTGTATGCCGGACTGAGACTCGAACTCGGGACCTTTGCCTTACGCGGTCAAGGGCTCTACCATCTGAGCTACCCAAGCACGACTCACGCCCCGTCCTCACTGCTTTTACTTCTGCCAGTACCTCGCCTCCTACATTCCAAACTTTACAAAAAAGTTCTCCTGCGAACCTTGCAGAACTAGCACTCCTGAAAGAAAGGATATTGCGGAGACATGGCTTAGCCACAGTCTGGGGTTTGTTTCCAGAAAGAGATTTTCACTCTGCAGCTGAGTGTGCGCTGATACGAAACAATCCCCAGGCTGTGGCTAAGCCACATCTCCGCAATATCCTTTCTTTCATGAGTGCTAGTTCTGCAAGGTTCGCAGAAGAGCTTCTGTAAAGTTTGGAATGTAGGAGACGAGGTACTGGCAGAAGTAAAAGCAGTGACGACGGGGCTTGAGTCATGCTTGGGTAGCTCAGATGGTAGAGCGCTTGACCGCGTAAGGCAAAGGTCCCGAGTTCGAGTCTCGGTCCGGCACATAGTTTAAATCTGCCAAGAAATTTCATATCAGCGCACACTCCGCTGCAGAGTCAAAATCTCATTCAGCTTTTCGAAATGTTGACTCGAATACATTCTTTGAAATTCTGAAGGTAGCAAGGAGAAATGCAGCGATCCATGTCTTCAGTTTGTACAGAAACAAGACTACAGCTATAAACAGTCGAAGGACATGGAAAGGAAACAGTAGACGCGGAGGGAGTGAGAAGAGGTTACAGTCTATCCCATCATGTTATTTAATCCATACAATGAGCAAGCAGCAAAACAAACCACGAAGAAATTCTGTAAATGGGCTTGGAAGTTCAGGGAGGACGTTTGTCGATAACTCGGCAATTTTGTCAGAGACCGGAAAAGGCTTGGAAGAACAGTTGAACGGAACGGATACTGACTTGAAATGAGGTTACAAGATGAACTTCAACATAAGTAAAGAGTATTGCAGTGTACTAGAATTCAATTAAGCGATGTCGAAGGAACTATTCAGAAAATGAGACAACAATGCAAGTAAATGAGTTTTGCTATTAGGGTAGCAAATTTTTTTTAAGATTGCGTAAGTAAAGAGGATGCGACAAACAGATAACCAGTAGAGTAAAAAGAAAAGTTTTTCTGAGAAGAGAAATTTATTAACAACGTATATCAGTGTCGCTGACAGTCAGGTCAGAGTGGGGAAGTGGCCAGTCCTATGCGATAAAGTCGACTATTAGTCGGGAATTTGCCATAGACGAAGACGTACCAGAGTGCAGACACAGACGACGGTAAAAAGGGTGCATGCACACACCCCCAAACCGTGCGCCAGTTAATGTCAGGATGCTGCAGCACCATGGGGTCGCAAGGGTTGGACAGCATAAACAAACGATAATAATCTTTTATACGGGGAGGACGGGTGACTGGAAGATCGGCCCGAACGTAGCTGAGTTCTATGAAACAATCGGCGACGTGGTACATTAATGGAGAAATAGGTGCCACATTGATCGGTGGATCGAGAGAAGCTGGTCGGAGGATATCTAAGAGAGTGCGTGTTAAGGACGGGACCGGCCCCTGCCAGTGCCGCAACAGAGTGTGGACAAAGAGTGCAGAAGAGCGTGCCCGCACGTTGACGAGTCCGAGGCCACCTTGTGCAGGAGGCAGTGTTAGAGTGTTGTAGCGGACTTTGAAAAGTGCCGCTGCTGACACGAAATATCCAAAGGCTGATTGGATGCGGCGGCCAAGGAGTAACGGCTTTGGGAGGATCTGGGCGACGTGTACCAGTTTAGGGGCGACATACATGTTGACATAGGACACACGTTGGAGTTGGTTTAAGTTACGGTGCACTTGACCGCGGACATGGTGCCGAATCGACTGCAAAAGCCGCCGGTAAGTGAGGGCCAGTGTGCGGTGTGTGGAGCTCGTAAATTCGATACCCAAGTAACGAAGGGTGGAACTGACTGGGAGTGGAGGCGGCACCATAGCCGGGAGGCCGCGCCCAATGTGCATCATAGTCGATTTACGGACATTAAGAATGCTACCAGAAAGACGTCCATACTGGTGGATCCATTGGATGGCGTCATTGAGTTCCGTGGAGGAGCAGGTGAGAAAGAGGAGATCGTCCGCATAAGCCCTGCAGTGAAAGGTGTAGTCACGCAAAGTGAGGCCCTGCAATCTAGAGGTAAGTCCAGTGATGAGGGGCTCAAGTGCAATGGCATACAGTAAAGTAGACATAGGGCATCCTTGACGCACAGAGCGACGTATAGGAATCGGTCCTACAAGCCTCCCATTGACTTGTACCATCGAGACCACGGGAAGTAGTAACCGGCGAATGGTATCGAAAAAAAGTAATGGGAACCCCATACGTGTCGCCACCATGAGCAGGAATGGGTGTCGAACGCGATCAAAGGCAAAGGCACTCGTGAAATCGACGGATACCAGAGCTGCACGAAGGCGACAAACTGCCGCCAGCGCGATGAGGTCACGGCATTCTCCTAGGGCTCTTTGTAAGGTGGCCCCACAACCATGTGCAGTCTGCTCCGGTGAAAGGACCGTAGGTAAGAGGCGCTGCTAAGAGGCGTGCATAGATTTTATAGTCTGCTTTCGTTAATGTAAGGGGGCGATATGCAGAGACATGAGACCCTCCGGTAGGCTTAGGCACAGGTAGAAGAATGCCAGTGACGAATTCAGGTGGAATTGGGGAGGACGGAGTAAAGAGTTACTGAATCATTTCCGTCCAGCGAGGAAGCATTAACGTGGTGAGCATCCGGTAAAACTCCACGGGGAGACCATGTGGTCCTGGTGATTTGTCCTAGGGCACACAGCACAGTGCGACTATCCCGCGCACGCCTCCCGCGTGACCAACGTTCTCACCTTATATGTGCACACACTACGTATATCAATGCCCGTCAGCAGCTGAATGTATTAACATATAATTCTAATTTCGTTCTAGACGGTTGCAGGTCATCAATGGTATCTGTTCTTTCGGACATGTCCGAAAGAACAGACACCATATCCATATAAGTATATAATTCTGGCAATTCCGGCCATGACCTCCTTCCTCTGTGCGGACGCACACATATTACCCGAACTCTTACGGGACTTGGTAAGAATGACTTCCACGAGTAATGAGTGTGTTGGCTCCCGGATACTACGAATGTAGTGTGTGGACATATAAGGTGAGAATGTGGGTCTCGCGGGAGGCGTGCGCGGGATAGTCCCTGCAGTCGCACTATCCTCTGTGTCCTAGGTGGTTCAGATGGATAGAGCGTCTGCCATTTAAACAGGAGATCCCAGCTTCGAGTCCCGTGCGGTGCACACATTTTCACCTCTCCCCGATGATGTATATCAACGCCCGTCAGCAGCTGAATATATTAATATATAATTCTAATTTCGTTCTGGACGGCTGCAGGTCATCAATGGTATTTGTTCTTTTGGACATGTCCATGACACCATATCCATATAAGTATAGAAAGAAGAAGTGAATATAAGCCTTTGAAATGTTTTGATATAGAAGAATGCTGAAAATTAGATGAAGACGTACAGGAGCAAACCATGAAGAAAATACCTCTGTGGCCAACCTTGACTAACAGAATGGGGAGTTTACTGAACATATCATGAGAATACGAATTTAAATTCTTCTCGGGTATAGTTTTCGATTCCGCACGAGGTTTCGGCAAGCATTTTTTTTCCATCTGTGGGTGGCTTCTGGTCCACTGGAGCGTCTCTTTGCATTCTTATCGGTCCTCCATCCTTGGTCGACCTGCAGTAGAGGTCCAAGCGTTGCTACGCAGGCAGAGGCGAACCAAATACCCAGTATCTGAGCTAGAAATCTTCATTTTGCTCCAACTAGTTCCGACTAAGTCCCCAGTAGCTGCCAGCACTAAGTTCCACCTTCCTTCCCTCCATTCCCAACTCATCCAAAACGTGACACTACAATTTCTCATCACAGCGACACATTACCTTAATACCTTGATTACATTAGCCGTATTCTATGGTTCACTTGGAGAAGGGTCCCGAATAAGAAAAGAGTTAAGGATATAAAATATCCTGACAGATCGATACTGCATGCCAGACTGGGACTCGAACCCGGGACGCTAGCCTACTAATTACCAAGCACTACTCACAACCCGTCCTCACAGCTTTATTTCCGCCAGTATCTCATCTCCTACCTTCCAAACTTCACACACAAGTTCTCCTGCATATCTTGAGCAACTAGCACTCCTCGAAGAAAGGATGTTGAGCTAAAATGGCTTAGCCACAGAATAGCGGATTGTTCCCAGTTGTTAGATAGCTTGTTCGGTAGGGCACTGGCCCGAAAAAGGCAAAGGTCTCCCCTTGGAGTCTCAGCCCGCCACACAGTTTTAGTCTACCAGGTAATTTGAGACCAGCGCAAACTCTACTGCGGAGTGAAAATTCGTTCTTCATAGTAAAGGATGTACATTAATTTAATGTTAACTATAACATGATCTAATGAAGTGAATATTACTTGCAGAGTAATATCAAACATTAATTTTAATACTTTCTGTGAACATACTCTTTAATAAATCCCTCATTGCCGCGCAGGATTAGCCGAGCGGTCTAGGCGCCGCAGTCATGGGCTGTGCAGCTGGTCCCGGCGGAGGTTCGAGTCCTCCCTCGGGCATGGGTGTGTGTGTTTGTCAGGATAATTTAGGTTAAGTAGTGTGTAAGCTTAGGGACTGATGACCTTAGCAGTTAAGTCCCATAAGATTTCACACACATTTGAATATTCTCCCTCAATTACAATACCAGAAGGAAAAATAACATTCATTACTCCACATTAAGACTTTCTTTAGCACAAAAATGGGCACACAATGATGCAACAAAAATTTTTGATCACTTACCCAGTGATATATCTGAGATACAGCAAAGTAAAATTTGAAAACAAACTGAAAAAGTTTTTCCTGACAATTCCATCGATACCGTAGAAGAATTTCTTTCATAGTAATATGTAAAATGTGGTGAGCAGGCATTAGAAACTCACATCTGTATTGTTTTAAAGAAATATTCAGCATGTGACATTATTTACAAATTAATTTGCACTGTGAATGTAAAATGATTCGTTCCACACCATTACGATATATCATTCAAAATCATCCATGGAATGTGAAACTAACTGACTCAAGCACAAGAAGTTGCACAACTGAAAATTCATTTATTGAGCCTAAAATCCACCACGTTACCTACAAGACATTTATTACATTCTGAGTAGGATGTTGAATACATGTGAACACATGTGTCTGACTCATTTCCGCACTTACGTTAACCACTTGAAACCTCTGTAGGGGTTGTTTCTGGTCCTCGTGTTATATTCTTGTTTTGAACAGTTTTTGAGAAGTGTTATATTCTGGTTTTCTACAGTTTCTGAGAAATGAGAACGGTTGGTAGTGACAGAGAACTATAATGGGTATATGTATTGTGTAACAGCAGTCAAAATGCCAAGTTTCAAATTGTCTGTAGGTTGTTCTTGAACTGACGACGGGTAGACGATTCTTCTTGCACGAGTCGGTATTCTGAATATACTGTCTCTGTAAGTTACTTTCCTCCAAAAAATTGTCCCCCTTCTCATCAGTTAATGGAAATGTGCGGAGAAGATCAGTGAGCTTCTTCAATTTGGAATCACTTGTAATTGTGCTCACGCGTATTTTGAATATAACTTGACTAAAAAGCTGCAGTAGTTCGCTTTATCCAATTAAAGTTGAGTTCTACGTACGAGGGGTGTTCAATAAGTAATGCAACACGTTATGTTAGGAGGCTGGATTTGTTCAGGATTCCAATACATCGCATTATTCCCAAAACTTTGGGCTACAAAACCCTATTTTAAACATAATCTCCGTTCAATACGACGGCCTTACGCCGCTTTACTGTGATGCCCGCATGGTACTACTCTACTCCACTGCTCGACGTCGGTGCCAACGTCTCCCTGCGTCAATAACCTCCCCACCATCCATGTTCCGCTTCCCGTGGAGTGCATCCTTCACTGAGCCAAACATGTGGAAGTCGGAAAGCGCGAGATCCTGGATGTAGGGTAGGTGGGGAGCACCAGTCCAGTGAAGTCTGTTGAGCTCCACTCCGTAGCGCAGATCTGGGTCATGCCTCGCCTTCTCATGGAGAAGGAGAATTCCAGTTGACGAATATACTGCGGGAGTCACAGCCGTGTGCGACCGACCGGCAGGCGGGAGCTAGGACAGGTATGCGCGACCTTGTGTCGATGTTGAGATACGCCTCGCCCAACGACTCACCGTGCTTTTGTTCACTGCCTGGTCTCCGTAGACACTGTGCAGGCGGATAAGAATATTTGTGATGCTATGGTTTTCTGCCAATAGCTACTCAATGACAGCTCTCTACTTGGAACGGACCTCCGTGACAAACAGCATTTTGAAGCCTACGTACAGCACCGCCACCTATCAGATCTTCGTGAAACCACAGGGGCTGTAGCTGGTATATTCCACCATGTCCCACAACAAATTCCACATTTTTTGAACTGAAATTGGCCGCGAAAAAAAAAGCGTGTCGCGTCAATTATTGAACGCCCCTTGTAAAAAATCCAAAAACCTTCTTGTACGTCGTCGTTTGAGTAGACTATTTTTACAGTTTCTGTGTATGAATGAGAAGAACGGACTTCATGTACTGACTCTTGTCATACTTAATCGTTAATTGAACTTGGAAAGGAAGATTAGGGTTACACGCAGAAACGAACTCATTAAGCTAGCCCGGTACAGAAATCACCGAGAACCAGACCAGAGACCAGGAACGCGAATAAAATCAACTTAGCAGTTTAGTGATTACTCCACTGTAGCCTCTGACAACAGGCGTATACATGGCGGGGCTAATAGGCGGCACACTATAGGCTGGAGATTGCTCGCACACTGCGTTAATTACGGCACAAAGCGGGCGTGGCTGCCGTAATGAAGTCGGCGCCGGCGGCGCGGGGCGGTGTTATGTAACGTGCAGGAGATTACGTGCTGCCCAATCAGACAGGAGCGTAAATACACGGCCCACCCACACTGGCTGACGCGTGACGCAGGCAGGGAAAAAGGCTACCATTAGCGCATTCTGGGAGGCGGCGGAGCGCTGCAGGCGTAATCTCCCTCACGCAGCAGCGGGCCACCGTACGTCGCTGGAGCAACGGAAGGCCTCAGGGCACTGGAAAAAGGCGCCGGTCATCGTCGGACAGGTACACACAGTTAAAGACGTAATCGTAAAGTTTTAATTACTACCTAGAAAAGTATCCAGCTGCGACCATGAAACTAGTTGGTGTGACAGATGCCAGCTTGCTCTAAATGTGCGAAAATGTAAGGTAATGCAAATGAGTATGAAGAGAATCCCACTACGTTCGAATACAGTATTGCAAGTGTGCGGCTTGGCACAGTAACGTCGATTAAATACCGCGTGATCAAAAAGTCAGTATAAATTTGAAAACTTAATAAACCACGGAATAATGTAGATAGAGAGGTAAAAATTGACACACATGCTTGGAATGACATGGGGTTTTATTAGAACCGAAAAAAAGTATTGCTAGACGCGTGAAAGATCTCTTGCGCGCGTCGTTTGGTGATGATCGTGTGCTCAGCCGCCACTTTCGTCATGCTTGGCCTCCCAGGTCCCCAGACCTCAGTCCGTGCGATTATTGGCTTCGGGGTTACCTGAAGTCGCAAGTGTATCGTGATCGACCGACATCTCTAGGGATGCTGAAAGAGAACACCCGACCCCAATGCCTCACCATAACTCCGGACATGCTTTACAGTGCCGTTCACAACATTAATCCTCGACTACAGCTATTGTTGAGGAATGATGGTGGACATATTGGGCATTTCCTGTAAAGAACTTCATCTTTGCTTTGTCTTACTTTGTTATGCTAATTATTGCTATTCTGATCAGATAAAGCGCGATCTGTCGGACATTTTTTGAACTTTTGTAATTTTTTTTGTTCTAATAAAACCCCATGTCATTCCAAGCATGTGTGTCAATTTTTACCTCTCTATCTACATTATTCCGTGATTTATTCAGTTTTCAAATTTATACTGACTTTTTGATCACCCGGTACACTGACGAAAAAGAAATCGCAACATCGAGAAGGAGTTGTGCGACGCGAAATTTGCAGGCGTGTTTCTACATCTGAAATATGACGTCCACCCAGATTTCGCCAGTAGCGCCTCTACGAGGATGCAAATCAGGTTTCCTTTAAACACTCGTTGTACAGGTCGTGAGTGTCAATTCCATTTGAAATTGGACGTGGAGAGTTAATGTTAGTCAAGAATGCCGTTAAGCCGGCAAAGACGCCATTACCAACAATTCGCTGGGTTTGACGGAGACGCTGGATATTTCTTGTGCGATACTGCAGAAAGACTTGGCAGGAATGTAGCCACAGTACGTGACTGCTGGCAGCGGTGTTCACGAGCATGTAAGGTCGCAAGGAGACCGGGCTCCGCTCGCCCACGTGGCACTACAGAAAGGGAAGACCGCCGAGTTCCGCGTATGGCTCTGGCGCGTCGTGCTGCATCTGTAGCAGCAATCTGAGCAGCAGTTGGCACGAAAGTGACACAGTGAAGTGTTACAGGATACTACGAGGGTAGATCCGAGACTGGCGCCACGCATTCTGCATTCCACTGGCTTCAGTGGTGTCAAGGGTGAACCTGATTGGAGGACAGGGTGGAGGTCTGTTGTGTTTCCTGATGAAAGCTGTTTCTGCGTCGGTGCCAGTGAAGCCGCCTGTCGGTCAGAAGCAGGCTAGCCGAGGACCTGCACCCAACATGCCTGCGTGCTAGACTCACAGGACCTGCACCTTGAGTTATGGTCGTGGATGCGATTTCGTATGACAGGGAGCACTCTCGTGGTCACCGCGCGCATCCTGGCTGCAAATCTGTGCGTCAGTCTGGACATTCGCCCTGCTGTGCTGTCATTAGCGAACAGCGTTCCAGGGGGTGTTTTCCAACAGAATAACGCTCGCCCACATACTACTGTTGTATGTTGTAACCCAAAGAACTCTGCAGAGTATCGGCATGTTGCCTCGGCCTCTCGATCACCAAACCTGTCTCCAATCTAGCACATACGGTAAAACATAGAATGACAGCTCCAGCATCATCCACAAAGAGGATTAACCGTACCTGTATTGTCCGACCAAGTGCAACAGGCATTGAACTCCATCCCACAAACAGACGTCCAGTACTTGTACAACACAATCCATGCACTTTTGCAAGCTTGCATCCAACATACTGGCGATTACGCGGATTATTATATACCAGCATTTCACATTCTCCAATGTGTGTGAATTCCTAAGGAACCAAACCGCTGAAGTCATCGGTCCCTAGACTTACACACTACTTAAGCTAACTTTAAGTTACGCTAAGAACAACAGACACAACCATGTCTGAGGGAGGACTCGAACCTCCGGCAGTAGGGGCGGCGCAATCCGTGACATGGCTTCCTAAACCACGCGGCCGCTCCACGCGGCTTCACATTTTCAATGGCTTATGTCGCGCTTACCTTAACCTGTTATCATGCAAATGTTAATCACTTAAATATGTTACCTAGATAAATGTATTACCGATATTTAATTACTTTGCATTAATTATTTTTTAGTGTCGCGATTTTTTTTCCGTCGCTGTATCTAGGCCTGACTTAGAAAAGTGATATGAAATGAAACGAGCAAGTAAGAGCGATAGTATGGAAGGTGAGTGGTAGAGTTTGGTGTATTGAGAGGGTTTTAGGAAGTGTGGTTCATCTGCAAAAGAGACTGGAGCAGATGAATCGTGTTCAGGCAATCTATTTCTTCTCTTCTCCGATTCTCTCAGTGCCTTACAATCACTGCAGAACCTGTACCCGACTGAGGAGATGGTCCAGCTGATATATGACCGACTGTACTTGCTCCAACGGCGGGGTAAAGAGGTATCCTTCTGCTGGGTGCCTGGTCATGTCGGAATATGGGGCGATGAACAGGCCGATCGGGCTGCCAAGGAGGCCTGCAGAGAGCAGGATGTGGTCCAGTGTCCTATTCCTTTGAAGTCTGTCATCTCTGCACTCCACAGGAAGTGCACGGAGTTGTGGGAGGACGAATGGCTGGTGGTGACGGCCAATAAACTGCGGTCGGTGAAGTCAACAACTGCGCCGTTTCGTTCCTCCTGCCGGGTGCTCAGGCGGGAAGAGGTGGCACTCACAAGACTTCAGATCGGGCACTGTCCTCTCACACATAGCTATTTATTACGGCGGGAGGATCCTCCGTTTTGTGATGCTTATGGTGTGCACATCTCGGTCCGGCACATTTTAACAGACTGCATTTTATACCGTGATGCAAGGGCAGAAGGACAAGTTGATGGGGATCTGCCCTATGTACTAGCTAACGATGAGACGTGTGTGTCTAGGGTTTTTAAGTTTTGTGATGTGTCTGGACGCTAGCCTAAACTTTTAGGCTGGAGGTTTTAGTGTATTGCAGAGTGGCTGACTCCTCCCTTTTTTCCTTGCGGTCAGCCAGCCACTTCCATCTGCTATATTGTTTTAGCTCCCTCTACCACTTTCTTCCTATCTTGACCATGCTTCGTCCCACGCTTCGGTGTGGGTAGGCACATATTTTTCAAAGCTTGTTACCTGTGGTTTATGTTCTGTTTTATCTTACTGTTCTGAGCATTTTCTTGACACCCATCTCACTATGTTACCCAGCGGGCGCTGAAGACCTTGCTGTCATGCGCCCAAAAAACCCTCTCCTACTACTACTGTAGAGTGATGAGGCAAAATGAAGCTCTATTTCCCCTTGAACCAACTTATGACCTTGATGCAGGTTCAGTTACGAACGTAGTACGTGGAGATACCACCTAGGCTAGAATCTAGCGTCTCATCAAGGGTTTAGGAAAACTATTTCAGATTTGTCTGTCCTCCCACATTTACGTAAGGTGAAACAGAGAAATCAACTGTTCATTCTTCAGAAATAAAGAGGTCTTATTCGTTGCAAAAACCAGTTACCCTATTAAATATCTACATCTTAGAAGGCACATTTGACATATCTTTTCATTTGCGTGGCTGTGGGCTTCTTAGAGGCCTGTCGGACAACGGTCTCTGCCTACACTGCCCTAAATTATATCACATGGGATACATTCGTTGAACTAAATATTTTATTAAAAATACTTCTCCGACCACCTGTACAACGAATAATAATTTTTTTTTAACGAAATGTCGTCTCATGCAGAACGTAAGGGCGTAATGACAGTGTTACCCGCGACGTGTAATACACGCTGTCGACTTACTTGACGTTGGAATGCACTTTCGTACACACATACATGAAGTAAATGATTTACTAACAATTATTTATCACCCAACCAAATTAGATTTCATAAATTTTGTCATCCAAAAAAATAACTTTATCCTTTATTTAATCATATGTCCAAATTGTTGACCATGAACTGGAAGGCACATTTGCGATCGCCATTCGACAGAACGATAGACAGATGTAATTGCAGTGGATGATTTGGTATACTTATACTGGCGATTCGACGACACTCGTCGTCTGGCGTACTTGGGGCTTCGTCATAGACTGCGTCTTTTGAGTGCTCCCCAAAGAAAGAAATCTAGAGGAGTCAAATCAGGGTACCTCGTAGGCCATTTGACAACAGAATTTCGTCCTATCCGACGTCCAGGGAAGTTCTCATTCAGTATTTGCGTTGCAATATGTGACGAGTAAGCTGGAGAACGGTCGTGTTGCAGGCACACACACTGTCGAATATCCAGTGGTACCTCTTCTAGAAGAAGCGGCAGTATGTTCGTCATAACGTATGCGTGCAAGTGTCCATTCAGAACGCCTGAGATGACATAATGTCCCACAGTGCAGTTTTCTATGGTGCTACACCATACGTTTACGCTCCACGGCCATTGATGTTGCGCCTGATGAAGCGAGTGTCGATTTTCGGCTGCCCAGTAATGCATGTTATGCAAATTTGCATAAGCGTGGTTAGTAAACGTTGTTTCTTCGGTAAAGAGCATACGCTGGAAAAACGTAAGGTCTTCTCTCAGTTACTGAAGGGCAAACCGACAAAATTCTGTACGACGTTTGAAATCACGGTCGTCGAGTACCTGATATAGTGACAGATGATAGGAATGGAAATTCTGTCGACGCAGGATGCGAATGCACTCGTCTGACTGATTCGACATTCCTTGGCAATATGCCTCGTACCACTGTGCGAATTCATTAGCGTCGTAGCCAGAACAGCTTCCTCGTGTTCGTTGTCGGTTGCAGTCTTTTTTCGTGTCCTCTTTCTGACGTTCAAGCCGCATGTGCTCACCAGCATGTTTATAATTCGTGCAGTTCCCCGGAGTGTCGGAGATGGGCGATCCGAATAGATAGACCTATACCGCTGTACATTGTTACGGAATTACTTTTACTTTCATCTTATAAAAATAATATATCCCAATTTTTCTCACTGGTGTACATATCAGAACGCAACGAATGTTGAAGCAGAAATGAGCGCCAGCACTGTAAACAGGCAAATGTTTGACATTCTAACACAGCGTAGTACGAGAGCTGTGCCTGGCGGTGTTTGCACCGCTAAGGTCGATTCCGCAATTCCGACAACCGTCCTCTCAAATTCTTCGACATTTCTCGAATTGCTTTTACAATCGCCTTCATCGTCAACGTTAACATACGCTAGATCACTGTAAAGGTCTTCTCAAAATCTATCGAATGCAGTTTTAAAAAGTATACGGTTATCTTTAAAAAAACCTACTTGCTTCAATATCTCCGTTGACACTAGCGCTAAAAACATTAACCAAACCAAAAATACGTGCCCCTCGACGCTCTAACATTTGCCCAAGACCGCGTTTCGATATGTGTAACCGTTGACGAAATAAAATTTGTGTTACGTCTTGCATGACACCCTGTAGGTCAGTTACTTTCTGTACGTTATTTGCCTCTTGATGACTTGAATGTAGTGGATCAGTGATATTAAATGTTTACATGGTCGCCACCAGAGGTCGGTGAGGTAAGGAACTTCTGTTATGTTTTGATTATTTTCTTAGGTTCGTTTCTAATTATGTTTTTTACTTGAAATGTCGTCTGGTTCGTGTTGAGATTATTATGTTTTGTTTTTATTTTTAAGTAATAATTTTGTTATAGTTTATAATTTGCGATATTTTCTTCGCATTACATCTTTGTTGCACGGTGTTTATGCTGTTACCATGCATGTGTATTACTTAGTATCTCCGGTTTGTTTATTTTACCTGTTTTCCTGTTGCGGGCCCCAAGGAACAAAAATTATGATACGTTGTCGTTAAGCGAACCTTTGCCAACAGCAAAACGTGGTGCAAGACGTTGAAAAGAGGTTCATGACTGAATATCACTTTTACCAAAATCGCCTCGCCCGGATGTTGTCAACAGTTTCTCCACGTTTCTTGTGATTCCCGGTTGTTCGCAAAGAAATGGTCTCCCACTTCGTTCTTCATCTTTTGGACTCGTTTGACCACACAGGATGCGCCTGTTCTAGCTAACCAACGTGTCATCTGATGGTGCACAGTTGCTGCGTTGTTACTGTACTCAGGGGATGCGCCAGTTCGTCTTGGCCTCTGTAGCGGTACTTCATTGTGTATCAAGGCTGTAGAAACGCATGTTCAAACAGACAAAAGCTTGAAGGTCAGGTACAGTGTTCACCTCGGCAGCCGTCGCTTTGTATGCATGTGCTCGTACCTTTGTGAGGGGACTTCAAAAAGTAACTTACACATGTCGTCCCACGCTGAGACCATAGGGCAACAAGACTGGCGTATTGTCGGAAGAGAGTGCAAACTCTCGTGTAGACAAAATTCTGCTGTGGTGCAGTTAACAGGTGGGTAACAGTGTGCGGGTGAAGTGACGACGCAACTGGAAACGCATCGCTCGAGCGAAACTCCACTTCCCCTTTTCTCACATGGTATACTGCGGACTGCGGATGAAATGGAACAGGTGGAGCCCATATTTCTAGATTTCCGGAAAGCGTTTGACACGGTGCCCCATTGCAGGCTGTTAACAGAGGTATGAACATACGGAATAAGTTCACAGGTATGTGAGTGGCTCGAAGACTTCTGAAGTAATAGAACCCAGTATGTTGTCCTCGACGGTTAGTGTTCATCAGAAACGAGGTTATCGTCAGGACTGCCCCAGGCAAGTCTTACAGGACCTCTTTTGTTCTCTCTATATATAAGTGATTTGGCGGACAGGTTGAGAAGCAATCTGCGGTTGTTTGTTGATGATGCTGTGTTGTAGTTGAGTGACTGTTGGAAGACACAAGAGGACTTAGACAAAATTTCCAGTTGGTGTGATGAATGACGGCTAGCCCTAAATGTCGAAAAATGTATCTTAATGCGGATGAGTAAGAAGATCAAACCTGTAATGTTCGGATGCAGTATTACTAGTGTCCAGCTTGAGACAGTCAAGTCGTTTCAATACCTGGGTGTCACGTTGCGAAGCGATGTGAGGTGGGACGAGCGCGTGACAACTGTGGTAGGAAAGGCGAATCGTCGACTTCGGTTTATTGGGAAAATTTTAGGGAAGAGTGGTTCACTTGTAGAGGAGACCGCATATAGGACGCTGGTGCAACCTATTCCTGAGTACTGCTCGAATGTTTGGGATCCGTACCAGGTCGGATTGGAGGAAGACATGGAAGCAATTCAGAGGCGAGCTGCTACATTCGTTACCGGTAGGTTCGAGCAAAACGTATTGTTACGGAGATGCTTCGGGAACTCAAATGAGAAATGCTGGAGGGAAGGGGGGATGACGTTCTTTTCGAGAAACACTATTGAGAAAATTTGGAGAGCCGTCATTCGAAGCCGACTCTCAAACGATTCTACCGCCGCCAACATACATTGAGCGTAAGGACCACGAAGATAAGATACGAGAAATCAGGACTCACACGGAGGCATATAGATAGTAATTTTACCCATGCTCGATTTGCGAGAGGAAAAAGGAAAGGATTGGTGGTGGTAGAGGGTACCCTCCGCCATGCCCCGTACACTGGCTTGCGGAGTCTCTATCTAGATGTAAATGTAGTCCAAAGTTGAAGTAAGCGTTATAATACGATTCTTGTGGGTAAAATGTCTAAACTTCACACAAATTCACTGCGATATTCTGGCAGTATATGGATCAAATGCAATGCCGTGTCCAGCCGTAATCTAATGGTGCCAATAATTTGGCTAAGGCCTCACTGACTGGGATAATGCTTATCGCAAAGCAGGGCCATCGACATCAACCTCAGATGACAATTTGTGGAAGTCCATCGTTCTCTTGGACAGAGACTGATGGTATAAGTAAAGAAATGAACTAGTACAATAGTATCATCAAAGAATTTTATTTCAAAGGACTAGTTTCGGCGCAACGCTCACGGCATCTTCAGGTCCACTAAAAACCAAAAGATTACTTTCGTTCTTTGACCCATATAATACTACGTAGTTGTCTTGGATTGCATACGTTATGGGCGTGTGACCCAGAGCGTCTTATCACTACTGTCACTTCACAACACGTTGCAGAGTATACTCTTCCGGTGTGTAAAATCCACGACAACTAGTATTTATGAGCTCTACGACACATTGGCCAACGAATGGAAGTGTTCTTTTGGTTTAGAATGGACCTGAAGATGGCGTAAGTATTAGGCCAAACCTAGTGCTTTGAAATAAAATTCCTTGCGGAAGTAGACTCATTTTAGTACCTTCCGCCGCGGAAGTCGAAGACGCGGCAGAACAAATGGACGTGGTCAGCCCATAGAGTGCTCCGCCTCCGTGGCGGCTATTCCGCGCAGCGGCTCTCGCGCAGCGAGGGCGCCACTGCTAAGCCACGTGCAGACAGCGGCCAATAGCCGCTCCCTCCGGTTTCGTATATAGGGACCCGCTCTGCCCTAGTCCAGCCCAAAACCCAGGCGATCATTGTAGGCCAAACCACCCCTTCCTTCCGCATCCTTGATTTCTATCGCACCATCTATGGCCGTCCTATCGCCCTCACTCAAATGGTTCAAATGGCTCTGAGCACTATGGGACTCAACTGCTGTGGTCATAAGTCCCCTAGAACTTAGAAATACTTAAACCTAACTAACCTAAGGACAGCACACAACACCCAGCCATCACGAGGCAGAGAAAATCCCTGACCCCGCCGGGAATCGAACCCGGGAACCCGGGCGTGGGAAGCGAGAACGCTACCGCACGACCACGAGATGCGGGCTATCGCCCTCACTCCCACCCTTAAGTACCTTGGCGTCACCCTCGATCGTCGCCTCTCCTGGACTCCCCATCTCCGGACAATCCAAGCCAAGGCACACTCCCGACTCAGTCTCCTCAAGCTCATCTCCGGCCGTACGTGGGGTCTGGACCCCTCCACCATCCTCCACACCTATAAATCCCTCATCCGCCCTATCCTTTGTTATGCCCATCCGGCTTGGATCTCCGCCCCCCCTACCTTTTATAAATCCCTCCAAATCCTTGAACGTCATGCTCTCCGCCTCGCCTATCGCATCCGTCTCCCCTCCCCCACGCGGATCCTGTACGATCTCATCCCCTTCCCCCACCTCCTCCTTTTCCTCGAAAGGATACAGATCCTGTACACCTCCCATAAACTCGATCCTCCTCACCCGCTCGTCTCCCCGATCCTCTCCCACCCCCGCCCGCTGCCGCGCCTGTATTCGCACGTCCCACCCGGTCTCCATCTCTCCACCCTCCTTACCCTCTCCCAAGGTGGCTTCCGCCAGCTCCCCCTCCCTGATGATGCCCTCCTCCCCTCCATCTACCCCTCCTACCAACTTTGATCCTCCCGCCCTCCTCCTGTGCTTGCTCCTCTGGGCACCCTCCCTCCCTTCTCTCCCGTTTCCCTCGCTCCTCCATTTCTCCCCCCTCCTCCCCCGGGCTTCCCCTCCCCTGTCCCTCTCCTCCTGCCCCCATCTCCTCCGCCATTGGCATCCTTTTTCTCCCCTCTCCCCCACCTCACCCCTGTTCCCCTCTTGGCAGGTCCCCGGACTCGCACACGCTAAGTGGACATTCGCGCGCCGGAGATCGCCGCCATCAGTGTCTCGTGTGTGCCGTCGTGTTTAGTGTTCAGTGTTCACCGTCACACTCCATCGTTCACCAGTGCCATCGTCTTCTTCAGTGTTTGTGCGTCGTATCGACAGTTTACAGTGTGGATTATCGTCGAGTGTGAACGGCTCCGTGTTTGTCTTTATGTGTCTACTGTTTTATTGCCCACCGTTCTGTAACTTATGTGTCTTCTCAGTGTTTCTTCTCTTTGTGTATCCTCTGGCTGAAGAGCGGCGTAGAATGCTGCTGACAGCCTGCCTTTTGTACAGGTTTAAAATAACAATAAAGGAAAAAAAACCTAGTCCAGCCAGTCTGGTACTCGCTCTGGATTTCGTTTCTATCTCGGCGGTACTGCGTTCTGGTCGTTGCTCGTTGTTGACATTTGCCTGGCTCTGGTTCCGAGTGGATTTACGTTTGGTGTTTGGTGTTGTGGTTTCCACAAGCCTCCGTTGTTTATCTCTTCCTTGTTGTGTCGCTCGTCGTCGGTCGTGGTCGGTTGTTGTCAGTTGTCGTTGGTCTGCCGTCCGACTCGTCCTGTGTTTACCCGGTGGTGCGTGCTCCACCGCCGGCGGCTTCCCCGCCTGGCAGCTCCGATCCGCAGCCCAAGGCGTTCCCGCTGTTGGTTTTGGTTACTACACTCATGAAAATTTAAAAGCAATAGTTACTGAAATACAGTCATTGGTAACACCAATAACATGTTACCAAATATTTGATGTATTCTCTTTCGTACTGACAAAGTGCCTATGATGTTCGTGTGCGAACCAAACTGAGCAAGGATAAAATGTTATACAGTGGTGGAATGACAAGTCAGTAAGTGATTCAGAGATGAAGTGTGTGACAGATTCACATATCTGTTGACATATGTAAAGAAGACAATCAAGTTGATTACTCAAACTTTGCGAGAACAGCGTCTGCAGATGTAGGTAAAATGGGAAACAGTAGAAGCAACGCTAATGTTACAACAAAACATGAATAATTGGTTTAAAATGTACAGTTCTGCCTGACAACGTGTAAGGAAGCTACATAGAGTAGTGCCCATATACGTTTGACATACCACGCACTCTTACGCCTAGCATAGGTACCCCCCAAATTTTTTCTCCACAACAGTGTATGTGCGTTAGGAGGGAATCTGTTTTGATGTGTACCTTATTACACATATGTTTGATTCCTCAACGTCTCTGTCTCAGTAGACACTACTTGCTAAAAAATGTCGTTCCCCATTATCAAATTTGGCTGAGGTGAGAGAGGTGGTTGTTTTGTCTTTTAAAGTGTCCAGGTTTTCTCCAAGCGCAGCACAGGACAAATTGTTTTCGCACGAGTCTACAAACTAAGTAGGAAAATAAGTCAAAGAAAATTTGAAAACAGTGCTAGAAAATGTTAGCACTAAGGCTGCCTTCATGTGTTCTTCCATGACAACAACGTATCGCCACAAGAATCACCGCATGTCCCTTTCATCAGTGTTCCATGTACCTCTCAATGACAGCCTTTCAAACAGAAAATGAGGGCGTTGACATGGGAGTAAAAATGGAAAAACATACTTCGTCGAGACGTCATAGTTTCTGCTGGAAATTCTTCCGTAGTCTTACTTGACTGGTAAACAAAAACCACTAACTAATATAGTACTAATTGCAATTGATACATATGTAATTGCGTATAATTATGTCAGTTTCTATTATTATTGAGGAATACTTGCTCAGTTTCACAAATATTTCTGTAGCCTTGTTTTTAATTTCACAAACATCTATAATAACAGACCGGTTGATTTAAAGCTCTTATAAATAGTCAGGTAAGCAATTTAATACACATATTTTAGACATAAGATATACAACTAGTATTCCCTCCAGCTTCAGAAATATTGTACAGATTTAAAAACTCTAAGTTAACTGTGAGATGTATGGTTCTTTATAATTAAATTTTATTTTGCTATTTTCATAATAAACTGATTTTTGTAGTGTTATTTGGTTTTCATTGATTTCACATTTCCGTCCAATAATAGATGCTTACATAAATTTTACTCTGATTTTGCTGTTAGTAATATCCAAAATACCAACGGCCTTGTCGCAGTGTTAACACCGGTTCCCGTCAGATCACCGAAGTTAAGCGAAGGGTGACCATCCCTGCCGAGCGCTGTTGGCAAGCGGGGTGCACTCAGCCCTTGTGAGGCAAACTGAGGAGCTACTCGATTGAGAAGCAGCGGCTTCGGTCTCGTAAACTGGCATACGGCAGGGAGAGCGGTGTGCTGAACACATGACCCTGCATATCAGCATGCAGTGACGCCTGTGGGTTGAGGATGAAACGGCGGCCCGTCGGTACCGTTGGGCCTTCCAAGGCCTGTTCGAACGGAGTAGTTATATTCAAAATACAGATTTACTGAATTTCGTGTTGACGCAGTGATTTTCTTAATAAATTAGACTGCTATAGCAAATTTCTGTCTGTTGTTTATTTTCTTCTTCTGATCCCTGAATTCCAATCCTACCTAAAATATATGACCAGTTAACTTTGTGAAATTACGAAACGTGTAGCGTCACGTGCTTCCTGTCTGTACTTGTAGTGACACGTGTGTGTTTGTTGTGTTGCAGAGCAACCGCAGCCAGCCAGCCATCGGGCTGAAGCAGACGCCCAAGGCGCGGGTGAGTACGCCCACGAGCCTGCTCAACGGCGCATGCGCAGTGCAGAAGAGCCGCGGTGCGCCCCGCCCCTCTGCAGCCTCGTCTGCCGTCTCGCGATCCCACCTCCAACCAAGTCTTCCTTTGTGTGTCTGACGATCTGAATCAGTATTTAAATGATGGAAATCGCTCTTTTGCCACAGCTGTTTGGTGTTGCAATTCGCAGTGAAGATCAAACAAGTCTGTGTAAACGGCGTGCTTCGCTCTGCAATGGCTTACGAATGCATAAGCTTTGCTCGTCCAGCACTGCTTAAAAAAAAAAATATTTAGTAATGACCCAGCACTTCTATCATAAGAATAAGTTCTGTAGTTCATTGGTTTCAGTAACATCAGAAAGAAGTTAAGACTCTTGTTCATATAGGGTAATATAAAGCTAATAAGCAAAGTGTTTTGAGCGTTCACGATCACGTAATCAAAAACCAAAAAAGGTGAATAGATATCGTTATCAGTGACATTTCCGATTACTGAGCCAAAGAGTAGTTCTCCTATTCGTGAAATGCGGAAGTTTTTTTACTATCCGATTTATAAACATTTTTCTTTTTCCCACTCTTCAGCTACGAAAGAGTGATGTATTTCTGTTGCCTTGCCTCTCGTGAACTTCGGCCAACGTCTGTTTAATGATTTTTCTGACGTTTCGCTACCACGAATGTGTGCTATTATCAAAAATTCGCGCTATTTGGCAGTGTTAGCAGTCGCTCTGTCGAAACGTCAGAAAAATCACTAAACAAAGGACGGTCTAGGAGATCAAGATGATAGTCGATAGCTAACACGTCATTCTTGCGTCGTTACAGGCTCAACGTCAACAAGTGGCCACAAAAGCCTCAGTAATTTTGTACTAAGGAAGATTTTCAGATCATCACAATAAAACGCGTAGAACTCCTAACGCATGAAGGGAGGACTTCGAAAATATAATTATTTATGGCCTTCAGTTCTGTTATCCCTATCTTCTACAACATGATAAGGTTTGCTTCGGATCTTTTTCTAACCGGAACTTGCCTAAGAAAACATTTTGTCGCAGAAAATTCTATATGATGAAATGAGAAAGAAACCTTTCCTCAATAAAAGTAAAACATTTACTGTAAAACTAACACTCTAAATCGCCATTTTCATTACTTTGCTTAGAATAGTTTTATAGGCAGTAATGAAAAATCTTTTTCAGTAAGACGTTATTTCCCTTGAGCTGAATAGAGTTTTTAGCAAACACACACACAAAGTTTCATTAAGCAATACTATCTAGGTGAAGCTAATGGTAAATATGACCAGCTACTAACAAACCACACATTCCCAGTATACTGTCACAAATTTTCGTTTTTTTATTGTGGGTAGATAAGTATCTAAATTACTGACTTCTACAACGCTTATGTTGTGTTCTGACTCGAAATTTATTCCGGAGAATGCACCGAAGTTTCCAAAACTTCAGTACACAATTATAATACATGTGATTGTCTTCACATATGTTAGCATCTTATATATATATATATATATATATATATATATATATATATTACCTTTCTTTTCATTGCCTATCCTAAGATAGTGCACCCATTACCACCTACTCCATTGTGGTCCTGTTTGTGTACAACATATTCCTCTTTTATGAGCTATAGTTTCTATAGATGGTGTTCTTTCCCAAATTTTCCTGTAACCAATTTGAGAATTATCACCGAGTGTAACAATAAAGATTTATCTCCTTTTAATTAGGTTAATGCCCTAATCCAATTACTTTAACACATTAGAATAGGAAATATTATAAGTACTGTGTTATACAAAAGACAACATATGGCCAGCTGAATGTGTTCATACTAATAAGCATTCTTGGAAAATAAAGTCAGACGTTTGTTGAATATGTGCCTGTCTTATCACATACGTATATTTTTCCTATGTGTCTAATTCCTCATTATTCTGGTATGAGAGGTCCACAAATATTTTCATGTTTCATTGAATTTTTCGTACCATTTTATTCATTCATATTGCACTGTTACAACGTTCATAAATTTAGGTTGTACAACACAATGTGTTCGAACAAAAACCATCTCCGTCTTGCAAGTCCACTGTTCTTGTATCTACTGTATATCCACCTACGAATCTGCTTATATGTTAGACATCATTATGAAAAATGTGTATACAGTGCGTATTCTTGTGTAAACACTACGTAAAAGACTACATAATTTTTTGTATTATACGATTAAAAATGTGTTGACATGTACATTTAGAAGAAAAAATTGTAATAAACCAAATTAATGTAATTCTTCATATTTCACTGCTAATTTATTATAAGAAACAAGCTAATCTAAAAATTTGCTATTTTGAATTTTATAGATAAATAACTTGTGCCTATTACTGAAAGTAATTGCTTTGTAACTCATCTACATACACTCCTGTACTTTTTATTTATCTGTTTTCAAACACAGTGATAAGATAAAAATCGAAATTCTCAGTTTGAAGCTTTTGTTGCCTTTCTGTTGAATAACATTACTTTGCTCTGTGGTCTAACCTGATATGCTCTGCGGGTCAGTCTACTATGCCCCTGCTGCTGGAGCTCCGTCTGGGGCCAGGTACTGGCAATATGG
This sequence comes from Schistocerca nitens, assembly GCF_023898315.1. Taxonomy (NCBI): domain Eukaryota; kingdom Metazoa; phylum Arthropoda; class Insecta; order Orthoptera; family Acrididae; genus Schistocerca; species Schistocerca nitens. The sequence continues at coordinate 3,086,184 of NC_064614.1, forward strand.
TGATATCAATGACAGGAACTCAGGTAGTAGCTACTTAGGGTCTGACGCTGATACATGAAAAACTGTGTTTTAGATAACATCATATAAAAGTATAGATGAAGTAGTAAAGGGACACAAGGAAAAAATACGAAACAGGAATTTAAGTCGAGGGAAAAGGATAAGATTTGCCAGTAATACTGTAACTATGTCAGGGACTGACACCGAAGGTTGTGAGACCAAAATGGGTATCATCCTGAAACTAGATATTAACATGGACATCATTTACCGCAAAATTACGGAATTACGGCAGCTAACGCTAAATGATTTAGATTAGAAAATGAGACACTGAAAGCAGTAGATGAATTCTATTAGTTGTGGAGCAACATAACGAACGTTGGCAAAAGTAAACAGGATACAAAATGCAGACTGGCAACAGCAAGAAAAGGTTTTCTGGAAAACAGGATTAAATTAATACTGAATAACAATTTCAGTTGGGAAACCACATTAAGATGCTGTTTGACACTGATTTTTTGAGAATTTTTTTGGGTGGGATGAATTAATTAATATTTAATCTAATTTTTATATCATTTCATTCATATTTCGAACAGTTTTTATGAATTTTTTTGGATAATTTCAGCCAAAAATAACAAAGTTACGCTGTGATGCCCGCTGAAGATTGTGAGTATAGTTCTCCAATTGGGTGCAGTGTAGCCATTCCGATTTTCATCTGAAATCAAAAAGGTTTTGATTTTATATTAATAACTTATTTTCTAAGAATGTGAACCTCAATGCTGGTGAAAATAATCAAAATTAAAAATTTTGCGGGCGTTGGAACGATTTACTTCGATTGCCATGATTTTTTTCTCTAATTATGCAAAGAAAAATACCCTTAAAATCATAATATCATCTCACAAGTTGGTTATATAATTCGTAATTTTATAAAGAATCATACAATGAATTTTCATAATGATCGGTTCTATACTTTTTGCGTTAGACTGCAGGCAAATGTGAAAAAAAATCATTTCGAGATAAACGCGTTAGAAAAATAAATTCTCGAAAACTAGAAACTCAAGGAAGTTAACAATAACGTAAAATGCTTACCGATTAATTTGCGATTCCAGCACCATGTAAAATCCTTCTTCTTCTTCAAAGGTTTCGTTTCGCTCTTGCAGCAGTGCTTTCCGACCTTCCTTCGATTTCAAAGACCTGCGTCGATTCTGCCGGCTCACGCGCTGGTTATCCATTTGTTCGGCATAAATGAAGCTCTGCGTGCCTACTACAATGCCTGCCTCGTTCATGACCATCAGAAGGGATGAATTTCCTTCACTGAATAAGCCCGCTGCTAAATACGGTGCCAATTCAGTGACTTATAGTCCGGAGTGCAAGTGTTTAGGAGCTAATCGCCAAATACTGGAATTAAAACTTTCATTCGCATTTTGTGTGTGGCCTCCTAAACATCTCTCCAGTAATTCATCCCCTGATAAATCTTCATATATTGGAAGAACTTCCTTCGGTACGTCGGGGTGCAATGGAGTAGGATGCGGTTCACGTTCCATTCCAAGGGCTGTTCGCTTCTGACACGCGCACCAGCTGTCTTCTGCCCGTGGGCAATACTCGTGTCGAGGGTTTTCATCCGTGGAAATCGTATGATAGTATGTCGCCATAATTGCTTCTTTCGCCGATGTGCACTCGGTTTTGTGTTAATAAATCTAAACGAATGCGAATTTCGATTTGAAATTTTGACAGCGTATTCTTGGATAGTTAAGCTAACAATTCATGCAATAAAAATAGGATATTTTGAATCTCCTAATGCTGTTTGCCCCCTTAAGACTAATAAAATCTTTTCAGAAAGTATTTACCTGCAGTGTAACCTTATATGGAAGATAAACAGAAGAGACATGAAGAGAACAGTTTTTGAAAACCGGTGATGCAGGATAATGTTAAAGGTTATATGGGGAGATCAAGTAACTGCCGAACTGTCATAAATAGACTCAAATAAGAGAACAGTAGCTAGGACACATCGGAGGTATCAAGGAACAGTTAATTTAGTAACTGAGGGCAGTATTGGGTGTAAAAGTTTCGGAAGACTAGACTTGACTACAGAAAGCAGTTTAAGCGGATGTATGCAGGACGAAGAGACAAGCGTCGGATAGAGAAGCGTAGGAGAGACCTTCACATTGGAGACAACGCGATACTCTGCAAGTTGTGGAAGAAACTGCAGGTTTATCAATTCGACAATAAAATTCTTGTAACGATTCACACTTGACTAAAGGAAGATACTCGGACGGAAAAAATGGCAACAACATGAAGGAGTTGTGCGACACAAGCAAAAATTGGAAGACTTGTTTCTACATCTGAGAGACGACGTCTGTTCAAATTTCGCACCAGTCGCATATCAATGACGCTAATAGCGCCGCTGTAAGGATGCAAATCAGGTTTGCTTTGAACACTCGCTGTAACAGTCGTGGGCGGTAATTGCCTTTGGACGCGATGAGATGGTATTGGTCAAGAATGCGTCTAAGACGACGAAGACGCCATTGTCAACACCTCACTGAGTTTGGACGAGGTGGTGTAATAGGGCTACTAGAAGCTGGAAGTTCCTTCTACGATACTTAAGAAACACTTCCAGGGATGTAAACACTGTACATGATTGCTGACGAGGTGGTGACGAGGATGTACCGTCGCAACATCAGACTCCGAACGACCACCGAGAGGGAAGACTGTCGCGTTCGGTGTATGGGTCTGACTCACGTTACTGCATCTGCAGTACTGCACTGGCACCACGGTGACGTAACACGGTGTTATAAATGTGCTACTTCAGGGACAGCTCCGACACTGACCACAAACCACAGCAGATTGCGACTTCAGTGGTTTCATTGTAGGGCAGTGTGGAGGTCTGCTGTGTTTTCCGAAGAAAGCTGGTTCTGTCTCAGTGCCAATGATGGCCGTGTGTTGGTCAGAAAGAGGCAGGTGTGCGCCTGCGACTAACCTGTTCACGGCCTGGATACACAGGGCTTACACCTGGAGTTATGGTCGAAGGTGCCATTTTGTCAGACGGAAGGAGCGTTCTCGTTGTTATCCCGCGCAACCTGACAGCAAATTTGTGCGTCAGTCTGGTGATCCGAACTGTTGTGCTGCCGTTAATGAACACCATTCGAGGAGATGCGGGGATGCTTTCCAACAGGATAACGCTCGCGCACGCACCGCTGTTGTATCCCAAAATGTACTGCAGGGTGTCGACGTGTTGCCTTGGGTTGCGCAGACACCAGATCTATCTATCCTATGGGACATTCTCGTTCAATTCCAGCGTCATCCACAAACAGCATTAACCGCCCCGATCTGACTCTCATACACGAAACAAACTGCGTTTTAATGCAACACGCATAGAATTCCATCCCACAAATTGATATCCGGCATCTGTACAGCAAAATGCATGTACACCTACGTGCTTCTTGCATTCAACATTGAGGCATTCACACCGGTTTTTAATGTATCAGCACTTAACATTTGCAACAGCTTATCTCGCGTTTGCCTTAACCTGGGATCTCACAATATTAGTTGCTTCAGCATGTTAGCTAGACATGTGTTTCCTAAACTTCATTACTTTATATTAATTATTTCTTGATATTGTGATTTCTTTTTCCATTAGTGTATATTTTGTACATCCATCCTCAGTCTCAGATTTATAGTGGGGCAATAGCTGATGAATATATGAAAAGTAACGGAAACACTGTCACTTGTGTGTCCGTATATACTTCAATTGGACCAGATTCGGAGCTAGTGATGTCGTATTTAGTGTGGTAAAACGCGGGTTTGGGTGTTGATCCGATTACAATTTTATCATTTTTTTGCCATGCATAACATGAGGGCTTTATATTGGTTAACAATGACGGATGGCGTCATAATGGTCTTTCATGGACTTGTTTCTTTCTGTTCTATTTCACTTTTACTGCAGGTTTCTCTCTTAATACGTTATTCAATACTTCATACGATGCTTTACTTACTCTTAATAGGGTACCTTCTACGTGAGTGTAATGACCAAAGATTACTGATGTATTTGTCATGAGCAGGGGTCGTCAACTTTTTAATTATTTTGCTAACTTTTGGGGTTACGGTTTTTACGTTTATTGCATAGTCAAGAACTCTCATTTTTTTAGCTGTACTGGAGAGAGTGTGTTGAAATTACTATATATATTTCACTGTGTCACGTACTCAATATATGCGATTGGCTCCTCTTATTGAGCAACGCACCTGTTGTTGAAGTCGTTTGGGTTTCAGAAGTAAATAAATTATTACAGAACAGAACTAATTATGGTTACTTTATGATTTCATAACCTCGCCGATATTGTGAATTTTTGCAAGTGACTTGTTTTATGCTCTGTTTATTAACATAAATTTGTTGGGTAACAGTTGCTTTTGACATTATGATCTTGTATTTATTGAACAACTAATGCTATTGTCATATTTTCTGTACATATGCACTTAATGACAGTGAATTGGACCATTTAAATAAACAGATACAGACACACGGCTGACAGTGTTTACATTTCTTCTCACAAAAGAAGATATACACTCCTGGAAATTGAAATAAGAACACCGTGAATTCATTGTCCCAGGAAGGGGAAACTTTATTGACACATTCCTGGGGTCAGATACATCACATGATCACACTGACAGAACCACAGGCACATAGACACAGGCAACAGAGCATGCACAATGTCGGCACTAGTACAGTGTATATCCACCTTTCGCAGCAATGCAGGCTGCTATTCTCCCATGGAGACGACCGTGGAGATGCTGGATGTAGTCGTGTGGAACGGCTTGCCATGCCATTTCCACCTGGCGCCTCAGTTGGACCAGCGTTCGTGCTGGACGTGCAGACCGCGTGAGACGACGCTTCATCCAGTCCCAAACATGCTCAATGGGGCACAGATCCCGAGATCTTGCTGGCCAGGGTAGTTGACTTACACCTTCTAGAGCACGTTGGGTGGCAAGGGATACATGCGGACGTGCATTGTCCTGTTGGAACAGCAAGTTCCCTTGCCGGTCTAGGAATGGTAGAACGATGGGTTCGATGACGGTTTGGATGTACCGTGCACTATTCAGTGTCCCCTCGACGATCACCAGTGGTGTACGGCCAGTGTAGGAGATCGCTCCCCACACCATGATGCCGGGTGTTGGCCCTGTGTGCCTCGGTCGTATGCAGTCCTGATTGTGGCGCTCACCTGCACGGCGCCAAACACGCATACGACCATCATTGGCACCAAGGCAGAAGCGACTCTCATCGCTGAAGACGACACGTCTCCATTCGTCCCTCCATTCACGCCTGTCGCGACACCACTGGAGGCGGGCTGCACGATGTTGGGGCGTGAGCGGAAGACGGCCTAACGGTGTGCGGGACCGTAGCCCAGCTTCATGGAGACGGTTGCGAATGGTCCTCGCCGATACCCCAGGAGCAACAGTGTCCCTAATTTGCTGGGAAGTGGCGGTGCGGTCCCCTACGGCACTGCGTAGGATCCTACGGTCTTGGCGTGCATCCGTGCGTCGCTGCGGTCCGGTCCCAGGTCGACGGGCACGTGCACCTTCCGCCGACCACTGGCGGCAACATCGATGTACTGTGGAGACCTCACGCGCCACGTGTTGAGCAATTCGGCGGTACGTCCACCCGGCCTCCCGCATGCCCACTATACGCCCTCGCTCAAAGTCCGTCAACTGCACATACGGTTCACGTCCACGCTGTCGCGGCATGCTACCAGTGTTAAAGACTGCGATGGAGCTGCGTATGCCACGGCAAACTGGCTGACACTGACGGCGGCGGTGCACAAATGCTGCGCAGCTAGCGCCATTCGACGGCCAACACCGCGGTTCCTGGTGTGTCCGCTGTGCCGTGCGTGTGATCATTGCTTGTACAGCCCTCTCGCAGTGTCCGGAGCAAGTATGGTGGGTCTGACACACCGGTGTCAATGTGTTCTTTTTTTCATTTCCAGGAGTGTAGGCTGGTAGGAGACATGCATACTTTTGCAAGCAAGATCTCCGAAAATCATCAATCATTCAAAAAAAGTCTGACACTGAAGGGTGCATAGGTAGAGAAGGACACCAGATATCGTCACAGTTCTGGTAGCAGCTTCATTTTTTTTTTTTCAGAGTGATAGTCGCTCCTCCTTTATAAAGTGAAATGACGTGTGAATCACTATGGAGCATTTGTGTGTGAACACAGCTCGGTCTGGACCACAAGCTATTTCTTACCATAGCCTTGTGTAATCTTTTTCCTCCCGCTGCCTCTCTACAGGAGCCGGCAGCGTGCTGTGTTTGCTCTCTGGTGTCTTTACTTCTTTCCCTCTCCTGCAACATTCCTTTTCCTTTCATTTCTTCTGCTGCACCTCAGCCGCCGCCGCAGGCAGCGCTGGTCTCTTGCTAATGAGTAGAAGCTGGCAAAACTTCATTTATAACTTCCGACTTGGCCAGGTTTCACTCAAAACTAATTTCATTCCGCGAAACTTCCAACCTTAATATTCGTATTTTAATTTCATCTATTACAGTTCCTAAACTGCCAACTTCTGTCCTGGATAAAACGGCAAGTTTCCCAGGAGTGTCCAGCGAAAGCAGACTTTCCGCAAATCTCTGAGGCCTTTCTGTGCTGTGTGTGCTGTGGTCTCCACCACGAACGTCCGCCATCATCCAGCAGCTCGATACCGAACTCCATTTGGGCTCGAGTGTCAGCCTTGTTTTCTACTCTTGTTCGGAAACATCCGAGGTACTTCTTTAGAGGCAAGATATCAGAATTCATTGATGAGACACCTAGTTTCTCGTTCAAAACGATGCTATACTATAATTACCTGACACTGTCAGAAGGAGAGCACCTCTTTATCTGTGTAAAAAAGCTACCAAAATAGAAGTTGTATTGCCCAGATCGCAGGTGATACATATCCTGATTACTAGTTTCAGTAAAATTATATTTCCGTCTTCAGATCATCGGCATTTATCCTAAATTAACAATAATCAACTAATCACTGAACTGTAATATCGTCGTTATGGCGTGCGGCTCGACTCACTCTGGATCAATGACGTCACAAGCTATTTGTTAAAAGACGCTACCTCAGCTCAAGGTGGTGAGTGTGTGGCAAGTGAACATAGACGCAAACTATATGAGTCGCCTCTCTAACTGTTTGTGTATTCGTTTGTCACAAATCTTAGTCACATTTAATTTTCTTGAATATATGCTTGGTATTGTTCATTTACGAGCCGAAACTAAAAGAATATACTAACCATATCTTATCATTTAATTTATTTCTGAAATATCATCATTTGCGCACTGCTGTATTGACACTCTGTTAAACAACTAGTTTCGGTCGTAAGGGGTATGTGGTCAGGTATTTTCAATACATGAAAAGACAAAAAATTAGCCACAATTAGTAATTCCAATAACAATCATAATACACAACTCATCACACTCGACCTGTTGTGTACTTACAATGTGATATCATTAATCAGATGCATGACAGATCATAACTATTAAGAATCACTATGCCGTAAACGAAAATGTTAACTCCAAATGTAATACTAGAGTATATACAGCATACAACAGGTAATATGGCGAATCGCATGTCAAGATTAGCGGCATGTGATCTTCCGTCATTAAAAAGTCGGCAAAGATGGTAGAATCTTAACCAAAGATGCTACACATAAAAAATGAATATTCTTAGAAATTACATCTCAGGTACCAATTCGACATGCAGTAACCTTCATATGATTGACCCAGTCATCAGATCAATAGGATTAAGTGAAACAATTAAGACATTGTTATACCAACAAGAAAACTGAAAGTATCATTTTATCAAGCTAAACAATTTACATACAACTTATGGCCGTATTACATCATATCATTATCTAAAATAAGATGGTCAGAAGACCGAACATACTGTCTTGTCAGGTCTGACGAATCTTTATAAACGGCTTATAAAATTTTACATTATTTTATTCTTATAAAATACGAGATACCTAATGGTGCGAAAACTGAAGACAATGATTATTCAGAAACATACATCATTACAAAAATTACAGAATCTTGTATATCCACTATGAATTTATAGCATATATTATTTATTTAAACGTAAAGTAGTGGTTATCTCAGAAAGGGAAGTGCATCTTTCCCGGCGTCAAACACCATTGAAACCTGGACCTCTAGTAGAAACAACGAGCTGAAAGATTTGAATGAGAAGTACATCCGCGAAAGTTGTGGGTGTTTCGAGCTCGTATTTACATTCATGAGTGCCCGAAATATTTGCCACGGAAGTGCAAGAGACGGTATTTATTTTTTTCCCTGTGAGGGAAACTGCTAAATAAGAAGCTATGCCCCATCACTCCAACGACCTTCTCTAATCTGCGTCGTCCTCTTGATTTTTCGTTATTTTTGAGCTACTATACCTCCAACACATACTCTCCTATCTTCATCCTTGCTTATCTTTCCTAAACATATTTGTTCTAACAAAATGTTCTAAAAGTTTCGTTTTCGTTTTTCTAAATAGTTGCAGGGTTTCTTCACTCACTGCAACACAGCTTCACTGGACCTTCTTTGTGTCCAGCTGGTACTTGTTAGCCTTCTCCATCACTTTAAATCACTTTTGTAAAACCACTCCACTAGCGCCACCAGCTCTTGCAAAAGTTGGCAGCCGTCACACAAGTTTCTGTCGTGACTATGACCTAGGCATCACTTCCTGTCGTATTTACAGGCTTAAGTAAGTTTGGCGTCTCAGTCACTGTGATTATGATCAAGCTGCTAATTGTGAGGCGGAGAAATCGAAACGCTACAGAAAAAATTCGTACAGAGACTAAAAGAAACAGATGTATTGAATAAAACCCTCAGACACAGATACATGAAGTTCACTAGATCAGTTGATGTGGCAACACTGAAAGGAGTGCTAAGTTGTGCTTCAACTGTTCAACTTATGCGGGATACTGGACCAGCTGCCACAGTTCGGTCAGCAGCAGCCAATCACACACACAGAGTCTGAGATAAACGACAAAATGAAGGCGAGCAAAAGGGAGAGATGATGTTACGCTCACAATAAAACTTTTATCATTACCGAGTGGCAGCTTGGATGACTCCAAGCTTCTGATGCGGTTCCACTTTCTAGCTGTGATCGAAACATTTCTAAATCACGTCGTCACAAAGAGTGAGCGACATGATTAATACATAATTCCGGAATGAAATTTTCAACTGATATGAAACTTCCTGGCAGTGTTGTTCGTTAAGTTCCTCCAGAGTTCCAGAGGATGGCTGTGTGAAAACTACAAGGCGTACATACAATAACACATAACATCAGCCCGCTCTAGAAATCTATTCACTGGGTTGCCCATATGCAGATGCCGCAATACAAAGCAGGTAACTCGTGTACGTGTTGTAACATGCCTGACCCTGTTACGAATCTAAATTGGAAAGTTGCGCTATTCATGGACATGTTTTTCTGTATGTATTGTAATATTCGCACACTCGTCTTCTTAAACCCTAGAGGTATTCAGAAATAACCCTGTGTAAAGGTACTGGGCTTCCAAGCGAGGGAGTTCGTATATTTCATTTAACTCATTGGGGTGGACAGCCGAGAGATTTATGTCATTTCAGCTTGCCGAGAAAGAAAACGAGATCATAACCAGCAACAAGACGCTCAAAATGCTTTGTTCCAGCACTCAGGAACACTGCTACAATACGGCGCCTAAATTGCTGGTCCATGTGTTGCAGGGGACGACTGTACCTGCCGTGGAAGTGCGTGTTGACTTCTTCACTGCTGTCCAACCCACAGCTCGCTTTGAGTACTTTTTAAATCCTCCACCACTAAAGAACTCAGTCGACAAACCAAAGTGCCAGAGCTAACATAACTGTCAAAAGTAGATTACAATTTCAGAAAGCTCTCCATTGTCTTTAGTCTAAGTAATTCTAAAATTTTGTCGCCATACACTGACGGTATGCCATCATGCTTTTGTAGGCCTTCAATGTTGACCAGCTTTTACAACCAGACAGGAACAAAATTTGGGTGAACGTCTTGACAAATTGTTTTTCCTTTTCTGTACTAAACGACTTGATCACTTTCTCTGATTGTAAGCGTATTTTTCAATTATCAGCCTTTTATTACTTAAATGTCCGCCCCCTGTAGCTGAGTGTTCAGCGCGACAGAATGTCAGTCCTAAGGGCCTGGGTTCGATTGCCGGCTGCGTCGGAGATTTTCTCCGCTCAGGCACCTGGGTGTTGTGTTGTCCTAATCTTTATCATTTCATCCCCATCGACGCGTAAGTCACCGAAGTGGCGTCAAATCGAAAGACGTACACCCGGCGAACGGTCTACCCGACGGGAGGCCCTAGTCACACGACATTTACATTTATTACTTAAATTCCAACGGTAATAAAGCTGCATGAATCACAAATACAACCATAAGGTGTAGACATCAGATAAACACATTTGTAGGTGTCGACTCTACACAAAAACAAACATACTACGAGTAAGAAGGTGGAAATGTGTGGGTACAGTCTGTGTGCAGTGGTGACACGATGTCTTAGTCTTGTGCATGGAAAGGACCCACAAGAAGAGCAGTAAAGGTATATGTGAGAGACACAAGCAAACACAAAGTGCGCGTAATAAAACGCGCACGTTAAGCGAGAATGTGCCGGGATTAACGATGTTTGTAGCTTAGAACTAGAGTGGCACTTTATGTAAATTAAAAATACTGCATTTAATTGAGAATGCATTCATACTTTAGGCGACTGAAGACGTCGCAATAAATGAAGGCGAAATGTGTCTCCCTTTATTCAGTAGCACATAAATAGACATAATCAAAAAATTATTACACGCTGGAAGCTGGTGGGCTTCGGTTGATAGTGTTTACTAAATATCGTACTAGTAACATAAAGCGTTTAGAGCTCAAATCTCAGGATATAGGCATGGAATGTGCCAGCCAGTCAGAAGCTGACATAAAAACCGCCCATGCTGCCGTCAGAAACAAACTGGAGCACCCAGCAACACTCTAAAAATATGAATGTGTAACTTCTGAAAGCCCCATTTGAAGATTTGTTTCAAAAGGCACGAAATTTAGTAAATCTAAATCAATAGTATTTCGTAAGTTTTGATGTCGGATGTCCCCCATGCAGGAAAAAAGATCAGGAGCGTCTAGAATAGCCTTGGTACCTGCCACACGTTCGCGGTATTAGGGAAACTGGAAGTTGCCATTTGTTCGTGCCTTGTACCCGCGTCCCTGCATTACCTGCGAACAGAAGGAAGGAAGCAGACAGAAGCTGATCCGTTTGGTTTACCTTTCGTAGACGCTGAAGTTCTCCTGGTCCAGTCAGCTGCGGGCCTTGGTCAACTGAGAGCGGCTTTTACTACACAGATCTCTTCCCCCCCCCCTTTCCCCCTCTAATCCCCACGTCTCCTCATTCCCCTTTTTCTCCACCTCCCCCTCCCCTACCCGTCAGGACACCCTACATCCAACTGGCGCGTGTTCTGCTAATTGCACGCCTCTGCGGCCTGCTTTTGTTTTTTTGCGTTTCTGGCGAGCTCGCAGGGATCGGCTGCCGTGACACAAACACGCAGCCTAGGCGGCTGCCACGAGCGAAGGGAAGCAACCAGCGGCTCTACTCACCACCTTCCGTCTCTGCCAGACTCCGGTCCCGACTACAGAACCATAAGTACTAGTTTTCCAGCCCCAAACACTGTTTGCCCCTACTTCTTATTGCTCCACCGTCCCACGTCTCAATCGTGGCACAGTACCCCATTCTTCAACTAACACAGAAAATTTGCCTGGATCGCAATGTGCTAATTACTCCTTGTCAAGTGTGTCAGTCATAGAAGTTATTAGAGGTACATAACGAGAAGGGTAACATGCATGGAACAGCTCAGTGCCAGCTAATACGGCATTCAGCGACACTGCAGAGCGTACCAGTACCTGCTGATGGATATAAATTCGACAGCAAACGCCAGCTTGTACATTCATCCAACCGTGTTTAGCAGTCCCGACAATGTCGCTCGGACAAGCTTGGATGTGCGAGGGTTATTCGGAAAGTAAGAAACGATCGGTCGCGAAATGGAAACCCACAGTGAAAATTCGACGAAGTTTTGCGCAGGTGTGTTGGGCAGTGTCTCTAGAATGCCCGTCTATCGCGTTACGTCGTTCCTTTTAGTTCTGAGCACACAGGGAGCACATAAAGATACCTAGAACAATAGTGTCTCCCTCTGAGTACCAGGGCCTGGTGAGAAATTTCGCCTGAAGCTATGCATCCAACATTACATGACTGTCGTGGGTTTTCTTCTTCAAGATAATTCTCAGCCGCATTCTGCAGGGGGAATGAAGATGCTCCTGCATCGTTTTCAATGGGAAATGTTTGACTATTCACAATACAGCCCGTAGTTGTCTCCCTCTGGGTTTCATCTCTGCTCACATGAACCGCTTTATATGAAGACAACGTTTTGGCACAGACAACGAGCTGTAGGCCAGAGTAGAGAATTGGCGAAAAGCACTGGCGGCTGCCTTCTATAACGAGGGTATTGGAAAGCTGGTACAACACTACGACAAACGTCTAAGTCGGATCTGCGACCATGGAGATAAGTAGCTAAAATTTGAAGCTAACCGTTGCAAATAAAATAGTTTTGATTTTCGCTGTGGTTTCCATTTCGTAACCTATCGTGCCTTACTTTCCGAACAGCCCTCGTATTCCACGGCGTGTAACGACCTAAGCGCTTCGCTTGTGGTTTTTCAGCGTAAAAACTCACATTGCATGATCTAGAGGCAGCCGATGGTTCAGAGCCGCTCTCCCATAATTTTTTCTTTGCAGACTTAGCAAATTTACGATTTTGCACGTAGATTTAGTAAAATTGAAGCACTGATGAAACAATATTACCTAAATGAACAAAAAACAACCACCGTCCGAACAGAACTTAATTGCCCGACGGTACCGACCGGTCGCCGTGTCATCCTCAGCCCTTAGGCGTCACCGGATGTGGATATGGAGGGGCATGTCGTCAGCACACCTCTCACCCGGCCGCTTATTCTCACTGAGGTAGCTCCCCCACAAGGGCTGAGTGCACCCCACTTGCTAACAGCTGTCAGCAGACCCGGATGGTGACCCATCAAACTGCTAGCCAAGCCGGGGGCACACTTAACTTCGGTGATCTTATGGGAATCGGTGTTACCACTGCTGCAAGGCAGTGGGCCACCTAAATGAACCACGCTGATACAAAGTGTTTCTCACAACTAGTTAAATGTGTCATTGCAGCAAATAAATTGCAAGTTGTACATACATTCTAAAACAATTTAAAGCAAAATAAAATCTATATGCCGTTGCTTATGTCAACTACTGTTCATTGATTTTAGTACGATTCTCGTCCCCCTCCACCCTAATTTCACCCGGGTGATACAAAGTACTTACAGACAGAAGATTACTGTAAAGTATATACTAATGTACTCAAACCTTCCTCGATAATCAATCTGCCTATTACTGAAAACCATATCAAAATACCCACGGTAGTTCGTGAGACTAGCGTTCACATGCAGACAGAAAAACGGGGAAGGGAGTTTGATTTATAATATGTGTAGGTATAAAAAGAGATTCTGTTTATTCCTCACAAATGATAAATACTGCATAAATTAGAAATGAAAGAAAAGTGGCTACATCTGGGACTTGAGAAAATACTCGTTTCCAGCATATCGATGCTCTGAAAAAATCAATCTTACTGTGTCACTCAAGTCATGCTTAGCAGCTGTGTGGTATTTGAAAAGAGAGCTAAATTTGACAGTCTGCGTTCCCCTTACTCGACTTTAAGTAGTTCTTTATCATATTTAATTTTTTGAAACCGCATTTACAAGACGCTACACTCACTGGCACTGTGATAAATATGCGTAAATCTGTCTCATTACTCTTTTAACTCTTGACCCACACTTTGAAAAAAAATTGGAAACCGTGTCAATGATCTTCATTAACTAGTTCCACTGTATGAATATCTCTGGCACCAAAATCAGTTGCACATTTTTCACCATATTATACAGAGCTTTCAGTTAAGGCATTTCTTGATAGGAAATAGATTAAATGGTGCGATTTATGTGAGGTCTGTTTCCATTTTACTTATTATTGTATCATACACTCTAGCTCAAACAGTCTCGCTCCAGCCCTCACTCGACAAAAACTGGCAACATTCGGAAGTCTTATTTGCATCACCATCCGTTCCTCGGTCTCTCAGGTTCTACAATATCGTAGCGAAGAATCAGCAAGAGCTGCAACGCTGAACACTAGCGAGCCCTGTGAACGAAGTTCCGTTTTGTTATACACAGGCCACGTTAGCGACAGACGTCCGTCAGGTGGTGGTCGTTTCTTTGTGATCCTTCTTGGACGAAACGCCACTGTAGAGATGACATTGTGGCAACAGCGCGCGTTTACAGTCTCGAGCCGACAGAAAGGCTTCTTCTCACACGCAGAAGATTCGAATGCGAGAGGAAGAGCGATACAACTACCTCTCCCAGTTAATTATCAATCTCTAGTAATTTTTTCGGGTCATTATTGTGCCACCCTCTGTGCGTGCGCCCTTCGAGGAAGCCTCTCTCTCCACCCCTCGGCACGGCCCTGCTTTGGTCCCAACAACTTCATCATTCTGTAGCGTCGTTGAAAGGTGTACTTATGTACGTATCTGATAATCCTTGTTAAATACTTACGTAGTTTGTAAGCCTAGGGACCGATGACATCAAGCAGTTTGTTCCCACAGGAACTTGCCACAAAAATTTCCAGAAATCATATTAACCCATTCTTCTGTCACTTCTTGGAGGAAAAATTTCATACCTAAGATTGAAAGATTGAAAGACCAATGCGCAGTAATATTTATTACGAACCGGTTTGCAAATTATTAAACCGTCATCAGGTGACAAAATGCCATGCCGGTGCTTACTTATCCTTGTGGTCTCTGGCTGCTCGTTTGATGATGCGCACTCACGAAATTCTGTTGTATAAAAAAGAAAAAAGGTCAACGTATATCCATCGCTCAGTAAACCATTACTGCCTCTAGGTTTACCAACTCAAAAGCGACTGAAGACGATCACAAGACTGCAGCTATGCAATACGGGAACAAATATCGTAATTACTTGTTTCTGTTCCTCGTCCAAATATTTGATATTTACAGTCATTCAAACTTCCTTGCAGATTACAACTTTGTGTCGGTCGAGACTCGATCTCCGGACCTGCTCTGGTAGAGCATCTGGCCACTGAAGGGAAAGATTCCAAGTTCGAGTCTCTGTCCAGTACACAGTTTTAATCTGCCAAGAAGTTTCATATCAGCCACACACCGCTGCAGCGAGAAAATTTCTTTCATTTGCAATCATTGTTTGTGGCCGTCTAAGTGTTTGTCTAAAGGTAGGAAAAAATGTACGCTGGACGTAGAATTGAAACTCGGTAGTTTCCTACAGCAACAAATCACGGATAAAACACAAATTTCGAATGCAAATTGCCACCCACACGTTTGCCGAGGAATAATTCATTACTAATTCTTTCTCCAATAATGGAATACGTAAGCATAGACGCGTTGCGTTTTGTACGACCTGACTCGGCTGCAAATATTTGTATACGGTGCAGTTAATCACCGCCCCAGCTGGCTGCGAGTTGATTAATTCGCGGCGCCTGCCGCCCGGGCTCCCAGCCGCACGCGCACCACAAATGCAGGAAGTGTTGCCTAAGCTGCAGGGGAACACAGCAGCCCGCGGTAAATGGCTATTGTAACAGAAGAGCAGAGGAGAGCAGATCGATATATCGCCGGCACTGCGCCCGCGCACAAAGGCCGCCGCCGTCAGACGTCTGCCGTTGTGATTCTGCTGCGCTTCTTCCTGCCGCTCCACATCACACGGGCAGCAATCTCTCTCCACTAGCCACAGGGGCTTCCGACTGTGAAGCGGGGATGAAGGCACTCTTTCATTTGGATACACCTCGCAGGAAAAATTGTCGTACAGCGCCTAGTGAATTATACTTCTCCCTTCGCCCTGCTCTTGGCAGGAAATTGTCGACCGCCTCTACAGCCAACTGTTCTTATTAGAATTGCAGTACCTGGGGTGATTCTGCGACCATGAAATTTTTCTTCTTATTAGAATTGCAGTACCTGGGGTGATTCTGCGACCATGAAATTTTTCTTCTTATTAGAATTGCAGCACCTGGGGTGATTCTGCGACCGTGAAATTTTTCTTCTTATTAGAATTGCAATACCTGGGGTGATTCTGCGACCATGAAATTTTTCTTCTTATTAGAATTGCAGTACCTGGGGTGATTCTGCGACCATGAAATTTTTCTTCTTATTAGAATTGCAGTACCTGGGGTGATTCTGCGACCATGAAATTTTTCTTCTTATTAGAATTGCAGTACCTGGGGTGATTCTGCGACCATGAAATTTTTCTTCTTATTAGAATTGCAGTACCTGGGGTGATTCTGCGACCATGAAATTTTTCTTCTTATTAGAATTGCAGTACCTGGGGTGATTCTGCGACCGTGAAATTTTTCTTCTTATTAGAATTGCAGTACCTGGGGTAATTCTGCGACCATGAAATTTTTCTTCTTATTAGAATTGCAGTACCTGGGGTGATTCTGCGACCATGAAATTTTTCTTCTTATTAGAATTGCAATACCTGGGGTGATTCTGCGACCATGAAATTTTTCTTCTTATTAGAATTGCAGTACCTGGGGTGATTCTGCGACCATGAAATTTTTCTTCTTATTAGAATTGCAGTACCTGGGGTGATTCTGCTACCATGAAATTTTTCTGCCAAGGAGACCTTATGAAATGGCTCTCGTTTATTTTTTCAAACTTACGCCATTTGAAGGCGAGACATCAATTTACCAAAATAGGAAGATGCATTTCTTAGAAGCACTCCAAAAACCGACTTGGAACATTTGAGGAGCATCGTTTCAAAAGGTGTAAAATGCAGCCGAGGTAAAAATATAGTTTGATGAGTTTTCATCACAACTGTGGTAGGCTCTTTGACGTTGGTGATTCAGATCGGGTAATTTCGTATTTTTTCTCATAGTAATTTAGTATTGAACAACATGAATCGGATAAAATCGTATTATGTACACCGCAGACGAAGGTTCAAAATGTATTACGTTTAGCGAGAGCGTGTCCCAGCGATGCAAATAGATGATATTCGGACGGAGCCAAGTCTTGAGAATAAGCCACATGCCCTACTATTTCCCAACAGAACGGCTCTATTGTTTCCCTGACACGTTTTGCTGTGTGTGATGGAGCGTTATCGTGGAGCAATATGACTTTGTGTTGCCTTCTTTTCCAGATTCCGGTATTTTTTCAAGAAATGCTCGATTTAAGTCGATTATTTACTGTTGGTAACGATCAGTGTTAACTGTTTCGCCAGGTTTTAGCAGCTCATAGTAGATGACAACGTTCTGATCCCACCAAACACGGAGCATTGTCTTCTTTCCGAAGCGATTTGGTCTTGTTGCGGATGTGGATAGTTTGCCTGCATTCACCAATCATTTACGATGCTTAGGGTTCTCAAAATACATCCATTTTTCATCACCTATCACTATTCGATGTAGAAACTACTTTAATTTCTATCTGGCGAGCAGGATTGCACATGTAGTCTTTCTATTTGCTTGCTGTCAGTTCATGCGGAACCAATTTTCCCACTTCTTGCACCTTTCCCTTAGCTTTCAACCGAAGATAAACGGCATTCTGCGTCACATTCAATTGTTCCGCCAGTTCCTGTTGAGTCTGAGTGTCATCTGCATAGAATAAGGCCTGCAATTCGTTGTCTTCGAACTTTTTCAGTGGTTTCCCGCGCTCGTCGTTTCTCACATCAAAATTGTTGTGAATTGGCAGGACCCAATTCACGGGGTTTGGAGGAAGCCGAAAGGCACGCGTTTAAGTTCACGCAGGCTAGCGTGAGGTCTGGAAAATGACAAGGAAATTAGAACTTAGAAAAACGGACGCAGATGGTGAAATACTTAACTTTAATCCATAATTGGTGAACATCGGTCTCACTGTAGATGCATCCCAAGATAAATAACAAATGATAATGGCGCCTTGCTAGGTCGTAGCAATTGACGTAGCTGAAGGCTATGCTAACTATCTCGGCAAATGAGAGCGTAATTTGTCAGTGATCCATTGCTAGCAAAGTCGGCTGTACAACTGGGGCGAGAGCTAGGAAGTCTCTGTAGACCTGCCGTGTGGCGGCGCTCGGTCTGCAATCACTGACAGTGGCGACACGCGGGTCCGACGTATACTAACGGACCGCGGCCGATTTAAAGGCTACCACCTAGCAAGTGTGGTGTCTGGCGGTGACACCACAAAAATCACCACTTTTGAATTTTTCGAACCACTCGAAACACTGTGTTTTCCCAAGAGCATGTTCGCTGAAAGCTTCGGCAAGCTTTCGATGCGATTCTGCAGCAGTTTTCTTCAAACGATAACAGAAAACCAATGCTGTCCGCAAATCGTAGTTCGTAGGGACAAAACTCGACATATTCACGGGTTTGAAACAGATACCGATGTGTGGGACATGGGTAACTGTGTGTTGACGTTCGTCGTAAGCCGTTACAGGAAGCAGATGGCGCTGCAGACGCGGTCTCACTGACCCTACACTGACGGCTAGCACCATCTCTAGGGAAATTCCGGTTTCATACTTCTACACTTGGTAAATGATTCGGCGACTGGGTAGGCAACAATCTGCGGCTGTTTGTTGATGATGCTGTGGTGTACTGTAAGATGTTGAAGTTGAGTGACTGTAAAAAGATACAAGATAGACTAAGTTTCTAGTTGTGTGATGAATGGCAGCTAACTCTGAATGAGCGTTAATGCGGATGAATAGGAAAAACAAAACCACAATATTCCGATGCAGCATTAGTAGTGTGCTGTTTGATACAGTCACGTTGTTTAAATATCTGGGCATAACGCTGCAAAGCGATATGTAATGAACCGAGCACGCGAGGATTGTGGCAGGAAAGGCGAATGGTCGAGAATACTAGGGAAGTGGTTCATCTATGAAGGAGATCGCGTATAGAACGCTAGTGAGACCTGTTATTGAGTACTACTCGAGTGTTTGGGATCCGTACCAGGTCGGATTAAAGGAAGATATCGGAGCAATTCTGAGGCGCGCTGAAATATTTGTCACTGGTAGGTTCGAACAACACGCAACTGTTACGGAGATTTTTTTGGAAACGCAAGGGGGAGTTCCTGAAGGGAAGCCGGCGTTCTTCTCGAGGAACACTATCGAGAAAATTTAGAGACCCGAAATTTGAAGATGACTGCAGAACGATTCTGTTGCCTCCAGCATACATTTTGCGTAAGGAGAGCGAAGATAAGATACGAGAAATTATGGCTCACATGGAAGCATATACGAGGGGCGTTCAGAAAGTAAGCTCCGATCGGTCGCGAAATGGAAACGACTATGAAAATCCGATAAAGCTTTGCACAGATGTGTTGGGTAGTGTCTCTAGTATAACCCCAGTTAGCATCACGTCGCTCTTCTCATTTCTGAGCTCGCAGTGAGTGCGTAAAGACGTCTAGAAAATAGTGTCTGCCGCCAAGTACGAGGGCCTGGTGAGAAATTTCGCCTGAAGCTATGCAGCTAACATTACATAACTGTCGTGCTGTTTCTTCTTCAAGACAATTCTCAGCCGCATTCTGCAGGGGCAATGAAGATGCTCCTGCATCGTTTTCAAATGGAAATGTGAGATTACCCACAATACAGTCCGCAATTGTCTCCCCCTGAGTTTCATCTCTGGTCACATGAACCGCTGTCTTTGAAGACAACATTTTGACACAGACAACGGGGTGTAGGCCAGCGTGGAGAATTGGCGGAAAGCACTGCCGGCTGGCTTCTATGATGAGGCTATTGAAAAGTTGGTACAACGCTATGACAAAAGTCTAAGTCAGAACGGCGACTACGTAGAGAAGTAGCTGAAAGGTGTAGCTAATTGTTACAAGTAAAACATTTCTGATGTTCACTGTGGTTTCAATTTGGCAATCAATCGGAGCTTACTTTCTGAACAGGCCTCGTAGATAATCGTTTTTCCCTCGCTGTTTTAGCGAGAGGAACAGAAAAGGAAATGACTAGTAGTGGTATGAGGTATCCCCCGCCACGTGCCATAATATGGATTGCCGAGCATCGATGTAGATGTAGACGTAGATGCAGCGCAAGACATGACAGAACAGGACGGAACAGGACACTTCACTCTCTCTCTCTCCCTCTCTCTCTCTCTCTCTCTCTCTCTCTCTCTCTCTCTCTCTCTCTCTCTCATACACACACACACAAGCACACACACTCACACACACACATACGTGGTACCCGCACTAGGCCGCGACATGGTGGAGAGAAACTGCTATGAAGCTGCGCGTTTTCTGCTGGTCGCAGGCACGCTGACGCCCTGACGCTCTAAGCCGCGGCTTTCCTCGCACACGCGCGCGTCGTAAAAGACATGCTTTCTGCACTCAGACGCGTCTGTAGCAGCTGGCGCGCTGCAAAACACCGCACGTTTATGCGAATCTCCGTCTCCCTTTGAGACAGCTTTACTCTGTCCGCCTAGCAGCGCTGGAGTTGGGCTGGCGAGTGTGACATCCGACCTGGTAACACCGTAACAGAGGAGGCTAATTTAGAGATGTCCTCACAATAAAAGAGAACTAGGGCGTTAGAAACCCCAGAAAGACGTAATTAAGAAAGCATTATGCTTGCATCATCAGTCTGTCGTCTGCTTTAATGTTGTCCTCCGTCATTTACAGTTTCCTGCTAATCCTTTTATCTCTGTGTTACTACGGCGCGCAACATACTCTACAATTACTTTTGCATATTCTAGTCTTTCTATGGCAGAGCTATATTCCCTCATTCCTCTATTCAACCTTCCAGTGCCAGGACAACTACGCCAGGATGACGTATCAGACGTCCCACTGACCTTGTCGCTTCCTCTGGTATCGCTCTTCAGTGTCTTATATATTCTCTTTAGTGCTACTTCATCTCGTACTTTAACTGAAAAGTAAATGTTTAACATTCTTCAGTAGTATCTCTTTTCAGGTCCTTCTTTTCCGCCTCTCGAACGACAGGTGTTTCATTTTGTAACAATCTTGATCTCATTATTCTCGACTGCTAAATTTATTCAAATTTCAGCTGTAATTGCAGTTTCCTCTAAAATAACGAGCTTGCTACAATGTATTGAAAGATATTCAAGCACAAGAAACGCAACATACTTTTATTTAACATCTGAATCGATGCTTCCAATGATTATTGATTGTAGTGATTGTGCTAGACCGCTGGATTTTTTCTTTTTATGAAGTAATTTTGGTTTCCACCTTTTATCGATATATTAATTTTTTACAAGTTACTACATTCCTTAACAAAATACCCAACACAAAGACCATGAACTTGTCCTCACACTGCCTCTGCTTGCACTCAACCTCTCACACTGCTTCCGATAGTACAACTCCCGCCAAAACCCTCTACACATTCTAGCACTATACAAAGACATTAACTTACAGAGATAATGAAATACAAATATTTTCATGAATTAACATAAAATCACACTTTTTGTCGCAAGTGTTTCGTATATTCATTACCATAATTTAAACTGATAGAAATTAATTTCTTGAGAATGAAATAATTATTTGAAACCTTTTAATTTTATACTTTGTTGGCAGAAAATAAATAAAAATGTTGACATTGTATTTTTGATGTGACAAGATAACCATTATAATTGTTTTTAACAAATCGTTACTTCAAAAGTTAATCTATATTGATTTGTGTGAACTTTGAGTACAAAACAAATAAACTGAAAATCGATACTACGGCACACCATTAAATGAAGAGACCGATACCCGACGAAACGAATTCCAACAGCTCAAAAAACATTGCTGCTTTCCAGTAATGCTGTGTTCTAGACGTACGCTTTTTCTAAAAAAAAGTCTTCGTTTTTTCTAGTGTACATCTCATTGCTTCCTTGTTACGAACAACCTCTGTAGCTTTTCTGCCTAGCCAGACGAATTCTTTCATGTGTACAACTATTCTGCTGTTCCGCATTTTAATGTTAAGTCATTATTTTCCTTTCTAGTGTTCTTCACAATCTTCATCTTTCTCTTTCTGTGCAAATAATGTAGCCCATTGTCTTTAACAGGTCTTCGAACTCTTTCTTACAAAGCATCATGTGCATATATAGAGATTAAAAATTTTTTGGAACATTGTTTCTATTTCTTTATTTATAGATGATCGGTTTCGATCTTCTAGGAAATCGTCTTCAGATTTTACATTCCTTGATGTCCGTAGGAACCTTTGGCTTGGAGCAGGTCCATCTGCCCAGAAGTGTTCTCCATGCCTGCACAGACGAACCTGCTCCAAACCAACGGTTTCTACGGCCATCAAGGAATATAAGATCTGAAATGATTTCCTAGAAGATCGAAACCAGTCATCTAAAAATAAAAATCTCAAACGCAGTCATGACTGTCTGCATTGAAATAAATTTAAAAAAAATACTGTGGGTAATCAAAATAGAAGGAAAATTCTGATATACTTGAGAGGTGGCATGAGCCCCCTCTCATATTTCTATCTTACGATTCTCCTCTCTAGTTGCATGCAGTGGAGGGTTGCTTTTCCTTAACACGCGTACTTCCCACGCAGCGTCTCTCGTCACCCGGGTGGGCCGGTGACAGGCGGGCTCTGTGGAACTGGAGAGAGTTAAGCCGACGTGTGTGAGGCAGTCGAGTGAATGCTTTTCAGACGCCGACATTGTCAAGAGACACGCCCGCTGGGGTGTGAAGTAGCGGCTGGGCTAGAGGTTCCGTTACTTCAGAGAAACTTTGCGAAAACACTTTCTGGCGGGCTACCAGCGAGGCGTGGGAATGAATTGTGTACCCACGCAGTTGTGGCGGGAAAATTCCCGCACTTTCTGCAAAATCAGCACAGAAATTGGCGCCAAGAATCTCCATTGGTGGAATGGTAGTGCTCCGGCAATGGAGTGGAATTTCCGCCGGTTTTCGAGTTGCTGATTGGAACGTAACCACGGCCACTGTCGTGGGGGCGGGAATGTTCGGTGTTCGGCCTGTACGGGTGCTCTGGGTAGTCGGCAGTCGCCTTTCGGTCGAGGACGTGGGAGCAACCAGCCCTCGCCTGCGGTACGCCAGATC
This sequence comes from Schistocerca nitens, assembly GCF_023898315.1. Lineage (NCBI taxonomy): Eukaryota > Metazoa > Arthropoda > Insecta > Orthoptera > Acrididae > Schistocerca > Schistocerca nitens. The sequence goes on from NC_064614.1 coordinate 3,109,291, forward strand.
GTGTTCTGGGAGATAAGAAGACTGTTGGTAATGTACGTCCGCAGCACCGGCAGATAGGGATTTTCCTAGGTGATAATCAGAGCTCAGCAGAGCGCGCCTGTTCATCCTTTTCTAACTTTGTTCAGTTTCGAGTAGCAGCAATTACTATTGGGTTAGCTGTGTGTCTCTCTTGAGATTTGAGTGGAAAGGAATTGGCTCCACATACCACTTCGTCTTAAACCTCACGATCTAAGTTAGGGACAACTTCACCTTTACTGTGTTTGTATGAATCTCCAATTTTAGCCAATTTGATGTTTTATATTTCCTGTGTCTCTTTTACTATTCTGCGTTTAATCTTAATAAATCATATTGTTATTTTGGACAGAACTTTCTTTCTGTTAATCAATAGAGCAACCCTATCATTCCTCACTATGCTAATGAAACCTTTGTTTATTTAACTTATTTATCAAATTAAATTATTGCAGGTGCCAAACTCTCTTCTACTCCACTAGCAGGGTTGATTAGAGTCAGTTCGCGTATTTGTTTTATCCTTGTGCAACAGCAAAAGTCGGAGTTAGAATAGGGGGGGCTTAGAGCATGATTTACACATGTGGATTCTAGTAGAATTTAGTGATAAATACACTACTAGCCCCGGCACCTCGCATAAAATGGCGACCCTTAGCCTCGGATCTTTCCTGCGAATCTTCTGATAAGCAAGCAGTAATATTAGTAGGGACACTCAGAATTTTTTTGCTTAATTAATACGCAAGTTTTTTTCTGGTAGTTCCGCGTTTAGTTTTTAAGTAGCGGCGCATGTTTACTGTTTTTGTTTTCAGCGTATATATTTGTTTGTGTGTTCATTGTTTTATATGTTTCTTTGATGTGGTGTCCGTACCACTTCACACTTTGTCGAATTTGTGTGCGGTTTCTGTACCACAACAAATCGTGCGTATAATTACAGCGTTGGAGCGGCGTTGTTGAAATTTTATGTTTATGTGTAAAAATATATGGAGTAGATTAATTTTATTGTGCATTTTAGATAAATTTGTTTTTCATGAATGATAACGAGAAGTAAGGCACGACTATTATCGAGCGCAGCTAAAATAAAAGAGGATAGCATAATGGATAAGGGGCAGCTTACTGATGGGAATAGGTTCGGAGATGACATGGGCACATTTTTAGCAGGGCAGGACGCCAGGGTCATTGATGAGGAAGGTGATTTGGACGCGATCTCAGAGCAGCGTTGCGGCCGTGATTATGATAGTGAAGTAGAGGATGAAACAGAGACAGGCACACAGGTCGAGACGGTAGCAGAAATTTATAATCAAACGAACGAGAGCAGACAGGGGCTAGCTCGGCCACGTCAGAGCTCTAGCGCCCAGGTGTCCAGAGTTACATCTCCCACGTTTGAAGAGGATCAAAAAGATGACGTAAACCCAATACTGAGCTTCCTACGATCCATGAAAGAAGAAGATGAGAAACAGCGTAAGAAGGACACTCAGACTATAATTTCGCATATAGGGGAAATTCGTGGGGAATTATTAACAATAAAGAAAGAATGTGGAGAAGCAAAACAAATGTCAATGGTAGCACAAAAAGTAGCAGGCCTAGCCAAAACTGCAGCAACAGAGGCAATGAAAATCGCAAGAGTAACTCTTAAACTCGCAGGGCGCTTGCGACGTGCGACACAAGTCCACTCGAAATCCCTAGCGGCCTTAAAGACTCAAGGTAATATTGCGGTTACGAACATCACGAAACGAATGAAAGAAGTAGAGAGTCGGATAGCAAAACTAGAGCGAAATGGGCACACGAGCACTGCGCGTTCGGATACCAATGATGGAGCACACAGGATTGTGTCTCCGAGGAAAAGCCCGCCGTGCTCTAGCCCAGTGACAGCGTGCGGAACAAACAATGCACACGCAGAAACAGCGAGTAATAGCTCCAATAATTGCAGCCCACTTAGAAGAGTGAATGCTGAATGCCACTTCCACTGTGATACAGACGTAGCACATCACAGTTATCAGCAAGATAGATCAGGACACTCCGCAGACGTGCAAGTATCGGAAACGTCTGACAACACCAGTGCGAGGATCGGACAGAATTTTGATCACAATCACTTCCTGTCGATACTCAAATTCCAGAAGTTCAAAGATAATGGAGGGTCGATGCATCCGAAGAGCTGGGTGATGCAATTTACTAATTCATTACCGTCGTCATGGCCAACCCAGGCCAAATTAGAATTCATGTGTGGACACATCGAAGGCCAAGCCGCGGAAAAGATGCGGGGCGTGGCAGCGACGTGTCGGACTTATCAGGAATTTGTTGGTGCATTCCTGCGGACCTACTGGTCAAAGGAAACGCAAGACAGGATTAAAGAGGAAATAATATTTTGTCCTGAACTGGAAGTGTCCGGGCATAAGAGCGCAACCAAATTTTTTGATGACTTACTCAAGAAGAATCAGTTTTTAGATAGTCCATACAGCAACGGAGAAATTATTAAATTTTGCTTTTCGAAATTGCCAGTTAGGTATCAACAGACACTTGTCGGGAAGTGTGGATCTGACATAGATGCATTCAAGAGTCTACTGCGCGAACTCGAAGTAGTCTTCGATAAACAAGACGCAAAGGACAGGAAGAAGGCGCAAAATAACAAATACCACGGGCCAGCAAGGGAAGACGACAACAGATCGCATAATCGCACTGGTCAGTTAGGAAACCAGGGTTACCGAGATCAAGGTTACGCTATTCAAGGTTATGGAAACCAGAGACACGGAAACCAGAACGTCAGGGAACAGGGTCAATCCAGACAAGCAATCTGGGACAGGAGGAATGACGAACGGCAAAGCGACCGTAATTGGAGGGAGCGAAATCAAGGACAACAGGAGAACCAGGAGATTGAAATTAGACCTCCAAATCCTAATGCACGTCAGAGGAGGGGGAGTCTAAGAAGGGATTGACGCTAGTCCATAGGACTCCACCACTTCTCTCACATAAAGGAGTTCGTAGAATAGTAGTAGTGTAAGAAATGTACATAGTAGAATAGGCAAAGATATGAACCTTTTTTCGGGGAACAATAATCGTTACATTAATAGATTAAGATTGCTAAAGTATTAACACGCTGCGTTGTCTTGCATAAGAATTTACTGCTGCTATCCTCTTTTTGTTTATGTTCGCGATCTCCAATGTCGATGGAGTAGGAGACACTACCTTTTCATGAGCAATGTTTTTGTCCTTTCCTATCTGGTGTCCATGTTGAGGGATAAGGATGAGTGACGAGACGTCGCACAAACGGGCGCATACAAGAACGTGCTCTTAGAAGCGTTCTGAGAGGTCGTGATACGCTCCATAGCGGCCACAACCAGTTCGTGAGACGTTCATACCAATGCTTGCAGGCACGCGTCAGTGCACTGCACGATTGTGGTATATTGCGCGATTTCGAGGGTGAATATGGGCAGTATAGTTTTTGCAGAGCTGCGCCGGTATCGTTGTCTTGCAAGTCGGGGTGAACCTGTGAGCATTTGACTCTAATGGTGCCCTAGACGAGAGAAATGAGGGCATAAAAGCCTACCATGCTAATGTGCTGGTTGGGGATTTAGCGTGCTGCTCGTTTTTGTCACAGATGAATCACCAAGGAATTGTACTTGGATATTCGTGACATACTGTGTAGCTGGCGTGTGTTGGGTGTCTGAATCCTCAACAGAAACCAGTCCTGGCTTGGTCATATTACATTGCTTCTGGAAAGGTGTACTTCGATCGCGAAAACCGCTTCACATAGAGAAGGAAGTTGCAACTATAAATTTATTGTCGTGTATAGCCATGGCTAACCCAGTCTCTGGAGTTTCAGTGAGGCGTAATGAAAACTCGGAGGTCATGTCGTACGGCGCGCACATCACTGTCGTCAATAGCGGCGAGCAGCAAGACATCTCAGCGTAACAGGAACTATGTAAGGGTATTGTATAAGGTAAATAAAAAAATAAATAAATAAATAAATAAATAAATAAATAAAATAAAATAAATAAATAAATAAATAAAAGGGAAAGTACGATACTAGGATAAGTTAAACTGTAGGATTTAACAATAACTAGATTAATATTGTGGGGGTTTTCTACCACAAGTGTGGCGCGCGCCTGTTGAGTTGCTATTTTTCAGGTCACCAAACCACAGACCCGAGATGGAGGGACGACGGGCGAGCGAAAGTAGCGTAGTTGCATGTTCTTTATAGCACAGTAAAACTTAGACCTGCATAACAACATAATTTAATTAAAAGACGTAGAATGTAGATCGTTGGGATATGGTAGTTAATTCTTGAAGCATGTCTACTGTCGATCTATATAATTAATAGTAATATTAGTGCGGGCCCGCACATTTAGTTGTTCATCCATTACAAAGCATCAGTTATCACACACCATGTACTTACTGAGATCGGTCTCTACACGTATATCAAAATAAATTATTTCCATGTCTAGATTAGATGTTATAATGATTGCCATAGATTAATAACTATAAAAGTAAAATAAGAGTGTCTGAAATGACAGACCATCAATGTTTCATTAGGTAAATTTATTATAACATAGAAGGTCATGGGAAAAAGTTAGGCATAAGACTTTTGTAAGAATTGTACAGATGACGAGGAACGTGGCAATGCAGAGGCCAGCCAGCGCAAAAACAAGAGGTCTTCGGCTACCTGCTAGAGGGCGAGCGTCCCGTCCTACACGCTGACAGTCACCCGGCTGCCTACCTGAGGGATTACACGGGACCCTTGCCCCGCCACAAGCGAAAGTGGGGCTGGCCGTTGACCCTGACACGCGACAGCCTGCTAGCTCTCCGGACGCGGCAGCCGCTTGGAGGGATTCCCTGCGGCAGACCACGTTGTCGTGAGTACACGAAGAAGATCACATATCGTGTCAGAACCTGCGCCTCATGTGCCTCAGGACAGAAAGGGACGCTCTATACTCACCTGTTTGGGTTTTTACAACTCACTAGCATTGGCCGATCTGCATACACAAAGCAGTATCGTGCCACACTAACAAATGTATGGTCTCATGTCTTACTTCTCCTCTCTATTAGAGAGCAGTTTTTAACAATAGTCGCTCCTAGTTCGATCCTGTATGGATGACCTCACACACTTGTGGAGTCACTCCACGTGCCATCATCCCTCGTCGAACTGCAATATTGGGAAACATAAAGTTCTGTCCAGCGAGAGAAGAGACCTAGACTAGTGATGTATCCCAACGAGTAGACCTCAGAGACAATTAATCGACGTGAGGAGAGCCTATCACTGTGTCTTCCTACCATACGGCCGTGATCATATGCGTGGGTCTGACTACAATCTCAACAGCGTACTGCAGACACTCCAGAACTCCCTATTGCTGTTGCCACAACGTAGCAACTACAACCGACGTTTAGCCTTATGTGATGTCAGTACAGTGGAATCAGTGAAGTGCCACGGATATTTCTAACAATGTGATTTAGTGCCTCATTCTCAGCACAGTCATGAACTTTGTGCAATGTGCACGCACAATTTGATGCCCCATGAACCTTGTTTTTTTTGTTTTTCTTAAATTTCTTTCTCTTATGTTGTTTCTGTAATGTATGTTATACCTTGTATGCGTTTGTGTTTTACACTGTAATTCTTATTACAGATTACTGTATTGTTCTCCACATCATGTTTTTTTTGTATTTTGTGTTTATTGTTGTGTGTATGCTAACAGTGTGCCTGAAGTCCCCATAAACTGAAGCAGATACCACCACTGTCATTGTGAATGGACCATCAGTTCAGGGAACATTTTGTAAAGGTTATTCTTGCTGCAGGGAGACAGAATGAATCGGAGGTTGTAACTAGATTCTGAAAACTCACAAAGAGATTGTTAACTTAAATATTATCATGTGTGAGTGAGGTCAGGTTAGTTTAATGATTAAAATTGTTGTAACATCTTGGGCATTTAATTGCGGAGCACTCCAACTCTGATTGTAAAGAATAAACTGCTCCATATTTGGCTCAGATGCCCGGGCCATGTTTAGAGCGTGAATGTCTGCGTGAATCGGTGTTTGGAAGGGGCTCCCTGGGTATGGATGTGTGATGTGAGTGTTAGTGTTCCATATTAAGAAGGTGAAGTTGGCTACATCATAAATAATCCTCCCTCTATGAGTTGCATTTTTCAGTTGCAATGATCTTTTTTATAGAGTGCGGTATGTGGAGTCACTTTGTAAGATTGTTCTTGGGCGATTGACTCACTACCTTGCTCCTAAGTGAGCCAACCGCTCACCAATTACAATCTAAAATGGCGTAGGGGCAATGAGAGGTGGCATGAGCCCCCTCTCATATTTCTATCTTACGATTCTCCTCTCTAGTTGCATGCGGTGGAGGGTTGCTTTTCCTTAACACGCGTACTTCCCACGCAGCGTCTCTCGTCACCCGGGTGGGCCGGTGACAGGCGGGCTCTGTGGAACTGGAGAGAGTTAAGCCGACGTGTGTGAGGCAGTCGAGTGAATGCTTTTCAGACGCCGACATTGTCAAGAGACACGCCCGCTGGGGTGTGAAGTAGCGGCTGGGCTAGAGGTTCCGTTACTTCAGAGAAACTTTGCGAAAACACTTTCTGGCGGGCTACCAGCGAGGCGTGGGAATGACTTGTGTACCCACGCAGTTGTGGCGGGAAAATTCCCGCACTTTCTGCAAAATCAGCACAGAAATTGGCGCCAAGAATCTCCATTGGTGGAATGGTAGTGCTCCGGCAATGGAGTGGAATTTCCGCCGGTTTTCGAGTTGCTGATTGGAACGTAACCACGGCCACTGTCGTGGGGGCGGGAATGTTCGGTGTTCGGCCTGTACGGGTGCTCTGGGTAGTCGGCAGTCGCCTTTCGGTCGAGGACGTGGGAGCAACCAGCCCTCGCCTGCGGTACGCCAGATCGTGTTCTGGGAGATAAGAAGACTGTTGGTAATGTACGTCCGCAGCACCGGCAGATAGGGATTTTCCTAGGTGATAATCAGAGCTCAGCAGAGCGCGCCTGTTCATCCTTTTCTAACTTTGTTCAGTTTCGAGTAGCAGCAATTACTATTGGGTTAGCTGTGTGTCTCTCTTGAGATTTGAGTGGAAAGGAATTGGCTCCACATACCACTTCGTCTTAAACCTCACGATCTAAGTTAGGGACAACTTCACCTTTACTGTGTTTGTATGAATCTCCAATTTTAGCCAATTTGATGTTTTATATTTCCTGTGTCTCTTTTACTATTCTGCGTTTAATCTTAATAAATCATATTGTTATTTTGGACAGAACTTTCTTTCTGTTAATCAATAGAGCAACCCTATCATTCCTCACTATGCTAATGAAACCTTTGTTTATTTAACTTATTTATCAAATTAAATTATTGCAGGTGCCAAACTCTCTTCTACTCCACTAGCAGGGTTGATTAGAGTCAGTTCGCGTATTTGTTTTATCCTTGTGCAACAGCAAAAGTCGGAGTTAGAATAGGGGGGGGCTTAGAGCATGATTTACACATGTGGATTCTAGTAGAATTTAGTGATAAATACACTACTAGCCCCGGCACCTCGCATACTGAATAGCAAACTTCTCAGCTTCCAGTGCCGACTGGAACTCGAACTGTAACATTTGCATTTCGCATAAAAATGTTCTAACGACGGAGCTCCGCCGGTAGAGCACTTTTCAGCGAAAGACAAAGGTTCACTGAATTCCTTTCTCCTTTATATGAGCTTTTCAAAGTGAGAGATTAATGACAATTGTGAAACTGGTTTTGGTTTAAGAAGCACAGTGATTTGCATTGCGGAGGAACCACAAATCGCGCATTGCTTTCTTCAGACTTGGAGCACACAGACGAAGAGAACATTCACAATGACTTAAATCTTCCATTCAGTTTGAAGCAGGTGCATTTACAGATTGCCTTGCCATGTGGTGCAATTATGGCTCCTCTTGCCGCACTGCCCTAAACTACATATTTGTACGTTCTGTCCTTGCCTTATCTCACGTGTATGGGGTGGGGTGCTGTGTTATAGTTAAAATATAATAAAGATATATATCAACAGCTCATTGTCAAAAACAGACATTTCTCGCGAAATTTGGATGTTAAAAGACTCCAGTAGTACTCGTGAATTTGAATCTAATTATAAACTTCTCAAGAATCAAAAACGAACTGATACGTGTTAACACGAATGTGAAATGTGATCTGCGGAAAAAAATTAGAACGAGTCCATTGAATTTCGGCCAACTGCAGCAGCAGCAGCCAATAATATGAAAGAAATGCCTGTCTGGCTTCCCCATATCACAATCCGCATGCAATATGGCCGAACCTCTTACATTGTAGGTTTCATATTTTCAGTCATATCTTAAGGTTTTGGTGGTAGATGCTAAACAGAGGACATTAAAGTTACTGGGAAGAGACTAGAGTGGATAGAACTGGAGAGAGGAGGCAGCAGCAGTAGTAAAATCAACCATAAACTCATTTTCAGCTGTCATAGAGTGTAAAAAGTTGATTCAAAAATGGTCAAAATGTAGTACAAATATTCTTGTCAAAGGAGAGCTGAATTGCGACGTCGACAGAGGAACTCCGTTAAAGAGTCTAAATCGTTTCTGCCTGTCAAGCCCACACCGATTTCAGTTGGCTGCAAAATCAACTCTCAGAAAGCTAACGATCCCGGAAAAGTGTTGACGAAATACTGTGACTCAAAGCGGCGTGACGTTCAGACGATGCAGTGATCAAAAATCATGCTTAAGAAGAACTGAACACAATGTCAGAATGAAGCTGAAAGAGGGTCCGTAGTGGAAGTTCTGAATGCGAACATTTGCAAGGTTTTGATCATGACTACTTTATGATTCACAGGATTAAGTAGCTCATCAGTAACGAAAGATTATAGTTATCTTGCAGATTTCTATGATGTTTAAGTAAATTTTACAATATAAAAGAAGGTCATGAATTTAATAACTCTCACTGTTTTTGCTTTGCATACGTAAGGGTCTCGTGCTATAGGCCAGTTATTTTTAACATTTCAATTTTATTACTATCAAAAAATGCTATAAAAATCTAATTTTCTTAATAAAATGTCAAGTGCACTGATTTCAAAATTGCACAGGTATGTTAAATATGTCTACCTTCAGTTTCAAACGCGATCAAATCATCACATGTGCAAGAAAATACAAATTTTAACTTTTTTATTCACTCTTTATTAAAAGAAGTTAAATGTACTGTTAAAGGATCATACAAATTTTCCGTAAAATATTCATTACTCTACACCAAATATTATGTTTTGGTTTCTTTTGTAAAATAGTGATTAGTCGAGTTGTCCATCTTTGATAACGAACTCCTCATATACTGGACAGTTGGAGGACAGTAAAAACATAATTCATGATTGAAAAACAGACTGGCAAGTACCGAATATATACATTTATTATCGCTATTCCACGCTGTATACACATAAAAGTCATCTGGGTGGAGCAGAATCCAGCAAAAGCTCTCGAAAATTACATCAGAGAAGTTATGCGAGTCAAACCGTTGAAAGACTAGCAATAATATTTCACAAAGGCAGTTGAGAAATATCGGAACTCTGGACAGCGCCTACATCTGGCAGAACGAATTGGTATATCGCCAAAACGGGTATCGCCTGCAAGTTCATCGCTCCACTAGTGGCTTGATGGGGAACCTGGAGGGAAAGATGGTTGGCGGAGTATATCGATAACATTTGAAATTACTCGGGTGAAACAGAGTGGATGAGGGGAAACTTCCAAATGTTCTTGTAAGCATCGAGACGTAGCTACCAGACTTATGACAAAGTGCGCATGCTAGCGCACTTCTGGTAGGGGGAGTAGAGATAGGGGAGACTCACTAATTCATCGAGAGTATCGAGCCCGCAAAGTCAACTGACCTGGAGAAAGAACTGGAATTCCCGCTGAGATTAGCAGATGACTCTGGAATCGTTGGAGCAAAGACTACTTCCAGATGTTCAGGCACTTTCATCAAATTCAGAACACCGTCAGAAGCTGGAAGATCAGAATCGACGACGTCTTACCCAGTCATACGTTGAAAAAGGCAAGGGTGAAAGACTTACGAATCGGCCGAGAAGGAGTTTGTCAGACTGTTATCCTCGTTGCCCCGAAACAATGACAGATTAGCTGTCTAATAGAATTGGTTGTACCGTTAGAGGTCGTTGATGGTGAGGAGAAAGTCGCCGTGCATTAAGTAGAACTTTGTATTATAATGTCTTTGTATGACTGTGTTCTTTTCCTCTTTCGTGTAAACAATGTTTCTTGTTGACGTGAAAGTAAACGGTGCGTCTTACTTTTGTACTTGGAACTACACGGAATAACATATGAAAGGTTTATTTCAATAGTGGTACAAGTCCATTACCTCCGCTTTTCTGCCTATAATGCTTCTGAAATTAATGATCCAAACAAACAGAAAGAAATGTTCATCTCTAGCAAGAAGCCATTTGCTTGAATATTTCTCGTGCCTCGACTGCAGATTTTTCAGCGCTCATTTAACTCTGTATCTCAATATGAACAAAAATGGACTTGTACCACTATTTAAATAAGCCAGGGATGAGGTAAGTCCAGTACGGTTATCTGGAGTCCACGCCACGTGCTAGTCTGAAGACATAAAATGCAACGAAAACAAAATGCGAACTTACCAAAGTTGTCTGCAAGTGCCTACATCGCTTCTACACCAATTGTGCAACATGATTAAAACAGCGTTTAAACTCTAATGACATTGATGTATCTGACCCTAACTGTCCCCAAGTTAGCATACTTGCGATCCCTGGATGATCGATTCAAACATTTTTGAGAAATTGACTAAATAAATCTCTTGGTGCAATACGACCGACTGGAAACAACAACCTGAACAAGACGCACCAGCTTTCAGCGCGGTATTTGTCAGTCCGCAACACATCGTGACCCTGCACAGCCGGCGATGCTGAAGCTACAAATGTGCCACTCACTACGCAACTCCTTTAGTCTTTAGAGCAGACAGCAGAAGATAATCTTACTGCTTTCGCTACAGCCGACATACTTGCCCGCGGGTAACACCAACTCCATTGATATGTATAAAACAATTCTCATCTATTACTGAGTCTCAGCTGCACATTTTTAAATATATGACGTGTTTCGATCTCATCTGATGATCTTCACACCTGTATAGTAGCGTCAGCAACCCGTCGTGCCTGTGTCACAGCTCTAGTGTTGGGTTCTGAGACTAGATGACGGATTTCTGACGCTACTACGTAGATCTGAAAATGATCAGATGACATCGAAGTTTGTCACAGACTGGAGAATAAATGAGACTGGAGAATAAATGAGACTGGAGACTGGAGAATAAATGAAAGTTATTATAAATCTAATGTTTATTCCCCTCGCGTCCAAGAACTTTGTTCGTTAACGACGTATTTGTCGCAACCTCTGAGAGGTGGTGATGAAAGACGAGGGGATGCACTGCTATGCCGGACGGATCATCGTGTATTCTGATTCCCTGGCTCTGAGTGACGTCACCGTTGACAGTAGACCAGGCCGCAGCAAGTGGCGGTACGTTAAATGTCGTGCCTCGGCATTTAGCTCGGCGGTCAGGTTGTCTCGTAGCAGTGAACTGCCCTGCTGAGAATGTTCCGCACCTGTAATGCCAGCAATGCCAATGGCTTATGGTGTCTTTATGAAGGATACGAACTTTTATAGCGATGCTACGAAGCATGAGTGTATAATCGTTCATATACGTACACCACATAACAACATGTATTTCCGTGTTCTGTTCTCCACCTAAATGTAATAGAAACATATCGAACCGTTAACAGCCAGACGTGTGGTAATGCAGCAGTATTACGTAGTCATTAAAACTGGACAAGGTTTCAGAGTTTGCAGGTGAGTTACCTCCTCTTTTAACCACAATGAACTGTAGATTCTTTCAATTAAAAACCTGTGCCCACTGTTTGAAACAAAGCACACGTCGCACCCATCAACGAGAGTAGTAGTGGAACTGAGCCAGAAAATTACCGTTCTATTTCACTGACGTCCATCTGCTGTAGAGTTCTACAGTATATTATGTGCTCTCGAACAGAACAACTTCTTCCAAGCCAACCAGCACGGTTTCTGGAGACATCGATCATGCGAAATACATCTTGCGCTTTTTTCATGTGACATCCTGGAAGACATGGATCTAGGCAATGAGGTGGATGCAGCAGTTCTTGAACACCAAAAAGAATTTGACTCAGTACCATACACACAATTATTGAAAAAAGTACAATCAGATTGGGACTCAAGCAAACTTAGTGATTGTGGATCTCTTGGTAGGGAGGACATATCATATTGTCTTGGATGTATAATCATCGACCAAAATAGAAGTAACTTCAGATGGGCCCCAGGGAGGTGGTTTGCGACCCTTACTGGCAGACAATAGTAACAGTAACGTCAGGCTTCTAGCAGATGATACACTTTTCTGTATGAGGTACTATCTTAAAAAAACTACAAAAATATCCAGTGAACTCTTGATAAAATTTCAGAGTAGTGCAAAGATTGATTACTTACTTTAAATCATAATGAATGTAAAATTTTGCGTTTGACAAAATCCAGAAAATAGTAACCTATGAGGATAACATCAGTGAGTCACAAATGCAGTCAGTCGAGTCGTACAAATATATGTGAGATATGAGATGGAATGATCACATACTGAGTCGTTGGTAACGCAAGTGGCAGAGTTCGGCTCATTGGCAGGACTGGAAAAATGTAGTTAATAGCTTGCTTAAGGATACTAGCGCAAATAATTGCAGAATATTTCTCAAGTGTTTGGGATCTGTATCGAATTGAACGTATACAAAGTATAGTGGCAGGAATGGTCAAAGGATTGCGTGACTCGCGGAAACCCTCATCGAAACTTCATAAACGCGAATTGGCATACGGTGGAAAGCAGATGTCATCTTTCCCTCAAGAGCTTTCAAGGTTCCAAGACCCAGTATCAAGTGAAGAATCCAGAGCTGTGCATCGCCCTACGTGCAGGGTATAAGTGCAGATATTCGTATCGGTGACTGAGGACGGCGTACTCAACAACATTACATCAGCATTTACGTCATTTGCAGACTAATAATTATAGCCAATACAAATGGTATGTTTTAGGTTGCTTTTAGTACCTCCAAGTACATGTTGCAAGAGCAAGCCATTAATGCTTAATGGTTCAAATGGCTCTGAGCACTATGGGACTCAACTGCTGAGGTCATTAGTCCCCTAGAACTTAGAACTAGTTAAACCCAACTAACCTAAGGACATCACAAACATCCATGCCCGAGGCAGGATTCGAACCTGCGACCGTAGCGGTCTTGCGGTTCCAGACTGCAGCGCCTTTAACCGCACGGCCACTTCGGCCGGCATTAATGCTTATTTTTCATTGGGAAGCAGGTGAGATTTTTAACTGTGAACGCAAAACGGTTAGTGAATACTGAGATACATAGTACACGTAGTGGTGCAGAAAACGTCTAGTCGTGACGTGTGTTTGTGGGAAGACTATTCGAGGCAGAGAAAAAAAAAAACAACCAACACTTTGATGTGCGTGCACATTAAGCACAACGTACAAACATGCCTACTCTTATAGGTTTTACATGCTGTATAACTCTCGTAGGGACCGTGAAGACAAGATTAATTATAGCACACACACAGGCACTTAAGGCTGGTTGGTCGGTTGATTTGGGGGAGGGGACCAGACAGCAGGGTCACCGGTCCCATCGGATTAGGGAAGACTGGGGAAGGAAGTCGGTCGTGCCCTTTCAAGGGAACCATCCCGGCATTCGCCTTAAGCGATTTACGGAAATCACGGAAAGCCTGAATGAGGACAGCCAGACGCGGGTCTGAACCGTCGTCCTCCCGAATGCGAGTCCAGTGTGCTCAGCACTGCGCCGCGTTTAAGCAGTCATTCTGAGGCATCTCGCGCCGATGGTCATCAGTGGCACCCTGCAACACACCACGACCGACAAGACCAGAACAGTCTAATAAAGATGAAAACGCCAAACACGCCAATGAGCATTAAGCACCAAAATGTAAATGTGTACGTATCGGCTAGGCAGTGGTAAAGTAGGCATAGAAGAGGGAATCGTGGGCGGCGCTCAGCGACTTGAAATTCATTCCAAGACCCTGGTCGCCACCCACGACCTGCTGGCGGCAACCTCTACTCTCTGTTCTTTCCTATCTTGTTTTTTATTCTTCTTAATCAACATTTTTATTTCACTTTCCAATTTCAATTGTATTAAATTTAAGATTCGTACAATTCTGCAAACGAAAAAAGGAAGAAAAAAAGAAATAAAAGCGAAAACAGCCCGCCTCCACGTGGCGGGACACGGGCAACGGTGTGAGTGGAGGCGGGAGCCGGGCTGGCGTTACAGAGCCACCTCGGACCCCGAGCCCAGTCACAGCTGCCAAGAGGGTCTTACAGACCCACCATAAGCAATCAGAGGGTGGGTCATTAAATAAATTGCAGCAAGTGAAAAAAAGTTCGTTATTTCCTCTCCCGATACGCCGTTAGAGTGGGAAGCTGATGACGATGCGGTAAGGTGTCGAAGTTGAGTCGCTGTAGGAGGATACACGATGACAAAGCTTCTAGTTGGTGATGAATGGCAGCAAGCTCTACATGGGCAAAAATGTAAGTTAATGAGAATGAGTAGAAAAAACAAACCTGTAATACTCGGATACAGCATTACTGGTGTCCTGCTTGACATAGTCACGTCTTTTAAATGTCTGGGCGTAACGCTGCAAAGCGGTACGAAATGGCACGATTATGTGAGCATTGTTGTAGGAAAGGCGAATGGTCGACTTCGGTTTATTGGGAGAATTTTCACAAAGTGTGGTTCACCTGTAAAGGAAACCGCATATAGGACGTTACTGCGACCTATTCTTGAGTACTGTTCTAGTGTTTTGGATCCGTACCAGGTCGGATTAAAGGAAGACATCGGAGCAATTCTGAGGCTGGCTGCTGGATTTGTTACTGGAAGGTTCGATCAATACGCAAGTCTTACAGAGAGATGCTTCGGAAACTTAAATGGGTATCCCAGGACGGAAGGCGACGTTCTTTTCGAGGAACACTTTTGAGAAAATTTAGAGAAACGCCATCTGAAGAAGACTGCAGAACGATTTTACAGTCTCCGACATACATTGCGCATAAAGACCACCAAGATAAGATACGCGAAGTTAGGGCTCATAAGGAGGCATATAGACAGTCATTATCCGTTGTTCTATTTGAGAGTGGATCAGGAAAAGAGATGACGAGTAGTGGTACAGCGTGCCCTCCGCCAAGCGCCACCAACTGTATTGCGGAGTATCGACGTAGATGTAAAGATAGCACGTGGCACCATCTTATGTACTCTCTGCCATACACGTCACAGTCGTGTGCAGAGTATGTTTGTAGATGTGGATACACAGATAGCAGTTCAAAGCAGTCCTTGACATGAGAGAGGGACATTACAGGTTTGGCGACACATGGCCTTCAGTTGCGTGTACCTTCTCTAAAGACTACGGGGTCGACGGGTTTTAAAGCATACTCTGCCTTCATTTTTCTTCGCTGTGTGTCTGGACTACTTTGTTCAATCGCTGTTATTTGAAACAGGAAACCAGAATAAAGCTTTTAAGTTCAAACTCGTCCAACAAGACAATGACGGTGTCAATCACAGGGCTCGTGCATAAATCGATCTCACCAAGAAACCTAACAGTGACAAGCTCTCCTGTCGCTCCTTGGCGACGGACGTGCGCGCACACACCATTTGGGCTGACAGCATTGGAGAACGAGTACAACACAACCTTTGAATCCAACCTCTTAAACAAAGCCAGCTGTTTTCGTGATCGAACAAAAAGGCTCTTCTAGAAGGGCGAACTTAGGGACCATACGCGTTGTAAGACCGTCGGAGTGGAAGACGATCCTCTACTTCAAAGATTATTTACGTAGTTTCATCGCTTAACAGTATTTCCACAAAGAAACGAGAAAGCTCCGTACGCACTTACTGGCGTTCCGATAATATCCGCGCCTCGCCCGTTGATAAAAATAAAAATAAAAAAAAAACCATGCTTCACAGAGGTCACTATCGTCACGCTGTCTTGATCTAAACTCTCCGTGAGTTGCAAAACCGTGGCGTAACTGTTCCTCTGATTTTTTCCACGCTCAGTGGAATTTTGTGTCTTCTTCTCATCACAACTACTTGATATTAAATTGTTACAGATATGAGTAGTTTTTTCAGGCTTCCAGTGTTTATAAGTTCGTTTCCATAACCAGCCCAATTAACAGATTGTGGTCGCATTCCATACGCCTGTTGATCTACGAGGGCTATTCGGAATGTAAGGAACGGTCGGTCGCGAAATGGAAAATACAGTGAGAATTTGATGAAGCTTTGCACAGGTGCGTTGGGCACTGTGTCTAGTACGCCCGTCGATCGCATCATGTCGCCATTTTCAGGTTTTAGCTCACAGTGAGAACGTAAAGATGGCTAGAAATTAGCGCCTAGCGAAAGATTTCGCCTGAAGCTATGCAATCCACATAACATAACTGTCATGCGGTCCGTTCTACACGACAATTCTCGGCCGCACTCTGCAGGGGCAATGAAGATGCTGCTGCAGCCTTTTCGATGGGAAACGTTTGAGCACCCACAATACAGTCCGTAATTGGCTACCCCTGAGGATCATCTCCGCTCAGATTAAGCGCTTGCTATGAAGACAATATTTTGACACAGACAACGACCTGCAGTCCAGAGCAGAAAATTGTCGAAAAGCACTGGTGGCTGTCTTCTATAACGAGGGAATTGAAAAGTTGGTACAACGCTACGACAGATGTCTAAGTCTGAGCGGCGACTGTGTAGAGAAGTAGCTGGAAGGTGTAGCTAACCGTTGCAAATAAAACAGTTTAGATTTTGACTGTAGTTTCCATTTCGCGACCTATCGTTCCTTACTTTCCGAATAGCCCCTGTATTCTCCTGGTTCAAATGGCTCTGAGCACTATGGAACGTAACTTCTGAGGCCATGAGTCCCCTAGAATTTAGAAGTACTTAAACCTAACTAACCTAAGGACATCACACACATCCATGCCCGAGGCAGGATTCGAACCTGCGACCGTAGCAGTCGCACGGTTCCAGACTGTAGCGCCTAGAACCGCTTTGCCACTCCGGCCGGCTTGTATTCTACTGCTGTGAAATCGATCAATGGTGACAATATTGCCTTTCAGCTCTGAAATTAGGATCGAGCTGAAGCTCTCCATTAAGAGCGTGCTTCTAGGAATATTTTGATTAATGGAGTGGTTTCCCTTCCTGAGGAAAGGTCGAGTGACATTAATCTGACGGCCGTGTATCATTCACTTTGTCAATGAGGCACACGCTTGTGCCGGTCAAAGTACGTAATGAGCCATGCGCTAGTAATTACGTGGGGGTGGGGGGACGGTGGCGTCCGTAACCTTTAGCGATGAAACCGTCAGACCTGAACCACGCTGACTGCCGGCGGCTTCAGTGGCAGCGAATGGGCGGCGTCCGGCGTCGGCAGTGACGGCTGGCTGTTGTTCGTGAGGCACTGTTGACATTTACTTGAAGGTGTGCTGCTGTTGCTCACACCCAATTTCCAATAACTCAGTAAACATGGACAGTGTAACGGTACACTCTAGATCTACTCTGCAAACCACACAGAAGTGTATGGCAGAGGGTACTTCACATTTCACCAAATATTATTGGTTCTTCCCGTCTCCAAACTTTTGATCGTTCGTGTCGCCCTTCCTGGTATATATGATTTTACGGTCTGGACATCCACAGCTTAGGTATATGATAAAATATTTTTAAAATTTTTATTAAAAACTATTAACATCTTCTAAAAAAACCTTTTGGTAGCCGCATTAACCGTTAGCATTTCCTGTGCTACAGGATCACACACAACCGGTTTCGTGATGGTTTAATCGCATCCTCAAGTGTATACACGTCCCTAATTTAACATTGGTTCGATAAAATACGCGGTCTCCCAACGTTCAGATGGCGTTCGAATTGCCAGAATCGCCTAAACTGGACGATTACAAAATGAACCATCGGAAACTGTAGTGGGTAGCAGGGGCAGGCTGTGTACATGAGCGGTGAGAGCCGCGATACGCACCACAGATGAAATGTCGAGAGGCGCCCGCAAAACCCGCGTGGTGGAGAGGCAGGAAGGCCACACCACCTGACGTAATCTTGTTGCAACTTGTACTGTTCAACATCCCCTGTTAGGCTTTTCTGGTAAGCGTCCCACAGTGCTTTCAAAGCAGTCTCCTTTCTAGGCAGACAAAATTTTTTCAAGTGTCTGACAACAAACCTAAGTTAATTTGTTCTTGTGGTTTACCGGGAATTTTTGTAATATTACACAAGGGCTTGTAACGGGACATCCTCCTCTAGCATTACTTTCCTCAACAATAGTTATCGATACCAGTATTATTTTTCAAATTTTGGACAAGTCAGTATTATCTCAGTAACTTTTCTTAAAACTTTCATATAAATCCATAGACAATACGTTATATTACAAGCTAAAATTTATGAAAAGGAATTACTTTATTTTCGATGTTTCAATCTGTAAGTACTATCTCTGAATGTAAAGTTAAAATAATTTCTGTAGAAACATTTGAAATTACGAATTATTTGACACACTTAAAATTTCTATTATTAATTACGCAATGTAGTACTGTTTATTATGTTTATTTCTGGATTCATTTACGAAATAATAATCGAACTTCATAGAAATTCGCCGGCCGGTGTGGCCGAGCGGTTCTAGGCGCTACAGTCTGAAACCGCGCGACCGCTGCGGTCGCAGGTTCGAATCCTGCCTCGGGCATGGATGTGTGTGATGTCTTTAGGTTAGGTAGGTTTAAGTAGTTCTAAGTTCCAGGGGACCGATGACCTCAGATGTTAAGTCCCATAGTGCTCAGAGCCATTTGAACCATTAATATAAATTCATTTGTCAAGAAAAATTGTAAAACCTTTGGAATATTGTTATTACCGCAGAATGAGGTAATGCCTCTGATGTGATCGGACGTATTTTTGTATTTTGGGCGTACAACGTATCCCAGTATGAAATTTAACTGTATAAAATTTACTACAAAAATGTTCTGATCATTTTCTCTGTAGAGCTAATAGTTTACACATAGTAAGCGAGAAGTATTTGAAGACGTTATGGGCTGCAAAAACACCACTGTTAGGGTCAAATGAGTTACCCTGTACATAAAAGATTAAATATACATAAAACAGTACATCATATATACAATCAATAAATAACTGTATCATCCTATAAATAACTGTATCATCCACAGAAAAGATTACGGTTATTTTGATTGTCGGTCATTAATATGCTACGTTAAAAGTAAGATTCCGAACAAAATTATTTGATGAAATCTTGTTGGGTTTTCATCCAGGTCGTGCCGTCGTGTTGTCGTAAACTTTCGATGAGTTTCCTACTCATCTTCAACTCGTCTGAAGATGACAAGTGGGAAACTCGACGAAACTTTGCAACACCGCAACGCCAAGACTTGGCTGATAACCCAAAAAGATTGTATCAATGAAATTCACCGAGAAATCCTGCCTTTGGTATAAATACACTCCTTACATGCAAATGGTGTTAGGCCGAAATTTTACGACAGCACAGAAAATAAGCCAAACCTGATAGTTACAGGTTGTTGCGACCTTTCGAAGTACCGGTTGTCTGTAATTGCACTGCAGGTATTCTGTATGCTGCAGTCCGTGCTTTATATATCGCAGGGCATCGAAAGATTGCAGGTATGTTCATGAATCGGTGCACTGCGTGAATATGCTGAAAAAATAATAGTTCTACTTTCTGCCTCCAGGTGAAAATATGGCGCTGTAAGCAGTCAGAATGTGAAATGTTTCATGTTTTGACGTCATTATGCTGTATGTCGCTTAGTGACGAGTGTTGACTTTTTTTGTGAAGTGATTGTTGATGTAAAGGGTGAATAAAGTTGAAGTTTTGTATACGAAACGCAATGCTTATTGAGAAGAAAGTCCGTGTAGTGTTGGTAAAGTTGTTTTATCAGAACGGATGCAACAGCAGCGATGCAGTTCGGGAAACTCGACACCCATGTCAATAAATTAGCTAAAGATATGAGCAAGAAATTTGAAGAAAGAGGTGAATTAGATGGTGCAAAAGGGAGAGGAAGATGGCCCATTCTATGGCAGTCGTTGATGAACTCACTGTAGCGGTAGCTGGTCCTGCAGTACACGCCTCAAACTGTGCAGCTAGCGCTCTAGCTGTGTCACGGGAATTGTCTCCCTCCTGGTCAGCAGTTCGAAAGATTTTGCGGCGCCCTTTACTCTAGTATCTGTACAAGATACAGAATGTGCGCTAAATGAAGCCACAACGCCGTGACTTTGTCCTTTGGTATTTAGTATGCATGGAAATGGATGACATGTGGATGGGGATTATTCTTTGGACGGACGAGGCACATTTATTTTGGACAGTGGCTTGAATGTTTATGAGGTTCTACTTGGCCATATGTTATACAGCAACATCCATTGCAACCAGCTTGTGTGACTGTGTGGTATGCATTTCATAAACTTCTTCATTCTGAGTCCGCTTTTCTTAGAAGAGGTACAGTGAGATCTACACATTATGAGGGTCTCCTTGTGCAACAATTTATTCTATCTTTGGAAGTACACAGCTGTGTCCACACCACTATTTTCATGCAAACTGGGGCGACACAACATGTCGCTTGGCAGGTGATAGATTTTCTTCGAGAAACGACTGCATGATCTCTAGGCAATTTGAAGGTGTGTGGCCTTCCAACACCCCACGACCCAAATCTATGTGACTACTGGTTGTAGGGATCTCTGAAAGATCGTGTCTATCTGTAATGTTCCCAGACTCTTCCTGGTCTGAAGAATAGCATACGACGACATTTCCGCCTGATTGCACTCGACATTTTGCAACTGTCGACCGTGCCGTGTTACATAAGCAGTATTTTGCTGAGTCGGAAGACCATTTTGAACACATGTTGTAACTTGTGGCTATATCCTAACACAGAGTGACAGTTATTGAACTGCATGAAACGAAATCGTCGTAACTTCTGAACGGTTTGCGTTAGGACGTTCAAACTGCACGATTGGCCGCGGGGCACGATGGGAATTAGTATGCGCATGTATGGTTTCATTCAGCGACGAAGCCCACTTTCATTTGGATGGGTTCGTCAACAAGCAAAGCTGGCGCGTTTTGCGGGTCTGAGAATCCGCATTTCGCGATACAGAAGTCTCTTCAGGCTCAACGGGTGACTGGTGTGTTTTGTCCAGTCACGGAATAATCGGTGTGATATTCCTTGATGGCACGGTGACTACCGAACGGTACGTGAAGGTTTTGGAGGATGATTTCGTTCCCATTATCCAAAGTGACCCTGATTTCGACAAGATGTGGTTCATGCAAGATGGAGCTAGACCCTATCGAGGCAGGAGAGTGTTTGATATCCTGGAGGAGCACTTTGGGGACCGCATTCTGGCTCTGGGGTACCCAGAGGCCACTGGCATGGGCCTCGATTGGCCGCCATATTCTTCGGATCCGAACACATTTGACTCCTTTTTGTGGTGCTATATTAAAGACAAGGTGTACAGCAATAACCCCGGAAAACCGCCATTCAGGAGGTCATCGACAGCATCGATGTTCCGACACTTCGGCGGGTCATGCAGAATTTCGCTATTCATCTGCGCCACATCATCGCCAATGATGGCAGGCATATCGAACATCTCATAACCTAAATCCTAAAATCTATAGTGACGTTTACATGTTGCATATAGAGTGTGCACGCCGTAGTTTGTAACTAATTTACGTTTATTTTTCATACAGGTCAGTAACTGTCACCGTGTACATATGTCAGAACAGCCGTTAACATGTGTTTCATCATTCTTCCACTTTCCTGCACGCACACCATATTCTCACATTCTGACTGCTTACAGCGCCATATTTTCACCTGATGGCAGAAAGCGGAACTATTATTTTTTCTCAGCACACTCCGCGGACGCACCGATTAATGAACAGGTCTACGATGTTTCAGAGTCCAGCGATGTACCGGGTGATCAAAAAGTCAGTATAAATTTGAAACCTTAATAAAACACGGAATAATGTACATAGAGAGGTAAAAATTGACACACATGCTTGGAATGACATTGGGTGTTATTAGAACCACCCCATATTGCTGGACGCGTGAAAGATCACTTGTGCGCGTCGTTTGGTGATGATAGTGTGCTTGGCCTCCCAGGTCCCCAGACCTCAGTCCGTGCGATTGTTGGCTTTGGGGTTACCTGAAGTCGCAAGTATATCGTGATCGACCGACATCTCTAGGGATGCTGAAAGACAACATCCGACGCCAATGCCTCACCGTAACTCCGGACATGCTTTACAGTGCTGTTCACAACATTAATCCTCGACTACAGCTATTGTTGAGGAATGATGGTCGACATATTGAGCATTTCCTGTACAGAACATCATCTTTGCTTTGTCTTACTTTGTTATGCTAATTATTGCTGTTCTGATCAGATGAAGCGCCATCTGTCGGACATTTTTTGAACTTTTGTGTTTTTTTGTCATTCCAAGCATGTGTGTCAATTTGTACCTCTCTATCTACATCATCCGGTATATAGCCCGCACTGCAGGACTCGGAACACAGTTTATATAACCACCAGGTATAACGTTCAGCATCCACGGATGGATACTCCGCAGATGTCGGCGTGGAGCCTGTTAAGCCACGGACCGCAGCATTCTCAGAAAACCACGGGAAACCTAAATCAGGATGAGATAAGCGGAAAATGTGTAGCTGCCTCGCGCAAACTGACGAATACAGAGCATTACAGTCCCGTTTCATGTTTCGCCGTCAAATTTCGGAGGCGCGGGTTGGGCGGCCTTCACAGCAATCCGCTCAACAATATGCAGATTGCCGATGCGAGTAGCTCCGCGGACGATACGCACGCCGGCCGGTGATAGTGTGGGGGTGTGTGGGGGTGGGGGTGGCACACTTTGGCCGCTTAGGCAGAGGGCGCGCTAAGAGCCGGGGGGCGAGCAGCTGGGCGGGGTCAATTATGCAAAGTGGCGGCGGCCGCTGATTTAGCTGGGGGCTGCGGGCTGGGGGCTGGAGCTGCCTCCGCCATGAATACTGCACGGTACGGCGCGGCGAAGCAAAAGGACTCACGCCCCCTGCGTCACGTGGATGCTGGAAGCAGGTGCGATTCTAAGTCGATATTGCAGAGAATTCTGTCGTGTACCTACGTTTATTGGAAATGGCAACGGAAGGACTCCCACTAATAATAGAAAATCCTAATCCGCAATATCCGCGTCCACAACATGTTCCATTAGGAGACATTAATATGGGGTGTGTCTACCCTTTATGATGGCATAAACTCTGATTGAGGGATGCTCTTAAAAAGGTATCTAGAAGTCTGTGGAGGAATGGCAGTCCGTTCTTTCTCAAGAGCCGTATGTATAAAGTATTGTGACATTGGACAGTGGCGGCTGGAGTAAAGTCGATGTTGTAACTCATTCCAGAGGTCTTCCGCTGGGTTCAGATCGGAACCCTGGGCAGGTCAGTCCAGTTCAGTAATATTACTGTCCACAAACCGTTGCCTCGCAGATACTGCTTCACAACAGGACACGCTGTCATCCTGATGCAAAAAAACCATTGTCTCCGAACTTCAAGAAGTACAAGATTTCTGCTGATTGGTTGATTTGGGAGAGGGGACCAAACAGCGATGTCATCAATGCCATGGGATTAGGGAAGGATGGGGAAAGAAGTCGGCTGTGCCCTGTCAAAGGTACCATCCCGGAATTTGCAAGAAGCGATTTAGGGAAATGACGGAAAACCTAAATCAGGATGACAGGACAAGGGCTCGAACCGTCGTTCTCCCGAATGCAACTTCAGTGTGCTAACTACAGCGTCGCGACGCTTGGTCAGTTCTCTACTGCAAGCAGTGCTGGAGAATGTAATCATATACGACGATTGTCCAGAAAGTACGTTCCGATCGGCCGCGAAATGGAAAGCACTGGGGAAATCCGGTGAAGCTTTGCACAGATGTGTTGGGCAGGGTCGCTAGCATGCCCGTCGATCGCATCGCGTAGCTCTTCTTAGTTCTGAGTGAACAGTGAGCTCGTAATGATGCGTAGGGCATAGCGTCTCCCGCGAAGTGCAAGGGCCTGGTTAGAGATTTCGCCTGTGTCACGCAGCCCACATAACACATCTGTCGAGCAGCTCCTTCTTCAAGCCAATTCTCGGCCGCACACTGCAGGGGCAATGAAGACGCTCCTGCAGCGTTTGCGATGGGAAGTGTTTGGTCACCCACAAAACATCCCCTAATTGACTTCCCCTGAGTCTCGTCTCTGCTCACAACAACCGCTGGCTATGAAGGCAAAATGTTTCCACAGACAACGAGCTGCAGATAAGTGCCGATAACTGGCCGAAAGCACAGGCAGCTGCTTTCTATGATGAGGATATTGCAAAGTTGATACAACACAACGACAGAACTCGAAATTGGAGCAGCAGGTGGAAGGTGTACCTAACTGTTGCAAATAAAACGTTTCTGGTTTTCACTGTGGTTTCCATTTCGAGACCGATCGGAACTTACTTTTTGGACGACCCTCGTACTTCCGCATTTAGAGTTTCATTGAGGTGAATAAGGGAAGCAAACCGACATGACAAAAACAGCCTTATCCTGTAACGCCACCTCTACCGTATTTCACTATTGCCACAACACATGATGGCAGCTAGTGCTCTCCAGACATTAGCCAAACCCAAAAAGCTCCAACAGATTAACGAAGATACAGTGTGATTCATCACTCCAGATTACTCGCTTCTAAGCGTCCACTGTCCAGCGTTGTTTCTCTTTACACCACGTTAAACGTCATTTAACACTGGTACAGAAGTGTGTGGCTTGTGAAGAGCTGTTCAACTACTGTGCCCCCTTTTTTTTTTTTTTTTTTTTTTTTTTTTTTAACTTCCTACGCACAGTCATTACCCTAGCTGCCCTGTTGGTGTCTTTTGGATCTTACGAGTAAATCCCTCCGATGACTTTTTGACATATTTTACAATTACGCTCCGCAATGTGTGATGGTCCTTATCCGTCACTACATGAGGCCTGCCTGGCCTGGTTTAGTTGTTCATTCGCGTTTCCACTTCAGAATCGAATCACAAACAGTCCACTTGGACTGTCACTCAAGTGACATGCAATAACTAGTTCAAAAGGTTCGCAGGAGACCTTCTGTGAAGTTAGGAAGGCACGAGGCGAATACTAGCAGAAGTAAAGCTGTGAGGACGGATCATGAGTCGTGCTTGGGTAGCTCAGTTGATAGAGCACTTGCCCGCGAAAGGCAAAGGTCCCGAGTTCGAGTCTCGGTCCGGCACACAGCTTTAATCTGCCAGGAAGTTTCACATCAGGGTACACTCCGCTGCAGAGTGTAAAATCTCATTCTCAATGACTAGATCACGTAAGTGTGTGATCTCCGATACATTCTGAATTTACTGCTTCTCTACTAGCAACACAGATATGCCCGCCTCCTTTTATACGAGCGGGTCCGCCTCTCGAAATTTCGCGGTCAATTCTGCATTGCGTGGGGGTTATGCGTACTTTTGATCAAATAGTGTACACGTATGAGGCCGTAACTTGGACTCTGTGGAAGGCGGAACGATATCCTTATGAGATGTGGTGTTGGAGGCGAATGTTCAAGATATTGAGGACGAAGAAGCACGTAGAAGAGCAGGGGAGGTAAGAAGCCTAAGCAAATTGGTCACCGCTGGCGGGAACCACATGGTTAGCCAGTTACTCCGCCGTTCATCTCAATTCCCTCCTCTAATCGAGGGAATGATGAAGGGCAGAATGCAGAGAGACAAGTCTTCATGAGTGACATACCAGCTGGCCGAAGGCTAACAGACCATCAACAAGAGAGGGACTAAGAACGGGCTCACCAACTCTCGACTTGAAAAGAAAAAGAACTGCATCTATGGGTTCCACAACACCACAGCTGGTGGGAGGAAAACCTACATTTCTGCTGTCGAATTCTTCTTGAGCATTCAGCAGAGTAGTAGCTTTCGACACGTTCTTTCTTGTGATATTCTGGAAAAGATCTTACTCGGCTGATTTTTGAACAAGAATTCTACACTGCAGTTTTCGATGAAAGTCTGAATTCGCCTGCTCTTCTGCTGACGGCAGGAATATCAGGGAAGACGTACAAAGTTGATTACAAAAGACAGCAATGAAAAGCGTTTTAATGACAGTGGCTTGTTGTTTTCAGTGTGTTGATTCCTAATGTCATAGGAAACATGCAGCTTCATGCAACATTCCTTTACAATTAACATTCAACATTTACTCACAAATGCGGTTTTGGTTGTTTTTGCCATGTCTGTGGTGAATTCCTCATTACGAAATGTCAGAGAAACATTACAGGATTCCTAAATCACGTACACTTCTCATCCTTTGGAAATAAACGTAGTGGTCAGAATAAAATAATGTTCAATTATCGAACATTTAACCGAAGACGATTGTGAGAAAGAAGCTTGGGTATTATTCTGGAGTGCTGTGAGTCAGGTCTTAGGTAACGAAAACGGACCACGCTGTTTTTGTGTTGTATCCAACGTGCTGGAAAACGAAGTTGTTAGGCTGTCTGATGAACCTTAAGATTCGTTTTCTGTACAGTAACCTTGATTGTTTTACGTAAAAATTTGTACGATGTTAGTGAGGAATAAGATGAGAGCTTTCATCGAGAAGTTAAACTTGTGGAAATACCATATCAGGTTAGCTGGAATGCCACTACAATTGCAGACTAGTGTTGGTCGGTTCACCGAGAGGTATAACGAGCAATACCTAGCAGGAATAGTTTTATCAGGAGCTTCGAGGAGAAGAGAGAACTGACCGTGTTAAATCCGTTAGTAACAAAGCCTATCCAGCACCGATACTGGACAAAGACCGAAGGAAAAGAACAAGTCTTCATTGCTGTAGTGAAGCTCCACAGAACGGCTCCGCTTGCTTTTTCATCACGCCTTCATTTGGTCACTTTATTGTCTGTCTGCCAGTTACGTACAAATTTTGCAATTGATTTTACACAAACTTTCCGATAAGCTAGAGACTTGAAATTGTAAACATGGATCACAACTGGATGACAGTGCAGTGTGAACTCGCTCTCTTGTCTGCTTTGTGGTGGAGGGTACGTTATTTACCTCTGTCCTTTCCCGATAAGATACAGACTTTAACTTTCATCGTAGCTCAGAACTGGCCGACAATGCAATATTAACCCGCTTTCTTGTCTGGTATATTGCCGGAGGCTACTGTGTGTAGTACTGCCATTTCCCCTTTTCCTGTTCCAATCGCGAACGGTTCTCGGGAAGAATGGTTCCTGGTAAGCCACCGTGTGAGTTCGAATATCTCTAATTTTCTCGAGCTAAGTCATGTGAAGAGTAACTCAAACACACCTGAAATTTACCACATGTCTCTGCTGTATTCTCATCAAAATATTTGAAATCGAATGAAAAATTTCACATACACAAGACTAAACAGCAGAAAATAATTATTTAAATAAAATCGAATTTTTATTGTAGCGCTTTTTGAAATCGAACTCAAAAGTATAAAATAATTTGTCTCACACTCCAATACCATACAGATAGTCTTGAAAATTTTTGATTGTGTACTTTTAATAGTTATGGAAATATTTGTTAGATTAAAACGAAAAAGATGGGAAGCATGCAATACATAATTGATGCGTCAATAGTTCACCTCCCTACTATTACACTACTTTTTAATTGGTGCATGAATAGTTCAGCTCGTTGTTATTACGTGGTGCATGCGCCCCTTGTTTTCGGTTTTAAATCTTACAAGTATTTTCACAGCTATTAAAAACTCATAGTCACAAATTTTCAGAACTGTCTGTGTGGGATTAGGAATCCGTATGGAGCTAGCAGAAATTATTTTACACTTTTTTGTCCGATTTAAATGCGTGCTATAGGCGAAGTTCAGTTTTAATTAATTAGTTATTTGATTTAGTGTCTCCAACGGTGTTATTAATAAACCACACGTATAAGGAAATTCGGACAAATATTCATATTTATAGTGTACTCTAAGGAAATTAACGCATTCGTCTGCATTTCTTGTTCCTTATGCTTGGTCTTCTGCAGAGGATAATTGTGTAGTTAGCGGATTACACCGTGCAGCAAAAAGAGATGGTTAAAAATAGCGTGCAACATTCTAGCCGAAGTTCATCACTGGTAGAAAAACAACAGCAACAAGAAAAGCTCTCCCGCCAGGTCAACAAAATTATTCTGAAGGCGAGGGTGGCATAATGCCGCAGTACGGAACATCGACAGCTCGTCGTTCGATCCAGCTGCCCAAATTCATCCGCGCTATTCTGCGGGCGTGCACCCGTAAAATTTTACAGTCCCCGCTCGCCACTAAAAATTCACGGCACGGCGTGTCCCAGAAAGTAGAGCAGCAGCTGGGACCTGCCTATGCAGCTCAGTCGCGGCAATTCTCACGTGTCACAGCGTCCGCACAGCGGAATGGAACCGAACTCACGGAGGAGTTGATGAGGACGCGTCTGCTGCTGGCGGAAATGTACAGCAGTCGTAACCGTGAAGAGCTGCAATACGCAGAAACACGCAGCTCGTCGTTGTGCGCTTCTACACAGAGATCATCTCCAACCTTACTGTTCGTAAAAGGAAGGAATGTGCTGTCGACGGCTTGGTCGTTAGAGACGGATACTGTGCCTATACCGACTGCAGTTTATCGCGGCTTCGCTGGAGCAATGAAGGCTTCCAAGCGATTACAAAATAGAGCAGGTAATACAAGATTATTTAAAAAAAAAAATTGTGAACAGGTCCACCTAACTGAAGCGTGCGAGAGGATCGAGGGGGTGGGGATTGGGGGGGGGATGGGGGAGCGGTCTTCTCCAAATTTACAGAAGCAGGAAAAATACTTGCGGTACTGAAAAATTAAAGAGAAATCGATTATTTAGCAACCTCTCTCTAATTGTTATAGATACTCTTGGTGCAATGGGTAGAAGTGAGCTTAAACTTTCAGTATAGGAAGCATACAGCTAACGGGTTGCGTAAGTTTAATATAAAAAACATTGACCAAGTTTCAGCACCACTTAGAGTCTCTTCTTCAGAAAGAAAGTCACCTGTAACGTTTTAAACATGTTATAAAATAAACGTCTAAAATACTTAACATCATTGAAAAGAAGAACATGGAATAAAACTGGTACTTACATAAATTACTGGCCGTTAACATTGTAAACATACATGATGAGCTAAGTAGCTCAAGTCAGACACACGGAAATATGGAAAAAAGCCCTCCATGGAAACAGCAAAAATTGTTACACTTGTTAAAAGAGCAGATATTGGACTGAACGTTTGGCAGCTAGTTGTGATACCAAGTAAAAATATGTGTAGACCGCACCTCCTACCGGGCAATAGTAGAGTGATAAACGCTCAACTGTGTGAAATACTCAACTGCTACAGCAATACATCAGTATGGTACATATTTAGATGTTTTAAATAAATCAACTTTTATATCGTATAAAAGAAAGTTTGTATAAAGGATATAAAAGGAACAACATAGTTTTTATAAAAGTGACTACGACAATATGTAGCAGAAGAGAATAGACGGTTAATTACAAGTAACAGCGTTGTTACAGTCTACGGACAACAGTTCACAGATGTTGGCCACCGGTGGGATCGTGTATTCGATTGGAATTAACCCCCTCAGAGTCAGTTAACGCCTGAAGATGGTGTACTGACACCCCGAAACTGGTAGCGATATAATAAATAACATCGAAAGGACGGCTGTAGGTGTTTCATTTTATTACGTAAGTGAACTGCCGAAGCCACTCAAACACTCAATCAGAAGGATGGACAGTAACTGATTAGGCGCTTCCCCGTATATCACTTCCGCTAATTAACTGTCAAAAAAATGCTTGTGTACTCGTCGAAGCGGGCAGTTGTGGCCGAGTGGTTCTAGGCGCTTCATTCTGGAACCGCGCGGCCGCTCCGGTCGCAGGTTCGAATCCTGCCTCGGGCATGGATGTGTGTGATGCTCTTAGGTTAGTTAGGTTTAAGTAGTTCTAAGTTCTAGGGGGCCGATGACCTCAGATGTTAAGTCCCATAGTGCTCAGAGCCATTTGAACCATTTTGTACTCGTCGACTTGTTCTCTTCAACGCTACGCAGTACAGCCTCTTCCAATTCGGATGTGTGGCATCTCCTTGGAGCACCACAAACTGAAGGTGAATGTGCCGTTTCTCGAAGGCGTTGCGTAATTTTGGTGAATAGGGTATGTGATGGAATCGGACGTTGTGGAGAACGATCTTGATAAAGGCGCCGCGCAGCTCTTCCATTGCCTTGAGGTTCACCATTCAGAAGGATGATGTCGGTGTGTTCTGCGGACGTGTAATCAACCATGTTGCTCTGACACTAAGAGACACTTGAATGAGGATCGAACCAGGTCAGAGAGGTAGGCTGGAGGTCAAATGACATCAGCCGATCCGACTTAGGCACCCCCCCCCCCCCCCCCACCGTAATTGCCCTGCTACGTAGCGTGGTTTCAAACGGCTGTAGCCCGATTCCGGATATGGGTTTCAGTTCAAAATATTGACTACTCAGTCCCCTCTACAATTCTTAGAAGTTTGTAACGGGACTTTCCGAACCCCCTGCATACAGTTTACTTGAGGTTCTGAAGCAAATTCAACTTGAACTGTAACCATTCCTCAAAAATCAAGAAAAGGAAAATGTTTTGTCTGGCTTTAAAATCCATGAAGCAACAATTGGACGACTTCAGGGCTGGAAAGATTATAAGAATGCAAAACGTGAAATTAATGTCCGAGAAAGTAAAATCGGAAAGTACAATATAAAATTAAAAATAATCTCAGTTTTAAAGAAGGTCATACACAGGCTAAGACGACAGTAAATTTTTAAAGATATTTCAAAATACACAAAAACCTAAATTTCCAAAATAGTTCTGGGTGTGAGCACCATGCGTAACGCTAAACAAACTGGTATAAAATCACTAATTCTTATTTAACCATTAGAGGTTCATTTTCTTTTGATATCGTCATGCAGGGTAATCAGAACCATCTCTTGCTTGTTTCTTGCGACAGACGCCAAATGCCGTCTTGCAGTTCAGTTGGTCCCATCCGTGACCTCGGGATGCTTAGATCCTGCTCCCCAGGCGGACCCGTAACAGCCCGGGGGGCAAGAGGCCTAGTTTTCTGACGCCCACGCCTCCCTCCCTTTACAGCTGGCGAGGTGGCGAGTCTTGTTTCGCAATGAGTGGAGAGCAAGTTCCGCAGGTACAGCGGGCTGTAGCTTTCCGCTTACAGAAACAATAGCTCCTATCCCCGGGGCAGGACGCCTTGTTGGACGCTATTACAGTAACGCAGCCGCCCGCGGGAAATTAAAACGCGGCAGCCGTGCAAACTGCGAACTCAGCCCGGCCAAAACACGCAGTGCGAGGGGTGGGGTCCGCGGGTCGCCTCCGCTGGTCGGGGAAACACTTCGGACGAGGCGGCAGAACGTTCCGCGACAGAGTGGCGTCCTTATTGCCGGCACACTCCTCAAGCGGCGGCCCGCTCCTGCGCCAAGTTGGCCACTTAAGCTCGCAAGCCGTCGCTAAGAGGCTGTTCTTGCCTGAATGCAGCGCCGTGCTGCCCCCGTTCCGAAATCTGCTCTGTAACTGTTCAAAGAAAAAAATAAACAACTCCGTACAAGTTGTAGTGGTATGATTCGCTACGCCCTATATTGGGCACACATATACACTGAGCAACAAAATTAAAGGATTACCTTAAAAAAAACTGTCATTCCCACCCATTGCGACGCTTAAGTTTGAAATTGATTCAAATGTGCCTACAACCTTCCTCTGTAATACATGAAATGTATTCGCAGTAGCGAATATGGACAGCCACCAGGTGTACAATAATATGAAAACAATTAAAATCTGTGACGTACCGGGTTCGAACCCGGATTTCCCACTTACCGCGATTCGTTGCCTTACCATTTTTTTAAAGTTCTATCCGACTTTTTTTAGGAGAAACAGAAACCTTTATTATTCACAAAACCCTAGTACGTCGTTATACATTATAACTGTCCTGGAACGAACCTCGCTGCCGTCCTGCCATGCAGCATGAAGTAACAGCCATTATACTATGGAGCACTGTTCACGGCGAGACACAAACTTCCATAAGTTGAGGTCAGTGCTCGCGATGAGCGGAAAGTACGGCTTCGAGTCCCGGTCCGACACAGACCATCGCAAGACACTTTTATTACTTATTCACTGCAAACTCGTGGAACTTACAGCGTTATCTGCTAGGTCACATACGTACAATCTACGACAGACAGAAAACGACGCACTGCGAGGACATTATCCGAATGGGACAGAAATCGGTAGATGTGAAGTATATATACATAAAAATGATTACAGTTTCAGAACATTGGATGATTTATCCAGGAGGAAGGGGTTCACAAACCCAGCAAGTCATCTACGCTCTAGCCACCTCTGGCCCCTATGCAAACAGCTATTTGGGTTGACATTGATTGACAGAGTTGTTCCCTGTGCTCCTGAGGGATATCGAGCCAAATTCTGTTCAACTGTTGCGGTAGATAGCCAAAACCCTTAACTGGTTGGCGGGCCCGGCCTATGATGCTCCGAACAATTGGCGAGAGATACGGCGACCTTGCCGGCGGGCGCGAAAACAAGCAGCAGAAACTCTCGCAGGTGCAGGCAGGCATTGTCTTGCTGGAATTTAAGCCCAGGACGGCCCGCAATCACGGGCAACAAAATGGGACGTAGACTATCCTCGACGTATCGCTGTGTTGTAATAAATATTCCATCGTATGTGAATCCCTGAAGGACCAAACTGCTAAGGTCATCGGTCCCTAGACTTACACACTACTTTAACGTACCCTAAGAACAACACACACACCCATGCCCGAGGGAGGATACGAACCTCCCGCGGGAGGGCCGCGCAATCCGTGACATGGCGCCCCAAACCGCGCGGCCACTCCGCGCGGCGCTGTGTTGTAAGGGTGCTGCGGTTGACAATACAATCGAATAGTGAATAATGGCATCGCCGCCATTCAAAAGTCGAGCAGTTCGCCGATTAATTGAGCGGGCCTCTTTGAGCCCAACTACACGTCCTCTTTCCAAAGCTGACATCTGTGTCCATTGCTCACGCGCCTGTCTGCTAGGCACAGTTCCCGCCAAACTCAGTTGACGGAAAGAAATTTGGAAAGACATTACGCCCTGCTATCGACATATCCCCTGTTTATTATCCTTGCCATCTGCGTGGTGAAATTGCACTCCAGCGTCACACATTCATCCACCGATAGAGAAAGTGTACAATTTTGCATTTTCCGTCGATACCTCTATGAATATCAGTTTGTGACCTATTTGCGTAACTCCTTCGTGGTACGTCATTTTTCTAGGGCGCATATTGTGTTAAGTAACGTTCTTTATAGGACCACACGACCGAAGTTAATTTTACGTGTGGAAGAGTCCTCTTCGTTCAGAATGACATGCTGTCTTCTGTTTGCTAGAAACTCTTTAGTACAATAAGATAGCGGGTCTGATATTCCTTATGCTCATATTATGTTCATTAGGAGGCAGTGCAGAAATGTCTCGAATGCCTTCCGAAAGTCGAAGACCACCGCGTCTACATGGGTGCCCCTGTTTACTGCTTTCTAGGTCTCGTGGACAAACAGAGCAGGCTGGGTTTTCGCACGACCGTTAATTTCGGACCCCGTATTGGTTCCTACAGAGGTGATTTTCGATCTCGAGAAATGTCATAACATGTGATCATAAAAGAGTTCTGAAGTTCTGCAACAGAGCGACGTCAGAGGTATAGGCACACAGTTTTGTATATCTGTTGGACGACCATTTAGAAAACGGAAATGACTCGTGTTTTTTTTCCAATCATTAGGAACGCTTCGCTCCTCTAGAGACGTACATATATTGCTGCCATAAGAGGGTCAAGTTCTTTCACTAACTCCGTTTAGCTTCCCACGTGGTGTTGTCAAGAGAATTCGAAAAGGCGCTGAAGTAAGTCGGAAGTGGAATTTAACAAAATCAACTTTAAAATCATATGCCTTTGCTTAACAGCTTCAGTGATTATTTGGGTTATAATCGAACAGCTGTATATCTGTAACAAATTTGGACACATTTTATATGAAATGTTTTAATTAGTCTATACCTCGTGCTACCTCTAAAATTACTGGCTATTTTTCATGGGTGTATTTGTTGATCCCACCAAGAGAAAACAGTTAGTACCGCTACTATCAATTGTCTTGACGATTACTAGACACCAGAATGAAAGCAAACAATCATCAATTTCGTACACTTTGGATGAGATAACATGAAGGAAAATCAGCAAATAGGGAAAGGAGTACTGTAGTACATTCCTCCGTCGACGATTGACGGGAAACGACAATAATATTCAGTAGGAAGCTCTCGCCTGATGTTCCGTAAAGATTATTCGTTTGATCTCCGTCACTGACAAGAAAACCTACTACTGCTGACCAGTGGGACAAGACAGACGAACGCTGATCCGCTGGGAAGGAGGTGAAGCAACTGAAAAGGCGATACTGCAGTGGCTCTATTATTCCGAATCGAAATACAATGTTCCTTCGGACACCCGTCGGCACCACGGCGACAACAGCCGTCACGAAATACGTGGGATGTCTCCTCTGTATGGGAATACACATAATGGATGTACGGGTAGAGGTTGTAGGCACATGGATGACGACATACGGAAGTTTGGGTGATGTCGTGAGTCGTTCTCCAATAGCCAAATGGTAAGGCGACCGCCGGCGATAAGCGGAAAACCCGGGTTCGTGTCCCGGTCCGGCACAAATCTTCATTGTCGTCACCCCAGTTACAGCCGATGGTTGTCCATGTTCGCAACTGTCAATACATTTCAACCGAAAAGGGTCAGACGTGCAAGTAATAAAGGGATTATGTGTTTGATGTCGCGTATTGCTGGTCGGTGGCCGCTCCTGTTCGGTAAATGCTTAAGACGTGTGGATGAATTTTCACCCAATGATGGATGGTTCGCGCCAGCCGATTAACTTGAGTCATTTGCCAATGCACTTGCTGACAAAAAGACTGCAAGTGATCGCCGCCGTCTGTTTCACGTGTTTAAGGCAATGCCACGTGAGTCATATCGTGGTGAAGAACTTAACCTTCTCACCACAGGCGATGCAACTCCTTACTCAACTGCTCTGATTACATAGAATAACTAACGTATAATTGACAACTGTTTCATTACCTTGTTTCATTGGAACTGTAAATTATGTTTTAATGTTTCCAGAAAGAGATTTTCACTCTGCAGCGGAGTGTGCGCTGATATGAAACTTCCTGGCAGATTAAAACTGTGTGCCGGACCGAGACTCGAACTCGGGACCTTTGCCTTTCGCGGACATGTGCTCTACCAACTGAGCTACCCAAGCACGACTCACACACTGTCCTCACAGCACTTGCCCGCGAAAGGCAAAGGTCCCGAGTTCGAGTGTCGGTCCGGCACACAGTTTTAATCTGCGAGGAAGTTTCATGTTTTAAGGTGTTTATTAAATAGAAAATACTTCCCTAATGTTCTTTATTATATATATATGAGCAAGATGTCTACGGCTCTCGCCGCCTCTCGCATCCCAGTCTCCATCGTTCACGGTAATTCCAGTCTCCTTCATTAAGACCTCCCGCCACCACTGCTTCGTTGACGACGGCTTTCCAGCATCTCGCAGGTCTACCGCGCTTTCTTCTTTGATGTGGAGTCCATTGGCATACACTTTCTGCCAATCTTGTGTCTGGCATACGCTGCAAGTGACCACACCAGAGTAGGCGCTTCCTTTCTATGTAGTCTAGGATTGTGCTTCCGACATTCATAACCTCTCTGGTCCTGTCATTTCTAATATAATCAAGCCTGGAAATCCACAACTCCGTCTCCAGAAATCCATCTCGACAGCCATCAGGCGATCTTTCTGCCTCTGAGTTTGTTCCCACAACTCAGCACCGTAAGTTTATTTTATTGTTTATTTGTTCAAGAACGAGATCACAGTTTCATCGGGCATTGACAGGTGACAACTGGATGTTGCTCTCACGGATAAAACGACATACGAACTGCACTCAGGTGGATCCAAAAGATGGGTTAAATGATGAAATACACAATGTTTACGAATGAAGTATTAATTTTATTTACGGACATCCTGATCTTTGATGAGAATGAAAAATACGGTTGGATTTACTATTATATTATAAGGCTTTCATCACTAAAACTTAAAAAAAGGAGAAAATGAAGTTGCGTTTGGTCTGTGGAGAGTGCATCGCATCCTACATTTTATGCTTGCAGTGTAAACACTCTGATTTTTCGCGTTGCCTCTGAACTGCAAACAAACGATAGATGTAGATGCTCCTTCCAGTCTTACGATTACGGATTGTAATCAATCACTTTGAAGAAATAGATTGAATTCACACACGACATTTGGTGACTCCCCGAGTGTACGAATCGCGCGCCGGAAAGATCACATCGCACGCCGGAAAAACTGAAGCGCGCGCTAGAAATATAAAACACATCTCACGTAAATTTCGCGTCAGCCGCTGCGCGCAGAACCGCACGTGAACAGTCGCGTCGCATGATCGACGCCTACCACGACGATCACACAGAAACCGGCCAACACTGAGTGGCCAGCGGCGAACGTGACCCTTAGGCCGATTGCGGTGGAACCCCGCCCTTCTGGTCGAATAATCCGGTATTGTGGTTCGCCCAACTTGATAGCCAGTTTGCCGTCAAACATCGTCAGGCTTATAGCTTCGACGTATTCGAAAACCGAACTCGAATGTATCGCTATACTGCGGCGTATCAGCGCCACAGAAGACGACCGACCGTTGCGGGAGATTTTCGCGTACGAGCGTTTTCCAGTCTCATCCAAGAGTGAGCTACTATTCGACTTGTGAAGAAAGCATTCGTTTGATCAAACATCGAAAAAGATTACAAGGCATTTGTTCGCCAGTGCAAAACCCGTGCAAAATAACTCGGTACGTTACCGCTTCTTTCGGTACTTTGATCCCAACTCTGATGATGATGATGATGACGACGATGATGATGATGATTGGTTTGTGGGGCGCTCAACTGCGCGGTTATCAGCGCCCGTAAATCCCCAACCTTGACACAGTCCAGTCTCGCCACTTTCACGAATGACGATGAAATAATGCGGAAAACACAAACACCCAGTCCCCGAGCGGAGAAAATCCCCGACCTGGTCGGGAATCGAACCCGGGACCCCGTGTCCAGAGGCAGCAACGCTCATTTCGTTCGTTATTGGTCATTGCATTTGTTCTGGGCGGACGTCCCATCACACTCGTTCAAGTTCATCGTTGATTCGTTTACTCAGCTTTTTCAACTACAGAGAGCAGTTAACCGTCTGACCGAACAACAACGACCGGTTTCGATAGAATTTCTGTATTCATCAGATCTACAGTGTACCAAAAGTAAATCCATTACAGTGACAACTTATCACTGTATATAAGTCCGTATATCACGGATAAGAAGTACATAAGCCCACTAGACCACGAGCTGCGAACTCATCCCAACGAGTCAACTCTTTGAGCATGTCCACATCGATATCACTGTACCTTTACCACTGTCGGGAGGGTATCAACGCTACCTGTCGGCCATTGACCATTTCTCTCGTTGGCCTGAAGCCAATCCATGAAAACTGCAACGGTAGCAGCGTTAACCACGACCTCCTTTCGTGAGAGGATCCCACGCTTTTGCATTCCTCGCCGTGTCATTACCGACAAGGGCCGACAGTTCGAGTTACGTCTCTTTAAAGACTCAGCATTGCTTGGTGTGAACTATATTCAAACCTGTGCCTACCACCCCGCAGCTAACGGCCTCGTTTAACGGCTCCATCGATAAATGCAGGCCTCACTCAGATGGCACGCCACACAGCATTGAACTGACAGTTTCTCTACCGTCCTACAACGCCTACGGACAGCTTCCAAAGAAGATCGGAACGCAACAACGGCTGGTGTATGGACAAACACATCAACTGCCGGGATATTTCCTTACTGACACGTCAAACAGCATTATTGAAGCTTCGGACTTTGCGCAATGTGTTCGCTACTAGATCCGCAAGTTCTGTCGCGCCATTTCAAAAGAATATTCTACCCAGCCACCATTCGTTTGCTGTGACCTACACTCTTGCAAACAGGTTTTCGTGCGACACGGTGCCATTCGGAAACCTCTCCAACCATCATTCGATGGTCCGTACACAGTAGAAACAAGTCACGACAAAACGTTTTATGTTGACATTAATGGCGCTTCCGTCACGATGTTTATCGACAGACTCAGTCCAGAGTTGCGCCAGCTGAGGTTTACACCGGAGCAGACAAAGCAGCCAATAGTGAGGCGCTTCCGACACGTGATTACACGAGGTCACCGGAAACACTCATTCTTCCACAGCCACGGCCTGTACCTCCACGTCACGAGGCCTAGTAAGGAGCGATACGCCGCGAAATGGAAACCACAGTAAAAATCAAAACTGTTTTATTTGCAACGGTTAGCTACAACTTCCAGCTACTTCTCTACACAGTCGCCGCTCAGACTTAGACATCTGTCGTAGCGTTGTACCAACTTTTCAATTCCCTCGTTACAGTAGACAGCCGTCAGTGCTTTTCGGCAGTTTTCTGCTCTGGGCTGCAGCTCGTTGTCTGTGTCAAAATATTGTCTTTATAGCGAGCGGTTAATCTGAGCAGAGATGAACCTCAGGGTTAGCCAATTACGGACTGTATTGTGGATGATCAAACACTTCCCCATCGAAAAGGCTGCAGCAGCATCTTCATTGCCCCTGCAGAGTGCGGCCGAGAATTGTCGTGTAGAACGAACCGCATGACAGTTATGTTACGTGGATTGCATAGCTTCAGGCGAAATCTTTCGCCAGGCCCTCATACTTGGAGGGAGACACTAATTTCTAGCCATCTTTACGTTCTCACTGTGAGCTCAGAACTGAAAAGAACGACACGATGCGATTGATGGGCGTACTAGACACAGTGCCCAACGCATCTGTGCAAAGCTTCATCAAATTCTCACTGTATTTTCCATTTCGCGACCGATCGTTCCTTACTTTCCGAATAACCCTCGTACATCTCGATTTGGGCGCCAAGTACGTTTCCAGTTTTTGTATGTTCATCCTTCTGTTTGAATGTTTGAGTGACGTCGGCAGTTCACTTACATAATAAAATGGTATACCTGCAGCTGTCCTTTCGAAGTTATTCATTATGTAGCTAAAAGTTTCGGGGACTCGGTACACCATCTTCAGGCCTTAACCGACGTCGACGGGGTTAACTCCAGTCGTATACACGACCCCATCAGTGGCCAACATATGTGAACTGGTAACCGTGGACGGTAACAACGCTGTTCTGCCTCCAACCATCAACTACCAACTCAGCTGACGGTTGGAGGCTCATTTTATGCGTGCAATGTAAACTGCAAACAAATGATAGGTACAGATGCTCCTTGCAGTCCTACAACAGTGCGTTTTAATTAATCGCTTATATTGTGTTGAACAAATAAACAGTATTTACACATGACAGGTCATTTAAAACTAAGCATGTATGTGTGATACCTTTACTCATTTTAAATATATGAGGTAGTGTCAATTTCTACTTTTCTTAACTATCTGTGAAACGTCGCAGTCTACATCGATTAGCTCGTTTTCAGTTAAAAGATGTTATGAAAAGGTTTAATCTGTCTTTCCTTGCTTCCAGCTTCTCTCGTGTTCCCATAATCTAACTGCCACAATTCTACCTGACTGCCCGATATATTGTTTTCCACAGTTCTTACTGGCGATTTAATACACACCTCTCTGTGCCAATGTTTCGTTGTATCCTAACTATTGAATAATAATCAAGGTGTGCTTAGTATGTAGTGCGCTCCAATATTTTTTCAAGGCTGAAATTATACCGACGTATCGAATAGTGCATAATTACGCATTCAATTAAAACAACTATCAGTTAACAAATTAAATTCAGTTTTGTTAAATCTCAACATTCCCACATAAAAATGCAATGCTTCCGTTTGCAAACATTCATTATCTCATAATTTTATGTATTTTCTGAGTCTGCATCAGTAATACCTGCGTAATTTGCACATCTATGGTTCTGACATTCAGTTGTCACCTGACGATGGAATAAGAAGCCGTAAGTCAGTTCGTCATCAAACGCATAATATTTGTACAACATCTGGAAACTGTTTCTCTTCTAATATTTATATCAAAACCAATGTATTATTAATTTAATATTTCACTAAAACATGGAAATTAAACAACTACGGAGCACATCGATAGAAACACTTTGTCTGGGTGGATGATAATTTTATATTAGCTGTTTCACCTGCAAGCTGCGTACGTAATTTACAAATTTCTGTTAAGTGTTGAGTAAGCAGTGATTTCACCTACGACTGAAAACTACGGATCTCTCTCACCCTTTAAGGCCCTTCTCCAAGGTTAGAAATGTGTCAGGACACTGGACACCCGTCGTCTCGATGGCACAAAGTTCAGCTCAGAACCCCTGGGCTGAATGGAAGATTTTTGTACGCTAACTAATGCACTCCTGACTGAATATGCATACATAGTTTACAAATTGTAAACAAAAATATTTTAGACCACGTAGTTACCAACAGATTGTCTTCTTTCGCTCTGCTACACAGCTCTCTGTGCTTTCCTAGTAGCTTCGTAATATTATCGTCCAGCCATAGTTGGTCCTTCCAATCCAAGTTATATGGTACATGTACGGCACCTCTTGAATGACTACCTTACATACTGCACATTTTCTCGTCGAAGTTACTCGTAAATGATTATTGTGGTCGTAGGTTCTGAT
Source organism: Schistocerca nitens (assembly GCF_023898315.1). Classification (NCBI taxonomy): domain Eukaryota; kingdom Metazoa; phylum Arthropoda; class Insecta; order Orthoptera; family Acrididae; genus Schistocerca; species Schistocerca nitens. The sequence continues at coordinate 3,150,112 of NC_064614.1, forward strand.
CGTTTTCTTGTTGTACTTATGAATCGGAAATACGTTTCCATCTTCCTTAAAGTTTCGTTTAGCATCACCAACTAGTGATGCCATAACAACTATATGGTCACTGATACCTACCTCTACGTTCAGTGAAATGAAAATCTGGCCCTGTTTGTTGCAAGTACATCTACTAAATGGGATGCTCCACCAGTTGTTTAAATAATTTTCGGAAAATACATTCAGTGCAGCGTGACAAGGTTGTTTGTTCCTATCACCCATCCTAAACACGCGCGTCTTCCAGTCTATATTGATGGCAACTGGAAATCTTCCTACATCACTAGGGCATGATGGGGGAAATAACGCGCAATATTTTCCGCGGTTTATCTGAATCGTCCGATCACATCAGTTACCTTATATCAGAGGACGATAGTGACAGCTGATTAATGTTCAACCCCGACTTTGGCGCTAATCTTCTTCCAGATTGTCTCTTTTACTTTCTCAGGAGACATTGTGTAGTTATTTACAACAACAAATACGTCGCCACCATTGGCACTATTTTTTTTTTTTTTTTTTTTCACTGTACTATGCACGCCTGAGCCGGTCCTCACTGCCTAGCGGTGCAACGTGAATTGCAGAATAGCGACAGCATTCCCGCGTGCCCGCTTAACTTTGTGTAATCTGTGAATGCGGGTCACAGCTACAGAGAGGGCGGCCGCCCAGTGTGCGTGCAGCCAATTTCTCGCCGAGCTGTTCCGGGAATCCCGGTGAGCGGCCGCCCGCCGCCCGCCGGCTCGCTGGTGCGCGATCAATTGCCGAGGGGAGCGCAGCAGGCACGGCCGCCATGTCTGCCGGCCGCCGCGCCGGCGCCATCTCTGGGCGTCCGGGTAAACTAACAGCGCACATGTAGTTCCAGGACGCTCCGAGAGCGACGCTGCGCGGCGCGCCAATTTCAAAAGGCTACCACCTAAACGTCAAAGTGCGACACTCACGTGTCAAACAAACTGAAACAAATTTCTGCCGTTTAACTACAAATTACTATTCATTTATTTCACACAGTCATGATTTCGTCTTTATAGTCATCATGAAATAATAAACAGTATTGGTCTCGAAAATGGATTTTTTTTTAACGTTGTTTATCCTCCAATGATACGTTTCATATTATGCAAGCCATTTTCAGATTGGCCTACGAGAATAATTACAACCTTTCATACAAAAGGCTTGACCCCAATTTAGCTAACTTGGACTAGAAAGAGAAAATAAAACGACTTACTGGCAAAATATGGTGTTCATCATATAGCATGCTGCGCATATAAGTGTCCCAAGAGGAAAACGCCGCGGTCAGAATTTGAAAAAGCTTTATGCGGTGTCCTATAAGACAAGAGTATAATATATCGTAATACGGCCGATAAAATATTCAGAAGCCCGTAAACGGTCTAATAGACTAAAAGCTCAAAACATACTCAAACAAAATGTAAGAATATGCATACATATAAAACAACTTGCTGTTATGGAAGATACTAAAGAGGATGGGAAACCACACCTGAAACATACGAAAGCCCCAGCAGGTAGTTGTCCTTGCCAATGTTTTTAAAGGCCTCGCGCGGTGTTCTACATAATGCATCAACTCGAAAATAGCCGAAGAAGTAGTCAATAATAAATAACAGGCTTAGCCTCAAAAGAAGTATATACATCTGTATAAACAGAACCATATTACGTTGTCAGGTACGTGGCGCTGTTCACATCTACTAAACCGGGATCATACTTACCTGCATGGCACAGTAGGAGGTGCAGTTGCTCGTATTCGTGGCTGTACACGTAGTACTGAGTACAGTGACGTACAAGACGTATGCGACTTCTATACGCAGCCCACAGCAGATGGCTCACGAACGCGATGAGTTGCGATTTCTGTTAGGTTTCCAGATATAATCACAAAGAGAAGCCATGACAAACAGCGAAGCCGTTTGCTTAAAACTGCACGGTAAATGTTTATTATACAAATGAGTCACAATAACGAAGAACAAAAAATTTTAAAAAATTAAAAAGCACAAAAGTATATACTGCCGTGGCGCAAACGAAGAAAACCTGCTAGAGGGAACCAAGAGAACTAATTCCTCAGTGGGCCAGACAGTATTATGACTAAAAATCATTTCGTACACTTTCAGTCATCTTCAGCCCACAGACGGCCAAGTAGCGTCATGTAACAGTCACCAAGAGTAATTCCATTATTCCAACGTCGTCTTGTCACCAACAGCAATATAAGCTTAGTTTTCTTAAGTGAATAATTGCCGGGGTGGTAGAAGTGCCCTATGTGACCCAGCCATCGATGTAGAGACGGAAAGCCATAAACACATTGCTGTTATGAATGCTACAGCACTTCCATTATAAAACATTCTTTATGAGGCTAAAGTGTCGAAAAGGTATGTCAGCCGTGTAAACAAAATTTCTGATACGTAAATTCGTATGTCGTTGTGGTCATCAGTCTGAGGACTGGTTTGACGCGGCCCTCCACACTACTGTATCCTTTGCAAGACTCTTCATCTCTGGGTAACTACTGCGACCTTCGTCCATTTCAACCTGTTTACTACATTAACGCTTAGCTTTCCTTTTAAAATTCTGTCCCACACTTCCCTCCGTTAGCAAATCTACGATTCCTCGATGCCTCGGGACATGTCTTATCAACTGATCCCTTCTTTTAGTCAAATTGTGCCATAAATTTCACTGTTCCCCAGTCAGATTCAGTACTTGCTGATTATTTACTCTATCCACCCATGTAATGTTCAGTGCTTCGAAGGTTCTGTTCCTTCCTTGTCTGAACTGTTTATTGTCAACCTTTCACTTCTGTACAAAGCTATTCCCCAGACGAAAACTATCGCAAAGACTCCCTACCATTTAGATACACAGTGAGACGTCACCTTAGAAAAATTAATTAATTACTGTGCTGATAAACCTCTTACATTATTTGATTTTCAAACAGCTGAGCAGAACTGAACGCACTCAGACATTTCGCTCTTTACCTATTCTGATCAACACTAAACTGACACACAATATTTTTAGCGCAACGCAATCTGACTTTCAAAAATCCCTACAAAAGAATGGCCCTGACTAACATTAACCTATACCTTTCACAAATCACTTACCTCACCAAAAATCTTCATTACTCGAACTACTGCAATACAGCGAGCGCCACTACTGCCAGCTAAATAAAAGATTCAAACTACTGATGGCACTAACTACTGATAGGCATAGTTAGCAAATGAAAGATGTTGATAGAGAACAAACAATGTATTTACCTTAATAGTGTTCAAAACTCATAATATATATAGCAGTTCATGACATCCAGTCTTACAAATTTCAAAATTCCGCCATTTCTCTCCCCACATCCACCACTGCTGGCGGCTCACCTCCAACTGCGCAACGCTACGCGCTGTTAACATCCAGCTGCCCAACACTACAATGGCAGACAACAATGCAAACTAGCCACAGACTGCACACAGCACAGCCAGTGATTTTCATACAGAGCGCTACGTGGCGTTACCAATAAGAAAACCTAAACAGCCTACTTACAGAGTCCCCATGCTCCCCACAAAAAATTTTACAAATTGTTTTGGGCAGTTGCCAATACAGATTTGAAAATTTTTTTCATAATTACAATAACAAAGAAATCAAATGCACACACATATTGATACAATGCTGGCCAAAAGCTAAAATTTTCTCACAGTCCATAAAGACAGTCCTGATCATTCATCACCGTAAAATTGCAGTGTTTTTTTTTTCTCAAAGTCTGAGTAGTAAAAGAAGAGGCACACAGAAGTAGTGGATTTCCATGCAGTCTTGAAGAAGTGGTGTTGTCCTTCCAACGGAAAAACAGTGCTGACTCTTGACATGCAGACAGGTAATGGGCCACAACAGAGCAAACCCACAGCAGTCAGTCCAAGTTTTGAAGAACATTGGTAGGTAGGTCATCACAGAGTAGACCCACTGTAGTCCTGGTAGAGATTATGGTATTGGTGGGCCACCAGAGGTGCAGACCCACTGCAGTCCTTGTAGAAATAATGGTATTGGTGGGCCATCAAACATGCAGACCCACTGTAGTACTTGTAGAGACGGCCAGCAGCCATCTGTTGCGACTGTGCAGGTGCACAATCACACCGAAGAGTCTTGCGGACAATACAGCAAGTCCATAAACCACCACTTGTGCACTCACAAAGTTTTTGGAATTGTCCTTAGAACCAACCATGCTGTTAATCAGTCCCTTGCTGAATTATCAACACACGTGCAAACACTATCAGTCCCTGCTTCTCACATATTGTCCATATACTGTGACCAGTGAAATGTAACTTACAAGTTACTTAATTTGATAAACTGGTGTCAATTACAATTTTATAACATAAGAATACAATAACAAAGGTACAAAATACATCATTAAAGAATATAACAATACAGATAACATTTGTAGTAAAACAGACTTTACAAAAGAATAGAAATAAACATGTACATCAGTGTTACATGAATTATGACATAAGTAAATATATAAAATAATGAGAATAGTTTTCGAAACATTAATTTCACACTTGAGCATAGAAACAGAACAGAATTAATAATGTCTAAACATCTTTACAAAGTGAATAACATATTATTAATGCAAATTATATTTGAGGACAGCAGTATTCCTCATCATAGTGAATGTACCTTAGTACTAGAAAAATTCGTATTAGCTAAACACATAAAGACAGGAAGAACACAAATATACAAGAGTACACAAACACATAGCGGAATAACAGAAATGGAAAGGACAGGGTTTGGTTTACTGCAGTATCTTGCAAACAAAACTTTCTTTACTTCTTGGAGATCTCCCTTCGTTCTTCATTATTTCAAAAAGTGCTGTCTATACCTGCTTTCTGTACTTTTTTCGGAAAACTTCTCAATGCATTTCTTCCAATTCATCGCAACTCATTCTCTTATATAGCCCACCCCCTCTTAAGCTAACTTAAATCTACTGAGCTCAGATGCTAAACCAAGGGACGAGGCAATGCAGCAGCACAAAACAATAAATACAAACAGCAATGAAAAAAATGCAAATTGGCAAAGCTAGCAGCATAAATTAGCAAAGCAAATGCAATATTACAACTAATATAAGGCAATGCGCAGCAAACCAGAAAAATAAATCCGTATTAAAACTGGCTTAACAGAGTAATACAAAGTCAAATTCAGTAACATTATGCCTGGCAAACCGCAGCAGCAAATGCAATAACCTTTATCTAATTATGACAACGCTCAAGCAGAAAAAATATTACAGTAAAAATGGCCATGTTTAATACCTATGTCACATCTTAACACTAGAGTGATGCATCACCATGATTTATCTACGAAACAAGTTACCCAGTCATTGACAAAAATTATGTATGCAATTCCTGTGAAGGGAAATGTCTTTTCGTGCTCCCTCGTTTTTTTTTTTTTTTTTTGGAAGTAGATCATAAAATGGTTATTTACTGGATCTGTAGGCATAAAATATCTATATTAGTACATCTATTAAATTTTATTTTAACCAATGCTGCAGTGCAGCTAGAAACTAGATATTAAACGAAATGAGCAAATATATATATATATATATATATATATATATATATATATATATATATATATAAATCAACATATGAAACGTCATTCACTAGGCAAATGGCGTCTCCAAAGGCAAAAAAAAATCTCTCAAGTAGAAAGACAATAGATGTAAAATGTTTCTCATCATTTCATTAGGCATTTTAGTAAAAATCATAAATTAAGAGCTCCACAGTGTAATCATATGTTTCCAAATTTGAGCGTGTCGTATTTGCGATGATTTCTACAAAGAAATATCAATAGCGAGGGTAATGGACTCCTTTTTTTTGTCCACCTGTGCCTCTGAAAGGTACACACTAATGGCTTTTTTCCAGGCGACTGCCGCGCAGCTGGGTGCCCACGACGCATTACGTGAAGGTGGTCACTTAACTTTCTTACCGAAATATTTACACCAGTTTGCACTACAGTGACAGTCTCATATAAAAATTTCACAGGTCGAGAATTTGCGTTGCAAATGTGTAGAAACAAAATCCTATGAATATAACAGTGTCCAAAAAATTTTCGCCGGTATTGTGATACATTCACGCATTTACACCCATTTCATAACTCTTAAAGTACGATTCTTGGTTTCCAACATCCTTTTTCACAAGTCAGAGTCCCTACCCACTATTCATTACTCCTTACCTTATTACACATATACATATTCATCAACACCTCTTCAATATTTCATCATAATAAATACATAGCATAATCAAATTCCTCATATAGCATCAGCTTATTGATCATAAACATACCTCAACAGCATAATACACATCGTCGTCGTAAAAATAACATCATAACACCTCAGTCAAATCTCAAAAACGTCGTAGCTTTCTGCAATAATGTCAAAACCTAAAAAAAATTCTCTGCTCATTTCAATAGTGTCATCTACCTCAAACGTACTTTAAAAATCATTATCCCATACCAAATACATCATTCTAAGCTTTCAGAGTATCACAATGGTTCCGAAAAATATGAACTGTTCACAAAGCACAGACAAAATACAATTTCATAAGTGTGAAATTATCCAACTGTGTAATTGCGTAAACATGTGTCACTGACATAGTAAAAAAATTTTTGTTTCTCTGTTAAATAATCAGATAGCTGTGTAATTCTGTGTTAGAGAAATATGGTACCGATGTTTAAAGTTGTGTAAGCAAATACCATATTAGCTAGGGCTCCTTGTGCTTGCCAAACACATAGTACACAATGTAGGCGTGTACCCCCTGAGGATTAATGTAATTATACCCTCAGGTGTTACAGATTACAGCAATGGAATGTAATGTATCACGGAAAACTTTCTTTGTAATTCAAAAATCTTGAAAAATAAATGGTTTAAGTACAAAATTAATCACTCAAATGCGTGTCTTGTAGCGCTAAATGTGCGTCTTGCTGTAAGATAATCTCTGTGGAAGTGTCGTAGTAATTGTCCTCCAAAAGCTATGTTCTGCAGAAGTCAGTGTACTTACCTCATGATAAACAAAAGTGAAATGCTTTGCGTATAGATATCTTAGTTATTACGCTTATTGCTGTGATGAAGAAAGTACTGTGTTGTAACGTATTGTTGTGTTACGGAAAAGGCTGTCTCATTGTAGCTATACCACAAAAGTTACTACTAAAGCATGTTTTACTTTCCAGAATAATACATAAAAACTGTGCAGATATAAAACAGAAACACCGAAAAAGCAACATTGTAAATTGTCACTCATTAGTAGCGTCATGATAAAACCGTGTAGCTGTCACATAAACTAACCACTATGTCATCTGGTATCTTACAGAAAGTACTTTAAATCCAGAATGTATTTTCAAGTAAACCAAAATGTTGCATTAAAATCTCATTAGCAGTACCAGTATATGTTCTAAGTATGTAAGCCTTATAGTCGTTACGTAATTGTGCAACTAACAAGCAAGAATGTACACACACAATAACACTGTGACGTCTGTTCACTATAACAATGCATTCGTAATTTCTGTTTAAATAAGTTCTCTTGGTTCATGACTGGATATTTAACTTCAAACATTGTTGCATGGTAACAGTTTCTAAGTCTGACAAAGCATCTAGTAATGTAAAGTGAAAAGTTATATGGAAAAGACAAAGTTAAAAAGCAGATTATCTTTCAATAAACGGTTTTACCTGTGAAATGTGGTGTAAACCTTTACTCTTCCTAGTACGCAGAGTTTCAACTTCAACGCAATTATCATGTGGTATACGTCGGTAAAGAATACTGGAATTTTTTTCTCAAGGTTAGCGTCTATGTTATTTTTCTCTGAGCCAGCCGGCGCACGTGGCTGCCTGCGGTGCGAGTCATTGTCTGTCTCTTTGTTGGCGCGCGTCGTTATTTGGATTAGGAGACCTAACGTCTACAAATTCACCTTGACGAGAAGGCCCTGCTCTGTTTGAATCCCGCCAGTTCTGATGAAATTCAGGTCTGTCGTTATGATTATATCGTCTGTCGTCATGTCGGTAGTTCCTGTAGTTTCTTTCTTGTCGGTTAAGTGGTGCAGAATTTCTCCCTGAATTATCACTGCACGGTGGATCGTTGCGTCTGAAGTTATTCTGTCTCCCTTGATAATAACTGTTTTGGTTCCCATATTGTCTGTTTCTATGGTTGTCTCTGCCACATTCATTACTATGGATATGTGATCTTTCTCTGTAACTATTATTCTGCCAATGATTGTCATACGGGTGGTGTCTGTTTTGGTCACGATTTGCGTTGTAAGAAAAGCCTTGTCGTGTCCAGTTATTATTTCTGTCATCGTGTAATTGTGACGGATGTGACCTGTAATTGATGTGTTCCTGTTTTCGCGTCCTGCGATTGTCAGTGTCAGTTTCCAATTCTTGTAATAGTCCCTGAAAAGAATGAGATTTTCACTCTGCAGCGGAGTGTGCGCTGATATGAAACTTCCTGGCAGATTAAAACTGTGTGCCCGACCGAGACTCGAACTCGAAACCTTTGCCTTTCGCGAGCAAGTGCTCTACCAACTGAGCTGAAAAGCTTCAATGTCGTCTTTGCAACGTCCTGCCAAAATAATATTTCGTAAATGTTCAGGCAATTTGATTAAGCAAATGCGGATGAGTTCTGAGGGGCTGTAAGGGTTTAGCAGATACTGATTCTTGTGCAACATGTCTTCAAAATATTTCACAAGACTGGAAAATTCAGATTGTTCGAAATGTTTCATCATTATGATGCTATGTTTTACTCGGTCTTGTGTAGCTTGAGACCAATATGCTGAGAGGAAGGCATGATAAAATTCTCCTTCACTGTGACAATCGTGAATGACCGATTGCATTCTTACAGCTGGTTCATTCTCTAAATAGCCACACATAAATTCTAATCTGTGCTCTAATGACCAGTTGGGAGGAAAACAATGAGAGAATTGATGGAGCCACGCTTGTGGATGAATGTCGTTGGCAGAATTCTTAAACGTTTTGAATTTACGTGTAGTAATGAACAGTTTATAGTCAAAATCATCGTGTCGGCGAGTAGCATATCGGTCATTGTTACGTCGTGTCGGCGGTTCCATCTCAAAATTCGGTGCACCTTGCCAATTTCTTTCATAATTTCCGAAATGCCCTGTGTTATTATTTTGTGGCTTTTCCGTATTTCTAAGTTCCTCTTACCGTGTTGGAGCGCGAGTGTCCTCTGAAATATGTAATTTTTGTATTACTTGTGCCAACTGATCTTGTACTTCCCGGATTTCTCTTTTGTGTTGCGTATTAATTTGATTCTGATTTTGTTTTAATTTCTTAATTTGTTCATACTCTTCTGTGTCAGTGATGGCTACAGGTCTTGTGTCATTCAGATCATCATCTACCTTTGCAGAAAAGTTAGTGAACTTTTCCGAAAGTTCGGCTACTTTCTCCGATAGTGTACTTATTTCCTCAGTGTGTTTTTCTGAACCAAGTTTCAGAGTGTCCATTTGTGTTGAAATCGTATCTACTGTGTCCTTTAAGTTTTCCTGAGTTTTTGCAAGTAGCGTAACCGAATCGGTATATGCAACTGAGTCAATTTTAGCCCACAAGGTCTCATGATTTTCATGAACAATGGTTTGCAGTTCTTTTATGGCTGCTTCGTGATTCTGTAATGCATTTTCATGCCGCGAAAAAATAGGTTGAAAATGCTCACAAATTTGTGTTTTTACGTCATTACAGACTTTTTGACATTTCGATTCAATGTTATGTAACTCAGTAGTTAAATCTTCACGTGTTTGTTCAAGTGTGGTGTCTAACTTTTGAAGCTTTTGCTGTGTTTGTCTCTGATTTTGTTCCACTGTGTCTAACTTTTGAAGCTTTTGCTGTGTTTGTCTCTGATTTTGTTCCATTGTGTCTAACTGTTGCTGTGTTTGTCTCTGGCGTTGTTCCATTGTGTCTAACTTTTGAAGCTTTTGTTCCATTTGTTGCATTAATTGTAATAACAATGCACTGGTGTCTGAAACATGTTCCTCAGTGCTATTCGGCAATGCATTTGAACCGGCAATATTCGCATTTTGAAAAGCAGAAAATGTGTCTTGACTTATTTGAGAAAACGGTGAGGACGCAAAACCTGAATCTAAAGTATTTGCAAGATTGTGTCCTGTCATTTCGGATTCCTGAGGCAAGCTGTTGCCGACCGATCGATCGATAGTGCGTCCCTGTTCACTAATTGTTTCACTGCCTACACCATTACTTGCAGCCCGCTCCATTTCCCTATGCACAATTACCAAATTACTACTTTCAACATTAGTTAATTCATTACACGGTGGCGCTAACACACTGCTTTCGTCTTCACTGTCATTTCTCAGTTTACTTTGGAGCCTAGTATTACGTTTTTTACACGCCATTATTGTCACAATATTTCACACGACAACACAGAAAAGCACAATTTGAAGAGCAAAATAAGAAAACACATTAACATAGCATTGAAAATAATATCTCGTTACTTGCAAGCGCAGCTGCGAAATACTTGGTGCAAATCTACATGCATGCCACAACTGTTTTACTGTACAGGAATGAAAAACTACGACTACAAAGGAAATTCTCTCTACAATCACGCGCTAGCAATAAACAAAGACTGCACTAATTGCACAAACTACAAGAAAAAAATCAGAAGATTCCAGTGAGGTATCCTCGGCTAAGGGTCGACATATGAAACGTTCCCTTAGAAAAATTAATTAAGTACTGTGCTGATAAACCTCTTACATTATTTGATTTTCAAACAGCTGAGCAGAACTGAACGCACTCAGACATTTCGCTCTTTACCTATTCTGATCAACACTAAACTGACACACAATATTTTTAGCGCAACGCAATCTGACTTTCAAAAATCCCTACAAAAGAATGGCCCTGACTAACATTAACCTATACCTTTCACAAATCACTTACCTCACAAAAATCTTCGTTACTCAAGCTACTGCAATACAGCGAGCGCCACTACTGCCAGCTAAATAAAAGATTCAAACTACTGAAGGCACTAACTGCTGATAGGCATAGTTAGCAAATGAAAGATTTTGATAGAGAACAAACAATGTATTTACCTTAATAGTGTTCAAAACTCATAATATATATAGCAGTTCATGACATCCAGTCTTACAAATTTCAAAACTCCACCACTTCTCTCCCCACATCCACCACTGCTGGCGGCTCACCTCCAACTGCGCAACGCTACGCGCTCTTAACAGCCAACTGCCCAACACTACAATGGCAGACAACAATGCAAACTAGCCACAGACTGCACACAGCACAGCCAGTGATTTTCATACAGAGCGCTACGTGGCGTTACCAATAAGAAAACCTAAACAGCCTACTTACAACAGGATCGACCATCTTAATCCATAACAGGGAACAGCTCGGTATTGAGGTGAGATACAGCAAAATGGTTTAGATAAAAGATGTATATGACAAAGAGGGTCACGAATTGCTACTATTGGCCATGAATTTGAACGGGATTATCAGGGTGATTTGGAGGTTAAACTGATTTTTTAAAATGAGGACCTTAATAAAAGAGCGCCAAATTTTGCATATAAAATGATACGTTATTCAGATGGCAAAGTTCAATGGAGGTCAAATAAGCAAATATGTTTCCAGTTGTAGTAGGGATTAACGTTATAGAGAGAAAGCATACAGCAAAATACAGTGTTAGACAGAAAGTGGAAAGAGCGTAAGGTGTCTCATATCATTACCAGCAAACATGATCTTAAAGGTAGTTATGGAAGGTCATTGGAATGTTGAATTTTGTTTCATGCAAACCCCTATTTGTGACGTCGAGTTTGGAAAGAACGAAGACAGATTTCAACTTTAAGATTTGATTAACGTACTTATAGGCAAAAATAAATGTATCAAGAAATATTAATGTTACTTTGAAATTTGCAAGACAGAACAAACATAATAAAACGTAGATTATTGATTCGCAAGCCGTTGAATGAATCGCCTTGTCCCTCATTCCTCGAGATGCACCTTCCAATTTGTATCTAACATCGTACTTTACTGCATTCCTCCTCTTCTCCGAGTTAGTCCCTAGTAGAACTAAAAAAGTATTTGACCTTCATTATCCTTGCCATGACCTTGAATAGTGTATCATTTTATACGTAAAATTTGTGGCTCGCTTCAAATGTTAAATCAAATATTAGGGTTCCCATTAAAGAAAATCACTTTAACCTCCAGACTACCTTGAAAATCACGTTCCTCATCTCTACCCCGAGTTATTCCCCATTATGGTTCAAAATGGTCCGCCCTATATATTCAATGTTAACAACCCTCTTTTTTACAAATTGTTGTGTTGCTACTGCCAGTCTGCATATTATTAGATAAGAAAAATGAGGTTTTCCGTATCGGTGGCGTAAGGAATATGTGGAGAGAACTTCATCAGAAGAAAGGACAGGATGGTGGGACGCGCAAAGACAGCATGGAATAACTTCCGTGGTACTGGAGAGAGCACTATAGGATTATAGGGGAGACTGAGAAGGAATGTACCCAGCAAGTAACTGAGGAGGTCCGTTGCAAGTGCTACAGCGCGATGAACGGGTTTGCGCGGGAGAGCAGTCCGCATGGGACCAGTCAGAAGACCTTCCGCCTTGGTAGCTGAGTGATCACCACGTTTGGCTCTTATGCAGAGGGCCCGGCTGCATTTCCCGGTACTGCCAGGAAGTTTCTTCTTATGGCGTGATCATCATGTTGTCAAATCTATCCGTATATTTGGCATATGTAGTGATTTTCAAGCTTTAGTTTTCAATCTACGATAAATATTCGCAAACGGGTTGCTGCTCGGCGATGTTTTATACGTAGTATCCGAGAAATATTGCGACGAACTTTGGGAGGGTATCATGAGGAACATATCCAGGATACGAATCCACGTCCCGTAATGTCATCCTAATGCGGTTCAAAGCGTCGAAGTTATGGGCGCCGGCTCCTGGCAATGGGCCAGCCCTCAGGCAGCAGACGTCACTTTGTAGGCCAAACGGTTACAGTGTTTGTTGTTCGGTGATCGCGACTGAGTGCCACGATCGCCAGTGGAGAATGTGGGGCCAGCTGCGGCATAGAAAGGCCTCGCGTCCTACGAATGTGACGCTCTGTTGCCTCGGTGGATGATGGTTTCAGTCACGGGTTTCCATACACAGTTCTCTCTTGGAAACATCTAAAATTTCCAGTGTTATGAGCATACAGGAGAAAAAGGAAGTGCAGATAGAAACCAGTCCGAAACCGTCTTCCGCCATGGCAACAGAGCGTCACGTTCATGGGAGGCAAAGCCTTTCTACGCAGCGACTGGCTCCACTTCCCCCCCCCCTCCCCCCTGGCGATCGTGGCAGTCAATAATGACTAACATACAACACTGCGGGACGTTTCGCCTACGGCCCGAAGTGACGTCTGCTGCCGCAGGGGTTGCCTAGTGGCAGGCGCCGACCCCGTAACTTCGACACTTCGAAGCGCATTTGGATGACGTTTCCACACACGGCGTTCTGTCATCGATTTGTTCCTCAAGACCTCAAGACACCCTCTACCAGCCCTCGAAGCTCGCCGTAGCATTTGTAGGACACCCTGTACATGTTGCAGTGTGCAAAGGCGTCCATACTGCAGCGCTGTTCTCTGTTCTTAGGTATTCAGTTATATCTACAATTGCAGGGATCGTCCTGCCAATTTGTGACGGAGGAAATTCCACATACAACCTGCGAGTCCTCGAGTAAACCTGTCGACTAATGTATCGACATTTCTACACGCAACGCAGTCATCGGTCTAAGATGTATTTTGTGGAGCTTTCTTCGGTCGTGAATTTGTCATTGACGATGGCGTATCGTTCAGATTTCTTAGCCGACATGAGGTGAGCGTTGTGTACGTTTCTGCAGATGATGTTCCATTTGAGTCGAGGATATTTTGCTTCGATTCGGCTACAGTGAGCACGCGGTGTGAGGGTATTGTAAATGTCTGTACCGGTAAGTAATTTCACTGTGTCCTCTTTACTGTTTATGTAACTAAACTCATGGTAATGTATTCTGATGTGCTGATATTAAATGTCAATTCCTGCTAGGTTTATCTGTGGCGCGGTATTTTCCAGCTTACATTTGAGTACCAGATTTTGGATTTGACTTGCATTCCGCTTTCTTACTTTTTTCTTTATGCGATTAAATAAAAGTCTTCGGGACTTATACCTGAGGCTCACAAGATTAAGCCTCCCTTTGCAAATGGTAGAGTCAGCATGTGGAACTGTACATTACTTCTAGATACATTACTTGTAGATAGTAACCAGCAAAGAGTCGTTGGGTATTGTTGGCCAGCGGGTCTGGAATAGGCAGTATCTGTCCCATGTACTCGAGTTTCCTTGCTACTGGTACGTCATTGTCTTCACTTTGTAAAATAGTCTTGTTTCCTGTCAGAGTGAATTTTCAAAACGGCTTTTATTTTCTTTGATACTTCTCTCCAGTTGTAGGTTGTCATCCGAGCTGGAACTGCATTTGGGAAGAGACCAAGTGACTTATACGATGTGCCAGTTTTGTAGCCGTCCATGCTGTCAGTAATGTTGATGCCTTGCCCAATGTTTGAGTCGTTTTCTCTGCACTGAGCTTCTACCTGTCGCTGTTGAGAAATATCTGAGGATATGTGCCGACTTCGTGAGGTCTTCAGGCGATGACACAGTTACACAGATATCGTGACCATTCGCACCTCCTTTTCGTGTATACCCTCGATTCCCCCTGTTAGTCAGACCTGATATGGGTCCCATATACTTTAGCAGTACTCAAGTGTGCGCCAGACAAGTGTTATGCATGCAATTCCTTTTGTAGACAAACTGAACTTCGCTGGTATCTTCATAATGAACTGTTTTCCGACTATTTCTTTGTCTACAACTCAGCTCACGTATACCTTATCCTCCATGTCTGCACGCATTGCTACTGGCAATTATTTGTGTGACACGTCTCGTTCTTTTCGTGACTTGGACAGCTCTGCAGTGTTCTGTGTAACAGCCAGCTGCCGGGATTCGCTCTGAGTTGATCCATTCTGTCGGGGTGTAACTGGGTAGTACCGCAGTTTTTACTGGACAGAACTTCATCATATATGTCTTTTGTCATGGTGGCCACAGTGTGTGAGTTTATAAGCCCCGCTGGTTCCTGACTCGGGCTGACAGCGGACGGCGCGTAGAGGCGAGCAGGGGTGCGGGACATGGGGAATTCAGCAGCCCGCCGGCCGATGTGGCCGTGCGGTTCTAGGCGCTTCAGTCTGGAACCGCGTGACCGCTACGGTCGCAGGTTCGAATTCTGTCTCGGGCATGGATGTGTGTGATGTCAAAATGGCTCTGAGCACTATGGGACTCAACTGCTGTGGTCATAAGTCCCCTAGAACTTAGAACTACTTAAACCTAACTAACCTAAGGACATCACACACATCCATGCCCGAGGCAGGATTCGAACCTGCGACCGTAGCGGTCGTGCGGTTCCAGACTGTAGCGCCTTTAACCGCTCGGCCACTCCGGCCGGCGTGTGTGATGTCCTTAGGTTAGTTAGGTTTAAGTAGTTCTAAGTTCTAGGGGACTGATGACCTCAGATGTTAAGTCCCATAGTGCTCAGAGCCATTTGAACCATATGTTAAATAGGCGGCAGTGCTGCACCTCGTGATCTTATGCTCGTGGTTTTTTTTTTCGTCTTCAGTCTGCTGCGGGAAGTAAGTCCGTCTCCGTGTGCAGTAGTTAGTGGGTCTCAGTAGTATTCGACAAGAATACTTGGTTTCTCAGCGGCAATCCAGCAGCAACGTTTCAAATCTTTAAAATTTTTCAGGTGATACTGACCAGCGCGATTTAACGCTGTTTTACAGTGATGTATGCTTTCAGAACGCGACAACTTTAACCTGGCAGAAGTATTAGTTTATTTCGTGATGAACAGCGGCGAGTAAAGGATCGTCATTGCTGGACTTTTACATTATCGTGTAGTCGGCGCGAAGACTTTGATTAGCTGTCACGGTAGCTGATTACTGTTCACCGTTCCACGCAATCTTAACTGCTCTTAGGTACACTTTTGAGTCGTTAATTGTAGACGGAGAGGCCGCGCGGAGTGGTCGCGTGGTTAGAGCCGCAATGTGACGGACTGCGCGGCCCCTCCAGCCGGAGGTTCGAGTCCTCCCTCACGAATGGGCGTGTGCGTTGTACTTAGCATAAGTTAGTTTAAGTGGTGTGTAAGTGCAGGACCGATAACCGCAGCAGTTTCGTCCCTTAGAAATACACGCCTCTAGATGGAAAGTTATAAGCATTTAACAGTTTTATATAGGGAGATGATACTTCTTCCCATGTTTTTCTTTAAATATAATATACAACAGTGAACTAGCTTCACCACCCTACTCTCTACATTATTTAGTGCTTTATTTCCAATGACTTTGTTGTTATATTTAACTTGTATTTTTGTTTATTAATTACTGCGATATATTCTGTACCTTCTGTGCCTTCCTGACAAAATCGGTTATAGAGAGCTTGGACTGTTTATTTTTGGTAAAAACACAGCCGTGGACGATCCACTCCTATGACTGTAGAACCACGCCTTGTCATAAGGATCCTTCACTGGACCGGATTCCAATACATCTTGTCGTCAATTGACCACACAGAAGCATACCATCGTGATTATTTTCTCAGCTGGAGGGGAGTTTCCCTATATGCTCGCGGCTCTCCCCGTCGGAGGTTTAAGTCCTCCCTCGGACATGGGTCTGTCTGTTGTTGTCCTTACCGTGAGTTAGTTTAAGTTACATTAAGTAGTGTGTAAGCCTAGTAACGTATGAGCTCAGCAGTTTGGTCCCATAGGAACTCACCACAATTTAAAAAGAAAAAAAAGTTCCCATATGCAAGTGGCTGTTCCTGGCAAACCGAGACCTATTGTCTCTTTATAGCACTGTTACTATAGCGGCGTATTATTACTTCTATAAAAACAGTAGATGGGTGTTTTGTTAAGACATTGCATACCCTGGGATTGCAATTAATATTACAATGTCATTCATGTATAACACGAGCAGCAACGCTCGTTCTAAACTTGCCTGTGGCACTGCATAGCCCGTGATTGCAATTCCTATTACTATGAATTCGTGTGCAGCACGAAAAGCAACGGTCGTACTGCGCTTCCCTGCGGCGTGCCAGCACCTGTAGATGACTTTCCACCCGGGGGTAATGTGTTGCGTCCTGCCACTTAGAAAATTTTCGATCGACTCACAAATCTGATAAGTTCGACCATCTGCACGTATATTCTTAAGGCATTGCCGATGTGGCGCTGAACAAAAAGCCTTTAGGAAGTCCATAAACACAGTATTAGCCTAGTTGCCTCTCTCCGTGGCACTAAAGATGAGATGCATGGCTCGTGTGACATTTGGTAACACGAAACACAGTGGCTCCCCACACGGCGTGATCCAGTGATGACTGCAGCAGTTACGCAATGGCGGCCGCTTTTTACGCGCAGCTTACGCTGACGCTGACGCTGACGCAACGGTCGCCGAGCGCTTTCTCCAGACGGAACCGGCCGGTCCAGCGCCGCCGCCTCGGCCGCTGGAGGGCAGCCGGCGGACCCGAGCAGAGCCCTGCTCGCTGTCGCGGCGGCCCCTGCGACTCTGATCTCCGGCTTATGCGCGACATCTATCTGGCGAGAGCTGCGGAACGAAATTTGGGAACAATTTCGTGAGAAATTGGGTGTTAAGCGGAAGGCGAACGCCGAGACGATCTCATCTCGGTGTCGTCGTCGCGAGGGACCGGCGCTAAGGTCACAGGTCACAGGTCGCGGCGGCAGGAAGTGGGCCGGCCGGCTGCACTCAAGGCCGCGGGCTGGGAGGTCCGCAGAGGTGCAGGCGGCCGAAAGTGGCCCACACTGCACCGGTGTGGACGAGCCGCTCTGTGTATTGTGTAGGCCAACGTGACACTTCACTTCACTCTGGAAATTCAAAGTGAAATTACGAGCAGCTTAGATTTTATCTCTGTTTTTTTTTTCCAAAAACTATGATTTGGCTCAATAACAGGGCGTCACGTCACCTGTTTATTAAAAGACTTTCTGTAAAACAACGTGCAGAGGTATTGAGAACAACAGTAACTCTAGGTCGTGCGTCCAGACACGACACTCTGTTATCTAAGTGACCGGCAAATAATTTTGTTCATAATGCCTGTGCTGGATCTGTTGTTTGAGAGAACCTGCTAGTGTTGCAGTAAAGAAGTGATGTGCAGCTCACCCGTTGTGCCAAATCGTGGTTTTTCAAAATTATTTGAAAGCTGTCTCCATAAAATTTGTTTCTTCGTCCAGCTGTTTTTGACAGGTCTGATGCGATTTCCTGTCCTGTGCGAACATCTTCGTGTCAGAACAGCAGTTATAACCAACGACCTCAATTACTTGCTCCATGTACTCCAGCCTCTCTCTTCCGCCTACAATTTCGTCCTATACGGCTCTAACTACTACGATAGACATTATTCTCCTATAATTCTGCCCTTTCTTCTTACCACTTTTATTCGTAAATACCTCTGCTCACTGATTCTGCGGAGACTCTCCTTTTACGTGATTTATCCACAAAGTTTTAAGTATCGCCACGTATCAAACCCTTCAATTGCCTTATTTTCTTGCTTTCCAACTGTCCAGTATCTAGTTCCATATTTTATTGATTTCTTTATGGAACATGTCCCATTACAATGTACGATATTTGAAGGTTACCTTAAAGTTTTGTGTGTGTGTCAAAACTTACTAATGAACTTAAATATCACATTTATATCTACATGTGCACATTTGAATCTTCGAATTTTTTCAATTTAAATCAATAACAAAGTACGAATATGTGCAGTTTGTTTTGTAAAACAGTCTAATAATAACTAGTGTATCAACGACTGTATGAGCTGTGAGCACAATAAACACAATACAGAGCTGCATCGCGTCCACGTCACAACAGACGTTCAAAGTGACTTCCATGGTAGCGCTGCCCCTTGACCGTGTGCCTGGCAGTCAACAAAAACCATCTCGGCTTGTTCCCAACATAAATACCGGACCATTCTGCTGCTTACAGTACGCTCCGTCAATCACACAACCTGCACTATACAAGGAAAATACCGCGCTTGGTCATAGGAACGTTCATTCGTCAGCGCCATCTACCGCGGCAGCGATGCATTTCCGGACATAGGTGACCCATGTTCATAGGACTTTTTTCCTCCACTACCTCTCAGGAACTCGCCCGTGCATTATATATATAAGGTGTTTGTGGAGGAAATGTCAATATTTTATTCACACAGTAATAGTATAAGTAATTATGAACAAAAAATGTTATATGAACATAGGTGCGAAAATGCTTTGTTAGGGAGGTATGGGTATTGAAAGGAACTTTCATTCTGCAAAACTGATGTGCACAACATGAACGTATACGCAGTACAGCTGGACGGCAACGCTTTTTGAACGGTATAATGCAAGAGGACTACATTTGGTTCACCAAATGTTTTCCAGAGTGGGTACATGATATTTTGATACATAGTACCTGTAGTCTGGATGCAGCATCTTGCCCAATTATTTAGCATAATGTACAAAGTAAAGCAAAGGCACAGGGCACGAGCGGGAAATTTTCTGCCAAACTCCCGAGAGCATACGTTCCAAAGTACTGCCCATGGTGACGCCGTCAGCCTGTTCAAAATATTCTTGGCTAATCATGAAACAGGTTGAGGATACAGCATCCCGAAACGAAGTGCCCCTAACACTTTTTGACAATTAGTGCCAAAGAATGTGCGAGAGGGATCTTTGTAAAAATGATACCACATGAAAGTTAACCAAACGGGCAGAACTGCTTAGACGGAGAGCCCCCAGTCTATTAATAAATTCATCTGAGTTGAGAATGCGATGTGAACATTTTCCCAGCAACGGTTTCAGAAAAGAAGCGAGATATGTAGCTAAAACATTTGTAGGTGCTGTAATGTTGTTGTCTCCCTTGGTCACCAACCTCTCTATGGAGGATTTGGAGGAGAGAGCGCTAGAATCAGCTGCCCTTAAACTTAACTATATTTGGCAGGTATGTGGACGATACTTTCTTTAGGTGGCCTCATGGAGGAGATAACAACATCCCCTTCATTATGGAATCAGAGAACGAAGGTTGTCTACCTTTCTTGGATGTTTTGGTTCGACGAAAGAATGATGGCTCTCTGAGGCATTTAGTTTAGCGTTAAGCCCACTCATGCTGATTTGTATTTCCAACCGTCAAGTTGTCGTCACCCGTCACAGACTATGAGCTTGCTTAAAACATTTGTACGCAGAGCTCACACTGTCTCGGATGTAGATAGTTTGCCTAAAGAGCTCGCCCACCTAAAGACAGTGGCTACTCCACCCAGAAGATTAACAGGGCGCTTTCAATTAAAATAAAAACATCAGAAATTGGATAAAGAGGAGAACACGCCCGCAAAATCTTTAGCTTTTTTTCTTTTTTGGGCAAAATTCTGTTTAAAATAGGAAGAATCCTCTGTAAATTTCAGGTGAAATTCATTTTCCATCCACCATCTAAGATTGCAGACCTTTTAAGATAAGTGAAGGACGACTTGTTATTGCAGAAGGCCAGACTTCACACAATACGCTGTTAATGTGGTATGGCTTACATAGGACAGACGACGCGCACCGTGTAGGAACGCCGCACCGAACATCAGCGTCGCAGCCGCCTTTTGCAGCCAAGCAAGTCCGGTGCTGCCGAACATTGTCTTTGCACTGGACATTCAATGGAGTATGATAGAACTATGATTCCTATCAGAGCAACATCTTTCTGGGACTTCATTATCAAAGAATCCGTGGAAATACACCTGGAGGAAAGCCTGATGAATCGTGATAGTGGCTACCAGTTAGACAGTGCATGGGACCCCACCATCTCCGGGAAGTGTCGGCTGTCTGTCAACTTGATTCTGACTCATCCGCGGAATACTCCCAGCGCGCTCTGTGTTGTGGAACGGAGCAAGTGTTCTTCAGTCTGCAATGACTAGGAGGTGCTCAGTCAAAATATCGTGCAATCAATTAAACGACGATCGCGTGCGAGCTCGAAATCTGAACATTCAATCCGCAGGGATAAATTTAAAATTCACATTTAAAAGCATGATCTGCCATCCACCACACAGCGTGATCTTGCTTGTGGAAAACACGGATGTAGATGACCCCGTGCGACTCCACATTAAACCCTTCCAAACCACCTAACAAGCGTTTCATCACATTAACATGATTTATTCCAGGTCCGGTTTTCGTAAACCAATTTCGCAACACAGCTTCTGGCTGCCATGAAAACTCTCCGATTTTAAAAGTGCTCTTATAGGTGCTTAATTTCATCTTCGACAACCGATATTCGCTTTCGCTACTCTTTCTGAAACGTGCTTGTCAGGTTCCTACTCGCTTTTAAAAATGACGGTTAATGTGGACGAGCGATTTTATGTGCAGTGAAGTATTCGACAGAGCAGAAGCTTATTCATTTCCTTTGTTTCATTAAAGAGAGACCGATTTTGTGTTTACTTGTGTCATCAGGAAAATCCAACTGATTGACAATAAACCCACATTTTGGATGGCTGACTAATTTGTAACTGATATACAAACACTACATTTTAACGACAAAGGCTGTTGTTCATGATAAATGACTGGTGAGAAAAGTTTGTTAATTCTGTGTCCAGGTATATAAATCTACCGTAACTCATTCAGATAATTTCTACTCAGTCCAAGTCTCAGAAAGGTCGACAAGTGAGCACATCGCACTTTTTCCATAACGTGAGTAATTTGGGTAGGTTAATAAGTTTCGAACTCATAAAGTGTCAGGGATACGATTTTTGACCATCGTCTCTTTTACAGTCTCCTGCTTAAGAGTTAACTCACATTCATAGGAAAATCGTACTCTCTGTTTATTACAAATCAGTAACCCCGGGGGCTGTCATCGATAAGAAGTATCTAACAGGTTTGAAATTACGTACAAACTTCTTAGGAAGTCGCTAACTGCTGTCATTCGCATATGCTGGATGAATACAGTCTAAGTAACTTGCACGCCACGCATTACGCTTCCTCAAAACATCTACACATTTCTCACTTTGTATAACGCTATTAAGCTTTTACTGTAAAACTATACTTGTTAGCGAGTAGATTATGACAGCATTTTAAACTTTTTAATAGCTGGTTAGTAACGTACCAGCTGGCTATAATTAAACTGTGTTCGAAGCGCTGCAGTGCGGGCTGTATACATCGCAGGACACTGAAACATCGCAGGTGTGTTCATTAATCGTTACACTTGCAGGGTACGGTGAAAAAAATTATGGTTCCACTTTCCATCACCAGGTGAAAATATGGCGCTGTAAGCAGTCAGAATGTGAAATGTTTCCTATTTTGACGTCAGTATGTTTGTCGCCTGGCCACGCGTGTTGGTTTCTTTTGTGAAGTCACTGTTGGTATGAAGTTAAATTTTTCGTACGAAACGCAATGGCTGTTGAGAAGAAAACCCAAGTACTGCAGGTAAAGTTGTTTTATCAGTCGGCAGCAATAGCAGGGCTGCATTGCGAAGTAACGCCGACAAAAACAACTGTGAAGAGGCCCCATGTAAATAAATGGGCTAAAGAATATGATCAAGAAATTGGAAGATACAGGTGAATTCGGTAGTACAGCAGATAGAGGGAGGCGGCTAATTCCCATGGCAGTTTCTTATTAAGTTGCGGTAGCTAAAGTCAACCGTGCAGACATGCCTCATATTCTGTAGCCGGTGCTCAAGCTGAGTCCGGCCGCGGTGGTCTAGCGGTTCTGGCGCTGCAGTCCGGACCCGCGGGACTGCTACGGTCGCAGGTTCGAATCCTGCCTCGGGCATGGGTGTGTGTGATGTCCTTAGGTTAGTTAGGTTTAAGTAGTTCTAAGTTCTAGGGGACTTATGACCTAAGATGTTGAGTCCCATAGTGCTCAGAGCCATTTGAACCCAAGCTGAGTCACGGGAATTGTCTCTGCCCTGGTCAACAATTCAGAAGATTTTGAGGTGCATTTTACACTGATATCCCTTCAATATTCAGAATGTACACGAAACGAATGCCAACACCTTGACTCTGCTCTTCGTTTTTTGACACTCCGGAAATGGATGGCACGTTGGTGGGGAATATTTTTGGATGGACTCTGAGTGCTCAGAACTGTCGTATATGGGTGTACTCGCCACACACTGTCCGAGGAGTACATCTACTGCACACAGCTTATGTGACTGTGTGGTGGTGCTTCACAAGCTCCTTCATTGTCGGTCCGTTCTTCTTCGAAGAAATGACGGTTCGGAGGCATGTTAGGTGTACAATGATATCTGCACGTTATAAATTCTTCCTCTTGCAACACGTGATTGTAGCTGTGCGAGAACGCAACTGTGTCCACACCACTACTCTCATGCAAGATGGGGAAACACCATATGTCGCTTGTCAGGTGAATGATTTGCTTCGAGCAATCTTTGGTGAGGACACACCATCTCTAGGCAATTTCGAGATGTATCGCCTTCCAGAAACCCCTGCCTAAGTCAATGCGACTTCTAGTTATGGGGATACCTGCAAGACCGTGACGATCTTGGATATATCTTTGCTCTTCCTCATATGAAGTATAGCATACGATGACATATCACTCCTCCACTTTTCCTGTACGCACATCGCATTCTGAATGCTACAGCGCCACGTTTTCACCTGGTGGCAGAAAGTTGAACAATTATTTTTTTATTTGCTTTATCTTTTTTCACCATAGTCCGCGAGCGCACCGATTAATGAACGTACTTGTAATAAATGATACTTAATATACAGTTAAATGCCTACCCGTCCATTGACTTTCGTCTGTGAGAATGCGCACAGGTTGCCCGAACTCTTATGGGAATCGTCACCTTAGTAGCTGCGAGTAATGAGTGGATGGACAAAGTATATATTAGGAACATTACGTATGTAAATTGTGGGCAGTTGGGAATGTGCGTCTCACGGGAAGGGTGCAAGGGGTAAGTCACGCTATTCATCTGTGTCCTCGGTAGCTCAGATATTGTACCATCGCCAATTGTGATTCTTGAGTTTCTCCCGGCGTATTTGATAATCAAAATATCCACGGGTGTACTGCCGGTCTACAGTGTCCAACGGGCACAATATTTCGGCGATCATACATGTCACCATCATCAGGTGAACTGACGGACTGAGCTCCTGTGAACGTGCCGGCACGGAGATCCGTACACTATGGCTGCTCAGGGGGAACTGGGTTCGGTCGCGGCGGCGGCCGATTTAAATACCCTCCGCCCGTGGCTCGCTCACTCCGCCGTCCGCGCCCCGCGCCACGGTCGCGCGGTGGAACAGATTGCGACATACATAATGGAGAATACTACGAACAAACGGAGGGAGTCGCCATGGGTAGCCCACTCTCACCGGTGGTAGCGAATTTGTACATGGAGAACTTCGAGAAGGAAGCCCTGTCGTCATCCGAATGGAAACCTACTTGCTTTTTCCGTTACGTGGACGACACGTTCGTCATCTGGCCACATGGTATGGATAAACTCCTTGACTTCCTTACACATCTAAACTCCATACACCCCAACATCAAATTCACTATGGAGACTGAAACGGAGGGTAAACTACCTTTCCTTGACGTCTTGGTCAAGAGAAGGCCTGACGGCACCCTAGGTCATGGGGTGTATCGGAAGACAACGCACACTGATCTGTATTTGCACGCAGACAGCTGCCACCACCCTTCACAGAGGAATGGGGTGCTTAAAACTCTAGTACATAGGGCGCGCACTATCTCTGACGCAGAGAGTCTACCCCAGGAATTGGAACATCTGAGAACTATATTTCGAAAAAATGGGTACTCAGAGTGGCAGATTCAACGTGCTCTCCGCCCAACCACTAGAGCACAACCTGTGGAGATGGATGAAGTCACGAGGGAGGAGGTAGGCACTGCGTTTATCCCATAGACAGGCGCACTCTCGGGGAAGATCGCCCGCATTTTGAAGAAACACGGGGTCGGAACTGTGTTTTCTTCTCCGAATAAAACTCGTGCACTAGTGGGGAGCGCCAAAGATGACCTCGGTTTGAGGAAGGCCGGCGTGTACCAGATTCCGTGTCAACGTGGCAATTCGTATATTGGTCAGACGATGCGTACCGTCGAGGATCGATGCCGTGAACACCAGAGGCACACTCGACTGATGTATCCGAGCAAGTCGGCGGTCGCTGAACATTGTTTGTCGGAAAATCACGCTATGGAGTATGAACGCACGAGGATTCTGGTACAGACGTCGAGATACTGGGACAGCGTTGTTAGAGAGGCCATCGAAATTCGCACCAATGACGACCTCATAAACCGTGACTGTGGCTATAATCTTAGCAAGGCTTGGGAACCAGCGATTGGGTTAATCGAGAGTAAATCGAGCAAATGTATAGTTGTGACGACCACGGTGGACAGAGCCATCACACCGACGTCATCTTAGACGCCGTCGCAATCTGTTCCACCGCGCGACCGTGGCGCGGGGCGCGGACGGCGGAGTGAGCGCGCCGCGGGCGGAGGGTATTTAAATCGGCCGCCGCCGCGACCGAACCCAGTTCCCCCTGAGCAGCCATAGTGTACAGATCTCCGTGCCGGCACGTTCACAGGAGCTCAGTCCGTCAGTTCACCTGATGATGGCGACATGTATGATCGCCGAAATATTGTGCCCGTTGGGCACTGTAGACCGGCAGTACACCCGTGGATATTTTGATCATCGCCAATTGTTTCATAGAACTCAGCTACGTTCGGGCCGATCTTCCAGTCCCCCGTCGTCCCCGTACCAAAGATTATTATCGTTTGTTTATGCTGTCCAACCCTTGCGACCCCATGGTGCTGCAGCACCCTGACATTAACTCGCGAACGGTCTGGGGGTGTGTGCATGCACCCTTTTTACCGTCGTCTGTGTCTGCACTCTGGTATGTTTTAGTCTATGGCAAATTCCCGACTAATAGTCGACTTTATCGCATAGGACTGCCCACTTCCCCACTCTGCCCTGACTGTCAGCTCGAAGACACCGACGAGCACCGTCTTACGGACCCCTCAAACAAAACGTATGGCTCCTCATCCAACGAATCGAGGGCTTTTACCTCCGTGCCCCGCCAACGACGGTGACCCTAGATTTCTTGTTGTTGCCCCAGACATTTCACTACCCTCTTGCTAAGCACCATACACTCATCTGGTTTCGAGGACAGTCTTCAGAATACCTCTTTCAGAGTGGTCCACATACAGTCCTTGACTTCTGGTACAAAGTTGTGACCGCGCATAGCACCCTCACCCGCAAACCATCTTACCGACAAACTTTTGCCGGTTTTCTCCGCAGCGTCTTCCTTGACCCCCCTCAAAGTTGGGGTGTACCATGACTACCCGTCACATTATGCAACACCCTCATCCACGTCCTCGTACATCGACAAAAAAAAGGGAAGAAGACAGAATATGCTATATTTTGTTGTATTTAATGTCTTTCTAATATGTTTGTTTAACTAACGATCATTTGTATATGTTGAAATGGTACCTTGGAGAACTGTTGCATTGTGTATGTATATATACGTACTGTTAGTTTGTTCAATAAAGATCATTGAAAAAAAAGATGGATAGAGCGTCTGACATGTAAGCAGGAGATCCCGGGTTCGAGTCCCGATCGGGGCACACATTTTCAGCTGTCCCAATCGAGGTATGTCAACAACACGTGTCGGCAGCTGAGGGTTTCAATTATCATTTATTCTAGAGAAGTTGCAAGGTCATCAATGGTATCTGTTCTTTCGAGAAGAGTTACTATCTTCATATGTACCTATAATATTTCAGCGTCCCGTGATGTCTACAACCCACACTGCATGTCTTGAAACACCGTCAGTTAAATTATAATCACCAAGTAGATATTACGAAGGTACCAATAACATCGCCTCATCGTGCAGACGTGATATATTGACTCCAGTCGAGTGAAGTAAGAGATGGTCAGATAACCGATATATGAACGGGCAAGGAAAAGGGACTTACGATCCAACATACGAACACAACTGCAAAGAATAGTTTCAGAAATCCGGGATTCGTCTCTCTAAACTTATGTGGCTTGGAAATGTGTGTGTGTGTGTGTGTGTGTGTGTGTGTGTGTGTGTGTGTTGTTAGTTCTAGGCAATGGCAGATGGCTGGTCGCTTTCGTCGAGTGGGAAGTGTTCCAACCGATGTTGACAAGACTGGTTTCACTATTACAAGGCCATGTACAGGGTGTGCAGAAGGAAATAACCTTAAATTATTATTATTTTGAAAATTATCATTCTTTGTAAATTCTGTAGATGAAACAAAAGAAAAGAAAAGTGTTGTTGTTGTTGTGGTCTTCAGTCCTGAGACTGGTTTGATGCAGCTCTCCATGCTACTCTATCCTGTGCAAGCTTCTTCATCTCCCAGTACCTACTGCAACCTACATCCTTCTGAATCTGCTTAGTGTATTGATCTCTTGGTCTCCCTCTACGATTTTTACCCTCCACGCTGCCCTCCAATGCTAAATTTGTGATCCCTTGATGCCTCAAAACATGTCCTACCAACCGATCCCTTCTTCTAGTCAAGTTGTGCCACAAACTTCTCTTCTCTCCAATCCTATTCAATACCTCCTCATTAGTTACGTGATCCACCCACCTTATCTTCAGCATTCTTCTGTAGCACCACATTTCGAAAGCTTCTATTCTCTTCTTGTCCAAACTAGTTATCGTCCATGTCTCACTTCCATACATGGCTACACTCCATACAAATACTTTCAGAAACGACTTCCTGACACCTAAATCTATACTCGATGTTAACAAATTTCTCTTCTTGAGAAACGCTTTCCTTGCCATTGCCAGTCTACATTTTATATCCTCTCTACTTCGACCATCATCGGTTATTTTACTCCCCAACTAGCAAAACTCCTTTACTACTTTAAGTGTCTCATTTCCTAATCTAATTCCCTCAGCATCACCCGACTTAATTTGACTACATTCCATTATCCTCGTTTTGCTTTTGTTGATGTTCATCTTATATCCTCCTTTCAAGACACTGTCCATTCCGTTCAACTGCTCTTCCAAGTCCTTTGCTGTCTCTGACAGAATTACAATATCATCGGCGAACCTCAAAGTTTTTACTTCTTCTCCATGAATTTTAATACCTACTCCGAATTTTTCTTTTGTTTCCTTTACTGCTTGCTCAATATACAGATTGAATAACATCGGAGAGAGGCTACAACCCTGTCTCACTCCTTTCCCAACCACTGCTTCCCTTTCATGCCCCTCGACTCTTATAACTGCCATCTGGTTTCTGTACAAATTGTAAATAGCCTTTCGCTCCCTGTATTTTACCCCTGCCACCTTCAGAATTTGAAAGAGAGTATTCCAGTCAACATTGTCAAAAGCTTTCTCTAAGTCTACAAATGCTAGAAACGTAGGTTTGCCTTTTCTTAATCTTTCTTCCAAGATAAGTCGTAAGGTCAGTATTGCCTCACGTGTTCCAACATTCCTACGGAATCCAAACTGATCTTCCCCGAGGTCAGCTTCTACCAGTTTTTCCATTCGTCTGTAAAGAATTAGCGTTAGTATTTTGCAGCTGTGACTTATTAAACTGATAGTTCGGTAATTTTCACATCTGTCAACACCTGCTTTCTTTGGGATTGGAATTATTATATTCTTCTTGAAGTCTGAGGGTATTTCGCCTGTCTCATACATCGTGCTCACCAGATGGTAGAGTTTTGTCATGACTGGCTCTCCCGAGGCCATCAGTAGTTCTAGTGGAATGTTGTCTACTCCCGGGGCCTTGTTTCGAATCAGGTCTTTCAGTGCTCTGTCAAACTCTTCACGCAGTATCTTATCTCCCATTTCGTCTTCATCTACATCCTCTTCCATTTCCATAATATTGTCCTCAAGTACATCTCCCTTGTATAAACCCTCTATATACTCCTTCCACCTTTCTACCTTCCCTTCTTTGCTTAGAACTGGGTTTCCATCTGAGCTCTTGATATTCATACAAGTGGTTCTCTTCTCTCCAAAGGTCTCTTTAATTTTCCTGTAGGCAGTATCTATCTTACCCCTAGTGAGACAAGCCTCTACATCCTTACATTTGTCCTCTAGCCATCCCTGCTTAGCCATTTTGCACTTCCTGTCGATCTCATTTTTGAGACGTTTGTATTCCCTTTTGCCTGCTTCATTTACTGCATTTTTATATTTTCTCCTTTCATCAATTAAATTCAATATTTCTTCTGTTACCCAAGGATTTCTATTAGCCTTCGTCTTTTTACCTACTTGATCGTCTGCTGCCTTCACCACTTCATCCCTCAGAGCTACCCATTCTTCTTCTACTGTATTTCTTTCCCCCATTTCTGACAATTGTTCCCTTATGCTCTCCCTGAAACTCTCTACAACCTCTGGTTCTTTCAGTTTATCCAGGTCCCATCTCCTTAAATTCCCACCTTTTTGCAGTTTCTTCAGTTTCAATCTGCAGTTCATAACCAATAGATTGTGGTCAGAATCCACATCTGCCCCAGGAAATGTCTTACAATTTAAAACCTGGTTCCTAAATCTCTGTCTTACCATTATATAATCTATCTGAAACCTGTCAGTATCTCCTGGCTTCTTCCATGTATACAGCCTCCTTTCATGATTCTTGAACCAAGTGTTAGCTATGATTAAGTTATGCTCTGTGCAAAATTCTACAAGGCGGCTTCCTCTTTCATTCCTTCCCCCCAATCCATATTCACCTACTATGTTTCCTTCTCTCCCTTTTCCTACTGACGAATTCCAGTCACCCATGACTATTAAATTTTCGTCTCCCTTCACTACCTGAATAGTTTCTTTTATCTCGTCATACATTTCATCTATTTCTTCATCATCTGCAGAGCTAGTTGGCATATAAACTTGTACTACTGTAGTAGGCATGGGCTTTGTGTCTATCTTGGCCACAATAATGCGTTCACTATGCTGTTTGTAGTAGCTAACCCGCACTCCTATTTTTTTATTCATTATTAAACCTACTCCTGCATTACCCCTATTTGATTTTGTATTTATAACCCTGTAATCACCTGACCAAAAGTCTTGTTCCTCCTGCCACCGAACTTCACTAATTCCCACTATATCTAACTTTAACCTATCCATTTCCCTTTTTAAATTTTCTAACCTACCTGCCCGATTAAGTGATCTGACATTCCACGCTCCGATCCGTAGAACGCCAGTTTTCTTTCTCCTGATAACGACGTCCTCTTGAGTAGTCCCCGCCCGGAGATCCGAATGGGGGACTATTTTACCTCCGGAATATTTTACCCAAGAGGACGCCATCATCATTTAATCATACAGTAGAGCTGCATGTCCTCGGGAAAAATTACGGCTGTAGTTTCCCCTTGCTTTCAGCCGTTCGCAGTACCAGCACAGCGAGGCCGTTTTGGTTAATGTTACAAGGCCAGATCAGTCAATCATCCAGACTGTTGCCCCTGCAACTACTGAAAAGGCTGCTGCCCCTCTTCAGGAACCACATGTTTGTCTGGCCTCTCAACAGATACCCCTCCGTTGTGGTTGCACCTACGGTACGGCCATCTGTATCGCTGAGGCACGCAAGCCTCCCCACCAACGGCAAGGTCCATGGTTCATGGGGGGAAGAAAAGTGTAAAAAGAAGAAAAACGAAAATTGTAAGATGTACGACCTGTTTTAAACATCAGGTAACAGATCTATAATTTGGCAATAAATAAATAAATAAAAATAGTGTCCAGAAGGAAGAACGACGTCGTTCAGTAGTTATTCCGGGCCAGCAAGCCGATTATTTTCTAAGACAGAGCCCCTGCGTGAAATGAGCAGTTTGGCCGCTGTGGAGCGGCGGCTCGCATGTTCCTTCCATGTTTCGTTAACCCATCAATAGCGTTTCTCTGTGCAAAATATTGTAAGACGGGTTCAGAGTTTTGAACTCCGACCAGTGGAGGCTGACGCACACGGTGCAGGAAGTGCACCTGTGTGGACAGTATCTCGTCCCGGCGTGGATCCCTGCAGTAAGATCCTCCTTGGGTATTACGGCAGTCACAGACAACATAATCTTCACAGTGCCGCACAGAAAATGAGAGGCGGAAGACCTGGTAACTGTGGAGGCCGCGCTACTGATGCTCCTCTACCAATCCGTCACGTGGGCCACGTCACGGCCGGGTGGTGGGTTGCACCTCCTTCGTCTTGCAGCCCCGTTACCTGACAAAGCCGCTGTGACACTAAGGAATACGGTAGGAAGAACGTATCTGAGAAAACTGAAGGACTGTCAGCCCTGTTTGGTTGGCATTAGATGTAGTATTAAGACCTGATCACAAATTATCCCAGCCAATACGATCACATTGACCTGGGTTGCTTACCTGCGCAAGGGTATTTTCATCTACTCAGTCCGCAGCTCGTGGTCGTGCAGTAGCGTTCTCGCTTCCCGCGCCCGGGTTCTCGGATTCGATTCCCGGCGGGGTCAGGGATTTTCTCTGCCTCGTGATGACTGGGTGTTGTGTGCTGTCCTTAGGTTAGTTAGGTTTAAGTAGTTCTAAGTTCTGGGGGACTGATGACCATAGATGGTAAGTCCCATAGTGCTCAGACCCATTTGAGCCATCTTCTCTAGCATAAACGTTATGCAAGTTCTCAAGGCCTCTCGAGTGGACGTCCATTCAACGGTGAAGATCACCAGAGTGGGGAATTGTAGTTGAATCATTTAGAGGTAACTGTACTGCTCGTGGTTAGACCTCCAATGCTATTTTAGAAACTTTTTGCAGATGAATTTTTTGTTTCCGGAATACTCTCCCACGTCAGCAGCGGATGTGCCCAACACTGGTAGAAGGTTTCTTAACGTAGTTTATGAAATGGTTCAAATGGCTCTGAGGACTATGGGACTTAACTTCTGAGTTCAGAAGTCCCCTAGAACTTAGAACTACTTAAACCTAACTAACCTAAGGACATCACACAACACCCAGTCATCACGAGGCAGAGAAAATGCCAATCTTCCGTAACGTGTAGCACTGCTGTAGGCAAAGCTTTCTGCAGGCACTCTGGCCGCGCCGTCAGCTTTGCCGTATGCAAGCAGCATACACCTCGTTTCGTCACTTGAGTTGTGGTACACGTCGTAATTCTGTCAGCGAGGTCACTGCAGTGATATGCAACTACTCACTTATAACGAGAACAATGGACTACGGGAAACAGCGTGTTCACAGGAGAGCTGTTAGGCGTAGGCCGTGAATCCATCTCACACTGATGCCTAACAGGTTCCATGGCTAATCAGGATACGAAACACAACTCGAAAAAACTTCGGCGATACCGGACTAAAATTTCGACTCTCCTCAGGACGCAACCTATATCTTTCTGGACAGGTCTTCCTGTCTGAAAAACTACCACTTTGCCGTCCCGCAAAATACGCTAAGGTTGTCGGTGCGGTGTTGTTATAACCTTTCGTTTGTTTCAAATTTCTCGTAATTAGAGACAAACAGGAGTGTTTCGTAATTGCTTTGAAGAAAATTTAACAGCTAAGATCGCATTACTATTCATTCCTGACGATCGATTCCAACACTTAAGACTGTCATCTTTTCATCTGTAAAGTGATGCATTAACGTGGAGTACATGTACGATCATTATTTATATTTGCCATTACAAATGAGAAAATAGGAATTTTATATTTTCATACCTTTAAAAAAAGCTTCTGTTAGACGTCGTGGCATCAAAAACATACCATGATGACATTATAGTGGATACTATGTACCACATTCCACACTTGTTTGTTAAAAATAAAAATAAAAACCGGTTTGTTACAGATAAAAACAAACCCGTTGAAAAGCACCTTGTGTAGCTAGGTATGTCCATACACACATAACATACACTTATTTTCATCTCACTTAAAATTACAAACATCTTTGAGAGTAGGTCTTTAACATTTGATAACTATACTGATTTTTGTGTAATAAGATTTTATACAATTCTATAACACGTTTTTATTTACAATATGATTTATAGACACCACGGGATTTTTTGTGTTTTTATATTATGTTACTGTATTTCGTCCGTTTGCTGCACGGTATCCTCACAAAACATGTAAGGCAAGACATAAGTCTTGACAGACAGGAACGGTTTGGGAGGTTGGGGGAGGGGAGTAACTGCACACAAATAACTCGAGCACTGCAAACTGTTAAGTGCAGAGTTTACTAGACGTAGGAAGAAAAGGGGGTTTAGTGGAGGACGAAGGGAATAAACAAGGTGGCGGGTGCGGAGAGGGAGCGGGGGGGGGGGGGGGGGGGAGGCCCTTGTTTATATCTTGGGCGCTCCAAATCGGTGATAATATGTAATCCGTGGTTGACTAAAGCTAGGGGTACATAGCTATATATAGGGTGGTCCACTGATAGTGACCGGCCCAAATGTCTCACGAAATAAGCATCAAACGAAAAAACTACGAAGAACAAAACTCGTCTAGCTTGAAGGGGGAAACCAGATGGCGCTATGGTTGGCCGCTAAATGGCGCTGCCATAGGTGAAACGGATATCAACCGCGTTTTTTAAAAATAGGAACCACCATTTTTATTACATATTCGTGTAGTACGTAAAGAAATATGAATGTTTTAGTTGTACCACTTTTTTCGCTTTGTGATAGATGGCGCTGTAATAGTCACAAACGTATAAGTACGTGCTATCACGTAACATTCCGCCAGTGCGGGCGGTATTTGCTTCGTGATACTTTACCCGTGTTAAAATGGACCGTTTACCAATTGCGGAAAAGGTAGATTTCGTGTTGATGTATGGCTATTGTGACCAAAATGCCCAACGGGCGTGTGCTATTTATGCTGCTCGGTATCCTGGACGACATCATCCAAGTGTCCGGACCGTTCGCCGGATAGTTACATTATTTAAGGAAACAGGAAGTGTTCAGCCACATGTGAAACGTCAACCACGATCTGCAACAAATGATGATGCTCAAGTAGATGTTTCAGCTGCTGTCGCGGCTAATCCGCACATCAGTAGCAAACAAATTGCGCCAGAATCGGGAATCTCAAAAACGTCGTTGTTGAGAATGCTACATCAACATCTATTGCACCCGTACCATATTTCTATGCACCAGGAATTGCATGGCGACGACTTTGAACGTCGTGTACAGTTCTGCCACTGGGCACAAGAGAAATTACGGGACGATGACAGATTTTTTGCATTCGTTCTATTTAGCGAGGAAGCGTCATTCACCAACAGCGGTAACGTAAACCGGCATAACATGCACTACTGGGCAACGGAAAATCCACGATGGCTGCGACAAGTGGAACAACAGCGACCTTGGCGGGTTAATGTATGGTGCGGCATTATGGGAGGAAGAATAATTGGCCCCAATTCATCGATGGCAATCTAAATGGTGCATTGTATGCTGATTTCCTACGTAATGTTCTACCGATGTTACTGCAAGATGTTTCACTGCATGACAGAATGGCGATGTACTTCCAACATGCTGGATGTACGGCACATAGCTCGCGTGCGGTTGAAGAGGTATTGAATAGCATTTTTCATGACAGGTGGATTAATCGTCGAAGCATCATACCATGGCCCGCACGTTCACCGAATCTGACGTCCCCGGATTTCTTTCTGTGGGGAATGTTGAAGGATATTTGCTATCGTGATCCACCGACAACGCCTGACAACATGCTTCAGCGAATTGTCAATGCATGTGCGAACATTACGGAAGGCGAACTACTCGCTGTTGAGAGGAATGTCGTTACACGTATTGCCAAATGCACTGAGGTTGACGGACATCATTTTGAGCATTTATTGCATTAATGTGGTATTTACAGGTAATCACGCTGTAACAGCTTGCGTTCTCAGAAATGATAAGTTCACAAAGGTACATGTATCACATTGGAACAACCGAAATAAAATGTTCAAACATACCTACGTTCTGTATTTTAATTTAAAAAACCTATATATTACCAACTGTTAGTCTAAAACTGTGAGCCATATGTTTGTGACTATTACAGCGCCATCTGTCACAAAGCGAAAAAAGTGGTCCAACTAAAACATTCATATTTCTTTACGTACTACACGAATATGTAACAAAAAATGGGGGTTCCTATTTTTAAAAAACTCAGTTGATATCCGTTTGACCTATGGCAGTGCCATCTAGCGGGCCAACCATAGCGTCATCTGGTTTCCCCCTTAAAGGTAGACAAGTTTCGTCTTTGTAGTTTTTTCGTTTGACGCTTATTTCGTGAGATATTTGGCCCGGTCACGATCAATGGACCACCCTGTATATGACAGTAATGCGGCTTCAAGCGGAAATAAACAGCGGCGGTATCACACATTGCAGATATTATCCATAAAGGAAAGATCGTCTGAAAAGTAATCGTGTCGCGGTATGTTTATCGTGTCAAAAATCAAAATGCGATACAATCTGAGTAAAGATAAGCTTAAAAAGCGAGTCAAAAATTGTAACCGAATCTTTTATCGCCCAGCAGCATCAAATCTTGAACTACTTCTGAGAGAGCTTGAAAAATATCGCACTTAAATTCCCTCACACTAGTGACATGGCGAGATTTCAAAGTGTCATAATCTCAGCACATTTTAATTGATAATCGTGCTTTCCTAATGAGCTTTGTTCAGTTGACTAGACAATATACTCGCTACGTGATCGTTTGGGAAGTGCTGACAACAAAAACGCCTGAAATATACGATTCAGTGAACTTACAGACGTAATTAATGACCAAAAGGCTACTAAAGCATCATTTATCGCTATTATTCCAAGAAACTTTAAAAAACATAGGGAGATATTTTTTCTTAAGGTGGGGGACAAGAAATTGATTAGAAACTACCTGAGCAGCCAAAATCAAACAGTCAGCTGTGGTAGACTGCTAGAAAACTTACGCTGTCATTCATGAGTTACATACAGTTGTGCTGTCTGCGTACAGTGTTGTGCAGAAAGCCATTCCTCAACAACAGTACAGTATTTAAAATCGACAGCAGACGAGGCAGCGTAGCATATTAAAATGAAGCTGAATCCTCACTAAAAAGCTAAGATTTGCTAATGAGATGGGAATTCTGCCAGAGACTTCAAAGGACGCGGAAGAGCAGGATTCGAATAGATAGTAAAATCTGTAAACAATGATTATAAATTTTATGTATTAGAATTCTTTTATGGAAGTATCTGTTTGAAAAATAACTCTACATGGATCTGAAACAGTGAAGGCAAAAATAAATTCAAAACTTCTGAAATGAGGTGCTACAGAAGAATGTTAATTAGATATATAGAACGAGTAACTAAAGATGAGGTGCAGAATCGAAATAGAGACAGAAGAGTTTTGTACCACAACTAGGAAGGGAGAGATTAGTAGAATGCATCCTAAGGCATGATGGAAAAGGTTATTTGGTTATGGAGAGAAGTAGTGGAAAGTCAGAACTGTAGAGAGAGACATCGAGGACTGAGTACAGTAAGCAGACTCAAGTGGATGCAGGGTGCATGCAGCGGCGACTCAGAGATGGAAAGACTTGGACGGAAGACAAGCGTGGAGAAAGCCAGCCCACAGTCTGAAGGCCACAGAAGTCTACAAGTTGTTTTTAATGGGGAGGAATCGTCGGATGTGAAAGTAGCTTGGCGGTGGGAATGTTAAGGGTCCCTTACTGTCGATAACGGTGATGATGATGATGATGATGATGGTGGTGGTGGTGATGATGACGATGATGTCGTGGGTAACGTCAGCAACTTCGTAAGGTTGTTCGTGGATATCTCTGGTGTACGTAACGACGCCGCAGTCTCTGCAAATTATACCGAAATAAAGGAATATCTGCAGATAATCGGCTGTTGGTACAGGTATTACTAGATGATGACCCTTATCTGTTATCAACTTCACAGACTTGAAGCACAGATAATCCGTGTTGTGAAAAGCGCAGTAAAGTGCAAAATCTGTGATGGTACTATAACGCACATATGTTTCTACAGTGTAAGGAAAGTTTCATTCTGATACGTCTACTCAATTTTCCAGCATCGAAACTGAAGATCAACGCTTACCGATAGAACATAGATAGTTACAACTTCATCGCGCTCGCACGAGTGTTTTTCACTACGTATAACAGCATTCGAAATTAAAAAAATGGTAATGAAGCAGAATCTCAATGTAGTTAACCGTAATGTTGAATGCCAGAATTTAGTTTGAATGAATTTAGACTGCAGAATAAGACGGTTGCCAGCTCCAAAAAGAACAGAAATTTACGTTTAGTAAATGACAATAATGACTTTGAAACCACGTGAATATCGTGTGGCAAAGTCAAAACAGCCACTTGACGAAATACACATGCGTTAGCTTACATCTAAAAGACACGTGTACCATGAAGACAAAAGAGGTTAATTTGGAATGCAATGAGTTAGTTACCATAATGATCACCAATAACAATCAATGTCTAGCAACATTTTATGGAAACTGCTCTGTGTTACGTAACTAACGATAATTCTGTCTGCTTGAAAATATGTTTAATCGTGACAAAAAGTAATTATCATTCTTTAATTATTACTTTACAAATGACTGCTTTTCAGATTAATGGCGTAATAACTTTCACTCATGGCAACAACTATCTTTCGGTATTAAAGTTACGTAGACATGCACACATAGCATCATTTACAAAACATAACTAAAATTCTGAAACTACGTTGACTACATGAAAGCCGTTGTGCGCTTGTCATAAAATATGAATTTCAATTTAAATCACTTTTGATTTGAACTGATTGTCTACAATACTAGTGCAGCATTGTATGAGCAACTATAATTGCTATTACAGTAATCACTCTATTGAAAGTTAACTGTAAATGTAATTGGATTTGCCTTCTTTTGTCAGCAACTATGGTTACCATTGTCTTTTATTACAATAATCACTCGACTGAAAATTAACTGTAAATTTAATTGGATTTGTCTTCTTTTGACTATTTCTTTCAGCTGTGACTTTCTCGGAATTTATGGGGAAGGAAGGCGGGACCCTGCTGATCATTAACGACTCGGGTCAATGAAGTTTCTCTCGACAAATTGTTCTTTGGCTAAACACGCTACAATGTTCAAGAAATTTCTCTGACATGGCTAGCGTGTTTACTACGGTGATCTGACATCAATAATTCTTATTTATCCTCTCAACGTACACTACATTTCATGAATAATTACTCAGAAAATTCATTAATCGTATACGGTACTTACAAAAGATGGTTATATATTCGAGAAATCAAGTAGCTGAAAAATACGTCATATGTTGGGTAGTTGTGTTACAGTGCAACGTACAAGAAGTCAGTGCACCTGATAACAGAAGCAAATCAAAGTAGAACGAGTTGTACAAATAACGACGAAGTAGTAAGTACCCGAAGATGGGCCTTCACAGCCTGAGGTGCATCACGCTTTTTGCGGCAGGAGTGTAGTGTTTTTTCCTCTCTATTCTACGAGTGTAAATCGTTCACGGGTCCAACAGCAAATGTTGTTGTTGTGGTCTTCAGTCGTGAGACCGGTCTGATGCAGCTTTCCATGCCACTATATCCTGTGCAAGCTATTTCATCTCCCAGTACCTACTGCAACCAACATCCTTCTGAATCTGCTTAGTATATTCATCTCTTGGTCTGCCTCTACGATTTTTACCCTCCACGCTGCCCTGCAATGCTAAATTTGTGATCCCTTGATGTCTCAGATCATGTCCTACCAACCGGTCCCTTCTTCTAGTCAAGTTGTGCCACAAACTCCTCTTCTCCCCAATTCTATTCAATACCTCCTCATTAGTTATGTGATCTACCCATCTACTCTTCAGCATTCTTCTGTAGCACCACATTTCGAAAGCTTCTATTCTCTTCTTGTCCAAACTATTTACCGTCCATGTTTCACTTCCATACATGGCTACACTCCATACAAATACTTTCAGAGACGACTTCCTGACATTTAAATCTATACTTGATGTTAACAAATTTTTCTTCTTCAGAAACGCTTTCCTTGCCATTGACAGTCTACATTTTATATCCTCTCTACTTCGACCATCATCAGTTATTTTGCTCCCCAACTAGCAAAACTCCTTTACTACTTTAAGTGTCTCATTTCCTAATCTAATTCCCTCAGCATCACCCGACTTAATACGACTACATTCCATTATCCACGTTTTGCTTTTGTTGATGTTCATGTTATATCCTCCTTTCAAGACACTGCCCATTCCGTTCAACTGCTCTTCCAAGTCCTTTGCTGTGTCTGACAGAATTACAATGTCATCGGCGAACCTCAAAGTTTTTATTTCTTCTCCATGGATTTTAATACCTACGCCGAATTTTTCTTTTGTTTCCTTTACTGCTTGCTCAATATAGAGATTGAATAACATCGGGGAGAGGCTACAACCCTGTCTCACTCCCTTCCCAACCACTGCTTTCCTTTCATGCACCTCGACTCTTATAGCTGCCATCTGGTTTCAGTACAAATTTGAGAAACCAAGTGCTTGTAATGATTTTTTTTTTAAATCAGTTTTTGCCTCTTCCAACGATTTAGCAATTCTGTCGTCAGCTGGAATACAGAAATATGAGGAATCCGCTTTACTTGAGATTTGTTACTTTGATCATAGACCAGACACTGAGCAGATGGGCGGCGTATACTGGAACGGAGGGCCGTCAGCCAGCGTCGGCCACTCGTCGCCCTGCGCTGTTGGCAGCCCTGCGTGCGCGAGCGTGGCTGCGCAGTGCAGCGCGCCCGGCCCGCGCGGCCGCCAGTCGCGTGCCAACTGCCGAGGAGTGTGGAGCTGCGGAAAGGCTCTAGCGCGCGTGCGCGGTGCGAGACACGGCGTCTGTGTTTGTGTGTGAGTGCGTGCGCCACGCGGGTCGATACCGCAATTACTGCGCGCCGCGATGGGGAGCGAGAGAGGCGGTCATGCCGGCGGCAGTCGCGCCGCGCCGCCGCCAGTGAAGTGATGTGCCGCCAGTGATCAGTGCGCGCCAGTCGCCGCCTGCCAGCCAGCCAGCCAGCCAGCCAGCCCCGTAGTCGTCCGTCTGTCTACGGCCGAGCGCAGCGCCGCCACACCGCCAGCGGCCAGCGGCGCGTCCAGCAACACCGCACAGTAGTCGAGGTTGGTGGCCGCTTTCCTCGGCTAGTCAGCTGGCGGCGGCGCTGGTCTGTCCCGCCGGCACCTGTTACCGGCCTCAGTCACTCCACTGCCCTCCTATCGCCGCTCCGCCAGATTAGATACGGACAGGTGTATCGCAGCGTTTCGCCAGAGGTGTGCTCCGCTCGGCAGACCTGCGTGTGTACGCCGTGTTGTTTTATCAGAGCGCTGGCGCCACAGAGCACGTGGGCCCGCGGCCTTGACACGACGCCGTCTCTTTTTATTGCCCAACTGAGCGCTGAGTAAGCCGGTCACGTCACAACTTGTGCTACCCGCCAAATTTCACACCGTCCTGCCAGTACTGCGATAGATGTGCATCACTTGTTACTTACTAAAAGAATGGACTGTTTATCGAGATAGTACTACTACAAAATCAGCAATTTACTATTTAAGTCACTTTTTATTTTGAACTTCACAAGACGTTTTGGTGGTCATGCCACAATCATCAAATACACTTCACTTTTATTTACATCATGCACGTGTGTCGCCTGTTTGACAGTTGATACATAGGTGACTAGAAAATTATATATGTCTTGCATCAACGTTTCTGCAACTTCAGTTGGTGTACAGCTCTGACGTCCACACAGAAATGTGTAAAATACCTTTCAGTGGTGCCCTGTTTTAACAGATGCAATGACGTCCTTGTCATATCGTCGGCAGACACACAGACGACACATTAAGTGTACCACAAGCACGTTGCACGATGTAAAAAAAAAGTGTAAAACGTACATGATGATGACAGTATGGTCGTCGAAACGCTTATGGGTCATTAGCATAAGAATTGACTGAAGTAGTACAATCATGGTTTTTTACTTAATCTTAAAAACAGCACAAAAATAAATACTCCGAGACCATATGCAGCAAATACGATACACGCGTTTGCCGTTAACATTCTGAAGTGACTGCAGCACGTTAATGTGAGACACAAGAGAGGAAATCATGGTGCCCATGTATTAAGACGCGTGAAGCATGGAGCGACGCTCAACCTGAAGATTTTGAAAGAAAAACACGGCACTACTGTAGCTGGTCGTATACCGCAATAAAATAGAAAGATTTAAACACAACTCAACAGACAGTTAAAATTAAATACAATTTTAATTTGATAATTTTTCAGTGTTTAATCGCTCACATAGTGTGTGTATCGATTTTAAGGATACATAAAAGACACATTACCAGAAAGTTTGTATGAAATACGTTTTGAATTTGAAAGCTTTGGGGTTTTTGACCCTGACATCTATCAGACCGGCGATGTGTTGTTTACGATGACAATTTGCTAACGTAATACAGTAAACAGTAGACTCGTCTGCTGATATTTTTCTTAAAAAGTGAAGCTGTGCAAGAATGAACTGTGTCAGGACGTTGTTCTAAACACGTGATAGAGATAGCTGCCGATAATACCCTCTGCCACACCTGTAATAGTGGAATGCAGAGGGCAGGTATAGAAACTGAACTTAAATCGCTTAATGTCGCAATCGGCACGTGCGTCTGCGTAAGATCAGCCTAGACGACGGGGCACATTTCTATTCACTTTGTTGCGTCGCAACATCACTTCAGAAAGCAAATTTTTTTTCGGTGCTGCTGTTTATGGATAAGAGAGTAGTCGCCGCCGGTGTTTCTGTCAGACAGGGCCCCGTGCTCGCGGCGGTTCAGTGTTGTGACGCCACGTCCTGCTGCGGCAGCGTCCTTGTTTACACAGACAGACCAGCGCTGCCAGCACGCCGTGTTGTGTTGTGTTGTGTTGTGTCCTAGGGCAGGCGCCACCCACCCTGTTTTCTGTTTCTGTGCCCGTTTCCGCCTCCTGGAGAAGCCACCGAAGACGCACCAAGCCACGCTCTCTGGATAACTAGGCAGGACAGTAAAAAAGATAAACGTCCACCCATGTTGCAGATTATTAACGTAACACTCTCTGTATAATGGCGATACGTATTTTTATAGTGCAATGGTTCAGAAAGAAAAACTATTTTCATTCTGGTAAACAAAACACTTGAGCAACATCTACCGTTGAACTCTACCAAGAAAACATCGCTGACGCCATCTACGTTAACAGAAGAAGATTAACAGTAAAAAAAGATTTTACGTCTTGTTGGCCACCCTCAGAGGTATTAAAGTGAAAACTTCCTTTCACGGGCATCTAAAAGGCAGTTTAGTCAACTAATCAAGTTTCATTTTATATACAGTAATTCAAATAACCATTGCGTTGTTTATCACATTTGTTTATTAGAGAGCATTTTAAACTGTTGATATACACCTTCAATAATTAAAAAAAGGCGTGTAAAACCTAAATATAAAGAAAAGAGTTCGGTACAAGTCGCTAATAAACAAACATGATACACAAACATTGGAGTTCCCTCAGGTTATGCCAAACATTTTCGCTATAATGCTGTCATTAAGGTAAATAAATATTGTTACCTGTGATTTATGACGCGGTTTTGTGTGTGTGTGTGTGTGTGTGTGTGTGTGTGAGAGAGAGAGAGAGAGAGAGAGAGAGAGAGGAGAGAGAGAGAGAAATGAGGTACGAAACTGTAACCATCGTGCCGGCTGTGTTGTTAGAGCACAATTCTTTGGATAACGTGGATACTATTATTTGTATAAATGTACCTGTACATAAGTTAAAACTGTAGTCTTCTAAACTAATTGGAAAAGGCGGTATAGGCATAATTCGCCAAACGACAATCCCTTTTCATACTAGGAAGAAAAAATTGTCACATTCCGCCTCTATTTTTCATGGTAGAAAAGTTATTTCGATTTAACTGAAATATGAGGGATGCGTAGCTGTTTCGTTTTCTTGTTCATATGCTCTGAGATATTTAGTTTTGTTTACTCAACAATTCAAGCGTATGTCATGTTTATGATTGTACTGCACTCACAATTTGCGCAGTTGGGTGTCATTATCAACATGTGCAATGTAACGTCATAACCCGTGACAGAGTGTGTGTCGTGGGGACAGGAGGCTCAGTTGGTGCGTTACAGGAGTTAATCTGTGCATTTGAGCGGTACCTGTTGACAGGTGCTGTTAACTGGTGCACAGACACGTCCCTTGTTCGCGAGCACAGCACGGCCGCCTGCTAACCGAGAGGACACTCTTGTGACCTTGGTTAGGTGAGTCAGCCGGCATGCGGTGACCCGCGTTCAGTTTCAAATACAGTCAACTGAGCTGGGACGGAGCTGGGCTTGACAGAATTAGCGAATAACTTGAATTTGTGGACCTAAATCAGTAGGAATTACAACGGAAGATTCAGCAAGCTCCCTATCATTCGGTTTGCTAATTATTCGTACATAGATTGGCGGAGATTTTTGGAAGGAAAAAAATTCATAAGTATTATGCTGTAATTGTTTAGAATACATTATCGTGCATGTGACTCATGTTTTACCGCCAGATGACGATGCAGCGCCCACCCCCATCCCCACAGGGAGTGCCTCTGAATGGGTTATAGAAATGAGGAATGTGGCGCTGTTAGTCGCTTGACGGATCTTCTGACACAGATTTCTGGTTGTGGAGACGTAGCTGGCGAAAACATCTGCGAGCGGCGGTGATCGGGCATCTGAGCAACGAACTGTCGCGGACATCGGCGATCGTCGTGGAGGAAGAGAGAGAAGATAAGACGATCGAGGAAACCGCTGTCGCACACATCGAGGCATTGAAATGAGTTGACATGTTATCAGAGGTGTGCGGGACAGAATCCATTTAACTACTCCAGTGTTCTATGTCTTCCGGAAATGATAAGCAGTATCATGGAAAAGGTGGAAGAAAACAGAAAAAGAAACATTTATTTTCCAAATTCGAACTGAAATTAAATGATACGAATAACGGTTTGTTTCAAGTGTAATATTGTAAATAATTTGTCGTTTTGCAGCGAGTAGGCGCGTATGTAATACAGTGGGCTTTCAAATGTGGCATATGGGTTATTTTGTAAATATGGTAAGGAGTAGTTTTCGGTAAAAAAAATATTTTGGGTTATACGTACTTTTCAGTTATCCGTGCAGTCTCGGGTCCATAGTAAACCGCGTGGGAAACGATTGCGTGTGGACTGATAAAGTAAGGAATAAGGAGGTTCTCCACGGAGTCGGCGAAGAAAGGAACGTAAAGAAAACACTGACAAGAGGAAGGAACAAGACGACAGCACATATCTTAAGACATCAGGGAATAGCTTTCAAGGCACCAGGGGAAGGTGTAGAGGGCAAAAACTGCAGAGGAAGACAGAGATTGGAATCCATCAACAAATAATTGAGAACGTAGGTTGCAAGTGCTACTCTGAGATGAAGAGCTTGGCACGGGAGATGAATTCGTAGCGGGTCGCATCAAAACAGTCAGATGACTGAGGACTAAAAATTTGATATATTCAACGTTACATAATTCAGGAAAAAACTTACATTCTGTCCATAGAGAAACATGATTGAGATATATTATACAATGCTCTTTTATTTCTTCTAGACAGAATCACAGTAACATACTTTTAATTGTTTCCGGTTTCAACCACTCATCAATGATCTTCATAAACTACAGAGAAAAAAGGAGAAAACATTACATCAAAAAATAAAAATTTAACATTTTAGCCTTCTGTATACAAGTTGTTTAACATTAAAAATAACTGCAATTCGTGGTCTTAAGTCTGCAGTAAAACATAATGCATACAGCCGTAATGCTTTGACTAATTTACGCCTACACTCTTACTCTGTAAAGCATTGTGCAGTGCGTGGCAAGTGGCTTCGTGGC
Organism: Schistocerca nitens; assembly: GCF_023898315.1. NCBI lineage: Eukaryota > Metazoa > Arthropoda > Insecta > Orthoptera > Acrididae > Schistocerca > Schistocerca nitens. The sequence goes on from NC_064614.1 coordinate 3,194,887, forward strand.
AAGTGGCTTCCGATTGTAGGAGTTACTAGGGCTTCTTTCACATTCCAGTCGCGTGTGGAGGAATGACTTTAAGTACCTCTGTGAGCGCTGTAATTAATCTAACCTTGTCCTACATGAGTAACACGTAGAGACTTGTATGTTTTTAGATTCGTCATTTAAAGCTGGTTCTTGAAACTTCGTAAGTGGTATTTCTCGGTATGGTTTGCGTCTATCTACAAATGTCCGCCAGTTCAGTATGTGAAAGTTCATACTGATTAACGCAACTAAAAAGGTTTTTGAGTGGAGACCAGCTGAAAGAAGACAGAGAGGAAAGCCACGAAGGCGGTGCTTAGAGGATATGGAAGCATATATGAAATTGCTGAGGATGAGTGAGAACCTCGCTGGAGAGAGCAGAACAGAGGAAACTTGTTGGGGGGGCTATGAGCCAAGCACGGTTGCAATACAGTGAGAAGAAGAAATAGCGAGGCACGACGATCGCGATATTAACGGAAAGGTCTGTCTGTGAAGCCACTTTCTATCGTGACAACAGACGAGGATAGTCATCTTAGGAAGAGAAGGATATCTCAGTGGCAATGTTTTGCCGATTGCAAGCTGTACACGTAAAATGTCTTTAGTAAATAAAGCAAGAAACGTACCAAGTGTTGCTGATGTACAAGGTGATTCCATGATGTTTTACAAACTTTCAGCGATAACGGAGAAGGGTAAGTGTATAAATTAGAGATAAGGAAACCTGGTTAGAAAACGACCGTGACGAAAGTTACAAGCGAAGATCTTTCTGTTACCTCTGAAAATGGAATGCGTGTACTGGTAATGTTGGTACTAAGATTGTAGGGTAGACAACTTACAGCAATGGTTTTATGGACCAAAACAAGAATAAAATTTCCAGCAAACATGATCTTCAAAAGAAATTCCTATCTTAAGAGCTGTTTGCCTTCGAACGTTTTCGACATTGTGAAACACATCTCTTCCCATCATCACGAGATCACACTGTATAACTACTGACACAATAATACCAAAGCATGTGTGGGTACAGTAAAACCGAGAGGAATAGTTTTTTGCTGTATGTGGTTTGGGTATTTTGGCAAACCCCGACGTCTGGTAGGGTGCTGAATATGAGCGCTCGTCTGCCCCTATCACCCGCCTCACATCGTCACAAGAGTGCGATCCGTGGCCGGCTGCTGCAGGCTGCAGCAGGTGGCCGAGGCAGCGTCCGGGCAGCGCCAGCGCGCCCCGCTTACGCAATGGCCGCCGGCCGGTCTCCGAGGCGCCGGTTTTTTGCTCCAGCTGCAGGCTCCAGCCTCCAGGCTCCAGGCTGGTGCTGCGGTCCTCTGCCGGCCAGATTCCACGCACTCGCGGTCTCGCCCTTTGCGCTGGCCTTGGCTGCTCCCGAGGTGTGCCTCTGTCGTTTTGCGCAGATTCTCTTTTAATATTTCCAGTTCGAGACACTCGTGACTGTGACTCTGTACAGATTCCAGTGAAAATACCTTCGTTTCAGTGACAAGTTTCGTTGCGGGCAGGTACAGATACAAACATCAGTGAATCGCTTAAGGCAAACTTTCTTAATTAATTAATGACAGTATTGAAAGGAAAACATTCGCCACTATACAGCAGTGAATCGCCCTGAAGAAGACCGCAGCAAATTGGTTAAAACGTAGGCAATTTATCTGTTTTAGTAGTTACAATGACCTGGTCAAATTCGCAAAATGCCATAATTTGTGTTTATTCGGATAAGAGCGTTGATTTTGGACACTGAATAAATTTTCTATGTCCGAGATCGTGGCCATCTTTATTCATATAGATGATTGGTTATGACAATTCTCTGTTGCCATCTTCGGGTGTGAGCTACGCTAGAAGTCGCCATTTCAGTTTTAAAATAACAGCTGCGTGAGGAGAATGGACTGTATCCGAATTAAATCAGGTGATGCTGAGGCAATGAGATTAGGAAACGAGACAATGTAGTAGATGAGTTTTCCTATTTGAACAGCTAAATAATTCATGATGGCCGAAGTAGGTAGGATATAAAATGCAGACTGGCAGTGGCTAGGAAAGCGCTTCTGAAGAACAGAAATTCGTCATCGTCGAATATACGAGTAGACTTAAATGTGAGGAAATATTTTCTGAAGTTATTTGTCCTGAATTAGTCACGTATGGAAGCGAAACGAGGACGATAAACAGTTTAGACAAGAAGAGAATAGAATATTTTGAAAATTGGTGCTACAGAAGAATGCTGAAGATCAGATGGGTAGCTCACGTAACTAATGAGGAGATACAGAATAGAAGAGAGGGGACAAGACATTTGTGCCACAATGGTACAACTTGACTAAAAGAAGGGACCAGCGACAGGGTACATTCTGAGACGTCAAGGAATCACCAATTTGACACTAGAGGGTACTGTGTGTGTGGGGGGGGGGGGGGGGTAGTGGGGGGGGCAAACTAGACTTCGGGCTGAAGATCATGACAACAACGACACACATAGTTGTTATTTCAAAATTGACATGCCGACTTCTAGTATAGCTCACGATACCAACATGGGCGTACACTGTAAAGCACCACTTACTTTTCTGAAGGAGGACATTATGTAATGGTGTAAACATGATCCGACGATGGCAACAGAACATTTTAGCGATCTTGGCAGTTCAAAATTTATTCAGAGTTCACAGTACTACAGATCGCCCACACGCTGACGATGTCAGAAGTGTACATCGTTAATTTTATTACTGGGGAAGTCTTTATAGTGAGCATCTGTTACAAAAGATGCCAAATTCTTCACTGTTCGGAAAATTTATCAGCGCAAAGAGGGCCTGCTTCTGTCCTAACTTAGCAACTTAAAAGTGGTCGGGTTTTGCACTGAAGTACAACGTGTACGACCATTATATCCGATCCAAACAAAGCCTTGTGATTCCTTGAATCCACAGCCGACTGCTGCAACTAGGCAAAGATATAATTAGCGTATTTACTGAAAGGAATTGTTTACAAAATTTACCTAGTCCTCCACTAGGTTCAACCGACACCAAGTTGCGGTAATTGCGCCAACTCAGAACAAACATCCCCAATCATCTAAACTACTTCAGTTATATAAACCAGCTGTTGCGATTAAGACATTATTTCAGAAATGATATTAATAGTCGATGCCGATTTCGACAGAAACTCCAAGAACCAACAACACTTATTACACTTAAAGTACGTATGTAAAAATGGCTCTGAGCACTATGGGACTTAACATCTATGGTCATCAGTCCCCTAGAACTTAGAACTACTTAAACCTAACTAACCTAAGGACATCACACAACACCCAGCCATCACGAGGCAGAGAAAATCCCTGACCCCGCCGGGAATCGAACCCGGGAACCCGGGCGTGGGAAGCGAGAACGCTACCGCACGACCACGAGATGCGGGTACGTATGTAAGAACTCCATTACACACAGCTATTTGACAAAGTAAGACTCATTTTTTTCAGCCAGTGCCTTTTTGACAGCGAAACATTGTCTCGAAATTTGGTAGAAAATCCGAAGAAAGTCTGGTCGTATGTAAAGTACACAAGCGGCAAGACGCAGTCAATACCTTTGCTGCGCAGTGCCGATGGTACTGTTACCGAGGACTGTGCCGCTAAAGCGGAGTTATTGAACGCCGTTTTCCGAAATTCCTTCACCAGGGAAGACGAATGGAATATTCCAGAATTTGAAACACGAACAGCTGCTAGCATGAGTTTCTTAGAAGTAGATACCTTATGGGTTGCGAAGCAACTCAAATCGCTTGTTACGGGCAAGTCTTCAGGTCCAGATTGTATACCGATTAGGTTCCTTTCAGATTACGCTGATACAATAGCTCCCTACTTACAAGGGAACCTCCCCATCGCACCCCCCTCAGATTTAAAGTTGCCACAGTGGATAGACCTTGAAAAACTGAACACAGATCAATCGAGAAAACAGGAAGAAGTTGTGTGGAACTATGAAAAAAGTAAGCAAAATATACAAACTGATTAGTCCATGTGCAAGATAGGCCACATAAAGGATAGACAGAACTCAGGTGCCCCGTGGTCCCGTGGTTAGCGTGAGCAGCTGCGGAGCGAGAGGTCCTTGGTTCAAGTCTTCCTTCGAGCGAGAAGTTTAATTTTTTATTTTCAGACAATTATCAAAGTTGAGGCACTCACACATAATCAACTTCGCTCTCCAAAATTCAAGGACATGTTCAGATTTGCTTGGATATATGCAGGATTTGACGGTCTACACACGGAAAAATTTGAAAACCTTAAAAACATATGTTTTGACAGAGCACAGGGAAAAGTGTGCGACTGTGAGACTTTTGGATTCATTTGTTGCAGTTTATGTGAGAAACTCTTATGTTTTCATCACTTTTTTGGGGGTAATTATCACATCCACAAGAAAACCTAAATCGGGCAACGTAGAAGAATCTTTTTACCCATTCGCCAAGTACAAGTTAGGTGGGTCGACGACATATTCCTGTCATGTGACGCACATGCCGTCACCAGTGTCGTATAGAATATATCAGACGTGTTTTCCTGTGGAGGAATCGGTTGCCCTATGACCTTGCGATCAAATGTTTTCGCTTCCAATTGGAGAGGCACCACCTTTCGTCTACTAATCGCACGGTTATGCGGTGCGGTCGCAAAACACAGACACTAAACTTATTACAGTGAACAGAGACGTCACTGAACGAATGGACAGAGCATAACTTTGCGAAAATAAAGAAAAATTATTCGCTCAAGGGGAGACTTGAACCAAGGACCTCACGTTCCGCAGCTGCTCACGCTAACCACGGGACCACGGCGCTCCTGCGCTCAAATTGTCCGTGAGGTTGCCTATCTTCGCGTGGACTACTCAGTTTGTACGTTTTGCTTATTTTTTTTATAGTTCCACACAACTTCTTCCTGTTTTCTCGATTGATCTGTGTTCAGTTTTTCAAGGCCTATCCACTGTGCCGACTTAAAACTAATTCTGAGGGGGGTGCGATGGGGAGGTTCCGTTGTTAGCAATCATATACAACCGCTCGCTCACCGATAGATCTGTACCTACAGATTGGAAAATTGCGCAGGTCGCACCAGTGTTTAAGAAGGGTAGTAGGAGCAATCCATCGAACTACAGACCTGTATCATTGACGTCGGTTTGCAGTAGGTTTTTGGAGCATATACTGTATTCAAACATTATGAATCACCTCGAAAGGAACGATCTATTGATACGTAATCAGCATGGTTTCAGAAAACATCGTTCTTGTGCAACGCAGCTAGCTCTTTATTCGCACGAAGTAATGGCCGCTGTCGACAGGGGATCTCAGGTTGATTCCGTATTTCTAGATTTCCGGAAAGCTTTTGACACCGTTCCTCACAAGCGACTTCTAATCAAGCTGCGAGCCTATGGGGTATCGTCTCAGTTGTGCGACTGGATTCGTGATTTCCTGTCAGGAAGGTCGCAGTTCGTAGTAATAGACGGCAAATCATCAAGTAAAACTGAAGTGATATCAGGTGTTCCCCAGGGAAGCGTCCTGGGACCTCTGCTGTTCCTGATCTATATAAATGACCTGGGTGACAATCTGAGCAGTTCTCTTAGGTTGTTCGCAGACGATGTTGTAATTTACCGTCTAGTAAGGTCATCCGAAGACCAGTATCAGTTGCAAAGCGATTTCGAAGAGATTGCTGTATGATGTGGCAAGTGGCAGTTGCGCTAAATAACGAAAAGTGTGAGGTGATCCACATGAGTTCCAAAAGAAATCCGTTGGAATTCGATTACTCGATAAATTGTACAATTCTCGAGGCTGTCAATTCAACTAAGTACCTGGGTGTTAAAATTACGAACAACTTCAGTTGGAAAGACTACATAGATAATATTGTGAGGAAGGCGAGCCAAAGATTGCGTTTCATTGGCAGGACACTTAGAAGATGCAACAAGTCCACTAAAGAGACAGCTTACACTACACTCGTTCGTCCTCTGTTAGAATATTGCTGCGCGGTGTGGGATCCTTACCAGGTGGGATTGACGGAGGACATCGAAAGGGTGCAAAATAGGGCAGCTCGTTTTGTATTATCACGTAATCGGGGAGAGAGTGTGGCAGATATGATACGCGAGTTGGGACGGAAGTCATTAAAGCAAAGACGTTTTTCGTCGCGGCGAGATCTATTTACGAAATTTCAGTCGCCAACTTTCTCTTCCGAATGCGAAAATATTTTGTTGAGCCCAACCTACATAGGTAGGAATGATCATCAAAATAAAATTAGAGAAATCAGAGCTCGAACAGAAAGGTTTAGGTGTTCGTTTTTACCGCGCGCTGCTCGGGAGTGGAATGGTAGAGAGATCGTATGATTGTGGTTCGATGAACCCTCTGCCAAGCACTTAAATGTGAATTGCAGAGTAGTCACGTAGATGTAGATGTGTACAGAGTTCACATGACTCAAGACACGATGTGATGATACTGTCGCCGCGCGGAGTGGCCGCGCGGTTTGAGGCGCAATGTCACGGATTGCCCTGCTCGAGTCCTCCATCGTGCATGAATGTGTGTGTTGTTCTTAGCATATGTTAGTTTAAGTGGTGTGTATGTCTAGGAACAGATGACCTCAGGAATTTGGTCCCTGAGGAATTCACACACATTTGAACATTTTTTGATGATACTGTCGTATTTAATCTGTACCTGTGGCACTCACAAAGGGAAATGCGTAACCTTCAGTGTACTATGGACTGCGATAACGGATTACTCATTCTTCCTTTCACTGAATGGACCGGTTTTAACAACCGCAGATTTTGCCTTGTGGCGTTAATAGTACATTGTTACCCTAATTTAGTAATCACGTGGCTCTGAGCACTATGGGACTCAACTGCTGTGGTCATCAGTCCCCTAGAACTTAGAACTACTTAAACCTAACTAACCTAAGGACAGAACACAACACCCAGCCATCACGAGGCAGAGAAAATCCCTGACCCCGCCGGGAATCTTTTAGTAATCACAATACAATTTAGTGAGTAGGCAAACAACACCATTTAGTGAGTAGGCAACACTATTAGCACCGGATTTTAATTTTCATTCCCTATCCAAGTGAACAGGGCGGTAATTTTCCCTCGTTGAGCACAGTTTTTGTGCCGTTCATTTCATTCTCTTCCATGAAGGGTAGAACAAACTCCTTTAAATCCGGCCCAGGCAAAAATATGAAAGCCGCGCGCGCGCACATGTGTGAGTGTGTGTGTGTGTGTGTGTGTGTGTAATGTAAGTAAATCCCCTGTGTGTAAGTAACTTCCCTGACATGTGTAGGCATGTACATCAGAGTTGCACTCCATCTAACGGAAAAGACAATTTTTCTTCATCATCCTTATGTTATTATTATTGTCATTATCATTATATTTCAACCTCCAGTCCGAATTGTAATGTGGACAACTATTTATTTTTTAATTAGTTAATTAATTTTTTCCCAGCCAGAAATCATCGAGCTAGGAGTGGAGCAGTTCAGTTTCCAGTAACGTAAATGTAACGTTCGGAAGACGCTTACCAGTTCAGGCAGTCGTTTCCCTACCGAAGAAAACGTCCAGAAAACGTTATCGGAAGCTGAGGATCGAGCTATTCTGAAACTATTCCTGAAGAGAGTGATGACATAGAGACAGAGAGAGGGTGATGGTACAAGTTGGAGCGTGTGGGACACATCGAAGCCGAGACACGGTGAAGCCGACGACGACTTCGTTGCTTTCTTTCAATTTATCAGTCGGAGCAAGAATAGTTGATTTTATGTAGTGTCACGAAAATTGGAAATTTGTGTTAAGTTCCTATGCGACCAAACTGCTGAGGTCATCGGTCCCTAGGCTTAGACTTAATCCAACTTAAATTTTCAGGCAAATGCCGGGATGGTTCCTTTGAAAGGGCACGGCCGATTTCCTTCCCAATCCTTCCCTAACCCGAGCTTGCGCTCCGTCTCTAATGACCTCGTTGTCGACGGGACGTTAAACACTAACCACCACCACCACCAACTTAAACGAACTTACGCTAAGGACAACCCATACCCGAGGGAGGAGTGGACCCTCCGACGGGGATAGCCGCGCGAACCGTGGCAAGGGGCCTCGACCGCGCGGCTACCCCGAGTGGCGTTGTGTCACGTCTTGACAGTGAGAACGCACGTAATATGTAACAATACAATGTGCCAAACTGGTTTTCAGCTCAATCTTTCCACAAATCGTTGAGTTTAGCGCATACGATACGACTCTTTCCTAGGTTTGATTCTTCTGCTTAGCGCGGTTTGTTCTCTGTTTGTTCGGATGACATGGTGGATGCACAGTTTTGATCTTCGGCGGTACTACTTCGCTGAACAACAATATGACGCAGCGTGGTATTGCCAGTTCGAATAGTCAAACGTAAATTTAATATTTTTCCTTGATATCCAGGCCCGTCAGAGAAGCTAAAAATACTTGTTCTGAAATATCTAGGCAAACTATCCATGCAGTAGTTATGGGGTCGGATGGGGTCTGTACAAAATGAGCAACCCTCGCCACAGCTGGTATTCGACATATGCATGTACTGCAGTTTCGATTAAGTAGCGCTACGGAGCAGTTAGATCGAAAATCCATCACAAAAGAGTTTGCCCATAGATTTTCGTCGCAGCGATAGAAATTTTCCTCGTTGGAACCACACAGCGTCAAATGGTTCAAATGGCTCTGAACACTATGGGACTTAACATCTGAGGTCATCAGTCCCATAGAACTTAGAACTACTCAAACCTAACTAAACTAAGGACAGCACACACACCCATACCCGAGGCAGGATTCGAACCTGCGACCGTAGCAGTCGCGCGGTTCCGGACTGAAGCGCCTAGAACCTCTCGGCCACCGCGGCCGGCCCACACAGCGTTCCTTCGTGGAAAACAACCAGTCTGCCGTCCCGCGCAACACGGTGTTGCCGGTGTTTACTTTCTGTAAACAGCTTGTAGAGAAGCGTGCCTGGTGTGGGCAGCCATGCTGTTGCCATGGCAACCGCAGCCGGCGACCGCCCCCTGGGGATTACGTTTTACGTCGGGTTACATGCGGGCCGCTTTGAAGTGCCGCGCCGCCCTTTGTGGGCCGCTAATCTCCCGCACTCCCCCTGCCTGCTGCCACGTGCCGCCTCTGTTAGGGACAGGATACCCGCAAAATGCTTACCCGATTGTGTACGACATCTTTTCAATATGCTCCGTGCTATAAACCTGGGCCGCTCCCCCTTACTGATCCTCCAATCAATTAGTAACCGACGGAGTCACCACGCCCCTAGGTAGCTTCCTACTTCACTGCGAAAATATAGCTCACTTCAGACGTAAGAGGCTTGTCACATGTTGGGCTATAACAGCTTGGAGTAGGTCCGGCAAGGATATACCTTCCTAGTGAATCGCAGGGCTGTTATTATTACACAGCGTGGATTGTTTTTTTTTTTTTTTTTTTTTTTCGCTTCGGCTGTGCGTACAGTGCTCAGAGACTGCAGCGCGGCCAGAGTTTGTTGTTTACCTGTGTGTGTACTGTGAGCTGCCCAGAGGGCGTGCCGTGGAAGTGCGCTCCGCTTGCTCGGGACACGCTTCCTGCCCTGTCTGGTGCGCCGTGGAGCCCGCTCTGTCGCCGCGGATCGAACTGTCGTGCGGTAAGACCTGCAGGGTGACAACTATTGAACTACACAAAAAGACGTAAATTACAAACTACGGCGCGCACACACTTTACTCAACATGTAAACGCCACTGCACATATTCGGACTGAGGTTATGACATGTGCGATATTGTAACAATACGAGTCAAGATAGATGTAACGGAACTTGAATAGCGTATTTGTCTCTATTGGTTACGGTAGAGAGATCGATCTTTCGGTCCTGTCTGTATATTTATATATGATACTCCATGAATAAAGGCTGGGCGAGTCTAAAGCTATCGTTAAAAACGCACGCCGAGCGATTTGTTACGATTTGGTCGGTCATAATAATGATAACATGCTTTTGAATACAATTAAATATAACGGCGATACCTGTTTAGTGTTATTGGAAATAATATGTAGTAAATTAATGACTAAGGTAGCCGATCCTATAAGAAGAGGTAAAATTCGGCATACTGAGGTGTTTCGCTTTATATAGACGAAGCCGATGATGCGGCGTCATTTTTTCGTTTACTCGTAGAAATAAACAAGTAAAGAAGTGCTAATTGTGGGTTGTGAAAAAATATAAGGGCGAGTTTTAAATAACTACGGTATACGATCAGAGTAACAAAAGGACAATTAGTTACGCGAAATCGCGGATAGCGACGTGTGGTCATTAAATTGAGTACACCTACAGGGCGGTCAATTCCGGGATAAATCTATACGCAACTCACGAGGGAAGCGGTATTGAGACCGTTTTCTTTTTTTTTTTTTTTTAAGTTATATCGCGGAGAGCGGGCTCCAATTTATGAAAAGGAGAAAAACGTTAACTTTTACGCGAACTCTTAATAATAGCGGATCGGAGAGAAAAGTGTGTAATTGTCTTACGCCTAACAAACATTCGTGGAGCGGTGGCTAAACTAGAAGAGTCAATAACAAAATACTGCATCATTATCATTGACTGTTGGTGTCGAGCAACCAAAACTGTTCATCAAAGGGTTTCGATGGAACTTGGGAGTTGGGATTCAGGCACTCGTATATACTCCGCATCAGGGTGTCAATGAGTGGTGAATGCGAAATAAAACTGTGAACAAAGTTACGTTAAATAAAACAGAAGAAACAAGACAGTTTGGTCGTATCTGTTATTATTCCATAAACTGTAACATTTCTTATCGTTGTACGAAGCCTTTATAAATGATCTTTATGACAATTTGCTTCGAAGGGATCTCGTTACGAGTTAAGTTTTGGGGACCTGTTCAAGAGGGGGTAGTTCGTAGATCCTAACTACTGCAGCTATTCTGGAATCAAGTGCTACCGTGACCGTTGTGTGTTTTCAATGACTTAAGGTTAAAGGCGCTGCAGTCTGGAACCGCAAGACCGCTACGGTCGCAGGTTCGAATCCTGCCTCGGGCATGCATATTTGTCATGTCCTTAGGTTAGTTAGGTTTAACTAGTTCTAAGCTCTAGGGGACTAATGACCTCAGCAGTTGAGTCCCATAGTGCTCAGAGCCATTTGAACCAACTTAAGGTTACCGTATCTCATGCTCTAAGATGGACGCGCCTTTCCACTTGGTATAACGGTGCCTCGCGGTAACACCGACAACGCCGACGACGAAGGAAGATACGGTTGAACGTAACGCCTGCCATCATTGGCGATGACGTGGTGCAGACCAATAGCGAAATTCTTCATGACCCGCCGAAGTGTCGAAACATCGGTGCTGCCGATGACCTCCTGAATGGCTGTTTTCAGTTCGGCAGTGGTTTTGTGCCGTTACTGCTGTACACCCTGTCTTCAATATAGCCCCACAAAAATGAGTCGCGTGTGTTCAGATTCAGAGACTACAGCGGCCAATCAGGTGTGAATCAACCGGCAGACACTGCGACAACTTGTTATTGAAGACTTGCAGCTCTTCCCATACAAAATTCAAACTCATCAGCCATTAAGCCCCTCGGCCGCGGAACAACAGCTGTGTTTCGCCAAAACTATTGTCCACAGAATTGACGAATATGATGTGAATACGGTTTCGTTTACCGACGAAGGCCACTATCATTTGGGTGAGTTAGTCAAGTAAGCAAAATCGTCGCGTTTGGGGGACTGAGAATCCGCATTTCGCGATCGAGAAGTCTCTTCACCCTCAACGGGTGATTGCGTGGTGTGCCGTCGAGTCGCGGAATAATCTGAGCAATATTGCACGGTGGCTACCGAACTGTACGTAAGGGTTTGCAACATGATTTCATCCCCATTATCCAAAGCGAGCCTGATTTCGGCAAGATGAGGTTCATGCAAGACGGAGTTCAACCCCATCGGAGCAGGAGAGTGTTTGATGTCCTGGAGGAGCACCATTCTAGCACTGCTGTACGCAGAGGCCACTGGCGTCCCTCACACTACTGTGAGCTGCAAGAGGGTATTGGATGGCTGTCCGTCCTCGCATAGCTGTTAAAGGTTTTTGCAACTGCAAAAAAAGGAGTTGTTTGTGATGACTAACCTTCACTGGAACTATCTCATCCTATGGACAATTTTTTTGTAAAACAGGCTATGACACATCTTTAACATTCAGATATTATGTGATAGTGATTACTGCTCTATAAGTGAAATTTTTAGTTGTTGTGGTGAAAGTTAACGTTTCTGTTTATGAGAAATCGGCGGACAGAATTTGCATCGTGAGCACGGACTTTCTACTGGCGAACACACCTCATTAACATGTGGCACCAGCGCAAAGTTTACCGGTATCAAGGGCGCATACCACTCCGGGAGTAAGGAATACCGCTTAAATGATTGTGGACGATCGCCAACCAGAGGGGTAAAAGTGCGGCAGTGAAACCGCTGGGAACTAGCTGTGACTCTACCGTTCCCTGATCTGATTTACATTAACTGGTTATTAGTATCTGATCGCTTGGCGATTCAGTAGCCTTTGTGCACATGTCCACGTAAAACACTTAGAGAGCGATAGAATGGTTTATTTAAATTACTCATCATATAATACCTAAGAGCACTTTAAATTTTACTACAATAAGAGAATAACTCTAGCTGCGGTAAAATATCGTAAGCAATACAACCGCAGAGTTCGGAAAGTGTTCTAATTCATTGCTCTTATTTCGTGTGCTCGGCTGGGCAACGGCGCGTTCTGTAGTTGACGTTTCGTCCTTGTGTCCGCTTTTCTTGTAGAGATCCGGCCGCAATTCCGGGAACATACTAGATTATGTCTGCTAGACATACACACACACACACACACACACACACACACAGTGAGCACGTGAGCGCATTCCAGGAATCTTCCGACGCTCCGAATGTCTGTTTCTTTGTACGTCTGCAGCTTTTTGTTCCTGATGAGGCATGCGCGCAATCAGTGTTTTTGGCTCCCCGACTGTCAACAAAAACTGCTCTTTCTACACCAGATTACTGCTATAAGTGTAACTAATGGTGAGAACACAGTCTCCTTTCCGCCGCTTATTAAAAAAAAAAAAAAAAACTGACGTCCTCCATGTGGCTGTTCGCGCGTTATCGCTTTCGTAGAATTCCTCGAAAAAGTAAATGAAGCTCCTTTAGTGGAGTAATTAGACGGCTGAGATGGTCAAAGCAACTCTCGCCCCTATATTAGTCGGTTTTTGTACAAAAAAATCCTTCCAGACGAGGTAGGTGTTGGACACCAAATTATTTGTCGGTTGTATGTGAAACAAACGAAAGTCGGCCAACAAGCGCCTCTGAGTACCTGATCAAATGAAATTTGTTTCTGAGCATTCGGTAGTATAGTATTGTCCGTTGGGAGCACACAGAAGAGTAGATTCACAAGAAAATGTTTTTTTTTTCTTTTCTTTCGCAAATCGATATTTTTCCATGCGCGTTAAGTGGAACAGTTTATTATGCTTGAGTACCGTGTTACGTATGACGCTTTATCACACATGACTACCGTAATTATAAGTCAGTCTGCTCCAGGGTTTTTTGTTACTGTGTTCTAAATCTCCCGAGTACGCTGCTCATTGTGCATGCGCAGGAATGAGGGAGTATGACGCGCGTCGTCTGCTAATATCGGAAGTCAGCCTGTTGTGGTCGAGCTCCTGTTGTAAAAATCAATTCTGTTTTTTCGTGTCTTCTTAATCTTTATCTCGGTGCATTATGACACAGTGAAAAGTTACACGAGGTCCTGGTACGTTTTTTCCTACTAGTGTTCTCCTAGAAGAGATGAGACATATCTGAAACCAGAAAAGTTATTTACTTTTTGCTGAGAAAAGGCCTACACCATGCATAAATAAGAACGTAAATACATAAACCTGTTTTAATGAAAATTATTTCAACAGGGAAAAGGTCAGAATAATTTGACTAGCAAAATAATTTTCGTTGTTGTTTGACAGGAAGAAAACAAAATATAAAGTATAAAGACGCTGTTTGGTATTTCTAGGTATTTTCTGATATGTTCGGAAGTATATATTTTCTCGAGCAAATAAATGTTAACCGTTCTCAGATGTGTGGATAATACTACTGCTATTCTTTCAGTTCTCAGGAATGAAAAGAATTTACCACACGACTTTTGATAAGAACTTCTGCCAGGAAATCTGCTTCGGTCATTAATAAACACTATTATCAACTCTTGTTCCTACATTTTCTGCTATACTTCTGTTTCTCCGTAAAAAGGGTAGCCCCTCATAATCTCACTTTCTGCGTTCGGATGCTAAACGGCGTAGCAGACAGTTTTCACAGCGTACACAATTTTGGCGCCGACGTGTAAACCAAAACGGCCACTAGAAGCATACACGACCCAGTAGAGGAATGAAATCCCAGGGGCGCTGTAACAGACTCACTCGTCTTGAATAGTTAACTGAGACAAGAAAGTCAGTCGTGTAAAAGGGGCTTAACGCGCAGTTTGCGAGACAGGAAGGTGGGCTGGACCAGGATGGAATCCGCTTGGCGGCTGGTAAGCGAACCAGTCGGAGTATGGTTTTCAGGCGGTTTCCCACGGTCGTTTCGACAAATGTTGGGCTGGTCCCCAACATCACGCAGAAGAAAGTTTACGTGATTCACATACGAAGGGCGCACACGACTGCCCTGACGACAGCCGGATGAATGCTAGGAAAAAAGAAAGAAGGGATCATCGTGTGGGGTTGTCTCAATGATATTTTCGCAATTTAACTGTTATTTTATTCCTTCAGGAAACTATGTTGCAATTTCAGCATTGTAGCCGTTTCGAGTGATTCTGCAGTGAAGACGCATATTTCAGCATTAGTACATTACAACAAAGTTACAGTTTACGCCATAAGAAGTTGTACCGCATGTACTGTCAGTAAACAACATACCATTATTGTGGAATCAACTACTCTGGATATAGTCATTCCTGTTAAGAAGTCGATATTCATTATTTGACCATACGGGGACGTCATTTTAATATCACTTTCAGTGATGCGCCACACTACGAAGTAAAAGTAAGACCTAAATGTCAAACATGTTCATTACGTCCGATGTAATTGTAGAATAGTTCTTATTCCTAGTGTAAACTTATTGACAAACGACATGATACTTTGACCCTAGTTCGTACCGTCACACACCATGTACAATGGATAAAGTTAACATAGCGTACTAAGACCGTAAGCTGGTGACAACAGTGTGGTAGGAGCCTTAAGTGGTAGGAGCCTTAAGTGACACGGGTTACAGCACGTTGCAAGGCATCCCAGATATGCTCAATAATGTTCATGTCTGTCTGGGGAGTGTGGTGGCCAGCGGAAGCGCTTAAGCTCAGAAGAGTGTTCCTGGAGCCACTCTGATGCAAATCTCGACATGTGGGGTGTCGCATTGTCCTGCTGGAATTGCCTAAGTCCGTCGGAATGCGGAATGGACATAAACGGATGCAGGTGATCAGACAGGATGCTTACATACGTGTCACCTGTCAGAGTCATATCCAGACGCATCAGCGGTCCCATATCACTCCAACTGCATACGCCCCACACCATTTCACAGCCTCCACCAGCTCGAACAGTCCCCTGTTGACATGCAGGGTCCATGGATTCATGAGATTGTCTCCGTACTGTACATGTCCATCCACCCGATACAATATGAAACGAGACACGTCCGACCAGGCAATCTGATTCTGGTCATCAACAGTCCAGTATCGGTGCTGACGGGTCCAGGCGAGGTGTAAAACTTCTCTTCATGCTTTTATCAAGGGAATACGAGTGGGCATCCGGCTCCGAAAGCCCATGTAGATGATGTTTCGTTGAATGGTTCGCACACTGCCACTTGTTGATGGTCCAGTATTGAAATCGGCAGCAATTTGGAGAACGGTTGCACTACTGTCACGTTGAAAGATTCTCTTCCGTTCTTGTAGGATCTTTTTCCGGCCGCAGCGATGACGGAGATTTGATGTTTTACCGGATTCCTGATACTTACGATACACCCGTGAAATGGTCGTACGGGAAAATCTCCACTTCATCGCTGCCTCGGAGCTGCTGTGTCCCATCGCTCGCGCGCTGATTATAACACCACTTTCGAATCGTTTATATTTTGATAATCTACCATTGTAGTAGCTGTGACCGATCTAACACTTGGTGTCTTACATAGGCGCCGTGTTCTGCCCCTTTACATATCTCTGTACTTGTAAACGCATACCTGTACCGGTTTGTTTGGCGCTTCAGTGTAGATGTTCTGAGGCTACTGTGGTGATGTGCTGTTGAACCAAACATTTTTCTTCTCGACTCCTTCTAACAACCCTACCAGAACAAAGGTCAAAATTTAATGATTGTGATGTTGCTCACGCTGCTAAATACTGCATTTCGGGCAACAACAAAGTTATTATGTGGCAGGTGTCATTAGAGCACAGTTAATAAAGTCATTTCATGTAATAATGAATAAACTAGGCACTCATCTTTTCGTGTTTCCCACGCTGGTCTCGTCGTAAAATCGTGGCTCAATCGTCGATAACCTAGGTGGTGATGATTCCAAGCTCGGATGCAAAGAGGCCTAGCTTTTATTCTGCTATATTCAAAAGTTTTGTAGATGCGCTTCACAAACCATTCTTGAAGATTACACCTTTAAAAGTTAGCACAATAGTGATGTAAAAAAAAGTAATCAGCACTCCGAATTCAAGTTACACTTCTGTTTTATTGCTTTTGTTGCAATGGCACGTAACACACAAAACATCACTTCACAATACAAAACATACTTGAAAACATCTTCCTCACTGTTAAAGTTCACATTTTATAAGCTGACTACAATATGCGTCTTTCCAACATGACGTCCAAGACTTGACCTTCTCAAGGTACGACTCTCTAACAACTAACTAATAATCGCTTACGCGCCCAAAAATCAGAGTTACAAGTACGTCAAAGATCATAGTGACAAAAGAAAGAATACACAATAAGAATAATATCATTGCAACATAAACATATCGATGTATCACAAATGAAATCAAATCTGAATGTTGTCTCAGAAATATGTTAACTAGTTTACAGAAACACAGTAGAATATTGCTGGTGTCGAGAGGTTGAGCTGAGGTGCCGTAATGGTCACGTAATTCAAGTACCATTACAACCTGCACACCACCTAGTCGCCCAGACCTAACTAGCCGCATTGCTGAGCCTCCGGCAGCCGAGCGCCTGCCCGCTACGACGCCTCGCTGGCTGAAGCAGAGCGCGTCCTCAGACGGAGTGACCCCCCAGACAGGCTGGACAGAGGGCGAGCTGTCCACGGCCCACTCGCCTCGCTGCGGGTCACGCCGTTACGTTATGTGGGTCGGCTGCCCACAGGTCAGCTGTTGCGGTTACGCTCTGCGGTTCCTCCGCAGTTTCCGGATGGACTCCACCGCTTCTGCCTCTTCACTGCGCGTCGTTCTCACCCACAACCTCGCACAGGCTGCAGTCAGTAGAAGCACGTGTCCAGATGCATAAGTAGCAATTAACAGCGCAACTTACACCGGTGAAAGTATGCAATATTAAGAGGGGAAAACGCTCCAGTAAACAGGGCTTCACAAACAAGCAGTATGCGAGTTTTGCAGAGTAGCCAAGTAGATGAAGATGCAGATTAAGATTCAGGTCACTAAAAGCGATGAGAATACGACATTTTCATTACGAAAGTTTCTCACGCGTAGACCGTATTTTCCGTTAATCTAAGAGCTTCCTAAGTTTTCTATATCGCTAATGACAATAAAGTAGTGGTAGAATTCCGTTACACATTCAATTTACGTTCAAGAGATGCAGGATTCAGATCCCAGTCAGCTATTCAGTGTCTTCTTTCTCCAGGCGAATGCCGCCTTGCTTCGTGAATGAGGCGCTGGCCCGACACTAATAATATGCATCTCGACGGGACCCATAAAAAGGCAACATACGCCTGCCGTCTCTGTCGAGAGTTGCTTGTGTGTGTGTGTTTGTGTGTGTGTGTGTGTGTGTGTGTGTGTGTATGTGTACGCGCGCGGTTGGATGGGGGCGGGGGGGGGGGGGATAAGTCTGCCGCCGCCACGTGCACAACAGCTGCGTGTTTTGTTTCGCGACTCCTCTGACGTCACGCTGTTCCCATTCAGTTTCAGCTGTGTCGTAGTGGACGCGTTCATTATCCGAATGAGTCAGCAGGTTCTGCTCTGGTCACCAGTGCGAGAGAACGTCGACATGTGTCCAATCCACCATGGGGCTCGCTTCTACACGTGTGTGCCACCGCACATCGAACTAGATTCCCTTCTCGGTCTTTCCATCTTGCCAGCATACTTCCTTCCTCAGTCACCTACAAATTTTCTGTAACTAACGTGCAGCAGTATTGCTAACACCACTGGAAGCAACTTCCTTTCGTTTTACATCGTCGCCATCTAATCGTTACTCCATTTACGTATTGGCACTCAAAGTTGCAGTTCTTAGCCTTTCATGTACTCTGTAGTCCTCAATCGGTATGGACGAAGAGATTTTAGGGCACCAGTATCATTTGTACCCTTGGCCTGTTCCAGTCACTTTTTGTCCAGGAGAAGTACAGCTGTCGCCAAGACTGGCTGTGACCTGGAAATTTGCGATTGGGTACTGGTAATTTCACTTCCGCTCTCCAGATTTTAACATAAAACCACTGTGTAGTGTCCAATGTCTTTCTTGTGGAGTCTGCCACGGCTGTCCCGTAAGCAAACTCATGACGACACTTGGCGCTTTTCTTTATGTATCCTGTCTTAATCCTGCCTGTTGCGGCTCCCACATAAGAAATGCTCAAATATCAGCGGGAGGAACTTTCTTTCCAATAAGAGATATGTTGTATAAATTATTTTATTGACATGTCTATTCGTTTATATTGCCCTTATGTCATTATTAGCTACCAGCTGATTGATCTCATAGCTTAATCTTATTCCTCACACGTCGGCGTACACCTTCAACTTGTAGCTTTGTATCTTCTTCTTGGTATACAAAAGTGGTTATGTTCGACCATATCTATATCAATGTAGTGTTTCTGTACTGTCTATACTTTTTACGTATATTACGTACAGTCTGTAATTTTCTAAACTTATCAAATGCTCTACGAACATCATTATACACCAGCGCGATCTGGTATTGATCATGCACACCTAACTTATCACACCTTTATCTTTAAGGAATATTTTTATTATTACCAACTTGATACATGAACATTTGTTATTCGATATAGTATGATGTTCACAAAATATAAATTTCTTTTCTAATACCATAATATTATACGTATATCATAACAGCCATGCGGTAAATGCCATCTCTTTCCTCTCATGAGTACATTCTAATCAGTTTACACTTACATCTTACGATATTAGGACTAACGAGAAACTGTGTATCTAATACGTGGGACAGATTCATTTTGCTCTTTGTTGGTCCATAAGATATTGCGTGTCATATAACTGGAAACTGTTAAATTTCGTTCACTTATCATGGTGTATTTACTATAATACCCGATTTATTGCAGATCCGTTGAAAA
Source organism: Schistocerca nitens (assembly GCF_023898315.1). Classification (NCBI taxonomy): domain Eukaryota; kingdom Metazoa; phylum Arthropoda; class Insecta; order Orthoptera; family Acrididae; genus Schistocerca; species Schistocerca nitens. The sequence goes on from NC_064614.1 coordinate 3,214,354, forward strand.
TATCGTAACGCCGAAACGTGTAGTGTGCAACAAAATCAGTGAAAACTGCGCTCAAGACAAAAGCATTATTATAGTTTCCATTATGATTTTTACGTTTATTCGGCTCTATAAGGCAGTTGACTATTCAGCCGCTTATGCTGCTGATGAAAAATACACCGAGAAACAATTGGTTTATTATTTTTTAAATGTATCTCATTTGGTATGTTTTAAATCAAAATCACAGACCAATAGTTGATGGAATTTATACAAAATAACATGCACAAATACTACTTTGAGAATAATTTTAAAGTCGCATGGAAATAAATTTCATCGGAATAACAAGTCACCAACAGTAATGAAAGGAATACACTCGCCTTCCTCACCGCAGCCCGCGAGGCGTGCGAAAATGTACCACGGAGCGTACAATCTAACGAATTAATGTTTTCTTCTTATAAGAATGAGAGTACGTCGTCACCTTTTGCTAGTTTTGCTAGCAGAAAGAAGGAAGGGCGATTGGGGTTTAACGTCCAACCGACGGCGAAATCACTAGAGACAAAGCACCAACTTTGGCGGGGAGGGGGGGGGGGGGAAGGAGGAAATCGCACGTGTACTTTTCAAAGGAACCATATCAGCAAGTGCCGTCACCGGTATGGGGAAACCACGGGAACTTTAAATTTCGGTGATCGAATAGAGATATGAACCGCCCTCTTCCCGAATACAAGATCAGTGTGCAGACGACTACACCACGTCGGCCGGTTACATTTGTATGCTGTCTTGAGGTTAAAATATGGAGTGAGTTTTATGCTTACTGTAAATGAAGACTGAAATGTTATAAAATGTGTATGTTACGCTGGGCAGATGGAACCCAACCGTTGACGTCTCCAAACATCCTGTTCTGTACAATGACGTCTGAAAAAATGCTTTTTAAATATCGTAATGTTATGTACCGCTACGCAACTAATTGAAGGCAGTTTGCTTATTGCCATATAGACGGTACATACCTCCACGAATTTAAAAACAACTAAGGGAAATACGGAAAACAGAAAAAAATGACGATCGTAATGTTAGAAAGTGTTTCTCGGAGTATGTCGCGTACGGTCGATGTGCGGCCACGCGCAGGCCGTGTTACCCTTCCCGCGCTGCATTGTACCGTCACGCAGAGTTTCGTCCCATGCGGCTCATCAGCAGGGCCCTGTCCTACCCTCTGCTGTTACTTGTTGCGGCAGCCTGCGAGCGGCGACTGCTCTGCTGCGGCAGCTGGGCTCGCCTCTGCCTGCTGCACCCGTTCCCCTCCCCCTCCCGTGTTCCCCTGCCACTCCCCCCCCCCCCCGGACCCAACTGACTGCTCGCAGCCGTGACGTAAGCGCCGCACGTCCCAGACCGCACCGCCCGCGTGCACGGCTGCCAACATTCCGACGCTTCCCTCCCCCGCAAAGCGTCGGCCTTCTCTTCTTCCTCATTCCTTTGGTCTCTGGCTCTGCAACTACGGCAAAGCAGCACGGCGCATGAATGTTCTGATCTGTAGAAGTCTTCACAGCCGTAGCAATTCAGTTGCTACGAGGGTGAGTATTTGAAAAGGGCGCTTACAACGATTGAATGGGTGATCAGAATGTAAATAGAATAAGTGAGAAATCAAGAAATCCAAAACTAAGACATTCAGAAAAGGTAGAGGAAGAGATGTCACTCCAGGAATCGAGCCCTGACCCCTGTATTTCGTGACCAATCCTCTTGTTTGTGGATTCCTGGGGCGAGCCTCAAAACCCGACGCAGTGTTTTCCACATATTCCTATCCTCTCCGATTCTGTGCAGAACCTCCTCATTCCTTACCCTATCAGCCCAGCTAATTTTCAACATTCGTCTGTAGCACCACATGTCAAATGCTTCGATTCTCTTCTGTTCCGGTTTGATTCACTACCATACAGTGCTGTACTCCAGACGTACGTTCCCAGAAATTTCTTGCTCAAATTACGGCCTATTTTTGATACTAGTAGATTTGTATTGGCCAGGAACGCCCTTTTTGCCATTGCTAGTACGCTTTTGATTTCTCCTTGCTCCGCCCGTCATTGGTTATTTTACTGTCTAGGTAGATGAATTCTTTAACTTTATCTATTTCGTGATCATCCGTCCTGATCCTAAGTTTCTTGCTGTTCTCATTTCTGCTATTTCTCATTACTTTCGTCTTTCTTCGATTTACTCTCAATCCACACACACTACTTAATCTAACTTAAACCAACTTACGCTAAGGACAACACATGCTCGAGGTAGGAATCGAACCTCCGACGAGGGAGCTACGCGAACCGTGGCAAGGCGCCGTAGACCACGCGGCTAGTTGAGTTTGTTTAGACGCACACTATAGTTACGAATGGAGGTACGACACTATAGCAGCTGTTCTGTGTGAAGGCCGATAAACTGCACAGAAGTAACACGTGGTGGAGACTGGTCCATTGCGAAGCGCACAGTGACGTCGGAGGTAGAAAAGAGGAAAAAAGTGTGGCTACGTCTCAAATGCAAAGTTGACGTCACTCTTCTGCAGACACAGGTACTTTCAGCTAAGCAATGTCTAAAGACGCATCCACAAACATATTAGCGGGGATCACGTTTTACATAAAAATATTGAATAAGCAGCGCTTAGCCTCTTAATCACGGACAGTGGAATTACAAGCCAGAGAGCCATCGTTGAGAGTTGTCTCCCGATCAACCATCGTCTGACTAGTTTCCTGAATAGTGACATGTGTAAAAAGTCAGTCCGCATATCATATTGTGTGGGAATATCATGACGTCAGTTAGCAGAAAAATATTGAGGCGTCACAGGTGTAAGTAGTATGGAAATGAGTCTGAAGCTGCTGATTAGCAGCTCTGTCATCAACGAGTTGCTCTGACGTTCTCTTCGTGTTCTTCTCGTGAGGCGTGTGTGGGAGGCAGTAACCGTTGTGTGACTCTTCGTGGAACGGCCTCTCGACCTTGTAACAGTGAATCTGTGTGTGATCTGTGATTCTGAGCGCAGCAGCCTCACTCAGTGCGGTTTGTTGAGCATCTCCGCCAGGCTGTGGCGCCGACAGAACCACAGCGAGGCGAGCGCGCCGCTCTTCGTTGGATCTTGTGCATCTCTTCTGTCTAACCGAGCTGCTAAGGATGGGCAGTACTCGAGAAACAGACGAATGTGGATTTTGTAAGCTACCGTCTTCGTGGATGGATTGCATTTCCTTGGGATTTACGTCACCGTTTCACTTAATCGTTTACTGTTAGTACTGATTTATCGCTAATAGCGTAGTCAAACAGTAACGAGGTTTTTCATTCACTTCTGTGCAAAACGTCACTTTTATTTACGGTGAGGGTCAAATGTCAGTCTCTGCACCAAACGTCGTTCCTCTGCAGGTCTCCTGCTTCGATACAAATTTCTGCCATTGCGAGTTTTCCGCATTCAACAGTATTACCTGTGAACAGCCCACACAGAGTTTCCGACATTATACAACAGTGCGCTAGCGTATCTTTTACGTAGTGAGCGTATGTAGGTTGTGTGCTAACGTCGGAAGATCGCGGCGCCACACCACAGTCGGCTGCGCACATCGATGCCACAGGCACCCGTGATGTCTCGCTGCAGTCCGCAAAGACGAATGGGAGAGGCTGAAGAAGCCACCGCCCCCTCTCTCAGCAAAACAGCGCCCTCGCGCGGAAGTCAGTACAGAACTTGGCACGCAAACAGCTCTGCCCCAGTTCGTGAAGTCAGCCGAAGCAGTGAACATCACTGAGTAGGAGTAAAGACTTACTCAAGTCTCAGATGGACTGGTAGCATTAATGTTAAGGACACGGGGAAGAGAAATAATGCAGAATCAATTGAACTGAAACACTTTTTATGTGCCGCTGCGATACGATTACCATTACTGCTACAAAAGGGGCTCAGTGTCCAGAAGAGTCTGGAAGCGCAGGATTGCATTCCGCACAGCACAACGAAGCATGCCCGCAGGTGTGCTAGCTACCTCTCTTGATCAGCACATATGTGAATGTTCCCCTGGTAAACCCTCTCCTTCAGGCAGCCCCACAACCAGGGTTCACAGGGAGTGATATCACGTGATCGTGCCGGCCAAGCATTGGGAAACGGTCGGCTGATAATTCGATCGTTTCCAGACGTGTTTCGGAGAAGCAGGGGAACTTCACGAGCGATGCGCGGTGTGCCCCGTCTTGCATGAAAACTGTTGGGTTCGAAGCGTTTCTCTGCTGTAGGGCGGGTGTGGCAGGCTGGCGAAGCATATCGCAGTAACGCTGGGCCAGTCGCGCTGTACGTCTTTGGTCCGTTGAGAGCCAACCTGTTCAAAAAAGAATGGGCCAATGATGAACGAAGCCACACCATACGGTGACACGTTCACCGTACAGAGGAACATCATGCACAGCGACTATAGGTGAAGATCCCCACATTCGGCAATTCTCTGTGTTCACCTCACCCGTCAGAGAAAACGAACTTCGTCTGCATATAGGATGGTCCAGTGCCAGAATTGAATTGCGAGAAAGTGGAGACCAAAGTCAACACGTCGTTGTGCGTCCTGCGGTGCAAGCTGCCGTTCGATATGGATTTTGTACCTATACCATCTGATAATGGTTCGAAGCACATTCGGATACAGTGGACCACCCGATGTTCAACTGTCTTGAGACGGTACGCGCACTGACTCACGATTGTTGTCATAGCAAAAGCGATTTCATCGACCACGTGCGGTGCAACCGATCGTCGCCTTTTCGCCGGATCGACGCCCAGTTCTTCAGTTTATTCGAACTTCTTTATCGTGCTCCGCACAGCAGATAGAGAAAGAGGACCCTTCCGTAATCCTTTCCAGCCGGCGATATTCTCGAAGTGCAGCTCCAGCGTTACTGTTGTTTTGATAATAGAGCTTCACCAATCATGTCTTGCACTTTTTGTCGAAGCTCACGTTGACACGTCAACAAGTGCATTGCGACTGGCCAGGTGTCTGTGACTGTGAATCACGACGACCGATCACGGCATCTGGTGGCCACAGTTGGAACTGGACTGTGGCGCTGTGTCGCGTGGAAATCGTGCACCCCATACTCTCGATATTAATGCTACCGAGTTTGGTACTCGTACGGCAGTTAGTTTCCGTGTTATAAGGTGTTGAACAGGGAAAGTTTAATTATGACCACCCGGTACTTCGAGAGAAGAATTTGTTAATAATAGAGTTCGAAAATTATCAAGCAGTTCTGTGGCAAAGGATTGCATCAAGTAAACATTTTTATAATTCATTTAATAATGTGATTTAATATTTTGCATCCTTCAGTTCCAGTGAGCCATCTCCCTGAGCAATCAAAGAACCCACAATTATAGCCAGTTGATTGTACTTTCGTCTGGTCATAACAGCACGTCCAGCGACTCCACAGTATCGGATACGTTTTAGATAGTGATGAAGGGGCTTGTAACGTTGGCTCAGATGCGATTGACAATGTCTGATCTTAAGGAAAGACGGAGTGTCTTCTGTAATTAACTACCTTTGGATGAACTACAATTACAGCGTCCGTCAGCTGAACGGGAACCTCGCAGAATAGACTGTAGTCTCCACAAAGCCAGAACACAGTTGTGGCATCATCTGAAACCAAGAAAAAAGTTTCTGTGAATGATTGTGTATTTGGACTCTGTAATATTTCTGGCTTTGCAGCGATCACATTCTGGTACAGGAAGCTCTTCTTAAAAAAAAATGGTTCAAATGCCTCTGAGCAGTATGGAACTTAACATCTGTGGTCATCAGTCCCCTAGAACTTAGAACTACTTAAACCTAACTAACCTAAGGACATCACACACATCCATGCCCGAGGCAGGATTCGAACCTGCGACCGTAGCGGTCGCGCGGTTCCAGACTGTAGCGCCTAGAACCGCTCGGCCACTCCGGCCGGCATTTCACAAGTATTGATAACGAGCAGAATAATAAACAGCGGCTAAACGAAAAGGCAGACAAAGCACTTCGCTGATCTTCGGATCCCGCCTGACTTGTATGGCGGGCGAAGTGGTCCGGCTGTAAGATCAGAGCTGGTTCGGCAGTGTCGGAGGGCAGACATGTTGTCTTATGTTGTCTGTGGCAGTCAGCATCAAAACTTTATTAGCAATGTATGGTTATATGGAAATGTCGTTGAGAACAGAGTGATAGTAACTACAGAAATACGCAGTTCAATATTTTGTTTAAGAACGGAAAGTACTTGTGATCTAAAGTGAAATGTAGTTATGCAGTTTCTCGTGTTCTGCTAGTAATTAAAAAAGGAGTGGTATCCCGTATAAACAAACTAACTGGAAGTTTGATTATTTCTACGTTCCCTTTTCTGCGCAGAGGACAGCTATAGAAGACTGCAGGTTGTATTGTATTGTATTGAACTGGGGACCTAGAAACGACGGACAGTCTTCGTCCCGCCGTAGCACTCAGTGGTTCACAACCCCACAGCAGGCCACCCACCCCACCGCCGCCCCACACCGAGCCCAGGGTCATTGTGCTGTTCGGCCCCCAGTAGACCTCCGGGAGCGTCTGATTCCATACGAGTGTAGCCCCAAATGTTTGCGTGGTAGAGTAATTATGGTGTACGCGTACGTGGGAACGGTGTTTGCGCAGCAATCGCCGACACACGCGGAGTAAGGGGAACCAGCCCGCATTCGCCGAGTCAGATGGAAAACCGCCTTAAAAGCCATCCACAGGCTGGCCAGCGCACAGGACCTCGACACTAATCCGCGCCGACCGGTGTGGCCGATCGGTTCTCGGCGCTTCAGTCTGGAACCGCGCGACCGCTACGGTTGCAGGTTAGAATCCTGCCTCGGGCATGGATGTGTGTGATGTCTTTAGGTTAGTTAGGTTTAAGTAGTTCTAAGTCTATGGGGCAGATGACCTCAGATGTTGAGTCCCATAGTGCTTACAGGCATTTGAACCATTTTGAACCGCTAATCGGCCGGGGTGGATTCGTGCCGGGGACCGGCACGCCTTCCCGCCCTGGAAGCAACGCTTTAGACCGCGCGGCTAACCGGGCGAGCTAGACTGCAGGTTGGTGAACATCTATTAGAAGCTGTGCATTCCACTCAGGGTGGTGGAAGCAAATAGGGACCTCGCGTATACTGCAATCTTAGTGCAAATGAGATCAGTGACGCGTCATCTGTGGTAACACAGAGGTTTTAAAGAGTGAAGTATTTTGGAGGGAAGGAGTTTATGGTAAGCACGTATATCAACCTCTCTCTGTCTCTTTCAACTTGCCGTAGTTCCTTCAGAGATGGAAAGCAGTTTTCTCACGCTCTCTGTTAGACGGCATATGTTGCGAGTGTAAACAGATCACAGCATACAGCGAACTGGGTGGACAAAAAGAAAATACGGTGAATACTTTTCTCGGCAACCCCCGCACAAGTGGTGTCGCAGTGCAGAGGCGGCTAGAACAGCCCCCGTGTCCCGCTCTGTTCCTGGTGCCTCTGCAGTCCCGAGCTACTGGCTAGCTAGGCTTGGCGAGCGGCCAGCCGCTGACCGGAAGGAAGCGACCCAGCTGGAGATGAAGATGCAACTCAGGCGCGTCCCGTCCGCTTCCTAGAGCTGCCTGCTGCTGCAGTAGCAGCCGCACGGCTCTGCCACACCGGAGCACCGGCCGGCTACCGTGAGGCTAGCGTCCGCACTGTGTCGTCAACGCTTCTTACAGGCTGATAATTGTGGAACTTTATGCAAAAAACTACAGATATTCAGATTTAGTTTATGACATGTTCGATACACCTGCCATCATTGTCGATGGTGTGGCGCAGACGGATAGCTAAATTCTGCATAACCTACTGAAGTGTCGAAAATCGATGCATTCGATGACCTCCTGAATGGCTGTTTTCAGTTCAGCAGTGGTTATGGAGGTATTCTACATCTACGTCTACACCCATACCCCGCAAGCCACCTGACGGTGTGTGGCGGAGGGTGCTTTGAGTACCTCTATCGGTTCTCCCTTCTATTCCAGTCCAGTACCCCAGAGCCAGAGTGCCGTCTCCAAGGTGCTCCCCCAGGGCATCAAACACTCTCCTGCTTCGCTGGGGTCGAGCCCCGTCCTGCACGAAGCACATACTGTAGAAATCAGGGTCACTTTGGATAATAGGGACGAAACCATCTTCCAAAACCTTCACTTACCGTCGTGTAGTGACCGTCCCATCAAGGAATATCGCACCGATTATTCCGCGACTGGACATTGCACACCACACAGTCAGCCGTTGAGGGTGAAGAGACTTGTCGATCACGAAATGCGGATTCTCAGTCCCCCAGACAGTGCAGTCGAACGTCAGCGCCGAGTTCATCGCGCCCCTGAACGCTGTGGATGCCAGCGACGGTGCGCTGGTGCACGTGCTGCGCGCGTGTCAGCGTGGTACAGGCGACCGCAGCGCGCTGCAGCGGCGTTTGTCGGCCTATCTGGCGCCCTAAGCACACAGTTTATTTTCTAAACGGACGGACAAAAAATCACTGCGTCAGCTCTATTACAATGCACACTTCCTGCCATGTACGTATGGTAGTCACGTTGTCCTGGTTTAGTATACATGAATAAAAACTTGGATACCCATGATTATGTTTTGCTGTAAAAGGGAAAGTTCCGTGTAAAGTCAGTCAGGGCATCATCTTACGTAAGTACCATTACAAATTGTTAGATACATGGTTAACATTTCGGAAGTGTTACCGGCCCTTCTCGATCAATGAGGTTAATTTTCCTGTGCGGAAAACGTACAAAAATTACAACGTGCGTTTGCATTTTCACTGGGGCTGGTAGTTAATTAAATAATTAATCACCTGTTGGGATCAGTTTGTTGCTGCCTGCCTATGACGAGTACACGAACTTACATTCGTATGTGTTACATCTGTACAAGAGGGATCCGGTCACGTACTGTTACTTTAAGCCCTTACAGAAGCATCCGTCTACTGTGAGACACATCAATTTACCGGAGACAACCAAAGAAAATTTTATATGACGTAAGTTAATGAATGGATCAATAAAATAAAGGATATATTAAAGAAATGATCCCTTTAAATTACTGCATAGCGTAACCACAAGATTAGAGTTTACTACCAATTTATTCAATCAAGTCACAAAGTTACCTCGAACGCTGGCCGCACGGAGGCTGATACGTAAACACAGAAAAGAAGTAAGAGATCAAATGATTGACTTAGCAGAGCAAGACAGCGTTCACAGGAGTAACGAATGTAAACCAACGGCACTGCGCGTTGCACCAAATCACTCAAATTAAGCTGAGTTCCTAGAGCTGAATTAGTTGATTCAAGGCTACATGCAATTTCAGTTTGGCAAAAGTTCAGTCACTGACAGCGTTACTAGCACTCATTTCAGAGTAAAAAAATTTCGAAGTGTCTTATTTAAAACTTTCTATCGGAGAAGCATTGCTGATGTACCCATAAATGTTTTGCTTTCGACAATTGCTTTCAAATGGTCAGAGATACTGCTTCAAAATTCCGGCGTTTGTCCTGCCGCTTGAATTATCCTTCTAAAAACAAAGTAGTCAGCCTCGGCTACAGCACGCTTCTGGCATCGCTTCTAAGGCTGTTGGGGTCGCTCGAAGCACGCATTGTTGGATATCCGCAATGTGTGCAAACGCTCTTGACCAATAGTGCTTACACTCTCTTTGCTTATCTTCAACTCTTCTGCTCTCATTGTCAAAGACAGCAGCCACTCATTTGCAACCATCCGTCGTACTCGTGTCACTGCAAAACGCAGTAGCGCGGTGACATGAAGTTTTGCTTGAAGTTAGGGAAAACGTCCACGAAGGCTTCGTGCATTCTTAGGGCAAGTGGGCGGTGTTGAAGCACTGTTTTGTGCTTGTCTGAGTGGTTTAAAGCTGCAGAGACGGGAAGGTGGGAGTGGAGTGAGGGGCGGTGGATACTTGCGACGATCGACGCTTGTCTGAGAGCAGAAGAGATGAAGATAATCAAAGGCTGAGTAAGTACTATTGTTCACGAATATTCGCAGACGCTGCAGGTATCCAACCACAGTGTTTCGAGCATTCCACAAAAAGTGTATGGTGACAGTTTTCAACAGCTGTACAACCTATTTCAGAAGCGTATTGTAGCTGGCGGTGATTGCTAAAGGTACGAGAGAGAGGTTCTGAAAGTAACGCACAATATTTTTTTACTCCCCTAGTACTGCGGCTGGAATGTTGAAATTTCGCGACACTATAAAGCTCACGCTACAGAGGGTATTTTATTTTCGTGTTCGGCTCTAGCGAGAGAAGCCTGAACTACGAAACAAACATGGAGCGGATGTTTCTGTCGTCAACTTGTGAAGAGTGGTCGAATGGAGTTCCATATTTGTGGTGCAAAGGGTACAGAACGAGTGAAATTTATAGAGACATGCGTGGCGTGTATGGGGACGACTGTATGGAGCGTAGCAGTGTCTCCAGATGGTGTGCACTCTTCCAAGAGAGCCACGTGAACTGCGGGGATTCGCCACGCTTCGTGCGGTCGGTAACAGCTGAAACCCCGCAGAATGTCGGAGGCATTGAGGCAGCAATTTTGAACGACCGGCGTGTTACGACAGGTTGAAAAAAATAAAAAATAAAAAAAAGAGACAGGCAGCGGCAAAACTAGGGTGACGTACACGTGCCGATGATAAACCCCTTCCCACAAAAATATCTCTCTCTGTCATACCTCCCCTGTGTTACCACAGAGGAGGTGTCACTGATCTCATTTGCAGTAAGATTGCAGTAAACGCAAGGTGCCTACTTGCTTCCACCGCCCTGAGTGGAATCCGTAAGTTCTAATAAATGTTCACCAACCTTCAGTCTCATACAATTGTTGTCCCCTGTGCAGAAAACAGTACCTAGGTCGCGAACCGTTATATGGAGGCTGTAAGAAACTCTTAGAATAATTAACTTTCCAATCAGCCACTCGCTTTTATATTAGCAGAATAAGAGAAACTGCACAATTGCTTTTCACTTTAGAGTCACAAATAATTTCTACTCTTCAACAAATTAGTGAACTACATATTTCTGCAATTGCAATCACACTACTCTCAAATACACGTCCACGTAACCAAACATTGCTAATAAGGATTTAAGCTGATACCGGCCGCGGCAGACAACATGTCTGTCCTGCGAGGCTTCCCAGCCAGCTCTGATCTTACAGCCTAACCATTTTGCCCGCCATCCAAGTTAGGCGCGACCCGAAGGTCACCGAACTACTTCGTCTGCCTTTTCGTTTATTATTCTGCTAGTTATTAACACTTGTTAAATAATGGAATCATAGGACGCTGTTGAGAGATGCTTTAATTTGAAATGCAAGTAAATAGGCTGTTTACTTTGCTTAATGTTAATAACAGAAAATTATCATTTTGGCGAGCAACTTCCGAATGTAGGAGCCAATCGCGGAGGACCCCAATGTAGTCGGTCTTTCTCACGATAATCGCACCTCACAAATCATCTGTTATCGGTAGCTCACACCACATTACGTCATCCTGTCACTGCTGCCTTCTCAAATGCTTTGAGAAGAGTTTCTTGCACCTCAATATGATGGCTGCCAAGCCAGAAATATTACAGTGTATTGCAACCTCATTGCAGGAGTTCAATATTTCATATGGGGCGATGTACGATGTTGTTCATGATACATTGAAATTTCGTAAAATTTGTGCTCACTGTGTGCCGAAGAACGTGGCAGATAACTACAAGGGCAAGCTAATGATGACAGGCGTGGATCGTTTGATGCGTTCCTGCGCAGAAGGGCGTGACACTCTGAGAGCAATGATCTCTGGGTGATGAGTCACGGGCGTACCGCTACACAACCAGGCAGGCCTGGCTCCCTAGTACGAAATAAATTCAAAGTGACGCAGTCTGCTAGGAAAGTGCTTGTGACAGTGTTCGGCGATATGGTTGGTGTGCTACTGGTGCACTTCACTGAACACGGGACTACGGTGAATGCCGCAGCCTACATTTAAACTTTGGTTAAGTCAGGTCGTGCCCTCCGTGACCGGCGCCACAGCATGACTCAACGGTGTCGAAGTTCTTCGTGACAATACTCGCCCCGTGTTGCAGCTCCTGATGCGAGAAAATCGCCCGATTTGTATGGGAGGTGCTCCAGCATTCACCATACAGCCCTGACGTTGCTCCATCGGACTTTCATCTCTTTGAATGAAATGATAAGTAAATCAAGACCCTAAACTGTCGACAGGCGTTGATATACATCGACGGGGACAGTTGAAAATGTGTGTCTCGACTGGGATATCCTGCTTAATGGCAGACGGTCTATCCATCTGAGCCACCGAGGGCACAGAGGAGAGTGCGACTGCAGGGATTTATCCCTTGCACGGTCCCCGTGAGACCCACATTCCCAACTCAATGTCCACACACTACACGTGTAGTGCCCCTGCCCATTACACTCATTACTCGCGGCAGACAATGTTACCGAGTCCCGTAAGAGTTCGGGCAATGCGTGTACATCCAGCACACAAGAAGAAGGTCAATGACCGGTTAGCCTTAACTATATCAATATGGTATGTGTTCTTTCGGACATGTCCGAAAGAACAGATACCATCTTCATACATTTCATCTCTTTCGTCCCATGAAGAAATTTCTGGCCGGCCAGCGCTTTGCAACAGATACAGAAGTGAAATTAGCAGTCCGCAGGTGGCTACACTCCAACCATACGGACTTCTACGGACAGGGCGCATTGAAACTAGTACCGCGAAGGGAGAAATAGTTCAGAATGTTGGTGACTATAGAAAAGTACGTAAATGATGTAATTTGTGATTTCTTTTTGCTTTGTTACCTATTAAACTGTTTGGTAATAAAATTATTGTGCGTTACTTTCCGATCTTTCCTCGTATGCTGTTGTTTATAACTGTTGTTTCCTTCATTTTCTGAGAACAAAGTAGGAGTATATGGACTATCATTGGATCGAAGAGTTCCTAGATAACAGAACGCAGCATGTCATTCTCAATGAAGAGAAGTCTTCCGAAGTAAGAGTGAGTCAGGTGTGCCGCAGGGGAGTGTCGTAGGACCGTTGCTATTCACAGTATACATAAATGACCTTGTGGATGACGTTGGAAGTTCACTGAGGCTTTTTGCGGATGATTCTGTGGTATATCGAGAGGTTGTAACAATGGAAAATTGTACTGAAATGCAGGAGGATCTTCAGCGAATTGACGCATGGTGCAGGGAATGGCAATTGTATCTCAATGTAGACAAGTGTAATGTGCTGCGAATACATAGAAACATAGATCCCTTATCATTTAGTTAAAAAATAGCAGGTCAGCAACTGGAAGCAGTTAATTCCATAAATTATCTGGGAGTACGCATTAGGAGTGATTTGAAATGGAATGATCATATAAAGTTGATCGTCGGTAAAGCAGATGCCAGACTGAGATTCATTGGAAGAATCCTAAGGAAATGCAACCCGAAAACCAAGGAAGTAGGTTACAGTACGCTTGTTCGCCCACTGCTTGAATACTGCTCAGCTGTGCGGGTCCCGTAGCAGATGGGGTTGATAGAAGAGATAGAGAAGATCCAACGGAGAGCAGCGCGCTTCGGTACAGGATCATTTAGTAATCGCGGAAGCGTTACGGAGATGATAGATAAACTCCAGTCGAAGACTCTGCAGGAGAGACGCTCAGTGGCTCGGTACGGTCTTTTGTTGAAGTTTCGAGAACATACCTTCACCGAGGAGTCAAGCAGTATATTGCTCCCTCCTACGTATATCTCGCGAAGAGACCGTGAGGATAAAATCAGAGAGATTAGAGCCCACACAGAGGTAAACTGACAATCTCTCTTTCCACGACCAATACGAGACTGGAATAGAAGGGAGAACCGATAGAGGTACTCAAGGTACCCTCCGCCACACATCGTCAGGTGGCTTGCGGAGTATGGATGTAGAATCTTCCAGACGCACCTCACAGTACATAACGCCACCCGCGCCTCGCGTTAGCCGCTGCTGCTGGCAGTCCCTGGCCGCTCTCCAGCCAGGGCAGTGAGCTCGTTGAGAGTCCGTTGGGGCTGCCTGCTGCCTGCTAGCGCGGCCGTGCCGTGTCGCCACTTCCGAGAAGCGCCACTTCAGGGAACTCGGGCCAGCGAGGCGAGCTGAGGCGAGCCGTCCACCTCGGCCGGGCTGCCTCGCTGCCGGTCAGTGGGTCGCGCGGAAGTCCTGTCCAGGCTCTCGGCAGACGGACACCTAACCAGTCCTCACACGGGACGTGCTGTCGAACGCCAACGTTGAGCGTGCCGAGTTCAACGTGCTGTCGAACGCTCCGGAACGATGCGACTTGTGCACACGGTACGTGGGGCCCAACTTGGTATACGCGATCGCGACGCACTCCGGCGGCAGTTGTGGGATGTTCTGTTCGTACATCACACTGTTTACTCAACGGGCACGCGTAAAACTCTCACGTTAGTCCTCCATTTTCCATATCCTAGTCGCGTTGTTTTATATGTAATAGACACAAAAACTTCACTATAGATGTACTTGTTTTAAGACAAAAAGGAAAGTACCGTGTCCAATCAGCAAGGACACAGCCTTATAAAAGTTCCATTACAAACAGTGCGACATGAATTTGCAATAGTTCTCAACGTAAGATAAACGTTATTTTATCTTTCCCACATTTTGGTAAACCCCTAAGGTCATTCTTACTTGATCACTGTTCCTACCCAGTAGCAGAAGCTTTAAAAGACGTGAATTACGAAACTCAAAGGAAAAAGGAACAAAATATCTTTATACAAGTAGCGCAAGCTGTCCTGTAGATAAAGCCAATCGAATAAACTCACTCCTTATAAAAAGGTGAAGCCGGCCGCTGTGGCCGTGCGGTTCTAGGCGCTTCAGTCCGGAACCACGCGACTGCTACGGTCGCAGGTTCGAATCCTGCCTCGGGCATGGATGTGTGTAATGTCCTTAGGTTAGTTAAGTTTAAGTAGTTCTAAGTTCTAGGGGACTGATGACCTCAGATGTTAAGTCCCATAGTGCTCAGAGCCATTTGAACCATAAAAAGGTGAACTTATATTTACGTAAAATCAAATATGTAGTATATACTTACATTAAACTAATAATAAAGCATCAGAACCTATTAAATACGCGAATCGTGGGAAAAAAAAATATTTTGAGGCTTCCCGAGACACGGACCATAGTTTCACCTCCTAGCTGGTCGTGGATCATTGACGCTACTCACTACGCTTTATTTATTTATTTATTTATTTATTTGGTGTGATAACAGTTCATGAATGGTCAAAATTAACCCGTTACCACATGCTAAATGCTTTAATCGTAGCTATGTTACTATCTGAAATTTAATTATAACAAATTGTACCTTGAAATGATATACTCTCATAATACGCAAGTTACAATAATTCTTTTCCCATGAATATGACTTCTCATTATTTTATTGCAACGAATCATACAGTTAACAACGGGTTTCTAGTGATTCTCAATTTGCTGGTGCTCAGAAACGGCATATATACGTATAGGCTTGAACTTAATGCCAATATGGCGCCTCACTAGAGGTGGCAAAAAATAACGTAACTGATAGAAGTAACCGGTTACTGAGAAGTAACGGTTACTGCGATAACCGTTCCTCTGATTCTGGCAGTTATTTCAGTAACTGTTTAGTGTCAACAGTACCTCGCGCCATCTGTTGACCGAAGATCGTACTGCGCATTTGGAAGGCGTTCTATAGACCATGGGAATAACTGTGAGACTGCGCGCCATCTGTTGATAAGAACTGTGTACTATTTCGTGGGCCTTCGTTACTTTTAGCATAAACTATTAAATAAAGTTAATGTCCGAGCCGTGACTGATAGGATCTGCAGTACAGGCATTAACAAGTACGGTCGTTCCCTTAAGCCACCGCCTTACGTGTTAATTTAGCTTGGACGGGTAGTACAAGGAAAGTTACTAAGGAATTCGAGCGACTATGGAAATAACTGTCAGAGACCGGTATTCTCCTCTGGCAGTTATCGTTATTGGCTCGTAGTTCTAGTTCTCTGGTAGTTATCGGGCTACCACCACAGATAACCTGGAAGCTGGTAACGGAATAACTGTGTGTCTAGACGTTCCTGACTCGGTGACTCCATTTAAAGGTCGTAGTTCCAGGTGATATTTCCAGAGAGGATAGTAACTGGAGCGAACAAATATTTTCGTACTGCTACGGAAATAGCCGCTGGCCATCGCGAATGACAAATAACATGTCAGAAAGTATAACATAATACAGTGGAATATAATAATTATTATCCTCATCATTTGTCAGGAGATTGTCAAAATATGTGAATATATCACAGTAACTGCTAACATTTACAGAATTGGTACACTGACAGAATAAACACAGTTACGTACTTTTAATAAATTTATCGTACACAGAATACCCGATCTTGACTGTTGCAACCAAGTGCTGTCAAAACTGAAATATAGCAGAATTTTTACCTAAGCTGGTCTATCAGTCTCTGTTACGATATTCATCTACAGAGTAGAAGGAGGGGTCAATGGAAGCGTCTGATTCCACCCGTCTGCTTCGACGTAAAGGTGTTGTGGTATGTGAATGTCATTACGGCACGGTGTTTATGAGTTGGTTTTTGTGTGTGTGTGTGTGTGTGGGGCTGTCGATCTAGTTTGCAGTGCCGGAATTTGCTGGTGGTAATTAATTTTTTTTTTTCTAGCTGTGATGTTTTGTGTATTTATGAAGTATTGAATGTGATTTAATTTATGTAGGGATGATTGATTTGTGGACTTTTGGGATTGTGGTTTTATTTTTCGCAGTTGTAGGTGTTGGTTTTTTGGCATCAGTAGCTGTGGTGGACCTATATAGCTCACCGGAAATGACCAATTCCCATTTTCATAGTTGTGTGTGTTGATGTTTTAGTATCGTCATCTGAGGTTGACCTATGTAGGTCAAGGGAAATGTCTGATTCCAATTTTCGTACTTTTAGTTGTGGGTATTGGTGTTTTGGTATGGTCACCTATAGTTGACCTATATTGTTCAAGTGAAGTGTCCGATTCCTGCAGATTTTTGTTGGTGTAGCAGAATGCTGTATTTTTTTTCTTTTTGTTCTTCATTTTGTGTTTTGAGATCATGGTGTGTTTTTTTTACTATCTTGTCCTCACCCTAAAACCCCCAACTTCCCACAGTTGTCCCGTTTGATTGTATTTTTGGTGGGAAATGTTATTGTATTATTTATATGTATCTTCGTGTTTGTTGCCATGTGTATGTAGTGACGTCATAGACACCCTTAAAATAGCCATTTCCGGCATATTGATGACGGGTGGAATCCGACACTTCTGTATCAAATAGTCTTTCAAACACACTGTAAACCGTGCCTTATCTGAAACCAAGTTTTTAATGGTTGCTGACTTGCTGGCAGTTTATTGAAAATGCATGTTCCTGAATATTGGACCCCTTTTGGACCAAGGTAAGTAATTTTAGGTCTTTATGTAGGTTGCTGTTCCCATTTCTAGTACTGACATTATGTATTAAGCTATTGGTTGGAAATACTTGTAACAAATTTCATTAAGGAATAAATATACTAGGAAGCAGTGGTTAGAATACAAAGTTCCTTGAACAGGTTCCTACATGATGTTCTTGAATTGATACCACAAACGATTTTTATTACACGCTTTTACATACGAAAAACTTTTGCCACGTTTGATAAGTTACCACAGAATATGCTCCCTTATGAAATAATAGAATGAAAAAATGTGGTATGCCCTTCCCAACTGAATTTATTATCGAGTTGTAGTCCCAGAAATGTAACACTGTCAACCTTTTCGATCTGCATGTCTTCATATGTTATAAACATGCTGTCGCTGGAGAAATCGAGCAGTTTGCAAATCTGACATAAAACTTGGATTAGCGTACTCACACTTTCCCCAATAGGACTAGCTTTTACAGCACAGGAGTAAACGAATCTGTCACATTACGTATATTTTTTGTTGTATTACAAGGCTGTACACTTTATTCTATTATGTGAGCAGCACAAGAAATTAAGCTTCGAATTTAACCTACAGTACTCAGTTTACATATTACTTCATACTTAAAAACGCACGTTGTTAACATTTTACTTAAACAGTGCTTTGGCGAAGTTCCGCGTACTTTCTGTCGCAGCTGCGAAGATAATATTTCTAATAGCGACCGATAACCTACAAACATATAATATGAAACACTAATAATCGTTCTAACATCAACTAAAATGTACCCGGAGTTAATAAGCTAAGGTTATGACACGATTCATACGACATTCCTGCTATTTCACACTACTCGCAGTTATACTGATAACTAAACTGATGGATTCCAACTACGTCGTTATTTAACTGTCGGAGTATTCGGTATTCGCTAGCGAAAAATAACTTGGCAGTTATTAATAACGGTTAACGATAACGGTTATCAAAGAATAACTGGAACTGTGATAACGGTTACTCCAGAATAACCGTTTGGCCCCCCTCTACGCCTCACAGCTCTGTGTTGGAGGGAGATGGCGCGCGTGTGACGTAGGTGGCGTTGTGCCATCTCATTGGTCAACGCTCAGACGCACGCTCGGAATATCTGACATGCCAGATATTGCTCTGCACGTTCGGAAAGACTCCCGTACGTGCTGTTCCACACTATGACGTCAGAAACTCGGCACGCTCAACGCTCAACGTTCGGATGCACGGTCCGTGTGCCGACGGCTTAACCAGCCCTCACACGGGACGTGATCCTCATCGCGGAGCACACTATACGTGGTGTTCGTCGAGGCTGCTGCACGCATTGAAGCACCTTACTACGTTTCACGGAACATACCGTGCTCCCCAACGTGATTTCTCGCAGCAGCGCACTCCAGTCGCAGTTGTCGGCTGCAGCTGGCGCGCAAATCACACAGTTTGTTTACGGAAACCGACGTGCGTGAAATAAATGCGTCGGCTCCGTCGAAGAAGAGCGGAGAAAATCGCGGCGAAGGTTCTGGACTCGTCGATGGCACGAACAGCGAAGTATTGATACAGGACCACTGCATAATGCTGTACATACTAGTACAAGTTATTCGTTAACTCACTTGAATTCCATCTCATTTTCCGTTTGAAATTGAATAT
This sequence comes from Schistocerca nitens, assembly GCF_023898315.1. NCBI lineage: Eukaryota > Metazoa > Arthropoda > Insecta > Orthoptera > Acrididae > Schistocerca > Schistocerca nitens. Next base: position 3,233,352 of record NC_064614.1, read on the forward strand.
TATTAGTGTCTAATGTCAGAATGCGAATACGTAATATTCATATTCTGGGTGTTGTACTTCCAATGAGTTTCAAGACTGCGAGTCGTTTCGTAATTTGATTCCAATGGAAGAGGACTTTTTTTTTTTTTTTTTTTTTAAGCTCCTCATCGCTACTGAAAAAGATACATATCGGCAGATACAAACATAACGCATTCCATAAATCCAAGATATATATACTTTACAAGAAACTTAAAATTTTTTCGAAGCTCCTCATCGCTACCTATCGACAGATACAAACATAACGCAGACCATAAATCCAAGATATATATACTTTACAAGAAGCTTCAATCTAAGATCCCCAAGGGTAGCTGTTAAATTGTCGTGGGGCTACGTCGACCTGTTGCGATCCCAGCAGCACACCTCTGAATCCTTTCTATGTCTGCTGTCTCTGTACTTTACAAGGACTATGATTACTGGAACAGCATTCTAGGGCAGTTATCAGAGTCATCAGATGTGCTTCGGAAAAAAAATTCTCTTATGCAAGTTAAGTAAAACTATGTTCACATGTCTACTTAGCTTTTCACTAAAGCTTTTTATGTAAAAAATTAAAAACCACGGCTTTCAGATTCACATGTGCTCCACTATTCAGTCTTTCTCATTTGATTCTAAGAGAACTATTCGGTAAAAAAACTATTCTTAAAAAGAGATAAAGATTCTTTTTTTTTATTTTATAGTCCCACATTATTGACCGATAATGAACTGGTTTTCTTTTCGCTATTTCCCATAGTTATTGTCATATTTCGCAAATGAGTAAACCATCAGGCGTATTTTGATTGAAAAAAGTACAGTGAAGGATGTAATCGCTGGCTTGTTTACGTTTGGTGCAGTTTATGTTACACACTGCTGCACATGAAATACAGCTAACATATCGAAATAGTTTTTAACAGTCGAAAGATAGTGACACCCCTTCCCATTCTCGAGAAAATGTGTGTGAAATGTGTTGGACGTTTCCGCAACGATGTTACCAACTAGGCGCCACAAGCAGTGCCGTTATCTCCCTCCTGAGCACTATGCGACTTAACTTCTGAGGTCATCAGTCGCCTAGAACCGCACGGCCACTCCGGCCGGCTATCTCCCTCCTGCTTTGCGGAGTGAGGAGCAGCCTCGTGTTTCCCATTTTCGTTCGCTCCTGGCTGAAGCCGAAAAAAAAAAAGTACAGAAATGGAAGGACACAGGGAATAATCAGCTGATGATGTTGACTGGACGTTTCTCCAGTCTATTCTCCCTGATTCCCGACAACTTTCTGACAGGCATAAGAGAGATATGAAAGCTAAATTTCTGCTGAACGAACAGCTTGACGAAGCCTAGGAGGACAGGCTAGGATTTTTCCTACTATCATGGGCTTCTTCCATTTCTTCAGCCACAATGTCCAGCCCTACACAGAGTTCACCACCCACTGCTACACCGTCGATAGTGACTGGTCTCAATTAAAATGCAACAACGTTTCTTCTGAACACTCCTCAGGCTGAATCATATATTACTCCGCGAAATTCAACAGTTGTACCCACACTATCCTAGCTGTATTAATTTTTAACCATTATTATACATGTACCACATTCGATAAAGTACCGTACTAGATGGTCTTACTAAAAATAAAATTTTCATTGTGCCGTTTTAACGTCATTCACAGAATTCACCAAGTTACCTATTGTTATCAGTGGTTTCTCTGCAGGACGAATAGTAAGTCGAAAATTTGTGTCCTGCTTTGTCAGAATAGCTGATAGTAATTGCTTCAAATAATGGAAACTGGACTCATTCTCGTGGAATTTCCGTTCACTTGAAATCGCAACCGAACTATGTTCGGTGTTTATAGTGTTGCGTGGATGTACTTCCTTTTCTTTTTCAGTTTTTTGAGTTTCACATAATGATGAACCACAATAACATCCTCTTCAGAAGAGCTCACGTTTGCAACAATCTGAGACAGAAACATGTTTCGTGCTACCTTGTTGTTTTGTCACGGGTCTCGTAAAGGAATCGTACCGCATACTGGAGAGCCCAAGGGAGGGCACGAATGTCGCAACGATATGCGTTGCGTCGCGCGATCTCTGTAGCAACGTGTCGCACGGCCTAAGCAGCTGCGCTAGTGTCTTCCAGTGAGTTCTGTTACGTGCCCCACGAAATCGCCACCGATCTTGTATACTGTCCGTTTCTTTCCCTTCGTTTTGCAGCGCGGAGTGGCCGCGCGGTTTGAGACTCCATGTCACGGATTGCGCGCCCCTCCCGCTGGAGGTTCGAGTCCTCCCTCGGCCATGGATGTGTGAGTTGTACTTAGCGTAAGTTAGTTTAAGTAGTGTGTAAGTCTAGGGACCGATGACCTCAGCAGTTTGGTCCCTTAGGTATTCACACACATTTGAACATTTCTCTTCGTTTTATGCATTATTTTTCAGTACCCGCATTTAAGCGTAGCACCAAGTGGTATTTTGTCTAAATATTTCTTCACTTGCTTACGATCTCGCAACTACGATACTCTCCCGTAGACAGCGGGCCGGCCGCGGTGGACTAGCGGTTCTAGGCGCTCAGTCCGAAACCGCGCGGCTGCTACGATCGCAGGTTCGAATCCTGCCTCGAGCATGGATGTGTGTGATGTCCTTAGGTTAGTTAGGTTTAAGTAGTTCTAAGTTCTAGGGGACTCATGACCTCAGATGTTGAGTCCCATAGTGCTCAGAGCCATTTGAACCATTTTGTAGACACCGGTATCCCCAGCGAACAAGCTGATAGCGATGCTGACGCTAGCTGATAGATGCTTTTGACTTTTCTGACGTTTTTTGAAAAACTGACGCACTGACCTCTAATTTGAGTGAAGTGACAGGGGATATCGAGTGAGTACGATGAATTTCGGCGAGATTTATGGCTGACCTGCGATCTTAACATGGTGTCTCCGACCATAAATATTCCAGCGGTAGGTTTTCCGACGTCAAAGGAAGCTGCAACAGTAGGACAACCTCCCCCGTTTTGTAATAAGAACATCCCTCCTCATTTTATTCCGGGTTAGGGTTGGCTATGGACCTAGTGCATAAGTACAGGTATTTTTTTTATTACTTTTTATTTTCACGCTTTTCTTCCTATAACGTTACTGCAGCAAATGATTAAATTCTTGTCTTATAAAAAATTTAAATTCTCTCTCATTTTTTTGTAAGCCAGTCGGAGGTTTCAAAGACCGTAAATTCCCGAAGTCGTGATATTTTCTTATACATTCTTTTAACATTTTGCAAAGATCTGTGTATCTTCCTATTAAAAAAAAGAGGGGGGGGGCAATGAAAAATCATTCTTTTGATTCCAGATATCGCATTTACAACTTCCTCCTTCAGTTTATTCCTTCAGTTTATTTATCAGACCGTTTATGTTCGGATGTTTCTGATTTATTAACGAATTTAGTTTCCTGTGCCAACTCTCGACAGCATTCGTGGTCCTGCCACGCTGGTTAAAAACGTCCTACATTTCACTTGGTACACTACGATTTTCTGCCATTGATTGACCATGTAGTATGCGAATTTTATGATCTTTCTTCATTGGGCATTATTACCATCAACGTTTCATCAACATTGTTTGACAGAAGAAGCGCTACTGCACCACACACGCGGCAGAACAGTCGGACTTGTTCTCTACCCCTCTATTCCTCCGTTTATCCCAGTGCTTGTATTTTCTTCCACAGAAAACTGAAGTGGAAATTGTAACTGGGAAGGGATGTTTCCGGAAACACTGGTTTCATAGCTTTAACTGGAGCCATCTCAATGTCTAGCATTACAATTGTCGGCCGCCAGCTAGACACCTTACTTTTCAATCTGGAAATAAGTCTTTCATACGAGAGTCGTATAGGTTAATTATTGTCGTTTGCAACTGTAACTAAAGTCGTGTTATTTCATTACAGTTCCAAAACACAGTAATTAATCTGTGCAGTTTGTATGTAACTGCGGAGAAAAGAGGCCAAAAACACAAAGAAGACAACGTATATCTTTCACATGTAAACACCTTCGTCTCTTCTCGTGTGCTTCCGGTGTCAACGTGTATGGCGTACAGGTGTTTGAATTGTACCGGAGAACTCTCAGATGTACCGTATATAAGAATCCATTTTCACACAAAGTTTTGCCCGCTTCTTCATTGCCGAATGGCTCTGAGCACTATGGGACTCAACTTCTGAGGTCATCAGTCCCCTAGAACTTAGAACTAGTTAAACCTAACTAACCTAAGGACATCACGCACATCCATGCCCGAGGCAGGATTCGAACCTGCGACCATAGCGGTCTCGCGGTCCCAGACTGCAGCGCCTAGAACCGCACGGCCACTTCGGCCGGCTTCATTGCCGAATGCCAGGAGTCTTGTCACTTTGCAGACCCGTCGTCAGTTTTCAAAAAACTATTACCTTCAGTTGATTTCATAATTTCTTCGCTCGGCTTAAATTCTGAACTAGTGTCAGGGTTCTGTGTTGCCCCAGTAGGTCCCGTTCTTGCTTTACACAGTGTAGTCTTGGAATTCTCGTAATTTGTCATATTTGCAAAGAAATCTAAACCTTTATCTTTCAAATCTTGAAATTCCTCTCTAGAAATTTAGAAAACAAGCACTGTCTTTATCTCGTGGACTCTTTTCGTTGTTTATTCGTTTCTTAATCTTTGCTTTTCAGCCATGATTCTGCCATTTGCAATTTTAAAAGGCCTCGGTACTTATTCCGTTCGGAATTCATGCACAACCGGTTCGTACACTCATCACATCTTTTGTATACCCGTCACCGCTCACCACCCTTGAGAAGAGACGGCTTCTCTTTCGTTTCAATTGTTTCCATTAGTTACAGTGTATAGAACTCAAGCAGCTTAGCCTTACGAAACTATACAGAAACGAAGGCTGCTGTCAAGGGCACCACCTGCCGGACGTTGACAACACATTCTTTGTCGGAGAATGATTGGCTTAAATTAGCAAAGGGGGGGAAGGGGGAGAGCGGGTTGCCTCTGGTCGGAAAGCCAACGGCACAGAACTGCTTCGTCGGAAGTCCCACAGTACCTGCAGCTTGCAGCACCTACCAACCGGTCGGAAAGCCCATGTGGCCCGAAAACAAACTGAACCACGACTGGACTCACACATCACGGCGAAACTTGAAGCTCAACGTGAAATCCACATCACGGTGCAACGCAAATGAAAATTAAACACAGTCTGATTTTAGAGATCCGAATCTTTTTAATTTGCTGTCTGACACTTAACTACGCAACTGCCAGGTTGCCATAGCTCTAACTGAAACCTGTTAAGAAAATCGCAAGAACCGGCTTTCATTGTAGCAATATGATAATTCCTTAGCCTCACTGCGTACCGATCGTGTGGAGGTCGTGAAAAAAGAAGAAGTAGTTATGTAGATGGGGATAGCCATCTACCTTGTCGTGAGAAACATAAGTTTATGATAATTGGCTGTTTTGGCTTACCATATTACAGTTTAAGAAATGCTACATTTACAGCAGATAAAATTAAGCAAATAACAGCTCGCAGACTGTCGTACGAGCGATCGGTCTGCCTACGCTATATCTGCGAATGGAACGGGAGGAAAGCCTAATATATGGTGCAATAAAAAGTACTCCATTACACTCACTTTATAGTTATTCCTAGAGTATAAATACAGATGCAGTAGTGGAGCGTGGGAAGAACCGGAAGGCCACAAAAAGATTTTCGTAAGTACTAAACAAATGCGCCCACGAAAAGGTGAAATAAAATTTTCAGTTTTAAAAAGTTGGATGTACTGTGCACATTATTCCTCAAATGTATTGTTGAAGAGATACGAATGCAGAAGACTGAAGCAAACATGGACTTTGTGACCATGTCTATCACAGAAGTGCTGTGTAAGTTGATTTCAGTGTGGTATGTCATATCTTCCTTCCGATGTTACTATGACATTACTCAAACGGCTCCTAGGAGACTAATTACATTTTTTTACGCCCACAAAGTGCTTTCAGATATGAAAGTGGCAATCAGTGACAGAGAAAAAGGTAAAAGCTAGGACCAGCCAGCCACACGATTCGAATCCCAAGTTTTTGGATTTCTGTTGCGAAACTTGTCAGCATAGGCCTCAGCTTACGCGTTAGAGGCGCTCGTAGTTCATTTATCACTTGAAAAAATTTAATTTCCTACCTCAAATTGTTTTTTATTCGAAAAAAACATTTTGCGTCGACGGAGATTAGAAAATTTAGTCCCTTTCAGCACTACCAGGCATCATCGCACAGAAACTAACATTGTGTGTTTCCATTTGTCGGCATGTTATCTACACAACAGTGTAAACAAATCAACATTTAATGACTTCCCGTATTCCCGGCCGAATAATGTAAGGAGTTACATTCACAAAGTGAGGAAGAAAAAGTAAATCCCATAAACGAATTAGTAACTGCACCTTCACAAAGAGTTCACTGAAATAGCTCAGCATAGGCTTGAAATAAAAACTCACACAGCGTGGTCATCGCCTTAAAATAACATTAGCATATTACGCCTTTTGGTGGAAATAAGGAAAACCATAACATGATGAGACGCGTTTAACCCTTAGTGGTTTGCGGATGATGACATTGTGACAAAAGGAAACATGTAACGTATTATTTGGAGATGTTGCTTGAGACATGAAAAATTAGTTTTATTTAATGACAAATTTCGGTGTCATTTGTTGCCACTTTTGTGTTGTTTCTTTGCCAGTTTTTGCGAAGTTTGGTATTAGTTTCTAAGGGCTTATTTTCGACGTACCATACGTCTTTCGTTTTCGTTTTATTTCATTATTTACGTTGAATCTAATCTATTCAATTGAAGAAAAAATAACTGCTCACCCATATTCTTGGATTTTTTCTGAAGAAAGCGTTACCTAGTGACGTATTATGAGGCCGATCCGCCAACACTTTGGCTTGCATTTATTGAAACATACTGTGGCAACTGCTAGGAACAAATGTAACACCGTATATACAAGTAAATCACAATATAAATGTTTGGAACAATGGCTTAGGATTAGTTTACAGAACCTATGAAGTGACAATCTTTAGACACCAGACCCACGAAAATGTCCACGTTTCCTACTAGCACCAAAAAATTCATTTTCCACGAAATAATAAAAAAAAATAGTTGTATCCTTTAAGAATATTGATACGACTGAGTCCTACCTTTCCACATATACGTAACTGATTGCTTGGCATCTCAGCATTGAACGAGTTCGTCGCTACCATCCTGTGACCGAACAGGTGAACGTAGACTTGCATGGACGCTACGGTTGCAGGTTCGAATCCTTCTCCGGGGATGGATGTGTGTGATGTCCTTACGTTATTTAGGTTTAAGTAGTTCTAAGTTCTAGGGGACTGATGACCTCAGATGTTAAGTCCCATAGTGCTCAGAGCCATTTTTGAACTTGCGTGGATTTGTGACCATAAGAGTTGCTAGCCTACCTTGAAGACGCAAACTGGAGTGTTTAAATGCTTCCATCGACACCACCTCAAATATTCGTCCTTTCATATTTCTAAAAACTTGCTGGTTTCAGTCCCAGAAAGTAATTATCCTCCAGTAGCGAATCAATTTAACTTGAAATAGAGATACCAGTTTTATTTTGCTGCGTCTCATTTCCTAATACTGGTGTGAAACGAATCTTTACAATACCGACGCGTTTTTAAGAGACGCGTAATGAGATACATCAATTAAACTGCATATCTTCGTAGTACACAAGTGTAAAAACGAAAACTATCACATAACGGAACTTTAGCTTCTCGTGCATGTACATCAACATGACGTCTGTGCAACTGAAAATTTATTCAGTATTATTTTTAATGGTAGCAAATCTTGCTGGCTGTAAAAGTCGTGAACCATGAAACTTTTCCGTTCCTAATGTTTCGTCCAGAACCGCGCGACTCAGCGGAAGCACGAGCATCTCTGAAGATGTCGAGCGCGCCTATGGGGAACATTGCGAAAGGAGAAGGTTGGTGGACCGCGACCATTCAACGTGGAAAATTTACCGGCATCTGAAACATCTTGGTGATCGCATGATGCATTGCGTAGCATGAGGTCTAGGTTAGGTTGAAAACTGATAATTTGGTGTGACATGATTTGATAACAGGCTATCATACTGTTTCTGCAGTATAATTTAAATCCTTCCGTCTGTCATGTGTGATGAGGGTGATGTGGTTGGTTCATAGCAGCAAACCGAATAGATGCCGTATTGACTTACTGTTTGCCGGCCGGAGTGGCCGAGCGGTTCTTGGCGCTCCAGTCTGGAACCGGGCGACCGCTACGGTCGCAGGTTCGAATCCTGCCTCGGGCATGGATGTGTGTGATGTCCTTAGGTTAGTCAGGTTTAATTAGTTCTAAGTTCTAGGCGACTGATGATCTCAGAAGTTAAGTCGCATAGTGATCAGAGCCATTTGAACTTACTGTTGGCACAGCTTAATTCCGGAATTGGTGGTTTTCATATTTATTCTTACACTCTACGAAAAAACGCAGTTAAGTGATTTCCTTTTAATTTTATCCGTATTTTGCAGCTTCTAACTTGACAGTACTCAGAACACTCGAGGTATGAATTAAAAAAACGCCTTCAGTCAAAAATTTTCGTCTTTTATTCAGTACACGATGCATTTCGGACCCTGTGGGCCCATCTTCAGGTGTAATTCATCTTAACACATGCTTTATATGTTGTCCTGAATGAGGTGAGATGCACATTCCTGTCACGAAATGGTTTGATGTTAGGAAAATATGTGCGAAATAGTGGAAAAGCTGAATAGTGTAAACTTACCAAATAATCCAAGAAAAGCGTTTTAACGTTTTAGTAACAGCATAAGTTTTTTCCTCCATCGTTTTCAAGCATATCGCTTCATCCAAGAGGCAGATTCGCAAACACACGTTTGCAATCACTTCACAGATGTTTTTGTACAAGTGCATTTACTGTCCATAAATGTCGCTGACTATGATGTTGGCGACAGAAAGTATTACGAAAATGGAGTGCGTTGAATATAGGATATTTTTCGTGAAATGTAGTGTCGTAGTATGCGGGAAATGATCAGTTGAAGGTTACATGCAAATCTTAATCTTGAGAAAAAAAGTCAAAATCCTATTTCGAAGTAAATAGCGGTTATCAGTGTAAGCAAATTGTTACCTTCAGATTAACAACGTCTTCACACGGGAACGAGGAAATGTCATATTTTCTGACGTGAAATTTTCGTGTCCCAACTTACACCACGTTGAATACAACAGCTCTCCTCCTTTTCACCGCAGTTAACTGAAGTCGGACGACGTTCGTGCTTGGAAGAATGGCCGACCATGTGCGAAACGAAGCGATGACGTCATAGAATTACGTCCAGGATTGTATGCGAGAATGTTTGGTCGTTGCGTTGGCGTAAGGCGTAAGGCGGTGCGCTTTTCAGCGAGGGTCCCGTGTTAACTTGTTCTTACCGCAGTTTGACACGTTGAACCATCTTGTGTTTTTGTTGTTCATTATTGTTTTATTTTTCTCATACAAGTTTCCTGTCAGAAGCCTCATAAAAATCCAAGAACTATTGAAGCTAATCTTACAGAAAATTAACTTCTACACTCACAAACATTAAGACTTCTTTAGCAATAGATTACTGTGTTTAATAATAGAATTCTGCCATTATTACTGTCTCGTCTGTCGCCGATCTTAGATCCTTCGTGTCGCATTGCATCTTCACACGCGGGAGCAACGTCATCTTGTGTAGGCCCAACACAGGTAACAAAACTGTACTGGGATCTGCCGACTTCAGTTCGCAATAGGTTAAAGATTGTACAGAGCGACCGACCCTGTTTTTATCATCGTGAGACAATTACTTGAACAGGTTCCATGTTGCACAAGATTGCTTTTCGTTGGCCCATACGACCGTTCTCTGGTGACTGCACAAGTTCTTGGGCGTTCTTCATAAAAGTTGTCCCTGACCCTGCAGAGAATGTGTTCATGCGGAGAAATGCCAAATTTGTTCGCAGTAATTTTTAAACCCCACATCGTCACAAACTTGCATCGTGCATAATTTACTCGCGAAAGACAGCTGTCGCTACACTTTAATATTTTCTGACGAGGAAAGGGATACAGTATCAGAATATAAAAATTGTACCTAGAGAACTGCTAAATCAAATTTCACAATAGCAGACTAGGAAAAGGCTATGCTACACGTGAAGAAAAGTTTTTTTTTTTCGTGAATGTCGCCACAACAAACTAGCGACTGCAAATCAGAGGAAAAAAGCCAGTTTTTTATGTTATATTTCAGTTACGAACAAACTAGGTGTCAAAGGATAAGGAAAAGCAGTGTTGTCACTTGTCTGTTAAATATTGTGCTCGTCTCTGCTTGTGTAAATGTTTTCTAGATCGAAAAATTTGATTTTCTGGCTTCTTTAAATATTAGTGTAACGCTTTTCCCCATTCAGTTCTTTCGAGCAGAATTCACCTTTCGAGTTTTCTCGAAAATTCCTTTATGAATTTGACTTTCTATTTCAATAATATAAAAAGCTACCGCATCGCTAATTCTGTAACACAGGGACAAAGTCTCAACTGTCTGCACACGATCAATGATAGCGTAACAGTCACGAAGCTTGACGCCTGATGTTAATGAAGTAGCCGGCCGAAGTGGCCGTGCGGTTAAAGGCGCTGCAGTCTGGAACCGCAAGACCGCTACGGTCGCAGGTTCGAATCCTGCCTCGGGCATGGATGTTTGTGATGTCCTTAGGTTAGTTAGGTTTAACTAGTTCTAAGTTCTAGGGGACTAATGACCTCAGCAGTTGAGTCCCATAGTGCTCAGAGCCATTTGAACCATTTTTTTTGTTAATGAAGTATCAGCTGTCGTGGTGCACAGAGTAAATCGGCTTGAAAGGCCCGTGTTATGACGTCTGATGGAGCAGTGAAGGACTGTGTGGGGAGTTTCATGTCCCACCACTGCCCCACACGCAGCATCCCACCACCTGCAGCTCGACACACGCAACGTAACGTACTCACATTGCCCTTCTCGGTACACAAGGCTAGGCATATCACGCAGCTGCAGTCGCGGCCGATGACGCAGTGGAACTTCGCAATGCCAGCATCATGTAGGCGGACTCGTTTCAAGGCGACGGTAAAATCTGTGGCGTTAAATCGCGTCGTATTCCTGTTCAAACTTCTTAAGTACCCGATGTTTTGATCGCTCTGCTGAGATCTTCTTCAAAACTGGTGTCCCTGGATGAACTGAGACTTCGCACATCCAGGAAAATCAGTGTAATCGCAGCAGAGAGATCGAAACGTCGAGTACTGGAGTCTGGACAGGAATGCGACGCGACTTTACGACCTAGATGATGGCACCTTAAATGACAACGGCCAAGAAAACACCTACATTTATCGTATCGCTATACTTGAAAATGCTGAAAGCAGCACGAAACGACTCTAGAAATGGACCGTAAAACGAGAAGTATTTTTTTCGGACCCTGGAAATATGGTCGTATATTGTAGCCGTGAAGCGTGGTACAGGCCCATAGGATAGACGATGAATGGAGCGGTTCATTGAGCTCAGTCACATTTATACAATTCACTTTAATTTACACCCATTTCATATGACAACACGTTTCGGAGTTGTATCATACAGATAGCAAACAATTAGAAGAAAATGACCCACAGCTACAAGTCAGCACAGTAGCAAAACTAATTTAAATTGCAGTAACGCGTGACACTTATCGCATGCGTTGGACTGAAGTGGGTCCCAGAATGAAAATCCCGTAAGCAACAAATACAAAAAGGAGGACTGAGAATACAATTCAAAAACAGGTGAGAAGTCTCTTAGTTAAAAACAGAAACAAAGTACCTCATACCAAAGTTCTACCTTCAAGTTATTTAATTCTGACAAATATCAAACCTGCTGTAGTTAAAAGACGTAAGAATATTGGCCACTCGTCAGTTTTACCAAATTAAAAAAAAAATTAAATAACCGTAAGCGTTATCTCTCTCTCTTCGCAATCACAGAGATTTTTAAAAAGCAAGAAAGGAAAAAAAAGAAACAGAACTAATGACATCAAGAAAACTTTAAAGCTTTTCTTAGAAGCAAACGTGGCAATTATTAATTTTAAGTGGAGCAGGACCAATTAATCATGAACTGCAATTTTAGGCTAACAGGTATTCAGACAATGCTCAACAGGCAATATTTAACAGGGAGGGCATAACCAGTGCCTCAATTGCATTATCAGATATCAAAGGTAACAAGAAGCGGTTCTTTCGCTTATTTGCCAGGCGGTTTGGATCCCTAGCGGCACTCCTTTGTATCCAGGCTTTGCATTTATCTGTGCAAAATAGAGAATATAAGAATCCCTCGAATCGCATATGAAAGAGGAGAGTGTTAGACACAAGCGACACGCAATATAGTGGCGCAAGCAGTTCCAAAAACAAATGCATCAGTGCCACAATACATGACCACCATAACAGAAAGTGTTGGAAACCAGGATCACATTAACTAAAAAAAAGCACATTTTATCCTCGAACTGAGGCCACAGAACCGGTGTACACCGGCGGAATTCGTATTACATAAAAGCACGAAACGGGTCAATCATCATATAGCGGCGCACTACAGGTGAACGAAATACAGTAGTCGTGCCGGCGTGGCCACCCGTACACAGTACCCGAACAACACTGCACAGTCTAGATGCAATGACGAGGCCGGATTTTCTATCCGGCGGGATATTTCACGTGCAGTATACACGGAGGGGCAAATAAAAGTGGCCCGGAGAACAGAGTTCCAGGGTACAAAGAAACACAGCAGAGGACAGGAAATACAGTACTAACCTAACTATAGTAGACACTGAAAGTGACTATCGTTCATCTCTAGGTACTTTTGGGCGCAGGTCAGCAAGTTGATGAAGGCGGATCCAAGCTGGACTGCTGGAATACAGTAGGCTCGTCCGAAATGTTGCGCTGCAGTGCTTGAAGACTGTGAGAGTTGTCGCGATACATCTGAGACTTGAGGGCTCCCAACACAAAGTAGTCGCACACTGACAGACCAGCTGACCTGGGTGGCGAGTTAGCGCCGCAGCCAGACTGACCTCTGCCAACAACTCTGTCAGGCGTACGGGTAGTTGCTTCATTCTGTTAGAAGTGACCAGGTCTTTTCCTCCTCACAAATTAACGTCCAGTCGTCCGGGCCACTTTTATTCAGCCCACGCTGTATTTTCGTGCACAGTCTGCTCTGCTCCAACTATCCACCACCACGCGGCGCGCGGCAGCCAAACTTCTCTTCGCACGGGCACGACAGGAACACGACTGCCAACTAGCCGCACCGAGCAACGTCCCGACGGCCAGCGAGAACTTCAGTCTCTCAGCACCCGCGGCCGCCACACTCGCCGTGTTGGTTTCACTTCTCGAGCCCCGCGATCTGCCAGATAAACCACTCGTAGCCAGAGAGGTCGCAAACACAATGGGCAGCACGTACGGCCAACCTCGGGGTCTAGTGCCAACTTAGGTTCTTAGTGCCGTATACTGCATAGTCGTTGCGAAGACGACACGAAATGGACTCTATTACCCTATATACTCTCCAAAGAAACGGCAGGGAACGGGCGCTGCTTCGGTATAGTTATGGGTGTCTTCAGTGGTACAACTAGAAGTATTTGGTAGAGTCGTATCCAGAGAGAAGGCTTCCAGTGAGGTGGATTTTGTAGTTCTGGACAGACGCTGGAGAGGCTGCCTCTCCAGTTATGAGCGGGCCCAGCGTCCACGCTGCGCGCGCTAAGCGGATTGTCGGCAACCCTAGCCAGCTGCCGGGCTCTGGGGGATTGAGTTTCCACCCGCAGTGCGTGTCAAGCCGGCGGCTCACACAGGACGAAGCGAGCCGGGAAGGACGAACGCGCTACCAGCAGCACCAGTCTAGCCGAAGGCGGTCTGCTCTGTGCTTCACGTCTGTGTAGCGCCACTGCCGGATAATGCGTGAGACCCAGTGGGCACCGGGGTGGGGATACTTGATGAACGGAATTATCAAACTGTCAGATCTGCTACGTTCTTTAGCAGTACAGAGAGAATTGTCCGGTGACTATGATACGAAAACAGAAGTAAAAAAACGAACGGCAATATATCGTAGAGCGGTTGTCGGCGCACAACAAAAATGTATTTCGGTGCTAGAAACACAGAAGGAACCGTGATTTGTCGAAGAGAAGAAGCTGTAAATTGGAACATATCGACCAGTAGTTGTTGAGCTGTTCCCACGACGCTTTTCGCCAGAGTTTCCCACCAGAGAAGTCTGACACCGTAGCTGTAGCCAGACACTTGATCAGTTGACCCTGAGACGGGCTTTCCGGGAAAGCGATTAATTTGAAACATTTAATTTCATAGCTAGTTAACGTGACAGCATCATGTATGTCGCGGATGCTACCTTTGAGACTAGGACTCTGGATTTAAAATTTCTGAACAATTATCGTCGATCACTTGCCATTACGGCCACTCAAAACGCAGTCGTACGGAAAGTGAACTCTCAGTCTATACGATAGATTTCATTACAGGAAGATTGGGATACCTATAGCAAAGTGGACGATTAAGATTTTTAATTTTTTTTTTAAAGTAAATTTAATATAGTTTTAAAGTAAACGTAATTTATCTTCTATAAGATTATTAATTATTGATGTTTGGTTTGTTTCATACGATTTGTCTGGGAGCTGGAACAACTGTAATCATGTTAAGATAATTTTGGGAGGGTTCCTGTGATTTCTGTCGCCATTCGCATTGGCACCATTTAGCCCTCATCTATAAACTGCTCAGGTTACACCCTGGTCAGACTGGACAGATATGCCGATCAAACTATCCACTGATACCGTTAATGATGGGACGTAAGGATAGCTCGGAAATTAGAGACACGTTCCGTTCACCTTGTTTCGTATGAAAGGTTCTGGGTAGTGGCTCTGTGAAAGAATCCGCCTACGAGACGCCACTGCGACCAGTGTACTACGGCCTCCGATAAGGGCAGGTCTAATTTGCGGTAAATCGCATGTCTGTCCTCTTCATTCATGTTACGTACAGGAACTGTATTTTTATAACAGTAACAGATTCTGGTGGACATTCACGGAATTCACTTCTAACAGAAGCACGCCCACGGCGAAACTCCACAAACAAATAGTCAGCAAATAATTTAGTTACAGTGAATGACAGGTGTGTGGAACATTGCCGTCACACGAGGCTACAACAGCCGGAAAAATCGGCCGTAGCAGAACACTGCCTAAATGAGGGACACAAAATGAAATTTGAGGAAACTGTTGTAATTGCCAACATTTCCGGTTTTTGGAATAGTGTGTATAAAGAGGCGATTGAAATTAGGTTGGCTGATAATTTAATCAACAGAGACAATGGGTTTCCTCTTAGCAAAACGTGGAATCCTGTATTATCTCGCATCAAAACTGAACGTTCTTCGGTGCGTCCTTGATTGCGATGTATCGTTGCCAGCAGTGTTTCACTAAGGGCGGCGCCACCTCCCTGTTTTGGAAGCCAGAAACCGTGATCGGCGGCGCATGCGCCGTGTACTGAACGGTGGCCTATATAGGACGTCGAATTGCAATCTTGCGTACTTTCCGAAATTTTACGCCATTTTACACTTTAAATCACCATTTTATCGCCTGTTTTTGCTTGTTTATTTCTTCTTCCTTTATTTAAAAAAAGGCTGTAGGCTGTAGAGCAGCGTAGTAAGCTGCTGCCAGCCCGCCCCCTTCGGGGGGAATTGAAAATCAATAAAGAAGAAAAAAAAGAAATATTGCGTCAGTTCTCAGCGGGACTCATCAGCAGAAGCAGCATTTCCTGAAGATGGCGAACAGTTGGATCGCCGAAATATCGAGTCAAGTTGATTTTAGGATCCGGCAGCAAACCCGAAGAGACTTTCAAGACTTATTACGCCGGGAAAGCCTACGTAGTCAATTTAGTTACAGCAGTTTGCACAGCCTTGATAAACTTCTTCAAAGTACGAAGTTTCCTACAATGATTGTACTCTTTTCCAATTTAATTTTGTTTTGCGTGTTCGACAATTCAGTGCTATAGCTATTCTCAAGTAAAATGTTTAACCCCGTTAACTATAGGGCGTATATGTTTTCGGTTACAATCATTTCCACGGGCAGTTTGCGGCCTCACACAGCTGTGCGCTATTGTTGGTACTGTACCGTACAGCATTCAAACGTGGCCAAGCACGGACTGCCGTGTAGTTAACGGGTGAAACATTTTGCTTGAAGGCTACACAGTCGACACGCCGTAGTACGCAAAATGAAAATAAAGTGGAAACGAATAACATGGGATGCAGGATGCTTACTTCTTTCCAGAAGCAGTCGTTTTCTCAAGCTGACTGATTACTAAGAGATGAAACTATTCGAGGCGCTGTCCCTGAGTAATAAGTTCACAAAATTCGTAAAAACTCGTCCAGCGAAAGTCATCACGCGAAATTTCTACTTTTCCATAACATTGTTCCCTTAAACGCTCATTGTAAACAAAGTACTAAGCCAACATCTGAGCTGTCATTCTTTTAACAATAACAAATGCTAAATTTAAAAATAGGAGAAATAGAAAAAAATAAAGAAATATAGAAGGGAATATTTCAAAACATTGAATTAAGAAGTAACAAAGAACTCTGTCAAAAAATTCCCAAGCTGTTAGACACGGTCCGGAGAAGGCGGGTCTATTTGTTTGAACACTTAGAAAGCGCAGATTAACTAAAAGAATCATCCAGTACTTCAGTAACAAAAAGTACATAAATCAATGGCTCAGAGAACCCAGTAACACTCGGAAGAGAGAAACATAACTGAAATAGATATTCAAAGAGTAGTATCGTAGTTTACGGATACTGCCAGAGGCGGTACCTCGAAGATTCTAGCGGTCGCCACGAACGGTGCTTTGAACGTGGCCGCCACTGGAGAACGTCCAGGCTGCCGACCAATGAGGACCGCCAGGACGGTGTTCTAAGCGGCGGGCAGCTGGACATCAGTCTTCTAGGTCAAGATAACTTCTAGTTGCTAGTTGGTGCCGAACGTTACTCCGAGTCGTTGAGAGTACGCTCTACCGGAAAACATTCTGTGTATACAGAAGCACTCCGTGTGAGGCCTCGGCTTATTGCTAGCCACGGCTGTTGAAAAAATGTGTGTGAAATCTGGGACTTAACTGCTAAGGTCATCAGTCCCTAAGCTTACACACTACTTAGCCTAAATTATCCTAAGGACAAACACACACACGCCCATGCCCGAGGGAGGACTCGAACCTCCGCCGGGACCAGCCGCACAGTCCATGACTGCAGCGCCTGAGACCGCTCGGCTAATCCCGTGCGGCGCCACGGCTGTAACAAGTTGTCAACAGTGTAGCAGTCCCTCAGAATAAGTTGAGTACAATATGTTTATTCAAACTGCATTCGGGTCAACTAATCTTTTGCTTTTGCTTGTTTTTTGAATGATTTCTTGTTGCCTTCAGCTGTCATTATTCTCTTTATTTTACGTGCGATTGTGCAATTCCGGCCATTTTCAAATACCGTATCAAAAACGGAAGCATTATACGTTGGATACTTTAGTGATACCTATGATTTTGATTTAGGAACAAGTAATACCTATAGATATTCTAGGGGCATTGTAACTTACTCTATGGATGATTTTTAGCAGTAAATTATGCCATCTATGTCATTTCTCCCATGATTCCATGTTATGCTCATAAAATAAATTAGAGGAAAAAAAACAAATATTTACAAGTTATTGTAAAGAAACTACGTACAGTCATATTTACATCAATGATGAGCGATAATTAAATATAACTGAGAACAAAAGCATATGCAGATTGATTAACAAATTCCTGTACAATAATTATAATTTTCCTCGTGTTATGTACGTTAAAAAATGTGTGTGAATTCCTAAGGGACGAAACTGGTGAGGTCATCGGTCCCTAGACTTAGACACTACTTAAACTGACTTATGCTAACAACAGCAACACACACACCCATGCCCGAGGGAGGACTCGAACCTCCAGCGGGAGGGACTGCGCAATCCGTGACATGGCGCCTCAAACCGCGTGGCCACTCCGCGCGGCTGAGTACGTCAAAATATGGACCTTATATAAAAGAGCTTTTTCGAAACTAACGTGCTCCTGAAATAGCGTGAAACCTTTTTAATTTATTTTATGACCAAGGACATACATGGCATAATTTACTACTAAAAAATCATTCACAGAGTGTTATTATGCAGCCAGTAAATCTACAGGTATGACTTGCTCCTAAATCAAAATCACATGTGTCACTAATGTATCCAATGTACAGTGCTTCCGTTTTAGATACTTGAAAATGGGGCCGGCCGAAGTGGCCGAGAGGTTCTAGGCGCTTCAGTCTGAAACCGCGCGTTCGCTACGGTCGCAGGTTCGAATCCTGCCTCGGGCATGGATGTGTGTGATGTCCTTAGGTTAGTTAGGTTTAAGTAATTCTAACTTCTAGGGGACTGATGACCTCAGCTATAATTCCGATAGTGCCCAGAGCCATTACTCGAAAATGGCCTAAGGCCGAAATTGTGCAGTCGTACATGTAATAAAGGGAATGGCAGCTGAAGGGATCACGAAATGATTCAAAAATTCATCGCAACTGCAGACCCTATCGCACTAAAAATTATAGAATCTTTTGCATACTTGTCTACATTTCTGCTGCGACAGGTTCTCTGGCGACCTTGCACCCATTTGTCAGTAGCAACGAGGGCATAAGGGTTGCCGACAGGCAACACAACACTAGGAAAGAAAAAAAAATTTAGAAAAAACTTCGTTTTCCCGAAAAAGACATGAAACGCGTGAATATTCACCGAGAAACGAGAATAACAGTAGAGGTAGAGATTGGAAAATTACTGGGAAGACAGGAAGAAGGACATGACGCCGGATTCGAAGCAGGAAGTAGTGAAGTCGGATCCCATCAGTGCCACGTGATGGTCGTTACAAGACCTGTTTCCAGCAGAGTGGCCGGCACCTGCTCCCGCTGCTGTCGAGCACGGCCTGTACGCTGCGCAGCGCACTGCGTGCCGCTGGTGGAGGGTGGCTGCCCGCTTATCATCAGCGGAGGGGCGCAGTTCTCACATCACGAGGGGAGCCCGGCCACGTCGCTCTCTGCGGATTGCCTATCAAAGTTGCATGTGGCCGCTACCCCACCCCACACACTGGCCGCTGGCCTTTCTGCTCCTCAACCACAGGGCATCCGCTGCCCACAGCTTACATGTACTCTCCACTTGTCCTCTGCGTTAACACTTACAGCCCACAGCGATGTAACGTCTGTGTGACGGCTCGCGGGTTACCTTCCAACATGACATCTTCTTACTTCTTCATACTATCATACGTCTTTTTTTCTGTCCATTATAATTATCCGGGCTGTTATGCCGTGGTCGGTTGATGAATTCTGAGGTGATTCCCAACGTTTCGTCTCCGACTGCGGGAGACATCTTCAAGGGGGTCCGTAGCTTGATGGTCCAACACACACACTCGTCAGTAGCGAGCCAGTGTGTGAGTTGGACCATCAAGCTACGGACCCCCTTGAAGATGTCTCCCGCAGTCGGAGACGAAACGTTGGGAATCACCTCACAATTCATCAACCGACCACGGCATAACAGCCCGGATAATTATAATGCACATGATATTTCCGGCCGTGAAAGTTTACATTTTAGTGTCTTTTTTTCTGTTCGGATACTAGAACGCTGACGAGGAAAACTTCCCATCGCATCTGCCTCAGATTTAATAGAAAAATGGCCCAGTGGAAAACTAGATCTGTGAAAAAAACGAGCAAAATAGAAAGAGTTAACGGTCCGAGCTCAAGATGCCAAACACCGAGTGCGTGGCAAGGACAACGGCGTCGTGGCTGTGTGGTCTCGGCGTTGTACTGCAGAGCCGGAAATCCGTATTCAAATCTCCATCGTACCCGTTTCTTCTTTTTTTTCACAAATTTATGAAATTTCCCTCCAGTCATTGACGCGCATGTTCTTCTCTGTAAATTTTGGAAATAAGTGATAAGTTCTATGGGACCAAACTACTGAGGTCATCAGTCCGTAGGCATACACACTACTTAATCTAATTTAAACTAACTTACGCTAAGGACAACACACACAACCGTGCCCGAGGGAGGACTCGAACCTCCGACGGGGGAGCCGCGTGCACAGTGGCAAGGCGCCCTACCCCGCGCGGCTCTCTGTCTGTAGTCGTGGCAATTGTCATACTATACACTGGTTATAGATTATGAGTCATGTGGTACTTTCGCAAGTAAATGTGATTAATAGTGACGGCAGGCGAGTTACCGGATAGGCCTCTCGCAGAAATGAGTGCAACAGATAAACGGATGTAAACTATGTTACAACAAAGGAATTAAATTGTCAAAACTTCCTCAACGGAACGCGGGAGACATAACGTTTGGTACTTATGTGGAACAAATTGGAGGTACGTACGTACGTCTGAAAGTACTTCCCTTACTCCTCGCTGTTGCAAACAGATGTTACATCACAACACAGGCACAAATTTGAATACAGCGAACAGACACGTCAATGAATCGACGGACGGTTCATAATTTTGTGAAAAGAAAAGAGGCACCGTGGGGATTCGAACACGGATCTCTTCTTTCGCATTCCAACCGCGACCACAAAACAACGATGCCCCTGTCTATTCAAATCTGCTCGATGTTGCATATCTTGATTTGGACGTTCGCTGTTTCTAATTTGCTTCTTTTTTTCACAGTTCAGTACATATTATTCCTGTACTTGATCTGTGTTCAGTTTTTGACAGGTTATTCACTGAGAAAATTTACCACTAAATCTCAGGGCGGTGCGGTGGGGAGCTCCTCTTGTGAGTGATGTATGCCGGTCCCTCTTGTCACCGGATTGAGCCGTCTCGACTGTAACACTTTTTAACAATTTCGAAGCGTAGTAACATGACTTCTAATGCATGCAAGGCGTTTTCGACGCATATTATTTTTACATACTTATGACTTGTTACTGTGCAGCAGAATGAGAGGTACATACAGATGTTCGAAAATTCCCGTTACAAACTTATAAGACTTGTACAGGGGAGTGAGAACACAATATGTTGAATAGGAACCCAAACGGTTCGATTCCGATGTGTAACTCGTCCACTGTTGCTTGAGGAATTGAATTCGGCATGACGCAGTACATTCATTAGGTGACAATTCGAAAGGAAACAATGAATCACTTTATCACCTGAGCACATTTTTTTGCATTAACACTTAAACATGAGATGTTTACATTATTCCAAAATAAAAAAGAACCCAGCATGCTGCACGTACAGAACGGTACTAATGCATTTCATCTGTGGTCCGATATGGCGACCACCAACGTTGTACGTACGAAGCATGTTCTGGTACACCCTCTCCATCCCGCCTGCGGTCTCTCCAACTTGTAGTGCAGCGACCAGAACTCGTACCAGCGATCTTCCTCTGTCTCTACAGGAGTCTCGTAAATTAAACAATGCATACGACCCCACAAGAAGCAGTCCATAGGAGTTAAATCCGGCGATCGCGGCGGCAACTGTTAGACAACCTCGGCCTATCCCTTCTTTCACCATCTCGTCTGTTGCGATGCCTCCGAACCGCACTTGACTAGTGAGGTGGTGCGCCATCATGCTGGAACCACATTTCCTGGCGGCTGTTAAATGGCACAGCTTCCAAGAACGGGTCCAATGGCTTCTGTAGGAAGATCGAGTATGTAGCTTCAGTGGAAGGAGGTGTGGCTCAATCGTATGATCGTCCAGAACACCTGTCCACACGTTAATACGAAACCAGTGCTGAAATCCCTGAACATGCGTGGCAAGAGGGTTTTCGTCTCCCCAAACGGACCTGTTTCGCAAATGCAGAACACAATACCTAGTGTAGTTACATTCACCTGTGAACTCGACGTGTGAAGACAAGCGTGTCGATACAGCGATGCAGGAATGACGTGGAGTAGGCGCAACGCGTTGTGGACCCACAGCGTGTACCCTTTGTAAGTGGTATGGGTGTGTACTCGTAATTCGCGCTACCTCAGAACAGTCGGCAGCTCAGAATAGTCGGGCGATACTGTGACTAACATCCATTGCATGCGTAATTGTTCGAAGATGATGGGTTCTCTTCAACGTAATGCAGTACGTCGTCTTCAAATTCTGGTGTGTTGTGCTGCCGTGTAGCACCACAGCCCTGCCTCCTCACGGTGAAGGTACCTGTCTATCGGAGCCGCTGCGTAACTTGGGCAAACAGTGCGATGGCGTCGCTGTGTTGCGGGAAACGTTCGTGATGCAGCCGACTGAGTAGGTCGTCCGTTACGTTGAGCTTCGCGTTGGCGTCGTATAGGTCTCGCAGCACGGCAGACATTAAGTGACATCAGGTGACCGTCCTGTCTACGGTATTTCATACCAAGACGAGCAACTCTGAGACTTTCCTCTTTCCCTCAGCTGACGTGCACGCCTTACCCCTGTGAACTGACAACGCCTTAGTGAGAAAACATTACGTTTCGGGGGATGGGTTCCTATCCAAAATATTATGTACTCACTCCACAAGTCCTAGAAGTTTATAACGGGAACATCCGAACACTCTGTATTTTATCTTCTTTGTTTTTAATCTCTTATTGTAGCACTGGGCGTCCAGTGAAGAGACCCGATTTCAGAATTACATATCTCGAAAACTGAGATCGATAGACGAATCCAACGAAATGTTTGTTTACTGTGAAGGCCGTAAGAATTTTACGCGAAGCTGTTCAGAAGTTTCAAAATAGAAAAGCTGCTAACAGATGCCGTTGTATGCTGTGCAGGGCGTATAATATCAGCGTGCGTAATTAAACTAGTGCTGTGCATGCAGTCTTTGCAATCACATCACAGTCTTTTCTAAATGTCTACCGCTGGCAGTATGGAGACGCCGCAAACGAACAATGATGTTTGACATCACATCCTGTAGCGTTTCACCGGAAATGAATTCAGACGCCACCCAGGCGACCACTTAAAGCTCGTCCGGAGCGATGGGATGGTTCCGGTTGACAGTGTCTTTCAATGTTCCCCACAGAAATCAGACACAACGACGATCATGCGCCAGTAAAGTTTCAAGAACCTGGACGCAATGACTCTATTCTCGAAGTATCTATCAAGAAAGCGTCATAGAAGGCAGCCGCCGGCGCTTTCCGCCAAATCTCTACGCTTGCCTACTGCTCGTTGTCTGTGCCAAAATCTTGTCTTCGCAGACAGCAGTTCACATGAGCAGAGATGAAACTCAGGACGAGCCAATTACGTGCTGTGTTGTGGGTGACCAAACACTTCCCATCGAAAACGCTGCAGGAGCATCTTCATTGCTCCTGCACAATTGTCATGAAGAATGAAACACGAAACGCATCACAGTTGAGTTATGTGGGCTGCATGACATCAGGCTAAATCTCTCACGGGGCCCTCATACTCGGCGGGAGACACTATTTTCTAGGAATCTATGTTCGCTGTCGTTCGGAACTGAAAAAAGCACCGTGCCGCTTTCTACGGGCATACTAGACACTACCCAACAAATCTAACGTTGGTTCATTTTACAGTGGTTTTCATTTTGCGACCTATCGGAACTTGTGTGTATGTATGTATGCATGTATGTATGTATTGAACCTGGGACCTAGAAACGACGGAGAGGCTTCGTCCCTGCCGTGGCCCTCAGTGGTTCACAACCCCACACGACAGGCTGCAGCAGCCACTTACCCCACCGCCGCCCCGCACCGAAACCAGTGTTACTGTTCGGTTCGGCCCCCAATGGACACCCCAGGGAACGTCTCACTTCAGACGACTGTAACCCCAATGTTTGCGTGGTAGAGTAATTATGGTGTACGCGTACGTGGAGACAGTATTTGCACAGCAATCGCCGACATAGTGTAACTGAGGCAGAATAAAGGGAACCAGCCCGCATTCGCCGAAGCAGATGGAAAACCGCCTAAAAACCATCCACAGGCTGGCCGGCACACCGGGCCTCGACACTAATCCGCCGGGCGGATTCGTGCCGGGGACCGGCACGCCTTCCCGCTCGGTAAGCAGCGCGCTCCACCGCACGGCTAGCCGGGCGGGGTTATCGGAACTTAAGTCTAGAATAGTCCTCGTATTTTCCATTGGATACATGACGTCCACAGTAGTCAATTTTTTCTTTACTTAATCGCAGCACCGGTTGGATGAAAAATACGTACCACCGGCTTTGATCCTTTGGTCAGTTTCAAATGATCGCAAATGAACAACAGCGCCCTTCTGTCAGATGGTGTACACCACGCACAGTGACACCACTAGCCAGACAGTTGCTTGTAGTTCGGGTCTCCCGTCGGGTAGACCGCTCGCCTGGTTCAACTCTTTTCGTCTTGTGTGGCGCCCCTTAGACGACTTGCGTGTCCATGAGAATGAAATGATGATGAGGGCAACTCCCATTCCACTTGAACAGAAAATTTCTTCCGGCCAGGAATCGAACCCGGGCTCTTCGCATAGCATTCTGCCGCGCTGACCACTCAGCAGGCCGTCAACAAGCGTCAGCGTGCGAACCATTCGACGATGTACTTTCGGAGCCGAAGGCCCTCTCGTGTACCCCTGATGACTGCGTGGCACAAAGCTTTAGGCCTCGCCTAAGCCCGTCAACACCGACACCGGACTGTTGATGACTGGAAAAATGATGGTAGGTCGGAGGAGTCTCGTTTCAAATTTTATAGAGCGGATGGACGTGTACAAGTATGGAGACAACCTCATAAATCAGTGGACCGTGTTAGTCAGCAGGGGACTGTTCAAAATGATGGCGGCTCTGTAATCGTGTGGGGTGTGTGCAGTTGGAGTGATTTGGGGCCCGTGACACGTCTAGATACGACTCTGACAGGTGACAGGCACATAAAAGCATCCTGTCTGATCACCTGCAGCCATTTATGTCCAGTGCGCATTCCGACGGACTTGGGGAATTCCAGTAGGACAATGCGACGCTCCACGAGTTCGGAATTGCTGCATAGTGGCTCCAGGAACTCTCTTCTGTGTTTAAGCACTTCCGCGGCCCACCAAACTCCCCAACCATGAACATTATTGAGCATGTTTGGGACGCCTTGCAACATGTTGTTCAGAAGATGTCTCCGCCCTTCTCGTACTCTCACTAATTTATGGACATTCCTGCAGGATTCGTGGTGTCAGTTCCCTCCAAGACTGCCACGTCGTGTTGCGACACTGCTGCGTGCTCGCGGAGGCGTTACGCAATATTAGGCAGGTGTGCCAGTCTCTTTGGCTCTTCAGTGTAAACACGAATTATGACTTTGTAAGTTGTCGTCCAGCACTGCTTAACACTTATATTCTGCTTATTATTTCTCTAGAGTGCCTCAGTGCAGACTTAATTTAATTTGGGCACAGACAAGCATTTTGGTACCATTTAGAATAATTATATCGTCATGTAGGAATAAATTGTGTGTAATTATTTCACCTGGAAATTTGGTGCAATCGTTTAGCCTCTGTACTTGTAATTGAGAGATGGCGAGTTCAAACCCTCGCCCGACGACGCCCATCTACGCTCTGTCAAGATTACTTAATTAACCTCACGAGAATGTAGCAGATGTTCATTCAACAGTCCACATTCCACTCCTTTCCGAATTCTCCTCATGCCGAGCTAGCTGGTCGACTTCGAGTGACCTCATTCCTAGGCATTGTGATCGATGACGAACTGCGGTGGCACCTACACAGGCCCCACAGCTCTGCCAGATTCCCGCTTAGGCGTCTCTCTCTGTGTGTCGCCGTGCAGGAGGGCTCGCTGACGTACGAATGCCTACTCTCACTAAATACTGTCCTATGGCAGCTAACGCCATAAATTTATTTATTCTGTAGGAACGCGCAGTAAGAGTATTATTTATGTAGAGAGATAACCGAACATCTTGCAAAATGCCCCTGCAGGGATCTTTGGAAATTCACACACAACAATAAAAGTGCTACTTCACCCCGATGTGACGTGAAGGTGTGTTGTTACTGTGACTATTCCAGTACCGATCGGAGGATGACCCCTGACGTTTGTAAGCATATACATAGTCACGAGTTCTACCTGCGGGTAGGAAGTCCATCCATTTGGGTTGCAGAATTTCAGTTGAAGGTAAGTATATATAGGGCCGCATTAGAGACGTGTGTTGAACAGTAGAGTCAACATGCGTCACATGAAGGATAATCGCGGACACACCGTCACCTCGCACGCAGGAGAGTTACTCGACGTGTGATCCAGTGTCAGAGTGACGTGGTGCCGATATGGAATCGGTTTCGGCTGACAGACAACGTTCAGAACATAACACTGCACGGGTCCTGCACGTTCGACAGGTACACAGGGCGATCAGTGTCTACGAGTTTTGAGTCAAAGGGGCTGAATGTTTCAGAACGGAATTCGGCGTTCGAAGAGGCTACAGGACGTCATTTGTGGCATCATACTGTAAGCAGACGATCACCACTCCGAACGACTATGGCGATCACCACGACGCACACCTCAACACCGTGGACTTCGCTACAGATGGTTAAGAAATACAAGTCTCAGGATTGGCGTCGGCTGTTTTTTAGAGACGAATTTCGGATTCGTTTGTTCCCTGATAATCACAGATAACGTGTTTGGACACAACCCGATAATATCGAACGTCTCCATCACTGCGTCCCACATGTGCAGGAAGGTGATGGTAGTGGTGATGGTGTTGGGGTGATGTGACGTGGCATTACTTGGGGTTACGGTGTACCTATCGTGATTTAGTGGTTGTTGAGGGTACTCTCACTGCTCTAAGGTACATGGACGAGATACTCCAAACTAATAGTGGATCCTTATTGCCAAGATTGTAGCGACAGTTCTTGTGAAATCGTTCCTTCTGCAAGATCACCAAAATGGAGTCGCCTTCCATCTCCCCACTGTGGAATCGACTGGAACGAGCTATTTTTGGAAGTCGATGACGACCACGTTCTCTGCGCGACTTACGCAGAATCGCCATGAAGAGTGGGACAATTTGGACCACTGTTGGCTTGATGATCTCATACACCGTATGCACAACGAATTCAAGCCTGCATCCATCCGAACACGGGGAAGTTCCAGCTCGTATGGACATTGCTCAGGGATGCCCCCCCCCCCCCCCCCCCCCGTTTACGGGAAACAGATGATTTTATCCCACTTTTTTTCATTTATTTGGTAATCTGGAGGCATTACAAATGAATATTTGTGTGTGCCTCACAACTAATTTTTGTTCCTTCTGCCACGAATTTCGAAATAAAAGTCTGATGCAAAACTTCTGTTGCATTCCCTTGCTGCCTTACGTTGTTTGTAGTTAATAACAAGAGTGAACTTTGCAGATCTGTGAAATTCACAACCACAATACTAGAAGTAAGATAATTCCAGCATAGATTAGCCGTTCCTGTGTAGCTAATGTTCAGGTGTTAAAAAAATAAAACAAAAGAACCGCTATTCCCAGAATTTTTCAGAATATTTGGTCTCGGTGACGTTAATTCTTGTCAGATCTACTGTTCATACTAGACAAGGTAGATAGGTAGCTGGCAGAAGTATCTAAAACCGGTAAAGACAAGTAAATTCTTAAACTGATGTAGAAGTAATCCTATAGTTATCAAAGTGAGTAGGTTCGTTTTAATCATGATTTGTTGTTAGTATACTGACGTACCCTGTAGTGGCTTCTTCTGCCTGTTAATGTGTAACTCGACAAGTTCCACATCACTGAAAGCTCTTCTTCATGGTACGTTTACAGAAAAAGGATGTGCAAAATAATGGATAAGTGTTAACTATTTTTCCTTCTTTCCTCAGCAAACAGCAAACTCTAACGTAGCAGCGGCGAACTTCCGTCTGCGTGTGACAAGCTGTTAGAAGGGAACAGCCACAGCTTGTTCGGCAAGACGCTGCAACTACTTGTCGCCGCTGTGACGTCACGTGTCACTCAACCCGATGCATTATTCAGAGGGCGCTAGGCGAGGAGGCGGCGGCGGCGTTGTTTAAAATGCAGACGCGTGCGACTGCGTGTGCGTGTGTGCGTGTGTGGGCCACTGCTGGCGCGGCCCAGCTTGCTCGGACCGCCCAGTCTGCGGACTGCAGCAGAGGTCAACCACCTGTCCACCAGCTGCACCTGTTCTTGCGTGCACTTTTCTCAACAGAGATTCACTGCCGCACGTCAGAGATCAGAAATGAGCCCCGCATACTCACTTTCAACTCGCCAGCGGCCCTGTGAAGCAATGTAAACAGTATAAGGGAGTACACGAGTTTGCAAGCAGCTATAATCTAGGACTCGCTGCATTGCCGCTACATACACAACCGTTGTGCATGACAGTTGTTTTATACCAATACACTGTCTGAGCGGTTAGCAGTGAATGTTGTTCTGATTTTATATGCTTGTTCGGGTGGGTGTAAAAAATGGCTCTGAGCACTATGGGACTCAACTGCTGAGGTCATTAGTCCCCTAGAACTTAGAACTACTTAAACCTAACTAACCTAAGGACATCACAAACATCCATGCCCGAGGCAGGATTCGAACCTGCGACCTAGCGGTCTTGCGGTTCCAGGCTGCAGCGCCTTTAACCGCACGGCCACTTCGGCCGGCTCGGGTGGGTGTATACATGCGTATGTATGTATACATGCATGTGTATGTACATATGTATGTGTATGTACCTATGTATATGTGTTACACGTAAGAAACTTTTTGAGAGACTGCTGTAAATTTGCTTTAATACACTGCTCAACAGAAGTTTGTGTGCTACTTCTTCACATCGGAAATCTTGTTATTCATCTCACACCGCCATCTCGCAGTACAATCGGACTTCTTATTTTTGCCACCTATACTTGCTTCACACAAAAGAGAAAGACTAGACGTGATGAAAGCTAAAAAAGTAGCAAGACTCCTTCACACAGTGAAAGTAAAATTATGTTCTACTACAGTTTCAAAAGAACAATTCCAAATACGTAGGGAAAATTGCGAAAATGTGTAAGATAAAACTATCGATATTCGATATATTGCAATTCCGATATGTATATATATCGATGTATCGGGGGAAATGTGTCACCGATATGTATCAATATTTTTTTTGAAAAAAAATTTCGATGTACGGATGTAGATATTTTAACAACAGCCCTAACTCCAAACAGGATCCAAAACGTCGCTTATATGTTACAGTGTTTTGTTTATTCTGAAGTGGCCTCTACCCAACCAATCCAGTATAAACAAAACTGTGCAATGTAAGCGATATCCAGCGGCACGGATCGAGGGTGGATACTTATTACTCTTATCGGTTCTCTTACGGGGCGGCTCGAATCGCTGCACTTCAGACGTCTGAACTTGTCAAGGCCGTCGGTGTCGTAATGGAACCTCGCACAGAGCTTCCCACAGGTGTGGGATAACAATGCGAAGTTAATGCGGTGCAAAATTAACAGGGCACGCGCTCGTCCGGCCGCCAGATTAGCGTGAAATGAAGTTACCTGCGGCGCTTCCAAGGCAGCCGGCTCCGTTAATTGGCGGCTGTTTTACTGTGCGAGGGTAAAGGGGTCGTGACGTCTGGTGGAGAACACGGAGGCAGCTGGAGCCGCGCTGGAAAACGAGACTGTCCAAAAAGTCTTGTCGACAGGGATCGTGTCACCACCCAGGTTTATTTCGGCCACCGCCATAACCGTCAAAGACGGTGCCCGGGTCCGCGGCAATGATTATAAACAATGAATGCTGTCTGACTACCACTGAAGATTTCTGACAGTGTTTATGTACAACAGCTGGATTCAAACCCGCACCTTTGTCTTTCGTGGACCGCACCATTTAGCAATCTATTGTAGAACACGTTACGAAGCTCGTCGAACTTGACTTTTCCAGAATCACAACCTTCATTTTTGCATTCTGATTAGATTAGTTTTCACTCGTAAACTGCTCGAAGGGTGGGTAGTATGATATGGATCTTTCATATATAACAAGGAAGTGAGGAAAATTAGGATTTAATGAACCGTAGACAACGAGGTCATTAAAGACGGAGCACAGCTCGGATTTTTTTACGGATGGGGGAAGGAAGTCGGCCGTGGCCTTTCAAAACAGCTCTCGAAGACATGAAATTACAATCAAATCCAGACCTTTAGTTGCTTACAGGCGTTGATAAATATCAACGAGCCACACGTTTTCAACTGTCCCCGTTGATATTTATCAACGCCTGTAAGCAGCTAAAGGTCTGGATTTCATTGTAAGTTCATTTAGAGAAATCGCGGAAAAACTAAATCTGGTTCGCAGGAGGCGGATTTGAACCGTCGTCATTTCGAACGCGAGTCCATCTCGCTAACCACGGCGTGATATCGTTCGGTCACATGGCTAGAAAACCCTGCCGCAAAATATAACTTATTGGACGCCGACAGGAAAGTCGTGCGAATAGGTGGAAGGCTATCGCATCAAAACCAAAAGAAACCCTGCGTACACAGTTAGAGAAACATTGGCAGTAACATTAAGACGACGTAAACGTACTGAAAGTTACGAATTATCACAAAAATGAAAAGTGTAGTAAAACATACGATTTCATGAAACTTCCTGGCAGGAAAACTGTGTGCCGGACCACGACTACGACACGGAACTTTTGCCTTTTTCAGGGAAGCGCTCTACCGACTGTGCTATCAAAGCCCCTTTTTTGAGAAGTGGCTAAAGTAAACTACAACAAAAATGCATCTTAACGTGAACGAGCCGTCTGATAATGAACATGTCGGTTCGAAACCGGTAGCGGCGCTATTTATGTAAATACAGCGCATTATAAACATCTGCATCTACGTGATTACTCTGCTAATCACAATAAAGTGCCTGGCAGAGGGTTCAAAGAACCACCTTCAAGCTGTCTCTCTACCGTTCCACTCTCGAACAGCACGCGGGAACAACGAGCATTAAAATTTTTCTTTGCGAGCCCTGATTTCTCTTATTTTAACGTGATGACAATTTCTCCCTATGTAGGTGGGTGGCTACAGAATGTTTTCGCAATCGGAGGAGAAAACTGGTGATTGAAATTTCATGAGAAGATCCCGTCGCAACGCTAAACGCCTTTGTTCTAATGATTGCCACTTCAGTTCACGTACCATGTCCGTGACACTATCTCCCCTATTTCACGATAATAGATAACGAGCTGCCCTTCTTTGTACTTTTTTGATGTCATCCGTCAGCCCCACCTGATGCGGATCCCACACCGAACAGCAATACTCCAGATTGGCGCGGACAAGCGAGGTGTAAGCAGTCTCTTTAGTAGACCTGTTACACCTTCTAAGTGGTCTGCCAATGAATCTCAGCTTTTGGTTAGCTCTACCCACAAAATTATCTATGTGATCGTTCCAATTTAGGTTATTTGTAATTGTAATCCCTAAGTATTTAGCTGAATTTACAGCCTTCAGATTTGTGTGACTCATTGCGTAATCGAAATTTAGCGGATTTCTTTTAGCATTCATGTGAATAACTTCACACTTTTCTTTATTCAGGGCAATTGCCACTTTTCGCACCATATAGATATCTTATCTAAATCATTTTGCAAGTCGTTTTGATCATCTGATGACTTGACAAGGCGGTAAATGACAGCATGATCTGCAAACAATCTAAGACGGCTGCTCAGATTGTCTCCTATATCGTTAATATACATCAGGAACAATAGAGGCCTATAACATTTCCTTGGGAACGCCGGATATTACTTCTGTTTTACTCGATGACTTTCCGTCTATTACTACGAACTGTGACCTTTCTGACAGGAAATCACGAATCCAGTCGCACATCTGAGGCGATATTCCATAGGCACGCAGTTTGGTTAGAAGATGCTTGTGAGGAACGGTGTCGAAAGCCTTCTGGAAATCTAAAAATATGCAATCAGTTTGACATCCCCTGTCGATAGCACTCATTACTTCGTGAGTATAAAGAGCTAGTGGCTGGTTGCTGTTATCTTCTCTGCAAGAATCAACCTGTATTTTGTACACAGCCACGGTCTCAAAATGAAAGTCTTTGACAAAATAGTGTGAAAAGAACATAATAAAATCTTCAGCAACGAGAGGGTGAATCCGAATTCAACCGAAAAAATTTCGGAGATCGTCCAGGACTATTTTCTAAATGTTTCGGTATAAGGCTCAGTGTCTCATTACAGCGTAATAGCATTTCCTGTAGACGGTATGTACACTGGTGAGCCAAAACATTGTGACCAGCAGCTTAGCAGCGTGTGCGTCTAGCTGTAGAACACAATACGGTAGCAATTGTGCATGCCATGAATTCGATAAGTCCTTGGTAGGTTTCCGTAGGTATGTGGCACCAGAAGTTTACGGACTGACCACTCAGTTCCCACCCATTACGGGCCGGTGGATTGTGGATGCGGAGCTGGTGCTCGATGCCGTCCCACTTGTGTTTTGTTGGAGTCAGATGATTAAAGCGACTTCACGGACGTGCTCCTAACGCTTCTGTAGCACGATCTTGGCCTTGTGGCACGAACAGTAATCCCGCTGGATAATACCGTCGCAATCGGGGAAGACGAACAACGATAAAGGGCCGCAGGTGGCCCGCGATGATGCTCGTACAGTTCACAGCTGCCACGGTGTCTTCGATTATCACCACAAATCCCGTGAAATATCCCCCATAGCATGACATTGCCCCCACCGGCTTGCGTCCACGGCGCATTGCATGTTTCGAACAGCTGTTTGCATGCATATCATACGCATACAGGCTTGGTGTAACAAGTTACGATGATTCATCGTACCATGCGTCGAGCCTGGTAAACTAGTGGTAAAGGGCGTGCCTCGAAACTGAGAGGTCATGGAGGCGAATCCCGGGTGGACCAAAGAAATTTTCAGCCTGCTTGTAAAATCTCTTGACCTCTCAAGGACGTGAGAAGTCGCCAGGAAACGACACGTGATTCCGCGAACTGCTGGTAACTGCTCGAAGGCCACGTCTACACTGACGCTCAGGCGGGACCGGTGGGTTTTCCAGAATCAGTCGGAAATATCCGCGGCCCGTCGCTAAAATTATCTCGTGTGAGGCCAGCTACTGATGGAGACAAAAGAAGTTCAATGAACATTCCCGCAGGAAATGACTGTGTGCAGCCTAGATGGCTACGTTACTTCATGAGATCCAGAAGGCAGTAGGTATCACAACTAAGACTGACGTCACATTTCTTCATTTTCAGACAGCTTTCATGCAGCTCCATATATTCGCCTAGAAGCAAAAATCTGAATACAGAATATCAGAACATACAACCCAGAAGTAGCAAATGTAATTGAGTATGTTATTTTGCCCGCCAGGTGGGGCTTCTGCGACGGGTGACGTCCAGAAAGTTCCCGCGACTTTCAGGTGACAGCAAGTTGTGCTTGTTTAAGCTACGCTGAAGGAGTGGACCAATGACCATATAAAAACATCTGCAACTCTACCGCGAATGTCCTTTTCTTATGGAAATTGGCAGATGAACACTACACGAACTACAATATTTTTTAAAAAAAGAAAAAAAACGAAGAGATGATTGAAACATTTTTAGGCGATATTTCAACTGTGGACTAAATTTCAACAAAATGTAAGGTACAAAATTTGAAATGAAGTTTAAGAAAAGATGCAGAACAGTGGAAGTTTGAGGGGGGGGGGATAAATTGTGCATAAACCAATACAAAACTGCTTCCAATACGTTCATGATTCTATGTTATGTTATTCTGTGTTATGTCCATTACTTAACAGCTATTACGGGTTACTTTACTTTGCAAAGGATCGTGAACGCCCTCATCATAGCGTATCGAACCTTCACAATTTTCAGACGGATGCTCACGTTTTTTAATCAGATCCATGCGTCTGGAATGTTGACTTCCGACAGTTCATTTTTATACCCTTTTTGTGCGAATTTTCTTCCGCGAAATGTACGAGTACAAAGCGTACAAACCACTGGCGACTGCTAAAATTCTATTCGAACTATCGTCCATATTAAGTTCAGTTTGAGACAACGATATAATGATTTCAAAATCCAAAATAGTGCTACAATAAATTTATCTCTAAGAACGGCGGACTGTACAACGTATTTTTGACGAGATAGTCCGCAACCACTGAAATCTTTCGCTGTACTGGCCCCGCGGGTGGATCACGAAAATCCGCCGATTTGGGCCACGCGCGAAGGGACACGGCCTCCGGGCCAAACTGAGAGATTAGATCCGACAAGCTGGATGTGCACATCGTGGGAAACGATGGGCCTGGGGTCGGCGGGCCAAATTCGTCAAAAATACTCGCGGAACCGGCCCAACGTTCTGGTCTTTCGCAGAAATCCGCTCCTGCGTGGCCAGCTAATAACGCTTCTTACTCCTGCGGCAGAACAGCGACCACGTAGCGTGCCACAAGAGATAACCCGACTATTTCCGTCGTAGATGAAGTTAGTACGGCATCAATCAAGAGCTTCAGGGTGATATCTGTCATATTTGCAGTAGAGAAACTTTGGCTGCTGCTGAGGCTGGCGGCGGTCGCTCTGGCGGTCAGAGAGGCCGCCGGCGTGGGCGGCGCTGTCTGAGCCGGCAGCCGGCAGCGGGCAGCAGAGCGCAGGCCCACCCACACCGTGGGCTCACTGCGGCGCTGCCCCACCAGCAAGTGACAGCTTTGGTCCTCAGATCGTCAGCATTGCTCCCAGCACAACAAGGATGTCGAAATTTGTAGAAACGTCTTGAATTTTTCAGTTTTACTTCACTGTATAAAACTAGTGTCGAGTGTCTCCACCTGCTACTGCAAATTCTCCTTCCTCGGTTAACCGGGGGTTCAAAGCAACCGCTATGCACGACTCTTGTGCTTAAATGGTTACCGAAAGTAAGGTCGTTCAGACGGTAGCCACACTGCAAAAATTAGTAGAATTTACCATTTTTCACATGCAAACAGATATACAAACGCTCTGTGGCCCTTCATATTTTTACAATGTTAGTTATAATCCGTATTGATTGCAAAAATGTTTATTCACATGACCGGTTTCGGTTTCTCTAGAACTATCTTCAGATCTGCAGTTTCCGTTACAGGAGTAACTCGTCGCCGCGCGGGGTTAGCCGAGCAGTCTTAGGCGCTGCAGTCATGGACTGTGCGGCTGGTTCCGGCGGAGGTTCGAGTCCTCCCTCGGGCATGTGTGTTTGCCCTTAGGATAATTTAGGTTAAGTAGTGTGTAAGCTTAGGGACTGATGACCTTAGCTGTTAAGTCCCATAAGACTTCACACACATTTGAACATTTTTTGAGTAACTCGTCCACACACAGCAACCTTCATATGCTGCGTCACATGCGATATAATAGGGGCAGTGATCTCAGCCATACTTACTCCCCAACGTCATAGATGGTTCTCTAAAACCATTAGGCCGTTCAGTAAGTAATGCAACACTTCGGCCAAAACCGAATTGCTTTCCAACCAGACAGCTGTCTTTGAATTTCTTTGGTGGAAAACCAGAGCATCGCAGTTACTCACTGGCGCGTGCAGAGTATCTAGGGAGACGTGGCAATGAACAAAATCACGATTATTTGGACGAAGCGCCTTTCATTATCGCGACAAGGTCGCTCAAACCTGTCTGATCTCGTGCGGCCACACACAGCTGCAACGATCAATTCAGACGTGTATTTCACTACCCTCAGGCAGTTGGGAAAAAAAGGTTCAGCGTGTTCGTTGCCACAAAAGTGGAGACGAACATCTGGTTTTTTGTGACAACGCAAGATCCCACCCAAGTCTGTGCACTCGAAGGGGCTCGCAAACCTTCGTCCACCCTACGATCCGGATGTCATACCTTCCGAACTGACATGTTTCACCCAATGAAAGATGCACTCCACGGGAATCAGTACGTGGATGACGGGGAGGTTAGTGGCGCAGCAGGACGTGGGCTGCGTCGTCCACCAGTAGAGTGGTACAATGCGGGCGTACAGGCCTTCCCAGTAACAAGATGTTCAAATGTGTGCCAATTCCTAAGGGACCAAACTGCTGAGGTCATCGGTCCCTAGACTTACACACTTGTTAAACTAACTTAACGCTAAGGACAACATTCACATTGAACGGTAATTACTTTAAAAAATTGGGTTTTTGCGAAAAGAGTGGTAAATAATATGGCATGTTGGAATACTGAATAAAACCAACCACCCTGAATTAAACCAACCTGCTTTCAGGAAAAAAGTGTTGCATTACTTATTGAACGCCCCTGTTACATAGTTAGCTACCTGCCTGCACTATAGACACGGCGGGTTCTGCCAGCTTTTCTAGCTTTCGCCGGCCTTCCCGCGCTGCCAAGAGGAGCAGAAAGAGCAAATCAGAGCGTGGCGACCAGCCAACCCGACTCTCCCTGTTTCTCTCTCTCTCTCCCTCTGACACTCTTTCCCCCAGCTGTGGCCACGAAGACTGCAGCTGCATACAGTTCAAGTGCCAAGTGTGACCTCAGCGTATTGCCAACGTCAACAGCGTAAATACAGGAGGAGGCAACCAGGTGCGGCAGTGGTGAGAACCACGCAGTGTCTGTGTGGGAGTAGAGCAGTTTTTTATATTGGGTTTCGACTAAAGAGATGGAATACTGTAGAGCCAAACGAACTGCACTAAGCCTGTTTCTCCCTTCAAATGAGATGCAATGAAGAAAAAGAAGTAAAAAAAAAAAAAAAGGTTTGGAGCCTGCAGAACGTCAGCTTTCTTCGGTATGTCGCGGGACAAGATTCATGAAGCCGCGAGTTTATATTACGAGGGCGTGCTGAAAAGTAAGGTCTCCGAACTTTTTATGTGGAAACTCTTAAAGCTTTTTAAATAAAACAAACTCTGTTAACATTCTGCATGTTTATTCTTCATGTCTATATATTTTTTCTCAGCATAGTCGCCCTGGCGACGAACACGTTTCTCCCAAGGACAGACCACTTTGTTGACACAGTCACTGTGGAATGTTTGACTTTGTTGACGGAGCCACGACTTCACCTCTACTTGTACCGTTTCATCACTATCAAACTGAAGTCTTCGAGGGTGTTCTTTAACTTTTGGAAACACATGAAATTTTATGGGCTCAAGTCGGGACTGTATGGAGGATGCTGGACGGCCAGCGAACAGAAGCTGCTCGGGTGTGGTCTGGCGTTGCCATCCTAAGGCAGAGGATGCTGCACGTGTGCTTCCTACAGGTCTCTCGAGCATCCACATAGTCACGCCACACACCGCCACACTGTACGTTACAATAGGGAGGCCTTTACCGGCAGAGGGCTGCAACTTTCGTGGAACAGTCGACCGAGCAATATGCAAGACATATCAACCGATTTTCAGAACCGAATAGAACATTTGGAGGCATTAATTTTCAGCATGCCCTCGTATTATTTCCTGTGGCCTTTTAGGACCGCTGATAGAACTTTCAGTTAAATGTAAACTACAGGGTGGCGCACGAAATGTGTTACAATTTTGTTTTTGAAAATAAACTTTATTGTCAAAACAATCTGAAAGGAACATATACTACAATGAAGAGCCGTCCATGGAGATTTGTTCTAACTCAGCACATGCTCAATATGTCCACCATTTCGTTTCCTAACTTCCTTCAAACGAACACTGAAGTTATTGATTGCCCTACGGCACATGTCTTCCGTAATTTCACTGCAAGCTTGAAGAATAAGTCTTCTGAGCTCCATTAAATTCCACGGCTTCTTGCTACTGCCTTGCCCTTCAACACGCAGTGGTTCATGCAAGATGGAGCAAGGCCACATACTGCAAACACTGTGTTGGAGTTTTTACACGAGCATTTCGACATGCGGATCATTTCACTCAGGTTTCCAGGTCACTTCAATGACGGACAAAATTGGCCCCCCAACAGTCCAGACCTCAATCCATGTGACTTTTTTCTTTGGGGGTACCTAAAGGAAAAAATTTTGCCGAAACGTCCACGTGATTTAATGGAGCTCAGAAGACTTATTCTTCAAGCTTGCAATGAAATTACGGAAGACATGTGCCGTAGGGCAATCACTAACTTCAGTGTTCGTTTGAAGGAAGTTAGGAAACGAAATGGTGGACATATTCAGCATGTTCTGAATTAGAACAAATCTCCATGGACGGCTCTTCATTGTAGTATATGTTCCTTTCAGATTGTATTGACAATAAACTTTATATTCAAAAACAAAATGGTAACACATTTCGTGCGCCACCCTGTACTTATTGATCTTATCTTTCCTAAACTTATTCGTCCTCTCACTGTCGGTCTCCCGGTTTTGCAGAATCCTCGCAGACAGTTCACAGAGATACGTGCCCCACGTGGACGAGCAATGTTCTGTTGAAATATGTCACCACGATACTATCGCGTGAGAGATAATTAATAACGACTTACGTTGTGCATGAGGTACTGTTGTGCCGTCATAGTTCCATAGTCACTACCAGCCGTAACCTGAAATCATATTCGATGACTTCCCGCGCCACGACGCCAGAAGTAACTCTGCAGCAACTCTCGGAATCATCGGGAAACGGGACTTCTCCCCAGGTCACCGCCATAATCGCTGAGGTGGAGTCACCCGGGGTGGTGCAGAAACGTGATTCATCGCTGACAAAAAAATGGTTCAAATGGCTCTGAGCACTATGGGACTCAACTGCTGTGGTTATCAGTCCCCTAGAACTTAGAACTACTTAAACCTAACTAACCTAAGGACATCACACACATCCATGCCCGAGGCAGGATTCGAACCTGCGACTGCCCGTAGCTGTCGCACGGTACCGGACTGCGCGCCTAGAACCGCGAGACCACCGCGGCCGGCCCATCGCTGACAATGGGCTGGCATTCACCACCCCATTGAAGCGCCAAAGAAACTGGTATAGGAATGCGTATTCAAACACAGAGATATGTAAGCAGGAAGAACACGGGCTGCGGTCGCATGCTCTATATAAGACGTTAGATCCATTACAAGCGCTACAATGTGAGTTTATCAAGATTTAAGTCGGCGAATGTGCGACGGGACACAGCATCTCCAAGGTAGCGATGAAGCGGGGATTTTCCCGTACGACCATTTCACGAGTGTACCTTTAGTATCAGGAATCCGGTAAAACATCGAATCTCCGACGTCGCTGTGGTCGGAATAAGACCCTGCAAGAACGGGACCAACGACGACTGAAGAGTACCATTCAACGTGACAGAAGTGCAACCCTTCCGAAAATTGCTGCAGATTTCAATGCTGGGACATCAACAAGTAACAACGTACGAACCATTCAGCGAGACAACATCGATATGGGCTTTCGGAGCCAAATACTACCCCGTGTACAGTTGATGACTGCACGACACGAAGCTTTACGCCTCGCGTGGCCGCGTCAACACCGTCATTGGACTGTTGATGACTGGACAGGGTTATTTGGTAAGCGTGATAGCGTTACGGAGATGTGTAGCAAAGTCAAGTGGCAGACTGTGCCAGAAAGGCGCTCTGCATCGCGGTGTAGCTTGCTGTCAAGGTTTCGAGAGGGAGCGTTTCTGGATGAGTTATCAAATATATTGCTTCCTCCTTCTTATACCTCCCGAGGAGATCACGAATGTAAAATTAGAGAGATTCGAGCGCGCACGGAGGCTTTCCGGCAGTCGTTCTTCCTGTGAACCATACGCGACTGGAACAGGAAAGGGACGTAATGAGAGTGGCACATAAAATGCCCTCCGCCACACACCGTTGGGTAGCTTGCGGAGTATAAATGTAGATGTAGATGTAGACACATGTTGCGTGGTTCGACGAGTCTCTTTTCAAATTGTGTCGAGCGGATGGACGGGTATGCAGACAACCTCACGAACTTGGGGACCCTGCATGTCAGCAGGGGACTGTTCAAGCTGGTGGAACCTCTGTAGTGGTGTGGGGCGTGTGCATTTGGAGTGATATGGGACCCGTGATATGTATGGATACGACTTCGACAGGTGACACGTACGTCTGCATCCTGTGATCACCGGCATCCGTTCATGTCCAGAATTGCTTCAGAGTGGCTCCAGGAACACTCTTCTGAGTTTAAACACTTTCGCCGGCAACCAAACTCCCCAGACATTACTGAGCCTATCTGGGATGCCATGCAACTCACTTTTTATGTGAGATCTCCACCCCTTGCACTCTTACTGATTTATGGACAGCCCTGTTTGGTGTGAATTCTCTCCAGCATTACGTCAGACGTTAGTTGAGTCCATGCCACGTCGTGTTGCGGCACTCCTGCGTGCTCGCGTGGGCCCTACACGATATTAGGCAGGTGTACCAATTACTTTTATTCTTCAGTGTATAAACGAAACCCAGTGTTGGTGATGCAGCGCACACGTGGGCGGTAGTAACCAACTACGGCTGCTGCTGGTCTCCGATCAGTGGTGCCGAGTGACACAGAACGTTGGGACGCCACTATTTGTCCTCGGACTGCAGGCGCCGATGTAAAAGGGCCACAATGCGCTTAGTGCTCAATACTGCGATCCTCCATTGTGGTGGTCAGATGTGGTCGACCGGAGTCTGGAGAACGATTATGTCTGCCCTCACGTTCCCATGCAATCCACGGAGACACTGTCGTATCCGTATCTCCACAAATCTGGATATTCGACCAGACGTCCAAATGGAGACCCTTAGCGAGGGCCCTTCAAACTGCCAGGTGCTGATAACGCTGTCTCACACGAGAACGCGGCATCTCCGTGTCCTCCACACTGATCACTCAACAGCTGACGCTGTTCAGACCGCGTGTTGCCCTACCAGTCCTGGTCTCAGCAGCAGTGCGCTCTGGTGGACGTTCTACCTCTCACAGTGCTCACACACCTGCCATCAGCGTGTACGTGTAAGGACTATGACATCCGACCACGTCTTCTGCGTGCTTCGGGTCCTTCGCGTGATTAGCGTCATTAGCGCCTCGCAAATCTACACGTTTCATGCAACGCACCAGTGCTGGTACCGTGCGACACACATTCTGTGCGACCAGAGGGTTGTGATCTCTCTCTATGTGAGCCATAAGTGTGGAGCAGCGCCTGCGGCTGCCACTGCCCTGGGGTGAGTCAGCGCGGAAACACAATGGCGGGCGTGGTCAGGCCGGCCGCTTCCACCTCCCGTCCCACAATCACGCCAGGGCGCCTCCCCTGCCTACGGTATATATATATATGTACAAGGCGAGCAAAGCTGTGCGTCTGTGTGGCAGCTGACGGATGCACTGCGATTGTGTAAACGACGTACGGGCAGGTAGGTACATGTGAAAACTATGTCTGATAAGCCACGCTTTTAAGCCTTTGACAACAAGAATACACAACAACAGAAAAATGACTTTCTATGTACTGGACGATGATGAGGTTGGTTTACAGGGGAAGCAGGGTAGCAGGTATCAGAGAACCAATTCTGACACTGCACGTATTAATGGAAAGCAGACTGAATAAAGACGAGACACCCCCTCAGTACCGAACGAAGTGGCGCATTGCGTAGTAGACTGGACTCGCATTCAGAAGGACAACGGTTCAAACCCGCGTCCGACCGTCCTGGTTTAGGTTTTCCGTGACTTGCTCAAATCGCTTCAGGTGGTTCCTTGGCACGGCTGACTTCCTCCCCCATCCTTCGCTGTTTCGTCCTCTCCGGCGAATCAGCCAACCTCTCTAGCATTCTTAGACCTGCCGAAAGCCTTCCACCACGTAAGATTTCCATAATCCTTAGGAAGATTATGGCTAAAATACACACACAGGCGAATAATGTACGATATTATCAAAATGTAAGTGGGAGTATTAAAAGAAGATGCTCTAGCACGACAAGATCGTTTTAACAAGAGTGTGAGGTGTCGGACGTAACTTATCGTCACCGCCCTTCAGCTTCTACGTCGGAGAAGCAATAAACTAAGCCAAAGAAATTACGAAGAGGAGGGAAGGTGCAAGGGACACAGTCAGCAATGCTAGGAAGGTTTGCTAAAATCATTCAACAGCCAAGATAGCAAAAATATTTCTTTATGTAAGACTACCGCTTTCAGCACACTTTGCAGTCATCTTCAGTTCTGTAAGAAAGTGCATATACATGGAATATGTCTCATAAGTTATATAAAATTCGATCTTGACTGTTGAATGGTTCTTAGCAGTTACAAGAGATATCTCTGTGATTTCCTGTCAGAAAGGTCACAGTTCGTGGTAATAGACGGAAAGTCATCGAGTAAAACAGAAGTAACATCCGGCGATCGCCAAGGAAGTGTTATAGGCCCTCTATTGTTTCTGATCTGTATTAACGACATAGGAGACAATCTGAGTAGCCGTCTTAGTTCGTTTGCAGATGATGCTGTCATTTACCGTCTTGTAAAGTCATCAGGGAACCAAAACGAATTGCAAAATGTTTAGGTAAGATATCTGTTTGGTGCGAAAAGCGGCAGTTGACCCTGATAAGGAAAAGTGTGAAGTTATACACGTAGGTACTAAAAGAAATCCGCTAAATTTCGATTACGCGATGAGTGATACAAATCTGAAGGCTGTAAATTCAACTAAATACTTAGGGATTACAATTAGAAATAACCTAAATTGGAAAGATCGTATAGATAATATTGTGGGTCGAGCAAACCGAAGACGGATTCATTTGCAGAACGCTTAGAAGGTGCAACAGGTCTACTAAAGAGACTGCTAACACCGCGCTTGTCCGCCCTATTCTGGAGTACTGCTGTGCGGCGTGGGATCCGCATCAAGTGGGGCTGACGGATGACATCGAAAAAGTACAAAGAAGGGCAGCTCGTTTTGTACTATTGCGAAATAGGGGA
The DNA here is from genome assembly GCF_023898315.1 of Schistocerca nitens. NCBI lineage: Eukaryota > Metazoa > Arthropoda > Insecta > Orthoptera > Acrididae > Schistocerca > Schistocerca nitens. Next base: position 3,275,915 of record NC_064614.1, read on the forward strand.
GACAGTGCCACAGTATGATACGTGAATTAGAGTGGCAATCATTAAAACAAAGGCGTTTTTCCTTGCGACGGGATCTTCTCACGAAATTTCAATCACCATTTTTCTCCTCCGATTGCGATAGGGAGAAATGACCATCACGATGAAATAAGAGAAATCAGGGCTCGCACAGAAATATCTAAGTGTTCGTTTTTCCCGCGCGCCGTTCGAGAGCGGAACGATAGAGAGACAGCTTGAAGGTGGTTCATTGAACCTTCTGCCAGGCACTGTATTGTGAACAGAAGAGTAATCATGTAGATTTGGATGCAGATGTACTCTTAAAATGAGAAAATTCAACCGAGAAGGCTTTGCAGACGACATAGCCTTTCCGGCTGGATGTAAGAATCACAGAATTTGGCTTAAGGACAGCAACGAGGAAGGCGATGTAGGGATGGCAGTGATGGCTGAAACAACTGGTTTTCGGTTTTTCTTTCACGCCAGTTTAACCTGACTGCCAAAACCGCTCAAGATAACTGGTGTCTGTAATAATCGTAGAAATGGAACAAAGATTGAAAATTTTGACTCAGTAACTCGCTATTAAGATGTTATTTATTTGTAACGCCGTTTTGATTTCTGCCATCATCAGGTAACGGAAAGCTTAGAACTTGCAGAACAAGGTTCAGTGTCGGTACTGAAACCTATACCTAATCGGGGCGTAATTTCGAAGATAGTAGTCTGACGTGCATTTCTTGATCTACAGGCTTATCTGCTGACGTCTGAGAATACAAGAAAGTATCGTAGTATCCGAAACGCAACACGATTTTAGAATCCAATACACGGCGAAACTGCATTACGGTATTCGATGCGCGGCCTGAAACACGGCCCATTGCGTTTCAGTAGTTCTCTACAGACACAGAAGTGATGTCTTGTTTGTCCCAGGAGAGTGTGATGGGAGCGTTGCTGATCATATTACACATTATTTACTGGGCGGACAGTATCAGCTGCAGTGTCAGGCATTTCGCAAGTGATCCACTTAGCTATGAGGAAATTGTTTCCGGTAAATATTGCTGTGATATTCAGTTACACCTCGGCAAAATATCAGCCCGATGGGGCCAAGACGGCCAACTTGCTCTTACTGCAGAGAAATGCAAAGTTGCGCCGTTGACGAATGGTGGTATCGGTCAAATATAGGATTAATGAATCGCACCTACAGTCACTCATATCACACAAATATCTGGCGATAATAGTCCGTAGAGGCAGGAGTTGCAGGTGCAGTTTGTTTACAAAAGAGAGTGCATACACAAAGCTCGTACCATTCGTAGCTGAATGGGAGTTACATCAGATCAAATTAACAGGAGAGATCGAGTGTATACAGAGAAAGTCAAATGGACCAGCGATTTTCAACCAAGATCCACAAGGGACGCAGCATCGGTGTAGATGCGTCAAGAACGCTCCCACAGAGTGCGGCGTGGGCAGCGCGCACACAGGATAGACAGCACACAGCCAGCACCAGGAGTCGACGCCCGGACCCTTACCACCAGGACAGGTCTGGCCTGTCTCTTCTCTTCTGGGGGCACGTGACTGGTCTGCACGATACTCCTACAGCTGAGGATGCTCTCTTCCAGTAGCTGTGAAACGTGACACCCCACACGGACGCGATACTTCTCCTGTTGATGTCGAGTAAAAAATTCTTTGAAACGTTGACGAAATAAATCTCGGGTGAACATCCTGGTATGAGTGCGCTGATGATGGCAACGTGGTCGATTGCCGAAATATTGTGTCCTATGCACACTCATACCAGGATGTTCACCCGAGATTTATTTCGTCATAAAATAAGCCTGGAGAAATTGAAGAATCACATCTTTGAAATGTTGCTTCAACACGACACTGCTACTCAGTCGGTAACCAGTAATCAGCGGGTGAGCCTGCATTCTCTTACAGAAATATACGTGTCTAGCAAGAAGCAATTAAGGTTGCCAACTGTGTGTGGGACTCTGGCGTGATAAATGGTTCTTCGCCTGAGAGATGTTCCCTGGACATGGCGGAGACTTGGGGGCAGACTGTACTACGGGCCACCTGCCGCGTGAAACGCTTTCCGTGCTGTCGCGGCTGAGCCCCGTCCCCGTGTGCTGGGAGAGACCGTCCCTGGCAGAGCGTGTAGGGAGCGCAGGTGGGTCTGCCTGGACAAACAGCGGCCGCCCCCGCACAAAGGCAACACGCCGGAGCGGGCCCTCCGTCCCTCCCTGTGCTAGCAGCAGGCGGCGCTGCCTTCCACTGCACACCACCAGCCGTCTCATTCATCGACATTTTACACATACAATTACCAAATCTCGTCCTCGTATCCAGCCTTAACACACACACTGAATGTCTCAACGACTTAAATCAAGCAAATAACTCTTACAGAAAACACACACATCAAATTTCCGGAAAGCTTTCAATACAATTCTACACCTGTGTATACACTCTGCGAACAAGTGTATAGTGACTGGCAGAGGGTGCTTCTTACTGTATCAGTTATTACGGTTTTTTTGTTCTATTCACATACGAAGCGCAGAAAAAAGATTGTGTGAATGGCACTGTGCATACTGCATTTAATCTAACTTTTCCTCACAGTCCCTATGGGGGCGGTTTATGAGGGGTTGTAGGATATTCCTAGAGACATTATTTAAAGCCGGTTCTTGAAACTTTGTCGATAGCCCTTTTCGGGATGGTTTCTGTATATCTTCAAGAGTCTGCCAGTTCTCCCGCAGATCAAACAAACCTCTGACAATTCGTGCTGCCATTCTCAATGTACGTTTAATATCCGCTGCTAGTCCTGCTTGTTGTAGGTGATACACCCCTAAGCAATATTCTAGGATGTGTTGCACGATTAATTTGTAAGCAATCTCCTTTGTAAACTGATTGAATTTCCCTGGTCTTCTACCAGTAAAACGAAGTCTGCTACGTGCTTTACCCACTGCAGAGCCTAAGCTATTGTTCCACTTCATGTCCCTACTACGAGTTACATCCAAGTATTTCTATAATTTTATAGATTCCAGCTGTAACCTAATAATATCATATTGAAAGTATACCATGTTTTTTCGTTTTCTGAAGTGCACAATTTTTCATTTTTGAATATTTAAAGCAAGTTGCCAATCATTGCACCACTTTGAAATCCTATCAATGTCTGACTGAATATTTATGCAGCTTCGGTCGGACTGGTCTTTGTTGTAAATAACTGCATCACTGCGAGAAGTATGAGATTACTATTAATATTGTCGGCAAAATCGTTAATATACGACACGAATAATATGGGACTCAATACAATTCTCTTAGGTACTTCCGAAGTAACTTCTACCTATGTCGATGACGCTCAATTCGAGATAACATGCCGTGTCATCCCTACCAAGAAATCCTCAATCCAGTCACAAATTTCGTCTGATACCACATATGATCGTACTTTTGATAATTCCACGCAGGTGCTTAGGGAACAAAATACAAACTGATGGAATATTGGCCCAACTTTACATTCTGGACGCAAAACGTACTAGCAGATGTAAAACTCGCCATTTCTTAGTGATGTGACTTCTTCAGATGTAATCGTGACTTCGGGAGTTCCCCAAGGAAATATTATTAGGCATGCGCTTTGCAGTGTTTTGCATCTTATGGGTGTAGACGTAGATGCTATTGTCTGTGGTGAAGTTACTACGCTAGAAAATGAAACTGGCTGCTTGCATTTATTCACGTTAATGAAACCCATCAGAAATACGATGTTACATACATTACTGTCAAAATGATCGAGGGCGTGCGTTCTGTCAGTCAGTATGTATTTCTTCCTCCCACATAAGTCTTGCTAACTGATGACAGGAAAATAAAAGACGTTAGAGAACTGTCGTCGTTCCTACGCAATATTTGCGGATGCACGGGGAAACGGGGATAACGAGAATCATATCAGAAGTAACTGTAATTGGTATTGTGTGTTGCCAGCTGGCATAATAAGATGAGGAGCCTCAACCCAAGCAGCCTGTGATCCCTCCCAGGTCCATCACTGAGATGTTGGCCGACAGGAACGCAGCGCAGGGTGTGGTCTGAAATGACACAACCTGAGTAAACGTTTCATGGGGTGTTACTGTGGGACAGTTTTTCTCCCTGTTAGTTGCTTGCTTGCGCTGTGATAAGTTTGTTTTCAAATCAGCAAGTGTTTACACGCCACCTGTGAGAAGCTCTGTCTTTCGTCTAATGCATATAATGCGAAGCACCGAAGAAACTAATAGAGGCGTGAGTGTTCAAATATAATGTAAACCAGCAGAATACAGTGCTGCGGTCGGAAACGCCTGTGTAAGACAACAAGTGGCTGGCGCAGTTGTCAGATCGGTTACTGCTGCTACAGTGGCAGGTCATCAAGATTTAAGTGAACGTTGTGTTATAGCCGGCGCACGAGCGATGGGACACAGCATCTCCGAACTAGCGATAAAGTGGGGATTTTCCAGTACGACCCTTTCACGAGTGCACCGTGAATATCAGGAATTCGGTAAAACATCACATCTCCGACATCGTTGCGGCCAGAAAAAGATCCTGAAAGAACGGGACCAACGGCGACTGAAGAGAATCGTTTAGTGTGACAGAAGTGCAATCCTTCCGCAAATTATTGCAGATTTCAGTGCTGGGCCATGAGCAAGTGTCAGTGTGCGAACTATTCAACGAAGCATCATCGATATGGGCTTTCGTTGCCGGAGGCCAACTCGTATGCCCTTGATAACTGCACGACACAAAGCTTTACGCCTCGCCTGGTCACGCCAACACTGACATTGGACTATTGATGACTGGAAACGTGTTGCCTGGTCGGACGAGTCTCGTTTTAAATTGTATCGAGCGGATGGACGTGTACTTATATGGAAATAACCTCATGAATCGATGGACCCTGCAAGTCGGCAGGGGACTCTTCAAGCTGGTGGAGGCTCTGTAATAGTGTAGGGGAGAGGTGTGCAGTTGGAGTGATGTGGGACCCCTGATCGTCTAGCTACGACTGTGACAGGAGAGACGTACGTAAGCGCCCTGTCTGATCACCTGCATCCATTCATGCCCATTGTGCACTCCTACAGACTTGGGCAACGCCAGCACGACAATGCAACACTCAACACGTCCAGAATTGCTACAGAATGGCTCCAGGAACACTCATCTAACGTTTCCGCTGGCCACCGAACTCCCCAGACACGAGCACTATTGAGCAAATCTGGGATGCCTTGTAACGTGCTGTTGAGAAGAGACCTCCACCCCCGCGAACTTTTATGGATTTATGGACAGTCCTGCAGGATTCATGGTGTCATTTCCCTCCAGCACTGCTTCAGACATTAGTCGAGTCAATGCCACGTCCTGTGCGGCACTCCTGCGTGCTCGCGAGGGCGCTACACGATATTAGGCAGGTGTACGAGTTTCTTTGGCTCTTCGATGGATTCGCTTGTAGCGCTTATGTCTGATATCGGTACATTATAAAACAGATGGTGTTAATGCGAGTTCTGGTTTTTCAGTATCGAAATAGGATTGCTAATCCATTCTTTATTTAACTCGGCATTGACTAATTGGGATGACAAAAGCCATACTTCGCACGACACGTCAATAAACTGAGGCACTTTCGTTGTAAGTTCGTCGGCTGTGCACTTTCCCTGTTGTTTTAAATGGAGTTTATCCTTATTTTACCCTATTTATTCCGAATATTTTTCAGTTGTAAATCGTTTTGGACTGCGGGACGCCCTGACACTCAATACATTCAACAGTCGGTTAATAGGTCGTCTTGTAAATCTGTTGGTGAGCAAAATATTCGAAACTGGTAATGGCTAAGATTTTTTTTATATATATATTTTCGAACATAGGTTATTGAGTCAACGGTCGGTGACTGTTTTCAAACATATCGTATCATTAACGGTTAAATGTATATACCTCATTACGTACATTAATCTGTTTGCGAAAAGTTTCAAGCCACTAGCGCATACAGAACACTTAAATATTATTTTTGTTGCTAAGAGTATTAAGTAGATTATCGTTAGATCATTGAGTTGCCATGGTCTTCATTAGGTCTCGATCGTACGCCTTCAGCCCGAAGACTGGTTTGATGCAGCTCTCCACGCTGCTCTGTTATGTAAAATCACAATAACTACTGGAACCTACATCAGTATTTTTACGGAGATCTGCCTCTACAAGTTTTACCTCCCCCCCCTCCCCCCCCCCTCCCCCGCCATCTGTGCCTTCCTATACTACCAAATTAACTATTTCTTGATGCCTCAGGATTTTCCCTATCAACCGATTCCTTCTTTTAGTCATTTATTGCCTTCCTTTTTAACCAGTTCTGTTCTATACCTCCTCGTTAGCTACTTGATCTTCTAATTTTCAATGTTCTTCTGTAGCACCACATTTCAAAAACTTCTATTCTCTTCTTGTATGAGGTGCTTATTGCCCGGGTTTCACTTCCGTACTACGCTCAGCTTACCTTAAGAAAGTACTTCCTAACACCTAAATTTATGTTAGATGTTAACAAATACCTCTTTTTCAGAAATTCTTTTCTTCTTGTTTTCAGTATGCATTTTACATTCTCTCTGCTTCGGCCATCGTCAATATTTTGCTACCGAAATAACAAAACTCATCTATTACTTTTAGTAAATCATTTCATAATGTAATTCCCTCAGCATCGCCTGATTTAATTAGACTAAATTTCATCATTCGTTTTCCTGCTTTTGTTGATATTCATGTTATGACCACTTTTCAAGACACTATCCATTCCGTTCAGTTCTCCCTAAACAGAATTGTAAAATATGTATGGTATACTGCTTGGTAAAAATTTGAGTCAGCGCCAATACTAGAAGCTGTTTAGTATTTCGTCGCCAGTACGTTCGTATAACGTTTATCGGCTAACAGTTGATCGTACATTTTTGTGCCATCAGCGAGAACGAATGGATGCGAGAATTCGCGCCGCTGGCCCTATCACCACCCTCTGTTTGTAACGTCTCGAAGCTCTGTGTACGGCGCTGGTTCGGAGCGTCGTCCTAGATCAACAGGAAAGCCGTTGGAATTCGCCCAGAATAGTCGGCACGGTTTATTTGTCCCAAATGAGAGGTTTGTTAGTCGCAGATGCGAAGCTTCGCTCGACAAAGCCGTTGCGGACGCGCCTACTGTTTTAATGGCCCCAGCGAAACAGCCCGGGTTTATTTGGCGCAGCGCTCACACCTGCTGTCCCGAAAATGCCCGCTGGTAATGCAGACGAGCACATACTACATCTACAAACCATCGATCACTTGCTGCTTGACGCGTCACGGAACGCGAGAGTTCTATTTTCAAGATGTCAGCATTCTGATGCCACCGACATTTAGAAGCGACTCAGGAGCCACAATAACTTGGCGTCTACTTTCACTCTTCAAGTTTCGGTACGACGCGCGTCGAAGGGGTAGACAACACATCAGAATGTCCTCCCATTCTGCTTTGCTCTACTATTCTCCATGTGAAAGCCCCAGTGTCTGCAACTTTACTGTCGCGCTTGCTGCTCACCACTCCCTAACATTGGTTTGGTGCAGCTCCCCCTTCCCATCTACTGTCTTCACTTGAGCATCACTGCTCCCTCTTACACCACCACGGACTGTCTTGTATATTCAAACCAACCGGAAAATTCTCCTCTCGGAACACAAAAAAATGCCAATACGTTCCTCTTTGTTTAAAAAACTCTGACTGAAAAGTGGGGTATCAGCTACCTCATCCTACCATCCTCAGCATCTTTAAAAATTTTCGTAAAACTTTTGGCATGTGAATTAATATGCAACTCACCTGAGAGTCCCAGAAGCACTCCTAACTATAAGTCGTTCACACCGACTAGTCCATGGCTGTAAGTCGCTAAAAGCCTCCATAAGTCCCATCAGCCCCATTGTAGACCACATCAAATGCAAAAAGAACCAACCGATTTGCTCGTTTTGCCTAAGAGAAGTAAGTGTGTAATATTCATGCTTCGACCCTGAATTCCCAGTTGCCCTTTCCCACACCCTCATTCATTCAGCCCAACTGATTGTTACTATCTCTTTGTGTCTCTCTGTCATTGTTGCCAGTGTCTCAGCCGCAGTCCCCTCCCTTCTGTCCTACAGCTACAGTTTCCTCTCATTTTCACTATCTCCCTCTTGCTCTCTCTCTCTTTCTGCTAATATCTCGTTCCTTCCTACTGCTGTTGTCTCTTGTGTCACTATCACTGTCACCCACTTCCACTTTCTCTCCATTCCTCTAACCCCCCCCCCCCCCCCCCCCGCCAGCTGTCAGTCTCTCCTACACTCTTTTCCTAGCGCTGTTCTCTCACTGTCAACTACGTTCTACTGCTACTGTGTCCCTCTCTTTCTCTCGCACTGCCATTTTATTCTTCGCATTGTCTATAACACTACCACCGTTTACTATCTTCCAGTATTTTTTACCTTTCCGTCTCTTTGTCACTGCCACTGTCTTCTTTTCTCTCAGCACAAGAAAGGGCGATTATGTTCGCGTACCACAATTTTTGGAAAAATTTGTAAAGGTGCTAAAGAAGGTAGAATGAGGCAGCCGGTACCCCACTTTTCAGTCAGAATCTTTTGAATAAATAGAAACATTTTCGCATTTTTTGCGCTCCGATTGGAGCGGTTTCCCACCGGTTCCTTCTTTTCCCTACCGAAGCAGGGCATGTAACTCAAATGAAAAGAAATGTATTGGTCAGTAAAATTTAGATAGTTTACTGAAGTGTAATTGAAAAAAAGCAAAACTTATTTTACACATCAGACCGGATTTTAAGTGAAAAAAAATTATGCATCTGCTTCAGTAGAACAACATGGGGCTCCCAGATGACAACGGAGACACTTTACAGCACGTTTCTCTGTGCTAAGTCACTTCATAAATTATTTTTTCGTCTCAGACACGAATTTTACGTGTACAAGTTGGGTAACGTTGAACGTCTATATTTCGGAAACGGATGAAGATACGAAGAAAATTTTCAAAGTTGTTCGAGATCGGCATCTTACGGATACATCGTAAATATTTTAACTATTTGCTGTGTATAGCCGTCGTGGTATCCTCGGTTCGGTTTTCATCCCCCCTGCTGACTGCGAAAACGTAGCAAAAAAACAAAACTAAATCCTTTTCTTGGGATTTCCCGAGGAACTACCCGTGATGTAATGGTGCCTCCATAAGTCCCATCAGCCCCATTTGGACCACATCAAGTGCAAAAAGGAACCAACCGATTTGCACCATTTGCCTAATAGAAGTAAGTGTGTAATATTTATACTTTGACATTGTACTGTAGGATAGTGACAACAAGACGATCCTTCTGCTGGGTATACAAGTGGTACCTGGCTTAAGGGCTGTCTAAAACACTTGACCATACCATTTTATCACCAATAGAACCCGAAGTATGAGTACAGGAATTACCGCTCTTATGGGCGGCGTTTTGGAATGTATTAGGTACGCATGATGTCGCATGCATACTCTTGTAGGCCTGTCCCTGCGACTTCATCCCTTCTGTCTTAGTTCTGAAATGGCTCTGAGCACTATGGGACTTAACTGCTGAGGTCATCAGTCCCCTAGAACTTAGAGCTAATTAAACCTAACTAACCTAAGGAAATCACAAACATCCATCCCCGAGGCAGGATTCGAACTTGCGACTGTAACGGTCGCGCGGTTCCCTACTGTAGCGCCTAGAACCGCTCGGCCACACCGGCCGGCAGTAGTTCTCATCGACGGGTCTGCTCTCAGAGCAGTAGCAAGAGCCTCTAATACAGATCGTTTTGTTTACTGTTTACTAATTACCTTCCCAGTGCACGTAATTGCAATACGAACCTCAGTCTGCAACTTCACGTCGAGATGCTGCCTGCAACTTACACTAAAAGCCAAACACGCCGCCGCCACTGACACTTCTCGTCGGTCGCGGTTCTCTGTCTTGCTCGCCTCAATCACGTAGTGTCTTCCTAATTACTGAAATGTATTCATGTTCCAACCTGAATGGATATTTCACTCTGCAGCTGAGTTTGCGCTGATATAAAAGTTCCGAGCGTATTAAAACTGCGCGGAGGACCGGGAATCGATACCGGGACCTGTGCCTTTTGCAGGCAAAAGCTTTACCAAGTGAGCTACCCGAGGACGGCGTTACTTCGTTTTTTCCAGGAGTGCTTGTTCCACAAGTGTCGCACGCACTGTGAAGTTTCAAAGGTACTGGCGGAAGTAAAGCTGCAAGGCCGGCTCGTGAGTGTTGCTGGCGTGGCTCAGTTGGTAGATCACACAGTTTTCATATGTCTGGAAGTTTCATCTCTTAACGTGTGTCGCAGGATCGGATGTGAAGCTACTCTTTCGAACACTCGCCGGAGTAACTAGGAGGCAAGTTACGCGGACCGCCTCTTATGTTACTTCAGCACGCTCTTAGCATTTTCAGCTCTCTGGTTGCACTTCTGAAGCCTATGCACGCCGCACAATAGAAAACTCACACGTTGCACTTCAGTTTTGTATGCAGAGCACTCCTTAGTCTCTGCTCTCCACTCCAGTTAACTTCGTTTCTTTTATTGACGGCGCACGGACAGCAGGGGGGCTGTCTGTGGAGACGTTAATTTGCCTGGACGTGAGCTGAAAATTTTTATGAGTTCTAGCGCCACTAATAGGAAGTAGAAAATTCGTCTGCGTGTATATTCTCTTTTACACAGGGAAGAATTCAGTTTTAATACTTCTCCGCCTCGCCACTTTAGGGCTACTGTAGTGTTCTTACATATTCATTTTACTAAGAAATAGGAATCATTTGACATTTGTGTACTCAAGGCGATTGAAAATCTTTTTGTGGTCATGACACTCGATTCTGAAACTACCGTTCACGTAGCTATCCATGTCCTCTTTCGCAATTTCGCTACTTACAAGACTATTTTTCTTTAAATTGTTGTTATGTTTTGGCTACGCTCAGCAGATATTTGAATATATTCGTCACACATTGCGTTTACTGACGTCGTTTCTGTGGCAGATTCGGCTGTTATGCTCGCATATGATTATTTTAAGGAGAACGAACAAATCAACCGCCGGAAACAGTGTCGCTTCTGAAGGCACCGATCGCGTAAAATCCCACGTTCGTTCATGAGATCCAGAAGACAGCAGATGCCGTGGAAGTTCTCACTAAAGCTCTGCATCGTGGCTAGTAAATTAGTTTATTGGAAAACAACTTTCAATAGCCAAGATCGCATAAATTAGTCTTTATTTTTGACAAACGGTTTCGACAGATGTGTCATCTTCTTGTCGTCAAAAAATTTTTGTTAAAAGATGTGTTTATTATGAATTAGAACCTCATGCCATGTTTTTTTATCATGAGTAAAATATAGCATATTATACAGAGATCGTCAGAAATAAAACGTTTAGAGTTTAAAAGCGCCTTGTAGACATGGCTATGTGCATATAAGTAACGCTCACAGATGACTGTCAGTTCTTAAAAATCACAGTTACACAGTAAAATGCATATTTGCACTTCTGTATACGTTTGCGTGATATGTTCTACATCTACATCTACATTTATACTCCGCAAGCCACCCAACGGTGTGTGGCGGAGGGCACTTTACGTGCCACGGTCATTACCTCCCTTTTCTGTTACAGTCGCGTATGGTTCGCGGGAAGAACGACTGTCTGAAAGCCTCCGTGCGCGCTCGAATCTCTCTAATTTTACATTCGTGATCTCCTCGGGAGGTATAAGTAGGGGGAAGCAATATATTCGATACCTCATCCAGAAACGCACCCTCTCGAAACCTGGCGAGCAAGCTACACCGCGATGCAGAGCGCCTGTCTTGCAGAGTCCGCCACTTGAGTTTGCTAAACATCTCCGTAACGCTATCACGGTTACCAAATAACCCTGTGATGTTCCATACATCGAGAGTGTGTCTTGGACGAGGTATGTGGTAGACCCCCATTGCACTATACATCTCAGCTAAGGTAGATTCTCAATCTATGGAACATGTCACGCAGACGTAAACAGATGTGCAAATATGGATTTTACTGTAAATTGTGATTTTTATGAATTAGGACTAACAGGATTCCATGGCAACAGCTCCTCAGAGCCACGAAGGCAATCATTTGTAGATACTGTGAACAACAGCACACTACCTTGAGGTAGACCCGACGCTACCACCGCTTCTGATGAAGCTTCTCCATCAGGGACAATGCAATGAGTTCTATTCGCTAACAAGTCTATAGCCCAATCGCAGGTTTATTCATAATTCCATTGAGAGTACTGTGTTTGCCAGAATTGGGTGCTATGCGTATAATTCGCTTTTCTCTTCTGATGACTTCACTAGTAGGTGAACGACAGAAGAATCTCGAGGGTCTGATCAGATTCTCTCCTACATCGCTTACGTGGAGTAAGGACAGTGTAGGATGTTTGACGTTTCTTTACGAAAGGGTGTCGCTATACTACCCACCCCCTACCCTTCCATTTCCTCCCTTTCCGAAATACCAGGTGTGGAAGTAAGCCCCTACAAAAAGATAAAACCCCAACAGCAAACGCAAGGCGTCAGGAGGCACCAATGATCCAGAAATCCTCGGGAAAATACACGTAACAGCCCAAAAACCTTCAATTTTACGTGAGATCAATTTCATTTTTCACCTTGTATCTTAACATGTTTATAATAGGTTGCGTTCTTTTTTGTCTGCCTGTTCTGTGAAAATTTTGCAACTGATTTTGTACTAACTTCCCGATAAGCTTGAGATTTCAAATACAACTTAGAGCTGGATGAGAATGCAATATTAGCTCGCTTCTTTGTCGATGTCGTCGGTAAGAGTGGGGTGCGGGTGGCTTTTACGCTGCCCTGCACGACTCACGTGTTGTGCAGATAGTCTCTGACTGCATTTCTGGGGGTATTCGTGCGGACGCTCATGGCTGCGAACAGGGTGAGAGGGGGGGGGAGGGGGAGAAGGGAGGAGAAGGTGGACAGACAGAGAGAGAGGGGGGGGGGTAAGAGGAGGAGGAGCTACTAGCCAAAGAGGGCTGATGCAGGACAGGATAGATAGAGAGAGTGTGACGAGGAGAAGGTGGACTTGGGGAAGGAAGAGATGGACAGTTGGAAGGGGAGGAGGAAATGTGTGGAATATATGTTACATAAGTGTGCAAAGGTGAAGCTGCAGGTATAAAGCTAGCACTGAAATAAAAATTTTATTAAAAGTCATACAAATGTATTTTACTTTATTTTTTAGGAATATAGCACTTAAGACATATTATTAGTAGGTAGATAACACTATTCCATTTCAAATATGATCAGGTAAAAAGAAACTGAAACAAACCTGAAATTGAACATGTCTCTCTTATAATTCGCCAAAACATTTAAAATCTTTTGACAAATTTTACACATACACAAGGAAAAAAAACACAAAATAATTATTTGAATACAAATAAATTTTTAATACAACACATTATTAAATTGGGCTAAAAAGTACAAAACAATTTCTCTTAGACCCATACACATCCGTAACACTCATACAGATAGTTCTCAAAATTTGTGATTCTTCACTTTTAATAGTTATAAAAATACTTCTAAAGTTTATAACGAAAAACGTGGGATGCGTGTAGTACATTACTGATGCAAGAATTGCTCACCTCCCGTTAACTGTTGGAAGCATCTCATAGTTTTCGTCATAAATCGTACGATTACCTTCGTAGTTACTAAAATTTGAAGACTAGAAATTTTCGTAACTACCTGTATGGCTTTACGAATCTGTATGGGTCTAGGAGAAATTATTTTACTGATTTTAGCACTATTTAAGAACGTGTTATATTACTAATTTATTCCTATGTAAATAATTATTTGCTACTACAGACGCTATCTGCAGGTCTTGCTGTCTGCACCTGTGTCCTGGAGCGGCGTCCGTCTTTTTGAACAGGACTGTTGGTCAACACTGCGACAACACGCGCTCTCCGCGTGCGGCAGTCAGTGGATCGTGTCCCAGGGATGTGTCTCGGCGCTGCTGCTGCCTTGTTTACGGCTCTGGCCAGCTTCCAGCGCCTCGCCCCCACAGCGCACCCTGTGCCACGTCCAGAGAGTTCGCCAGCACCCCACTGTGTCTCGTCTGTTTACTAACACACCGGCTCTTGTCGAACACGACAAGGACACGCTGCGCGGTTTGTGTTTATCGCGGCTTTGCAGCTGGCAGTCGGTAGACCCCGATTCTGAATGTCGGCCGCCACCATCGGCTTCGGAGCGATGGTAGCGCTAAAACGCTGCCTCCCGGATACTGACCTAGAATATGATCACCGGCGAAGGTAGACGCGCAAACACCACTTCTCCGTGGTGGTTCGTTAGTATCAGGAATACACTACTGATCATTAAAATTGCTACACCAACAAGAGATGATAAACGAGTATTCATTGGATAAATATATTATACTAGAACTGACATGTGATTACATTTTCGCGCAATTTGGGTGCATAGATCCTGAGAAAACAGTACCCACAACAACCACCTCTGGCCGTAATAACGGCCTTGATACGCCTGAGTCAAACAGAGCTTGGACGGCGTGTACAGGTACAGCTGCCCGTGCAGCTTCAACACGATACCACAGTTCAACAAGAGTAGTGACTGGCTTATTGTGACAAGCCAGTTGCTTGGCCACCATTGACCAGACGTTTTCAGTTGGTGAGAGATCTGGAGAATGTGCTGGCCAGGGCAGCAGTCGAGCATTTTCTGTATCCAAAGAGGCCCGTACAGGACCTGCGACATGCGGTCGTGATTTTTTTTTTTTTTTTTGTCATCAGTCTGCTGACTGGTTTGATGCGGCCCTCCACGAATTCCTTTCCTGTGCTAACCTCTTCATCTCAGAGTAGCACTTGCAACCTACGTCCTCAATTATTTGCTTGACGTATTCCAATCTCTGTCTTCCTCTACAGTTTTTGCCCTCTACAGCTCCCTCTAGTACCATGGAAGTCATTCCCTCATGTCTTAGCAGATGTCCTATCATCCTGTCCCTTCTCCTTATCAGTGTTTTCACATATTCCTTTCCTCTCCGATTCTGCGTAGAACCTCCTCATTCCTTACCTTATCAGTCCACCTAATTTTCAACATTCGTCTATAGCACCACAACTCAAATGCTTCGATTCTCTTCTGTTCCGGTTTTCCCACAGTCCATGTTTCACTACCATACAATGCTGTACTCCAGACGTACATCCTCAGAAATTTCTTCCTCAAATTAAGGCCGGTATTTGATATTAGTAGACTTCTCTTGGCCAGAAATGCCTTTTTTGCCATAGCGAGTCTGTTTTTGATGTCCTCCTTGCTCCGTCCGTCATTGGTTATTTTACTGCCTAGGTAGCAGAATTCCTTAACTTCATTGACTTCGTGACCATCAATCCTGATGTTAAGTTTCTCGCTGTTCTCATTTCTACTACTTCTCATTACCTTCGTCTTTCTCCGATTTACTCTCAAACCATACTGTGTACTCATAAGACTGTTCATTCCGTTCAGCAGATCATTTAATTCTTCTTCACTTTCACTCAGGATAGCAATGTCATCAGCGAATCGTATCATTGATATCCTTTCACCTTGTATTTTAATTCCACTCCTGAACCTTTCTTTTCGTTCCATCAATGCTTCCTCGATGTACAGATTGAAGAGTAGGGGCGAAAGGCTACAGCCTTGTCTTACACCCTTCTTAATACGAGCACTTCGTTCTTGATCGTCCACTCTTATTATTCCCTCTTGGTTGTTGTACATATTGTATATGACCCGTCTCTCCCTATAGCTTACCCCTACTTTTTTCAGAATCTCGAACAGCTTGCACCATTTTATATTGTCGAACGCTTTTTCCAGGTCGACAAATCCTATGAAAGTGTCTTGATTTTTCTTTAGCCTTGCTTCCATTATTAGCCGTAACATCGGAATTGCCTCTCTCGTCCCTTTACTTTTCCTAAAGCCAAACTGATCGTCACCTAGCGCATTCTCAATTTTCTTTTCCATTCTTCTGTATATTATTCTTGTAAGCAGCTTCGATGCATGAGCTGTTAAGCTGATTGTGCGATAATTCTCGCACTTGTCAGCTCTTGCCGTCTTCGGAATTGTGTGGATGATGCTTTTCCGAAAGTCAGATGGTATGTCGCCAGACTCATATATTCTACACACCAACGTGAATAGTCGTTTTGTTGGCACTTCCCCCAATGATTTTAGAAATTCTGATGGAATGTTATCTATCCCTTCTGCCTTATTTGACCGTAAGTCCTCCAAAGCTCTTTTAAATTCCGATTCTAATACTGGATCCCCTATCTCTTCTAAATCGGCTCCTGTTTCTTCTTCTATCACATCAGACAAATCTTCACCCTCATAGAGGCTTTCAATGTATTATTTCCACCTATCTGCTCTCTCCTCTGCATTTAACAGTGGAATTCCCGTTGCACTCTTAATGTTACCACCGTTGCTTTTAATGTCACCAAAGGTTGTTTTGACTTTCCTGTATGCTGAGTCTGTCCTTCCGACAATCATATCTTTTTAGATGTCTTCACATTTTTCCTGCAGCCATTTCGTCTTAGCTTCCCTGCACTTCCTATTTATTTCATTCCTCATCGACTTGTATTTCAGTATTCGTGATTTTCCCGGAACATGTTTGTACTTCCTCCTTTCATGAATAAACTGAAGTATTTCTTCAGTTACCCATGGTTTCTTCGCAGCTACCTTCTTTGTACCTATGTTTTCCTTCCCAACTTCTGTGATGACCCTTTTTAGAGATGTCCATTCCTCTTCAACTGTACTGCCTACTGTGCTATTCCTTATTGCTGTATCTATAGCGTTAGAGAACTTCAAACGTATCTCGTCATTCCTTAGTACTTCCGTATCCCACTTCTTTGCGTATTGATTCTTCCTGACTAATGTCTTCAACCTACTCTTCATCACTGCTATATTGTGATCTGAGTCTATATCTGCTCCTGGGTACGCCTTACAATCCAGTATCTGATTTCGGAATCTCTGTCTGACCATGATGTAATCTAATTGAAATCTTCCCGTATCTCCCGGCCTTTTCCAAGTATACCTCCTCCTCTTGTGATTCTTGAACAGGGTATTCGCTATTACTAGCTGAAACTTGTTACAGAACTCAATTAGTCTTTCTCCTTTTTCGTTCCTCGTCCCAAGCCCATATTCTCTTGTAACCTTTTCTTCTACTCCTTCCCCTACAACTGCATTCCAGTCGCCCATGACTATTAGATTTTCGTCCCCCTTTACATACTGCATTACCTTTTCAATATCCTGATACACTTTCTCTGTCTGTTCATCTTCAGCTTGCGACGTCGGCATTTATACCTGAACAATCGTTGTCGGTGTTGGTCTGCTGTCGATTCTGATTAGAACAACCCGGTCACTGAACTGTTCACAGTAACACACCCTCTGCCCTACCTTCCTATTCATAACGAATCCTACACCTGTTATACCATTTTCTGCTGCTGTTGGTATTACCCGATACTCATCTGACCAGAAAGCATTGGCCGGCCGAAGTGGCCGTGCGGTTAAAGGCGCTGCAGTCTGGAACCGCAAGACCGCTACGGTCGCAGGTTCGAATCCTGCCTCGGGCATGGATGTTTGTGATGTCCTTAGGTTAGTTAGGTTTAACTAGTTCTAAGTTCTAGGGGACTAATGACCTCAGCAGTTGAGTCCCATAGTGCTCAGAGCCATTTGAACCATTTTTTGAACCAGAAAGCATTATCGTGCTAAAATGTAGGGTTTCGCAGGGATCGAATGAAGGGTAGAGCCACGGGTCGTAACACATCTGAAATGTAACGTCCACTGTTCAAAGTGCCGTCAATGCGAACAAGAGGTGACCGAGACGTGTAACCAATGGCACCCCATACCATCACACCGGGTGATACGCCAGTATGGCAATGACGAATCGACGCCTCAAATGAGCGTTCACCGCGATGTCGCGAAACACGGATGCCACCATGATGATGCTGTAAACAGAACCTGGATTCATCCGAAGAACTGACGTTTTGCCATTCGTGCACCCAGTTTCGTCGTTGAGTACACCATCGCAGACGCTCCTGTCTGTGATGCAGCGTCAAGGGTAACCGCAGCCGTGGTCTCCGAGCTGATAGTCCATGCTGCTGCAAACGCCGTCGAACTGTTCGTGCAGATGGTTGTTGTCTTGCAAACGTCCCCATCTGTTGACTCAGGGATCGAGACGTGGCTGCACGATCCGTTACAGCCATGCGGATAAGATGCCTGTCATCTCGACTGCTAGCGATACGAGGCCGTTGGGATCCAGCACGGAGTTCCGTATTACCCTCCTGAACCCACCGATTCCATATTCTACGTAACAGTCATTGGATCTCGACCAAAGCTAGCATCAATGTCGCGATATGATAAACCGCAATCGCGATAGGCTACAATCCGACCTTTATCAAAGTCGGAAACGTGATGGTACGCATTTCTCCTCCTTACACGAGACATCACAACAACATTTCACCAGGCAACGTCGGTCAACTGCTGTTTGTGTATGAGAAATCGGTTGGAAACTTTTCTCATGTCAGCACGTTGTAGGTGTCGCCACCGGCGCCAACCTTGTGTGAATGCTCTGAAAAGCTAATCATTTGCATATCACAGCATCTTCTTCCTGTTGGTTAAATTTCGCGTCTGTAGTATATCATCTTCGTGGTGTATCAATTTTAATGGCCAGTAGTGTATATTTGAGGTTGAGACTGTCGACCGTCTTCCTGATTTGCCGAAAGGTGTTACACACGACTCGACATCATAGACTAATAACTTACATACAACCATACGGAGTATCTATGGAAATACGTGATTCGCCTCAGGAACATATTACGAGGAGCAGCCAGTACGCTATAGTGGAACAGCGAATATCCCGCAGAAACGAAAGTAACGTCGGGAATGCCCCAGGGGAAGGTAACGGGGCCTGTGATGTGCTCCGTGTGCTTCTTCGTAACTACTGTACAGTTCACAGCCCAGTGAACCATTTGTCCACCGTTCTACTCACGAACAGCGCGCGAGAGACACGAACACTTAGATCTTACTGTGCTCTTATTTTATTACGATAATCATTTCTCCCTATGTAGGTCGCAGATAAAATATTTTCGCATTCGGAGTAAAAAAATTGGTGACTGAAATTTCGTGAAAAGGTCTCGCCTGCAAAGGAATACGCTTTTGTTTTGATGATTGCTGCCCCAACTCGCCTATCATATCCGTGTCACTCTATCCACTGTTTCACGATACTACAAAACTAGGTGCCCTTCTTTTAACTTTTTCGATGTCCTCCTATTCTGTCCCAATAGACGCACCAATACTCTAGCAGAGGGCGGACAAGCGTAGGCAGTTTCATTACAAGATTTAAACGAACTGACAGCCTTTAGATTTGTGTGATTTATCGCATAATCGAAATTTGACGGATTAATTTTAGCACTCATCTCGATACAATCACACTTCTCGTTATTTAGGGTCAATTGGCACTTTTCGGAGCATACAGATATCTTTTCTCAATGATTTTGCAATTCGGTAACCACCTGCTGCAAGGGAAACAAGAAAAACATTGCAGTGAGTATATCTATTCTGAAGGCCGTAATTCGGAAACAAAGCCTTTCAGGACGCATGTGATCATGCACTTTTTCGCTGTCTACGTAAGTGGGATATGTAGGGGGGAATCTACCTGAAATTATGCTGTGTATTTTAGAAACACCATCTGGAACACTCTTCCTTAATTTTGAGGGAGAAATTTCTGAGAAAATGCGTTTGGAGCACGGCATTGTATGGATTTGAAACATGAACTGTGGGAAAACCGGAACACAAGAGAATCGAAGCATTTGAGGTGCGGTATCGCAGAAGAATGTTGAAAAGTACGTGGACTGATGAGGTAAGGCATAAGGTGGTCTCGGCAGAATCGGAAAACATTGACAAGAAGAAGGGACAGGATGATAGAACATCTGTTAAGACATCAGGGAATAACGTCCACGGTACTGTAGGGAGCTGTAGAGCGTAAATACTGTAGGGGAAGACAGAGATAGGAATACATGAAGCAGATAACTGAGTCTGTAGGTTGCAAGTGCCACTCTGAGATGTAGAGGTTGGCACAGGAGACGAATTCGTGGCTGGTCGCATCAAAGCTGTCAGAGGACTGCTGACCGTGAAAACCGTCATACCGTGGTACGTGTAATGGAAAAATATGTCAATATGTTTGACAGTGGGTGTTTGCTGGTTATTTACTATTTTGTGCTATTTTTCGCCAAACTGCCTTGCAATTGAGATGATATTTTATTTTCGCTACCACTTTCGACAGTTTATTATGCCATCTTCAGGCCCCGTACGCACCTCTCAAAAATAACCGCCATTCGCATACTGTGGCCATATGTTTCTGGATGTCGTGCATTTGTAGCTCAAGTGCTTTCTTCGAAGACCTGACTGCTTAGAAGGAAGCACTTGAGCTACAAATTCACGACATCCAGAAATAGAATATATGGCCCCAGTACGCCAATATCGATTATTTTTTAGGGCTGCGTATGTGGCCTGAGGATGGCATAATGAATAGCCGAAACTGGTACTGAAAATAAAATAAAATAACATCTCAATTGCTCGGCTGCTTGCTGAATTTCATTGCTAAATATTTGACTATCCGCTGCCCCATGTCCACAATGGATCAACATAGATTTTTGACTGTGGCTAATGGCACATTATATTAAGGACTTGATAATGGGACCACCTCGTCCCGAAGCACGTTATGTTAAATAAATCATATACTTCGACAACTGGTGCATCTTACTTTGTACTGATGTTCCTGTGTACTTAAATGTATAATTTAACGTTGATGCCTGCATCAGAATATTTGATGATCCGAAGATGAGAGTCGCCTAAACCGCTAACAGTAAAGTGTAATAGTTTGTGTAATCAAGGCGGACCTTTAAAATTGCCACAACAGTATCACGGACTCATTTTCAGACTTAATGTCTTGAATTGTAACAAAGATGTTGCAAACTCGTAACTGGCAGATGGTCAAAAAATGTTTTCGTAGATCTTATAGTAAACGGCTTAGAAAGCTTCAAGAAACGTTTCTCACGTCAAAAAATATAAATACTCCTCAGCCTGCTACGTATCTCTCTCGTTAGTGATGTAGTTCTCTCGTAGGAGCCTTGAGAAGATGCCCGCGCTCCTATAGCGTTACTGCCGGAGCCATCGGCTAGTAAGTTATGTGGGCTGTTGAGATGATTTAAGTGTCGAAACCGGTTTAGCTCATAAACAGTATATTCGAGCACTGAGTGACAGCCTCTGTAGTCGAGCATATACAATCAGCAAATAACAGCTCTCTGAGAGATCTCCTTCTATCCATATTCCATTCGCAGAAGAGACCGAAAAACATGCTACAGTAAAAAATACCTCCCACCATTCACTTCTATGTGATTCACAGAGTAGTAAGTAAAGGAAGGGAGGAAGGCTTTGAAGACCAGGGTCTAAAGCCCCTCCGACGTTGGCGCAGGTGTTGTTTGAAAACCGCCCTGAAATTCGCGTCAGCCTGTTTCCTGATACGGCTTCAGTGTCTTACGCCACCGCGCCCTTTGAGACTGCTTTGGCAATTAAAAGCGACAGCGGCAGAACAGCTGGTGTCCCACGAGGCACGAGCGTAGCCTGTGATGTCCCGCGGCGCATCTGGTTTCTTAATGGCGGTGTCTCACAGAAAAAAGGCTGCCGGCCGGGACTGGCAGAGGTCTGGAAGCTAGGCCTCTCCAGACAGCGGACTGGAGGGAGCGCCAGTGTTTTGTTATCGGATAACAGAGCCCAAAAATACGCGGCGTGTCCGCGCCCGGTCAGTGACCTCCGCATCGCCGATGGCTGCAGCCGCTGTCCGCGCCCTCGCCTCTTGCTGGACGGTGAATGGTGGAGGGTGCTGCCAGCACGTATTGCCAGTAGTATGTGGGAGACAACTACTGACTTCGGTTTGGTTTCACTGTGAACAGACACAGACGTCCGTTAGTATCAGATACACGCCATAACTTGAGAATTTCTGACAAGGTACGCCTGGAGCACAGCACTGTATCGAAATGTAGGAAAATCAGAAAACAAGACAAGCTACACCCTTGGGACGTGGTATTACAAAAGGGTGCTGCAAATGAAGTTGGCCCATAAGATGTGAAACGGCTCTCCGAAGGGGAAAGCGGTGTTTAGAAAACACTAAGCAGAAACAAGATAAATAAGAACGTCAGAGAATAACTTCCTTAGTGCTGTACTGAGTCATAAAGGGGGTCGACGAGGTGCTGCTCGATTTTGGAACCGATATTCACGATTTTTTCAATAAAGGAACAAATAAATTACATAACGGACTTGAGACCTTTATTATACACCCTTAAGACTGAATTACGCATTTTTAAGTAAAAAATGTGCACCCAGAGAATTCATAATTTCACGTGTTTTTTCAAATATCTGTAATTACGATTAAAAACTAATAGTTACATGTATACAAACAGTAAAGAACGTTCTTTATCTTATCAACCACAAAATATAAGCCCACTGAAGATGCTACAGCTGCAGTGAAACATGTTTGGGTTAAAAAACAAAATAGTGTTTTGCTAAAGGCGGACCCTATCCAAAAACATGTGTATTGTTAAAGCAAACACGGAGAAAAGAGCTTCAACCCCAAAACTGATGATATTGTCTAACGTAGTACGTGGGGACATTTAAGAAATTGTTTTTAAAAAAATGGCGGCACTCTGAAATAAATGTCAATTTTTTCGACAAAAAAGTCGTTATAAAAAAGTACAACAGTCGAAACTAAAAAATATCGCAAAAATCCTATGTACTGCAATGGGAAAGAGGCCGGTGTTACAAAAAGGCATAATGTAGTTGCTTGCATATTTCATGAACTACAGCTGAAAAACGTCGGTTTGGAAAACAAGCGTTTAAAATTTCAACTTGTGTTTTTTTAGTATTGAAATTCAACGAACCTTCAATCGACAATGCCAGCACCGAACAGTTGGTCTATTTTTCGCCGGTTTCGAAACACACTCATTTTGACGAAATTATATCGATTAATTGGCTCCCGCTTACCAGTCGACGCGTTTTTTGCACGGTTGGGATTAGTTTTCGAAAATTTTCTATCCGTATAAATACAATCGTTTGTTGTTTTCAAACACTCACGTTTTACTACGAATAAAAAACTAGCAGACGCGAGACAAGCACATGCTTTCAGACTGCTTAAGATGAACTAATCATGTTACGAAGAGAAAGCTTGTTGAGAATAGTATTTTAGTTGATAGTAACGCCCTCTGTGATACTATGCGAAACTAACAGGACCCCTATTCCGTCGGTAAGTGTTACAGTGTTACATCGGTTGCGTTCGAGTGGTCGGATGCGCTAGACCCCCATGCAGTAAACCGCGGTTTTCACATATATGGCACACTTTATATGAATGAATCTTAAAAACAGACTCTCTAAGGAGCATTTTTAGCGAATGAAGAAATTAGGCTGGGAAACAGAATTTGTTGTCTTGTCTACTCCCTTAAGGGCAAGAGAAGGGAGAGTCGTGAAGCATTGTGCTCAGAGACCCCGAGTGGTAGGTTTTGACGCCTAATTGGAAAGCATTTCTTTTCGCCGCTCGCAATGGCCAATTCCTAGCGGTATGTGTTAGTTGTGACTTGTGAGTAACTCTTGCGTGTGAGTGAGTGTAATGGGTGTATGAGCAGTGTGGCGTCATGTCCTTGTCGTGAGAGAAGGAAGACGGCCGATCCTGGTGCTGGAACACAGTCTACTCGAATAGCAACAACAGTCCGCCGAACTTAACATTCACAATCGGTGGACTGACCAGTATCAACGGTGTCATATGCCAGCAGGCCAAGAGACATCGTACAGAGGTTTGAAATTTAATCCAGGTCCCTGGCACAAAGTCTGGTGGTCAGGAACTTTAAGCTACCACCTCCCCTTTCCGTATAAGTACGGGTAGTGAAAATTTGTTCCACAACCAAGGTCCGAACCCGCTATCTCCAAGTCTAACGCCATGGCACAACCATGCGGCTGCGACCTCGGCCACCCAGGCCGATAGGAGACGAAAATGTTAGGGATTTAGAAAGATTGGAGGCTGTACAACAGAAAAGTAGAAAGAAACTGTACATAAAAGAGTACTGCCTATCGTATCTCGCCATAATGAAAAAAATCCGTCTTTGACGAAACTCAAGATCAGAGAAGCCATAGAAGTAATAAAACTTGCTAACAACATGAACAGAGAGGACGCAGCAGAGCGGATTCAGGCTTGCCCCATCGCGGCGGCCAGTCCTCAGAGACGCTACCGGCTAGCAACCGCCACCATGCGGCCTGCCTCCAGCAGCAGGAAAACTGGAGCCCACGCCTCATTCGCCATTCAGCACCAGTAATAGCAAACAATGCAAGAAGCAATAGGAAACAGTAGACCTTCAACTTCTTCCACCGTAGCAACCTATATGATAAATTTCGACCACCTTCCGCCTCAAGTGACCAATGACAATAACCTTTCTAAAACTGTGACGTAACGTCATGGTCAGTGAGCAGCAACGATGAAATATAAGGGACTCCTCAGAGCTAAGGTACATCAGTACACCCGGCAGAAGGCCACTGTTACCGTGGTCAAAACGTTGGTTTCCCCATTAGCCTATGGTGTTTCTTTTTTTTATGCGCGGTACGATACGCAGGAAACTTATCTGACAATCGACTGTCCGCGGAAGCCGACGCGATTATATTAGAAAGAAACTTGTTTAAAATCCTGGTAGCTAGCGACATCTTTCGTCGAATGCTATTATCGAGAGCAGAGAACTGTCAATGGAAACGCCTGGATTCTGTTATTGAGGCTGATTGGCTGGAAAGACCAAATATTAAATAATTTCGCGAAGCTGTAGCTTCCGAAATTCGTCAATGGGTCTAATAAATCACTAAAGCACATGAGCACATACACAAACACACACAAACACACACACACACACACACACACACACACACACACACACACACACACACACACACACAAGCACACTTTTCACAGAGTTATGTTATTAGTTGTTGCGTTACAATTTCAGTTCAGGCGGCCGCTGTGGCCGAGCGGTACTAGGCGCTTCAGTCAGGTCGCAGGTTCAAATCCGTTCTACGTGACTGATGACCTCAGATGTTAAATCCCATAGTGTTTAGAGCAATTTGAACCATTTTCAAACAAATTCAGTTCGGTCACCATTATGAGAAATATATACTCATAGGGATAGCACGGTACTTCTTCGAATACATACCTAGCGGTAACATTCGCGCTATCTCACTCCTCAGACTAGATAATTGCGAGCCAGTAGCCCACGCCACTTCTCAGATGGCGGGCCATCTCCGTGCCACCTGTGATTTTCGATCCATGGAGGTTCGAAAAGATTCGATTCGTAGTAACGGTATCGATATATGTACCCTGACACATATTGCACTCCAGTTGTCGGGTGTTGCAAACTTTGTACAAGGCTTTCGTTTATTGACTTTAGAGTAATGAGAAGTTTAACCTGTTTCGCGGGTCAATATTATTTAGAATGATATTACGTGTGAAACAATGCAGGTAATTAATCTGGGTGTACCATTAAACGTCTCCGGCTATATCCATGGGACAATGCGTTGTGCAAATCGTCTCGCCAAGCGTGCGTAGATTCTGGAAGTTCCACGTCACGAGGAGCGGGCGAATGGGTCGTTTCAGAGATTCTGCTCGGTAACTGATTTTTTGCAGCAGCGTGGACCAGCTCCTTTTTTCACGTAAACAGTACAGACGTGACTAAGAGACAGTGTGACGTGGCGTGATTCTCATGAGTGCGCGGTGTGAGCAGACAGAAGCTGCGTACTGTACGTACAGTGAAGCGGGCGCCGGCGTCCCCAGTGCGCCTGCTGATTTATCGGCCGCCGAACTCACCACCGTGCTGCAGGCTGCCTGGCTGCTCTCATTTCACTTGTAAAGCGCCGGATTTACTCGCCACTGACTGCTGCAGGGCGGTTACCGCTTGCGCTTTCCTGTCCGCTGCGACTTGTGTATTGCACTGCTGAAGTATTTAGAAACAAGTCAGGTTGCCCATTACACGACATCAAAACTTCAAAACAGCAGTGTGCATATTACATAAACAACTTATCCTGCGAGCTTCAAAAGAACAAATGGTTCAAATGGCTCTGAGCACTAGGGGACTTGACTTCTGAGGCCATCAGTCCCCTAGAACTTAGAACTACTTAAACCTAATCAAGCTAAGGACGTCACACACATTCAAAAGAACACTGTCGTCGTAATTCTTGAAATTTTTATACTTGCTCTGTTTTGTCGTAGAAGTTGGTGAATTGCAGTAACGAAACAATTTTGCAAACAAGAAAAAAAAATCTTGGACTTTCTTTTACTTTGAAGCGGATTTGGAAAGTAAAAAATAGGGTATGAGTTGAAAATTTAGTGGGGCTCTTCGGCGCCTCAGATCCGAAACTGAAACAGCACGTGCGTACCAGCATATGACAAATCACTTCCACTGTTTAAGCGAACAGCGTTTAGAACAATATGCAGGAGTTACTCGTTATTCTACATTCGCACAAATTTTCCCCAACTCTGGTGGTAAGCGAAGCGCATCGTGCATGCGCGCTCTGTAAATCCACAGCCTATAAACAAGTGAATGCCAGCATCTGACACTCGCGTGGTCATGAATAAGCACTCACGCGACTTTCATTGGTCGAAATAGCGTCGGTAATCTTCGATAATTTCCGCCAGAGTATTAGCGCTCTCTCTCGCACAACGTTGCTGCGTGAACGCCACGAAGATAGGACACGCGCTTACTGTACTGTAGTTGTCGGTACATACACTTTCTTGTACCCGCTTGGAAACACGTAGCTCGAATATTCGACAAGTGCCTCGCCAATGCCGTGGCCTTCCAGTTTTCCCGGCTTGAATGCTTTGGATTTTCAGGTGTGGAGATACTGAAAGCCTCGATGAAATCCAGCCATGTTGATAGCGTCGATTAAATCCGGAAGTGTATCGACTACAACAGGACCTGTGATAATTAGTATTATTTGCTTCTTTCATTGCCGTCTACTCGCTACTTTCGTTCTTACCTATAATAGTCAAACACTGTGTACATCATTTTTTGTATATAGCATGAAACGTCCCCTTTTTACAAATTATACAGGACTGTGCTTAACCTGACGCACAATATTTTTAGCGCAACGCAATCTGACTTTCAATAATCTCTACAAGAGAATGGCCCTGACTAACATTAACCTGTACTTTTCACAAATCACTTACCTCACAAAAACCTTGGTTACTCCCACTACTGCAATACAGCGAGCGCCACTACTGCCAGCTAAATAAAAGATTCAAACTATGGAAGGCACTAACTACTGATAGGGATAGTTAGCAAATGAAAGATATTAATAGAGAACAAACAATGTATTTACCTTGATATCATCGTATATATATATATATATATATATATATATATATATATATATAGAGAGAGAGAGAGAGAGAGAGAGAGAGAGAGAGAGAGAGAGAGAGAGCAGTTCATGACAAATTTCAAAACTCCGCCATCTCTCTCCCCACATCCACCACTGCTGGCGGCTCACCTCCAACTGCGCAACGCTACGCGCTGTTCACAGCCAGCTGCCTAACACTACAATGGCGAGTATTACAACAATGCAAAGCAGCCACAGACTGCACACAGCACAGCCAGTGATTTTCATACAGAGGTGGCGTTACCAACAAAAAGACCTAAACAGCCTACTTACAAGCATATCGAAAAGTAATATTAGCCTTTTTGGTACATCATCGGATGTTTATTTTGTTACTAATACGCTGATCATCATTACGCTCCCGGTAATTACATTTCGTTTATCATCGTTCCAGGTTGTCCAGTGTAAGGTTTTGCCAGCCTTTATTCCTGGATGGCCCCATGATGTCACCAACCGAACGAAGTTCAAATGGCTCTGAGCACTATGGGACTTAACATCTATGGTCATCAGTCCCCTAGAACTTAGAACTACTTAAACATAACTAACCTAAGGACATCACACAACACCCAGTCATCACGAGGCAGAGAAAATCCGTGACCCCGCCGGGAATCGAACCCGGGAACCCGGGCGCGGGAAGCGAGAACGCTACCGCACGACCACGAGCTGCGGACAACCGAACGAAGTGCTGCACCGCCAAGGCATTGATCAAAAGATCTGGAGCGATAGCATACAAATCCCATGCAGCAGAATTCAGATCTTCTTCGTCTTCCTTGTACCGCCCTAGGAAGTTGGTTCGTTAGCCACCACACAAGATCTTTATTTTCCGCCTTCTCCATTTGTACAGGTGGCATTCTTAGTCACAGGATTTCATATTTTGACGTTCGCTATTTTAAAAGAATATTATTTGGAATGCATTTCTTAACAGTATCAGTGCCAAATGACATAAGTTGATGGATAAAACTGCCGTGGAGAATTTCCCGCTCATTGCGGTATTCATTGATGTCCGCTCTACATGTTAACTAATGATACCCACCCGTACTTTTAGGTCTTCGTCTCTCTGTTTTCTTACCTTAAGGAATCTGTCAAAACAAACTTCCGTGTGTCATCAACCATCCATTCACCTTGCTGCATATTCCAACCATTTCATTGTCATTTATGTTTTAGTTATAATTGAATCTTCCGTTCAACTTCCGTGATCAATTTACATATTTCTTTCCTGACTTTCCTACTAGTTCCCATCATGCTTTTTTCCGTTCCTCCTAAGTTCGCGTTCGTTTTAGTTTTGCATTGAAAGTCTATGTGTCATTGCCATAATGAAAAATGGTAACACTCAGTGACTGTAAGCTTTCCGTTCTACCGATATCGAGGACTGACCTTGATACAGTTAACCTGAAGATGGTCATAACTGACCAAAATCTGTTGCTGAAGAAAGAGAAATACAGTTAATTTTCTCAAGTACCTTAAGGTTGCCAGTGGCCCATACAGAATACTAGTTTGCATGTCATAATTTCCGTTTCGGATTACGTACTTACATATGCTACCTTTTCGCTGGAATACTATAATTCAGCACAAGATAAAGTGTAAAGAAATACCTCGTGCTGGTGAAGTTGACGGGAGGGCATCGGTTTACATTCTTGTCTAGAGGCTCAGCACGACGGGAGGAGCTGGGTGACAGCAGCCGAGAGCTGGTCGACACGCATCGTGCGTACAAACACCACCCCCACCCCCACTCCTTACGCACTCGGGGCGTGATTTACGCATGTTTTAGAAATGAGTCAGTCTGCGAGCGCAGATAAAAAGCCTCCACGCAGCACACAGAGCTGACTCACACCCGAGTGCAGCGGCGTCTTGGCTAGCGGTAGGCGTCACACAGTAAACCTGCCAGCGTCACAGCTCAGATAACAGTAATTGCCTTTCACTCGTAGGCGGTACCGCCCAGCAGGTGTGGCCTATCGCGGTAACCTTCAAATTCCTCACCCCTGCCCGTGCCACGGGGAAATTGCTTTCCTGTTTTAGATTTTTTTCTGTAATTCCATTCACTGATCACAAAAAAGTTGTTGTCAGAGTGAAGAATTCGGTCTGTAATGACCGCCTTCACATCTGCAAGGAAAAAGAAAACCAAATACAACTGCCGGGCTGTATAGGTCTACGAACAATGAATCATAAAATAATGAAAAATTACTAATTTCTTAGATTCTGTATGAGTTTAAAAATGTGATGAAACATAATTAATACAGAAAAAGCCTTTCATTATTCTAATAAGAGTATGCCGAAGCGGCATCATCGAAATATATAAGCAATATTAATGTGGCATGACTGCCGGCCGGGGTGGCAGTCTCGAACCGCGCGACCGCTACGGTCGCAGGTTCGAATCCTGCCTCGGGCATGGATGTGTGTGATGTCCTTAGGTTAGTTAGGTTTAAGTAGTTCTAAGTTCTAGGGGACTGATGACCTCAGATGTTAAGTCCCATAGTGCTCAGACCCATTTGAACCATTTGTGGCATGACTGAACAGTTACACTGATGTAGCGTAAACCAGGCCACACAGCTGGGAGAACAGTTGTTCGGCATCACATAGTATCACTCAACCATCTCCTCCTACAACTTAATGCAATTAATTTCATGTGCTTCAGATTTTATTTCTGTAACGACATACCTACTTCTAAATCTACATCTACATTCCTTAAGTCTCATTACGGTGTGGGGCGGAGGGTACTTCGAGTACCATTGCCAATCTCTCCCTCCACACGCTACCTACTTTCCTGTTCCAGTCGCGAATGTACCACAGAAAGAACGATTTTTGGAAAGCCTTCATGTGAGCTCAAATGTGTCTCATTTTATCTTACTGGTCATTTCATGATATATGCGTAGGAGGAAGCAGTATATTTGTAGGCTCGCAATCTTAACAGTAGGCCATACTGTGATGCAGAACGCCTCTCTTTCAGCGTCTGCCCTTGGAGTTGGCTGACCATCTGCGTGGCGCTTTCGCACTTACTAAATGAACCTGTAACAAATCGCGCATATCTTCTTTGGATCTTTTCAGTCCTACCCAATGTGGATCTGATTACCGAGCAGTGTTCAACTCGTGTTCGAACGAATGTCTTGTAAAACTCCACCTTTGTGGCTGTGCTAAATTTCCTGTGTGCCTCTTTGGCATCTGTCTTACTTGCGATCAGTTTTACGGTGACGTTCCGTACACAAACACATTAAATTTCCAGAATAGTCTTCTTACGCTAATTGCAAGTTTTTGCTTAATTGTTTGCCAGATATGTGTACGAAAGCTGCACCTGACGAATATACGTCACAACCTGCTTTCTTTCTTTTTTTTTCCAGCTGCGACCTGTTAATTATGACCAGCAACAGCGTTGACATTATGATTCTCCGGGCCCACGCGATGTTAGAACACCTATCCGACAATACGAAGCCTGTTTTTTGTATCTTTTGACGATTCCACTTTAAGCGTATTTAGATAATATAAGGCTCTGTCGGTTTCGTTACTTATTGAAACTCACCTGTTTTTGATTTCCGTTTTCCTGAAAGATCTGAAGATGATCGTCACAGACCGACATAGATACTATGACGACAATTTGTTTGTGACAATTGATTGGAATTAAACAGAGAAATTTGTTCTTCCTGGATCACTGTCTTAATTCTCCACTATGTCGCAGCTTGTGAAATTAGATTCTTTTTTGGATCTTTTGATGCGTCTAGCAGCAATTGTCCCTCCTGTGGCAATCTCTTCATCTCAGAGCAGCAGCTACAACTAATGCCCTCAGTTACTTGCTGTCTCTGTCTTCTCTGCAATTTTTGCTCTCTAAGTTTCTTTGTACGCAGTACCGTGGAAGTTAATCCTGAATGTCTTAGTGCGCACGTCGTATCATCCTTTCTCTTACTATTCAGTGTCTTCACATACGGTGTTCCTTTCCTCTCCTATTCAACGTATCCCTTCCTCATTTGTTATTTCATCCGCTCACCTAATTTTTCAGATCCTTCTGTAAATCCACGTCTCGCTTCCCTTTATTTTCCAGTTTTCCCATTTTACATAAAAATCTTTCCGGCTGACTTGCTGCTAATTTCCCCCCTCAGTTCCACGTACCAACACCTGTATCACCGAACTGTACGTACCGGTACAATATGGTTCTCAGTCTCTCCTGTTCCATTAGCAGGTGACGCACTAGAAAAAATAATCCATATAAGACAGCAGTTCGCTAATCATTGACTTGTGTTCAGAATGAGATTTTCACTCTGCAGCGGAGTGTGCGCTGATATGAATCTTATTGGCAGATTATAACTGTGCGCTGGACTGAGTCTCGAACTCGAGACCTTTGCTTTTCGCGGGCAAGTGCTCCACCATCTGAGCTACCCAAGCACTACTCACGACCCGTCCTCACAGCTTTACTTCTGCCAGTATCTCGTCTCCTACCTTCCAAACTTTACAGAAGCTCTCCTGCGAAACTTCCAGAACTAGCACTTCTTGAAGAAAGGATATTGCGGAGACATGGCTTAGCCACAGCCTAGGAGATGTTTCCAGAATGACATTTTCACTCTGCAGCGGAGTGTGTAGTGATATGAAACTTCCTAGCAGATTAAAACTGTGTGCCGGACCCAGACTCGAACTCGGGACCTTTGCCATTCGGGGGCAAGTGCTCCACTATCTGAGCTACCCACACACAGTTTTAATCTGCCAGGAAGTTTCATATCAACGGACACTCCGCTGCAGACTGAAAATCTCATTCCGGAAACATCCCCCAGGCTGTGGCTAAGCCATGTCTCCGCAATATCCTTTGTTCTAGGAGTGCTAGCTCTACAAGGTTCGCCGAAGAGCTTCTGTGAAGTTTGGAAGGCAGGAGACGAGGCACTGACAGAATTGAAGCTGTGAGGACAGGTCGTGAGTCGTGCTTCGGTAGCTCAGTTGGTGGAGCACTTACCCTCGAAAGGCAAAGGTCCCGACTTCGAGTCTCGGTCCGGCACACAGTTTTAATCTGCCAGGAAGTTTAGTAGACTTGTTTTGTTCAAAGTCCACATTAAACTGGTAGCTTCCTTTATAACTGGCCAGGTGAGTCAAATCACAGGCCAGAACAAGGTAAGGGCGTACCTCCTTACACCGGACCATTCCCTGTAAAGCAGAGAGGTGCTCAAACCGGCTTTCCTGTTGAGGACGTCTTTACCTTACTCTCAAGATCCAGCAAAGGAAGAAACATGTTTCTTCATTTGTCTTCAGCCGGTTGCTGTCTGAAATCAGCGGTAAACGTTTCCATAGCCATATCCACCAGTTTTCTCGAACACTTCAACCGCTGCAGGTTGATGTGTGTGTGTGTCTTGAAAACTGTAGGGCTAAGGAGATGGACGGAAAGCGCGTGGCATTTTGCCTCAACGAACTTTACACAGTCACGAAGGATTAGGAAGACAAAGGTTGAACGTCCCGCCTACATCAACGGTCATTACAGGTGGAGTACACGCTCTGAATGTTTTCAGGGTGAGGAAGGAAATAGGCCGTATTCTTTAAAAGAAACCATCCAGGGAATTTGCCTGGAGCGGTTTAGGGAAATCACGGAAAACAAAAATCGGAATGGCCTGACGCGGATTTGAGCTGTCGTCCTCCCGAATGCGAATCTAATGCGCCAACCATTGTGCCACGTAGCTCGGTCTACACGGAGTCAGATGCGCCAAGAACTCGACGTTACGTAAGGCCGTCAGTACATGGTCTTACGTACTCAAATATCTTCACCACAATCCTTTAAATAATTGATTACTAGAAAACTTCCCTATGCAGAAGTTTTCTGTGTAGATTGGGCTTTGCTTGTTAAGTGCAGACATGTTCGGAACTTCATCTTAACTGATTTATTTGCCGATGGATGCCATCAAACTTCAGCGAGGAAGGAAGGAAGGCCGTGTCATCAGTGCTGGCAGATCACTTCGGACTCCCCTTCCATTGGCTCTGCTGTCTACGCGCGCCGCTAGTCATTACGAGTTTGTACAAGAACTAACTAGTCGATAAGCAACAGTGGCTCGCCGCGCTGACTTCTGGGAACTGGCAGAGACCATCTTCCTCCCTCTCCCCCCTTCTCTCTCTCTCTCTAGCGAGAGCAATTTTAATGTGTCTTATTATCGCGACGCGTCTGAGATGCCGGAAGCTAGCCGGCGCAAGGAATTGCGGTCGTAACGCCTCGTCAGATTAGATAGCGCGCCACTCAAAATGGTCACCCCCTGCGGAGTGCTGACGATGACGGGACACGGAGAGGACGAAACGTCGATACTCTGTCATCTTGCCCCCCCCCCCCCCACACACACACACTTCATTCTCCGGTCGCTTTGATGCGGCAACACGCCCCCGCCGTACATCTGCAACCGCACTGACTTATGGTGGAACGCCCAGAGTTATCGTGCTGTGATGAATCGCGAACAGTTTGCCAGTGCAGACCCTTGCCCAACTGCGGTAAAGCCATGTGACACTGTCGGCTGGAAGATGCCGACCTATTTCAAAGAATTCATTCCTTCACGTACGTTGACACCTTTCCTTGTCGTGTACAGCAAGTGTACACGTTAACTTTTATTGTCAAGTTTTGTCTTTGATGAAGGGAGAGACTGAACTTCTTGGCAGTACACAGCCCATTTTTAAAACTTCCTGGAAGTTTAATTTCCTGATCGGGACTCAAACTTGGTACCTTTGTCTTTCTCAGGCAAGTGTTCTACTGACGAAGCTATCCATGCACTACTCACGACCCGCCCCCGCAGCTCTGCTTCCGCCAATACCGCATCTTCCAAACTTCACTGTTCTCCTGCATACGTTACGGGACAAGCACTTCTGGAAGAAACGATACCGTGGAGACATAGGATTGCCACAGCCTGCGAAGGACGAATTTTCACTCTGTGTACAGCGCACACTCCGCAGCAGAGAGTTAATTCATTCTGGAAACAATCCCCAGTGAAAGGCATTACCAGAAAGATGTGGTTCGAGGAATGAAATGTCAGAATGGGAAGGATGTCGGTAGCGTCCTTTCACCAAAGGAACCATCCTGGGCATTTACCTTTCTGGAGAAACTATGGAGAACATAAACCTGGACAGTAAATACCGTGGTAGCACGAAGCAACAACAAGTAAACTATAGTACGTTGTGTAAGATAGGTGGCCACAAAGTTTTGTTTATCACCTCGAAAAAATAAAGTAACGTAATATTTTTTTTTCTTTAATTCCCTTCCATCAATATAAACACATCTGACAGTAGTGTGTGCGCTCTATTTATATCTTTGAAACTTCTGTGCCTTACTGATACAATTATGAGTCATATGTAAGAGCTTTGTAATTGACACATCCGATGATCTAAAGATGGTTATATAACTCTACTCGAGCTAGTAATCTGCGTATGTCTCAAATGCGACCTGGGCAATATAACTCTTATTTTGGGGGCTTTTTTACAGCGATTTTCTTGTTGCTTGCAGGTAAAGGTAAAGAGTCCCGGCCGCTAGAGGTTCCGTAACTGCACACTCTTAGCTGCTAACGAACAAAAAATTAATTACGTGGTTTTAATTTTCCGAAGTGATAGATAAAAGTTTAGTTCTACAGTCTCGCTTGCACTTTACAATTTATTGACGAGTGATTTAGGATGGCAAGAATGCATTATCAAGTTTCAAATAGTGATGAGCCCGGATCATGCGTATCGGTGCGCCAGCTCCAAATGTAAATATTTAAGCGATATGACGAACTCTTAACTGTTCACCACTAATCTTGTAATCGGATGGTACCAGGTTCTTTCTCTTTGTGATAGGCGTTATATTTATCTACATTCGTAGAGGTTCCCCATTCATTGCATTAAGCGGAAATTTCGTCGAAGTGCTTCGAGAATTAGCTGCGATTATCCAACGACTACACTTTACTGCAGGTAACACTATAATTTAGCAAACAGTCCGACACTGCTGCTGTTCGTACGTGAGAAATCGTTTACGTACAGTACACTGGAAAAATTGATCATGTTGGACATCATAGCTGACAGCTCTTAATAAGAAATAAAAACCAGCCTAGCTGTACAACTACACATTTATTGTGCTGAGACCGGTTTTGCTGTCAGAACTCTTGCAGGTAGCCTACAGTTCAAAACAGGAAATTAGACTAAAGCTGTAGCATCTTAAGAAATGAAACAAGCAACTCACACTGACAACAGTCGTATACTAAATCACCGAGCTGTGTTAAAAACTTGTTATCAATCGTGTCGTTTTCGTATGTAATGTAGAAGACCAAATCCATAAACGCAAACGGTAAACATTGTGCCAACCGCGTGGAACAAGTGTGACAAGACACACACGTTATGCCTGTCCAGACGGGCCAATAAGCTAGAGAGATAAACATAGTATTTAGCCTCTGTCGAGGCCGATAGTTAATTGTGCGATCCTAATCATTACAGCCAATGACAAAACGTTAAGTACAGAACTGATATTAAAGAGTAAAAATCACTACACAATTAAAACAATTGAAAAATAGATACGAACAAAGATTAAGAACACAGTTAAGCATAACAACAAGGAAACGGGTGACAGTACTTACGCGAAACACAGTCATCTGACACGTCTAACAATAAGTGAATAATTTTAAAATACAGTTGCAAAGTTATTATATAAGATGACTTACACCAGAAACTTTAATTAAACTCTCACAGAACCATCATAAGTCATGAATAACGTATCTACAGAAAAAGTCACTGAAAATGTAAAAGTGTACCTGTCAGGCTTGCTTCTGGAGCACCACAACCCAATTCCCGGTACCTGACTCTCTCAGAATTGTTCTCTGTATTGAGCCATCGGTGTGCCGTGACGTAAACATCGCATATTCGTAAGAGACGGTGGTTCGGTCGGTTTTTATTGCCGAGTGCTCGGGTTCCGCCGCCTCCCGCCTGCGGCAGGTGCTGCCCGCCGTTGCCGCTCGCAGCCAGCCTCCAAATAAGGACCCCCGTCTGGTCTTGTCCTGTCCTGTCCTTGTCCTTGTCCGTGCCCTGTCTCTTCTGGCTCTTCTCGCCCCCACTCCACTCGCAGGCTCACTCGCTGCCAGCCGCAAAAGATAGCTGGCCGGCCTCCCTAACGACACGGCGCGTCGATGCCGGCCTGCCCTAACGATCCATCGATAGCGGCGTGTTGCGCCCCATTAGACGGCAGGTGTCCCCTTACACCGCAGCCTGGCTTGCGGCCGCCGCATTATACTGAAGACTGTAGACAGTCTACACATCAGCCGCAGACTCGTCGCTGCACGGACCTCGGCGAAACTCGAGACGCGGCCTCCGATTAGGGTTTCACCCGCCTAACGAGTCCCGCCCGCCTCGTGAATAATAACGCCTCCTCCGGCCGGGCGGCCTTGATCTTGTAAAGCGCCGAGCGAGCGCCTCACTCGACACCAAAACAGCCGCTGCCAGCTCCGGACTTATACACACACATACAGTCCAGATAAACAAATCCATTAAAAACAGCGCCACTTTTTTAGTTTTCTTTATTCCGATTCTTTTGATGCGCACCCCCTTGCCGTGCACCCGCGAATCCCCTCCTCTAGGTTTTTTTTATGTATCCCATGCTGTTCTCTTGACCTCTGCACAGATACTCGTACGTCTTGATGACCTCTGCATTTCTTGTCACCGATGGTTGTCTGAAACGAAACCTTCCCCCCAGGGAGAGGATCAAATAACGAGGAAATAGATCCCATTGGATTAGGGAAGGATGGCTCGACGCAGGTTTGAACCGTCGTCCTCCCGAATGCGAGTGCAGTGTGCCAACCACTGCGCCACCTAGCTCGGTGACGGACATCTAAAAGAGGTACAGTATTCCGACGTCAAACCGAGACACTATGAAGTGATCTGATTTGCCCAGTTACTGACGCTCCGTATGTAACCGTGCACACATGTTACCGTGCGTGGTACCTTAGAATACCACTTACGTATATGAAATTTCTTCATTTTGTTGATAAGTAACGGTCTTTTGGTTGGTGTGGGGGGAGGGGACCAAACAGCCAGGTCATCGGTCCCATTCGATTAGAGAAGGATGGGGTAGGAAGTCGGCCGTGCCCTTTCAAAGAAACTATCCCGGCATTTGCCTGAAGTGATGTAGGGAAATCACGTAAAACCTAAATCAGGATAAATTTCCTTTAATTTACCTCTATGGTCAAAGATTACCGGTTTCGATCTTTAATGACCATCTTCAGATGTGTGTTTTATAAAAACAGTGTCCTAATGTACTGCAGCCATAGTGGCATCGTCAAATGTTTTTATAAAACACACTTCTGAAGATAGTCATTATAGACCGAAACCGGTAGTCTGTGAAGAAAAAGTCTGTGACCATAGACGTAAATTAAAGAAAATTTATTATATATACAGGTCACTGCTTTATTCGCGACAATGTCGCAGCTTGTGAAGCTAAATCAGGATGGCCGGACGTGGGTTTTGAATCGTCGTCCTCCCGAATGAGAGTCCAGTGTGCTAACCATTGCGCCATCTCACTCGGTACGAACGAGTTGTAATACAGGACTACGTTAAATCAGAAATAATGCACAGCAGAAGCCTGAAACAACGTGGGTTACGAGGGACATGCTTTACCCCCGTTAACTATCAATCTACGCATGGAAAGTTTGCAAACAATATAGTGCAATGTCATACCGTAATATTTATTCTACAGTAAATTCAACGAACATTTCAGAGCAAAACATTTTAAAAATTCTACATACAGCAATTAGATAAATTTCACTCGCACGGCGTCTAAACAGTGGTTACAAATATAATATTGAGCTGCACTAAGGTATACTATAAAATAGACTACAAAATACACGACTACTTACAACACTATTTGCAAGATTCTAAAGTTTAATTTTTCCACTGCTTTAGAAAAGTCAGCGTTTCCTTTCTTTTTCTATGGGTAATTTCACACATTTTCGATTGTGGGTAATTGTTCTATATTCATCAGCTGCAACAACTGAATGGGGTTTGATTCACTTTGCTTCTTCATCCACTTAATGAATGTGTTTACATTATCGTCCTAGCGAATCCTGCAGTGCTTCACAATTGATCAATATGTATGGGAGTTAGACATCAGACGTAGTGGTTCAAATGGCTCTGAGCACTATGCGACTTAACTTCTG
The DNA here is from genome assembly GCF_023898315.1 of Schistocerca nitens. Classification (NCBI taxonomy): domain Eukaryota; kingdom Metazoa; phylum Arthropoda; class Insecta; order Orthoptera; family Acrididae; genus Schistocerca; species Schistocerca nitens. The sequence continues at coordinate 3,314,409 of NC_064614.1, forward strand.
AGGTCATCAGTCGCCTAGAGCTTAGAACTAATTAAACCTAACTAACCTAAGGACATCACACACATCTATGCCCGAAGCAGGATTCGAACCTGCGACCGTAGCGGTCGCTCGGCTCCAGACTAGCGCCTAGAACCGCACGGCCACTCCGGCCGGCATCAGACGTAGTCTGTGATATCTCCGGGACGCAGATTTCAGCACTTCGCCTACTTTGCGCATGTGGAACTAACAAATTATGATACATCACAATCGTTTTCATTGTTTCTAAGTTATTTTTATACGGTGTGGTAAGAGTACGAACTGGTTTTGGGAACTGTCATTTCCTGAAAGGGCAACGTACAATTGAGCATGCGAAAAATTTGTCTACTTCTTCAAATGCCCTTTTATTCGAGCAGTAGTTCAAACAGATTGTTAGGAAAAACAGCAAATCTATACTATTACATTGTTGTGCATATAACTATTGTTTTAAAAATATATGTAGCAGCTCTTCTTCTTCGTACACTGTGGGGCAAGAGTTAGTGAAAGGGAAATATTATTGACTATCATGAAAACAATTTGGTCCTAAATTAATTGCAGAATATCTGAATGTCCGACATCGAGTCTTCGTTATTGTCACTGCAAGCGAAACCTCGGTCCGTATAAACTGGATCAATGAGGACGGTGGCTTCGGTGATATTATTTCGGGTTGTTTTAATATGCAATAGGTAGAATTACAAAGTTTCGGAAAATTCGGATTGCGTAGTAGTATTCTGATCATAAGTTTATAAGCCATGAATACAGCTTTCCTAGTCCACAAGTTTTGTGTTAAAATCGACTTCGAAGAAGAAAGCAAAACAGCACATTGTTAAGTGACATTTTTTATTAGGTATTGTATATAGGAGAAAGAGTATATAAATACGAGAAACAATTCAATGACGAAAGAGAAATTCCAACATCAGCTGAATCGGTCAGTGAAATAAATCCAATGGCGAGAAGTGAAAATTTGTGCCGGACCAGGATTCGAACCGGGATTTCCCACTTACCGAAAGTGGTCGCCTTGTCCACTTGGGCTATCTGAGCAAGCTTCCCGTCCAACCCAAAATCTCGTATGTCTCACGCTACTACGCGCTGTCCATTACCGTCATTGCTTTCAGCCTCATTTGATTTCCGCAAGAGATCGAACGAAGAGTGCATGCGCACTGAAGATGTCATTGTTTGCCGCCAAGGTACATATGTTTATGTGTGCGGTGTCTGACCTTTCACGTTCTGCACACTGAAAGGCTCAAGAAAAAGCCACTTTTATTACAAAAGATTTTTCGTGGTTTACTTGTGTTAGGCATAAATACTTGATTTGAGACACACAGCAGCTGCCGGTGTGTTTTCGAAAATGAGCTTCATACAATGCGTTACAGCTTTGGAGCACCGCCTGTACTTAGGAAGTATTCTTGTGGGATTATATGTAAACAAATACTAGAAGGAACCTCGGTACTGCCGTTGGAAGAGTCAGCAAGGCAGAGTGCAACCGACTCTGTTGTGTCTGACGCGACACACTAACATCTGTACCCCCCCCCCCCTTCGTTTCCGCCATAATGGCGGTGGTGATTGTAGCCTGGTGTGTGTGTGTGTGTGTGTGTGTGTGTGTGTGTGTGTGTGTGGTCTGGCGCAGGTGCAGCAGTCACAGTCGGGCAGCGGAGCGCGCAGTAATTGGCGCAATTAACGCCAGGTGGCAGCACGGCTCACGGCACGCCCTCATTAACAGCTCGCGGGCGGAACTCGGGTCGTGTTGACTTGCAGTTCCCCGGTCTAAACGCAGGCCACGTCGGAATACTTTGCACTGCTGGGGAACGGTAAAAGCAAAGCAAAGCAAGCGCCTGTAGTGGGGGAGAGGAAAACGCCGAACCGCTTACACTGCAAAGGAGACGGTCCTTAAAAAAGGCTATGTCAGCTGTCCAAGGAAGCGACTAAACGATGTGTGCGTTTGCTGACTCACCACCTCTATGGAAGAGCGTAATGGGACAATGCGATGCGTCGTGGAATTCTTTCACGGAGGAAGAAAGTGCTGAAGATCCTGTCGACGAAGACATCACGGCAGATGGAGAAAATGCTCCGATTACGCAAATATGGGACATATGGGACAAAAAATCGATTTTTAACTTTTCAAACAAACTTTTAGTTTTTCAGTAAAGGGTATGGAAATTTTAATATAATAGTATGCCCAAAATACGAGGGCACTTCGCTGAGTTCAAGTGTAAGTACTGGTTAATCGAATAGGTTATTAATTAAAAAGTTATGTAATTTGAGTAACTATTCTCTTGCGCCCAGGAGATGAGTGTGATCATCTTACTGAATTTCTTTGGATGCTTTTAATTTTGATGTGGCCCCTTCCAGTTTGTAATTATTAATTGTCATCAAGACGGCGGTTAACGTCAGATACATTCGGTTGTTTAAATGGGATGTAATGAAAGAAAGCAAGGATATCTCCGCCAGCGATTAGGACCAGCCAAATAATGGTTTCACAACTGACCCGTAGACAAGTAACTGGCTTGTTCGAGTTTCGTAATCCCCTCCAGCAGATCGGCTGTTCTCTTCCAATTCCACAGTTCCATCTGTACATATATTTTTAAAAAAAGTTAACACTAGGCTCTCTACATCGTTTGCGAAGCGTTATATATCTCCTAGTACAGGAGTACGGGCTGCATCCAGTATAGATGCTCACAACACAATACTGTAGGTCAAAGGACACACAACAGGCTGGTCTTAAAGACATGTGATTGTCCTAAAAGCTGTAGAGGAGCATATATTACGACTGTCCTCTGTAAGGTAGTTGGAATGAATGCTAACCCCTTTGGCTGATAATGATTTTATGGATGCTCAGTGGAAGGAATAATGACTGTTTAGCTGATAGTACGCCACGCGTGACGTAATAGATGCAGTGTCAACATGTAAGGGGCTTTATGATTTCAAATAATGACCTAAATGGTGTTTGTGAATTATCATCCATCTATGGTGTTGATGGTATGCTTTTAGATGGCACTCTTGTGTCGGGACTGTATTAACCCATAACATTATACTTTGTGAAATGAAGGGATGAAAAGGCAAGTGAAGGTAGTGTAAGTTCATGTCAAGTACTGAGAGAGAATAATATTCTGATCGTAATCATTCAAAGAACTTTTAAAAAAATTCGTGAGAAAATGAAAATGAAATCTTTTGAGGTGACAGCTTTACTCATATTGCTTTACGGCTGCGAAACCTGGGTGCCGACTCAAAACCAGTTCAGAAAGAAACCTGCAAAAATAAGGTTTTTAAGGACCGTTAAAGGATGAACGAGGATGGTTTGGATACAAAATGAAGTTATTAAGAAAGAATTAAATCTAGAAGCAGTACGTAATGAAATATTGAATACGAGACAGAATTGGAGCATGAGGTTACATGCTAAAGTGAAGAAGAGATCGTGGACCACCTAGGACCAAGAATATGAAGTGGAGGTGAAGAGTAAGTAAATGTAGATGGGTTCAGCTTCAGAAGATCATATTCACTCTGCGAGTGCTTTGCGTCTCTTTTCACTCATTTCCTATCCTTCATTCTGCTACTTATGACACAGTTGCAAAGGAGCAGAATATTAATCATACGATAAATATGTGTGACTCACAAATCACTTTTCCCAACTTAGTACCTGTGAACTAGAAACTGATAGCTTCCAGTACATTATCTGCACTGATACTGTAACAGATACGGAGCCCTGGAAATGAGGAATAAAACTGGTCCAAGTATGTAGCCCTGAGGAACGCCCCTCGTAGCCGCCCACGCGCCGTCACGTCCTTGCCGGCCGTCACCTTGCCGGCCTACCAGGACACCTGCCTCTGGCCCTCCAAACGCCCCCACATCATAAGCAGTAGAGCGTGCCACGCTACTAGTAAAAGCCGCGCTGCGTGCCCTCATAAATCCAAGGCGAAAAATCATTGGAGCCCAAACCGTTACAGGGAAATGTAATTCCTTAGCGAGTCCGTAATGATACAGTGCAAACACGCACAAATCGGGGAAGGAAGTTGTAATCTCCCCCTCCAAAAAATGGTTCAAATGGCTCTAGGCACTATGGGACTTAACATCTGACGTCATCAACCCCCTAGACTTAGAACTACTTAAACCTAACTAACCTAAGGACATCACACACATCCGTGCCCGAGGCAAGATTCGAACCTGTGACCGTAGCAGCAGCACGGTTCCGCACTGAAGCGTCTAGAACCGCTCGGCCACATCGGCCGGCAATCCCCCCCTCCCTCCTTTATTATTGCCACTACTAAAGTCGATGGTAAAGTCTTCTCAAAAAATACGAGAGGAGTATGACATACAATATATTTTTTACTTATCTTCTTTTCTCGTAGTTGGCCCCAGTTCTTCATGTCTAGGGGTCTGACTCTTGAATCTGAAATTTTCACATTTTAGGTTCTCATGTTCCAATTGACGTAAATAAATTTGATGAATGCCTTTGCAGCTTTTTTAAATGTTTACTTGTTTCTCATTTTACTCTATCACACTGTCTTTTGAATTTTCACATTAACAAAGCCGACATTACATTGTTCTTCCAAAATACAAAAACACGTCCTATCACATCAGAGGAATGCCCACTACTACTTTCTCAGTCTGCAGTAATAACATTACTCCAAAGCAGTCACAAATTTTCTTGACAAATGAATTTCTATTAATTTATAAATAAATCCAGAAATACCAGTACCAGATTGCGTAATTAATAATAGAAATTTTAAGTGTGCCAAATATTACGTAATTTCATATATATATATATATATATATATATATATATATATATATATATATATATATATTTTTAAAGAAGTAATTTTAACTGTACATACAGAGCTAGTACATATCGATTGTAACATCGAAAATAAAGTAATTCTATTTTATAGTTTTTAGCTTGAAATATATTTTGCATAAAATTCTACGAAGTTTTTTAGATAAACGGTTGAGATAATATTGGTTCTGGTATCGACTACTTCTGTTGAGGAAAAGTAATGCTAGAGGAGGGTGTGCTTTTACAAAGTCGACCTGTGGTACTTTGCATACGCCAGCTCGCTCAAAGCAGCGCCAGTTCTCTGTCCACAGGAACCGATTTGTTTGTACAGCTATGATGTACGTGTACACTTTCGAGCAATTCTGCACAATCTTCGTACTCCGTACGTGACGCAGTTATTACATCCGCGCCGGTCTGCGGTTCGCGCGCAGCGATTTGTCTGTACTGCGGCGAGCTGCGCGGACAAATGACAGCGTATGGACGGATCTACAGAGTGGGACCGCTCGTGTCGGAACGCCGTCCGTCGGTTTCAGCGGCAGAAGCGACACTGCTGGCTGACGTCATCGTTTCGACCTACCTCCTGTCATTCCTGGACGGAACCCGGACGGACCAGGAAGTGCGCTGGGCTGCGTCTGTGTCTGCGTCTGCCTGTTGTTGACACCCACGCCTCACTCCCGCCTGCCCTTTGGATGACTCACAGGCCTTCCCGAGAGGAAAGTCGCGGCCCAACTCGTTTACTTGCGGTCGCGAACAGTTTGCCGCAAACAGCAGCGTACATTGGTTTTCGCCGCCTGGGATAGCTCTGTTTGCGGCCCGTAAATGTGAGTGCCTGCTCATCACATTAGCGACCGGGATCCATTTCTGGACATGCACACTTGAAGTGTCAACACTGACACTTCAGACAGCTATACTTATCCATCATAGCAGTGTTGCAAGATCCGTTACAGGAGACTGGGACGCACAGTCCTTCACGTATCGCTAAAGGAAATAAATACTACATTGTTATGCAATGAGGACGCGATTGCAATGCAGAGGGGCCACCAAAGCATAGTAAAGTGTGGTGTAAATGTCTGACGAAAAGCGCTCCCTTGTTTTTGGAGATCATGTGCTTTGCTCGGTATCCGTAATTTAAAAGGCGTGACCTCACTATACAGTCTTTTGAAATCACGTTTCATTGTTTGTATTTAACTTACAATGTAATTCTTCAAGGCCCTAAACTAATATTTTTACGTGCTAGCATACGGAAATCTCAAAACATGTAAGAGAGCAAACTTGTAAGCGCTTCTACAGTTACATGTGGTCATCGAACGTCTTGTAAAGGCTAGGTAGCTCCCGTTATTTTAATGATAGCAGTCTCGCTTATGTGGATTAGTTCAACTTATTACATGGCAGCCTTAGGGAAATGCTTCTTTCACATTATGCCTTTTACTTTTATGTACTTCAACAATGTATTTGTGTTGTGTATTACATTCACAAACAATACACTCGCAAACAGGTGGTAGGTGAAATGCTTTTACTTTGCAATCAGTTTCGCTGTTTCAAAAATTTCACAACAGAGTAAATCTGTTCACATTATGAACTTCCACACATTTTTATCAACTTAATCTGTGTCAGAAGATACTTAGGGTCCCATTTCAGCAAAAGCCTCATACTGAATATTTATCAACTTCTATTCAAATGCTGTTTGAAGGGGCTTCTGTCGTAGGAAGGCTTCATTAAATGTTCGTAAATTGTAACGTGCACACGAGTGCACCTTGATGATGTTTCTGTACCTGAAAATAATACGACACACTAGAACTGGTTGTGCCGGCCGGAGTGGCCGTTCGATTCTAGGCGCTACAGTCTGGATCCGCGAGACCGCTACGGTCGCAGGTTCGAATCCTGCCTCGGGCACGGATGTGTGTGATGTCCTTGGGTTGGTTAGGTTTAAGTAGTTCTAAGTTCTAGGGGACCGATGACCTCAGATGTTAAGTCCCTTAGTGCTCAGAGCCATTTTTGTTGTTATGCCTCCTCCGTTATTCCCTGATAGTTGTTTATGTTCCTTCCCAATGACGGCGGCCATAGAAGCCTGCAGACTTATTTTTAATACCACTAGGAAGCCCATGAAAACCATTTAGTCACAGAACTATTTATTGTAGTTTCGCCTGTAATAACATTTACAGTTTGTGACGACAGTAGCTAGGAGTGCACTCGATACTGCGTAACAAGCACGTCTGCTTTGTTTCTATAGCAGACAAATCTCCGTACAAACTGGTTAATACCGTGACGTCATGCAGGAGGCACAACCAGTCTGTCGCTGACTGAACTGGTAACTGGAATATTCTACAAAAGAACAATTTAACTGTAGAGCAGTGGCGTGCTGTGATGCGGTGCCTCCCCTAATCAGAGCCGTTATATCCACGCTCCGCAGCGGAGAGGAGGCTGCACACACGCGTCCCTTTGTTGTCTGGTTGGTATCGAGCGCGCCGGCCGCGGCTGGCCTTTCACATTTTCCGTCCCTGTGGCGCTCATCTCCGGCCACTGACCTCGCTGTACAATCGAAACCGCCCGTCGGCTTTAATGGCGACGGTGTGTTCCAGTTGATACATCGCGGACCAGAGCAGGAACTTTTGCAGGCTTTGGATTGCTTTCCTTTCGCTCGAGTGCAGCAGGTAACACTTACTGTGTAGACATAGTGAAAGATCCGCCGTGTAGCAGAATCCGTTTAAACAACGATGCAGTGCTGAAATGTCCAAACTGCCTTCTGGGCCTCTAGTTACTGAGCTTTGTCAAGGCTGTAGACAACCAGCAGGGCAGCCGTGGAGCGACCTCAAGTTGTGAAATTACCAGCAACTCTCGGCTTCCGTCATAACAGGTTTTAGCTCTTCTTACCGTTCTGCATTAGTTAAAAACGGGACTGGAATAAAATAACTTACAAGTACGACGAAAAGAAAGATCGGCAGCTGTCAAATTAGAATAGGAAAGCGAACACTGTAGCAGGTGGATGTGACGTCACACAGTGGGCGCGTGGAGGGCTCAGAAGAGCGAGCGCTACACATTCTGTCTCTGACGGCCATGAGAGTAACGTCTGGTATACAGCATAGTAAGCTATGGGTTTCAGTAAATGCTTTCACTGCAAGTGGCATTTCTATTTCAGCCTATCCGACAAAAAGCCGCTACGTCAATCTATTTTCCAGACAATCACCTCTAAAACTGTGATATGACATTCATACTGCTACGTCTTTCTCGAAGGAGATCCGTTGTGTGACTCACTTTGCTACTGTAGATTCGCTAAGTAATCGAATTTACTCTGAGTAAATATATACCGTTCCATATAAGCAAAGCAGTTTTTGTCTGTAACGTGTTGCCCTAGAGTTAAAGCTAGTTACTATCACCAGATAATGACCAACGTTTACGGGAGGGTTGCTCTGGTTGCAAGGCAAATGCCGGAACTGGAAACTTGTCTCAAATATTCCCACTTCGGACTCCTAGTGGCAGATTACCACCTCGCCTGATATTTGGTTGAAAAGTCCATGAATTTATAGAGGTTCACTAGTCGAATAGTTTTATGGGAACATTGGAAAAATTGACAGGTAACATAACATAACAAGTCCTTAAGAGTTTAGGATTATAACAAAAGAGACAAACCGTAAAATTATCGAGAAGTTGCATGTTATTATCTCGATTCCGTTATTATGATATCGCTTAACAGTCACTTACAGGTTGACGATTATTGAACTATATGAAAAAAATGTAAATTAGTTACAAACCGCGGCGTGCACACACTTTATTGAACATGTAAACATCCCTACAGATATTCTTATTTAGTTTATGACATGTTCGATGTGCCTGCTATCATTGGCGATGATGTTGCGCAGACGAATAGCGAAATTCTGCATGACCCGCTGAAGTGTCGCGACATCGATGCTGTCGACGACCTCCCGAATGGCTGTTTTGGGCTCAGCAGTAGTTTTGGGCTTATTGCTGTACATCTTACCTTTAATACAGCCCCACAAAAAGGAGTCGCATGTCCTTAGGTCAGGAGAATATGGCGGCCAATCGAGGCCCATGCCAGTGGCCTCTGGGTCCCTCAGAGCCAGAATGCGTCCTCCACGACATCAGACACTCTCCTGCTTCGATCGGACCGGGCTCCGCCTTGCGTGAACCACAACCTGTAGAAATCAGGGTCATTTTGGACAATGGGGATGATGTTAGGACGACTGTATTCACGTAGTTCAATAATTGTCAGCCTGTAGTTTCTAAGTGGCGCAATCAAGCGGAGCTTTCGAAAAAGCAGATGGGAGACATTGTAAAATATTACGAGGAAGTGGCCCGCTACTGTTTACAATGTGTATAAATGATCTAATAACGTCAAAGGCTCCTTAAGACTGTAGCCAGATGATGCGGATGTCGGTAACAAAATAGCAACCCCAGAAGACAGCATCGATTTGCAGAATGACCTGCACGGACTGATGAATGGCCCAGGCTGTGGCAGTTGGCCCTGAACCTAAATAAATCTATCATATAGAACATTCATAGGAAAAGAAAGCCACTACTGTACAGCTACACTATTAATGAGAAACTGCTGGATACAGTATCTACGGTAAAATATCTAGGAGTATCTGTCCAGAGCGACCGTAAGTGGAATGACCACATAAAAGAAATAGTTGGAAAGGTAGATACTAGACTGAGATTTCCAAAGGAAACGTAACTCACGATCAAGGAAGTGGCTTATAAGGCTCTTTTTCGACCGATTCTTGACTATTGTTCATCAATATGGTATCCTTACCAGATAGGACTGATTGAAGAGGTAGAGAAGATCCAACGAAGAGCGCCACCTTTCGTCACTGGACAGTTTAATCGGCGCGAAAGCATTACGTAGGTGCTCAAGAAAGTCGGCTGTCAGACTTTACAAGAGAAGCGTTGTGCGTCACGGCGAGCTTTACTGTTGAAATTTCCGGGAAGAGACGGACAACTTACTGCTTCCTCCAACATAGATCTCGCGTAATGACCATGACGATAAAATCTGAGAAATTAGTGTTATTACAGACGCTTACAAAGAATCATTCTTCCCACGCACTATTCGCGGGGAAATCAGTTAGTGTTGCCAGAAGTATCCTCCGACACACGTCATTGATGTGGACGTAAATGTAAAATACTGCAAAGGGATGGCAGTGTCAACATCACCTAGCGGAAGTGAATTTTGGGACGCAAATGAAATTGTAAAAAGGAAGAGTAAAAAGGAAGAAAATGATGCCTCTTAGAAGGATGGTGGGCTCTACATTTACATATATACTCGAAAACCACTCTACAGTGCACGGCGTGCATCGAGTGAGGTAAAAATGAGTGACTGTATGGCTCCATACGTGCCCAAATTTCGATGTTATGCTCATTATCCAGCGTAGTGCCCCAAAAGCATTCTTCGAATACACGTTCTCTAAATTTTCCCAATATGGTTCCGCGGGAACTACGTCGTCTTCCTTTCATGGGTTCTCATTTACGTTCTCCGACGGTTTCTGTTACACTTCTTTACGGGCTAAACCGACCTGTTACGATCCTCACGGGCTGTCTCTCGCTCCATCATGTCTACTTGAGAAGCATTCCAAACCCTGGAACGGTACTTCAGAATTTGTGGCACGCCGTTCTGTACGATATTCCCGTTACAAATGCGTCGCCCTTTTCCAGAACCCTTCCAACAAATCAAAGTATTCCATTCGCCTTCGGTAGTACTTGATTTTCGAATTGCTTCGTAGTGTTACTCCTCAATATTACACGATGTGACACGCTAAAAATGTTCAAAACTAATCGGAGACTATCGGGTCCTTTCTCTTTGTTGTGGGCGTTATCTTACATTCACCCATATTTAAAGAAATGTGTCATTCATTGCTGCAAGTGGAAATTCTGTCTCACTCTGTCTGAAGTTTCTCACGACCGTCTAATGACGACACTATATCCATAACTGCATTGCCAGCAAATAACCCTGTAGTGCTGCTGATGCTATCTGATGAAACCTTGAACACATAAAGGATCAAATTTCGCTTCATTGAGGCACCTCCGATGTAATTTTTATTTCTGTGGAAGGTACTGGTTTTAGTAAAAGTAGCAGTCTAGGTCAAAAAAAAAAAAAAAAAATCTGCCTTTCGGCCTTTAAGACGGGTCAGTGTACCAAGCCTCCGTGTGTACCTGTCACGAACAGGTGATATATAATTCGCGAAACTGTATTATCAGTCACATACCTGCGTAGATATTCCGTATGGCCGCGTAAGTGTCTAGTCATTCGAAAATGTAGAGATCGTAATCTACCTGTTCAATGACATCTTCTGTTTGCAAGGTGGCTAGGGAAAAAAAAGTTGTCTCTATAGTAGTGGGCTTTGATAAGGCCGTGTTGGCTATCGGAGGGAACTTCTTTTCTTCCACGATCGTCACAGTATTTGAATTTAGCATTTTCTGGGCTGCTGCAATAGGGTGGTGTGTAATTCTGCGCACCTGATGTTGTACCCTCTCGCTCACCTTGACACGGACTGTGAATTACAAAATCCGTGTGCAATGTCGAGGTGTAAAGCAGAGTCCGGAGGGCAGATTAGCTTTTGGCCGGTGACAGAGACAGCGCCGGCTGCAATCCGGCCGCGCAGCTGGCGCGCCCATTACGCGTCGTGTGGCGCTGCGCTGGCGCCAGTAATTGCGGCGCGGGACGCACTGTGTTTTTTTACACCTCCAGCCAGCGGCGTCAGCGCTCGTAAAGCCGCGGCGGCGGCGGCGCGAATCTCTGCGCGTTACCGGCCGGTGCTCTTTTATTGCAGGCTGGACCCCAGGGAGCGCTTCCAGGTGAGCCCGTCGACGTCGACGTTATCACTGCTGCCACTGCGGGCCAAGTCTCTTTTCCCCGACGCAGCTCAGATTAACCGTGCCGCAACGGTTACTTAAGGATTTTGGAGCGGATCTCCATGGTCCAGTGATACTATCGATCGTGCGGCAGAGACGATATCGCCCTGTGCCTTCTTTAAAGCGACGTTCCATAATGGATCAAAAACCCAAATTTTAGATCGAACGTCAGTTTGCCTTACTATGATCATATTCGCCTCTGTAAAGCATATCAGTTTGGCGAGTAAGTAAAAGAAGTACTTTACTATGGCGCCGCCTTTCGCGAAAGAAGAAGTTCCGGATCCCAGAAGTGAAAGGAAATCTCAACTGCTAAGAAAGTGTGACTCATTCTCGAAAGTAGTGGCCAACCAATACCTCGTACATTCTATTTTTGAGTGCTGCTCGTCATTATGGGATCCTTATCAGGTAAGGTTAATAGAGGAGATAATGTTAGAAGGGAGTCTTAACAACCCACAGTAGAAGACGCTAAGAGAGAGCCGTTGTGCAACAAGAGAAAATATCGTATTGAGAGCGTGCTTCCCAAGATCAGTCGAGCAACATAATACTTGAAACTTCTCCCCTCCTCTTCTTCCTCGTCTTCTTCCTCTTCTTCTTATAGGCGGCTGGTGCTGCTCCTTTCCCCCAAGCGCCGTCTTCGTCTGTCCTGAGTTTCTTCAACGTTTATGTCCCTTGCTTCCATTGCCTTCTCCACATCAACTTCCATTCCTGTCTTCATTCATCCTGTTCACATGGCCATACCACCTCAGCTGTTTTTTGCCGGGTGTCGACACAGATATACCGACCAATTTGCATCCCTTGTCAGATTACGTCATTTTTAACCAATCCATCCCAGTACAGCCTCAGCTTTGTCTTAAGTAACACATCTCAGTCGCAAACAGTTTATCATTCCTGCTAACATACCAGGATTTTCTGTTCCGCACAAAACTGCACTCTGAACTATAGCCTTATACATCCTCTTCTTCGTTTGCTTCGTTATCTTTTCGTTCCCAGGAACACAGTTCATTGCCCTCGTTACAGCTCGACCTTCATTAACCCCACTAGTGATTTCATCATGCCCTGTTAATTAAACAATATCTCAACATATTTTGCCTTTTCCACTCCTACAATTCCTTCTCAATTTCAATTTGTCTACAAATTATTTAATTTTCCCGTTCCAACGGCCAAGTATTCACACCTCTTCATCTTCAGGCCAAACTTATTGTATTCTTCTTTCATCTATCCTATCATATTGCTCAGATCATTTTCATCTACTGCTAGTACAATCCCATCATCCGCAAAATACAGGCTAATTACCTTGCTGTCCTCCGCTGTCACTCCCATAACCTGGTATTTTCTATGCCAAGCCTGCAGGATTGCTCCTAGATACAGCTTAGAGAGGTTCGGTGACGGCCCACATTCCTGCCGCAGACCCTCATTAACTTCGAATTCTCCTGTCCAGCCGCGCGGGGTAGCCGTGCGGTCTAGGGCACGTTGTCGCGGTTCGCACGGCTGCTCCCGTCGGAGGTTCGGGTCCTCCCTCGGGCACACAGACCGTTGCTTACTCTGGGATTCGAACCACCACCCACAACAAAAGCGAGAGGGGAGACTGACAGATCAGCTGTTGCGGAACATGCTTTGCAGCCAGGAGACCACAACATGCATTTTGACAGGGCTCGAGTACCGGCAGCCACAAGCGGACATCATCAAAGGCTGCACAGAGAGGCCATAGAGACTGCAAAACACCTCAGGAATTTCACTAGGAAGGAGGAGGACGTGAAACTGAATGACATTTGGCTTCCGGTGCTTAAGAAGATGTGAATCAGGGCAGTCGATAACGGCCAATTGCTCTCGCGTATTCAAAACATGTGACGTCACGCCACTGCTGTAGTCAGTAGCGAGCCAGGGTGTGAATCGGACATTCAAAAAAGCTACGATCCCTCTTGAAAATATCCTCCCCAGATGGGGACGAAACGTCGTATTTTAAGGTGAAATCCATTCGACCATGGCATAACAGCCCGGAACAGTTTACTAATTGTGACATTTCGGGTAGTGAAAGTTTACATTTTACATAATAAACTTTAGCCATCTTTGACCCATTTCTGTTTCTTTAAGCGTTTCCCCACCGATTTTTGGTGGGTACATATATGTTTTCTCTAGGTCAGTCACTACAACGTGTGTCTCCAGTCTAACTTTTGAGCGTTTCTCACATATTAGTTTTAGTCTGGAGATGTTGTACCGACGTTTCGTCTTGCTCTTCTTGCTGCTTGTGACTTGTTCCTTTCGCCAACAGATGTTTAATTACCTTCGAGTATAGTCTTCCAACGAAAGGGATCACTGCCAATATCCTGCAATTACTTGGGTCATTGGAACTTCCTGGCAGATTAAAACTGTATGCCAAACCGTGAATAGGACTCGAACCTGGGACCTCTGTCCCACGACTCGCCCTGTAGCTTCACATGTAGCAGTACGTTTGCATTTCCAACGGAAGACAAAGTTGCAGGTTCAAACCCACAGTTTTAATCTGCAACGACTTTGCAAAAAGTGCACACTTCACTATGAACTGAAAAACTGATTCACAAATCAGTCCCGTAGCCTGAGGATACGCCATTTCACTGGGGTATCTTTTCTTTCAGGAGTGGCAGCTCAGCAAGGTGTGCGGCAGAACTTCTCTGAACTGTGAGAGGTGCTGGCAGAACTGAAACTCTGATCTGAACTCCGAGGTCGGATCGTGAATTGTGCCTGGAAAACTCAGTCAGTAACAGCACTGCCCGCGAAATTTCACGTTCTGGGTTCGAGCGCTAGTCGGGCACATTTTACATTCCGCCGCAGACTGATTCTGGAAACATATCGTGGACACACACATCGTGGAATGGCCCCGAGGAGAAAATAGGACAAATTAGAAATCGTACGGGAAAATGGGGAAATGATAGTGGTAGAAGTATCCTCCGCCACACACCTTAATGTGGTTGGCTGTGGGTAATTGTAGTCAGCAAAAAAAAAAAAAAAGTTGCTGAAGCTGTTTTAAGAGATATGTTAAGTTGCCTGTGCTTCCTCACTACTCATTTACCAATTTCATAACTCGTGGAATTCCTAAAACTCCTTATCCTACAAGTAGACTGAAATTTTATTTATAAGCTCCTTGTCATTCCCATTTACCTGCCTAAGAATTTCAATCATCATTTTTAAATCTCCGAAATAAAGATCGCAAGAAGATACCTCACAGACGGGAGCACACAGTAACGTGAATGTAAACAAATTAACGACGATTCTCAGGGGAGTCAGACACCACTAACTGAGGACTCAATGAGAGGAAATTGCGTCCACAGTGTTGATCTCGTGCGGCACGCTGTATCAAACCGTGGGTTGAACAGTTTACTACTACTTTGGAATCTCATTTGCGGAGACTACGCTCGACGGTGTTAGATTCTTCCGTGTGTTTTCCAGAGACACTCGGCGTGTGTGGCCATAACCACGAGCTCGGGCTGGGACTTTTTTTGGGTGCGGGAGGAGGCGAGCCTCTGCGGCAGCGGACGTACCGTGTGAGTCTGGGGGTGACTCACGGCGCGCATTTCCAAACAATGGGCTGGCAGGCTGCGCGGCGTTCGTGAGCCACGGAGCCTGACGGCCGTCCCGTGCGCGGGAGGTGGCGGCGGGAATGCCGGGGTGGTTTCTTTACGAAGGCCACGGCCGCTTTCCTTCCAGTCCGTCGGCGTTCATAGGTGGTGTCCCAGGCGAAGGCGACGAGACAAATGTGAAACGAATTTGATATTTAAAACCTTTGGTTACAGATTGTTAATCATGCATTGGGAAGGTACATCTGATCTGAAATAGAACAAGGTTTGTTTTTAGTAACCATCCCCGGACGTCGTCGTTTTACAGCTCAGGAGGCGATACGCAAAGGCCAATTTGTAAAAAGAAAGAGGAAAAAAAAACATACGGAATGGAACGGTACACGCAGGCTAAGCAAAATCTGAATACATCATGCAATTTAATGGAAATCGAATATGTGCCATGATACGAGTCTGTGAAAATATATGGTTCATAGCAACAGGCGACGCTGATTCCAATCGCATGATTTCCATTCTAGTCAGGGCCAGACGTTCGCACGCACAACAGCTGTTAGTATCAGTTGGTGCTTCTGTACACGCTCGTAATAGTACTGCCTAGTATTAATGCCAATAATTACTACCAGGGGCACAGTTACTTATCTACTGATCGCATTTTCGGTAGAGTAGAGAAACTTTTACGAAAAAAGGGCAGCCGGCCGGAGTGGCCGAGCGGTTCTAGGCGCTACAGTCTGGAACCGCGCGACCGCTACGGTCGCAGGTTCGAATCCTGCCTCGGGCATGGATGTGTGTGATGTCCTTAGGTTAGTTAGGTTTAAGTAGTTCTCAGTTCTAGGGGACTGATGACCTCAGATGTTAAGTCCCATAGTGCTCAGAGCCATTTGAACCGTTTCTTCGCCCAGAACGCATAAAAATACACAAGGGTTACTAGTTTCATCAAAGTTAAATCGCCGTCTTCAGATAATCTGTAGAGAAAAACGGATTAGCCCGAAAAAAAAACAGAAAAAAATTCTTTACAAATGATCTGAAGATGCCGATTTAATTCCGCTGAAACTAGTAAATGATAATACTCTCGGAAAAATTGGATAATTTATTCAAGCGAAAAAGATTCACAAATTGAGCAAGGCAATAAGGTGTTGGTTCGTCCTTGGCCCTTATGCAAGCAGTTATTCAGCTCGGCATTGATTGATAAAGTTTTCGGATGTCCTGCTGCCTGGTATTGTGCCAGATTCGTCCAACTGGCGCGTCAGTTTGTAAAAATCCCGATATGGTTGGAGGCCCCTGTCCACAGTTCTCCAAACTTTCTCAGTAGAGGAGAGATCCGGCGACTTTGGTGGCCAAGGCAGGGTCTGACAAGCAGCAGCAAGTCTCGCCGTGTGCGAGAGGGCATTGTCTTGCTGAAATGTAAGTTAAGTCTAGGACGGATTTCCTTGAAGGGCAACCAAACGGAGCGTAGAATATCGTCGACGCACCTCCGTGCTGTAAGGATGCAGCGGATTACAACCGAAGGGGTCCTGCTATGGAAAGAAGTGGCACCGTAGGCCATCAGTTCTCGTTGTCATCAAAGGTTGCCCAGGAATGTCTAACGAGCACGCTTCAAACCCCACGACACTGTCATGAAGTACGCTGGACGCCACATTCTTGTAGCAGTTCCTGCTCGTTCTGTTTGCGAAGAAGCTTGAACGCAGTCCAGATTTTCGGTGTGCTGGTATCTTCTTCTTCTTCTTCTTGCGTTACGGCCTCTGTAGGACCACGGGTAGCCCCTTCGTGGATTGCATTTTCCTCTTCTTCTCCCAGAACCTCTTCATTCTTTCTCTTCTCCTCTCCCGCTCTTCTTCCGAGATCTTGTTTCCGTTTCTCCTGTCGGCTCCACTGATGACATTCTAATCTTTTCCTGTATTCTTCTCTGTCATTGATCTACAGCATATTTGTCGGTGTATACTTGTTCCTCCAATTTTCCTTTCCTTCGACCTTGATCCCCAATTCCAACCAGTCCTTCCGAAGTTCAACAATCCACACTCTCTTCGTCATTCTGTCCATACTCATCCTAGCTACATGTCCAGCAAACCTTGCCCTTTTGAGTCTGAGTTCCCCGGATACTGTTCTCATGTTCCGGTACAATTCCTCCCTAGGTCTTCGCATCCACCTCTTTTGGGACCTAGTATTTTTCTCAGTATTTTCCTCTCTTCTTACTGTAGTTGCTCTGCCCCATTTCTTCAAAAATGGTTCAAATGGCTCTGAGCACTATGGGACGTAACATCTATGGTCATCAGTACCCTAGAACTTAGAACTACTTAAACCTAACTAACCTAAGGACATCACACAACACCCAGCCATCACGAGGCAGAGAAAATCCCTGACCCCGCCGGGAATCAAACCCGGGAACCCGGGCGCGGGAAGCGAGAACGCTACCGCACGACCACGAGCTGCGGGCCCCATTTCTTCCTAGTGTCATCATCTCAGCAGCATATAATACTTCATTCCTCATTGTTGCCTTCTAGTGGCTTATCTTTGCCTCTGTGGATATACTCTTTTTATTGTATACCTCTCTCGCCATGCAGAAGTCTGACTTCATCTTCTTTATCCTCTCTATTATTCCCTCCTTGCTCCTGTTCCTTCCTTTTATAAATTTTCCCAGGTTTTTAAATTTGTCCACCATTTGCACAGTGCCTTCCGGTGTTTCCCAGTTTGCAGTGGTGTTTAATGTCTTTGTCTTGTTATAGGCGATCCTCAAAAAATGGTTCAAATGGCTCTGAGCACTATGGGACTTAACATCTATGGTCATCAGTCCCCTAGAACTTAGAACTACTTAAACCTAACTAACCTAAGGACATCACACAACACCCAGCCATCACGAGGCAGAGAAAATCCCTGACCCCGCCGGGAATCGAACCCGGGAACCCGGGCGTGGGAAGCGAGAACGCTACCGTACGACCACGAGCTGCGGACGGCGATCCTCAGTCCCACCTTTCTGGCTACCTTACTTAATTTGTCGAGTTGTGTCTTTGCGTCATATTCCGTCTCACTTACTATTGCTATGTCATCCGCAAAGGCTAGGCAGTCCACTTGATCCCTGTTGTCCTTTTTGTCCCCCACATGGGTCTTTGGTATTCCCATTTCCTCGTTTATTGCTCTCCACTGCCTGATCACTTCGTCCAGTGCTATATTGAAGAACAATGGTGACAATCCATCTCCCTGTTTAACACCAGTCTTGATCTCAAATTTTTCTGACAGTGCTCCTCTGAATCTCGCCCTTGCTTTTGTGTCTGTCAGAATTTCTTTTACGAGTTCTTGTGTAGTTCCATCAAGTCCTCTGCTCTGTGCCGGTATCGTGTTTACTGTGCGGCTGTATTGGAGACGTGGTGTGGACAGACTTTGGCTCGCCCGCACACTCGCGGACAGCTGGCTGCCCCGGCCTCGCCTCTGCAGAGGCGAGTTTCCGCCTCCCACGCGGCCGGGGCCGATATCTGCCCAGTATGGGCCGGCTGGCGCGTGGGATCGCCCGCGAGAGCCGCCGACACTGGCCGCGCAATAGCGGCAGCTGCAGGGCCCCACGAACTAGGCGGCCGGGCTTCCGCGGCTGCTTGCGGTCCCAGCGAACCGTCACCAGCGACACAAACTTCCCAGAGGGGGAAACGTCTAACCGTGACGCAGGTACGGAGCGACGTGATTAGGGCAGTGGTACACACTGGACCGCCATCGGAAGTACGTTGGTTCAAGTCTCCGTCCTACCGCGCAGTGAACTGCGTTCCCAGCTGTACGGCTTGCAAACCAGCACTCACTACCCTCCTTCCCGCATTGACCTTGTCCAAAGCACAGATTTAGACATCTGCTAGAAGCGTAATTGGACATTGCCTTCACACAGTAGACGGATTAACGGCGACAGGGGTGTCATAACTCTACTCAAATAATTTTATGTGTTTATAGACTGAAGTGGCGAGTGAAAATTTGTACCAAGACACGGAATCGAACCTGCCTACTAGGCAGGTACGTTAGCCACTAGGCCACCTTGGCACAGAGGTCCACACAACTGCGCGTATTACCCTGGCGGGCCTCCCTCCTCCATCCAAATTCTCGCTGCCGCCACAGTGTTCCTCAACTCCACCTTACACTCGGTTTCCGGCCTTTGTACAAATTTTCACTCGACACTTCAGTCTACAAATTCATAGAATCGTATCTGTATGAGACCAGTGAAGGCTCTGAAATTGTGTAATTTCATTTGTGATAGTCCCTGTACCTGGGTTTCAGGATGGATCCCCCATTTACGTTCCATACTGAGGTGTTTTTCCAGGACATGGAGACCCTCTGCAATTTTGTTCAGTTAAATAGGGCACAACAGGAACAGATGGCCATGATTTTTTTAATTGCCAAGATCAAATCCTAATACTCAGAAACATTGAGAAATTTGCTTATATTGCTTTACATATTAAAAAAAAAATAAGACTTCGTTCCCGAAAGTAGACCAAATTTCAAACCAACTACGATTTTTTTTATTGTGTAGCACTTGACTGTCTCACCCGTGTATCAGGGTTAGAAGGCCAGAGATGCAAGGGATTGATGATCAATTGGAAAAACACTTTAAAAATAAAGAGGAAATCGGATTTGATGAATACCCAATAATCTTAAGTAGCTTTTATTGAACTACTTGTTACGGATTAAGTTTTGTAGAGAAAACTGTAGGAAAACACGCAAGTCGTTAGTATTTGCTAAATCTGGGCCCATTGCGGTTTTTGAATCACAGTCAGTTTTCATATTTCGCTCTAGGGTTCTGCTTGGACTATTAAACTCTAAAGAATCTTTTCTGGCTGACTAACTATAATTTTTTACATCATTAGTAGCAATTTGGGGTCTTCTTCTCTCTATATGCCCTTAGGAAAACCAATCTTGGTTATGGTTTTGTTTAGAAATAACTTTTTTGCTACCAGTCGTGGGAATTCTCAATGAATACTGTGCATCTAAAGTTGTGTGGCATGTTTACATGCAGACTGCACAAATGGACCATAAGAAAACTTAAAGTCAGTAAAAGAAAGCATAACCTCACACGTCGAAAACATTACGTAAAAATGGTATAGTACAAAGAGAAAATGCACTTAAAAATGGGAAGCATTTCCCGAAACAAATCCACTGTTTTCACAGTCGCAGATTAAAAAAAAACATTTATAATGGACAAATTCGGACAATCTTGATAACGTACTTAGGTGGCATCTGCCAAAAAGAAAGTCAAATTTAAAAAGTAGAAAAAAATTTGAGGGGTGTCTAACTATCCCAAAGATTGTATGGCCATCTCTCCCAATCGGCAGATAGAGATGGCTTTAGCACGTCGCCAAACATACTGCACAAGAACGCAAAATAGAAAAACATGACGGTAGACATATACAGCCCTGGAATGTAAGTTTCCGTAGCTACACGCAGTCGAACTTACGGGAAAACGGAAAAGAACTGACATGCTATATAATGTTAAGATGTATAGCAGTTCATGACATCCAGTCTTCCAATTTTGCTGTCTCTGATGGACACACGTCCAGATCATCCGCTCTCAAAACTGCGCCATTTCTCTCCCCACATCCACCACTGCTGGCGGCTCACTTCCAACTGCGCAACGCTACGCGCTGTTAACAGCCAACTGCGCAACACTACAATGGCGAATATTACTCCTACAATGCAAACCAACCACAGCCTTCACACAGCACAGCGAGTGATTTTCATATAGAGCGCTACGTGGCGTTACCAACATTAAAACCTAAACAGGCTACTTACACAACATGTGTCCGGATTTAGTCCGTAAATGATGTTCGGTCGGCCAACGCTGCTCGCAAAATGCGTAGATCTTGACGTACTTAAATACTAAGCGGACGTCCAGAATGTGATCTACAGGTATGGGAATGTTCCACAGACCACTGTTGAAAGCAGCAACTCACCAAAGATACACGATGCCCAACCTGTGCAGCAACCTGTCGATATATCCATCCAGCTTCCAGCAGACACACAGTGCGATCTACTTCAAATGGCTGAAGCAATTCAACAGGAGGACGTACTCGTCTCTGGGGCATGGTTATACCCCAGATTGAAAGTTGCAAGCACTGTTAACCTCTTAAACTCAGCACAGTTACTGCTTGCAGAGTCAAAACAGAAGACGTACAGACAGGCCTCCGGAGCGCCATACGATCGCCAAGGACCGCGACAAATGAATCACTAACATTAAAACCCCTCAGTAAGCGTCATACGTGGTGCCACTGAACACAGCCCTTGAGGATGTTGCATTTTTTTCCGGCAGGTAGATTAAAAGATGTTTCTGCTTAACAACTCCTTCTTTACTACAAACGAATTACTGAATAGAAAAAATTAGTCATTTTTACAGAAAAAATTTATATAGCCAGCATATAGCTATATAAAATTGTATTCATTTTGTGCGTGTGTGTGTGTGTGTGTGTGTGTTTGTTTGTTTTACGGTTTTTCTGATTACACGTTCGACATCACAACGTTTATCCACCACAGCGTGCCCGAAGTAGGAGCCACTTATACGTTCCGTTGGAAAAATAGATTCTCAGCTCTGGGAGGTGAAAGGAGATTAATTTTCCCCATCAAAGATCATAATCATACCATTTTTCGCTAAGTTGCGTGAAAAAAGTGTGTAACCTCCCCGGAGAATTTTGTAAAAGTGACAGTACTTAAATGTTAATGGGAATAGAACCTAGTGTAACCTCCCAGCAATAAAAATTTAATGACAATGACAATAAATGAGAAATAGCAATCTGAGCCAAGTGTAAGCTCCCCACAAAAATGAAAGACAATTCAATGATAATGAAATCTCAGTGACAATGGAAACGGAAATAGACCGAAATGTCGATCTTAGGCCCTGTGCAATAATTAAACCCAAATTCTTACCTCAGTAAAACTGCATCTGCTCTTATTTTCGCCATAGCTTGGAGGAAATGCATCGCAAATATTCTTTGAACTTAAGTAAATTTTTTCTTTAAGCAAATGCATGGGAAATATTCTTTCAATAAAATGTTTCTTGTGTTAAAAATGCTTGGTTTGAAAACAAAATTATTATTAGGGCGTTTCTTGGACAAATTAATTACAGTTAATATACATTACATTATCAGATGTGCGCAATGCTGCTTCATTACCTTATTTAACAATATACCTCGTCCAGAGACCCATGTCGACGCCCGCCGACCCCTCACACACAACTCCGACTGTCTCGGGCGTGCTACTAGCACTGACAGAGTGCAACTAGCAACTAAACTGTCGCGCGGTCAAGCGCAGTCTAGCAACGATAAATAACTCTCTGGTCAGAGATTCTGTCATGCCTCGCCATCGCTGGTACTGAATACATACGCGTTTCAAGTGAAAATAAATTATGTACGAACATCAACGTATCATACTTTTTTCCCGGACGAGAAGTCGCAGTGCTTAATGTGCTTCGTTTGCTTTCGGTAGTATGGCAATACTACGCCGATGTTTTTTGTGGCTTCCCTAAATCTTTAAAGGAGAATGCAGAGTTGGTCCTTTGTTAAGGACACGCCATATTGGCTAAAAATGGGTCTGAGCACTATGGGACTCAACATCTTAGGTCATCAGTCCCCTAGAACTTAGAACTACTTAAACCTAACTAACCTAAGGACATCACACACACCCATGCCCGAGGCAGGATTCGAACCTGCGACCGTAGCAGTCCCGCGGTTCCGGACTGCAGCGCCAGAACCGCACGGCCACCGCGGCCGGCCACGCCATATTCCGTTTCTTCTTTCTGCCCCTATCCGAGTTTGTGCTCCGGCTCTAATGACCCCGTCTTTGACGGTACGTTGCCCTAATCTTCTTTGCCTCGTTACATTTCTGGCTCCCCCTTGTCTTGTCGCTACGCACTGCCGTAAGTGTTACTGAGAAGCGACCCCAAACGTCTGACCCTCCCACCCCGACATGGAGAAGAATGTTGCTGGTACGAAGTACCCTGCGCTCTGCACCGAACCGCTACGGGAGGAACGTGAGAGTAGACGTGGGTGAACGCGTGTCAGAAAGCGGCTGGCCGTTACCGCGACCGTCGTTTGGTCGGAGTAGCGGCTCGCAGGAAATTGGTGGAGCAGCCGAGAAAAGGGAGGAGCGATTAGCCAGAAAGTTTGTCCGGAAGCAGCGCGAGCCGTCTGGAAATAGCCCCCCTTCCCCCCTCCCTCCTCCTGTCGCCTTACTGGCCTCCAGTGGACGGACAGCTGCCGCCGCCGCCCTCGTCTCGCAGACGTGGTCCAGCAGGGCCCAAGCGCTGTCGTTCCACCGTAGCCAACTTCGTACCAGCGGCACTCACCGGTCCCCTTCTGGGTAATTTACTTGTGGACGGGGACGCTCCGATATTACTGATACGAGTAAGTAGCGATGCTTTCACTTCCATGCCAACCAGAATGTATTCCGAAGACATCGATCTAGTGAAAGCCACCCAACGCCTTTCTCACGTGACATCCAGAGAGCTATAGATCAATAACGTCTGGTAAATGCAGTATTTCTCGATTTCGGAAAAGCATTTGACGCAGTACCACACGTAAGCCCGTTATCAAAAATACTATCCATGGGGTACCAAGCGAAATTCAGTTGAGGATACCTGAGCAGTGAGAACGAAGCATGTTGATAAAGAGTTATCGACAGATGTAAAAGTAACTTTCTTTGCGCCCCAGGTAAGTGTTTGAGAACCTAGCTGTTCATGTTCTACAGGGTGTTCGAAAATTACCGTTACAAATTTCTAGGACTTGTGCAGGGTAATGAGTACATAACATTTTGAATAGGAACCAACGTCCGGAGATGGTTTCAATTCAGATGTATAACTCATCCCCTTCCGCGTAAGGAATTGATTTAGGCGTGACACAGGTGTGTTAGGTAATAGTCGGGCAGGAAACATAACGAAACATTCATTTGTCACTTAAGCACATTAGCCGGCCGGTGTGGCCGTGCGGTTCTAGGCGCTTCAGTCTGGAACCGCGTGACCGCTACGGTCGCAGGTTCGAATCCTGCCTCGGGCATGGATGTGTGTGATGTCCTTAGGTTAGTTACGTTTAAGTAGTTCTAAGTTCTAGGGGACTGCTGACCATAGATGTTAAGTCCCATAGTGCTCAGAGCCATTTGAACAATATACGTGGTTTGGAACTTAAATAGTGGCAACTATTTATTTACAGTTCGTACAAAATAGATACGTGTTTCAAAGTTTTACTGACTTTCAAGGTAGTCACCAGCATTGTGTATAACCCGTTGCCAGCAATGTGGAAGTCGTAGGACACTCTTAGCAGTGCCAGTTGTGTTGACAGTTCGAGCGGCGCGGTCTATTGCCCGACGAATTTGTAGCAGTTCTGAAGCGAATGCCGTGAAGTGTTTCCTTCAGTTTAGAAATCGAGTTGAACTCACGAGGGCCTAAGTCGGGGGAGTGCAGTAGGTGGTGTAGCACTTAGCAGCCCCATCAGTAAAACAAACCAGTAACAGCTTGCACTGTACGTGCTTGAGCATTCTCGTCCAAAATGATGGTCATGTCGTGCAGAAAGTGTCATCGCTTCTGTCTCTAAGCTGATCTAGGTTGTGTTCCAAAAATAAACAGCATAGAGACAGAAGTGATGACACTTACCTATTTTGATACGTATCTATTTCGTACGAGCTGTAAATAAATTGCCGGCCGAAGTGGCCGTGCGGTTAAAGGCGCTGCAGTCTGGAACCGCAAGACCGCTACGGTCGCAGGTTCGAATCCTGCCTCGGGCATGGATGTTTGTGATGTCCTTAGGTTAGTTAGGTTTAAGTAGTTCTAAGTTCTAGGGGACTAATGACCTCAGCAGTTGAGTCCCATAGTGCTCAGAGCCATTTTGTAAATAAATTGTTGCCGCTATTAAAGTTCCAACACTCGCAAATACCAACGAATTTTCGGTGTGATGCAGTTATCTCAGATGGGATACTATCTGGAAAAAATTGCTCTGATTTGAGTGTGGTGCTGTGTTTGGCAACTTGCTTTGAATGTTCAGAAATTTAAAATGATGCACTTCACAAAACTAAAAAATAACTACAGTTTCAACGAGTCGCAAGTGAATATCTGAGTGTAACAATTTGTAGCCATATGAAATGGAACGATCATACAGTGTCAGTCGTAGTTAAAGCCGCTCTCATATGTGAGGACAAAATAAGATTACGTAGAGCGCATAGACTCGTTTAATGGGACGGGAAGAACCCTGAATAATTAGTGCAAGTAATGTCTGTCATGCATCTGAAAGTGGTTTGCGGAGTATGGATGTAGTTGCAGATAGCTGTTACCTCGTTAACGATGCCAAGAATGCGACAGTTTCATAGTGCCGCAAGAAATATCAAAGTATCGGTAGCGGAAGTACCGAATAGTTTTGGCGAAATTAGTAACCTGCCATTACAGGTTACTGAGAATTCAAATGTGAGCAGTATCCAAGTAGAATACTATAAACGCAAGTGTACTATTGAAAGTTATATACCACTCGCCGTCTTTAATTAACATACCAGAAAGCAGCAATATATACCAGTAATGTCAAACGTGTAGGTACTATCTTGAAAAAGTGGCTTGGCTGTTTACTTCACATTCAAGTTAGTTAAAGCAAATTTTCCCCTTCGTGTAGGTACTATCTTGAAAAAGTGGCTTGGCTGTTTACTTCACATTCAAGTTCGTTAAAGCAAATTTTCCCCTTGTATTGAAAATGATCTGTGGTTAATAAGTGATTTTGTTAAATAGATTATGGTAAACGAATGCTTTTAAAGAAAAGCTCGTAATAGTGCTGTATAACAGAAGCATATATGTTTAGATGTCAAGGGTTATTATTTACGTTTGTTCTTGTTCCATGAAAAGGTAACATAATTATCATATTTTTCCTTGTATTCCTTTGGTTTTCAACGAAAGCTTGAACATGCGTAACCGATCAGTACATACCTGTACTTCTAGTATAGATGCTTCTAGTACGCTGTTACAGATACAACTAAAAAAATGGTATCGATAACAAATATCATGTCGAGTCTGACACTGAAACGTCCCTACTTGTTTTCCATTAATTTATTCGTGTGTGAGTCCACAGCCTCGACGAACTTTGATGTATCATGTATTACATCCCTGGTCAGCATCGGCTATTATGCCGTCTTGTGTTCATGACGTTCTTCATCATTCTTTAATGAAAATGAGATCGTGTAAAGGCCAACATTTCAGTCAACATATCCCAGAGTAATGGAACTACTCTTGTGCTATTTTGTAGCGTATGGTGTAAGTACGCTATGTCACACCCAATTTCCGTCAGTGCGGTTTTTTTCTATGACGATAATGTTGTTTTGTCGCACTGATAATAAATTTTTTTAAAGGCTACTCGTAAACGAAAAATATTTACGGGAGTTAATGACCTAAGTATTAAGCACCCCAAACCCAAAGACGACAACAAGAAGCTTTTTTCATATTTGAAAGGGTTACTGAGAAGGAGCGACAGGATATTGGATGAAATACGTACTTAATTTTGCGATATATTACAAATAGGAAGCTAATGATAACATTTAATAGTTATTCCGGCACTACTGGGGGCAGATTAAAAACGTTGCGAAAAAATGTTGTGGCACTGAAACTGAAGCACGCAACGAGAGCTGCAGTTGGAGCAGAGCAGAGCGGAGAGCACTTTCCTCCTTGGCCGCAGAGCGGTTCTCCAGCCGCTAAGAAAGGCCGGCGCGGGCTCGACTTATTTTGCTCTCCCGCCAGGGGACGACCAAACTTTCTCTAGCGGTCTGGCCGCCGCAAAAACTGCAGATGGCCATTCTAACAAAGGAGCCAGCACAATGGCGGGTGCCGCCCACCGCCTGCCAGAGTTCGCCTGCAGCCGCGCCACAACGAAGTTCACTTCATAAAAATAATGGCCGCCAGCGTTCTCCTCTTCCGCCGTCTGCTTTAGTCATTACAATTCCAGCGACGGCGTATTACCAAACAGAGGACTTTGCTAATGACCGCATAGCGACGATGTTGTCACAAACATGGGTTTTGGAAGTAACTTCATTACTTTTTATTTTCATAGACAATTTTGATTTATCATTGGGTCATTCAACACCGAGTGCACCAGTGGTCCCCACCTGACCGTCTGCAATCTGAATTAAAACTTTACTGAGATGATACTTATAGAATGAAACTAAGTATGAAAAATTTGAGCCCTAGGTATAATACATGTGTGATGTTATAAAGACAAAGAGTCGTGTTAGCTCTACAACAAATCGTTCAAATGGCTCTGAGCACTATGCGACTTAACTTCTGAGGTCATCAGTCGCCTAGAACTTAGAACTAATTAAACCTAACTAATCTAAGGACATCACACACATCCATGCCCGAGGCTGGATTCGAACCTGCGACCGTAGCGGCCTCTCGGCTCCAGACTGTAGCACCTAGAACCGCACGGCCACTCCGGCCGGCAGCTCTACAGCAGACTGACCAAATTGAAGACAGCTTAAGTTGAAGGTAGTTGTAATCAAAAAGTGACATATGTATCAGATGTGCCACTTTTTATGTGCAGCCCACTCTTAAAATTTGCAGAAGGTTCGCAGGAGAGGTTCTGTCAAGTTTGAAAGGTAGGAGACGAGATACTGGCAGAAGTAAAGCTGTGAGGACGGGGCATGAGTCGTGCTTGGGTAGCTCAGAAGGTAGAGCACTTGCCCGCGAAAGGCTAAGGTCCCGAGTTCGAGTCTCGGTCCGGCACACAGTTTTAATCTGCCAGGAAGTTTCATATCATCGCACACTCCGCTGCAGAGTGTAAATCTCATTCTGGAATTCACGAGACCTTTTTCAGCAAAAAACAGTTTGAAGAACCTTCATATTAACAAACTTGAGATCGAGTACTTGAGAAGAACTAAAATTTGAAGACACGTTACAATGCGATAGTGCAGCGAAAACTATTCGGAATAATTTAGCAGGCTACTTCGTCAGCAATAGTTAAAAAAGCGAATATCAGCATTCTCGAATTAAAGTCTGAAACATTGTACAGATAAAGGAGCAAAATTTGCAACTTAATGTCCCCACTTAGCACGCGAAGACCTACAGTAGGTTGTACAAGTTACGCATGTTTCTACTGTAAATACCCTGCTGAAGATTAATAAAAATTATTACAAGTACTCAACTATCATCTTCTCCTCCGGTGGTGCCAACTGGCCGGATCTCTGTTACATGATCAACATATTTAATGGCACGCTTCAGTATTCAGTTTGTTTGCTCGGTCAGCTGTGGCGCAGCGCCGCAGTACTGGGCTTGTTGTGCACCTCTGGTCGCGCAGCCTCCCCGTGATAGGGCACTAAGGGTCTCTCGTACACGTCAGTAGTTTGTGGTGAGCGGCGAGCTGCGTGCGACTATACATGGCGCAGCTGCCTGCCGCCTGCCGCCTGCTCAGCTATTTGGGGGCGGACACCCCTGCGGCCAGGTGTTGTGGGGCGGGGGTGGGTGTTGGTGCCCTCGCCAGTGAGTTGCCTCGCCTGGAAGTTTCTCGCTTATGTAACCGCGGGATGCTCAAGAGGAAACGCGTCAGCTCCATATGCTCAAACTTTGGGAGAAACAACTGAAAATGTACAAAAGACCCGCGACAAGTACTGTTCTGCAGAAAAATATTGCCTGGCTTACCTTTTACAAACAACACAGTGCTGCGTCATACCTGGCGCAAATCACGCCCCACATTTCATCGCCAGAAATTGTAGCGAAAGCAGGTGCAGAAGTTCGATGCTTGTGCAGGGATTGGAATTTGAGCCTAAACGTATTGATCAGCATATTTAGGAACAAACAGAAAATATTATTCGATTATAATATTTACGATAAAGCATTGAAAACAGTAAAAATATTAAAACAACTGGAAATAACGATCTGGAGGTACATCAAGTGAAGTGAATAGTTGTACGAAAATGACAGGAGAGTGTAAGACTCATTCGAAGACTCCTAAGGGAATGTGATTCATCCACGAAAGAAGTGTCCATGAAAACATTGATTGGCCCGATTCTGGAGCACTGATTGCCTGAGATCTTCACCAGGTTAGGTTAACAGAGAGTGTCACGGACGTGATACAGGATATTTGGTGGAAATCATTAAAACAAAGGCGTTTCTCATTGCGTCGGGAGATTCTCACGAAATTTCGAACATCAACTGTCTCCTCCGAAAGCGAACCTGCATAGGGAGAAACTATCGTCATAATAAAATAAGGGAAATCAGAGCTCCAGCGGAAATATGTAGGTGTTCGTTTCTTCCGCGCGCTTTCCGAGAGTGAAGTAATAGAGAATTAGTTTCAAAGTTGTTCCAACTTAGGCGTCATTAGCAGAGTAACCGTGTAGATGTAGACACAGAGCGGGGACGTAGTCACGGATATCTTTAGTAAGAGAGAGAGCGTTTCGGAGAAGCTTATCACAGTTCACTTCTCGACGCTACAGCACAAGCAGTGTCTATTATGAGATGTATCCGTTGAAATTCCGAGTGAGTTCGTTCCTAGAAGGGAGAAAAACACACACTTCCTCCAACATGCGTCTCGTAGAACAAGTGTGACGGGACAATCAGAGAAGTTCATCGTCGCTAGTTGTTCCTCTTAAGCAGCATTCTTAGAACGGGAAAGGGGAGACAGGGATAGTAGTTGTACCGCAAGTATCTTCCGCCTCACTCCGTTAGGTGGCTTGGGGTATATACACTCCTGGAAATTGAAATAAGAACACCGTGAATTCATTGTCCCAGGAAGGGGAAACTTTATTGACACATTCCTGGGGTCAGATACATCACATGATCACACTGATAGAACCACAGGCACATAGACACAGGCAACAGAGCATGCACAATGTCGGCACTAGTACAGTGTATATCCACCTTTCGCAGCAATGCAGGCTGCTATTCTCCCATGGAGACGATCGTAGAGATGCTGGATGTAGTCCTGTGGAACGGCTTGCCATGCCATTTCCACCTGGCGCCTCAGTTGGACCAGCGTTCGTGCTGGACGTGCAGACCGCGTGAGACGACGCTTCATCCAGTCCCAAACATGCTCAATGGGGGACAGATCCGGAGATCTTGCTGGCCAGGGTAGTTGACTTACACCTTCTAGAGCACGTTGGGTGGCACGGGATACATGCGGACGTGCATTGTCCTGTTGGAACAGCAAGTTCCCTTGCCGGTCTAGGAATGGTAGAACGATGGGTTCGATGACGGTTTGGATGTACCGTGCACTATTCAGTGTCCCCTCGACGATCACCAGTGGTGTACGGCCAGTGTAGGAGATCGCTCCCCACACCATGATGCCGGGTGTTGGCCCTGTGTGCCTCGGTCGTATGCAGTCCTGATTGTGGCGCTCACCTGCACGGCGCCAAACACGCATACGACCATCATTGGCACCGAGGCAGAAGCGACTCTCATCGCTGAAGACGACACGTCTCCATTCGTCCCTCCATTCACGCCTGTCGCGACACCACTGGAGGCGGGCTGCACGATGTTGGGGCGTGAGCGGAAGACGGCCTAACGGTGTGCGGGACCGTAGCCCAGCTTCATGGAGACGGTTGCGAATGGTCCTCGCCGATACCCCAGGAGCAACAGTGTCCCTAATTTGCTGGGAAGTGGCGGTGCGGTCCCCTACGGCACTGCGTAGGATCCTACGGTCTTGGCGTGCATCCGTGCGTCGCTGCGGTCCGGTCCCAGGTCGACGGGCACGTGCACCTTCCACCGACCACTGGCGACAACATCGATGTACTGTGGAGACCTCACGCCCCACGTGTTGAGCAATTCGGCGGTACGTCCACCCGGCCTCCCGCATGCCCACTATACGCCCTCGCTCAAAGTCCGTCAACTGCACATACGGTTCACGTCCACGCTGTCGCGGCATGCTACCAGTGTTAAAGACTGCGATGGAGCTCCGTATGCCACGGCAAACTGGCTGACACTGACGGCGGCGGTGCACAAATGCTGCGCAGCTAGCGCCATTCGACGGCCAACACCGCGGGTCCTGGTGTGTCCGCTGTGCCGTGCGTGTGATCATTGCTTGTACAGCCCTCTCGCAGTGTCCGGAGCAAGTATGGTGGGTCTGACACACCGGTGTCAATGTGTTCTTTTTTCCATTTCCAGGAGTGTATATAGATCAGCCAGAACATTACGACCGCCTCCCTAATAGGCAGTATGTCCGTCAACCTTTGGCACGGGTAACAGCGGCGACGCGTCGTAGCGTGGAGGCAGTGACGCCTTGGTAGGGCGCTGGAGGGAGTTGGCACCGCCTCTGCACACAGCAGCCACCTAATTCCCTGAAATTCTTGGGCGCCATGTTCAATCACATCCCAAATGCGCTCGATCCGGCTGAGATCTGTCGAGTTGTGGGACCGACACATCAACTGGAACACGCCACTGTGTTCCTTGAACAACTCCAACACAGTCCTGGTCTTCTGATATGGCGTACTATCTTGTTGAAAATTGCCAATGCCGCCCAGAAACGTGATCGTCGTGAAGGGGAGCACGTGGTCTGCACGACTCTCCTTGGCCGTGATGGTGCTTTGCACGAGCTCCACTGGATCCACGGATCGTCACGTGAATGTTCCCCAGAGCATCATGGAGCAGCCGCCAGCTTGCCTCCGACCCGCAGTACAGGTGTGAAGGAGCCGTTCCCCCGGAAGATGACGGATTCACGCTCTCCCATCGGCATGTCGAAGAAGGCATCAGCAGTAATCAGACGATGCAACGGTCAGTCAGTGCGCCAGCATCTAGTGCCGATTGTCACTCCGCATTTCAGTCGTAGTTGCCGGTGTCAGGTGTTGCGGTTGCCACGTGCATGAGTCGTCGTCTGCGGAGGCCCACCTTAAGGAGCGTTCAGTTCACTGTGTGTTCAGACACAGTTGCACTCTGCCCAGCAATTAGTTCCGCCGCAGTTCGCCGCCGGCCCTGTTTGACAGTCTGCCCAGCCTACGACGTCCGACACCTGTAACGAGGGGAGGCCGTCCAACTGCACATCATCAGGAAGTGGTTTCACCTTGCTTTCGCCACAGCAGTCGTCGAACACACGACAAGTCGTGCAGTTTCCGAAACATCGCCATCTGCCCTCGGTTAAACTCAGATAGATCGCGCGCCTTCCCCATTCTACACACACACAGGACTCTCGCTGATACTACATGCACCGTGTGTGTGTGTCTGACTAGCAGTCATTCCTCGCCTGGAGGGGTTTATATCGATGGTAGGTCGATCGTCATAATGAACACAGTTTTCAGAAATTGTTTCATCGAAGACGATGTAGGAAATATTCCAGAATATGAATGAAGAACAACCACGAACATGAGTTATTCGCAACTTGATTCCCTCGGTATAGTCAAGCAACTAAAATCCCTCCATAAAAGAACATCTTGTGATCCAGCTGGTGTACCCATTCAAATGCATTGCATGCACTTTTCACGAAAGATGCTTGCCGGAAACAAGCACGGGTGATATCGGCACACGAACAAGGAAACAGACATAATCCGTAAAATTATTGGCTTATCTCCTTAACATCCTCTTTAGCATGATTTTGAAAGATATTTATGTTTATACAAAATACGGTTAAGGCGGTTAAGTTTCTGAGAAATGTTGGCAACTGACAGATGCTGATGAAACTAAGTTCGGCGGATTCGTAGAACGTAAATGTT
Source organism: Schistocerca nitens (assembly GCF_023898315.1). NCBI lineage: Eukaryota > Metazoa > Arthropoda > Insecta > Orthoptera > Acrididae > Schistocerca > Schistocerca nitens. The sequence continues at coordinate 3,347,208 of NC_064614.1, forward strand.
AGGTTGGGGCGGGGGGAGAGGCCGGTTGGTACCAGACAGATCCTCCGCCACTCTTCGTAAGCAGTCTTACTGAGTAGAGGCGTACTGTTTTGGGTGTCTGACATAGAACCAGCACTGTGCGACACCGCATGCTGCACAAGAAAGGACTGCGTAAGTAGGTTATTATAGGCACGGGCGCGGCCAGCTGTTGTAGTGCAGATGGTGGTGCGATGTGTTGGGGCTGACGGCAGATGAGGGGTGCTGGCCCCGCCACGTGGCAACGGCGCCTCCTGCCGTGAAACCCTACCCTGCCCTACCCTATACAGCGTGGCGCAGCTCACCTCATCTGCAGCGCGGGCCGCACCAGCTGCAGCCTGCAACTTGCTGCACCCACTGTGCATCACAGCTGGCTTCACACACACACACACAGTGAGCCAATGACTACCTGCTACATACCATGTTGGCCCACATATGAAAACAATACAGCAGTAATTCCACAATAACATTCACATAGCTCACAGCTGCCAATGTGCCTTCGATCGTGGGTCGCGTAGAAGCGCGGGTGAATGTCCTCCACAGTGTAGCACTCGCGTCCGTGCAAGATCCTAGCAGCTTCCTGCCAGGATCACGGGCACCATCACAGACCTGGCGACACATTTTCATTGACCAACTGTCCAGTCTCGGTATTACCGGGCCCACCGCAGTCGTGACTGACGATGTCGTTCGTAGCAGCCGTCTGTTGCGAAGCGGCATGTTCGACAATGTGCGCTGAATGGCTGTGCTCCAAAGCGCAAACATTCTGGTGCACTGGCACAGAACTCTGCCGTCAGATCTGCCTCAGATTGCCACTGTAGTGCTTTATAGAGCGGCTGACCCTCCAGTCTCCACGTTAAGTGATGAGTTGTGGGCATCCAGCACCTTGTCGTCTGCTAGTGGTCTCACCGCCCTTCGGCCAGTTTCGAGAGATTCTCACGACAGCAGGACGCGAACCGCCGACCGTCCACTGCGGTTGCGAGATGCTCGTCGACAGGCGCCGCACCGTAAATACCTGTCGCTTGTCATACATAGTCTGTTACCTCAGGAGGGTTTCCCATTTAAGGGCCAAGTCGTCGCTATACCGAGTCCTCTTTCGTCTCTGCTCCGCTTGCGTTCTTTCCTTACAGTATCACGAGTCCGCAGTGTGTGTGTGTGTGTGTGTGTGTGTGTGTGTTGAAGTAGGTATACAGAAATTTTCAGGTAGTTGCTCTCCTTTTTGTATTTCAAGCCTTCGTAATTTTCGTACCCTCAAAAGTCTAAAAAATCTTTGTTGCTTCGTTTTAAAAGACTGAAGATTTCCTATACGTAAATACAGACAGACTTTTGAACAGAGAAACATTTTTTTTATTTTTGACTAGACAGGCTGTTCCAAGCCTGTGGAGTAGGAGAACTGCTGTGACTAGAAGTGTTTAAGAACTGTTTCAAAAGAGCTTAGTTATTGCACTAAATACTAGAGACCGGTAATTTCAAAATTATTACAACTTGCTGAAACCCATTTTACTTCAAACGATGCGTTCGTTTTCTTTCATGGCCAAACCGTGACATTTAAAATATGAATTTAAGGAAGCTTTGCAATGAAGCAAATTTCCAAAATTTTAAGTGAACTTTACAACAAATAGAAAAACACTGAAACATCCCCTTAGAAAAATTCATGAATTACTGTGCTGATAAACCTCTTACGTTATTTGATTTTCAAACAGCTGAGCAGAACTGAACGTACTCAGACATTTCTCTCTTCACTTATTCTGATCAACACTAAACTGACACACAATATTTTTTGCGCAACGCAATCTGACTTTCAATAATCCCTACAAAAGAATGGCCCTGACTAACAGTAACCTATACCTTTCATGAATCACTTACCTCACAAAAATCTTCGTTACTGGAACTACTGCAATACAGCGATTTCCAATACTGCCAGCTAAATAAAAGATTCAAACTACTGAAGGCACTAACTACTGATAGGCATAGTTAGCAAATGAAAGATTTTGATAGAGAACAAACAGTCTATTTACCTTAATAATGTTCTAAAGTCACTAATATATATATATCAGTTCATGATATCCAATATTACAAATTTACTCTTTCTGATGGACACACGTCCAGATCGTCCGCTCTCAAAATTCTGTCATCTCTCTCCCCACATCCACCACTGCTAGCGGCTCACCTCCAACTGCGCAACGCAACGCTACGCGCTGTTCACATCCAACTGCCCAACACTACAATAGAGAATATTCCAATAATGCAAACTAGCCACAGACTACAACAGCACAGTCAGTGAATTTCATACAGAGCGCTACGTGACGTTACCAACATAAAAACCTAAATAGCCGTGATGACTGGATGTTATGTGACGTCCTTAGGTTAGTTAGGTTTCAGTAGTTCTAAGTTCTAGGGGACTGATGACCATAGATGTTAAGTCCCATAGTGCTCAGAGCCATTTGAACCAACCTAAATAGCCTACTTACAACCTTATTTGGAAAAGGGACCCCGTTTGTGTGACGGCATTGACTACAGATTGGGCTCCTGGCTCATATCAGTTATACAAGACACCTCTGGGGCTTCCATTTTGGCCTTCCATCAATTTTAGTAATACAGCTTCAGCACACAGTAATAGCTCCTGTAACACAACTGTCAAGCACGTACAGTAACCAGGAAACGTCAAGCCACTAGTGCTTCGCGTAATTAGCAGATTTCAAGCAAGAGATTTAAGTTACCAAGACTGTTGCTTCCCTAATAAGAGAAGGAGCTAGATGAGCTACTTAAAAAAATACACTAGCAAATTTAAATATCTAAATCACCTATTCCACCGCACCCTTTAAATTTAATTGAGGGTCTTTACGTCGCGTTATTACGCGAACACTGAAGCTAAATATATGTCTGGTAACCAAGATGGCGAACTTCACACAGTTTTACTTTAACATCTATATTCACAATAGGGTAGTGCTTACCGGTAGCTGCACGAGGTAGCCGAGCGGTCTAGGGCGCCTTGTCGCGGTCCGCGCGGCTCCCGCCGTCGAGGTTCGAGTCCTCCCTCAGGCATGGGTGTGTGTGTCGTACTTAGCGTAAGTTAGTTGAAGTTAGATCAAGTAGTGTGTAAGCTTAGGGACCGATGACCTCAGCAGTTTGGTCCCATAAGACCTTACTACAAATTCCCAAATTTATTTGCTTACCGGTAAATAAACTGTCAATGCGTCCTTCAGCGCTGGTGTTGTAATTCCGTTCGCGACACACTGCCAGTAATAACTTCACAAGCTATATCTGGAGCGGTGGCTTCAATAGGAAAGAAACAGCAACTGCATTTGGCGAAAGCACTCTCCACGTTTGTAACCCAGCCGAGCTGACACGCGCCCAGTGCAGACACAGCGACACTCCATTGAGCCTGCAGGAACCGAACACCAGCACTTACGACCGACGGTCCGTACAGGGCACAATACAGCCCGCCCTGGGCAAGAAAGTACTCTCGTCTCAGCACCGCCTTGCTCCACCTTTAAAAGCCAGCCGCGCCAGAGTTCCTCTAGTAATCAGAGCTTCAATATAGTGCGAGATATAGAACCGAGATGACCACTGAAGCAAGGTCGACCGCGCCGCCTCTCAACTACTCCACTTGTGGCAAAACCGCCCACACAAGTTAAATACAGCCTATTTTTCTACCTTCGCTCTTAAAAAAAATTCACACGTCCCAGCTGACATATGTAAAAATACTGATTTTCCGATTACAAATATGATAATATACTCGACAGACTTTTCGAAAAAGAGTGTTTGAGTGCACAAGACTTCGATAGACCACGACACCAGAAGGAATTGTCCAAATGGGACGAGAATCGGTACTAGAGCTGTACCGGTTACCGCCAGAGATCAGACGACTGCTTCTTCACCCCACCCCCACCCCCTACCCACCAGGTATCTCGGTGCTATCATGGGACGCGATGAGGAAGCGCACGACGCGGTCAGTAGACGAAAAGGCAGCAGACGGACACTGCCACGGTGTGTTCTTATCTTCATTTCAAGACACAAAATAGACCCACCACGAAGGAATTATCCCAATGGAACGGAAATCGATAGATGTGATGTACATGTACAGAAAAATAAATGAGTACGATTTCAGAAAAATTGGATGATTCATTGAAGCTGTTCATCGCGACTCAGTTCGGAGCGGGACTCATCACTGAAGACAATTTCAGCCGAGTCAGTGAGGTTCCTGGCCGAAGACGCGCCTGGAGACGTCCCGAGCGACCGCTGGACACCAACCAGACCGTCGTCAGCCATACGGCCCGACAGCCAGGAGCGATGGTCTGCATCGCAGGAGCCCTTTGGCTGTCATCCGCGGCGCCCTTACAGCAAAGCGGTACGCCGGCGATATTCTACGAGCTCGTTATGTTGCCCTTCGTGGCGAGTCATCCAGGGCTTACATTTCAGCAAGACGATGCCCGCCCGCACACGGCGAGTGTTTCTGTTGCTAGTTTTCGTGCTTGTTTACCCTGGCCAGCGAGATCGCTTGTCCCCAAACGTCGCGAGTTTGACGATCAAAAGCACCAGTTGAACATAATTTGGCACGATATCCCTCAGGAGCAGTTTCAACAAGTCCGTCAATCGATCCCAAGCCAAGTAACTGCTTGCATAACGGCCACAGGTCTACCAACACATTATTGACTTACTCGATTTGTGAACCTCTTTCTCTTGAATAAATCATCCAATTTCTATCAAATTGTAATCATTTGTTTCTCTGTGTATCTACATCACAACATCACATCTACCGATTTCCATGCCAGTGGGATAATTCACTTGTGGTGCATCGTTATTTTCTTTTCTTTGTTTTTTTTTTTTAACGCACAGTGTCAATGTCTTGCTGCTAGTTTTTTTTTCTACCAATCGCCTCATCCGTTTCCTTATGACGTTCTGTGATAGCGACGTAGATACCTGTACCTCGGAGGTAGGGTGGGACGGGGGAGGGGTGGGGGGTGAGAGAGTAGTAATAGCAGGATTTCCGTCCTTACTTGGCGATAGCTGGACCAGCTCTAAGAAACTTGAGCTCCTCCATTATCGGTATCGCTGCTGCAGTCAAAATGCATTATTATGGCGGCAGTCTAAATTGATCGCTAAATTTTAAATTTCTGTTCGGGGTGGAGGGGGGAGGCGGGACACAGAGGCATGGTCTACGATGAAGTGCTCGATACTTAGCGCCTTCAAGTTCTTAATATTCTATCGCTTAGCCGCATCAGTCCGACAGATCTAACTTTAGTGTTCGCATGTAAGAGTCTGCAGTTTACTGCGTGGGCAGTTCTGTAGGCTGCCGTAGCGACGGCCAGACGAGTGGGAAGGGCGTTGTTTGGAGCCTCGGGACACGCCACTCGGCTGACTGGTGGGCGACGCCTGGGCAACGGCCGCCGGTCACGCCGGCTGACCGCCGCCCGTAAACACGTCTCCGTCTCCTTCACTGGCGGGTCGCGTGCGACGGCCGCCGGGTGCCGATGCTATCGCGAGGGCAGCTGTGTGCGCTTCCTGAGGCCGGTGGCGGCCCGGGGAAGACGCGGGCCCGAGCTGGACTTCTGTCGTGCAAGCCTGCTATAGGGATGTGGAGGGGCGGTGCGGCCGAAATGGACGCCGCAAATGAGGCGCTGAAGGCAGTCCCGCAGTGCGAGCTACTGTCCCTCAGCTGTCTGGAAATGTCACGAAAGGAAAAGGGCTGAGGCAAACATAACGGGCGTGGAGAACTAAGGTACTACTGAGGCACTCGCCAGAAAAACAATAAGGGATTGTTCCATATGGTTCAGAGGGCTCTGAGCACTATGGGACTTAACTTCTGTGGTCATCAGTCCCCTAGAACTTTAGAACTACTTAAACCTAAGTAACCTAAGGACATCACACACATCCACGCCCGAGGCAGGATTCGAACCTGCGACCGTAGCTGTCGCGCGGTTCCAGACTGTAGCGCCTAGAACCGCTCGGCCACTGCGGCCGGCTAAGGAATTGTTGTTCAGCCACGTAGAAAGTCTCTTAAAACCTGTCGTTCGACTGGTTCTTGAGTAATGTTCTTCCCTTTTGAACTCTTAGACGTTTCCGCAGCTGCAATCGATAAACGTTCACCGCCATCATTTGGTCGGCAACGAGAGTAGAGGTGGTGGCGTAAGGTTTCTGCTCGCCAGTCTTTGCACCAATGTCATGAATTAATTTCCAAATCTCTCCAAAATATCTCATGGAATTAGGGCGTAGGACACTATTGGTAGTGGTTTGTCAGTCGAATGGCGACATTAAGGTCGGTGCCCTTACTGCTGTTCTAGAGGAGCGAGCCATGCTGTCTACAAAAGCTTGGAGAACGGTTTAGATATCTGTATGGTGCGAAAACTGGCAAGTGACCCTAAATAATGAAAAGTGTGAGGTCATCCGTATGAGTGCTAAACGGGATCCAATAAACTTCGGTTACGCGATAAATCAATCAAATCTAAAGGCCGTCAATTCAACTAAATGCCTAGTAATTACAATTACGAAGAACTTAAATTGGAAAGAACAAATAGGAAATGTTGTGGGCAAGGCGAACCAAAGACAGGTTTTTGTTGGCAAAATACTTAGAAGACGCAACAGACCTACTGAAAAGACTGCATACACTACACTTATCTGTCCTCTTTTGGAGAACTGCCGCACGGTGTGGAATCCTTCCTTAGCAGATAGGATTAACGTAGTACACAGAGGAAGTTCAAGGAAGGCCAGCACGTTCTGTATTATCGAGAAATAGGGGAGTGTCACGGACAAGACACAGGATTTGGGGTGGAAATCACTGAAAAAATGGCGTTTTTCGTTGCGACAGGATCTTATCACGAAATTTCAATCACCAGCCTCCTCCTCCAAATGCGAAAATATTTTCTTGACACCGATCTTCATTGGGAGGTAAGTCGCAGCTCGTTTTTTCCGCGCTTTGTTCCAGAGGGGAACAATAGAGAATCGTGTGAAGGTGGTTCGATGAACCCTCTACTAGGCACTTAATGTGATTTGCAGAGTAGTCATACTGGTGAAGAAAATCCTAGGATATTACTGAAGTGTGTGGGACCCACAAGAGCCGGCCGGTGTGGCCGAGCGGTTCTAGGCAGTTCAGTCTGGAACCGCGCGACCGCTACGGTCGCAGGTTCGAATCCTGCCTCGGGCATGGATGTGTGTGATGTCCTTAGGTTAGTTAGGTTTAAGTAGTCCTAAGTTCTAGGGGACTGATGACCTCAGATGTTAAGTCCCATAGTGCTCAGAGCCATTTGAACTTTTTTTTTTTTTTGGGACCCACAAGGAATAAGAGTATCGGGGGACACTGGACTGTACAGCGAAGGGCAGCACGAATGGCGGGAGATTTGGCTGACCTTGGAGAGAGTCACACACCTGTTGCTGAACCCGAACTGGCAGATTCCTGAAGAAAGGTGCCAGGCGTCTCGCGAAAGCCTGCTAAGAAAGTTTCAAACACTGCACTGAACAAGCACTCATCGCAACCATCCATCCACACGACGCTGGTACATAGCTCACGCTTGATAACAGGTGTGAAGAAGACAACGGCAAACCACACCCTCAGGACCTCACACGGCGCGTCAGTGTGAGATTCCGGTGTCCGACCCCAACCCTCATTTCTGACCCTGACTGCCTTTTGGCACTGTTGCCAAATTGGATTAATGAAAGAAGGGAGACTAAGGCCTACTTGAACTTTCCGACAATGACGTCATTAGAGACGGAGCACAGTACACTGATAGAGAAGGGAAACGACCATGTTATTTATGTTTTCGTCAAGTGTTTTTGAGAAACCACAGATGACGCGTATCTAATTGGTCGGGTGGGATTGGAGCCCCACCCCTTCTACTGTAAGTTCAGTGTAATTATAGTATTTTGCTGTAGTTTATTTAGGCGGTAGGACAAACATCAGCTTTTCATACGAAATAACTGCCATTCATAACGTCTCGTCATCTGCTAGGAACGCCATTTTCGGTGAAATGCGTTCCCTCTCGAGGATGATCCTTAGGATGGCTTCGCAACGACACGCAGACTTTTGCTATGGATTCTCGCCATCTGTTTCTTTCAGAAAATCCGTAACAAAACCATAGAAGTTAACTTAACACTCATTGGAAGAACCACGAACGTACCATCTTTGTTGTCAAATGACCCTGGACGAGTAGGCGGTACGACAACCTCCGCAGTATGTAGCTTTCCTGGGAGTAGTTACGTGTGGTGTTGAGCTCGCGAGCTGTTACGGGAATGGGCGATGGACACGCAGGAGGCAGACGAAGGGCTCTCGCTTTCTGTATGGCCACATTGCGTGCCCTGCGTGTCGCACAAAGAAAGTCTGCGTGTCGCACAGAGAAAGAAAGAAATGTGTCTGTCACACAATACTGTTGCATCGCAGTGGGTCTAAAAACGTTCGCTTATCGTAGCCTGTTGGCTCTAAAACTGTGTGTGTTGATAAAGTGAGGCTGTTAGTTATGAAAGTAACTGCTGCTCTGCCAGTCGCTGGACTTAAACGTCATTATTGTGGATTTGGTTTGCCGTGTTTTGTTTCCATTGCTGAGCAGTAATGAAGGCTTCGATTCTTAATTACAAATCCTCTTCTCAGTCGTTGAGGAACAAGAGCGAATCGTGGCAGTATACTGAATTTCAAGACTCAGTGTCAGGAATAACAGTAAGTCATCATATTTACTAGCATTACGCACAACACCACAAGCCTCTCAAATTACATAAAAGTTAATGAAAGCAAGCGTTTCGTTTCAAATTATTCAAATGGCTCTAGTACTATGGGACTTTACATCTGAGGTCATCAGTGCCCTAGAACTTAGAAGTACTTAAACCTAACTAACCTGAGGACATCACACACCATGCCCGAGGCAGGATTCGAACCTGCGACCGTAGCAGTCGCGCGGTTCCAGACTGAAGCCCCTAGAACCGCTCGGCCACACCGGCCGGCGTTTCGTTTCAAAGAGTTACAGTGACAAAGAGACAAAAAATGCTTTTCAAGTAGCATTTTAAGAAAAAGCTGCTAAATCTGAACTATAATTCCGTAGTAGACTAAAGTATGGTATTAAAAGAGGAAATTATCAATTAAAATAGTACTACGTACGTAACAGAAAGCGAGTAATTCGTCCCTGTCCTCTAAATGCTGTGAATAGACGTTGCAAATAATTTTTCTATGTCGCTGTCCAGTTCATTCCTTGATAATTTTGACACATTGTTTCTTCTAGTAGTTATTCTGCTATTTTTCTTTCATGGTACCCCCTTGAGTTTCTCTCACACAATATTTCTTTCCAATCGATTTATTAAACATTTTTGTCTGTAATTTGCTCAGAAAGATTCCTTTTACGGGTAGTTGGTGTGAGGTTTCTTTGAGGAAATAATTTATTAGTAATTTGTTGTTTTAATGTCACAGTTGTGTGCACTATGGGGAGTTAAATTAATTTTAGTAATTTCTTTAAATACTACTTGGAAAGTATTTTTAATTATGATTTGCATCTTTCTAATGTGTACGATGATTTTAATTAAGGCCACTGATAGCGAAAGCTAGATTAGCTTTTGTGATATATTAAACATTACTTGAAAAGCGTTTTTTTTAATTTGTGATTCAACTTTATATAAACCAGACGATAGCTTTAATCAAGGTTCTATGCAATACTGATATGATGATACACAAAGTATCTAATATTACAGATAATTCTAGCTCCACCTACATTTATTCACTACGTATTTATACAGTTGGTGGCAGTTTCTTTGTACTAATAATGTCAAATCACCACTGTGTAGTATCGGTCCTGTGAAACGTTGCTATCTGCAGTGAACAATTTTTATCTTGATAACAGAAGAACAAGGAATGCCAACTTTTTATTGTCAAACAACTGTGACGCCGTAATCTTAGCAACACACACATCGCTAAACTCGATTTTCACACTGCAAATACACTGCTGGCCACCGTAAATGCAACACCAAGAAAGACAAGAGGTAGCACAACAAGATTTATTTTGTAGATAACATGTTGACCAAGTATCAAATGATTACGTTTACAGACGTCTGTGACATGTGGTTCCTGCCAGAATCAGTAGCCAGAGTAGCCGCCATTGTTGGAGATCACCGCTGCCACACGTCTCGGCATTGAGTCAAAGAGACGTTGGATGTGTTCCTGGGGTACAGCAGCCCATGCAGCTTTCACGCGTTGCCAAAGATCATCTGGTGTGGCAGCTGGGGATGTAATCTGGGTCACTCGTTGAGCAACCATGGACCACATGTTTTCTATCGGCGAAAGATCCGGAGAACGAGCCGGCCAGGGAAGCAATTCAATCTGGTTATTGATGAAGAACCTTTGGACAATGCGTGCCACGTGTGGTCGCGCATTATCCTGTTGAAATATGGCTGTGGCCGAGCCCTGAAGGTAAGGAAGGACAACTGGCTCCAGCACCTCGGATATGTAGCGCCGGCTATTTAAAGTACCGGCAATGCGTACTAGAGGCGTGCGAGAGTAATATCCAATACCGCCCCATACCATAATACCCGGTGCAAGACCAGTGTGGCGGTGCATAATGCAGCTGTCCAGCATCCTCTCTCCACGGTGTCTCCACACTCGAATCCGACCATCGTGGTGCTGCAGACAGAAGCGTGCCTCGTCAGTAAAGACAACGTCATTCCATTCTGCCGTCCACATCCGTCTGTCATCACACCATTGGCGACGGAGACGTCTGTGGTTCTGCGTCAATGGTAGACGAAGCAATGGACGTCTTGCGGACAGACCACTCTGCTGTAAACGGCGTCGAATGGTACACGCAGACACTGGATGATGCGTTACAGACGCAATGTGCTGTGCTAGCCGGCCGAAGTGGCCGTGCGGTTAAAGGCGCTGCAGTCTGGAACCGCAAGACCCCTACGGTCGCAGGTTCGAATCCTGCCTCGGGCATGGATGTTTGTGATGTCCTTAGGTTAGTTAGGTTTAACTAGTTCTAAGTTCTAGGGGACTAATGACCTCAGCAGTTGAGTCCCATAGTGCTCAGAGCCATTTGAACCATTTGTGCTGTGCTATGGTTCGGGATGTCACTGAGCGATCCGTCACTGCCATGCGCACAATTTGCCTATCAGCACGTGCAGTGGTGCACCGAGGTGAATGCGATCGACCACATCGGTCCGTCGTACCCTCCTGCATCCAACGGTCACATATCCGCATTACAGTTGTTTGGTTTCGTCCAACACGACTAGCGATTTCTCTGTATGATAATCCACAATCTCGGTAAGCCACTATCCTTCCTCTGTCGAACTCGGATACTTGATCAAACGATGTTCGCTGTTGTCTACGAGGCATAACTGATCGTCTTGTGAAATAACCACAAGGTAAACACACCTGCCGAACGTACACTCGTCGAAATCGCCAAGCCTTAAATGGCGCTATGTGGTGGCGCCACAGGCGCGCGTGATGTGCGTCTGCGCTGAAATTCTAATCAGTTGCATATCTCATCGCTGCAAACCCATGGTGTAAATTTCACTTGATTCGGATGCTTCCTTCATGGTGTTGCATTTACGGTGGCCAGCAGTGTAGTAGACTACCAACGCAGCGTTGCAGATTAATGTCTTATGAAAACATGTTAGGACCTGTGTATGTATGAATGTCTGTATCTGTGTATGCCCGGTAGTTGGGTTTCGTCACATTTGACAAAATATCCATACAAACACAGAAATGAATAAAACTCTTTATTTTTCCGCAGTTATAAATGTAAGTACAGAAAAATGACCTTATTTCCGCCACTAAAATCAAAAGGTCTTACAGCAACAACGATTCAGCGAAAACACTTCGTGCGCGGACGGTAAGAGATTTTCAAGGTCTCGTGACATCATCGATCAATATCCCGTCAGGAAAAAGTTAAAATAGTTTCAGTTTCTCTGATATTAAACATAGGGAAGTTCGAAATTATCAATCGAAATATGTGATGAATCTTACACTAACTGTGCAGTTCGTCGCAGATGTACTACGCTCCAAGTGAGATTGTTTAATTTCCACTCAAACACACAACCATCCGTCAATGGCGTTTGCCTGTAGCTGCTCTCAGACAATGGAAGTGCTGCCTCGGTGTCTCTTACGACGTCCACGCATTGTTACAGTCTGCAGGCAGCTGCATTTGCGCTCGCTACGTCTCCTGATTATGCACCCTGAACACACACTTTCTGCACAGGGAAAAGAAAAGAGAAAATCGTGCAGTCGGACTTCACACCGTGATTCCTTACCTACTAGCGGCACAAAAATGGCCCCTCCCTCGTCCCCTTCCTCAGTTCTTTCTAGTACATTATCAGCATTGTCCCCTCCCGTTTTCAGTTACACTGCTGCCCCCAAATTTTAAAAACAAAAACCGCCTCTACTCATCTCCCTTTTTGGTATACCTCTGTTTTCTGTGTCCTTCACTATTGAAACCGTAGTTCTTCTAGGTATTGTCCCTTCAGCGATGCACATCACTTAACCAAATCGGCTAAGTGTACTGTTCAGCACTGATTCATGTATTACATTCAGATTTGGTTTCCGGTACACCGTCCTACTATTGCCTGCACTTATTCGTGCAAACAGTCACGCTTGCCACTTTCGTGTCCGTTACATTTCTTTGTGACATTACGTCACCAGTAGCAACTCACTTAACAGTAAACGTCAGACGTGTAGTCTGACCTTTTAGTAAGCATGACGACGCGTTATTATCGTCGTCGTCGATGTCAGCCTGAAGACTTGATTTGATGCCGCGAAAGTCTATCCTATGCAAGTCTCTTCTTCTCTGAATAACTTCTGCGACCTACATAAATTTGAATCTGCTTCCTGAATTCATCTCTAGTTCTCCCTCTACAATTTTCCCCCGCCCCCCGCCCCCCCCCCCCCACCCAGTTAAATTTTCCATCATTACCGAAGTGATTTTTCCTTCACGTCTTAGGTTGTGTTCCTCTAACCTATCCCTTATTTTTGCCAAGTTTTGCCGCCTTTTTTCCAATTCGATTCTGTACCGTCCCATCTACGCATCGAATTCTGCACATTCATAAGTAACATTTCATTTGAAACGCTTGTGTCTGTTTCTTGTATGAAGTCCTTATTGCCTACGTTTCACTTCCGTTTAAGGCTGCACAGCAAACAAATGTCTTCAGGAAAGATTTCCAAACAATAATTGTTATTGTTATTATTATTGTTCACGTTTGGGCCTAAAGGGACCAAGAAATGTACAGCAAAGCGCATATTCAGAGTTCTGTTTTACTTTCCCTTTCTGTTCAAATCACTTTCATTCTCTCAGTATGGGCTCTTTACCGGTCTTTGGATCAACCTGTCCCGGTCTTCTTGCGCTTTTATGCCAGAAGAACTGTCCAGTCTTGAGTTTTCTGTCTAAAAATTTTTTTATCTTCTAGATCTTGTCATACTTGATTTCTTCGGGTGCCCTTTTACGGCTCTGATTCATTCTTTTTTTTGTTTTGTTTTGGCCTCACTGCTAATTTCGTAAAAAATTCCGCATGCTGTATAGTTCATAATAATAACACTAATTATTATGATGATTATTTCTTTTCTTTCTCAGACGTTATGTCTGGTTAAAAATGGAAAGTGACGCGGACCTTGATCAAGCGTGACTTCCTTTTAACTGTACGGTATATGTTACATTGCATTTAGGAGCTTTCGGGTAATTGAACATGTATAAATAATTACAGATTATTATTATTATTATTATTATTGCTACTGTTGCTCATACTATTTACTATTATTATTTACATCTAGGGGAACTTGGGAAGTCTCGCTTATAGCTCAGATTAGATAGGCTTTCATGGCTGCAAATACAGAGTACAATAATGATGAAATTAAAAAAAATAAATAACGGCACACCTTGACCCAGAACTGAACTATCTATCTTGAATATCCGGGCAGACAAAAGTATCCGCCACATTAACTGGGCAGCAGTTTGTGCTGTACTGAATGAAGATGTTCGTCGTGTTTACGATTGCAGTGTTGCCATTTTGGCATTCTTTGACGTCCATTTCTTGCTTAAAATACGCACACGACGCCAGTTTTGTTTCAAGTTTTTTTGTTTTGCTATTACACAGGCAGCCGAGCTGTGAAGTCTGCGCCAGTTTTTTTGTTCGTCCTGTACGGGAGGTGCTGCGCCGCCGGTACGCAGTGTGTGTGTGTGTGTTCCTCCCCACGCATCGCTGCGTGGCGCCACGCAGTGCGTATCGGAAGGCGGCCATGTTTCATCCCCCGGCGGGGTGCGGGGGAGGGGGCGTAGCCCGACAAGTGAGCCGCTGAGTCACGGGCTGGAGGGGGAAGCGAATTAGGCAAATTAAAAACGGAACGCCGCATCATCCCCGTGCTGACCGCCCCGTCTGTCCTCCGCTAACTGCACCAGGGCCCCGTGCTCTTCCTCGTTCGCAGTTTAAACGCGGGGACGGCCATAAAACTCACTACGTTTTGCAGACGGCACAGTTTTCTGCTTCACCCTCGTTTCAGTATTGTTATTTACAGGGGTTGGACGAAAATATGGAAACCGCGCCGAGAAGTGCTTGGAACATTAATGCAAGATGCTGGCTAAGGCATGCAAGTTTCGCCGCTTTATTTGACCAGGAACGGCACCTCTGCAATGTCCTCAATTCTCTGGAAGTGTCAGCCGTGGTTAGAACAGTGTTCTGTGTAATTGTGAATGTATTATTTCGGAGCAGAGTCAATTCGAACGTGGGCAAATTGATGGTGTTCGTATGCTGCGTGGTTCAGAAACCAAAGTAGCCGGATTGTTTGGTGTTTCAAGAGGCACCGTATCGAACATTTATACTGCATACGTGGAAAGCGGAGGAAAACACCATCCGCTAAGGCACAACGCAGACGAACTTGTTGACTGGTCGTGACACGCGATCATTGAAATACGAGGACGACAGCGGCTAAAGTCACTGCAGAACGGAATCCCGCACTCGCGAATCTTTCAGCACCAAAAGAGGCCTCCATAAGGAGGGAACCGCAGAGTGAACTGGAATTTCAAAATCACTCATCAATGACGCAAATGCCCATAATAGGAGGCCACCGTGCCTAAGCCAAACTATGGAACGATAGAAGAACGTCATTTGATAGGATGAGTCATGTTGCACGCTGTTTCCAACTTCTGGTCCACTTTACGTCCAGAGAGGCAGACATGGCGGGGTTCGGTGATGATCTAGGCAGCCACATCGTGGTGTTCGGAGGGTACTCTGCAAGGCCGCAACACTTCCAAGCACTGTGTGATCGTTCTCGCTGATCAGGCCCATCCCACGTGCATCGTTTGTTCCCTAATGTTCATGCTGTGTTCAAAGATCACTGAAACCCTTGCACACAGCTCGCATCGTACACGACTGGTTTTGTGAGCATTTCCCCCGGTCGCGACAGTCACCAGGGCTCAACGTTATAGAGGTTTTGCGGTCAACTTTGGAGAAAAGGCTGCTTGTGATTGCTATCCACCTGCATTAAATTTGCCTGAACTTGCTACTATTTTCCAGAAAGAATGATACAGGATTCCCTTGAAAACCATATAGGATCTGTATTGATCCATTACCAGACGCCGCGCGGTCTAGGGCCCCTTGCCACGATTCGCGCCGCTTCCCCCGTCGGAGGTTCGACTCCTCCCTCGGGCATCGGTGCGTGTGTTGCCCTTAGCGTTAAGTTAGTTTAAGTTAGATTAAGTAGTGTGCAAGCCTAGGGACCGATGACCTCGGCAGTTTGGTCCCTTAGGAGCTTACCACAGATTTCCAAATTTCCATTCCCAAACGACTGGAAGCTCATTTTAATGCCAAAGGGTTTCCGACGCCGCATTAAAAATGATAATGTGTTGTGTTTTTGTTGTTTCCATGTTAACCCCCCCCCTTCCTCCCTAGTTTGGCACGACGCATCTGCCATTGTCAACAGACCACCTACAAACTGTACATTAATTTGACTGTTTACATTCGCTATAAGGAACGTTATCAGACGTCTGGATAACCCCAACATCATATCGTCAACATCACTTGCCCTCTAGCTACAGTTACAGTTCTCTGCTGTCAGTTTATTGACATGCTTGACATTTTGTGCATTCAGTAGATCTCTTCCCTTTCTTGTCGTTTTCTCACAATTTTTCCTTCCATTATTTTTGTCAAAAACGTAATTGCAACGCTGCAGAGAGACACTATTGGCGCTCCTATCTTCTGCAGTTTTCCTCAGCGCTCTGTTTCAGGACAGTAATTCTAAGAACGAAGTTCTTTTTCTTCCACTTTTGTTGGTTGCCAGGAGAAGCAATCTGTTTGGTACCTATGTTTGGTGAGGGGGACATCTCATAAGGCTCATAAACACTCAAGTTTGTTGTGCAGGGGGATTTCCTAGTCGTCGAACCATAAATAGTTGTTACAAGACTTGATACCATGTATCTGATTCCCATTCCTTTTGTGAGTTAGCTGATTAATGTGGCTGATTGTTTATTCTTCATGGGCTATTTCGTTACTCGGTATGTTCAGTGTGTTCAGGAACTAGTCATCCGATGTTGCCCAGCGGAACGTCGGTCGTTTCTTTCGACGTAATGGCGTCCTTGAGATAGTGAAGGCTTGCGCCATCACTCCATGTTATCTTCCATATTGTGTGCTGCCTGCCTTGGCTGTTTGGCTCCATTCACAGAGAACCTCATACCATTACTTTTCTTTGCCGTTTCTCTGTATCACTTGTACAACGGTGCCTGGGGTCATTACGTGGCAGTAGAAGCCTATCTACAGATAGGGTAGATAACTTGCGCTTTTGCGCATTCGGTTCGCCAGAAGAGATCGCCTGCCTGTAAATAAGGCGAAGTCCACGCCAGCGACTGCGGAGTAATGTGGCGTCTGCCGGCCCCACGGGGGTGTCTGCCTGTCTGCGGGGGTGGCGGCGGCGTCGGGGGCGGCGCCGGCGGCGGCCACCCTCGCCTCGTCTCGTCTGGCGCCGGGACAGCCGCTTCCAATCAATAGTGGAGCCGGCACCTCTCCACCCACACCTGACACCTGATCAGGTGCCGTCAACAAACCTCTGCCACAGCAGTTTGGCACGAAGGTACTAGCACTGTAAATGTGACGGCTACTAATAAGCGTTATTATATTTGTCGACACCTGCTCTGGTTTGTGATTAGACATATTCATTACAGTCGGATTGAAAACATACAGAAATAACAATGTCATTGTACCAACATCGAGAACTGTTATTTCTGAAATTTTTCACTTCTGATAGTTAATAATAGGTTTATCGAGAAAAATAGCTAGCTCTTTATCGATAAAGTATTGGTGCAGCTGCACAGTTGACTACTAAAATTGGAGCACCGAAAAGAGTAGTGTCGTCGTCGTCGTCTCACATACAGGGATGAGATGTCTGTTCCACCTCCACAAAGGTTATGTCCATCGTTTCCTTGGTCGACTTTTCAAGACATACTTGTTTGCTGCGAGGCGTAACATTCAGAAAATGGGGCCTCAGGGGTAACAGGGTTTCCTCGAGGACACGCTTTCGGAATGGTCAAGGATTTTTCAGTTCGAGTAGCTGTCCAATTAAAAGTAGGCATTACAAACGATTTCAAGCTCAGTGATACGTACAATATGTATGGAGTGGAGGCTTGGACTGCTATTCTGAAACACGTAAAAAAATTGCAAGCATTAGAAATGGACTTTTGGAGAAGATCAGCAAGAATTTCTAGAAAAGAGAAAGTAAGAAGCAACGAAATAATAAAGAGAATGGAAGTAAGAAAAAGAATGCATGACGTGATGGATAGAAGGAAGTTACAATGGTACGGGCATGTAAGAAGAATGGAGGAAGCCAGAATACCGAAAATGATCTTGGAATGGGAACCGGAGGGGCAGAAAGGAAGAGGACGCCCTATAACCAGCAGGCTCCAAAATGTACGATTGACAATGGGAAGACTTGGCGCAGAGGAAGAAGATATACAAGATCGAAACAGCTTATGTAACAGCCGCAATAATTTCCGGGTATTTGTTATGTTGGAGAAAAACCTTTTTATAGGGGAAAATCTCAATAAATTAAAAAGTAAAAAAAGAACACAGCAAGACAGATGAGAATTTTTTTTTATATACTGCACTGTAAACCACCAACTGTACCAACACACCTTTATTCTTTGGAACAAACATGTGTCGTTACAGCTGGTGGTTTACAGTGCATTGTTTCAAGTACTTCACAGTTGTAGATTGTTGCTTTGAGAAAAGTGTAAAGAACTAGTAAGTTTGGGCCAGACATTGAGATTCAAAGAAGACGCTGAAAAATTGAGATTCAAAGAAGAGGCTGAAAAATGGAGATGTTACAATATGGCAAATTAACCTCATTGGTGGAAATTGGGAGAAAGCCATGTAGAGAACTGAAGCGGCGCAGGGTAATAAGGGGAACGCAGAGTAGTCATCGTCGCTGTTTCGTAGAAAAAACGACTGTACCCTGGGTGCCGTCCCTGTCCGCACGTCGTGATACCCGACTGACAAGTTACACCTGGTAGAGGGACACGTTTTGTGACGTCACAACATGCAGTCCACGGTGCGAAGTATTCTCGTTTGTGAACAATGCATTATGTCACGTGGAATTTCGGAAGTGTCCTACGAAATTTAACAAACACAGTGGACGCCACAGGCTGAGTGGGGAAGACGCCGTATTGGAGCACAGCTTAAAGACCTGAAGTGCCGACTTTGATTGCTTTTGTGTTACAATGTGCGAAATTCGAAAATATGCTCTTTCAAAACATCAGAAAATTACATGCAGGCAAAAAATGTGCCGTTTTCTATGTACTTTCTAGAAAGAAAATGTCGGGAAATGGTATGTCAGTGGTTAAAAGCTCTACCTTTCCTCCAAAATAAACGGTGTAAAAGGTAGTATAAACTCCATCAGTTGTTTCACTCAACCAATGTCTGTGTGCCCCTCCACTGATCACGTAGAAATGAAAACTCTACGATGGATTTGGAAGGTACGGAGTTAAACAACATTGATATCATTCCTATTTTAACGCATTTTAATTGTCGTTAAGATACGTTATTAATGATATACATTATTAAAATAAAAAAAAAAAACTTTTCAACCTGTTAAGCGTCTGTCGATCCATTGACAACTGTGCAAAGTTCTTCGGCATATTCTCTGTGCATTTTGATGAATCGAAGTAAACGCAAGTATTTCTGCATTTTCAAAAGTAAAAATGTGTGTGACTTGTGCGCCAAATGAAGCCGACAGCTGCCTCGAGAGAGCGTTGCAGCCGAAGATGACGTGTGAAGGGCGACGCGAAGCCCCGTGTGTTAGTTCCCAGTGCTCGATAGCTTTCACTGCCGTGTCAGGACGGGTTTATTGTAGAATTGATGGGTGTGCGGTGGCAATTCGGGCTAACAGAGGTAGAGGGGCGGGGGATGGAAATTGTAACTCCGAAAGTGGTTACGTTAGGAGAGGCGAGGCTAGTTGTTACCAGCTGCTGGGGTACTAAAAATTTATTAGCCCGACCATCGGCGCCATGCGTGGTGTGGAAAGAAGGAAGCTCCAGCGATATTTTCCATTACAGGGATGAAATAATTTAATAAGGGTCGCACACGAAGGGGGCTCAATATGGAACCGCGACAAATCAGAAAAATTTATTTTTCTCTTTTATTTCCTAAATGAGGTGGGTTACGCGGGCTGTTGTAAAACCGTCGTTTCTTTCAGCGAGAGCTCGGAGCTGCAACTACTTGTTTACACCCGCGACCAATCACATAATGTGATTATTCACATGTTTTTAATGGACATATGGGGGTTTCAGCACGCGTTGCCCATCATCTGGTGCCCCAGTATACTGATGTTTCACACAGAACATGTTTGTGCACTGACAAATAAAATAAAACCTGTCCTAATTCAACGAGAGCAGTCTGCCCTCGCTGAAGCCTACCTTTTGTTTGGCTGCGTTTTGTTTATCAGGCGCTGGATGATTTCTATTCGGTGTAACGATACTGATGCTATATCTTACGGCAGTTCCTCTTACCGTCGTCAATAAATCTGCAGTTCGCCACAGCTCGTGAGGAACTGAATTTGGCGTTTTGAGGATGCTGTTAAAACCTAAGAAGTTCTACCAGAGATTTTGCACATGAAACAGTTGTTGGCCCATACAAGAATACTTCTCAAGTCTGTTGCACGCACGAGAAGTTGTTGTTGTTGTTGTTGTTGTTGTTGTGGTCTTCAGTCCTCAGACTGGTTTGATGCAGCTCTCCATGCTACTCTATCCTGTGCAAGCTCCTTCTTCTCCCAGTACTTACTGCAACCTACATCCTTCTGAATCTGCTTGGTGTATTCATCTCTTGGTCTTCCTCTACGATTTTTACCCTCCACGCTGCCCTCCAATACTAAATTGGTGATCCCTTGATGCCTCAGAACATGTCCTTCCAACCGATCCCTTCTTCTAGTCAGTTTGTGCCACAAACTCCTCTTCTCCCCAATTCTATTCAATTCCTCCTCATTAGTTATGTGATCTACTCATCTAATGTTCAGCATTCTTCTGTAGCACCACATTTCAAAAGCTTCTATTGTCTTCTTGTCTAAACTATTTATCGTCCATGTTTCACTTCCATACATGGCTACGCTCCATAGAAATTCTTTCAGAAACGACTTCCTGACACTTAAATCTATACTCGATGTTAACAAATTTCTCTTCTTCAGAAACGCTTTCCTTGCCATTGCCAGTCTACATTTTTATATCCTCCCTACTTCGACAATCATCAGTTATTTTTCTCCACAAATAGCAAAACTCCTTTACTACTCTTAAGTGTCTCATGTCCTAATCTAATTCTCTCAGCATCACCCGACTTAATTCGAGTACATTCCATTATCCTCGTTTTGCTTTTGTTGATGTTCATCTTATATCCTCCTTTCAAGACACTGTCCATTCCGTTCAACTGCTCTTCCAAATCCTTTGCTGTCTCTGACAGAAGAAGTTCTGCAATAATATTTAATTTATGTTCCGATGAGCGCGTCTAGCTGTACAAAGACTGTTATCTATAAAGTTGCATGACATTTAAAGATTATGCGTCTATACCAAAAACACAAAACTGTAATAATTGACTTTTACGTGGGTACAAAACGTTACATAATGATCAGCTGAATGTTTTAGACTCTTAACATACAAGTCCGTAAACTAAATGTTTGACTGGCCTAAACATATTGAACTACACAAATTATACAGAGATTAGTTAAAATCTGTGAACCACATACAAGCTGATATTGAAATACAAACAAGGCACGTATTACCGATAATCCGTATATTACAATGTACTCAAAGATTAAAAGTATGTGAATGTAAATGACAAAATAGTACACCAAGTTATGATTTTTCCGATTAATAATTAACTAATTGGGCTGAGCTAGTAGAATATTGTGCTTGGGCTTCGTTTAGGTCCTGCCGTTGCTCACTGCTTGCATTACGACGCATATTTTCTTTGGGTTGAGGCGGAACGGAACTCGAGAGTTGGACGTAATTTTATTGACAGTTGTGGGATAGTGGATGGAAGCAATGCTGACGGTGGAGGTACAGAACGGTGTGGTTCCGTGTACGCAGCCAGGACATTAGCACATTGTACGAAGCAGCATTTGAATGGGTCTGCCTGCGGCCTTCATTTTAATATCGATCAACTTGTGGCGTCGTTAGCAGACCGGTCTGGGTGCAGAGCGCCGGCTGGCTTAACGCGCGCTGCGGAAACGTGCCATGCACATCTCAGGGCTACCCGCTGAACAAATCATTCTTTATTCGAGACTGAAGAAAAGCTTTTACAATTCACTGTGTGTTTTCGTTTACTGATCGTAAACAAGAGAGTCAGATTTACACGTATAAGTACATTCTACAGTCACTGTAGAGAGAGTGGGAAAGGGCACTTTTTATGTACCACTTTGGTTGCCTCTCGTTCGCTCCATGGACGCAGCGTGGGAAGAGTGAGTGCTTGTACGCCTTTGTGTGAGCTCTTATTCGCAAATTTTATCTGCACGATCTCTTCCGAATCACACGAGGAGCGCTGAAGAATATTTGTAGTTTTCGCTGCGAAAGAAATTTTTGAGGTATTTTAAATACGTTCTCGTGAGAACCAAGGCATTTTTCGTGCCTGCTAGTTAAATTTTACAGCATTCCTGTACTCTATCTCGCCTGTCAGACAAGGCTGTGACCATTCGCGCCGCTCTTCTTTGTATACAGTTTCTTCCCTGGTAGTCCGACCCCACGTGAATGCAACAGGCTTGAGAAGTATTCTTGTATGGGCCATACAACTGTTTCATGTACAGAGTCTCTGGTAGACAAACTGCGGTTTCACAGTCCACTGTCAATGAAGCCTAGCCTGCCGCTTGCTTTACCTGCAGCGGAGCCTCCGCGGTCGCTCCACTACGTGTCTCTCAGCACTGTTAGCCCCATAACTTTCTGATTCAGATTGTAACTCGTTATTCCTGAAGTCCAGATGGTGAATAATGATAACCTAGACTGATTGTTGTACAAACAATAGGGAATAGTGTGCATTATATCGGAAATGGGATGTAAAGTGTAAACGCTCATTGTATTCTTGTTCTAATGAACACAAAAGTCTCTACATGTGGACATTCTGCTTCAGTATAAAGTACGGTGTTATGTAACATTTATTTAGGGTGACGTCGCGTTTCATTCAGGGATGCAGTGTAGGAATAATCATTGATAAGAAACCTTTTGAAAGTCACGGTTGGTGTAAATCAAAATTTTCGTCACGTTCTTTAGGGAAACATGCGAAAATAACTGAATAATGTTGACATATTCCACTGTGTATATGCAGTGTTGTTTCGTAAGTTTTCACAAGACGTTACACGCTTTTCTGCGATTGTTTGCCGTCTGAGATACCTGTGGCCTTACTTTATACCGCCTCGCAAGGTAAACGAGTGGTGGAGATTGCGCTGTCCTTATTTGTATTGTCTCGGATTCCCGGCTATTACGACAACCTGAATTGGATCCCAAAGACTTCTGCAGTATTACGAAAGGGAGACTGGGTTTAACGTCCCGTCGATATCGAGGTAGTCAGAGACGGAGCACAAGTTCGGATTGTGTCAGGGATGGGGAATGAGCCTTTCCAAAGGCACTCTCACGGCATTTCCCTCGAGCGAATAAGGGAAATCACCGAAAACCTAAATCTGAATGGCCGGACGCGTGTTTGAACCGTCGTCCTCCCGAAAGCGAATCCAGAGTGCTCGCTCGGTAGCGGTATTCCGATACAGAACATTCAAATGTTTTGTAAGCAATGTTTTTCGTAAAAAATCTGTAGTTTACCAGCGACCTATCAGTAAACCAAACCAGGCCTCTTGATGTCCTTGCGCATTGTATTAGTTTATGTTACGTTGTGCGGGATTCACTAATTGTGTAGTCCGCCCCCGGTAGCTGAGTGGTCAGTGCGACCGAATGTCAATCCCAAGGGCCCGGGTTCGTTTCCCGGCTGGGTCTGTGTGTTGTTCTATCCATCATCATATCATCTCAATCGACGCGCAAGTCGCCGAAGTGCCGTCACATCGAAAGACTTTGACCCGGCGAACGGTCTACCCGACGGGAGGTCCTAGTCACACGACTAATTGTGTAGTTAGGCACTAATACTTTTTACGTTTGGTGAGGTCAGAAACTTTCAGTGTCTAAATATTAAGAGTCGAGTGTTTATACCAGACTGATATTTTATTCATATCCTGCATGGGCTGCCACCGTTCTATTCGATAATACTCAAATCATCCTCGAAAAGTTTCAGTCTGTAACCGCTCCTATTAAATTCAACAAATTCGGCAGCTGAATTTGGTTGTCCAGGGACGCAGCAGTCCTGTGCGGGAGGCGCACTACTCTACCTGTTACTAAATGCCTCTCAAGCGCAGCAGCTAACAGGTCGAAAAACTGCTCTGCACGGCATGGCGTGTTCTGCTCTGTGGTACGTTGCTCTCTTGCTGTTACGCATTGTTCCATTAAAAGTTTTCTTTAGCTTTTGCGTTCCATTTGTCAGATTAAAATCTCATAAAAATAAATAATGGTCTCGCACAGTTTCTTTTTCTCATTTGTATCTGTTAATCGCGTGACAAAACTACACTACATTGGGAAAAAAAAGAAAAAAGAAAGAGGAGAAGGTGTAACAGGAGTTGGTTCTTAATCACAAGCAGAGTCATGTCCCTGTATCACGCAATGTGTATACGTAACAGCTATACGTAAGTATTTGAGAGAAACACTGTAATGACACAATACTGCAATAGTCCATACGGATGATGACTTGTTTCCGGTGTCCAGATGGGTGCAGAACGTTGGACTGAAACTAAGTGCGAAGAAATCCCAAGTAATTTTAGCATCTCAACAGAAGTTGATTAGTACTGAATTCCTCAAACAACTGTACCCTTACTTCCCTCCATCCGCCCCTAATGTCACACGAGTCATATTTTGTCAAGTGTTTCTATCCATGCCACCTTTAGTGATGTCTTTGTAGTTAACGATTCTCGTCTACTGTGTCCTCGGCACAGCAAGCAACTTAGTTTCGAGATGTTGCCTATTCTGGTTACTAATGAATTGCAGCGCGCGTCTTCCTCGGCTACAGTTTTGGCACCTATTTTTGTGTGGCTCCATATTGCAGAGTGCCAGAGTAACAGTCCAAAGATTCATCGCCTGATCCCTCAGGATTTCCTCTGTCAATTGCCGCTTCACTCACCCTTGGCAGTGAGTGATATTTTTATCGTGAAAAATACCAAGTTGCAGTGCTTCGGAATCTACGTCGTGCCTCCACACCTGGTTGCTTAAAGTCATTCCAAAGGTCGGAGAAAGGCAAGGGCATACCATGTTCATTAGGTCAGTGTTTATAAAAGCGTTCGAACCAACAGCGTTACCTTTATTGAAAGTTATATAAATGTCATTTCTAGCCTTTCTCTCTTCATCTGGCGTAAGCTGTCGATTACGGTGGGTTATAACCATCGTTTAGAGCTGTCTTGAAGGTAAATAGTTGTTGGTCAGAATCAGATGTGAACTTAGCAGATGGTGTACCAGAAAACAAAATATAGCGTATTCATAGGGAACTGGTTGGTCAGAAGAAGTTGGACGAAGAAGTCTGCGAAAGTGTTCCTCGTTGTATGTGTTGTCCAGTTGGCTTTCTGCTCTGTTTTCCCTGGTACTGTCGTCCTGAAGATAAGCTGTCTCTGGAAACGTACATTTCTCTGTTGCGGCTGTGCTGAGACGGAGAGCAGCCGGCTGACTGCAGACCTGGCGGTGACAACTTGGCGGCCACCACGTCACGTCATCTTAACACCCCCCCCCCCCCCCACTCCCTCCTGTCAGCACCGGGTGTCGCTGACAAAAAAGCCCGCTGTCTGCCGCGACGCACCAAATGATCCTCAATTTAGCGTGAAACGCATCTGAGCTTCATTAGCAGCCACGACCACCCCATCCTTCACGCTGCATCTCCCAACACGAGACTTAAAGGAGACTCGCTCGTGGCTAATTAAACAGGGCGGGACACGAACGACCTAAAACCCGTTTTATTTAGTCAGCGATTCTAGATATTGGAACGAGGAATTCGGCAAATAACAGTCCGCAGACGGTCACGAATTGTCCTTTGAAATAAGTGAAACAACAATAACTTACGAAGCCAAGAGCTTCCATTGTTTTTGACCCACCATTGCAAGGTCCAGGTATATACTTCCTGGCAGTTGCACGGCTTAATATGCTGTTGGCAATAAATTTATGGATATTTTTTAGCTGCGTGAGATGTGCCTTGGTTACAGTAATGGAGAAAGGTATTTCTACGCCGTTGTCCAATGTACTCATCCCAATTAAAGGTCACAACCAGAGATGTTATTTGGCAAGCTAGCATTATCGGCTTTCCTTCCTAATCCGCACATACAAAAGGATTAACTAAATTAGCCTGCTGCCGAAAGTAATAAAACATTCTGTACCGGCTTGCGTTAAGTAATAAGGAAAAAACTATTCATACACACAAAGAAAATTGCAAAGTACGTAAATGTAATGGCAACGATAGTACTTTCCAAGCGTTCCTCTTCTATGTATCACTTTTGTTAACATCTTTGGCATAGACTGAGCCTGTTTTGGTAGTCTGAGGTAATATTTTGCCATTAATCGTTAAGACATTGTTTCAGAGAACACTTACTTCGTATTTCATGTTTCCTAATAGTTGTTTCAAACGCACACCATAGATTTTCAAGTGGATTAAGGTCTGGGCTCCGTGCTGGAAACGTGAGAACATGGTGAGTGTGGTGGGACAACCATAGACGAACAATTTCCGCAGTATGTTTACTGGCATTGTCTTGTTGAAAGTCATATTCTGTTCCTAAACCCCAACTAGCAAGACTTTTTTGCAGATTTGCCTTTAGGATATTTAAATACTGACATCTGTCCGTGTTACCTTCAATGAAAACCGTTTGCCCAGCATCAGATGTTGTCTTACATCCCCATACCATAATTCCTCCAAAGCGTTACTGTAGGTTGCATGTGTGTTTTGCTCGTTTCCACACCAAAAGTCTGCTGTCATTAATCAAAAAATAATAGTAAATTATTCCTCCAAAGCGTTACTGTAGGTTGCATGTGGTTTTGGTCGTTTCCACACCAAAAGTCTGCCATCATTCACCAAAAAGTAATAGTAAATGACGTGGATGATCGAAGGAACATTGCATCGTACTGAGCGACACAGCCACTGCACTATCGCTTTTAGCCACCAACATTGGACAAGTTTGTGTCTGCCCGTGAAGCTTGCTCAGGTTGTTTCGCCATAAGCGCGAAATTCGGGTTCGAGTCACGGTCCTGCATATTTCTTCATTGTCGGCATTCATCTATACAGCTAGTGGTTGCCCATAATCGTAACTGCGATGTAAATACGTTTTATCCTTATTCAGCTAGCTGTGTACCACATTTTGTAATACAATACGGTAACAGTTTTTGCCAAAGAAAGATCCTTTATCATTTAGCTACAATATAGCAGGTCAGCAACTGGAAGCAGTTAAATCCATAAATTATCTGGGAGTACGCATTAGAAGTGATTTAAAATGGAATGATCAAATAAAGTTGATCGTCGGTAAAGCAGATGCCAGACTGAGATTCATTGGAAGAATCCTAAGGAAATGCAATCCGAAAACAAAGGAAGTAGGTTACAGTACACTTGTTCGCCCACTGCTTGAATATTGCCCAGCAGTGTGGGATCCGTACCAGATAGGGTTGACAGAAGAGATCGAGAAGATCCAACGGAGAGCAGCGCGCTTCGTTACGGGATCATTTAGTAATCGCGAAAGCGTTACGGAGATGATAGATAAACTCCAGTGGAAGACTTTGCAGGAGAGACGCTCAGTAGCTCGGTACGGGCTTTTGTTGAAGTTTCGAGAACATACCTTCACCGAGGAGTCAAGCAGTATATTGCTCCCTTCTACATATATCTCGTGAAGAGACCATGAGGATAAAGTCAGAGAGATTAGAGCCCACACAGAGGCATACCGACAATCTTTCTTTCCACGAACAATACGAGACTGGAATAGAAGGGAGAACTGATAGAGGTACTCAAAGTACCCTCCGCCACACGCCGTCAGGTGGCTTGCGGAGTATGTATGTAGATGTAGATGTAGATGCAAACGAGCTCCGTTTCTAAGTTCCACAATGTTAACTCATATGCACTACCTTGTATTTTCAAATCTGTGAAAAAAGAAATGAGCTTAAAGTAAAGCATCTTTGACCGTTTCCCTGTTACAAATAGTACATGCTCACTACAAAGTTAAAAAAAATAAGCGCTTTGCAGCCTCACTCTATTGTTGGCCACTATGTGACTTTGAAGGGGCGTCAATGGAGTCTGGAACTCTACGGCTCCACGGTTATCACAGTAGGCACTGTCTCCGTTCTGCTGTGTGCCGTATGAAGCAAGCGGTAAGGTTCTTGTTACCTTCTGCTCTATTTGAAGGACGGTTACTGCATACGGAAAAACAAATACTGCGGGAGGAACTAATGAATAATTAAAAAGTTAAACATATTCTAGCTAACTTGTCTTTCTTGTACTAGCTGGCGGCTAGTAAACTTGATAACTTCTTCGGTTGGCTTTATCTTCGTCGTGTACAGAGCACAGGTCACGAATTGTAGGTACCCCGTCGTGTTTCACTTGGGCAGATAGACGTTTTTAATTAGGGCCCAGATTTCCGCCATGAATATTTCCGCCGTTCATTCCGGTCCGTGAAAGCACGAGGACGTCTGTAGGGTGCGGACTTTCCGCCGGGCAGAGGGATGCTGACGGATTGCAGCAGGGGGAGAATAATGCGGGGTGCTCGTCGGGCATCGGCTGAATAGAAGCGCTCAAGGGGATGTTCTGCCGAGCCACCCCCTCATCAGGGCGCACCCTGTACACAGCGCCGGCGAAATACCCCAGCACCCCCAAATTTCCCGTATTCCGCCCATTGCTGCAGGCGTTTATATACACGTCTAATACAATTGGTCTTGTCATACGCGGCACCGTATGCTCGTGTAAATAATTGCGGATGATATGGTATACTTTGCAAATAAACAGGCTGCCCCCCCCCGACATATTACCAGTAGACGCGAATCATTTTAATTCAAAGTCTGGGTACGTAATACTATCTCAGGTAAATACATAAGTTTAAGTAGAACTTGTGGTGATGGACCTCCACAAAGTACCGAACAGCATCTCCGCTGCCACCACCACCACCACCACCACCACCATCATCATCATCATCTTCATCATTATCATCGGTACATGACTTGTAAAACCTGTCTCGGTAGCTGAGGTCGCTAATGCACTTTACATCTGGAGTTGGTCGATTCGACTAAATTGGGTGGAACGCATTTTCATCCCCAGAATGTGGGCAGCAAAAATGATAGAGGCTCGTCGGCGTACAGTTTGTGATCACGACACAGTATTTCCAGCAGTTGACGATGGCTTCAGTTCATCAGGGATGTACGCTAAACGCGGCAGCTCCGTTAGCGGTAGTTGAGGGTCTGCACAGTTTGTTGACATCGGGTTTGACTCCCGCGTTTCGTATCCACGACTCACATGCACTCTGCGCCACCACACACTACACTACACTAACTCTCTTTGCAGCCGCTCACATGTCGCAGATATACGGGGTGTAACAAAAAGGTACGATCAAACTTTCAGGAAACATCCTGCCATTGTAGTTGAAGAAAATATGTTGTATTGACATGGGTGCGGAAACGCTTTATTGCCATTTAAAAACTCAGTTTCTATATCTCTTCAATAGCTTAATCGTAAATTTGAAACGAAGCCTTATCCGTGAACAGCACATTTGTACCGAAGTGAAGGTCTGATACACTATTGAGTGAACCAGTCGTAGAAGTGTACCCGTGCAGGAAAATCAGTTTCTGATAGTGCATGCACACACTGTACATAGTACGGATACAGGACTTTCTCGTGTAGCACTCTCCAGACAGTCATGTGATCGACATTACTTGTTGCAGCTAACTGTCTTGGCACTCTCACTAGGATTGTCGTCAACTGCCGAAGGAGCTCCTGTTGCATTTGAGGTGTCTTCGTCCTTCTAGTCCTCCGCTAGTCGTGAGTAGTGGGCTAAGACCAGTGGTTAGCAGGCTAAGACCAATGAGAAGCAGGCTGAAACGACCCATGTTCCCTAAGACGACCATCAGTTCCTTCAAAGGTTCTCCTGTGTGGGCGCTGTCGTTCTGGAAATCTCTCCTGATGCAAACATCGAGCGCCACGGACATGACCATCTACTAATCTGTACAGCAAATGGGCACCTGCCAACTCCGCAATTGAGTACACTTCCGTTGCTCTGTATTGGAAACCAAGTCCGCGAAGGACACCAAACAGTAGATGCTGCGTGCTTGACGGCAGTAATGCAGTAAAGTTTGTCACGTGTCAGCACAAGCAATGGTGTGAGTTACATGTCAACATTACCTTCGTTCAATTCGAACAACAAATATTGCCGTTGAACATAAGAATTGCAACTTACTGTGCATTCTAACCAAACGTAACCGAGACGCTACTTTCGAAATCCCATGTAAGGAAACGTTTCATGCAATGCTGGTACGTTCTGTGGTTTCGTACGATTAATGTGATTATGAAGATAAAGAGAACATGAGCAATAGCATGTCCCTAACATGTAACACTTTCTTTTTCTGGGCTAGTTTCCATTGCAAAAATGCAGAATTTGTTGTGAGAGATAGTGGAATATTCCCGCTTCAGCCCCTTTAGTTTCATGAATCGATAGGTGGTGGCGCAACACGTGACCTGCAAATTCGCGTCTGGACCGGAGGTGCGTTCAATCAGAGAGCTGTCATTCAGTTTCTTTTGGCGGAAAACCAGAGCATCACAGATATTCACAGGCCCTTGTAGCTGTGACGCCTGCAGTGCTGGAAAGTGCGGACACTCTCATTGTAGGTGCTCGACGGATCACAATCAAACACCTCGCTGCTCAACTAGACGTCTCAGTTGCTACTGCTGACACGCTCGTCCACCAGTTGGGGTACTAAACGATGTATGCCCGCTGGATTCGTCGCTGGCTAGCAGAAGACTTCCATCTGTTTGGCGCAATTAAGGATGCGCTCCGCGGGAAGCAGTACGCGTATGATGGGGTGGTTACTGATGCAGAAAGACGTTGGCTCTGACCTCGACCAGTAGAGCGCTACCGTGCACTCCCAGTAAGGTGGCGTAAGGCCGCCGCATTGAACGGAGATTATGTTGAAAAACAGGTTTTTGTAGCCAGAAGAGTGGAGAATAATATGGTGTATTTGAACCCTAAATGAAACCAACCTGCTTAAAAAAAAAAGAAGTGTTGCATTTTTAATGAACGCCTCTCGTGTGTGTGTGTGTGTGTGTGAGGAATATTTTCTGAAAGTATCTTTTTGTTACAGCTTGTTTGATTGACACACTACGGTGAAAAAGGACCTGTGGCACGGTGTGTGGCGTGTGGCATTGTAACTGCTTTCCCGATAGATTGACTATTGGCCGCGGTCGCTTGTGTAGACAGGTGTTCGCAACCTGACATTCTCGCGCCACACACGTGTTGTCCTCGGGCAGCGTTACGTGGCTGCAAACACACAGGGAGCGGCAGGCGAGATAACGGAGGCAGCGCAGCGATCGGAGCGCCCCGTACCGCCAGCTTTCACGCGTCGCTCTGTTCCGCGGGTCCGCCGACTTCACGGGGCAGCAGTGGCTGCTCTGAACGCAAATGTGATCGAGCCTGAGTCTAATTCGACTATAGGGGCAGTGTTGCGATAGTGTTCATTTCTCTCAGTTCCAGCCGCTTCAAAGGAGCCTTTGTACACCGCGAACTGATTCACCGTTCAGTTTCC
This sequence comes from Schistocerca nitens, assembly GCF_023898315.1. Lineage (NCBI taxonomy): Eukaryota > Metazoa > Arthropoda > Insecta > Orthoptera > Acrididae > Schistocerca > Schistocerca nitens. The sequence goes on from NC_064614.1 coordinate 3,378,464, forward strand.
GAGATCTTACGTTCCAAGAAGGGTCTAGCAATCTTCAAATCAGAGGTGTTTTTATCTGTCCAGTTAATATTCAGTGTCTTTCTATATCAATATACTTCAAATGCTTCGACACTCTTCTTTTCGATCTTTCTGCCATCTAAGATTCAGTTCCATCCACAGCTGTCCTCTAGGCCTCAGAAACTTTGTTTTTCAAATTAATCTTTTTGTTTGATACCAGTACATCTCGCGTAGCTAGGAATGCTCTCCTTTCCTACGCTAGCCTGCATTTTATATCTTCCTTGCTTCGTTTGTGACGTGTTGGTTTGCTTCCGTGGTTGCAAAATTTCGTCACTTCGACTCTGACACCATCCCTAGTTTTCATGAGAAATTTGTCGCTAATATGTGTTCTGTTTCCGTACAGTATTTCACCATTTTTTTCTCTTTCCTGCCAATTCTTATACTGGTCGCAATAGACTGTTAATCACATTCAAAATATGAAGTATTTCTTCCCAACTTTCATAGGGGGTAGCTATCTTATCATTGATGGTCTCTCAAACGCAATGTTAATCCCACTTCTGAACCTCCTTTTATTTCGTTCATTGCTTCTTCGTTGTACAAGGTAGAACAATAGAGGAGAAAGACTAAATTGTTATTTTTCGAACTTTTTATCCGTGCAGCGCTGCCTCGATCTTTAATCATTATCGTGCCCTTTTGGTTGACGTACATATTGCATATTACTTGCCTTTCCCTACAGCGTACACCTAATTCCCTTAGGAAGTCAAACATTTCACTCCACTTTTATCGTAAGGGACCAAATCGTTCGAACGTGTCGTGACTCCTCTGAGATCTTGCTTCCTTTGTCAGAGCTGCCCCTCTGCTGCTTTTTACGTTTCCTGAAGCCACAGTGATCGTTCTCTTGAAACGTCTTTTGTTTTCTTGTCATTTTTCTGCACATTACTCTGATCAGCAACTGTGAAGCATCAAGTACCAAGCTACTTTTGAGACGTTTCTCGCATTTATCTGTTGCTGCTGTCTGCGGGGTTGTGTGAATGGTGTTCTTACCGAAGTCCAGTGATACTCATCTACCCTCGTACATTCTACCTGTTGATTTTAATGATGTTTTGATTGCTTCTTCCGCTTCATACCGCCCTCCCCGTCCACCAGCTTCCAAAGTGCCACAGGAATGTCAGGTCTTCCAAAACAATGTCACACGAACACGGGATCCTTTACATCCTGCACATCGCCACCCATTGCTCTGTCCCCGTGTTAGTAGCGTAGTAAACAGGAAATGAGGGATTCTTTTTACCACTGGTTCCCTCTACAAATCGCCGCCAGGTACATAATTGTCTTTTCGCACCGTCTGTCGCTCCTGGCACTTTGCGGCACCAGTCCTCAGACGGTGTGTGACACGCACGCGCGAGTGTAGGGCCGCTCCTAGCGCGCCTCCGGCCCCTCGTGCTGAGGCGATGGACGCGTGGCGTCGCGACGCCGCTGCCTGCCCCTGGCCGCCTAACCGGCGCCTGGCGTCCGCGCACAAACACAAACAGCTGCACAAATAACTGCAGGCACTCTGGCTCCACTCCGGGGGACGAAGGTTTCGCGAGGAATTTCACTATTTACATCAACAAACTTATTTTATCACGCTTGGCCAGATTCGCGCGTTTTATACCCATCGTTAGGAGGCACACATTTCGTTCATTACATAAAACTAATAAATTAAATATGTATCTTCCACAGATAGCTGTAAAAATAGTGGAAACCAGCGCGGGATGCTAAAATAAATCTGAGAAACTAAATAGAAAGTGGTTGCTATAATCCTTCCACTAGTATACGATTATGCATTGGCAGCAAATCACTGTAAACAGTAATTACCATTCAGTACCTAGGAGCAACTATCCGGAGCGACCTAAAGTGCAGTGACTACATAAAATTAATTGTGCGAAAAGCAGATATGGGGCTGAGGTTGAAAGATTCGTAAGGAAATGCAGTTTATCCACGAAAGAACTGGCTTACAAAATGCTTGTTACCTATTCTTGAGTATTGCTTATCAGTCTGATCCTTACCAGATTGGATTAAGAAAAAAGATAGAGAAGAAGCAATGAAGTGGCTGACACTGAAAGAAAGGAGTTGTGTATTACGGATAGAGTTACTTTTCACATTCCGAGAGAGTACGTTCTTAGTGTAAGCCACGTTCCCCCACGCACGTCCCGATGTGATCAAAACAGGAAACTCAGAAATTTTCAGTTAATACAGAGGTTTACCAACAATTATTCTTCACGCGCGTTATTCGTGAAAGGAACAGGGAAGGAAAAGGGCGGGGGGGCAGATCATTAGTGGTACCAGAAGTACTCTCCGCCACACACCGTAAGGTGGCTTCCTGAGTATACGTGTAGTTGTAATATATGACACAGTCGCGGCTTTTCCCATTCCTTACATTTGTACATAAATGCCGTCATGTAGGAGTAGATGTAATTCAGCATTATGTTGTTACGACACTCATAACAAGTCTTGCCCACCGTTTGCCAGGTAGTAGGTTCCGTCTGTCTCCTTCAGGGTCGAGGTAAGTGACGGACTGTACGTAACTCGCATGCATACTTCGTAAAATAAAATAGAAACTACTTTTTTTTAATAACAGTACCTAAGCATAGCAAAATTTGGAGCCCCTTATTGCACCTCCGTATGCGTAATAATTATGGAAAAATGAAAAGTAACAAAAAATAGTTCCTAAATCCATTACCCGAAAACTGACTGAAACATTTAGCAGCAGCATTCAGTATACAGCGATAATATTACACAACCTTGAAACCCAATCCTGGGTGTTCCACAGTTACCCGCCACTTTTACACGCATCCATGTCGCTCATTTATTTCTTCTAAAGTCATCTGCCTGCCTTCTGTTATCTTCTCTTAGATCTGTTATTAAGGTAAAAAAAGGAAGTTCCGCAGCTAGGCCCTGAAGACGGAGCTATAGTCGACCGGCCACCGCGTCACCCTTAGTCATTCATCATCGGATATGGTATGGACGGGCATGGGATCAGCACACCGCACTCCCGGCCGTTTGTCGACATTCGTACCTTGGAGCCGCAGTTCATAAAAGAACTCCATCTGTACCACCCACTTATCTTGCTACCCACTTCCATCTCAATTTCATTATTGCCTTTATTACCTCTTTCATTAAAGTCTCATCCCTGGCGCATTTCTGTATTTTCCTGTCTCTCCCAATAATCCCTAACCGGTGCCTTCTCATGATCACAAACGATTCCTCAGTTTTTTGGCACTTAAAGTCTTATTTCAGTGCCGAACTTCAGAACTGGTACTATATTAACATTTTTAACATTCCTTTAAAAATAAATCGGAAGTTTAGTTTGAAAACCGTATTTTTACCTGAAAAACACTGCGGCCCATTTTTCTCTTCTTTTCTTATCCCTCCGGTCACTGTCTTTATCTAGCCTGAATACAAAAAAAATTATCGACTGGTTTATTTGTTCATTGTTAAATTGTGACATTTTATTTTCGATAAGCAGTTTTTGTAAGTACTGAATGTCATTGTAATTGGTTTTTGGGCCTAATTTCAAATTTGATCTGTTAAATCCGTTCGTTCGCTGCTGGAGGCAAACGATATAATGCGATTGCCAAAACAAAGGTGACGCAGTTACCATAACACATATTCCTTCTTCTTACGGATCTGGAAACGTTCTCTAAAACTGCTGACAACAGTTTCGTTGGTGTATGACGTCCTTGTCCGATATATCTTCGAATGCTGAACTCTTGGCTATCCTGAGTTGCGGTGGAAGCTGCAGCCCCCCGGTGTTTGTGTTGTTGAGTGCACTAAGTAGAATGGGTGCCACTAACAGGCCGTTTATATTAGTATAGCTTATTTCCAACGCCCTCAATAGTTCGCGCTTTAAATGAGAATGCAGTTTCGCAGTGTCGACCTCTGCTGTTTCGGTATAGCGAGTCTAAGAGGCATTAGTTTGCATATGTCGTTTGAAGCACTTCTCCATTGCACTTTGCCGAGGGCGCGTTTTGTTCTCCTTTGTTACGCGCGCGGTCCGGCTGCACAGTGGCCTGGGAGCCAGCTCTCGAGGGTATTGTCCTTAGGACGACGGGAGGTGGTGGATGCCGGTGAGCCAGCGTTTCGCTTCCAGTCCTTTTCGGCTGGCTGGAGCTCCGCTGCCGAGTTTTGCGGGGGAGGCCATTGTGCCGCCGGGCTGGGGGTGGGATGGGGTGAGGTGGGGTGGAATAGGGGTGTCCACCCCTGCACATTATTAGGCGCGCCAGTCTGGCGGCGGACAGTCGCTGCTGCTCGCAAAATATCCACCGTCTCTCCCCTGTCTACGGCTGGCGCCTGCGCTATCATGGCAGACTATCCCAGTACTGAACTGATGCCAGGCAGTGTAAAACGAGACACGCTGCAGGGAAACAGTCACCTTTTAAGTTTAACAGACGACTGTTGTGTATAAGCAGAGGAAACGGTAACCAGTCACTTCTTAGAAATATTCGTTTATTCCCCTTTGCAGGTTCATCAGATTGTGCAGAAGGAAGGCACATGTTTATATACCTAGTGTACAGTAGACAAGATGATACAACAAACTGTAATGTATACCCATGGATGAAAATAAGCACCTCGTTTATACCACACTCATTAATTCAGACCTCTGGTTTTTCCAGAGTCATTTTCTGCTTCCTTTTCGTTCTTTTTTTAATGCGAAAATGTATCGTATGCGGTTGGTACAGTACTGTGTATGTCCATCAAACCTGTGCACAGAAGACTGCTTCTGGGTAAATTAAATTAAGAAGACGGAGAAGTTGGTGTGATTTCTGCATTGAAAGTGGTGAATATCAAAGATGTAATTTGTGTAGTTGCATCTTCTTGGGATCAAGTTTCTGAGCTATCGATTCTGAAGTAATGGAAAACAGTAAGGCGTGCTTTTTGTGATTGCGCCTCTGAACTCTGTGAAATTGTAAACGGCTCTCCCTTCAGCATTCTATCCATCTTCAGCAACTGTAGTTGAATATATCGAAATAATAGCAGCCATTTGCATAAAGAAAATTTAATTTCCTTAATAGGTTACTGGCAGTTAGTGCCCTTCTTCAGAACTTTATAACTATCGCATTATTTGTGAGTGTCAATAGGATGCATCCAGCATATGGCTGTCATCTGAGAACGGGTACTAAGTGCCTGGAGCCGGTTAAGGAAATTAAATTTCTTTTATGCAGCAGATTGCTGGTTGTTTCGATATATACCTCTCACTTCCTTGAAATGTTACCAAGCATTCGTGGTTGTTTGAATGAGGACAGCCTGGTTGCAGAATGACGCTGATGCTGGTTACTGCGTGATGATTGACGACCGAATCAGTGAGATTGAAGTGGGCAGAAAAATGCTTCATGCAGAGGCTACGGCACACCTGGAGAAACTGATGGTTTACCTACAACTGCAACTTCAGCCGGAAATAGCGCCGGCCTAGCTGAAGTTAGTGAAACGTCTGCGTGATTGTGCTGCTCTCAAACGCCACCCGAGTAACACACTACTGCAGTAAACAAAACGTGATAGGCTTCAGAGTCAGAGTGCCAAAATAAATGGTTTCTTAGTTGGTTGGTTGATTTGGGGGAAGGAGTCAAACAGCGAGGTCATTGGTCCCGTCGGCTTACGGAACAATGGGGAAGGAAGTCGGCCGTGCCCTTTCAAAGGAACTATCCCGGAATTTGCCTGAAGCGATTTAGGGAAATCACGGGAAACGTAAATCAGGATGGCCAGACGCGGATTTTGAACCGTTGTCCTCCCGAATGCGAGGCGAGTGTGCTTGAAACGTGAGACTTAGGGAAAGCAGGAAAGGTGTGCACGGGGCCTTATCGGCTACCGTTAGTTGCACTGGTCGAATACCACGGTCCATTCAACTAGAACTCGCTGAATCCGGCCCTTGACGTGGCCTTGCACTCTCGCGACCACATCCTTCCGTCGGACAGTGCATGTATGTCGCCAGCGGTCGGGCGAGTACTGGCTGTCCGGACCTCCCTGGTGCTCCGCCCCAACTCAACTCGCTCGACACTCGACGACCCGAAAATACTAAAGGCCGCTCCAAAGATGGTACCACAGTAGGCGCTATCGATAAGTGCTGCTGCTGCCACAAGGTGAGCAATCGTAGTGTCGCCAGTGAACACACTAAGGAAACGAGACGCCACTATCGCTGTTACGAGATGCCAAGCTATGAACGGGATCGACGCGAGCCGCACATGGCTCAGTGCGCCACCTCGCTCGGTAATGGTTTCTTGTTAATGCCAAAATAAAACGTTTGTATATTGTAGTTCATGTTAGGGTTTTGCGTTTAGGAGCGTATTTCCAGATTATCCGGATTTTTGGTAACCCTGATTTCATCCGGTCCCACCTAATCTGGATAAACGAGGTTCTTGTATTGTTAAATGGCGAGATGTGTAAAAAAAACACTAATTCTTTTACTTACAGATACACACACTTCCCTCTGTTTCCAGCCGGCCGATGTGGCCGAGCGGTTCTTGGCGCTTCAGTGTGGAACCGCGCGGTCGCTACGGTCGCAGGTTCGAATCCTGCCTCGGGCATGGGTGTTAGCTTTAAGTAGTTATAAGTTCTAGGGGACTGATGACCTCAACTGTTAAGTCCCATAGTGCTCAGAGCCATTTGAGTCCTCCGTTACAAAGTTAAATACTCTTTGCCGCCTCGGATTGCGTCCTGTCATCATCTCCCTTATCTTAGTCGCTTTGTACCACAAACGTCTTTCCTTCCCAATTCGATTCAGTACCTCTTCATTAGTTATATACGCCGCTAGCGTTCAGCATTCCAGAACCGTACGTTCCTACAGTCTACACAAATAGTTTCATAAAACGACTTAAATTTTGTAGTAGATGTTAACATATAAATCAATTTCCTTCTGGACTACAGGTTTCGTTAACGCCGATAGTGGAGGAAACAAATTATCAGTTTAACGTTCCTTCAGTGTGCGCAGATCGTAAATTCGTTGCAGGAAATGCAAGGGTAAAAATAAGCAGGTAGGCATGGGAGGAAGTAGAAGCAGTAACAAACGGCATGTTAGGATCGAGTCAGTGAGGAGTGAGACGGTCGACTAGGAAACGCGATGCGAGAAGAGTCAGAGAATCTGACGATCGTGGTTGGGAACTAGGGTCCTGGGAGTTAGGAAGGCAGAAAAACAGACAGGGGGGAGGGGGGGAGGTGTGGGGTTAGCGGTTGCACAGTTATTCGCACGTGTGGGCGGGAGCGGCGTCTGCCCTCCAGCCGCCGCGCCACCAGATGGCGGCGCCTTGTGGCCGTTCAGAGCGGCGGCCGTCTGTCCTAATGGACGGCTGACAGCCCCGTGTCGAGAGCATCGCAAACACCCAGCAGCTGATGGGGTTTTAATCGCGGCCAGCGCGGGAGAGGGCAGCTGAGATGTGCGTACAGGGGTTTGGGACCTACTCCGAGAAACCTGCCTCCCTGTTACCATTCAGTCTTCGCTCTGTCCCAAAATCGTCCAGTTGCTAACAGTGTCGTTGTACTACAGTCAAAACATATTGTTGAATCCTCCCGTCCAATTTTGTAGTTCCTAGGAGCGTCTATAAAAAAAGTGGTCTGTTTTGTAAATACTGAGATCCCCGTGCCGAGTGTCAGTAGCGAGCTGTCGCGAACTAGCTAACCGAGCACTTGGAACAGCCGGTCCGGTTTCTACAGACAGCAGACAGCGTGGAGACGCCGCAGTGAAAGGATGCGATATCTACAACTCAGAGTTAGAAATGCAGTTCAGCGTTTGTCAGCATAGCTTTTCCTTACCGTTGTACACAGAGTTGACAAAAGACATGGGACAGCGATATCCACACATACAGATGGCGGCAGTATCGCAGGGTACAAAAGGGAAGTGCTTTGGTCGAGCTGTCATTTGTTCTCAAGTGATTTATGAGAAAAGGTGGCTGCACGGAGGGAATTAACAGACTAAACGCGGAATGGTAGTTGGAGCTAGACGCATGATACATTCAATTTCGGAAAAACGTTAGCGAATTCAACGTTCCGAGATCCACACAGTCGAGAGTGTACGGAGAATACCAAATTTCAGGCATCACCTCTCACCACGGACAACGACCGAGAGCAGCGGCGTTTGCGTAGAGTTGTCATTGCTGACAGACAAGCCACACTGCGAGAAATAGTGGCAGAAACCAGTGTGGGACATACTTTAGGACAGGGCGGCTGTGGCAGCAGACGACCGACGCGGGAGCCTCTGCTGACAGCACGACATCGCCTGCAGCGCCTCTCCTGGGGTCGTGACCCTGGACTACTGGAGAACCGTGGCCCGGTCAAATGAGTCCCTATTACATTTGGTTAGAGCACGTGGTAGGGCACAAGTGTGGCGTAGACTCCATGAAGCCGTGGACTCAAGTTGTCAACAAGGCACTGTGCAGGGTGGTGGCGGCTGCATAATGGTGCGGGCTGTGTTTAGGTCCTCTGGTGCTCAGCACCTTGGTGGTTTCACTTAGTCCTCAGTTTTGCAGGGTTAAGGTTATTTGCTACACCAGTTTGTTAATTGAAGATGTGGGGTGATTCGTGGTCACCCTTACGTGAAAATCGCTAATTGTTCGAGAAGGTCCATGTTTGTCGTCTTGTTCACAGTGTGTCTGATATGGTGGCCTTTTTTTATGTTTGTAATGGAACGGCAATTTTTTTCTAGGTCGGCAGTAGAACTGAGTTCTTTATACAGGATAGTCAGAAACTGTCTGAAAAGCTTGTGTGTTGCAGGGTAGGTTGTACTGAGAAAAAACTGTTAAGAAAAAATTCGATAAATTGCGCAGTTTTCTATTTAATTAACCTCGAGTAGGTCATTGCGAGCGCAAATTCAAGCATTTGCACGGGCTAAAATGTAGTAATTTACAAACATGTGAGTCCGTGAGTTACCATTTGTTCAAAAGATCATTACCATTTAACCATTTCGTGACAATACATTTAATTGCCTGAGTTCACAGGGATGTGAATGTCCCACGTCTGTGTGGTGCTGCGATCGACCGTCCAATGTATCTAAAGTGTTGGGAGCCAGTAAACTCATTCTCTGGCACTTAATGAGCGAGATTCCTCTTAACTGTTTCAGGTGTATGCCTTGTGTTTTGGCGGTTTTATGTAATTTTTTCCCTTTCAATAAAAGATAAGCTCAGTAAACGTGCTTATTGTCTTTTTTTACGCCGTTTGCTTCAAACATACAGATTTAAGCGCATATTTCTCGTTAAAACACTTTTAAACTCGTTTAATGGTTCGCCTGATCGCCAGTGTGTGTACATGGCCATTGTGGTAGAGAACTTCTTTTGATGATTTTGTTCACATTCCTGTCTAAATTTTTAAATATACATGTGTTATTCGGTGCCGTAATCTTATTTTGTATCCCTTGATTTGATACGAAGCGGAAAACTCCACAAACACCTGGTTTGTATTTTGTGATGGATGCTTTCATTCCCCCATCTTTGTATTTCTCTCAGTTGAAAACTGCGTTCGAAAACAAAGTGAAAAACAAGTTGGTCCCGCCGCGCGGTCTTGGGCGTCTTGCCACGGTTCGCATGGCTTCCCCCGAAGGAGGTTCGAGTCCTCCCTCGGGCATGGGTGTCTGTGTTGTTCTCAGCGTAAGTTAGATTAAGTAGTGTGTAGGGTTAGAGACCGATGACCTAAGCAGTTTGGTCCCATAAGATCTTACCACAAATTTTTAAATGTTGGTCACATTTTCCTCCATTATTACAGTTCCACGTGATGAAACTGTTTATTATTGCAACGTCCAAAAGAAAATAAGAAAGACGATATCACCATGTGAGTGATCTACCACGATTAGCATATCTTCCTCTCCGCTGGTCGAACCAATCTACAGTTGTGTACTCGTCTATGGATGCAGGGCAGAATGTAGCTGAGGTTGTATCATCTCTATTTTTCTTGTGGTGAATCGTATATCTTTCAGGTTGCGAGCTGTTGACAAAACTGTAACTGGGGTATTATCGTGGAATTCGTTTGATATAAGAATGGTACTTACTTTTCTTCTTTTTACAGAGCCTAATCCGTGGTAAAAATTATTTTAAACGGGACGTATCATTCTCGCTAGACTCGAGGAGGAATAGATTTAGGGAACCATTTATTCCTCCTTGAGTCCAATGGAACATATAACTCTCAATTAAAAACAATTATAAAACCAAAAAACAATCGAAATTTAGATACTTGGCTTCAGTCAGTATTCATTACAAAAGCAGAAAACTAATTTTACAGTAATATTCAAAATTTTAATTAATTCGAATTAATCGAAATTTTTTCTCAACAATTATTTCTCCGTACAACCTACCCTCCAAAACCTTTACAAATCAATAAAATTCTTCTGTGCCTTTGGGCGCATTCTAAGTGAGTAAAACTTCTGGCGTTTCGGCCACTATTGCAAGTGGCCTTCCTCAGGGTGTTTTAACAACCCCGAGGAAGGCCACTTGCAATAGTGACCGAAACGTCGGAAGTTGTACACACTGACAGCGCTTTTACAGACAGAAAAATTTTACTGACTGTGACAATGGCCGCGGGAGCCTAACGCTTATCCTTACAAGCTTCTCAGACTGTTTCTGACCGCCATGTATAAATTTAAACAGTCGTAAGGCTCCAGTAGAAAGTGCGAGGTTAGCTAGCCACCACTGTAGGAGATGGCTACACAGTATACGGGCCAGCCTCGCACACTGGTTTGACTGAAGTCGCCGGCGTAGTGGCGGACAGCGGCTTATAAATATTCAAGAGGCGGCCGCCGGCTGGTGCTGCGCCTGCGCCGACGCCGGCCGCGGCACGCCTGCCCACAGCTACAGCAGCAATACTCTACCTACCCCAACCGTGCCGGGCCGGCTAATCTGCGCCGTAAATACCGGCGGAGGGCGCCTGCCTGCTCCCGTATCTCTGCCGCCACTCGCTGACCCGCTAATGTGGCCGGGCGGGCGGGCATTACGCTATCTGCGTAAAAACAAACACACCAGCCATTTGGTGAGCTAGGTGCCACCTGAAACAGCGGAAGCCGATCATCGCTCTCTCGGCCCTTGGCAGCTTCCCACACGACTCTATGTATGTTGAGGTACAGTGTCAGTCAAAATTATGTTAACACTCAAAGGGCAGGAACAGTTTATTAACTTTACATACATCTGTAAACGAAACACATCGAATGTGTTACGTGATATGCCGCAAGTGCTAAATACCTGCGAACCTAACCTGTTCGTCATTACGTTTTACACATAAAAAGCAACGATTAATAGCGACATTTAAAGAGCCGGCCGAGGTGGCCGAGACGTTCTAGGCGCTTCAGTCTGGAACTGCACGACGCTACGGTCGCAGGTTCGAATCCTGCCTCGGGCATGGATGTGTGTGATGTCCTTAGGTTAGTTAGGTTTAAGTAGTTCTAAGTTCTAAGAGACTGATGACGTCAGATGTTAAGTCCCATAGTGGTCAGAGCCATTTTTGAACATTTAAAGGCTGTACACACATTTCTCTGGGAACGCATGGTACCAAATCTCCTATACGCTCCTTTAGGTCATTCATGTCGCGAACTTTCCTCCTGTAAAGTTTTCTTTTACAATGTCCCATAAATAGAAATGACATGTTGTTAAGTAGGCCAGCACAGTGGTCCATCACGTCCAATACATCGACAGTGCACCAAATCACTTCGGGGGAGTCACGTCCGTGCTACCGAATGACTCGCGCGATTTCGGTGGCCCAAAACATCATGTTATGTCGGTTAACAAACCCACTTGTGCGAACAGTGGCTTCATCGCTGAGTGCCACTACGTTCAGAATGTCTTGTCCGATATTCGTCATTTCAGCTCAAATCTGACAGCATTCCACCTGCCTACGTTTCTGCACCTATGTTAATGCTTGGATGACTTGAATGTGGTACTTTCATACTGCGTCGTACGGTTGATTTCGGAGGAATCTGCAAGACAGCGTCCTCTACAACAGCAATGTTTTTCTGATCTTGGACGTCCTGCATTGCCTCGATAGTAGTTAGTTACCGATCCAGCATCCACAAACTTCTTGTAGATTCGGTACACGGCTGAACAGCTTGCTGCCTCACGCGCCAGTCGCTGTATAAACTTTTTACGGACGAGAGTCGGAGAACTACATACTTCCATGAGGCTTGCTGCAAATCTTCTTTGCTCCAGTGTCAGTCGTTCAGCCATTGTATCGACTAAAAACAGAAGAGACTGAAGACAAAAGTGATTGAAGACGTTACAATGATCAGCTGGCCGGCCGAAGTGGCCGTGCGGTTAAAGGCGCTGGAGTCTGGAACCGCAAGACCGCTACGGTCGCAGGTTCGAATCCTGCCTCGGGCATGGATGTTTGTGATGTCCTTAGGTTAGTTAGGTTTAACTAGTTCTAAGTTCTAGGGGACTAATGACCTCAGCAGTTGAGTCCCATAGTGCTCAGAGCCATTTTTGAATGATCAGCTGTGCAACAGTTAAAAATACCACATACGAATAATATATGTTCAGTACGTTTTAGTAAACTATTTCTGCCGTCTATGTGTTACGTCAATTACAGAGTTAACATAATTTTGACTAACCTTGTATATCTGGCAAACGTGACATGCGAGAACTATCGTACAACCATCTTGAGAGCTCTTGCATCTAAGTTGCTGAAAGGAATGACATACAGAAGAATAGAAAATGAAATCGAGGATCTGTTAGATGACGACTAGTCTGGATTTAGGAAAGGTAAAACCATATAAGTGGAATAACATCACAGTCTTCACATACACGTCACAATACTGGATAATTTTGTATTACACAAACAAACGTACGCGTTTATTGGCAACACTGGCATTCTTGCCCTGCCACTGTCGTTATTATTGCAGTGGATGGAGCAGTGTTGCTGTACGGTGTCTATTACTCTGAGAAAACGTAAACAAGGAGAAGTCGCTGAACGTTCTGACTTATAAATTTGAGTCTGGTTGACCACTGGATACTGCCTTTTCCTTAGATGTCCCGCCAGCTGCTGTGTCCAACTAGTGACCCCACATGCTGCAGTTAACGCGGGCAGGCGAGGAAGGCGGTGGCTGCTGGCGGTACCATGCAGTCCCCAGGGGAACGTTTGTTCGCCAGACAGCACGGGGTGGAAGACAACCCTAGTTCTTTTACGTTTTCTTTTATGTCAGAAGATAGAATTAAACTGTACCGAAACGGATCGCAAACAATAAAATATTGAAATGACTCTGTCCTATCATCTGTTTACTGTTGATGAGTCGGCCATAATGACGCTTTGATCATCGCTACAGAGGCAGTTTTTGTACACAGACTCTCGCCTGTATTTGTTTCATTTACGATGCGGATGATCTGAAAGTGAACACCGACGAAACTAGTCACTATCAAGAAAGAAAAAAGGAAGATACTTCTCAATGCAATTTATGACTGAACTACAACCATTTATTTCAATTATAAAACAAATTTCGGTCCTATTTTTTACCTTGAGCGTGCTGCAAGTCCGTAAGTAAGAAAAAAAAATGGATCTGAGTACTATGGGACTTAACTGCTGAGGTTATCAGTCCGCTAGGACTACGTTAACCTAACTAACCTAAGGACATCACACACATCCATGCCCGAGGCAGAATTCGAACCTGCGACCGTAACGGTCGCGCGGTTCCAGACTAGCGCTTAGAACCGCTCGGCCACTCCGGCCGGACCGTAATTAAGATGTTATTGGTTCAAGAAGTGTTTTGGTTTCTTCATTTAGCGAAAACTGCTTTCTAAGATTTAATTATAAAACGCCATATCAGTTACTTTTTTTTTCAAAGCACGTCGCATTTCAAGAATTTATTCTCACTAGCAAATGTAACGCAAGTGCAACATGAAAAAAAATAAAAGATTTATATTTTCCGATTTCAAATTGCAGCGAAAACAGAAAAAGACGACTGCTGAGCAAGAAAGGCATGATTAACACGCACACAGACGTCACTCAAAATAGCAAAATACCAATGTAGACCTAATGAAGGGAATAAATTCCTGAAACGCACAGTACTGTGCTTGAGAAAAAATGTAACGGGTGCACTGTTTTATTATTAAATCTTTAATGATACAACTACAGGGTGTCGCGCGGGATTAGCCGAGCGGTCTCAGGCGCTACAGTCATGGACTGTGCGGCTGGTCCCGGCGGAGGTTCGAGTCCTTCCTCGGGCATGCGTGTATGTGTTTGTCCTTAGGATAATTTAGGTTAAGTATTGTGTAAGCTTAAGGACTGATGACCTCAGCAGTTAAGTCCCACAAGATTTCACACACACGCAGTTACAGGATTTCTAAAAGCATCTATTAGGATGACTGAAATTAAATTTGCCTTAGGTAGTAGTTTCATCTCGCGATCTACCAAGGTGTTTTCGTGTAAAGAAAGCAGTGACAGGCACCTTGCATTAACGTACGCCTTTCACTATTACTCAAATGCAAATGGTTCAAATGGATCTGAGCTCCTTGGGACTTAACATCTGAGGTCATCATTCCCCTAGAAGTTAGCAGTACTTAAACCTAAGGACATCACACACATTCATGCCCGAGGCAGGATTCGAACCTGCGATCGTAGCAGTCGCGCGGATTCGGACAGAATCGCCTAGAACCGCTCGGCCACTGCGGCCGGCTCACTATTACTACGAACGGCCTTGCCGTACTGGTAACACCGGTTTCCACCAGATCGCCGAAGTTAAGCGCTGTTGGGCTTGGCTAACAGTTGGATGGGTGACCATCCGGGTCTGTTGAGCGCTGTTGGCGAGCAGGGTTCCGTCAGCCCTTGTTAGGCAATTGAGGAGCTACTTGACTGAGGAGTAGCGATTCCCGTCACGAAAACTGACAACGGTCAGTAAAGCGGCGCGCTGACCACGTGCCCCTCCATATCCGCTCAATGACGCATGTCGTCTGAGGATGACACGGCCGTCGATAGGTAATGTTGGGCCTTCCGAGGACTATTTGGACGGGGTTTTCACTACTACTGCATTTCGGCGTCTCGTTCAATGGTTCAAATGGCTCTGAACACTATAGGACTTAACATCTGAAGTCGTCAGGATTCGAACCTGCGAGGTTCCGGACTGAAGCGCCTAGAACCGCTCGGTCAAAGCGGCCAGCCTCGGCGTCTCTAGCTCCACTTAGCATTTTCTATTATCTTCGGGACACGATAAGAAGGAGTGGACTGATGGTGATGCGGAGCGTGCGCCAGTGGCAGGTACGTACAGCAGGTAGCGGAGAGGCGGCGTGCAGAGACAGAGCAGGCTGGAAGAGCAGAGGGCAGGCAGGCGGGTCGATGACGGCCGAACTGGGCCAGCGAGCAGGTAGGTGCCCGGCCGAGTCTCGCCCTGGGAAGGGAAGGGAAGGGAAGGGAAGGGAAGGGAGGGCGGCCGTGCCGTGCATGGCGAGCAGCCGACCAGCTGACGGGGCACTGCACTACGCTCGTCTGTCAGCAGCCACTGTCCCAGCTTCCAGTCCACTGGGTCAACTGTTTGACACACCTTTCTTGACCCCACCGTGGGCTCGTCGTCTCGGCTGTTCCGGACGCTAGGATCAGGCATCCATCCGGTAGTAGGGGACTCTGTCCAGCGTAGAACTGATCTTTCCAAAACCCGTCGAAATTGTTTTGTGCCCAGAGGACTAGTGCCTTTACCTCAGCACCTGTTGGAAACAGACTTTCGAGAAATCCTGGTGGGAAACAGCATTATGGTGAGTAGAGCTACTGGTGGGAGTAGCAACTGAACATTGTCTGAAAGGCCTGAAGATTAAAACAACGTTCTGACACTTCTAGACCGACAGCCTCCACCAATTGGGCCAGTATCCATCGTGAAACTTCCTGGAAGATTAAAACTGTGTGGCGTACCGGGACTCAAACGAGGAACCTCTGCCTTTCTCGAGCAAGCGCTCTACCGACTGGGCTATCCAAGCACGACTCAGGAGCTGCCTCATCTGCTACGTTCCAAACTCCACAGAAGTTCTCCTTCGTAACTTGTGGGACTAGCACTAGGGGAAGATAGGGTGGGGAGACGTGGCTGCCGGCCGCGGTGGTCTAGCGGTTCTGGCGCTGCAGTCCGGAACCGCGGGACTGCTACGGTCGCAGGTTCGAATCCTGCCTCGGGCATGGGTGTGTGTGTGATGTCCTTAGGTTAGTTAGGTTTAAGTAGTTCTAAGTTCTAGGGGACTTATGACCTAAGATGTTGAGTCCCATAGTGCTCAGAGCCATTTGAACCATTTTTTAGACGTGGCTTAGCCACAACCTAAAGCCGTCGGCACACGGACCGTGCATCCGAACGTTGAGCGTTCCGAGTTTCTGACGTCATAGCGTGGAATAGCACGTTCGGGAGCAATATCTGGCATGTCAGATATCCTGAGCGTGCATCTGAGCGTTGACCAACGAGACGGCATAACGCCACCTACGTCACACGCACGTCGTCTCCCTTCAGTAGAGAGTTATGAGGCGCCATATTGGCATTCATTTCAAGCCTATATGTACATATGCCGTTTCTGAGCACCAGCAAATTGAGAATCACTGGAAAACCCGTTGTTAACTGTGTGATTCGTTCCAATAAAATAATGACAAACATCATATTTGCGGCAAAAGAATTATTGTAACTTGCGTATTATGAGAGTAGGCGATTTGAAGCCAGCGACACACTGAAGATCCACTCAAAACGCATTGTTCTTGGTACAATTTCTTATAATTACATATCAATCAATAACATATCTACGATTAAGGTTTCTGCAGGACCTAAGATACAAGGTACTATGATAAGATGCTCAGTGTGTGTTATTGATGCAGCGTAATGACTACCGTCACTAAAGTGTCGTTTGTTGTGGCGGTGGTTCGCGTCTTGGAACGTCCAATTTCTTTTTTCCTAACATTCGCGTTTTTATTGGGTTCTGACACTTTATTATTAGTTTAATATAAGTATTTACTATAATATTTGATGTTATTTAAATAAAAGTTCACCTTTTTTTTGAGGGGTAACTTTGTTCGATTGGCTTAATCTACAGGACAGCTTGCGCTACTTCTATAAAGATATTTTGTTCTTTTTTCTTTTACGCTTCGTAATTCACGTGTTGCAAAGATTCTGCTATTGGGTAGGAACACTGATCAAGTAAGATTGACCTTGGGGTTTTACTAAAATACGGGAATGATGAAATAATGTTTATCTTATGCGGAGAAGTATTCCAAATTTGTGCCGCACTGTTTGTAATGGAACTTTTATAAGCCTGTGTCCTTATTGATTGGGCATGGTACTTTCCTTTTCGTGGACGATGGAGGAAATGTGCGTTTTAATAGAACTAACTTGGGAATTTTACGCGCGCCCGTTGAATAAACAATATGGTTTACGAACTAGAAACATCCCTCGACTGCCGCTGGAATGCGTTGCCATCGCATATGCCACATTGTGGCCCACGTACCGTGTGCACAAGTCGCGTCGTTCCTGAGCGTTCAGCTGCACCCTGAACTCGGCACGCTCAACGTCCACGCTCGACGGCACGGTCCGTGTGCCGACGGCTTAAGCAGCGAAGTGTGCGCCGGGCGCTGCTACAGAGTGAAAAGAAGTACGGTGTGGAAGTAGTGATTAAAAGGGTTTAACAGTTTAACGTATAGGAAGTAGGCAATTATCGATCAACAAAGCTATTTTCAAATTCAAAAAGGCAACAAGAATATTTGAAAGCGCATTCCTATACCCAGGAGTGAATTTCTACTTGGTTGCTTTTCCGGTTTTCTTGGCGAGTGTTCGGTTCAGCCAGTGTGTACGTGCTTCACAGGAACGGCTCTCATAGCAGTGTGTGGGCAACGTGCCTCATACCAGAGTGTGTGGCCATTAGCTCGATGGAAATGACGCGCGGCAACAGAGATGGGACTTGTGGCATCTGTTTGCTACCAATTAATTACGTTATTTACGTGGCAAACTGAAATGTGGTGTTAAAGTTGACTCACTGAGCTTTCCCTTGGTGGAGGTTGTCGGTGGCAGTTGTAGCAACCAGCGGGAGGCGATGTGTTGACTGGTATCGGCAGTGGTCGAATCTCGGGTGCTTCAGAACAGTCAGCTCATTCGTTTTACAGCAGCGACAAGATCAGTCGTGTCTCGCGGGCCAAGCGAAGCTCTTCTTCTTCTTCTTCTTCTTCTTCTTCTTCTTCCTTCCTTCCTTTCCTTTTCCCGTTTTCCTACGGTGTCAGGGTTGTCATATGTTTTTTAGTAGTGTTAGTGACGGATGCCTTCGCTTTCGCCAGCAGAGTTCCCGGGACGCAATTTGTGTACGCCATCTGTAAATCCCATGTAAAGTGTGAGAACGTCTTACGTGTTGGAGTTGCGTGTATCTGAGGCAGGACGTGCGTGCCAGCGCGGTACTCACACGAATCTCGGAAACCATTTGAAAACCATATCCAGTCTGGATGACTCACCAACGGTCGTTGTCAGACCGCGAGGCGGATTCGATCCAGGGGAGGTTGGTCAACCAAAATTGACCATCGTTATTAATACTATGTTATGAATTGATTCGGTTCCGCTAATGGACATTTCCTTTTCTGAGTCATCTGTCTTCTGACTGGCCCGATGCCGCCTGTCACGAATTCCTCTCCTGTGCCAACCTTTTAATCTCAGAGTAGGAACTGCAATGTACATCCTCAAGTATTTGTTGGAATTCCACTCTTTGCCTTCTACTACAGTTTTTACTGGCCACAACTGTCTCTAGGCCTGTGGAAGTTATTCTAAAATGGTTCAAATGGCTCTGAGCACTATGGGACTTAACAGCTATGGTCATCAGTCCCCTAGAACTTAGAACTACTTAAACCTAACTAACCTAAGGACAGCACACAACACCCAGCCATCACGAGGCAGAGAAAATCCCTGACCCCGCCGGGAATCGAACCCGGGAACCCGGGCGGGGGAAGCGAGAACGCTACCGCACGGCCACGAGATGCGGGCAAGTTATTCTCAGATGCTTTAACATAGGTCCTCTCACCGAGTCTCTTCTTCTTGTCAGTGTTTTCCATATGTTCTTTTCCTCGCCGATTCTTCTCCTTACCTTATCAGTCCATTAATTTTGAAAACAATGTGTGTTCAAATGCGTGTGATTTCCTAAGGGAGCAAACTGCAGCGGTCATCGGTGCCTAGACTTACACACTACTTAAACTAATTTACGCTAAGGACAAGACACACACCCTCGCCCGAGGGAGAACTCGAACCTCCGGTGGGAGTGGCTGCGCAATCCGTGACATGGTCCCTCTAACAGCGCGACCACTCCGCGCTGCCATTCATTTTCAACATTCTACTTTAGCAAGCCCATGTCTCACTACCATACAAAGCTGTGCTTCAGACGTTTCCACAGGTATCCTTTGAAGCAATAAATCGCTTAATTTTTCTCGCTCTCCGAGACAATTACATTCTAGGAGGAGGCATTAATCATACATTTCGCCATACGGTAACTGATGAATTGCACAGATTAACCAACATCTACCTGCGTATGTAATAATGCCTTATACCCAACGGTTGATAAGTGATGATGAGTACATTATATTCAGAAAGTAATACGAGCATTTATCGAGTTTCTCGGAGTGGCCATCTTTCGCAGCAACTGCATAAATTTTTGTCAGTTAAGACGCCTTTCACTTCACATGCTGCAACGTATTTAATCACTCAGACGCGTTTCACTTTTATTAACAAGACATCATCAGTGGGTGTACTCTAATGTTACATTAATCTTTATATTGATGTATTTACTTCCTCGCATTATACTCACAAAACAGTTGTCGTTGACAGCACACTTCCCTGCCCCTTATTAAGCCCCGCACTCTTGCCTGCTATTTGGCAGTCAGGCCGTAATTCTGTAATCGTATACCGGCCCAAATGACCGGATTAGGCAATGTAGTCTGGTATTACCGGGAAGTGTGTAGCTCATTAGGGTACCTCTTATAGCGGCGTCGCTTCCTGAACGGAATGCCGCGCACGGAGAGCTGCTGGATCGTTAAATGAGTCCAAGGTCGCAGGCAGAGAGCAGAGAAGGGCTAACGTCCTGGACGCAGGGCAGTGTAGGGCCACGCCGCGCCCGCTGTAAGTTCACGCCTTCTGCCTACCAAGCGGGGCCCCATTAACTTGACAACGCCGATCCGATACTAATATAGTTTATGGTAATCTGGTAATCGTTGAAGATTCATTTACATAATCAACTTAGCGGCATTAATTAAAAGGATTAGAATCGACCCACGCGCCACGGGGAGATAGTCTGAACCGTGTGTTTAAGCAGACAAACTCTGTTAGTGTACGTAGCGCCTTCCCATTTTATAACGATAATTGCCGCGGGCTTCGCGAATACCTCGATAAAAGCGATATGCAAAGAAGCGGAGCACAACGCGTGGAGTATTTAGAAGCTTCCAGGGTACAAGAGAGAGTGTAGTCCGTGTTGATGCTAACGGCTAATTAGTGTCATTTCGTTACCTAGCGACCGCTGGAAGCCACCACCCAATGGCGGCTGCGACTGAAAACCCGCACGCATCTGAAACAGGTGAGATTGGTCCGTGTAACTGGTATATCTGCTTTTACCTACATAGTCTGCAAAGCACCTTAAATGATTCCATGCTCGCTGTATGTAGTATTGACGGAGACTAAGGGGTAGACGGAGATAACTGGAGTCTTCGCTTAAAGGTATTGTCGTTTGCCTCTCCTTCACTTGAAACCTAATTCGTAATTAATTTAGTCTTTAGTCTTTGGAGCTTTATTCACTTTTAGTTCGTCTCAAACTACATAAATGCGAAAGTAGAACGACAAGTACTTATTGCGTGTTTCTCAGCTCGTAAAGGTGCGTGCAACAGCTTTTAAAATAAGGGAATACACTGTTGTAACGACAGTGAAAGATCAGTACAATTTAGATTTCGGCAGTCCATCTCGCTGCGATTAGATTTGTCTGCTTATAATTGTTAATCAATTGATACATTATTCTGTAACTCTTCAGTAATCAAAATATTTATCATTTGAAATAAAGACTGCAAATGTTCGATAATATTACAAAAGTAGTTTGCATTTCGAGTGTGAAGTACAAGATGCGTCTGAAAAGTGCTGTGAATGGTCTCAAAAAAAAAAAAAAAAAAAAAAAAAAAAAAAAAAAAAAAAAAAAAAGTCTCGAAACGAAATACCTTTACCAGTTTACAAAATAATCGCCATTAGCTGCAACACACTTCTGACATCAGTTGTTAAGCTCTTGAGCACTCTGAGGAAACGTTTCTTGTCGAATCGCTCTGAGCGCCGTGTTCAGATGTTGTTGGACATCAGCATCATTACAGGAGATGAGAGCTGCTCCTACCAGTGCTATGTGGAGACCAAGCGACAGTCAATGGTATGGTCTTCATCGTCTCCCACGCCTAAAGAAAGTCGGCTGACAGAATCCAACATTAAGACGACGCAGATCGCCCATTTCGTCAGCAAGGGCTTCATACGTCTTGAATTTCCACCACAGTGAAGTGGGGAACACCGTGAACACTAAGCCATTGTCTGTCGCTTAGTGGCAGCGCCACGTCTCATCTTCAGTAATGAAGCGGACGTCCAACAACACGTGGCCACAGTGCTTCGAGCGATTCCAGAAGAAGCGTTTGCTGATTGTTTCCAATAGCTTTACAATCGTCCTTAGGAGAAGCTGTAGACAATAGTGATTACTTCGAATGCCATTAAAGGCTTTTGTTTGTAACTCTTGTTTCCTTTATTCTCTGAGACCATTCACCGAACATTTCAGACGCTCCTTGTGTAACAACTAAAGATATTTCGGCTTAGCAGATACTGAAGAATTCTTGAGCTTACACTGAGTTGACAAAAGTAGTGGGACACCTCCTAATATCGTGTCGGACATCCTTTTGCGCCGGCCGCAGGTGGCCGAGCGGTTCTAGGCGCTTCAGTCTGGAACCGCGCGACCGCTACGGTCGCAGGTTCGAATCCTGCCTCGGGCACGGATGTGTGTGATGTCCTTAGGTTAGTTAGGTTTAAGTAGTTCTAAGTTCTAGGGGAGTGATGACCTCAGATGTTAAGTCCCATAGTGCTCAGAGCCATTTCAACCATCTGAACCATCCTTTTGCCCGGCGTAGTGCAGAAACTCGTCTTGGCATGGACTCAACATGTCGTTTTAAGTTCCCTGCTGAAATACTGAGCCTTGCAGCTATCCGTAATGGCGAAACTGGTGCCGGCGCAGGTATTTGTGCCCAAATGACCGCTCGATTAAGTCCCACTAGGATCCTTGCCGGACATTGTGCGTGGCCAAATCGTTCGCTCGAATTGTCCAGAATGTTCTTCAAACCAATCGCGAACAATTGTGGGCCGGTGAGATCAGTATTTGAGAATGTTAAGTTCGTGCATGCAAATGGCCTCCAAGCAACCGAACATAACCATTTCCCGTCAATGATCGGTTCAGTTGGACCAGAGGGCCAGTCCATTCGATGTAAACATAGACTACGCCATTACTGAGCGGTTACTAGATTGTAAAGTGTCATGGTGACAACTTGGGTCCGTGGCTTCGAGGGGTCTTCACCACACTCGAACCCTACCATCAGCTCTTGCCAACTGAAATGGGGACTCATCTGGCCAGAGCACGGTTTCCCAGTCGTCTAGGGTCCTACCAGTGTGGTCGTGTGGCCGAGGGAGGAGCTGCCGGCTATGTCGTGATGTCAGCAAAGGCACTAGTGTGCTGCCGTAACCCATTAAACGTTCAAAAGTGTGTGAAATATTATGGGTCATCAGTCCCTAAGCTTACACACTACTTAACCTAAAGTATCCTAAGGACCAACACACACACCCATGCCCGAGGGAGGACTCGAAGCTCCGCCGGGATCAGCCGCACAGTCCATGACTGCAGCGTCTTAGACCGCTCGGCATAACCCATTAACGCCAAATTTCTCTGCCCTGTCGTAACGGATACGTTATTTCGTCGTATGTCCCACACTGATTTCTGTGTTTTTTTTTTATTTTTTCTCGCAGTGTTGCATGTCTGTTAGCAATGACAACTCAACGCCAACGCCGATGCTCTCCGTTGTTAAGTGATGGCCGTCGACCAGTACGTTGCTTTAGTAATCTAGGCACACTCTTGTCACTGTGGATCTCGGAGTACTGAATTCCCTATTTCCGAAATGGAATGTCCCAAGCGTCTAGCTACAACTACTACTGTAAGTTCAACGTGTGTTAGTTCTCGTCGTGCGGCCATAATCACGTGAGGAACCTTCCCCCCTGAATCACCCGAGTACAAATGACAGCTACGCCAACGCACTGTCCTGTCATACCTTGTATTGGTGACACTACTGCCATCTGTGTCTGTGCATATCGCTATCCCACGACTTTCATCATCTCAACACAATGATGTTGAAACTGTAAATAAATTAGCGCATACGACTGCGATATGATTTTTTTTTTTTTTTCGCCGTTACAGAATGCGACTAATGCAGTCATCTGTGATCTAGTTGTAAGCAGCGTTACATAGGATCGTCGCTCGAACAATCCAACAGGCTTCCAGCGAAGCTGTGCGCCTTCTACTAGGAAATGCGTTCGATGAGTCAACAGAAAACTAACGGCAGTACGCACGCCACTGGACATACTCGTAACGGTCACCCGAAGACGCGGGTGTATTCGGACCTTCACCGAACCCCGTGCGTAAAGTCGCGCCGCCGAAATGGGGACGAATGAAGCAAGGGAATGAAATATGATAAAATTTAATTTCCGGCAGCGAATTTTAATCTTACGCGGTTATTGTTTGCGGATATTAAAACTTGCTGTGTCATCAATTCAAAACGGGATTGCGAAATTGCAATGTTGCTGATACTAAAAAAAAGAAGGGGGGAAAATTTTGCCTCGCGAGCGAGCGGTGCAGACAATGCGGTGGAGGCGCCGTCTGGCCGGCAGAGACAATGCGTGCGCACGTGACGGCAGCCGACACACGCACACGCACGCGTGCACACGCGTGTGGCAAACCTCCCACCCTCCTCGGCTGCGCGCCCGCACGCGCCGCGAAGCGCTGCCTTACGCAACTGGCATTCTTGTCAGGGAGCGGTAATGGGTCGCAGCGAAGAGCGCGATGGGAACATCGCCCTGCCCCTGGCTCGGCAGCAACTCGCAAACTACGCTGGTGCATAATGGAGAGACAGTTTGACCCTGAAACAACAGTTCTGTGCCAAAGAATGGGACACCACATTCGTCTGATTGATTCGTCTCAATGGGCAATAAACGCATCACCTTCAGTGTGGATGCGCAGTTACGTTGCAACTCCGTCGGCAATGCAAAATTAGCGAGAATGGAGGACTTGGCCGGGGCGGCGCGTAAGTGACACGTGGGTGGGAATGCACAGTGAGTCGGTCGGCTAGCGTGCCGAGACAGTCCGCGCAGTTGCACTAAGGGCTGTGTCCGGGTGGTGCAGTGGTGAACGCAACAAACAGCCTAGTAAGAGGGAGGTACCGGGTTCTAGTCCCGGTCTAGCACACAGTTTCAGTCATCGCTGGTGATTCCGCATAAAGTCCCTATGTAAATGATATCATTAGTCCCTTCGTTTTCCTTCCTTTTCTGCCCCCCTCCCCTGCCCCCCCCCCCCCCCCGCCCCACCATCAATTTACTTAAGGGAACCACACCCTGACTATCTAACCCATGTCAATTTAGGCAAGTATTTGAATCATTTCTGAAAAAAACCATTTGATGCAGGACCTTAGTATTTTTACTGTATGTTACATGATGCTAATAGAGTCAACTGTACTAAGATCTACTTTATCCATTTTATAGTTTTTAAGAAATACTTTTTTACAGTTACTGACAAAAACATTGAGTTTTTTCTGCAGAAAATATTTTTGTGAACTTCCCAATGGGGGAATATGTATGAATGTAGTACCAAAGGTGGTTTTTTATGTTATGCAGAGTATCTGAAAATTTCATTCATTTATCCATGATAGTTTCTGACCTGGTAGATCAGTTGAACGGAATGGACAGTGTCTTGAAAGGAGAATATAAGATGAACATCAACAAAAGCAAAACGAGGATAATGGAATGTTGTCGAATTAAGTCGGGTGACGCTGAGGGAATTAGGTTAGGAAATGAGACACTTAAAGTAGTAAAGGAGTTTTGCTATTTGGGGAGCAAAATAACTGATGATGGTCGAAGTAGAGAGGATATAAAATGTAGACTGGTAATGGCAAGAAATGCGTTTCTTAAGAAGAAAAATTTGTTAACATCGAGTATTGATTTAAGTGTCAGGAAGTCGTTTCTGAAAGTATTTGTACGGAGTGTAGCCATGTATGGAAGTGAGACATGGACGATAAATAGTTTGGACAAGAAGAGAATAGAAGCTATCGAAATGTGGTGCTACAGAAGAATGCTGAAGATTATATGGGTAGATCACATAACTAATGAGGAGGTATTGAACAGAATTGGGGAGAAGAGGAGTTTGTGGCACAACTTGACAAGAAGAACGGATCGGTTGGTAGGATATGTTCTGAGATATCAAGGGATCACCAATTTTGTATTGGAGGGCAGCGTGGAGGGTAAAAATCGTAGAGGGGGACCAAGAGATGAATACACTAAGCAGATTCAGACGGATGTAGGTTACAAAGTACTGGGAGATGAAGAAGCTTGCACAGGATAGAGTAGCATGGAGAGCTGCATCAAACCAGTCTCAGGACTGAAGACTACAACAACAATGTACTGAAAATTTTAGTTTGCGGGAAATTGACTTTCATTGTATGCATGCCTACAAATACAGTTTTAGGAAGGCGGTTCCAAATTATGCTGTTGAAACATTCATTTGGGCTCTGTGTCTGCCCATGCAGACATTTCCTTAGAAGGTCAGGATGAGCCAAGTCTCTGAAAATAGGTTTCATTGCTGTAATAACAGCAGCAGGACAGAATTCTGGCGAGAATAAGATTCTCCAGTTGCCTGAGCCCTATTGTATTTGCACCACGAATTTTCTCCTGATGGACACAATCCATGACGTGGCTTTTATCAGTATAGGACGTATGGAAGAATATGGCCCAAACATCTCTCTTCATTGCCTCCAGATTTTCTTTATTTCTCCTAATTGCCTGACCATAGTACACCTGCAAGTTTTCTATTTCCGACCCTGTCCAGTCAACAATTTTCCATCTTTCAATTTTTTTCCTCTCATATCAACAGTTGCATTCCAAGGATAGCCAACACACTCGGGAGTAAAAAAAAATCCCTTACGTGCAATGTAGGGGATATAAAGATCTAAAATATATGCAGGAAAGTGGGTGACAGAAAAGTGGGCGTGGCACATAGACACACGTGGTAGGAAAATGCTCTGTAAGTGCTCGAAAAATTTTTTTTTCAGCAACATCCTTTTCAGAGTACTTAAATAAAACCGTAATCTATCGAAATATGATGAAAACTGAAAATCGATTTTTTTCGACCTGAACCACGGTGGGGTCCCCTTAACATGTAGAGGTCGTTGTCGGAGTGCATCGTACATTGATTACCCAAAACGTTACGACAGCTTCCTTACCTCTGTAACCAACGTCATAGCATTTGTAAGTACTTTCTTTTGGTATGAACTTACAAGTAGCATTTATTAAATACATATAATCCAGTTCTTGTGGGGCATAGGTCACCCATACCAGTTTCCTAACTTGATACATAATATTTTCTTCGATGTTTGTCTAATCATTCAGCAGTTCAGGATATCTCAGACAACTCCGTTAACTTATATCTACATCTACATACATACTCCGGTAGACACAAAGCGGTGTTTGGCGGACGGAACAATTCGGGCCAAAGTCATGCTCCCCCTCTGTGTTCCACTCGTGGATTGCGCGAGGGAAAAACGACTGTCTGAACACCTGAGTACGAGCTCTAATATCCCTTATCTTCCAGTGGTGATCATTGCGCGATTTGGTGGTAATAACATATGGTCTACATCCTCGGCGAAGATCGGATTTCGGAATTTAGTGAGCAGCCCCTTCCGTTTAGCGCGTCGTTTATCTGCAAGTATGTCCCACTTCAAACTCTCAATGAGATTTGTAACGCTCTCGCGATGGCTAAATGTACCAGTCACGAATCTTGCCGCTCTTCTTAGGACCTCCTCAATCTCTTGAGTCAGACCCACCTGGTAAGGGTCCCATACAGACGAACAATACTCTAAGACTCGACGAACTAACCTATTGTAAGCAATTTCCTTTGTTGAAGGACTGCATCCGTTCAGTATTCTACCAATAAACCGCAATGTAGAGCTCACGTTGCCCGTTACTTGTGTAATCTGGTCATTCCATTTGAGCTGAGCGGTTCTAGGCGCTACAGTCTGTAACTGCGCGTCCACTACGGTCGCAGGTTCGAATCTTGCCTCGGGCATGGATGTGTGTGATGTCCTTAGGTTAGTTAGGTTAAAGTAGTTCTAAGTTCTAGGGGGCTGATTACCACAGCAGTTAAGTCCCATAGTGCTCAGAACCATTTGAACGATTTTTTGAAGGTCACTTTTGTGCGTTTCTGTTGAATAACTCGAAACCCGCAGCTTTTTGCGCAAACGTATCGCAGTACAAAATTAAACTACACTGGCATGCAAAAGTTAAGGACGAAAGTAGCTTTCGCATCACGTGTTGGTCGGTTGTGTGGTTGTTTTGGGGAGGTGATCAAATAGCGAGATCATCGGTCCCATTGGATTAGGGAAGGATGGGGAAGGCAGTTGGCCGTGGCCTTTCAAAGAAACCATCCTTGGCATTTGCCTGGAGTGATTTAGGGAAACCACGGAAACCAGGATGGCCGGACGCTGGTTTGAAGCGCCGTCCTCCTGAATGCGAGTCCAGTGTGCCAACCACTGCGCCACCTCGCTCGGTAACACGTGTCAGTGCCGAGTAACTTAGCTCCATGAAATAGAGTCTGTACTTAGAAAAAACTGCTCCAGGTAGTACAGAAGGTAACTGAAACGAACACGCAATGAGGCAAGCAGAAGTGACACTTTTATTCAAAGATGACAATTCCACTGAAGTCACCGCGACATTATACTGGTGCCCTGGACAATACAAAAAGCGGGACTGATTCTGAATAGGGTGTGTGATCACCGTAGACGGCAACGCGATCTCAGCAGTGTGCTCCCATGCTGACTGCAAGGTCTGGAAACTGTTCTTGTGGCAGGGCGCTCCATATCTCCACCAGCACGGTCCACAACTGCTGGGCGCTCGCTGGTACGTGAGGACGTGCTGAATGAGATACGGATTTAAGTCGAGGGAAGGGGCAGGTCCGTCCATTCGCCGAATATCCTCTCGTTCCAAGAGCTGCTCCACCTGCGCCGTTGGATAGATCGCGCATTGTCATCCTGGAAAATGAAGTCGTGGCCCAATGCTCGCCTGAAGAGACGCAGTTAGGGAAGGAGCACGTTGTCACAACGGCGTTGACCGGTGAATGTCCCGTGCTCAAAGATTTGGTAACCACTTCGCCCATGCAATATTGTGCCTCCAAAGACCTGCACCACTTAAACTGTTATGCTCGGCAGCGTGCACAGGTGCTTCGAGTTATATGAGGTTAACTCCAGCACTGTCATACCGAGACCGAGAGAAATTTAGTTCACTCCTAGCGAATTTCCGCGAAAAACTAATAAAAGCAATGATAGAAGATTAGCAAATGTGGTGAAAATATTTATGAAATCTCTGTGTGATACGTTAAAGAAATGAAGTTCCTGTTTGGTCAGGAAACGCCACATACCGCGTTCACCATAGCATTCGATACTGAAGGTCGTGGTGTCATAGCAATAACCGAAAGTCTTTGTTCCGCCGGTAGCAGTTATGATAATTGAAAAACAAAATTAGGCCAATTATTTATTTTTATCGCTACAGTTGCCACAATAGAAATGTAAGAACATGCAAGCTTTCAACGAGCATAATTGTTTTATTTCGTTTGCAACAGTAATTACATCAGAAACATACATAGAAAACACTGCAGGTACACGATAAATTGTACAGTTCACTTGTTTAATTTGTAATTAGCAGTTGATCAGTGCTGCCACGAAAAAGCCTCTGGTGCAAAACACTTCACATAAAAGCTCCTAGGACTTATTTAGTCAGTTCTGCGTAATTTTTTCAGGGCAAGGAAAATTCAGTCGTAGTTCATGCGAGTTCCGCGTCGTCGAGAGGCGATATTTTCGCTCTGACGCGTTCCAGGCGTAAATATTGCGCAATAGTGATTTGCCGTTCTTGGCCTCGACGTTTCGTGCATTTAATTGACATAATATCATTGAGACATTAGTACTGACAGCGTGATGGCCGCTTTAGGTACAATATTAGTACGATTTCGTAATTGATGCTTACATTTTCGCGCCATGAGAACGAATGATTCTGACGATATAGTTGCCGTTATGAAATCGTGTTTGTTTGTGTTTTATTTCGGGGCTTGTGACGACATCACTGGCCAAAATCGACGGATGGTATCGAACGCTGTGGTTTATCCGTTATTTCTACACTTGTCGGTGACTCTCCATTCGATACATCATGCTGCGACTTAGGACTGGTCAGAAAATGCTGCCGGTATAGAATCTCACGGCCCTTCTCCTTTCGGGTGGAGTCACGATGAAATCGCGACACTTACCAGACGTACCGATGTACTCTCAGTAGCGTAACTGTTTGCAGCTGTACCTGAGTGTGGCTCACTACACTGATCGCCGCCTTCCACGGGTGGGCAGAGTAGGGGGTGAGGAAAACCAAAACCGAGACCGGCGTTTTAGTTCTCAATAACAGGTATATTTCCGCATATGTTTGGTCTCGGATACAGCGGTTTTCTTTATTTTTTCTAATAAAAAGCCAGTATATTGATTTGCTGTTTTAAAAGTTCTGGGTTTTAAATAAAAGTTTTTAAAGAATGAGTAATGTTTATTTGAAAAATTTCCATTGCTTTTAAACATTGGATTATTATAGAAAATGGCTGAAGTCGTCAGTGCTGTATTCCGACGAAGCGGTCAGTGCTATTCTGATAACAATCCGACAGTCAGAATAGGGTTCATATGGCTCTAAGCACTATGCGACTTAACATCTGAGGTCATCAGTCCCCTAGACTTAGAAGTATTTAAACCTCACTAGCCTAAGGACATCACACACATCCATGCCCGAGGCAGGATTCAAACCTGCGACAGTAGCAGCAGCGCGGTTCCGGACTGAAGCGCCTAGAACCGCTGGTCACAACGGCCGGGGTCACAATATGTACGAAAGAATTGGTACAGCATTGCTGAGATGATAATGCAGCTGTTGGCATGTGACGTGACCTAATAGATGACGTGTGTGCGCGCGCAGTGTGCAAGACGTGCCGACAGCTGGTCTGTCATTGCTGGGACAATAATTCATTCATAGGTTAGAATAAAAATAGAAAGTGAGTGATCTGCTGTCTGTGACTAACCTGCTGTTATCTGCTTGCAGCCTTGCAAACGGACAACTTAACACAAAAAGTAGAGTTCTCCAGGATCACCAGTTTTCACCTTTTAGCACTGACTATTCATAATAACGAGTAGGAGAATAACGGTGATGTCCTGTAGCATTCAACCCTTCGTTACTTTTCTAAGAAAAATCGAACGGTGGATGGACTGGATTGGATTGTGTGGGGGAGGAGACCGAACAGCGAGGTCATCGGTCTCATCGGATTAGGGAAGGACGGAGCAGGAAATCGGCCGTGTCCCTTCAAAGGAACCATCTTGGCATTTGCCTGGAGTGATTTAGGGAAATCACGGAAAACCCAAATCAGGATGGGCGAACACGGGATTGAACCGTCGTCTTCCCGACGAACAGTGGACGGGTGGGTTTTTATTTACCTACTTCGTTTGAGAAAAAACTGAAAATCGGTTGTTTCACAAACTGGTTATTTTGAGTGGTTTTAAGAGTCAGGTTAAAGTGGTATTACTGAAAACACTGGTTTCAATGATAACAGTGAGATAGGGATGGCGATTATCGATGAAATAACCGGTTTTTCGGTCGTACCAGTTTTTTCATCTCTGGTGTATCCCAATTTTTTTTGTTTTGCTAGTATTTCCAGCAATAGACGTCGAACAAAGACTGAAAAAAATGTAAGACTCCCTCATATTTTTGCATCGTACGTTAAAACATACATCGAATTAAGATGTCAAATAAAACAGTTAAATAAAATAAAACTAATAAAACTTGGACGATCCACTGTTCGCTCTTTTTCTTGAAAAGTAATGAGGGTTTGAATAGGACATTCACTAGTATTCTGCTAGTGATTCTAAAAAAATCATTTTACAATCGAGTATCATATCTCTATTTAAGAATTACAAATGGTCTGTACTGAGGAGTGCAAACTAGTATTGGAGTATTATATTTTTCGCGGTAATTTGTCCGTTTCCGAGGACTACAAGCAGATAAAGGTGTGTTGTATAGACGCAGGCACCAGATCAGCTATTTTCTGTTTCTCTTGTCAACCATTAATGAATTGTTATGACAGACAAATAATAAGTTGTCGTGTAAAATTTGTATCGTGTTTTTTCTTTAATTATTTCGAATGAAAAATTCGTTTTTAGTGAAATATATCTTTTCTTTTAATGGCAATTTGGTTACAACTGATTTTTTTAATTCAGAGAAGCAGAAATGCTCCTTTAAAAAATTCAGGTGAACAGTTTACACAGTAGACAAAATACAGCGTTTACCATCCACAATGGCCCTGACACTAATTATGGCTTCGGTGGTGAATTAATCCACTGGCCAATATTTTCTGTCAAATGCGCTCATAACTACTCATTCTATGATGTGCTGATCTGTATGCTGACTCCTTTCATCAGCTTCACTGGAAGACGATACGGCTCTTACAGGAGCCACAGAACTTCCGACGAAACCCGATTTTTTAAAGGTTTATTTAAAAACTAAAAATTTTAGCACCACTGCTATGTGAATGTGATACATTGGTTTTACTTCTGGTTATAAGCACAACATAAAAATAGGTATTACTAGCTGACCCGCCGAACTCTGTTCCGCCTTAAAGCCAATAAATAATCAGATTTTGGATGTTAACTTCAATTTTTTATTACGAACTACAAATAAAAAAGTAAGCATTTTAATGATTCTTTATTCTTTATGTTTTTTGGTGCGTAGCTTCCACTCTTCAATTAAGTACCTTGTGATACACGACATTTTTTGTTTTATTATCAGGCGTAAGAACAAGCAACGCAGATGGTCTTCCGACCCGTGAAGATGCCACATATAATTGACCATGTGAAAAACATCGATATTCCAGATTTAAACCACAAACTTTCAAGGATTGGCCTTCTGATTTGTTAATTGTCATGGCGAATGCAAGACGGATCGGAAATTGAAGTCTTTTAAACTCAAACGGCATATAGGTTGGGATCATCGCGATCCTCGGAATGAGAACTTCCTCACTTTCGAATTTTGCTTTGAGTATCTTCGCGTAAATAACATTGTTTATCAGTTTACTTACCACCACAGTTTTGGTTGGTTTATGTTTCGAAGCATGATTACTACGGAGCCAACTTTTAGGCGTAAATTGTGCGGTGGCAGGCCAGGCACATCGGAGGAGTTTAAAAATTCAATTGGATAGTTGGTGGCTTCATCTTCATTTGTTACACAGTCAATAGATTTGAATGAATGCATTTTACCAATGATCTCATTCTGAATTATGTAGTTTAGGTCATCTACATCTTCATTCTTAGCCGCTAAAATTGCTCGCTCACTCAACCATACATTACTTTTCTAGTTAGTAATGATGTTTGGGAGTACTTTGTTAATAAGTTCGTCTTTCGATGAGGGAAAGTTACAGAATTTATGAGGAAATGAAATCAATGCGCTCGATTCTTCGACAGGTACTCGACCATTACCGATAGTCAGCAATTCCATTACGGCTTTGTCGAGATATATTCGATCGTCTCGGTCGCGGCATTGTTAATGATGATCCTAGGAAATTCAAATTATTTCTTTAAATTTTTAATTAATAATATGTACTGATACTTAACCATAGACGTTTAGCTGACATTTGCGTTTTGTTATTCCACGTCAGATGCGTTTTTGTTATACCACGTTTTATAGCGGTCGAACGGGATAAAAAGTATCCTATGTTCGTCTCCTGGTTGTAAGTTACCTCTCCACCAATTTTCAGCCAAATCGGTCCAGCCGTTCTTGAGTTATAAATAGTGTAACTAACATGACTTTCTTTTATACATATAGATAGCCGAGACTAAACAAGCACCGAAAGATACCGGTTATTCAGAACTAAGATACCGGTGTCGGTCTCAGCCGGTGTCGGTTTTCCTCGTCCCTGCAGCGCAGCCCAGGCAGTGCGGTTGCTAAGCAGCGGCTGTGCCCGCCCGCCTGGCCGTGTCCTTGGCCCAGCGCGTCGCCGCTCGATACCGGGGCAGGGCGCAGCCGCGGCCACGTCGGGACGGGTCGCTGCCCCACAGCCGCCAGCTGGCCGGGCCGCCACCTGCTGGGGGTGGGCAACACCGACCGATACCAGTGTCTCAGTTCTGAATAACCGCTATCTTTAAGTATTACGAGGGTCGTCCACTAAGTAATGCCCCACTGTTTTTCTCTCACGACGTATTTATTGTTAAAGAGTCAGAATTTGGTGACAATATACATCAACCTGTCTTCTCCATGTCCTATTTTTCTATTTGGTCCCCATCACGTTCTATGGCCGTACGCCAACGTTGTGGAAGAACGTGTATTCCCTGCTGGTAAAAGCTTTTCTCCTGTAGGCGTAGCCATGTTTTTACTGCACGACCGACACTCTCGTGTCCTCAAAGTGTGTTCCCCGTAGAGAATCTTTAAGCAACCCAAAGGGATGGAAGTCCGAGGTTGCCAGGTCTGGACTGTAGGGTGGATGAGGCAATGATGTCCAAAGAGTAAAAACGAATGAGTCCGAAAAAGACCTGTCACCAACGAACGAATTCCCAAAGATGAATATTTTCCCCCATCTCTAGTCCGCACCTTTGATCACCTAACGACACTGTCGTAACAGAACGACCAGCACTTGGTGTCGCGGAAACGCTTCAGTACTTGCTAGTTGTACGGGGGAATTAGTGTACTTTCTCTCTGCTGGGTTCCACACCCTCCAGAAATCTTTCCAAGGGTAAATCCTTTTCTTGCCCCAACTTTGCTACTTCGTGCTTGAATTTTTTGGCCTGCAAAAGAAGACAGGTACTGACAGCTGTGAATATTAACTAACCAACAGTTTAGTAAGTCATTATTTAAGAAACAATGGCACGAATTATTTACAGAAGAACTGTAAATCTGATACAAGCCTTCAGCGTCCGGCGCCTGTCAAATACTCGTAGCTCCACCACGCTAACAGATCACTCGGTGTACAATATTTAGTGATATCAAGGACATAGAATGTTCAAATGTGATGTGTTAAGAACAGCCCAAAATGTATAAAAGTTGTTCTACAAAATCCATTAATCACACGAAAACGGCTGAGGAATATGGTAACCATTGTAATGAACCACTGCGATTTGTGATCTGCTGTAAACCTTTTTGTATGTTTTCATATTTTATATTTTATGTTTTCAGTAATGATGTACTTTTAGCGGAAACTATTCAGCATTAATTCAATGTGAACGTAATCAAGACAGAAAATTGTAGATGCAATAACATTACATAAAGTTGTCAAACCTTCTGCCAAAGCAGTGCTCGAAGTCCATAACTTTAAATGTGAGGAGGTCATCTCTGAGGGAATTAATTTGCATGCAGCCTTGTACCGTAATGAAAAGCGAGGTATAAACAATTCAGAAGAGGAGAGAATAGAGGTATTTTGAAATGTCCTGTTACACGAGAAAGTTGAAGAATAGATGGGTAGTTCGAATAACTAATCATGAGGTACTGAATCGAATTAGGAAAATAAAAATTTATGGCACGACTTGACTAAAAGAAAGGATCGTTGATAGGACACATCCCGAGGCATTGGCTCAGAGCATTATGCGACTTAACATCTGGGGTCATCAGTTCGCTAGACTTAGGACTACTTAAGCCTAATTAACCTAAGGAGCCGGTCGGTGTGGCCGTGCGGTTCTAGGCGCTTCAGTTTGGAACCGCGTGACCGCTACGGTCGCAGGTTCGAACCCTGCCTCGGGCATGGATGTGTGTGATGTCCTTAGGTTAGTTAGGTTTAAGTAGTTCTAAGTTCTAGGGGACTGATGACCACAGATCTTAAGTCCCATAGTGCTGAGAGCCATTTGAGACAACTAACCTAAGGACATCACACACATCCATGCCCAAGGCAGTATTCGAACCTGCGACCGTGGCAGCAGCGCGGTTCCGGACTGAAGTGCGTAGAACCGCTAGGCCACAGCGGCCGGCCCCGAGGCATTAAGGAAAGGTTGCGGCAGTTATGCAGTGATGAAGAGACTTCCACTGGGTAACCTATCAT
Organism: Schistocerca nitens; assembly: GCF_023898315.1. NCBI lineage: Eukaryota > Metazoa > Arthropoda > Insecta > Orthoptera > Acrididae > Schistocerca > Schistocerca nitens. The sequence goes on from NC_064614.1 coordinate 3,413,767, forward strand.
GGAGAGCTGCATCAAACCCTTCCTCGGACTGAAGACTGCAACAACAACAATAACAGCAACAGCAAGTTGGTCTATTATTACTTCAGAACTATGTACGAGGCGACTTCAAAAAGTAAGGTATACATTACTGTGGCAAGCACAGCAACCTTTCATTGGTGCACTCCACTTCAAAGAGACACGGACAAAAACACATTATTTCTCGACATATTCTCAAAGTCTTTATAAATAACAGGCTGAACGTTCCACCATTCCTTCACTTCCTCGATGGTAGAAATCTTCTCCTCTGTCACGGAGTCATTCGTGGACCTATGTGTGAACTTTGTCATCATTGGGAATTCCCTTTCCCCGCAAACATTCTTTCAGCTCGTCGAAAAGAGGTAAATGGCATGTAGCGAGATCTGGTCACCGAAGTCTGTGCGGCCTCGGTCAAATTGTTGGCACCATTTCAATATGGCTGGACACGGGCTGCATTTGGTCCATACTTCGCCAGTCTTCACGGTGCATCTGTGTGAAACCTAAACGTTTCGCGCACAAGAATCGTACTGTCTCGCTTATTTCAACTTCGGACTATGTTTCCCATTCCCACGTCATTTCATTCCCGGACTGTGACGTATTTGTTATCTGTACAGCAGCAGAACTATCCCTGCAGGGAACCGGGAACGTTGTCGCTTGGAACAATACGCTACTGTTATTGCGCAGTGTTCTGCGCGTGGGACGACTTGCTTTCCGAAGTCACTACGCAGTTTCAGCTTTCCGGCTGTTTTCAAATGCTACAGTGTCACGTGCATGCATCATTTTTACAACAAGCAACAAGCAAAACAACCGCATGAGTATACGTCGAAGTCTAGGAGGCAGAAAAAGCTGGCGAATGCATTATGACAAGTCATATCACGAGAGGCATTCAGTAAGCGACGCAATACATTTTTTCTCACGGCCAGTTTCGGCAGGAGAAATACTGAACTAGTGGGACATCGTAGAACATTTCCCTCTCCATCCCCTACATGGCTGCATGAAGTTGCTGTAAGTGTCGGCGCTATACGTAACCCTGAAAATGGCGTCTGTAACAGAGGTGCGGTCCAAGCCGAGCTGAGTTTATTTTGATGGTAAACAACAGCATCAAAGATATTCATTGGCCCTTGCAGAATATGTACAGAGATCTGGTCGTGAACAAAAGCACGGTGAGTCGTTGGGCGAGGTGACTGCCGCCATCACAACAAGGTTGCGCAAACCTGTCGGATCCCCCACGTAGGCCAGCTGCACACAGCTTTGACTCCTGCTGTGCTGGAACGTGCGGACACACTCATTCGAGATGATAGACGAGTCACAGTAAAACACCTCGCTGCTCAACTTGACGTCTCTGTTGATAGCGCTGACGCACTCGTGTACCTGTTAGGCTACTCAAAGTTGTGTTCCTACTGGGTTCGTCGCCGCCTAATAGAAGACCATAAAGAGCAACAAATGACCAGGTGTGCAGAACTGCTTGCGCATTACGAGGCTGATAGTGGAAATTTTGTGTCGAACATCGTCACAGGCGATAAAAATCGATTCTAACCAGATACAAAACAGCAATCCATGGTATGGAGCCGCAACACCTGTCTTCCGAAGAAAATGTGCAAAAACTGCACACTCAGCCAGTAAAGTCATGGCGATGGCCTTATTGTGAAACTTCCTGGCAGATTAAAACTGTGTGCCGGACCGAGACTCGAACTCGGGACCTTTGCCTTTCGCGGGCAAGTGCTCTACCAACTGAGCTACGCAAGCACGACTCGCGCTCCGTCGTCACACCTTTACTTCCACCAGTACCTCGTCTCCTACCTTCCAAGCTTTACAGAAGCTCTACTGGTTCGCAGGAGTGGGAGGTACTGGCAGAAGTGAAGCTGTGAGGACGGGGTGTGAGTCGTGCTTGGGTAGCTGAGATGGTAAAGCACTTGCCTGCGAAAGGCAACGGTCCCGAGTTCGAGTCTCGGTTCGGCACACAGTTTTAATCTGCCAGGAAGTTTCGTATCAGCGCTCACTCCGCTGCAGAGTGAAAATCTCATTCTGGCCTTATTGTGTTTGATGAACCTCTTTGCGGATAATCAACTCTGAAGTGTACTTTGATGAAAACTTCAGTGTGTTTGTCGTCACAAAAGTACAAACGAACTTCTCCATGACAACGTAAGGCTTCGCACCAGTGCGTACACCCGAGAGGAGCTCACATAACCCTACAGCCCGGATCTCGCACTCTCCTACTTTCATCTCGTTGGCCCAATGAAGGATGGAGGATGCGTTCCGCGGGGAGCAGTACTTGGCTGATGCGGAGGTTATCGATGCAGCGAGACGTTGGCTTCGACGTCGATCTGTGGGGTGGTACAAAGTAGCACCATGCGGGGACATGACGTGCCAGTAAGGTGGCGTAAGGCCGTCGCATTGAACGGAGATTATGTTGAAAAATAGGGTTTTGTAACCAAAAGGGGGGGGGGGGGGAATAATATGATGATGTATTAGAATGCTGAATAAAACCAACCTGCTTTCTGAAAAAAAAGTGTTGCGTGTTTATTGATCGCCCCTCATATGGTCACACCGCCTAACGTATTAGATAAGCGTTTAAAAATCACATAACTTTGATTTTCCAAGTATATCACTGAAACAGTGTAAGTGCGTAGACTATAGCAGCTGGAGTCAGTTAATAAAGAAGTTTTTTGGATGTAAAAAGCAGCTGTGCTGGGGTCACTGATGGAAAAGTTTTTTCATAAGTAGACCCAAAGGAGCCACTGCAACGTGGCTGAACCGTCTGTTTTATTCAGTGACATCTGATTCACAATATGTCTTGGTGCTTCACCCAGAAAATTTCTGTCAGCTAACCTCAGCCGCGAAGGGAAACGTACGTCCGTTGCCTATTTGAGTGCTGCATTGGGAAAGACATAGTTACCTCTGTTAGTTAATAGTTTATTGCTGGTAGCATTCAAAGTCAGCATCAGTCGCACGTCAGCCAGTGGGAACTGGTAGCAAGACAGGAGTCTCACAGTTTGTCACGGCAATGGTGCCACTGCAGATGGTTTCGCTTCTGAGCTGTTGTCAACAAGAGTACGCAGGGGACGACGACTGTGGGCGGGTCCGCTTGTGGAGAGCCCCGCTGCGCAGACGAGTCCATTCCGTGTGGACAGCGGCGGCCTGGAACAGCGGACGCCACACGATTAGCGCAGAGGCGCCAACTGCAGCTAACCACTTGGGAAAGTCGGCCTGTGGACGGCGGTGGTGTGTGTCCTCTCTAGGCCGCCGGAACTCGCACTACCTGCCTTATAAACCGGGCTGCCCAATGTCGGCGTCCTGTCTTTCCTTTGTAATTGCCATCTACTTCGAATTACAACCGTTGTTTCAACTTCGGACACAGTCCAGAACTTTATGCACGTCATACTACAACGTAATGCTTGTTTTCTTCCGAAATACGGTTTGCGGTGCGTGCTTGTATTTCTGTTTTGCTCCCGTACAGTCACTCGTTGACCAGTCTGGTGTGTCAACATAGAAAAGTAAAACGAAAGCCGAAGTTTTAAATTTCGCGTTTAATAAATCTTTTGAGCAGGAGAATCGTACGAACATAGCGTCGTTTTGGCACGCACACAGACCCGTATGACGACATAGTAATAAGCATCCCCGGTGTAGAGAAACAAATGAAATAGTCGAGAAGAAATAAGTCGCCAGGTCCGGGTGGAATCCCTGTCGGGTTTTACAACGTGCACTCCACGGTACTGGTTGCTTACTCCGCCTGCATTTGTCACGAATCTCCTGCCCAGCGCTAAGTCCCAAGCGACTGGAAAAATGCGCAGCTGACTCCTATATGTAAGAGGGATAAAAGAACGGCCCCGTAAAATTACAGACCCTTAACATCGTTGCCTAAGAATTGAAGAACATGTTCTGAGTACGGATATAATAAATTGCATAGAGGGCGAAAAGTTTATGTCCACGATTCAATACGGGTTTAGACAGCATCGCTAGTGCAGAATGCCAGATTGCTCTAAATGCAGAAAAATATAAGTTAATGCGGATGAGTAGTAAAAACCCGTTGTATGTTCGGATACAACATGCTCGACACAAGAAAATGGTTCAAATGGCTCAGAGCACTATGGCACTTAACTGCTGAGGTCATCAGTCCCCTAGAACTTAGAACTACTTAAACCTAACTAACCTAAGGACATGACACACATCGATGCCCGAGGCAGGATTCGAACCTGCGATCGTACCCGTCGCGCGGTTCCAGACTGTAGCGCCTAGAAGCGCTCGGCCACACCGGCCGGCTACTTGACACAACCATGTCGTTTAAATATTTCGCTGTAAAGTTACAAAGCGATATGAAATGAAACGAGCATGTGAGAGGTATGGTAGGAAAGGCGAATTTTGGAAAAGTGTCGTTCATGTGTAAATGAGACGACATTTAGGACGCCAGTGCGGCCTATCCTTGAGTACTGTTCGAGTGTTTGTGATCCACACTGTGGATTAAAGGAAGACATTGAGGTAATTCGGAGGTGGGCTGCTAGATTTTTTACCGATAGATTCGAAAAACATGCAAGTATTACGGAGATGATTCGGGAACTCGACGTTCTTTTCGAGGAACACTGTTGAGAAATACTTTAAAAATGGATTGCGAACAGTCTCGACCCCAAAAGCATTTATTTCGACGGCTGATGTTCGTAGAGTGACAACAGCCTCTCCATTCACCGCCACCGCCTACCATCATGCTGTGAGAGTCTGAGGGTGCATTACTGTGGAGAAAATTTAGCGAACCAGCATTTGAAGCTGACCGCAGAACGATTCCGATGCCGGCAACGTACTTTTCGCGCAAAGACCACGAAGAGAGGACATTAGGGAGCCTACGGAGTCGTCTTTTTCCTCGCGCTCTTTGCGAGTGAAACAGGAGAGGAAATGACTTGTAGTGGAAGAAGGTACCCTCTAGTACGCACCGTACGGTGGCTGGCAGAGTATGTATGTAGTAGACATGTATGGATTTAATAAAGCTCGATGAGTCTGCAGTCAGGTGCCTGAGAAGAGATCCCAAGGGCCCTGCTTCGATCCCAGTCATCACGGAATTCTTTTATGTAGTTTATCACGTATTTCTCCACTGGCAATGGTCTATTGTCGTGAACTGTCAAGCTGCACCGTGGCTCGGAATTTACTTTAAACCATACACTGAGGAACCAAAAAATTATGACCATTGTCTGGAGGTGTTGAAGCGTGGCACGCGGTAGGGAAAGTATATAAGCGAATGAGAGACGAATGAGGAATGGTTCTAGCCGCAGATGCGAAAATCCACCGAGATAAGCGACACGCTGTAGTTTGTTGTGGCACAGTTACATGGAACGAGGAACCCAAAAACGCCACAGCTTGTCATCTGTTCGCGTGATACTGTCATCAGCAACTACGGAAATTGGTTGAAGGGTATTGAAACCAGGAGTAGGCGACAAGGCGTTGGACGTCTATGCTGCTTCAGTGAACATGGAGATCGGCCACTTGGTCGCTCTAAAAGCAAGATGGACGGCGATCTGTGGCAGATCTGACGACAAATTCTGGTGCAGGCATAAGTGTTTCGGAGAACATCGTTCAGCGAACATTGTTGAACATGGGCTCCACAGCTGATGGGACCTACGTGTTCCCACGTTGACCCAACGAGATCGTAAATTACAATTGCCTTGGCCACGGGACTATTGAAACTGGACCATGGATCAATGAAATAGTGTCACCTGGCGAGATGCGTCACAATTTTTTGTACACCGTGTCGATTATCTTGTCCGGATACATAATTTAGCTTGAAATATGGACAGCAACACAGACGCAGGCCAGTTCGGGTAGTATTATGCTATGATGGCATGGCTTCTGTGGCGGTACCTTTGGTAGTAATTAAAGACATTACGGCAACTCTGGAGTACACGAACACTACTAGGGGCCTCGTCCACCCGTTCAGACTTGATGTCTTCTGCGACTGCGGTGGCACCTTTCAGCAGGATAACTGTCCATTTCATTATGCAGCACTTTGAAGCGCATGATAGTGAACTCACTTGACAGCTTTGGCCACTAAATTCGAGCATTTGAACAGCATGGAAGGCGTATGTGACGTCATTGGGCGCAAGTTCCGCGACTAGAAAAACCGCCCATACAGACACAAGGTGGCAGATGTTTCTGGAAATGTGACTAGTACGTGTCGAATGCATGCCATGCAGAATCGCTGCTGTAAAGCGTTCCAAAGGTGAACCAAAACGTTATTCAGCAATTAGCCAGAATGCCTTGGCTGATTGTTGTAGGCCCCGTGTAACTGACTGCGCAAGTCAGTTGAAAGGTCGCAGAGAGATAGGGGAATACAGCCTCTAGTAAAACCTCGGCTTTTGAAGTACCGCGATTTTCAAACGAAACTACTGGTTTTAATGGTTCAAATGGCTCTGAGCCCTGTGGAACTTAACATCTGTGGTCATCTGTCCCCTACAACTTAGAACTACTTAAACCTTACTTACGCTTAGCACAACATACACATCCATGCCCGAGGCAGGATTCGAACCTGCGACCGTAGCGGTCACGCGGTTCCAGACTGAAGCGCCTAGAACCGCACGGCCACTCCGGCCGGCACGCGTTTTCAAAATGGTTCAAATGGCTCTGAGCACTATGGGACACAACATCTATGGTCATCAGTCCCCTAGAACTTAGAGCTACTTAAACCTAACTAACCTAAGGACATCACACAACACCCAGTCATCACGAGGCAGAGAAAATCCCTGACCCCGCCGGGAATCGAACCCGGGAACCCGGGCGCGGGAAGCGAGAACGCTACAGCACGACCACGAGATGCGGACCTCGCGTTTTAATAGTATAACGTATAATAAATGAGAAGGTACAGCATGGAGTTCTTGGTGAGCAGAGCACGCTCACGGAGGCGTTACGTGCTTGGGCGTGGCCTTATCGGAATACATCGGCGCCGGCCGGAGTGACCGAGCGGTTCTAGGTGCTACAGTTTGGATACGTGCTGTTGCTACGGTCGCAGGTTCGAATCCTGCTTCGGGCATGGATGTGTGTGATGTCCTTAGGTTAGTTAGGTTTAAGTAGTTCTAAGTTCTAGGGGACTGATGACCTCAGAAGTTGAGTCCCATAGTGCTCAGAGCCATTTGAAGCATTTTTGAATACGTCGGCAGTTGCGTCCTGAGGTAAAGAACCGACCTCGGCGTACACAGCCTCGTTGTTGGGGTGTGCGCAGTTCTCATCGGCCTTGTCTGTCGATCGAAATTATTGCTGAGTGCTGTGTAACGTCTCAAAACGCGAGCTGGAACGTAGGTGGTATGCTCCGTGTTGTGAGTGCGAGAACCACACTGGCGTCTGGTTTTCGACGGAAAAGGTTCTCAGGGTATTCTCCACAACGAGAGCGATTTAATGTGCCGCGACAGCTGCTACGTTTGTAAACAAGCCAGTGAACTGGTGCTAAAACTGAACGTTAACCGCTGTTGTACCAGCGCTGCGGTAAGTTGGCCGAGGAGGTTCTAAACAAGGCAAAGTCGCTATGGTTCGTGTGTACAGTGGCACTGTTCGCTGTGGCCGCATTAGTCAGTTTCTTACAAATGCACTAATTTCCAGTCGTATCTCCGTACGTAAACAACCTGACGATGCGTGAAGGAGGGTGCTTCCGATATTATTACCATTTATCCTCCTCGAAAAAGGGCTGTTAGCTGTAATGGAGGCGTCTATGGTTGATAAAGTTCTTTTTGAAATGGTATGTTGTGCGGCTAAATCATGCAAACCTTCGAATGGAAATGACCAGCTTCCGCTGTCAGTAAACTGATTTCTGTTTCTGACTGAAGATAGCTTGAGACGGCCGAAACTCTTACTTTCCTTTTGAAGGAAGCCATTTTAAAACAAATACCTCCCCATCCCAATCGCGAATAGCGCGTCGTGGGAACGAGTGTCGGAAAGCTTCCGTACGAGTTCTCGTTTTTGTCTGATTTTACCGTCATTGTCATTTCGCAAGATACCTGTAGCAGGAAGTAATGTCTCACCTAACTCTTCTTCTAACGCACGTTCCTGCAACTTCAACAGTCAACTTCCCTGCGGCGCTAAATACCTCTCTTGTAGTGTGTACCATTAATGTTTAATTAGTTTCCCTGTAACACTCTCGCGCTTGGTAAAAGAAGCCGTGACGAAACGTACTGATCTTTGAGTTTTCTCATATCTGCTCTGTTAATGCGGGTATGGTATGGGATCCTGACTGACGAACAATATTCACCAGGAGACGAGTCCGCCTGCTGAGCTCTGTGGAGACGTGCTTGCCTCGGATACAAGCGGACCCGGGTTACATTCCCGGCCAGGTTGGAGATCTTCTCCGCTCGTGGTCTGGGTGTTGTGTTGTCCTCGTCATCATTCCTCCTCATCACCGGCGAGCAAGTCGCCCCATGTGGCGTCGAATGAAATAAGACTTGCACGTGGCGGCCCAACTTCCCCGAATGGGGCCTCCCGGCCAGTGATGCCATACGATTTCCATTTTACCAGTAGATGGAACGACTGTTTCGTCCCTTTCCTCACGAATTAATAACAATTCCTTCGGATTCAGGATTCTTAAAATGAATGTTGCCAGACATCTTTTTTTTTTTCTTTTTTTCACGTAGACACAGCGAATCAATATCGCCCTCTCTCACACAGCACCTGCAGGGCAGAGTAACTAATATTTGGTCTGTTTGTACCATTTTTACAATTACTAAACAGTATTCTTAAATGCACAAAACCCATGAATGGGAGACGTTCGTAGACAATGGTAATGTGCAAGCTGTCTATGATTGTGTAGCAGAAGCATGCGCGTGGGAGCATGAAGGAGTTGAGATGCGCGACGGGAGCCGCCGCGGTGTGTGCCGCCGTGCGCCGGGTCAGTGCTCTGCTGTGCTGTGGGTGCCGCCCTCCGTGGGCGGCGTCGCCCACACGGTGCCAGGTGTGCGCCCTGCGTGCGCGGCTGCCTGCTGAGTGCGCGCCACCGCCGTGTTTCGTGTTTGGTTGCACTCTGTGAGGTGGCTCAGCGGGGCTGCCCCGAGGCGCTCACTACTTATGCTGATTCAAATATCAAGTCAAATTTCGGAATGGTTCCTAAGAAACTTCGTGGCTAATGCCTACGTTAGCTGCACCCCATCTCAGTGACACCCGTGTTGATGTGACATCACATGCAGAGGATGTCCGTAGGCATCCATTTTTCCTGTCTCTCTTTTTTCCAAATCATCTTCCCCTGCTGCCTGTCATGCTTCTCTTCTTGTAATTTATTTTGCCCCTCTTACTCTTCAAGGTTTCCTATGCCTATCTCTTCTTGTTCTCTGGTTTCCTTCCCCATTCTTCATCCAGCTTCCTTACCACCCCAACTTCTCTATCGTCCATCTGTGACATCACTTGCTCTTCCTTTTTCTTTCTCTGCTTTGTCCCCCTTCCTCCATCTACTGCACACATCTTTTACCTTAGAATCACTTTTGACCTGTGCCATTCCACCATAACATCCTCCCATCATCTTTTCCTCCTTCCTCATTCCCCAACATACTTCCTTCCCATCTCATCATGACACGTTTCTCTCCTTCTCCTCCCATTTTTCACTTTCCACATCCTTCCTTATGTCTTTAGCAAAAATGTTCAAATGTGTGTGAAATCTTATGGGACTTAACTGCTAAGGCCATCAGTCCCTAAGCTTACACACTACTTAACCTTAATTATCCTAAGGACAAATACACACACCCATGCCCGAGGGAGGACTCGAACCTCCGCCGGGACCAGCCGCACAGTCTATGACTGCAGCGCCTCAGACCGCTCGGCTAATCCTGCGCGGCATGTCTTTAGCCTTCAATACCACATGTATCTAACATTTCAGCCATCACCATCGTTTTCTCCCCTGTTTTCTCTGTATCTATATACACACTCCATAAGCGACCAAATGATGCGTGGCAGAGGGTGCTCTCTGATCCACTCGCAATGAAACAAGGGAAAAACGACTGTCTGTACGCTTCTGTCCAAACCCTGACCTCTCTTATCATGTCTTCGCGGTTCTTAATGCATGTTGATGGCAGTACGATCGCTAAACTTTCTCAACTGATTCGCAATAACAACTTCTTGTTACCTCCAGAGATCCCATTTGAGCGCATTCTCTTTCTTAGTCGTCTGCATCAACTTACATTGTCCCACATTAAGAGCAAGCAGTCATCCATCAAACAAAATGGAAATTGTATCGAAGTCCTCCTGTATCCCCGTACAGTCACTTGTCCCGTACATTGCATCGTCGGCAGCAAACAGACGAAGATTGCTGCTGAGGCTATCTGTCAGATCTCTAATGTTCCTGTTCATGTACCTCTTCCTCTAATTACCTTTCTCTTCTTCTTTTCAGCTTCTTCCTCTTCTTCCTCTACTGCTTCTTTCTCTTGTTCTTCTCCTTCTACTAACTCTTCTTCTTCTACTACCTCTGTTTGTTGTTCTTCTTCTAGTATTTCTGCTTTACATTTTCCTCTCGCTCCACCACATTCTCTTTGGCCACCTCTTTATTTTTGCCTTCCTCTTCAACTACTTCTTCCTCTGTGGTTTGTCCTTCATTTACCTGTTATTCTTTACTCATCTCGTCCTCCTCAGTTGCCGCGCGGTGTAGCCGCGCGGTCTGAGGCGTCGTATCACGGTTCTCGAGGCTCCCTCCGTCGGAGGTTCAAGTCCTTCCTCGGGCATGGGTGTGTGTGTGTCCTTAGCGTAAGTTAGGTTAAATCAGATTAATTAGTGTGTAAGCCTAGGGACTAATGACCTCAGTAGTTTGGTCCCATAGTACTTACCACAAATTTCCAAATTTCCTCTTCAGTTTAGCTCTTCATCTACCTCTTCTCTTTTACCTTCTGTTCCCTCTTATTAACCATAACTCATTGGTTTTCCATCGCCCACTTGCTTTAGTGTGAGGCAGATTTTAAAATATCTGTTGTTTTAAAATTTTTTGTGGTCGTAGTCAGATTTGTGTGCGACAGAAAATTGTTTAAAATATCCAGGAGTCACTTCTTTCATAAATAATATATATATATATATAGACTCACATCTTTTATGTTATAGTTATTTGAGACGTGGAAAGGTCTCTGGAACGATGTAGCTTCGTTTGATACTAAAAGATAGACGGTTTGTACGAGAGGATGTGGAAATGGAAAGTGGACAGCAGTTTGCCACTGGAAGAAATGACATTTGCAAATGACACAAAATGCTAGCTGCGTCTCTCATCTAGTGTGTTGTATGTGCACTACAGAAATTTCCACATGTAGCGGTGGTCGACAATATGGAAACACCACAAACACAACATATTAACATGCCTCATGTTAGCATTCCATGGTGCTATTAGTCGTCTAGGACTACTGTATCGGTGTCAAGGGGATCTTCCACGATTCTTCCTATAAAATAGTGGCAGGTTGAGGTAACGATGATGGTGGACAGCGATGGCGTAGCCTTGTGTCGAAGGTACACCAAAAAGGCTCAGTGTGGTAATATTGAGGTCTAGTGACTGGTGGTCATGAGAAATGCCAAAAATCATCCTCGTACTCACAAAGCCAGTCCTGGAAGATGCGAGATTTGTGAACATGGGCCGTGTCCTCTTGGAATCAAACATTAAAACATTGGTGAACAAACATTGTACTATGGGACGGGCCTGATCATACAAAATTAGCACATACTTCAGGGAAAATGCGACCTTGCAGAGTAAAGTTGGAGCCCATGGAATACCGCGATATGTCTACCCAAATCATCACCGAAGCCGCGCCACGTTTCACTCTTGACCGCATGAATCATCCGACGACGTGACGTCCTCCCATTGCTCCACAGTCCAGGTTTAACGGCTTCGGCACTGCGTTCTCCAGTTCCGGGTATTTTCAACAGTGATGAGTGCTTTTAGAGTTCCAACTCGGCTGTAATTCCCTGCCTATGAACTCCCTCCGTGTTGCTTTGGAATGCCAGGGTCCGCGAGTGCAATATTCAGTTGTGCCGTGACTTCTGCGACTTCAGTCCTTCTAGTTTTCGTCACGATCCTCGTCTATGATCGTCTGCCACGATCACTCGACACACACCTTCGCCAGCACTACGTCTAAGCGGATGATGCTTTTTTCCGATTTCTCTGTATGAGAGCCGAGCGGTCTAAGGGGCTGTAGTCGTGGACTGTGCGGTTGGTCCCGGCGGAGGTTCGAGTCCTGCCATGGACATGGGTGTGTGTGTTTGTCCTTAGGATAATTTGGGTTAAGTAGTGTGTAAGCTTAGGGACTGACGGCCTTAGCAGTTAAGTCCCATAAGATTTCACACACATTTGACCATTTTTGATTCTGTACCCGTTATAAGTTTTCGATACGGTGCCTCTTGAAACACCAAACACTTAGGCTATCTCGATTACAGAAGCACACAACATAGGATCACCAACAATTTGCCCACGTGCGAATGCACTGAGCTCCGACATAATGCACTTGCTCAGAACACTTCTCTGTCAATGAATGACACTTGCAACGTATTGGGGGCACTGCACACGTGCCTGTGGTCAAATGTAACAGTGCAACCTGCAGACTTGGCTACAGCCTGCATTTATGTTGAAGCCATATTTTTGTACAGTCCCTGTACTTCACCAAATGAAACACAGGATTTGCGCGGACGGACGTACAGAAACTGTCGGCCCCGTAGTACATCTGCATACTAATGGCAGAGAGCCGTGGCACTGAGACGAGGCCCAAATGTCGACATCGCAAGCGGCGGAAGTCGGCGCCTGCTGTGCGCCGCGGTGCGTGCCGGCTGCTGCCGCGGCTTATAAACAGAGCCCGGCGCGACCTTGCCGCTGCTGGCCGAGTTTCGCAACGCGCCTTCTCACGCGCCGCGCTTCCTGGCCGACGCCGCACTGGAAGTAGTGAAGACAGAGTAGGCCGTCCGAGGAAGGCGGACCGCGGCGCGTTACGTCACAGCACGCGAGGCCCGGCACACGGGCCGTGCTTCCGAACGTTAACGTTGAGCGTGCCGCGTTCCATGTGCTACTGAACGCTCAGAAACGGTGCAACTTGAGCATACGGTATATGTTCTCAGTATGGTTCACGCCACGGTTCCCAACCTGGTTCAAATGGCTCTGAGCACTATGGGACTTAACTTCTGAGGTCATCAGTCCCCTAGAACTTAGAATTACTTAAACCTAACTGATCTAAGGACATCACACACATCCATGACCGAGGCAGGATTCGAACCTGTGACCGGAGCGGTCGCGCGGTTCCAGACTGTAATGCCTAGAACCGCTCGACACCCCGGCCGGCCCCAACCTGGGGGTACTGGGGGTAATTACCCTCTGAGGGGTAAAACGAAATTTTCTGAGGGATAAAAGCTAAAGGACTCGATTCTGTTTCAGTCACGAAACTAAATTATTTCCAAAAGATCATTACTATTAACACAGTGTTGTAATACTCTGATATTAATTAGTCCGCAGCTCGTGGTCTCGCAGTAGCGTTCTTGCTTCCCGAGCACGAGGTACCGGGTTCGAGTCCCGGCGGGGTCAGGGATTTTCACCTGCCTCGAGATGACTGGGTGTTGTTGTGTCATCTTCATCATCATCATCATCATTCATCACCATTACAGTCGGAGGAAGGCAATGGCAAACGGCCTCCACTAGGACCTTACCTAGTACGGCGGTGCAGGTCTTCCGCATCGTCCCCTACGCTCTGTCAAGGAGTATAGGACTTGGTCATCATCAATATTGATTATACGAGTTACCAGTAATTACTTTCTCTTGATTAGTAGCATTAATGCGATGGAGATTACAGGTTCCTCGCATAGTCCACCCACTACACAGATATCTTGTGCTTTGTCCCGTACGTCGCTGTAACAAGTAATAAATATCTGAAGAAAATGTCTTCTCCAAATTGTGGATAGTACCTGCAGTAGTCCAGAAATTGCTACATTACTCGCTCACACAGACACATGAATTATTTGACAGGACGACACAGTGGGAGGTACATAAGGGCTACTGTAGTGCTGTGCACAGTATTATTATTATTACAGTTACTATTGGTGGATGTGGTCAGACACACAGCATTAACAGCCAGAAGTCCTCCAACTTGTGCCAGTTCGGAAGTAAGGAGTGAAGCAATCAAGTGATATACGAACAGTAAATACAGTGCACATATTTTATCTTGGTAGATTGGAGAAGAGTTATGCAGAAGTACATTTTGTAACAAGTGTATACCATCACTGTAGGTTGTTAGCTTTCTTATCTGAGAAGGAATTGTATTACTCGCGATGCAAACACCGATTTCTTCGTCATTCATTGTAAGTTCCAAGAAAAGTCTTTAATTGCACAGTTTATTTAGATGCTAAAATTGGTGACAATGTGGGTGGGAGTGCAGGGAAGAGGGGGGTACTAGCTAATGTCTAATTGCACTCGGAGGGAATGGTAGAACGAACGTTGGGAACCACTGGTACACGCGACCGGCTGTATCTGGCTCGCACATCACACCGTTTGCACAATGAACGAACGTGAAATTTCTGCGTTAGTTCTGTTAAGATGCACATTTCTTCTGTTTTCCATATACTAGTCATGTTGTTCTGCCTGTTCTATACATAAATAAAAACGTTATCCGTGGACAGGTTATAAGGCAGAAAGGAAAGTTCCATATACAGCCTGTAAGGACATCAGCTTACAAAAGTTCCACTACAAATGCTGCGATACAATTGACAACAGTTCTCCGCGTAAAATAAAGGATATTTCATTATTCTCACACTTTTTAGCAAAATCCCAAGGTCAGTCTTATTTGATTACTGTTCCTACTCAGCAGCACGATCTTTACAACATTATAAATACAAGACCTGAAGCAAGGTAGTGCAAAATATTTTACTGTAATCACTGTAAGTTGTCTTGTACATTAAGCCATTACTCCTCAGAAAGAGCTCGCTTATGTTTACATAACATCGAATATTCTAGAATATACTTTTATGAAATTGATAAAAAATTATCGTAACGTGTTAAAAAACGGGAAAGCTTGTAAAAAAAACTTTCTGAATCCACTGAGACGCGAACCAGCAACACACCACCCGATACCTGACAATTCTGCGACTCTATTAATTGCGCTATACAGACAATAAACACCACACTTTTCAACTTACAGTCTGCTGAAAACTTTAATCGTAGATGTATTATTAACTGACATTTAATTACCACAGCAAAAATTGCACCAAGACTATTGCATTCCTTAAGGATCCTCCGTGTGCAGTTGCCTTGAAACGGCATACTTTCATAAACGTAAGTTACAATAATTCTTTAACCACCGATTTGACGTTTCCCATCATTTTATTACAACAAATCATACAATTAACGACGGGTTTTCGGGAGATCCGAAATTTGCTGCTGCATAGAAATGGCATTTATGCACGGGCTTCAAAAATGGCGACTCGCGACTCTGTACGGGAGAGACATGGCAGCGGCGTGGAGGCCCACGAGAGGGACAGGCCGCGCAGCGCGGCCGGTACTCGCTCGCTCGCTCATCTCGGCGAACGAGGCTGTCAACTCGCAGCTGGGCGTGTACGTGTAAACGAGAACTGCATCTTCTACTGCAATCTGCTGTTATGAAGTCTTACTGATTAATTTAAGATCAATACTCGATATAAATGGTACGACGTCTTGGGTTGGATTGATTTGGTGGCGACTGCTACGGTCGCAGGTTCGAATCCTGCCTCGGGCATGGATGTTTGTGATGTCCTTTGGTTAGTTAGGTTTAAGTAGTTCTAAGTTCTAGGGGACTAATGACCACAGCAGTTGAGTCCCATAGTGCTCAGAGCCATTTGAACCATTTTTTTGATTTGGTGGAAGAGACCAAACAGCGAAGGCATTGCTCTCATTGGATTAGGGGAGGATGGGGAAGGAAGTCGGCCGTGCCCTTTCAAAGGAACCAAACCCGGAATTTGCCTGAACCAACTTAGGGAAATCACGGGAAACGTAAATTAGGATGGCCGGGCGCGGGATTGAACCGTCGTCCTCACGAATGCGAGTCCATTATGGTAACCACTGCGCCACTTCGCTCGGTGTAACGCCTTGTTTATAGCATTTACTCTCTTCTGCTTAACAAATGACTCTGAGCACTATGGGACTTAACATCTGAGGTCATCAGTCACCTAGAATTTAGAACTACTTAAACCTAACTAACCTAAAGACATCACACACATCCATGCCCGAGGCAGGATTCGAACCTGCGACCGTAGCGGTCACACGGTTCCAGACTGTACTTCTGCTTAACAGTCCTCATTTCATACAACAAGTGGTACCTGTTGCTACTGATATTCATTTTGGAACGATTTTAATTTTATTGTACCCCAGTACAGATATAACAAATTCTTGGTAGGCCTATGGACTTCCGATCATTGTAGGACTAATAACAGTAACACTCCATAATAGCGGATTCCAGCAGAAGATTCAGTTCTCGTTTGTACGTACACATCTAGCTACGAGTTAACAGCTGCACAAACGTAGTTTGTCTGCTGCGTTGATGGAGGAACCGAGCGCAGGCCTGCCTTCGTGACGTACGCGCCGCAGCCTGTCTTTCTCGTAGGCCTCGGATGACATCATGTGACGTAGGCGGCATTTTTCCATCTCATTGGTCAACGTTCAACGCACGTTCAGAATCTCTGCCATTCTAGATATTGCTCCTCACGTAGCCGTCTCCGGCGGGGAGCGAGTAACTATTTCAGACGAATTTAATGATTCTTAATTGCGTGTTTGAATGCATGTAAGCTCACGACAGCACACGACAAAGTGAAGACCTTTATTGGTTACCTTTTCAGTAACATATTGATTTCCCTTAGGCCCTGCACGGAGCCAAGAGTTGGCGTAGAGTGGCAGACAAGGCGAATAGTGTGACGTCATAAGTTCGTTGCCGGGGGGGGGAGGCGAGGGTTATCCTGCTGACGTCACACATCGCCCCGTAGAGCGCGTCATCGAGCCTGATGAGAAATGCAGCCACATCTCCAGACGGGAGCTAGCTTCAGATCGAGGAAGGCGAAGGTACCGTGCCCTACCGCACTGGCTGTTATTCTACCGTGACTGCTTTTTGCTTTTTCGGAGACACGCTACCGCACGCACTTCTTGGTCTCGCAATTTTAAAAACCTAAATTCAAACAAAGTTTTAAACAGGCAAGTATAAATTATTTAGAACCAAATAGGCAGTTCCAAGCTTGCGGAGTAGGAAACGTACTGGGACAAGTAATGTTTAACCACAAATTTGAAAGAACTTATTTATTATGCTAAATACAGAGTCTGGTAATTTCAAAATGGCAACTTGCTATAATGTCGTGTATTTTAAGCATTTCGTCTAGTAATGCGAAATACACTTCGCCCAAGAGTGTAGAAGAGTTTATAAAGTGACAGGTAGCACCATGATCGAAAAACCGGTAGTGAATTCGAACCAAGCTTTGTTTTGAGTGCTTCTTTTATTTATTTATCACATGGTAGCCTTATACCCACAGCACAGTTACTGACTGTACTCACTCTCCCAAAAATTATTTTAGATAAACCTCGGCCAGTTGTTGATTACAGTGCATAATGTCTTGTGTTTTACATAGTTTGTAAACAGAAATACGGATATAGAATAATGGCTCAATTTACATGAACGCTTACCTTAACCTTCTTCGCTCCGTGCTCCACTCACGGCCAGACCCAAACTTCCGTAGTCATCGTTCCTGCATCACAACCTTTACTTGTACACACGTTATCACATAGCTGCTGGTAAACCTTTCGGGATGTGAGGTCGTGGTACAAGAAACTCTTCTGTTCCTGACGTTTCGTCCAGGACTGCGCTGGACATCCTCAGCGGCGCTCCTGTATTACAGTTTTCGAAAGACAAATTTTAGTTTGTGACTCTAGGATACACTAAAGCAGCAGCAAACATGTATCTATCGTTTACATAGTAGATGAAAGAAAATAAAATTACTGGTGGGGACAGGAGGGAAGTAGTGGCAGTTAGAGATAATTTTTGCATATATTTGGCATGCTTATTAAAGAACTGTACGACTAGAATCATACGTAACAGTTATGTTAGTTCCATTGGTAAGTATGTAATTTATACATTTTAATATTTCGTGCAGCGGTATTGTTTTCTTATTTATAGTTGATGGAATCAAACGAAGTGAGATGAAGTAGTTTAGAAGGTACTCCACAACGGTTAAGTGTGGACGCTCGCGGTGACATAATACGCGACGACGGCTTGTCTGCGCAGTCAGGTCGCAGCGTGTGGACCAGGGTCTGCAGCAGCAGTGTCGCCAGCGTGTGCAGACTCTCTGGTACGAAGTAAATAGAAAACCCCTCTCTCCTTCTATACCGGATGTGTGGTGCAGTGTCGCGGTACGCTCAGGTCCAGGAGGAGCCTGGAGAAACTGGCAGCTGCGGCCCTGGAGGAGGGACGGTAATCTGGCAGCCTTTATGCCCGCCCTCTGGACACACAAAGGCCGGACGCGGGAGGAAGCGGAGCTGTGTTTGCCGCGCTTTTGTCGCGCCAAATTGCAGGAAACTCCGCCATAGGAGTCGCCATCACTGGCGATGCTCTGGCGCGATAGCGGGATGAAGGGGGAGGGGGGAGGGGTGCTCGTCGCTTTCCCCGACTCTCGGAAGTCTGCCCCGCGCCGAAAAACAAGGAAAAAGCCGAGATACCGTTTTGTCTGTAGACAAACAGGAGACGAAAATGCACATGCGAATAAAGACACGGTGGCTATTACAACGGAAACTCCGAGAACGAAATTTTACTTGAAATAAATCGTTGTAGCTCTGTCATAAGAGGCATTAACAACTGTCTTTTTCGTTTCTTGATGCTGACTATTTTCGTACACCTATGTTCATTTTCAAACCAACCTTACTGTAACTGTAACAAATACAGGCGGTAACATATGCACAAAAATTCTCCCTGCAGTGGGTCAATTTCTGTACATAGGCTACCGCCTGTATTTGTCACACAATACGATTGGTTGGAAAATGGACGTAGGTGTCCGAAATTAGTCACCATCAAGAAATAAAAGAGATGCTTCTCCACGAAACGTAGGACGGAGCGAGAACCATTTATTTCAATTATAAAACAAGTTGCGGACACAGTTTTCACCTGCAGCATGCTGGAGGTTCGTGAAATTTTACATGTTCCTAAAAAGTGTAGTAGCAAGAATGCATGATGACATTCATAGGTTGAGTTAATTTATACACTATACGAAATTTTGTACACAGAGCTATCACCCTCTGGCAGCAACAGCTTATCTGGGGTGGACATCAAGCCGAAAAAAAGGAAATTCGTATGGCATGAATGTCTGCGAGACACTGAAGAGAAGGTAGAGCCGCCTAATTGGAAACGGTTTCTCCTGTCTTTGGCGCCCACAGGTACCCTTCCCTCGCCAAGTATGAGAGGCGAGTGTGGAAGTATATCTTAAGCGTGGACGACCGTAATGTGTTCCTGTGTGCAGTGTAACGTCATATTCGTTTTGGGGATGGTAGCCGGCCGGAGTGACCGAGCGGTTCTAGGCGCTACAGTCTGGAACCGCGCGACCGCCACGGTCGCAGGTTCGAATCCTGCCTCGGGCATGGATGTGTGTGGTGTCCTTAGGTTAGTTAGGTTTAAATAGTTCTAAGTTCTAGGGGACTGATGACCTCAGAAGTTAAGTCCCACAGTGCTCAGAGCCATTTGAACCATTTTTTTGGTGATGATACAGAGGGTAGAAGAAGAAACTCGGTGCACTACGTGGGCTGCCTACCTTAACGTCCCCATCCGACGGGCAGATCACCATGAGCTGTTATAGGAATGCGTAGTATCTGTTCTTTCGGACATGTCAGAAAGAACAGACACCAAGCATTCGTATGATTGATTCACGTCGATGGGCAGTGACTGCACAACTTTCAGTACGGATGCACATCAACGTTCGACTTTCGGCGGGAATGGTCCGCCCATTTCCGGTAAACTCTGTGTCCGGGTGGTGCAATGGTTGACGCAACTGACTAGTTAGCAGGTGTCCCGGATTCGAGTCCCGCTGATTCCGCATACTGTCCTGATGCAGCTGATATCGTTAGTTGCTTCCCTTTCCTTTCCTTTCTCTCCCCTCCGCCATCAATATCCATAATAACAATCAACAGTGTCGCATGCCCACTCTTCATGAGACACGGCGGACGGATTTGGAATTTGATCCAGCACATTGTTGTAACAACTGGTGATGAGGGCACCAAGTCGAACAGAACTTACATCCTGGACACGGGTACGTTATTCCGGGCTCGAGCTCTATGCCAGAGTCCATCGGTCACAGTGGCTCGCGAGGTACGGCCTGCCAGACTCTCGGCAACCCACCACCAGATTTTTCCAGTGGGTAGAGATCCGGAGAAAGTACTGGCCAGGACAACTGCCGAACGTCTTCTGTGTCGAGGTAGGTCAGTACAGAAGGAGCCTGTTGGAAGATAGCTTCACCGAGGCCTTGGAGATAAGGCGCCGCCACCGGCCTTAACGCGACGGAAGTGTAACGGCTGCCAGGCGTGCTCGAGTTGTGTACCCAGTGGCACACCAGGCCGTACATAACGCCAGATGCTGCGCCCGTATTACGACCAGTAATGCAATGTGGCAACGTTCGCTGTCCTCCGAACCTTCATACGCGACAACGTGAATCGTACCGCTGTACACAGAACGGGCGCACCGCTCTCCGCTGCCACGCCAAGGGAAGCCGCAACAGTAGCGGGCGTGCAGACAGCCCGTGCTACTCTAGATGACGTCACACTGTCCGCGTGGATAGTTGTCTTGCTGCAAAGAAGCGCGTTACGTGGACTCGCGTGATGCGGATGTACGATCCTGCACATCCGCGCTAACAATATTACTGTCCTCTCGGGCGCTAGTCGCGTGCGGCCGTTAAAAGCCTGCACGGCATTGAGTACGTCCCTCTTGAAGCGACGATTGCATAGTCACACTTCCATACTCGTGGCTTTCGTGGAATCGCTACCAACACAGGCACCAAAACTGTGAAACGACAAACCCGCTGTCGATAGGGCAGGATCCCGCGACTGTAGAATTCTGATAAGTGCTGGTACTCGTTCTTCCTTCTTGTAGAATAAATAACACGATCTGGTCACAAACAAACAACGTTCGTACGCGATTTCTCAATGAAAAATCCGTTGCGTCACCTTCTGTTATACACCGTGGTGATGAGATAATGATATGAACATACACAGCTGGTTGTTGTATCGCGCACACAAGCATAAAAGGACAGCGGATTGGCGGAGATGTCGATTGTACTCAGGCGATTCATGTGAGAACGTTTCCGACATCATTATGGCCGCGCAATGGTAGCTGGAGAAAGACGCAAGGGACATTCCATTTCGGAAATCGTTAGGTAATTCAATATTCCGTGATTCACAGTGTCAGTATTATGCAGAGGATTCCAAATTTCAGGCACTGCCTCTCACCACGGACAACGCAGTGGCTGACGGTCTTCACTTAACGACCGAGAGCGGCGGCGTTTGCGTAGAGTTGTCAGTGCTAACAGACAAGCAACGCTGATTGAAATAACCGCAGAAATCACTGTGGGACGTACGACGAACGTCTCCCTTTGGACACTGCGGCGTAATTTGGCTTTAATGGGCTGTGGCAGCAGACGACCGAGGCGACAGGCTTTGCCAACAGCACGACATCGCCTGGGGCGTCTCTCCTGCGCTCGTGACCGTAGCAGTTGGACGCTAGACGACTGGAAATCCGTGCCCTGGTCAGATGACTCCCAATTTCAGGATTCGACTGTGGCCCACACCCCACGAAGCCATGAACCCAAGTTGTCGACAAGGCACTGTGCAAGCTGATGCCTCCGTAACGGTGTCGGCTGCATTTACTGGGAACGGTCTGAGTCCTTGGGTCGAACTGAACCGATCATTCGCTGGAAATGTTTATGCTCGGCTATTTGGAGATCAGTTGCAGCCACTCATGCACTTTATGGCCCCCAACGACGACAGAATTTTTATGCATGACAGTGCCCCATGTCACCGGACCACAATTGTTGGCAGTTGATTTGAAGACCATTCTGTACAGTTCGAGCGAATAATTTGGCTACTCAAGTCGCCCGACATGATTCCCATCGAACATTTATGGGGCATAATCGAGAGTTCAGTCCCGCACCAGCAACACTTTTGCAATTATGGCAGCGTATCTCCATATTTCTGCAGGGAACTTACGACTTGTTCAGTCCAGTTGCTGCACTACACCGGGAAAAAGAAGATTCGACAAAATATTAGGACATATCCCATGACTTGTCACCTCAGTCTGCACAGAATGTAGGTGGCTTTACTCTTACCTAATTTGTGCCGTTGAAATGAAATGCTTATCATTTCTGCTTTCAAACAGTATTACTTCATACACAACAGAAATTTAGTGCGTTGTGTTGCAATTTTAATGACCAACTACGCGTATGCCAATACTTTATTTCCGTTTACTAACTAAAGGAAAGTGTGAATCCTGCGCCCTCCATGGCACTTCCCTTTAGTATGAGGAACAGTACAGGGCGTACTGAAATATCGGGTGACCATAAAGTCTGTCTCTCAAAGCAAAAATTTATTTCTAAGCAGTTACGGCAGGTACAGCTATGCGGTTTGTTGCAAAAGTTAGCTTAACTCGTAAAGTTTTTGTGAACATACTTTTACAGAACGAATCCGTGGTGATTTGCGACCATTCAGGGACGATGGAGCAGGGCAGATATATCAAGGACCGAGTCCAAAGATAGAAGTGAAAGTCTTTCTGGTGCTCCTCACACTGAACCTCTTCTAGCGCAAGCTTTTTTTTCATGTGTCGGGAGGAGATAGTAGGGACCAAAAGAAGAAACAATTGTCTAGTAATGTTGGGTTCTAAATGCATACCTGACGGCTTACGAGCACCTGTTCAGTGGAAGAGATGTGTTCCACGATCGAACAAGTGCTCATAGCTCTTAAGCTATGAATTTGAGATCCCGTGTTTGCTGAACTAGTTTTTTCTTGGTATGATCCATATTACTGCCTCTCAAGAAATGGAAAGCAAAGAGCTCGCAGTAGGGGAGGTCCACTGTCTGAGGGATCAGAACGATTTTCGCTGCTAATTGTCGATTCGGTCGTTTCCGGAACAGGGTCCCTTACCTCAAATTGATACAGTTACCCCTTCACTACAGTCCACGGACCTTTTTCACATCATAAGGGAATCGCCCTCTATATGCGCTGTGAAGCCTCAGTTAACAGAAATTTCAACCACGGCTAATGTACAACAAGATGGTATCACCGCCACGCTGGGGGTGAAATGTATTCTAAGATGTGAATACGACAAATTATCAGCTGTATAATGGAATGACGACTGCGAATCCGTTCCATGTACTTCATAATGGCTGTAGTCGCCGAGCGTGTGTCCGAAGGACCATGGCATCGTACTTGTTAATAACACACGCACTGCAGTGTCGTAGTTATTTGAGACATTTTGATGTTCTCTGCGACTTTTTGTTATAATTGGACGCAAATTCACTATGTGATTTTCAGTGGTGTAACAATATCTAATAATGTTTCAAGATACTATGATGACGGCGTAGATCTATCGAAACCGTGGTCATACAGAGATTCCAAAATCAGATACTAGATTTTGAGGCGCACTCAGGAGCAGATATAGACTCAGATCACAATGTAGTAGTGATGAAGAGATGGTTTAAGTTCAAGAGGCTAGTCCGAAACAGACAGTCCGCAAAGAAGTGAGGTGCGGCTTATTAACAAACGACTATTCGTGTTGAAGTGTAGAATGCATGAGTCACGTGATATACCATCAGATATTTAGGAAAAACATCATCCACACAATTCCGATGATTGCAAGAGCCGACGATTGCGAGAATTAATGCACAATCAGCTTAATAGCTGATGCATCCAAGTTTTTGACAACAATAATATGCAGAAGAATGGAAAAGGAAGTTGAGGATCCTGTAGATGACAATCAGTTTGGCTTTAGGAAAGGTAAAGACACCAAAAAGGTCAATTGTGACGTTGGGGTTGATAATGGAAGCGGGAATAGAGAAAAATCAAGACATTCTCATTGGATCTGTCGACCTGGAAAACGCATTCGACAATTTCAAATGGTGCAAGATGTTCGAAATTCTGAGAAAAATATGAGTAAGCTGTAGGGAAAGACGGGTAATATACAGCATGTACCTACAACAACCAAAAAGACAACAATTAGACTGGTAGACCTAGAACGAAGTGGTCGGATTGAAAAGGGTGTAAAGCAGGGATGTACACTTTCAACCCTACTATTCAATCTAGACATCGAACAAGAATGGAGGTTCAAGAGCGGAATTAAAATCCAAGGTGAGAGGATATCAGTGATAAGATCCGCTGATAAAATCGCTATCACCAGTGGAAATGAGCGTACGGCATTGTGGGCCGGGAGTCCCCCGTTCGGGGTAGTTCGGCCGCCGAGGGCAAGTACCTACTGCATCCGGCGCCACATTGGGCGACTTGCGCGTCGGAGATGGGGATGAAATGATGATGAGGGCAACACAACACCCAGTCCCTGAGCGGAGAAAATCTCCTGCCCCAGCCGGGAATCGAACGCGGGCTCCTTGGCCTGGCATTCCGCCGCGCTGACCACTCAGCTAACGGGGCGGACACTAGTGAAAGTGAAGAAGAATTAGAGGATCTGTTGAATGGAATGAACTGTCTAATGAGCACATAATAGAGACTGAGAGTAAACCGGTGAGAGATGACACTAATGAGAAGTAGTAGAAATGAGAAAAGCGAGAAACTTAACATCACGATTGGTGATGACGAAGTGGATGAATTTAAGGAATTCTGCTTGTGGTGTCACCGCCAGACACCACACGTGCTAGGTGGTAGCCTTTAAATCGGCCGCGGTCCGTTAGTATACGTCGGACCCGCGTGTCGCCACTATCAGAGATTGCAGACCGAGCGACGCCACACGGCAGGTCTAGTCTAGAGAGAGTCCCTAGCACTCGCCCCAGTTGTACAGCCGACTTTGCTAGCGTTGGTTTACTGTCTACATACGCTCTCATTTGCAGAGACGACAGTTTAGCATAGCCTTCAGCTACGTCATTTGCTACGACCTAGCAAGGCGCCATATTCAGTTACTGTAAGTATTCTGAACAGATAATATTGTGAATCATGTACCGTCAAGAGCGACGTTCATCATTAATGGACTAAAGTTAAGTATCAAACTAATTATGTCCGCTTTCTGAATTCTCATTCCTTGTCATGTTCCAGACCTCACGTCAGTATAGTTCTTCCCTCCTCACGGCAGCCTGCGTGAGCTAAAACGGGTGCATTTCGGCCTCCACTCGTAACACGGTGTTGGCTCTTCTGCTAACACAAAACTGCTACCTAGACAGCTAAATTACCTATGGCGGACGGAGCGAGAAGGACATAAGAAGCAGACTAGCATTTGTGGCCAAGAGAAGTCTACAAGTATCGAACATAGGCCTTCATTTGACGAAGAAATTTCTTTGATTGCACTTTCGGAGCACGCAATTTAATGGTAGTGAACATGGGCTGGGGAAAAATCGGAAAAGAAGAGACTAGAAGGATTTGAGACGTGGCGCTGGAGAAGAATTTTGAAATTATGTGGACTGATAAGGTAAGGAATGACGAGGCTTTCCGCAGAGTCGGCGAGGAAAGGAATGTATCGGAAATACTGACGAGAAGTGACAGGATGGTAGGACAGCAGTTGAGACATCAGGGAATAACTTGCGTGGTAGTGCAGAGAGCTGTAGAGGGTAAAAACCGTAGAGGAAAGCAGAGATTGGAATTCGTCCAGCAAATAATTAAGGCCGTAGACTGCAAATGTTACTCCTGAAATGAAGGGGTTGAATTGGGCCGCATCAAACCAGTCAGAAGATCGGGGAGGGGCTCTGGTGGAGGTTTGTGTGTTTGCTCGCCAGCGGTAGTCACCTGTCTAGGAATTGTGGCGCGTGCTGTGGACAAACGAAAGCCCGCAGCGCACCGCGTCACAGTGGACGGGCCGGGTCGGGGTGACTACCTGTTTGGCGGGACGGCTGGCAGCTGCCGATACGGCGGCGGCAGAGAGGAGTAATCCCCACCGGCCGGCCATCGTGTGTCCGGAGCGGCGAGTAATGAACACCGGCGGACCGCACAATGGCCGGCGCCGGTGTACGCGCGCCACCGCTCTCTTTGCCCCAGCCCAGCCCAGCCCTGTCTCACCTGCACTGCCAGCAGTGCCAAACCCCATCCCCTGTCTGCTGACGGCTCGCTCGTCCATCAGCACAGCTGTTTATCCTCCTCGTAATGCTGCAACCCGACTCGCCGCGTTAAAGAACCACAGCGGTCGCTTCGGAGAGGATTGGATGGTACGGAACTGAGACCAGACGGCCAGGCCGCCCTCCACTGCTGACGTAAAGCCGTCGGCACACGGACCGAGCATACGAACGTTGAGCGTTGAGCATGTCGAGTTTCTGGCGTCGTAGCGTCGAAAAAACACGTTGGGGAGTCTTCTCGAACGTGCAGGGCAGTACCTAGCATGTCAGATTTTCTGAACGCGGGTTCGAACGTGGACCAATGAAAAGGAAGGATGCCACGTCACAAAAGATGACGCCATCTCTCTTAAGTACAGAGTCGCGACACACCATTTTGACTTTCAATTGAAGCCCGTGTACACAACGCTATTTCTGTGCGCCAGCAGCCGGCCGTTGTGGCCCAGCGGTTCTAGGCGCTACGGTCTGGAACCGCGCGACCACTACGGTCGCAGCTTCGAATCCTGCCTCGGGCATGGATGTGTGTGCTGTCCTTTCGTTAGTTAGGTTTAAGTAGTTCTAAGTTCTAGGGGACTGATGACCTCAGAAGTTAAGTCCCATAGTGCTCAGAGCCATTTGAACCAATCTGTGCGCCAGTAAATTGTGGATATCCCGAAAACCCGTCGGTAATCGTACGATTTGTTGTAACAAGTGACGGGAAACGTAATTGGTGCTTAAAGAATTATTTCAACTTGTGTATTATGTAAGTATGCCGTTTCAAGGCAACGGGATATTGAGTATCTATTAGAAACGCTGTAAGTAGCGTGAATAAAAGGACGCTATGTGCAAGAAGCATGAAGCGCCCTTTGAATGTATCCTGATAGCTAAAAGAGCCACGCGCACTTTGAATAAGAAAATGCTATTTGACACTGAAATCAATATAAAAGATAGGGTCGCCACCAACTCTAGCCACACGACAAAGAAGAGGTAGCACTGAGTCGGAAAATTACTTAATTTATTAATAAGAAAAACTCACAAAAGAACATTCATTGTAAAGTCATTGATAAAGAATGGGATGTAATTATTAATATGATCCAGGCATTCTTCCCGTGAATCAAATATTGAGTAAAGTAAAGAGGGCGTGAACACCATGCGTAAGTGCAGCCTGCAGCAAGATTCGTGAAAACACGATCTATTCCAGAGCATTTGTTTCAGATAAAAAAAGGGACACTAATCACTACACCTGTGCACATGGAAACGCTATAGGTGGGCCAACAAGGAAAACTACAAGGTAAATGGCGAAGGTAACGGCGACGTAACATCGGTACACAAGATAAGATTGAAGGCAAGATTATTTCTTCCTTAAAACATTGATGTAGTGCATCTATAGACTGCTGTTGCATGCTAACTATGTACAATTGCTTGTGAAATACTATACGTTTCATAACAGACTCGCGTACCCACTCGGTCCGCGGAGACAATTTCTATGGACCGTGGCCAAATTTTAATCACATGAGACAAAGAAAATTCACAAATACACAAAAATTACCAAGATCCGGAAAAGATTAGAATCATACACACACAGTTGTAGGCACATAAACATTCACACTGAACCGAGGGCACTTCAACATATGCAACTCCTTTGTGCTGCGTTCCTCTCACGGATCAAAGTCAAGACTGCATTGGGAATCAAACTGAATGTCTACAAAAGCCATGCATTCCCTGCTGCAACCCAGCAAATAAATCTTTATAAGACGAAATTCGAGACCAAAAGCTAAAAGCTCCCCTCTCTATGTGACAACGCGCCACGCGGTCAGTCCAACTCACCCTTCTTCGACTGGAGCACAGCTGTGTACGCTTCCCGTACCGGCGGCAGACTGCCTCCCGCTTCTCCAGCCTCTTCCACGCTCCGCGTGGACCGGAAAACCCCAGGATGCCATTTCCGCCACCAACCTAACGCAGGTGGATTTCTCACAAGTAGCGGAAACCTCTTTGCCGACTTGACCACTACGAGAGTTGGCAATGAAAGGTGGCTACAGGACCCTTTCAACGCGTTGTATGGACTCACCACAGGAAGACGGGTCGTCGTGGAGATACGAGAGAGTGGCAGAAAAATACTTCGTATTTGGAACACTGTGCATAAGGTGTCGGGTACGTTGATGTAACAACGCAGACTGTTCAACGTGTGTACAAGAAATGAGGTACCACTCGCGGTTGTATGAAAACTCCGCCCTGTGAAATTTGCACCCGCACAAAAATCTATGAAATTTTCACCCAGTATTCGTAGAAACTTCCTGCTCGCTACGTCATTGCGTTTGTGCACTCCGAGAGTTCCCGTCCACCGGAAATGCCCGTATGCCCGGTATGAGTTGCTGTGTCGCCCTGTCCGACGAGCTGCGTTGACACCGCCACGTAAATTACTTGTCTCCGGATGCAGGGTGTCATAAATGGTCGATATAATATTCTACAATACTCACTTTTACGTACGCACTGGTTCTAGTTGTTATAACTTTGAAACCCTGCTTTTCCTTCTTTTTTGATGCATATTCTGTCCCAATGCGAAACATCGTTATGGACTGTCACCTTAAAAAAATTTCGTTACTAGGTAAGTTATTTTATGTCTCTCACCTTTTAAAGTATCTCTTACCTAATACACAGATGGCAACAGTGATATGGGTACGAATTACATTAATAAAGAAAATTATTTTCGTGTTTTGAAGTTACATGTAGAGGACGCGCGCATATAGCTCTAGAAGTGTACAGCTTACTTCGTCTATTTAGGTGTATAATGCTGGTGTTTTAAGTTTCTATGACAACGCATGTTACGTACATCACGTGTGCTATAAGCTGGTCCACAGATGTAGATCATATTTTGCTTTGAAATATGCTTAGTCAAGGAGAAGAGATACGGATTTTAAATTCCAATTTTGTAATTTATTTGTATGTTTTCCATCGTATTTTCTGAAGATACAATCATAAGCAAAAATTTTGTGACGGCATTCGAAGACCTGAGAAAGGTCCCATTCTGTCAATGTTCTGGGGTCGCACTGCGGAGTTATTCCTGCGTGTGGAATAATCGTGTATGACTTTATGTAATTGTTGGAAGTGATTTTGGGAACTCTGGCAGTCATGGACATCCTGCGTGGCCATGTGCTAGCTGTCGTGCGACAACATTGTGTTGCCAGTTTTCAACAGGACAATGCTCGTCCGGAAAGGGCACGTGTACCTATGGTTCAAATGGCCCTGAGCACTATGGGACTTAACATCTGAGGTCATCAGTCCCCTAGAACTTAGAACTACTTAAACCTAACTAACCTAAGGACATCACACACATCCATGCCCGAGGCAGGATTCGAACCTGCGACCGTAGCGGTCGCGCGGTTCCAGACTGAAGCGCCTAGAACCGCTCAGCCACACCGGCCGGCGTGTATCTATGAAGTGGCCGCGTGACGTTGAGGTACCCGTGTGGTACCCCCTCCACCCACCCACTGGTTGCTTCACTCCTTTTGCCATGCAATGTTTTAACCTCTTCTTAGTCTAGCACCATCAGATTTTTATCCAACGTTGCTGTTTCCTACAAAAAACTGTATGTCGGACAGTCGTAAGGAAATGGAGAAAGATTTTGACAAACTTTGTGTGAAGAACGGTAGCTCTTTTTAAAATAGAAGTTGATTCAAATGACAGAGAGAAAGAACGCAGTGGTATCCGATTACCAGAAGAGTACGAGCACGTCGCATTTAGAGCTAATTCTCACATGAGATGGGGAATGAGACGAGTGGAAAGATTTTGAAATAGGGAGGTATGTTGGAAGAGCTTTGGGTAAGTGCAGTGTATCTTGAAAAGACAACGCGTACAAAACCCTAATGCGATCGATTGTAGAGTACCGCTCCAACCTTGGAGTTACCATCAAGCTGGTATGACAGTAGACATGAAAGGAATTGAGGGACGCTGTTAGTAACCGGTCGATATACCCCACACGCAAGTGTAACATAGATCGTAAATGAGAACCTTTCTGTGGAAACCTTGTTGGGTAAATTCAGAAAACCAATGTTCGAGAAGACGGTGCTACAGTTCTGCAGCCAACAACGAACATTTCGCGCAGAAATCAGAATAGAAGGTCATTTTTCGGTTATTCAGTATACGAACGTAATATGACAGATAATCAACACGCACTGTCCTCTGGTTTTAGAGTGTATTTGCTTGGAGAGTTGCATCAAACTAGTTTTCTTCCAGATCGCCACAAAATGAACTTTTATTTCAGTTTTGCGCGCATCTTCGACGTGTTACGAAATTCGTCGCACAATATGTAGATAAATAATGGCTTACATATATGCGTGAAATGCATTTCGCGATGCACGCACTTAGAGGTTTAGCGATTGGCGTGACGTCACGACGGCGGCTTGGCGAGTGCAGGGAGCTGCAGTAACACGGCTGCTGACGCGGCGCCAGAGCGGGCGCGCACGCGCGGCCACGGCGAAACAGCGTTTCGGCACGTCTGCGCGCGTCTTCAGGCGCAACTGCAATTAGGCGGAAGTGCGCCGCCAGTCCAAGGCCGCGAGTCTTCCGCCTGACTGTGGCGCCGCGAGCGTTAAACAATACGTTGCACCGCTAGACTTCTAATCTATCGTTGCGCTATTGTCTCTCCAGGAGATTGATACCTCACAGTAGAATCACCTCTTACGTTAAATAATTTTCCGAAATAATCGAAATTGACCAAATGGTTTGGTGTAAGAAACTTACGTATTCCACTGACATATTACCGACTAATTTAATTTTATTTGGTTACACATCAACGGTATCGCGATAGAACTGTTCTGACTATGAAGTGCATCTGTAACTAATAACTGCCATCTCCTGTGAGCGAAGAAATTGCGCTAAGTCCAATGTCTTTCTGCAACTTGTCAGTAAGTGAGAGAATATGAATCTAGTAAAATGGTTTTGTTTTTAGTTGTACTTCGTACAAAATGCTGTACTTTTGTTAACATGGTCTCTCGTGTAAACAAAGTTATAAATTTATAGATAAAAATTGATAATACTGAAAGTGATGAATTGGGTGAATGCGGACGTGAGCTTTGAGTCTAGTTTCAGATACAGTGTAAAACCAATGGTCTAAATGTTTCCCAAGTATGCAAACAGGTAAAGAAGTGTATAAACATAGCCGTTGGAAGTGACACTGTGTTATAAATCAGTCCAAAATACGTGAGATGGTTCTCTGGCTTTCCAGAAAAAAGAAATTTCAAACACTTGACCGTCTTTACAACTGCACTCTTCAAATGTCTGCTGAAGACAGCATTTCGGGAAAGAACGTTGCCATTGGTCTGCAGCGAGAGATTACTGCTCCATTAGTGGGCGCGGACTTAAAGCAACGAGGCCACACTTATCCTATTTTTTCTTGTATTTGTGGATTCTAGAGTAATGACAAGCTATTAAATCTCATTAGATGGGGCAAAGATAAGGTTTTTGATAGAAATCGCCCGTTATTGGTACCATATTGGCGACAGGCTGAATTACTGCCGGAGCTTTCTGTTCAGCAACTCTACAGACGGTATCATATGAAAAGTCTTTTTTTTATGTTATCTTCGAGTGGGGATAACAGGGTATACAAAATTATTAAAGGACGACTTTTTTCTTTTATTATGTTGTAATCGTTAGGCAAACGTTTGTAGACCTAACACAGCTAATTTCACCCGCTATGGCCATTTTCAAATGATCGATACGTACGTGGAAAAAATGCTCGTAACATTTGGATCTGGACACACATATAAATGCTGATTGCGCAGATGTTGAAATGATGGCGTTCAGATAACGAGAAATGTGTACTCTTAACAAGAAACATGATTCTGCGAAATAAAACTCAAACAAAAAATGTCAGATTAACCAAAAAATACGATGTCAACCCCCCGAAGCTGAGAGATCAGAGTGATGGCTACCAAGTGGAGGAACCGAGTTCGATTCCCAGTACTGCCAAAGATTTTTCCTTCGTTGGCAGACATACGGGATGCACTCAGCCTCGTGATGCCAATTTGATGAGCTACTTGAGTGAGTGGCTGCTCCAAGGTCTTGAAAGTCGGTGAAACGACCGGGAAAGGGAGGTGCTGACCGCATGCCCTTCCATACCGCATCCGAATGACGTCCTACGGCAGAGGATCTACATCTACATCCATACTCCGCAAGCCACCTGACGGTGTGTGGCGGAGGGTACCTTGGGCCGGCCGAAGTGGCCGTGCGGTTGTAGGCGCTGCAGTCTGGAATCGCGAGACCGCTACGGTCGCAGGTTCGAATCCTGCCTCGGGCATGGATGTGTGTGATGTCCTTAGGTTAGGTAGGTTTAACTAGTTCTAAGTTCTAGGGGACTGATGACCTCAGAAGTTTAGTCCCATAGTGCCCAGAGCCATTTGAACCATTTTTTTGGAGGGTACCTTGAGTACCTCTATCGGTTCTCCCTTCTATTCCAGTCTCGTATTGTTCGTGGAAAGAAGGATTGTCGGTATGCCTCTGTGTGGGCTCTAATCTCTCTGATTTTATCCTCACGGTCTCTTCGCGAGACATACGTAGGAGGGACCAATATACTGCTTGACTCCTCGGTGAAGGTATGTTCTCGAAACTTCAACAGAAGCCCGTACCGATCTACTGAGCGTCTCACCTGCAGAGTCTTCCACTGGAGTTTATCTATCATCTCCGTAACGATTTCGCGATTACTAAATGATCCTGTAACGAAGCGCGCTGCTCTCCGTTGGATCTTCTCTCTCTCTTCTATCAACCCTATCTGCTACGGGTCCCACACTGCTGAGCAGTATTGAAGCAGTGGGCGAACAAGCGTACTGTAACCTACTTCCTTTGTTTTCGGATTGTATTTCCTTAGGATTCTTCCAATGAATCTCAGTGTGGCATCTGCTTTACCGACGATCAACTTTATATGATCATTCCATTTTAAATCACTCCTAATGGGTACTCCCGGATAATTTATGGAATTAACTGCTTCCAGTTGCTGACCTGCTATATTGTAGCTAAATGATAAGGGATCTTTCTTTCTATGTATTCGCAGCACATTACACTTGTCTACATTGAGATTCAATTGTCATTCCCTGCACCATGCGTCAATTCGCTGCAGATCCTCCTGCATTTCAGTACAATTTTCCATTGTTACAACCTCTCGATATACCACAGCATCATCCGCAAAAAGCCTCAGTGAACTTCCGATTTCATCCACAAGTTCATTTATCTATATTGTGAATAGCAACGGTCCTACGACAGCCCCCTGCGGCACACCTGAAATCACTCTTACTTCGAAAGACTTCTCTCCATTGAGAATGACATGCTGTGTTCTGTTATCTAGGAACTCTTCAATCCAATCACACAATTGGTCTGATAGTCCATGTGCTCTTACTTTGTTCATTAAACGACTGTGGGGAACTGTATCGAACGCCTTGCGGAAGTCAAGAAACACGACATCTACCTGGGAACCCGTGTCTATGGCCCTCTGAGTCTCATGGACGAATAGCGCGAGCTGGGTTTCACACGATCGTCTTTTTCGAAACCCATGCTGATTCCTACAGAGTAGATTTCTAGTCTCCAGAAAAGTCATTATACTCGAACATAAAACGTGTTCCAAAATTCTACAACTGATCGACGTTAGAGATATAGGTATGTAGTTCTGCACATCTGTTCGACGTCCCTTCTTGAAAACGGGGATGACCTGTGCCCTTTTCCAATGCTTTGGAACGCTACGCTCTTCTAGAGACCTACGGTACACCGCTGCAAGAAGGGGGGCAAGTTCCTTCGCGTACTCTGTGTAAAATCTAACTGGTATACCATCAGGTCCAACGGCCTTTCCTCTTTTGAGCGATTTTAATTGTTTCTCTATCCCTCTGTCGTCTATTTCGATATCTACCATTTTGTCATCTGTGCAACAATCTAGAGAAGGAACTACAGTGCAGTCTTCATCTGTGAAACAGCTGTGGAGAAAGACATTTAGTACTTCGGCCTTTAGTCTGTCATCCTCTGTTTCAGTACCATTTTGGTCACAGAGTGTCTGGACATTTTGTTTTGATCCACCTATCGCTTCGACATAAGACCAAAATTTCTTAGGATTTTCTGCCAAGTCAGTACATAGAACTTCATTGAACACCTGTCGCATAGCCCTACTCACGCTACATTTCGCTTCGTGCAATTTTAGTTTGTCTGCAAGGCTTTGGCTATGTTGATGTTTGCTGTGAAGTTCCCTTTGCTTTCGCAGCAGTTTTCTAACTCGGTTGTTGTACCACGGTGGCTCTTTTCCATCTCTTACGAACTTGCTTGGCACGTACTCATCTGACACAGATTGTACGCTGGTTTTGAGCTTTGCGCACTGATCCTCACCACGGTGGCCGGTCGATACCCCCACGCTCTGCACCGGAGCTCGTCGTCAAAAAAATATGGTAATAGAAAATGCTTTAGTGACCATAGGCACGGGGCAGGAAACGCGCTGCACACTCGTGGATTACGATAAGAGCTCAGACTGAGAGGCTGCGCGCTTCTCGAGCCGTAGGCGTCGGTGAGCTGGCCGCCCACTGCCTGGCGGCGCCACGCCTGCCATTGTGACACCGGGACACCACAGCCGGAAGCTGTGCGCAGCCCGTCCCCTGTCAGTCTCCGGCGTCTGTTGTCACCCAGGGTCGTTTGGTTCCCACAGGGACGGCGGTACGACCGGAGAGGACAGTTCCCACGTCGTGATCACACTACACATCGGGTGGACGCAATGACCGACAAGGTGTTGCGTCAAAAGACGTACCTGTTACTTAATGTTCGTTTATATTCGCGAGCAAAGTTTTTGGAAGAATACATGCAAGAAAGAGAGCGACCCCTGCTGTTTTAACCCGGTATCGGTACGTTTAATCGATTTACGCAATGTAAAAGTAAAGCTGTCCTCAAATCGAACGGTCTACATTTACGTACATACACTACAGGATCAAAGGTATCCGGACACCCTTATGTATCGCAAAACTGATGACCAGATGTCACGAGAGGCGGACCCGTCAGTATAAAAGAGAGGCGCGGAGTGTCCTGGGCCAGAATGTAATAAGGCCGAATCACTGCACATTTAGTCCAGTGCTTTCGGCGGAATTACAACTTCTACGAAGCTCACAACATATCGCTTACAACATGAACGTGTCTAGTTATATCGCCTCCATTTTTGTATATAGAGAAGGCGTGACAAACTGATCACCAGACTGTATGACCTTCACGTCCTTCCTGACTACTGCACCGAGTCGATCGTCAGCTTTTTCAGGACAGGATGATAAAGTTTAAGATAGAAGGACAACGCTCCAGTCTCAAACAGCTTTCGGAAGACATTCCACAGGTATCGGTTTTGTCACCAATTCTCTTCGTCATCTATGTTACCGACTTTCCAGCTGTGCCGCGAGTGGTGCGTGCACAAGTTGCAGCTGATACGGCTTGGTTGACGACTAGCCTACGTGTAGCTGCAATCATCAACCGCCTCCAGCCACAACGGACATCAACCGAACAAAAGGCGTTGGAAAACTGTATCAAACACAATGCAAAAAAGATGAAGGCCATGGGGTGTCCACGACGACGCCCTCATCTCCGTCATCGCCTGATTCTGCACAATGGACCACTGAACTGCAAGAACAGAGTTAAATAGCTTGGTATTATCCTGGATAAGAAACTACTTTTTTAACACACACGAGCGAGAGAAACGAATCAAGCTGCTACACATTCTCCACCAGATCTACCATATATTGGCCAGCACGGAACTACGGACGTGGACCATGGTATGCCTTTATTCTGCAGCAATCCCTGCGCTTCTTTACGACTGCTCGATATGGGGTACAGTTTGCCGCTCATCCTTACGTCCAGAATCAGTGATTTTGTGAACTTCGTTGGCTCCGGATCCAGGATCCCCACCGGGATCTCGACATGCCACTTCTCGGGTAGCAGATCCGGAGGTCCACTATGAAACTTCTAAACAAGGTTGAAGCATTAGGTGCGACGTCGAGGCACCTTTATTATGTCTGCTCTGTGGCACCTGCGCGGTGGCATAGGGTCAAGGTACCGCAGGCCATCGTGGAAGCTGAGTGAAGACAAAAGAAGTATAAATATAAAATAAACAAAAGAAGAAAATTGAAATAAATAAACCAGGAACCACCACCTCAGTAGGGTCTGTGGATCCAGAACCCAAGACCCTGCTGAAGACTAATAAAGATAAACTTGAGTCATTTACCTTCACACCCTAGAAATCCAGCCACACGGATGGTAGTACTTTGGAAACACACACACACAGTAGAGAAGGAGCAACAGGGGTCGCTCTGGAGGGCTCAGGCACTGGATGTCATCTAAGTAACAGAAACATCAGAGCCATTTCAAACCTTCTAGAGCTTCGTAATCTGACTGTGAAGTGCATACGCGAAGGACTGACCAAAGCTAGACCAGGTAGAAAAAAATGGTTCAAATCACTCTGAGCACTATGGGACTTAACATCGGAGGTCATCAGTCCCCTAGAACTTAGAACTACTTAAACCTAACTAACCTAAGGACATCACACACATCCGTGCCCGAGTGAGGATTCGAACCTGCGACCCTGTCGGTCGCGCGGTTCCGGAGTGTAGCGCCTAGACCAGGTAGACCTCACATACTAACGGACAGGGGCCGTCTAGCGTTAGGAAGGGTGGTTGCAAAAAATCGCGTGGTATGCGTGGAAGGAATTACTCTTGAGGTGTAAAGTGCTACCAGAAGTCCAGCTAGCACAGTGCATGTGCATAGGGAGTTTGAAACTGTCTAGCAGCTCATCACAAGCCACACATGTGTGTAGTCAGTGCTAAGCTACGCTTGAGGTGGTGCGAAGAGCGACGCCAGTGGATAGTGGATGACTGGAAACGAGTGATGTGGAGTGATGGATCACGCTACATCGTATTGCAATACTGTGTTAGGGTCTGGATTTGCCTTTTGCCTGGACAACGTTACCTGGCATTTGTGTAGTGCCAACAATGAAGTACTGAGCAGGAAGAGGTGTTACGATACGGTGTTGTTCTTCGAGATCAAGGAGCGGTCTTCTTATTGCTCTTAAGAAAGCGCTGCCGGCCGAAGTGGCCGTGCGGTTAAGGGCGCTGCAGTCTGGAACCGCAAGACCGCTACGGTCGCAGGTTCGAATCCTGCCTCGGGCATGGATGTTTGTGATGTCCTTAGGTTAGTTAGGTTTAACTAGTTCTAAGTTCTAGGGGACTAATGACCTCAGCAGTTGAGTCCCATAGTGCTCAGAGCCATTTGAACCATTTTTAAGAAAGCGCTGAAGGCTGAAGAACACCGACACATTGTACAACACTATGTACATCATACAGTAGAAAAACACTTCGGAGACAACTATTGATTGCAAACAGTTCGGAGACGATGACTGATTATTGTCAGCATGGCAGTGCACCCTGTCATAAACCAGCACCTCTGCGACAGTGATTTGTGGGCACTAACATTCCCGAAATGGACTGGTCTCCCCAGAGCAATGGCCTGAACAAGTGGAACACATTTGGGATAAATTCGAACGTCGACTTTACTCCAGACCCTGGAGTCCAACACGATTACCTTCTTTGGTTTGGACTGTTGAGAAAGAATGGACTGCTGTTCCTCCACAGACCTCCAGATGTCCCCAGCCGTCACAAGGCGAAGGCTGGGCACGGCCCATATTAATGTCCACTAAAAGGTGTCCGGATACTTTTGACCAAGTAGTATTCTCCGCAGGCCACTGCACAGTGCTTGACGGATGCTACTTGGTGTCAGTATTCGAACTTTTTCGTCTGTATTGAATTCGCATAGGCCACTGGTCGGGGGGAAATGGCTGTCTACATGCCTCTTTTACGCTCCCTAATCTCCCTCCATCTTATATTATTTTGGTCCCTGTGCGATGTATACGATTGCACTGTCTTCCTGCTATACCGCTTCTCTGTATTAACCGAACACGGTTTCCTGAGAAAAGCGTGTCTTACTTCCGAAGATTCCCGTTTAAGTTCGCCTACCATCATTATTTCACTTTAGCATTGGCTAAACCTACTTGTTGCACGTCTTTGAACTCGTTCGATGCCTAGTCTCATGCATGGTATATAATTGTAGACGAATCATCGATAGAAAATAAAATAGATTAATTTAAAAGAAATGCGAATTGGCCTCTTATCTACGCTTCCTGACGGATTTCTGTTAAACGACAGTATTCAGACCAAAATGGCCATGGTTAGAAGGCAGTGTTTGTAGCATCAGCGAAGTGATAGCTTACTTCAGGAACCAGTCAACCGTGAAAAGTAAACAAGCTGTTAACCTTCGAGTTGTTTATAAGGTGTTTACGCTACACGGTTGATCGGTACCACGTATAAGGCATTACTTCGCCCGTACTGCCAACGCCGCCTTCTCATCATGGTCGTTTTGGTCTGACGGCTGTAATTCACCGAAAAGAAACTTCGTGTTTTTTTAAGATTATATTATGGTAATCCGTTGCCATAAATCCATCGACGCTATGTCTTACGTTTCATTAATGACTTCCGTGATGGGTCTTAGGCTAAGCATGTAATTGTTGCAGATTCAAAACACAAATGAATCGTGTCGCGTACAATCGTTATTTATCATCTGCACTTTGCTTTCTAGGTCTATCAACCCTCATCATTAGGTGTGTAGTTTTGTTGTGTTACAAGAATAATGTTGAATATTAGCACATTTTTGAGTATTTGCCTCTGCGATATTACAACAAATAGTTATCGGTGCTATTTGTGACGTAAAGACATGTATAATATACAGGTGTACTGTTTGTTTTTCGCTTCTAATGCGTCACAACAACGTTTCAACTGCAACAACCTTTTCCTCGTATTGATACGAGTAAAGAACTGTTGCATGCTACAGATTCTATAAACACTGATTAGCTTTAATATATTCCGTAAGTAACTGTCTGTGCTTACGATAGCGATTCTAAAATGAACTGCGGTAGTTACAATGACATTGAAAAAAAAAATTGAATACGTAAATGTAAAAAGAGACGATGTACTGGCAGAAGTAAGGCTGTGAGGACGGGGCGTGATTCGTGCTTGGGTAGCTCAGATGGTAGAGCACCTGCCCGCGAAAGGCAATGGTCCAGAGTTCGAGTCTCGGTCCGGCACACAGTTTTAATCTGCCAGATAGTTTCATATCAGCGCACACTCCGCTGCAGAGTGAAAATCTCATTATGGACGTATAATGTACTTTATACATAGTACTTACATAAGGCTGATTGTATCTGCATGAAAAGAGAGGTAGCGGCGATGGAGTATTCTTTGTCCTATGTAGACGTTATATTCTGTGATGTGTAAGTAAACAACAAACGATATTACGATACGCACCGATCAGCCAAAACATTACGATCACTGCCCTCCGCGACGCTGCATGCCGGCTGGTGGCGTTGTGGACACGTGACGCAGTAACAGAAGAATGTAAGCGGAGCAGACGCGGACGGGAATCGCCCTAGCGGACTGCAAATGGGGAAATCCATCGAGATAAGCGACTTTGATAAAGGGCACATTAATATTACGCAGAGCCTGTGAACGAGTATCGCGAAAACGGCGAAGCTAGTGGAATGTTCACGTGCTACTTTGGTGAACATCTACGGAAAGAGGTAGAAGGACAGTGAAACTACCAGTAGGCGCTAAATGGTTGGACCTCCACGACTCTTTACAGAACGTGGGGTTCGGAGGCTTGTCTGCTCTGTAAAATAGGACATCTCTGCCGAAAGAGCACAATGCTGCTTCACTCACAAGTGTTTCGGAGCACACCGTTCGTCGCACATTGTTGAACACGAAGCTGCGCAGGAGACGACCCCAACGTGTTCACGTGTTGACCATCGGGATTCGACCATCGATCAGTGGAAACGTGTCGGCTCCTCGGGTGGATCACATTTTTGCTGCACTAGGTGGATGGTCGTCTCCACAAACGTCGTCGTCGAGGTGAACAGAAAGTCGAGATATGCAGCGCGCCACGGATGCGGGCTGTGTGTGGGAGACATTGTCCTGCGCTTGTAGTAGTAACTGAAGACGCGCTGACAGCTTCGAACCACCTGCATCCCCTCATGCACGATGTCCTCCCCAGTGGCGGTGTCATCTTTCAGCAATATAATTGTCCGTGTCTCTGAGCCACAGTGGTTTGAGTAGCGTCACAGTGAACTCGCTTTGACGTTTCGGCGACTAAATTCGCCTGAGGCAAATCTCGTGGAACCAATATGGGTCACTAGCAGGCGCCTTCACCGCGTACGCAAATCAGCCGTCCGTTATTTACGCGAATTGCATTACGTGCGCTTAGACATCTAATGCCACATACCTCCACAAACCTAACACCAAATTGTCGGATCCCTGATACGGAGAATTAGTGACGTATTTCGTTCCGAAGACGGACGAACGCGCTATTAAGCGGCTGGTCATAGCGTCTTGGCTCATCAGTGTAAATGTCGTTACTAACGAAAAATTGATACGGACCGCGACTCTTATTACAATTTAATCTTTATTTGAGCAGTCCTCTGAGCACGCCTTTAGACCTCACTCAAACTTTCACTGTTAATGATGTTTCCGTATGTGGTCGAATTAATTTCACAACTTTGTAGCAAATTTTGTCGTGACATATTAATAAGATTACAAGTGCAGCGTCTCTGAGAGGTTTTCTTTAACATCGTTCCATGTCGTTGCATCTGAATTAATTTTACAGCCGCGCGGTATTAGCCGACCGGTCTCAGGCGCTGCAGTCATGGACTGTGCGGCTGGTCCTAGCGGAGGTTCGAGTCCTCCCTCGGGCATGGGTATGTGTGTTTGCCTTAGGATAATTTAGGGACTGATGACCTTAGCAGTTAAGTCCCAAAAGATTTCACACACATTTGAACATTTTAATTTCACAGTTTTGTGAGAAACTTTAATCTTCATTGATTTCATCGATATGCCTCCATTTACTTCGATGATTTTGACTGAACTGAAATATTACTACAGCCAACGGCCTCGCCGCAGTGGTAACGCCGCTTCCCGTCAGATCACCAGAGTTAAGCGCTGTCGGGCTGGGCTACCTCTTGGATGGGTGACCATTCGGTCTGCCGAGTGCTGTTGGCAAGCGGGGTGCCCTCAGCCCTGTGAGGCAAACTGAGGAGCTACTTGATCGAGAGGTGGCGGCTCCGGTCTCGGAAACTGACATACAGCCGGGAGAGCGGTGTGCTGGCTGGCCACATGCCCCTCCATATCCGCATCCAGTGACGCCTGTGGCCTGAGGGTGACAGGGGGGCCGGTCGGTACCGTTGGCCCTTCATGGCCTGTTCGGGAGGAGTTAATTAATTTTTTAAATATTACTACAGTTGATGCAGGTCTTATTCGTTACGAGTAATAATTGTTCTGCGTAACGCCAAACAGGCAACACTTCATAGAAATGGTCTCAAGTACATCATCATTTTTGTAGTGCAGCATGGCTGTCCAGCTGAAGATCCTCGGAAGGCGTCGTGATGCTAATAAACAACAGTAGTGACTGTGTGAAGCACGGTAACGAAATACAGGCTTTTACGGCGAATGTTAACATCGTCGGTGATTTCAGTTTTATGGGCATGAGGTCGCGGTCCAAGGCATGTTTCTGTGATTAGCGTTTCATCCCCCATTGCGAGTGCCGACGTCCGTCAGAGGCTATAGTGGCCCAAACTGCCGAACTCCTCATAGTGTGTCTCCCGCAGTGAGAGACGCAATGTTAGCGACAGAAGCGTGTCTTAGATGGTGGCCTGATGTCCATAAAGACAGTGTCGCCAAGGACGAATGCAACAGGTTTTATTTGTCAACTAAATTTTTAACAGTCGCTTCGTTACCATAAAATCTAGCACACGTGTCAGTAGCGTAAAACACATCTTTTCGACATCCTTAAAATTGCATAAGGAGTTGAAGGTACCGAACGACGCCCTTCGACACTTGTTGTAACGTGGGCAAGTATTAATATATTGCAGTTCAATTTATACTCGTTGCATGATCATCTTCCACAGCATCTGTTACAACGGTTTTTCCGTGTTAAGTGAACTACAGTTTAAAAGTATTTTTCACCAACCGCATTCTCTTTTATTTTCAGCTCATACTCTGTGAACAATGTGTAAACATTACGAAACAGTTTCGCATTCTGCGACTGTGCAATGACATCAGCTGCTTGCGACACATGAAAATTTGTGTCTGACCGGGACTCGACACCGCACTTCTCGATTATGGCCAGCGGTCACCTTAACAACTTCGGCTGTCCGAGATAGTCCACAGGACCGATGGAAATTGCCCTACGTCTCGTAGTCACAATCCTTTTGCTCCCATAATTTGCGATTCCCGTACAGGAGACAAATATTATATCACGTTCAACGTAGACAGATCCGCCACTGACGTGAAATAATTTCATTAACCGCAGACTTACACGGCGGAAGTCGCTGTACGCTACCACGACTTCGAAGACTTAGTTCCATCATCGGATGTACCTGGTAACAGTAGAACGTCATGTCCATGAACTAACATGTACCGTAGGTGCACCATCGAATAACATCCCAAATTCTGGCTGCAAAGAAACCGAGCTTTCAGTCGCAGCCACAATCTGAGACGTTATCTGACAGTCCACGTACTGCAGAGGTTTTCCTACTACTTGCTTATGCACTGGCATGACGTCCTACTACTGTTAGATTACAGATATACCTGATGATGGTGCGTAGTCGCTGAAAGAGTGGTAGTGTATAGCGACTTCTTTCGTGTAAGACTTCGGTCAATAAAACTGTTTTACAGTTGTGGGGGACTTGTTTACCATGAACTTGTTGCAGAACAAAAATGGTTCAAATGGCTCTGAGCACTATGGGACTTAACATCTGTGGTCATCAGTCCCCTAGAACTTAGAACTACTTAAACCTAACTAACCTAAGGACATCACACACAGGTAGGATTCGAACCTGCGACCGTATCGGACGCGTGGCTGCAGACTGTAGCGCCTAGAACCGCTCGCAGGGTGGTTACTTGGAAGGGGCACAGCCGACTTCCTTCCCCGTCCTCTCCTAGTCCGATGGGGTCGATGACTTCGCTGTTTGGTCCCCTCCCACAAATCAGTTAACCAACACAATATAGACACACACACTGTAACCATCAATGTTTTCGTAAACACATAATCGTACACATAATGTGTCTCCAAACTTTGTTATTTATAGATTAAAAATAGTACTGTGCGCCTTTTTGTAAAGAAATACTGCTTTTAATCTGTAACTAGCAATACGGGGAGAGATACTGTGCATACGCTACTATATTTACAAAATGACCTTCTCAGAAGATGCTTAGTAAAGTAAAGCAAATCGCGTCTCGTGAAAAACACCCTTAAACTGGAGTAAGCGTAAGACGAAAAAATCAATAATAATTGGTGAAACTAGTGTATTCATGTTACTGTGTTTTTCCTAACTGACTTGTTTTTTGAGCAATTTTTGCGAATTCACAGAGACAGAATATAGCGACATAACTCTTGCTGAAACCTGCAATCAGCAGCACTGGCAGTGGCCAGCTGTGACGTGGTCCGGCAGTCTGCTGGAGACACACAGACAGGCAGACAGCTGGTGCTGTGTGCGCCAGCTTGGCCTACGTCCAGAGGTCGTGCCAAGTATGCTGCCGTCGGCCGGGTTAAACAGCCGGCGTGTAAACACACGCACACCGACAAGTCTTCTCCCACGACGCGCTCTGTCCAGCTGAAGCGCCACCTTGCGAAAGCCACTGCCCTCGCCTCGCCTCGTGTGACACTTCAGTGCACCAGTTTGAGCTCTGTAACTCGGTGGCGGTGTTTTTGTTGACAGACGTGGTGAGAGCTTTTGCGAGAGTTGTCCGCAGACGTCTCTGTCGTCGACGTTCTTATTACTGCCCCATGTCTGCACACTTGATGTGCTGCTTGTTATCTTGTCCTAGCTCCACGTGTCCTACAGAGGCAGTAAAATCTTTCCATAATCTTAAATACTACAGAGTACTTCTCAGCACGTGTTGGCAGCCCCACGCGAGCAAGACACGCGTGCACCGTCCGTAGCCGCAAGGAACGTGGAGGCTATTTCTGCGGGACGCACACGAAGCAAGGACACGTTTGACTCAGCGACACGCACGTGGGCTCATTGCTTCGCCAATATAATTTCCCGCTTCTTTCCCATAAATAGATCTTTGTTGTTGTTGTTGTGGTCTTCAGTCCTGAGACTGGTTTGATGCAGCTCTCCATGCTACTCTATCCTGTGCAAGCTTCTTCATCTCCCAGTACCTACTGCAACCTACATCCTTCTGAATCTGCTTAGTGTATTGATCTCTTGGTCTCCCTCTACGATTTTTACCCTCCACGCTGCCCTCCAATGCTAAATTTGTGATCCCTTGATGCCTCAAAACATGTCCTACCAACCGATCCCTTCTTCTAGTCAAGTTGTGCCACAAGCTTCTCTTCTCCCCAATCCTATTCAATACCTCCTCATTAGTTACG
Source organism: Schistocerca nitens (assembly GCF_023898315.1). Lineage (NCBI taxonomy): Eukaryota > Metazoa > Arthropoda > Insecta > Orthoptera > Acrididae > Schistocerca > Schistocerca nitens. The sequence goes on from NC_064614.1 coordinate 3,458,425, forward strand.
TGATCTACCCACCTTATCTTCAGCATTCTTCTGTAGCACCACATTTCGAAAGCTTCTATTCGATTCTTGTCCAAACTGGTTATCGTCCATGTTTCACTTCCATACATGGCTACACTCCATACAAATACTTTCAGAAACGACTTCCTGACACCTAAATCTATACTCGATGTTAACAAAGTTCTCTTCTTCAGAAACGATTTCCTTGCCATTGCCAGTCTACATTTTATATCCTCTCTACTTCGACCATCATCGGTTATTTTACTACCTAAATAGCAAAACTCCTTTACTACTTTTAAGTGTCTCATTTCCTAATCTAATTCCCTCAGCATCACCCGATTTAATCTGACTACATTCCATTATCCTCGTTTTGCTTTTGTTGATGTTCATCTTATATCCTCCTTTCAAGACACTGTCCATTCCGTTCAACTGCTCTTCCAAGTCCTTTGCTGTCTCTGACAGAATTACAATGTCATCGGCGAACCTCAAAGTTTTTACTTCTTCTCCATGAATTTTAATACCTACTCCGAATTTTTCTTTTGTTTCCTTTACTGCTTGCTCAATATACAGATTGAATAACATCGGGGAGAGGCTACAACCCTGTCTCACTCCCTTCCCAACCACTGCTTCCCTTTCATGCCCCTCGACTCTTATAACTGCCATCTGGTTTCTGTACAAATTGTAAATAGCCTTTCGCTCCCTGTATTTTACCCCTGCCACCTTCAGAATTTGAAAGAGAGTATTCCAGTCAACATTGTCAAAAGCTTTCTCTAAGTCTACAAATGCTAGAAACGTAGGTTTGCCTTTTCTTAATCTTTTTTCCAAGATAAGTCGTAAGGTCAGTATTGCCTCGCGTGTTCCAACATTTCTACGGAATCCAAACTGATCATCCCCGAGGTCGGCTTCTACCAGTTTTTCCATTCGTCTGTAAAGAATTCGCGTTAGTATTTTGCAGCTGTGACTTATTAAACTGATAGTTCGGTAATTTTCACATCTGTCAACACCTGCTTTCTTTGGGATTGGAATTATTATATTCTTCTTGAAGTCTGAGGGTATTTCGCCTGTCTCATACATCTTGCTCACCAGATGGTAGAGTTTTGTCAGGACTGGCTCTCCCGAGGCCATCAGTAGTTCTAATGGAATGTTGTCTACTCCCGGGGCCTTGTTTCGACTCAGGTCTTTCAGTGCTCTGTCAAACTCTTCACGCAGTATCTTATCTCCCATTTCATCTTCATCTACATCCTCTTCCATTTCCATAATATTTTCCTCAAGTACATCTCCCTTGTATAAACCCTCTATATACTCCTTCCACCTTTCTGCCTTCCCTTCTTTGCTTAGAACTGGGTTTCCATCTGAGCTCTTGATATTCATACAAGTGGTTCTCTTCTCTCCAAAGGTCTCTTTGATTTTCCTGTAGGCAGTATCTATCTTACCCCTAGTGAGACAAGCCTCTACATCCTTACATTTGTCCTCTAGCCATCCCTGCTTAGCCATTTTGCACTTCCTGTCGATTTCATTTTTGAGACGGTTGTATTCCTTTTTGCCTGCTTCATTTACTGCATTTTTATATTTTCTCCTTTCATCAATTAAATTCAATATTTCTTCTGTTACCCAAGGATTTCTATTGGCCCTCGTCTTTTTACCTACTTGATCGTCTGCTGCCTTCACCACTTCATCCCTCAGAGCTACCCATTCTTCTTCTACTGTATTTCTTTCCCCCATTCCTGTCAATTGTTCCCTTATGCTCTCCCTGAAACTCTCTACAACCTCTGGTTCTTTCAGTTTATCCAGATCCCATCTCCTTAAATTCCCACCTTTTTGCAGTTTCTTCAGTTTCAATCTGCAGTTCATAACCAATAGATTGTGGTCAGAATCCACATCTGCCCCTGGAAATGTCTTACAATTTAAAACCTGGTTCCTAAATCTCTGTCTTACCATTATATAATCTATCTGAAACCTGTCAGTATCTCCAGGCTTCTTCCATGTATACAGCCTCCTTTCATGATTCTTGAACCAAGTGTTAGCTATGATTAAGTTATGCTCTGTGCAAAATTCTACAAGGCGGCTTCCTCTTTCATTCCTTCCCCCCAATCCATATTCACCTACTATGTTTCCTTCTCTCCCTTTTCCTACACTCGAATTCCAGTCACCCATGACTATTAAATTTTCGTCTCCCTTCACTACCTGAATAATTTCTTTTATCTCGTCATACATTTCATCTATTTCTTCATCATCTGCAGAGCTAGTTGGCATATAAACTTGTACTACTGTAGTAGGCATGGGCTTTGTGTCTATCTTGGCCACAATAATGCGTTCACTATGCTGTTTGTAGTAGCTAACCCGCACTCCTATTCTTTTATTCATTATTAAACCTACTCCTGCATTACCCCTATTTGATTTTGTATTTATAACCCTGTAATCACCTGACCAAAAGTCTTGTTCCTCCTGCCACCGAACTTCACTAATTCCCACTATATCTAACTTTAACCTATTCATTTCCCTTTTTAAATTTTCTAACCTACCTGCCCGATTAAGTGATCTGACATTCCACGCTCCGATCCGTAGAACGCCAGTTTTCTTTCTCCTGATAACGACGTCCTCTTGAGTAGTCCCCGCCCGGAGATCCGAATGGGGGACTATTTTACCTCCGGAATATTTTACCCAAGAGGACGCCATCATCATTTAATCATACAGTAGAGCTGCATGTCCTCGGGAAAAATTACGGCCGTAGTTTCCCCTTGCTTTCAGCCGTTCGCAGTACCAGCACAGCAAGGCCGTTTTGGTTAATGTTACAAGGCCAGATCAGTCAATCATCCAGACTGTTGCCCCTGCAACTACTGAAAAGGCTGCTGCCCCTCTTCAGGAACCACATGTTTGTCTGGCCTCTCAACAGATGCCCCTCCGTTGTGGTTGCACCTACGGTATGGCCATCTGTATCGCTGAGGCACGCAAGCCTCCCCACCAACGGCAAGGTCCATGGTTCATGGGGGGGGATAAAGCGCAGGTAGGCACAGTATTATGATCCTGGTGCACCACAACAATCAGAGGACGCGAAGAGAGAAGGGGATAGAGAGAGAGAGAGAGAGAGAGAGAGAGAGAGAGAGAGAGAGAGTATGAGTTTGGAAGGGGGCAGAGACATCGTCCATCAGACAATTCAAGAACAGTCTTTCGTATTTTTCTTTTCCTCTTTTTCCTTAGCGTTTATCGCGTCAAATACGGGTCCGCTTTTTCAAATGAAAATCGTATGCCACACATGTCCATGAACTTTATTCTGTGTGTTATCGTATTTTAACGTTGATGTTCCGTATTCCCCAAGACGGAATTTCGGGGCCCTACCAGCATTTACCTAATCGAGCTTGAGAAACTACCAAAAAACGGCACTCAGCGTGGCCCGTGTATCAGTCCACGTTCGTTAACCCTCGGCGCGGATTCTATCCGGGTCTAGCTCACCACTCTGTGCGGCTGGTCCCGGCGGAGATTCGAGTCCTCCCTCGGGCATGGGTGTGTGTGTTTGTACTTAGGATAATTTAGGTTAAGTAGTGTGTACGCTTAGGGATTGATGACCCTAGCAGTTAAGTCCCATAAGATTTCACACACATTTGAACATTTTTTTCTAGCTCACCTCCCTGTCTCGCAAGCTAGCACGCAGCGCGTCACAGTATATGAGAAAGTCCAATTCAGGATGAGTCTAAAGATTCGCGTACTGCCATTTTTTGTGTGGTAATTTTCATTGGGCACGTTAAATACGTAAAGTATATCCTGCCCGCACACTGATTGTGTCTTTTCCTTCTCTGTGTTTCGTTGTGCGGTTCCATTTTGTCACTGGTGACCACCTTTGGGTGTCTATTTATTCATCTTGCCACATCTGGTGATGCGAGCTAGCCTTCTGAAAAATTTAGTGCGGTAGGGGTTCAATATTGATTTTAATGCTGCACATGCTAAACATATCACATAGGAAGTCATCAGTGGCAGCTCAGTTGACCCACAATGTTGCTATTAAATAGACACAAACGAGACTATGTTAGGAGTGAACTGGAACTTTGAAAGAAAAAGGTGAGACTTCTTGACAAACATAAGCTGTAGCTGGCGAATTGAGTAGCGCTTCTACACCCTAGTTTGCTGCTAAAGCAAATATGCCGGCCGGAGTGGCCGTGCGGTTCTAGGCGCTACAGTCTGGAACCGATCGACCGCTACGGTCGAAGGTTCGAATCCTGCCTCGGGCATGAATGTGTGTGATGTCCTTAGGTTAGTTAGGTTTAAGTAGTTCTAAGTTCTCGGCGACTGATGACCACAGAAGTTAAGTCGCATGGTGCTCAGATCCATTTGAGCCCATTTAAAGCAAATATCTTTACAAGACTTACAAATGGTTCAAATGGCTCTGAGCACTACGGGACTTAACATCTGTGGTCATCAGTCCCCTAGAACTTAGAACTACTTAAACCTAACTAACCTAAGGACATCACACACATCCATGCCCGAAGCAGGATTCGAACCTGCGACCGTAGCACAAGACTTACAAAATAAGGTCAATATAGTGCTTCGTGAATTTATCCATCAATAAATAAGCATAATTTTCTTGCACAAGCTGCTCTTCAGTGTTGCTGAATAGGAAATATGGATGCACCCCGAAATGCATAACGCGCAGAATCCGCGTAGTGTCGTGTACACGTTTACATCAGCCGTCAATTTCAAACAGAGCGCGGGCTGCAGTTTTCGAACAATCAGAACGAACCACGTTTTTGATGGGTAGGCGCGTACGCCGTATAATGGCGTTTCTACATTGTTCACTTCAGAAAATTATATTTAGCACACAAGAAATCAGAATTTGCGAAACATGGCAAGTAGACTGAGTGAATGGGAACATGTGTGACAACTATTGTACAAATTAACAAAAGTTTATTGTAGGGAGGGAAGTGAAATATACCACATTTAAATGTTAGTACTGTTGAAGTGGGGCCGGCCGCTGGTGGCCGAGCGGTTTTGGCGCTACAGTCTGGAACCGCGCGACCGCTACGGTCGCAGGTTCGAATCCTGCCTCGGGCATGGATGTGTGTGTTGTCATTAGGTTAGTTAGGTTTAAGTAGTTCTAAGTTCTAGGGGACTTATGACCTCAGCAGTTGAGTCCCATAGTGCTCAGAGCCATTTGAACCATTTTTTGTTGAAGTGGCAGTACAGTAAATTTAAGAGAATATTACAATTAGAACAACATTTTATTTTTAAAGAAAAAATGCGTAACAGTTTCACTTTAATGAGTGGGTATTACACAGGTCAAGGTTTATTCTCACTGAAACACAGTCCTCGCAATGTTCACCATTCATATCGAGCACGCGCACAGCGTCCATTGCAGCACTAGCTTAGTTTATACACGAAGAAAATGCAACACACCCTCGTACACTTCACACCGTTTAAGGCACCTGTCGGCGTTGCGTGTTGGCGAGGCTCGCTTGTCGATGAGGCAGCTGTAACTACTTGTTGCTGACGATACAAAATAGCCCCACACGGTACCATGTTACCAACGCAACACAGATCAACCTGTTATTCCGGAGCGATGTTGTCGATGAGGCGGAAACACTACCAGTTTCCTAGAATAACGTTAAGTCGGTCCATGTAACAAAACATGGCCCCGAAACTACGAAGCGACCTGTTAAGCAGAACTTTGCGATCAACAAAAATTATTGGCCCAATTCTTTTCACTGTTAACTTCTGTGTCTCGAAATTCTTAAGGAGCAGTGTCACCTGTACAGTAAAAATTATTAAACGAACCGTTTCGGATGTCAAACGCCTTCACTCTACATCGGAGTGTTCGATCTGTTGAAACTTTCTGGCAAAGTATAAATGCTTGCCGGGTCGATTTCCGAATCCAAAACTTTGATTTACACGTCTAGACCTCGAAGCCACCCTACAGTGTGTGGTGGAGGCTACTTTCTGTCACACCGTTACTTTCTCCTTCCCCTGTCACAGTTGTGAATGTTCGCAGGAAGATCGAAGCCTCCGTGTGAGCTTCAGTGTTTCTAATTTTACTTTCATATGTCATACCAGAGACATACGAGCATGTAGGATGAAGTTATAATATGCTTGACTACTCTGGGAACGTACGCTCACGGAATTTTAATAGTAAACCACACCGAGACGCAGAAAGTTTCCCATGCAGCGTCTGACAGTGAAGTTGGCTGAGCATCTTGACGTATCCGGCGCTTACCATTTGATGACGTGCTGCTCTTCTTTGGCTGTCTAATATTTCCTTCATTAGTCTCATCTTGCACGGATTCCAAACGCATTATTCAAGTATTGGTCGAACCAAGGTTTTTGACCTACCTCCTTTGTGGATGAGACTGAATGTCAGACTGGCATCTGCCTGACCCTTGATTAGTTTTATGTGGTCGTTCCATTTTAAATCGTTCTGTCAGCATACTCCTGGATATTTTATGGAAATAACTGCTTCCAGCGATTATTCTGCAAACATATAATAGTACAGTAATGGGCCTTCCTGCCAATTTCCGAGCGCCGATCCTCAATAAGCCTTCCTGCATTTCGCTACAGTTTTCTACCGTTGCGAATTCTCTGTACTCAAAAGCATCAACCGCGGAAAGCGTCATGGAACTTCAGACGTTATCCACTAGGTCGTTTATATATATCCTAAAAAGCAATGGTTCTACATTCCTCCTGTTGGGTACGCCAAAAGTTACTTTTTCGTTGAAGGCTTCTCTCCATTCAGAATGACATACTGTGTTCCTTTTACTAAAACTCTTCAGTCCAATCACGCAGTTGGTCTGACATTCCGTGGGCTTGTATGTTGTTCAATAGGCAACCGTGCGGAACTGCCCCTAACGCCTTCCGAAGTCAAAGAACATGGCATCTACCTGGGCGCCTATATCTACGCTGTCTGAGTCTCGTGGACGAAGACAGCGAGCTGGATTTCACACGATCGTTGTCTTCGGTACCCATGTCGATTCCTACGGACAGGGTTTTCGATCTACAGAAATATCGTAATATGCGCGCAACAATATGTTTCAAAATTCTAAGACAGGCGGACGTGAGATGTACTTCTGTTGGCGACTGAGGTATCCAGGCAAGACTCACCACCTTCTGTCGCAGCTTCGCTTCTCTCTTACTTTTCAGGCTTCGCAAAAGCTCTGCGGCATATCTTCCCCGAACTAGTACAGTCCGCAGCTCGTGGTCGTGCGGTAGCGTTCTCGCTTCCCGCGCCCCGGTTCCCGGGTTCGATTCCCGGCGGGGTCAGGGATTTTCTCTGCCTCGTGATGACTGGGTGTTGTGTGCTGTCCTTAGGTTAGTTAGGTTTAAGTAGTTCTAAGTTCTAGGGGACTGATGACCATAGCTGTTAAGTCCCATAGTGCTCAGAGCCATTTGAACCATTTGAACTAGTACTCGTGAGTGAAAGGGTATTGCATGCAGGGAAAGTGTGAGGGATGTTAGAGAGGGTGGATCGTAAGTGTGGATAGCTCAGTCGATAAGAGCATTGTTGACGGATGCCAGGCTTCGGGCTAGAGTTCCGGCTCGGCACAAAAATCTGGCGATAAGTTGAAGTCCATCTGCAAATTTTTTAGCTTCCTTGCATTCGAAACCTGTTGAACAAATTTCGCTGTTTCTCTATGTTCTACGTAGCTGTCTCTTTACAAAGTAGGCGTCGTAAATCGAAGCGAAGGAACAGCTGCAGCATTCACTGGGCGTATCAACAGACCCGCCGCAGTGACTCCGAGCCGGCGACCGCACGGCACGGTTCTGCCGGCCAGCGCCGAGGCGAGCACAGCCGGCCGCACTTTGGCAACGCGCGCACACCACAGCACGGGCCGTGTTTGGCTCCCAGACAAGGCGCTCTGTGCTCGCGCGCCTCTAATAAGGATGTGTTTGTTTGGCCGACACTCCGCGAGTCCAGTTCCATCTTCGCGGCTGGCGGCGCCAACGCCCCCGCCATCTCGCCTCGATGGTGACGCGTCAGCCAGCAACGGACGAACAAGTTGGAGCGGACCCCGTCACCTTCTACCTTCTAGCTAAGTAATGACGGTTTTTACAGTCACACCGTTTCTAGTACGTAATGAACAAATTAACCGGTGTATTACCAATTTTTGGTTATGTCCGTAATGCACCACTGATTTTTTTTTTTTTTTTTTTTTTCAGATACGTTTCACGTTAGTCCCTGGCGAGATCAAATGGTCAAATGGCTCTGAGCACTATGGGACTCAACTTCTCAGGTCATCAGTCCCCTAGAACTTAGAACTATTTAAACCTAGGACATCACACACATCCATGCCCGAGGCAGGATTCGAACCTGCGACCGCAGCGGTCACGCGGTTCCAGACTGTAGCGCCTAGAACCTGGCGAGATCCCTTTCACCTGAGTGTACCAATACTCCGTCTATAACAACAGTTTAAAATGTATTCTGTTGTTTGAACTGGTACTGTACAAATACTGCTTTATTGTGTAATAGCCACGGTGACTGATTTTTCCTGCCTACTGGCTACCTTACAATCTAATACGGCTTCGCAATTAGTACTGAAAATTAGCCATATGTGTATTAAAACGATTGACGACGCTGCTAGCAGGCGCAGCTGTTGCTCGTTCTTGTGAGCACGCCAACGTGTTGAGGAGTGTGTCAGCACCATCAACAGAGACGCCCAGTTGTGCAGCGAGGTGTTTGACAGCAATCTGCCGATCACCTCGAATGAGAGTGACCGCATATTCCAGCGTTGTAAGAGTCATAGCTACGTGTCGACTGGTGGTACACGTGAGACCGGACAAGTTTGCGCGATCTTGTTGCGGTGATGACAGATGCCTCGCCCAACGACTCACCGCGCTTTTGTTCACTGCGATTGGGAGTGTCCGCACGTTGCAACACTACAGGAGTCAAAGCTGTGTGTGGACTGCCGACACACGGGAGATCGGACAAGTTTGCGCGATCTTGTTGCGGTGATGACAGACGCCTCGCCCAACGACTCGGTGTGCTTTTGTTCACTGCCAGGTCTCCGCAGACATTCTGCAAGCGCCTGTGGATACGTGAATGCTCTCATTTTCCGCCAAAAGAAACTCAGTGAAAGTCTGTGCTCGGAACGCATATCCGTTACGGACGGCATTTCGAAGGCTACGAATAGTGCCGCCACATATTGGAACTTCATGAAACTGTAGCGGCTGAAGCGAGAATAATGCGCGATGTCCCACAGCAAATACCCATTTTTCCACCGAAGTTGGCCAAGAAAAAAAAAATCTGTTCGCATTACTTATTAAACGCCCCTCGTAGTAACATTTACACTCATACACTGACGCTTCTGGTCTACCAGTAGAAAGAAACGCACTATCTCGATGTTGCACAACTCTACTGGTACGGCTCCTCATTTTGCGAACGCTTGCGACATCGTGTTGTGGTACTTGACGTTGTAGGAAATGTGAGTACATTTCTGCCATCTAAGAAACACACACTAATTTGTCTAATCGAAATGCCATCATTATGACTTTAATGGGACGCCTCTGTAATAACTCGAGCAGAACGAGTTCCGTGTTGTTGTTGTTGCTGGCAGTGGGTTAATGTGTGGCAGCGCCTGACAGCCCGTCGTATTATGTCGTTTGATTAATGCGTGCTGACGATGGCGGCGCGTGTGGCCGACGACCGAGGGCATCGGGTGTCGCCGAAGCCGGCGCGTGTTTCACCTCGGAAGGCTGTCCTCTGGAAACGGACACGTTTGCTTCGAGCTTCCATTTCGTCGAACGACGTCCCATTCGAGGCCGCTGTCGGCATCCACATACAGTTATCGAAGCGTAGCACGAGTACTGCTCCGAAGACTAATTGGAAAACGTTCGTTGGCAGACCCGGATCAATTTCCTTCACCGACACACTATTACAATCACTTTAAATATGTTACATCAGCCTCGCTTTGACCTGCGAGGCACTGTTATACTTGACATTACTCCAAAACCACAGATTCATGTCGAACGACTGAATTCAGAAAGATTGCCATATGCGCTTACTGGATTGTTTCCCAGCAAGTTACGACAACTTACAATCACAAAGACAGCACAGGATACTGCCTCAGAGTAAATACCCCAAGTTCGCACAAAAACATTTGCACACAAACCAATACGATTTATTGACGTCAGTCACATCTCGAGAAAAAGTTCATCTCTTTTATTAAAAGACACCTCCTGATAACTAATTCCTTTAAACTCTGACACGAACCTTTGTCCGTCACTCACTTACAAAATCATAAAATGACTCTTTAGAATTTTGCCAGAATGCAGGAATGCACACGTGAATTCCGATGGGATTTCCATATTAAAATATACACTGAGGGGACAGAATTTATGGGACAGCAATATGCTCTTATACAGGTAGCGATAGTATCGCGCACACAAATTATAAAAAGAGCAGTACATTGTCAGAACAGTAATTTATAATCAGGTGGTCCGTGTGGAAAAAGGTTTCCGATTTCATTATGGCGGCACGGCGGGAATTCATAGACTTTGAAAGCGGAATGGTAGTTGGACCTAGGCGCATGGGACATTCCATTTCGAAAGTCGTTAGGGAATTCAGTATTTTGCAAATGGTTTTGATCTTCCGACGATTTTGCTAGAACCCTCTGTAAACAGTCTAAGGTGGCTGCTCAAATTGTCTCCTAAATTGTTTATATACCGGATTAGACTTTCCCTATTTAACACGTTATAACATGGAAATTAATTACTGTACGAGGACCAAACTTGGTAGCATTAATGCCAAAGACAAGGGGAAGAGAAATAATGCAGAATCAATTCAAATGAAACATTTTTAATGTGCTGCTACGTTACGTCATACCATTACATACCGGTGCCGTTACCACTGCGGAAGGGGCTCAATATGGCGCCCATCAGTGTCCAGAGGAGTCTGAAAGTTCTGGATTGTATTCTAGACAGCAGTCCATAGGTATGCTGGCTACCTCTCTCGATATTTCAGATCAGTACTTGTGTGAATCTGTCCTTCAGGTAGCCCCACAACCAGAAATCACAGGGAGTGAGATCAGTTCATCGTGCTGGACAGGCATTTTGAAACGATCGGCTGGTAATTCGATCGTTTCCAGGTGTGTTTCGGAGAAGCAGGGGAACTTCAAGAGCTGGGGTCCTATCTTGCATGAAAACTGTTGAGTTGAATGCGTCTGCCTCCTGTAGGGAGGGTAGCGTTCTCGCTTCCCGAGCATGGGGTCCCGGGTTCGATTCCCGGCGGGGTCAGGGATTTTCACCTGCCTCGAGATGACTGGGTGTTTGTGTTGTCCTCATCATTTCATCATCATCCAAGAAAGTGGCGCAGTTGGACTGAGCAAAGGTTGGGAAATTGTACGGGCGCTGATACCCACGCAGTTGAGCGCCCCACAAACCAAAACATCATCATCATCATCATCTGTAGGGAGGGTATGACACGACACGCTGGAGAATCATATCGCAGTAACGCTGGCCAGTCAGACTGCACGTCTTTGTCCCTTGAGCGCCAACATGTTCAAAAAAGAATGGGCCAGTGATGAAGGCAGCCATCAGCCACATCATACGCTGACACGCTAGGAACTTCATGCACAGTGACTGGAGGTGTAGATCTCGACACTCGGCAACTCTGTGTGTTCACCTCATCCGTCAGAGAAAAATGAGCTTCGTCTGTCCTTAGGATGGTCCAGGGCCAACCCACCTCAACTTCAATCATCGTGGGAAAGTGGAGAACGAAGTCAACACGTCGTTGTGCGTCCTGTTGGGCGAGATGCTGTACGATATAGATCTTGTACGGATACCATTTGAGAATGCTTCGAAGCATCTTCCGTTCAATGGACCACCTGTCCTGACACAGCACGCGCACTGCCTGAGGATCGGGAATTGCGAGCAGCGTTGTCTGACATAGCAACAGCGATTTCATCAACCACCTGTGGTGCAACCGCCCTCTTTCCCGAGCGATGTCCAGCTCTCCAGTTGATTCGAACTTCGCTATCATGTTCCGCACAGCAGGTGAAGAAAGAGGACCCTTCCGCAATCCTTTCAGCTGGCGATATTCTCGAAATACAGCTGCAGCATTACTGTCGTCTTGAAAATAGACCTTCACCAATAATGTCCTGCTCCTTTTGTCCAAGCTCAAGTTGACACGCCTTCTGTAGCACCACATTTCGAAAGCTTCTATTCTCTTCTAGTCCAAACTATTTATCGTCCACGTTTCACTTCCATACATGGCTACACTCCATACAAATACTTTCACAAACGACTTCCTGACATTTAAATCTATACTCGATGTTAACAAACTTCTCTTCTTCAGAAACGCTTTCCTTGCCATTGCCAGTTTACATTTTACATCCTCTCTACTTCGCCCATCATCAGTTATGATGCTCCCCAAATACCAAAACTCCTTTACTACTTTAAGTGTCTCATTTCCTAATCTAATTCCCTCAGCATCACCCGACTTAATTCGACTACATTCCATAATCCTCGTTTTGCTTTTGTTGATGTTCATCTTATATCATCCTTTCAAGACACTGTCCATTCCGTTCGACTGCTCTTCGAAGTCCTTTGCTGTCTCTGACAGAATTATAATCTCATCGGCGAACCTCAAAGTTTTTATTTCTTCTGCATGAATTTTAATTCCTACTCCGAATTTTTCTTTTGTAATCTTTAGTGCTTGCTCAATATACAGATTGAATGACATCGGGGAGAGGCTACAACCCTGTCTCACTCCCTTCCCAACCACTGCTTCCCTTTCATGTCCCTCGACTCTTATAACTGCCATCTGGTTTCTGTACAAACTGTAAATAGGCTTCCGCTCCCTGTATTTTACCCCTGCCACCTTGAGAATTTTAAAGGGAGTATTCCAGTCAACATTGTCATAAGCTTTCTCTAAGTTTACAAATGCTAGGAACGTAGGTTTGCCTTCCCTTAATCTATTTTCTAAGATAAGTCGTAGGGTCGGTATTGCCACACGTGTTCCAACATTTCTACGGAATCCAAACTGATCTTCCCCGAGGTCGGCTTCTACCAGTTTTTCCATTCGTCTGTAAAGAATTCGCGTTAGTACTTTGCAGCTGTGACTTATTAAACTGATATTTCGGTAATTTTCACTTCTGTCAACACCTGCTTTCTTTGGGATTGGAATTATTATATTCTTCTTGACGTCTGAGGTAATTTCGGCTGTGTTAAATAGGGAATGTTTAATTGTAACCACCCGGTAGATAAGGGACGGCAGAGAACTTAAACACGTCGTTGGGGAACGCCAGATATCACTTCCGTTTTTCTTCGACATGATGTTGAAATATCTTTCGGCTGTGTTTGAATGTACATGGGGACTGGCGCAATGTGGACGTGAGGCGTCGCTTGCAGAGCGGGCGAGCAGTCGGAAGTGGAGGCGGAGCCGCGGCGATCACACGGCACGCAGCGCCCTCTACCGTATGTCCACCTGCCACCGGGAAGCGCCCGCCGTGGTTTGCGCAGCGGAACACAATATCCGGCGGCGCGTCCCCCCCGCCCGCTTCCATTCAGCAGACGCCAATTTCCGGGCTGCGCCATCACCGCTGCCCGCCCTGCCCTCTGGGAGTCGGCCGCCGCCTGCAGGCTGCGTCCATCCCGCACAGATCCGCCTTTCCGCTCCGCAGGCGACACAGCTATACCCGGTCAGGTGCGACGCGGACTCCTGCAGTCTCCATTCGCGTTATCCTTAATCGCCAACATTTCAGGTTATTCTTCGTGTAGAAAATAGTAAATAGCCCATCAGTTGTAAATTGAAAGGTTTCTTAACCCTTTGACTGCTGTTGACGAGTTTACTCGTCATGCTGCGTGCCGCTCCCTCGGTGCTAATGACGAGTATAGTCGCGGCCGCCGGTTTTCCCCTGAGCGCTGTAGACGAGTTAAGTCGCACCCGCTTGCCGGCCCCTGGGCGCTCATGACGAGTATAAACGCGCCGTTACCTGAGTGCTGAAGACGAGATAACTCGGACAGCGGACTTCCCGTCCCGTGTCTCAGTAGCCTCTCGCAGTTCTGGCCGCTGGTTTGTCTGTTGTGAGCCTAGGCTTCGCACTACGGTTCACTGTTCATTGGAATTTACATCCACCGAGCGAGGTGGCGCAGTGGTTAGACACTGGACTCGCATTCGGGAGGACGACGGTTCAATCCCGCGTCCGGCCATCCTGATTTAGGTTTTCCGTGATTTCCCTAAATCACTCCAGGCAAATGCCGGGATGGTTCCTCTGAAAGGGCACGGCCGACTTCCTTCCCCATCCTTCCCTAATCCGATGAGACCGATGACCACGCTGTCTGGTCTCCTTCCCCAAAACCAACCAACCAACCAACCAATTTACATCAGTGTTCTTCGCGCCCTGTATTTTACAAGGAAAATGGCGAGACGACGCGGTTGCACTGAGAAAGAAATCATGGAGACTCTTACGAGGAGCGACAGTCAGGGTGAACTACTTGATTTTGACCAAAGTGACAGCTCTTCTACAGAGTCCGAAAGCTCTATTCATAAACCGTCCACGTCAGTAGGGGTGTCAAAGCAGTCTCATGTTTCAACAAGATATGTTAGTTGTTCTGAATCTGCAGAATCAGAAAGTGATAGTGAAACGCCTACGAAGAAAACGTCTTAGATATATATTTGACTGGAAAGAAAATGACTTTCAGCCAGTTAATCACGCGCTGGTATACGGATGACAGTGCAGGCCGCAGCGCCTCAGCGTGGCAAGCGGATCTTGCGCCTCCAGCGGTCAAAGGGTTAAAACTCAACGTCTTCAGAAGGAACTATACACAACTGAATTACATGTTATGGCAGAGGTACGTTAAATATAGCCGAAAGGCGTCAGTCAAATACAAGATTTCACCCCCATAATATACACAACACGGTTGTTGTCGTATGACATTTCCTCCCCAATGTACGGCTATTGCGCTGTCTACAGCCTTGATGAGGAAATACCACATGCCAACAACCGTGTTGTGCGTGTTTTAAATTACTGTAGGGCTGAAGTCTTATGTTTGACAGACGCCTTTCGGCTATATTTTAACGTACCTCTGCCACAATATGTAATTCAGTTGCCTATATTTCCTTCCAAAGAAGACACTTTTGTAAACATTGAAATCATGGTAAAGGGGCCTTAGTAACAGATTGCCTGTTTACTATTTCTACAAGAAGACCTCATTCTACGGTTGCTGCTCCAGTTATGAAAAAATTTAAAATTTCAGCTTATGTTTCCTATGACTGCCACTGATGTTGGCTCAAATTAGTAGTTTCCTATTACCAGTTACCACTGCACGCTTCAGAGATTTAAACCTCCACTATGAGGTGGATTTGTGTTGATTGATAACACACCTATCGATAAGAAGTCAACGTGAAATACAAGATAAAAATAAAAATAAATGGGTGAACAAGAGAAAACGAAATTGGATGCATCACATGGAAAGGATAGTTAAAATTTATAAACCGCAAGTGGGACCGCTGGACGACCAACAATAGATGCAATAGTGGCTCATTCAGTACATCCACGGTATCGGGCCGACGAACAGGGAAACCCCAGTCAACAGACGGGGGAAGGAGGGTGGTGGGGGGGGGGGGCAAGTCCGAGTAACACTCAGGCTCTAAGAGGTCCAGTACAAACTTAATTATGTATGTAAATAGTTCATCTACAGGTTCTGATGAGTATCAAAATATGGGACTGTTATGGCCGTATCTTTTGATTGCATTGACTCAGAAGCTTAATTTTTAACACCGCCAAGGGACCGCAGAGTTTTGTATTTCACGTAAATTTCGATTAGATAGCTTTATCCGTTCCTGAGAGAAAGGATTCTTAACAGACGGACTGGTAGACGGACAACAAAGTAATCCTAAGGGTTCCAGTTTTACTATTTCAGGTCCGGACCCCTAAAAAACACATTTACGTGTTGTGTTTACGAATTAGGCGTAACGTGTGGCACCGTCTAGAAGTAGAAGAAAACAACCAAGCACTGGAATGAGATTTTCACTCTGCAGCGGAGTGTGCGCTGATATGAAACTTCCTGGCAGATTAAAACTGTGTGCCCGACCGAGACTCGAACTCGGGACCTTTGCCTTTCGCGGGCAAGTGCTCTACCAACTGAGCTACCGAAGCACGACTCACGCCCGGTACTCACAGCTTTACTTCTGCCAGTACCTCGTCTCCTACCTTCCAAACTTTACAGAAGCTCTCCTGCGAACCTTGCAGAACTAGCACTCCTGAAAGAAAGGATATTGCGGAGACATGGCTTAGCCACAGCCTGGGGGATGTTTCCAGAATGAGATTTTCACTCTGCAGCGGAGTGTGCGCTGATATGAAACTTCAGTTGGTAGAGCACTTGCCCGCGAAAGGCAAAGGTCCCGAGTTCGAGTCTCGGTCGGGCACACAGTTTTAATCTGCCAGGAAGTTTCATATCAGCGCACACTCCGCTGCAGAGTGAAAATCTCATTCTGGAAACATCCCCCAGGCTGTGGCTAAGCCATGTCTCCGCAATATCCTTTCTTTCAGGAGTGCTAGTTCTGCAAGGTTCGCAGGAGAGCTTCTGTAAAGTTTGGAAGGTAGGAGACGAGGTACTGGCAGAAGTAAAGCTGTGAGTACCAGGCGTGAGTCGTGCTTCGGTAGCTCAGTTGGTAGAGCACTTGCCCGCGAAAGGCAAAGGTCCCGAGTTCGAGTCTCGGTCGGGCACACAGTTTTAATCTGCCAGGAAGTTTCAACCAAGCACTGTTTCAGTACATGGCTCAGTTTTATGGCGGTCTTCGATTGCAAGGATAAATAAAATGTAAATGTGGAAATAAAAGAACCTCTAGTGAGCACAGGCTCCTTTTTCGGTCGCGTACATAACTTACAACATCACATGCGCTTTGTAAAGGTGGCGTCTAGACACCAATAAGTGCAAAGAACATACAAAATGATAAAGTTGCCAACAGTGGAAAAAACAAAAACGAATAATTATTTAGGAACAAGTCTAGAACCATTGTGGAGGATTTTGGCCTCAAAGGCAAACAGAAATTACTGTTAGCAAAAGTACTCTCCGTCACATGCCGTGAACTGGCTTGCGGAGTATCTTAATGCTCACACACATCGCTGTCTTGGTTTTTCTTCTCTGTATCGAACAGTCTTCTCACTAACACGTCACAAACTTTACATCGTTTTGTTTTCAGCGTGGTTGTACTGGACCACTAGTTGACCTGCGTCTGTCAGTATAGACTAACCGTTTTGCGCCCATGCGTCCATACTGCAGCACCATACCTGCTGCCCTTAGAGCTGGACTGCTCGCGCCACACGTACGTAGAGGTACTAACCAACCTAAAAACATAGACTTGTAATGGCTATAAATATTAGTGTGCAAATGATGTAAACAGTGTCTTCAGTCACTAACAGAAATGTATCCACTACACCCTGTATGTAAATATCTCCACTCGTCATAGATTCTTTTCTGTCGTGTTTGCATAATTTCATACCTTTTGTACGTTGGAGTAAGCAAGGATCGCGTATAAGGAACATTTAAGAGTAAAGACCAACAGTGGAAAAATAATATATACCCATTTTACGCACGTGTTTAATCGCCTCACGTTATTGGCAGCATTTAACACGCTGCAAGCAAGTACATGGCAGCTGTACGATTGAATGGTCTAGTGTCCACAATAGCAAGCAGGATGGGTGCTCAGGTGCGTCTGGGAAATATGTTACAAGGGGACTCGTTTCCGAGAGTTCATATTTAGACTTTCCACGGATTCTCCAAATCGTTTCAGGAAAATGCCGCGACGGTTTCTGCCAAAAAAGACAAGGCGGATTTCATTGCTCCTGCTCTTCTCGAGTTTGTGCTCCGTTTCTAATGATCCCCCGTCCTGCGTCGTTACACGTGTGTGCGGCAGCTTCTCAGCACTGCGTTGTAAGTCTCAATAACTGACCCCTCACCCTACCCCGCCCTTTCCGCATCGTGTTCTGGGCTTCCAGTCTCCAGTCTTCTGCGCTGGAACACACGGCCGGCGCCGTCAGATTAGCGCTGAGTGCTTCGCTCCCCCAGACGGGGTGAAAGGGGCCACGACTGCTGAATGGATGGCGCACTCACCGGTGGTGGAGGGGGAAGGGCGCGAGGGTGGGAGGGGAACACACCCCGCACCGCGCACGTGGACGCGGAATTTTCCGTCCGCTGCACCCTCAGACCACGTGCTGCGACCGAGGCCCTGCGCGTCACGGATGCCGGTTATCGCTGAAACAACCGTTTTTCGTTTCCAGTTTAACCTGACTGTTAATAGTGCTCAAAATAATCAGTTTCTGCTGTAACCGACAACCGACTTTCGGCTTTTTATTGCTATTTCTTCATTTTTGTGGTCATATGTCCGTAGTTGCCTCACAATTCCTTAGAGTATTTTCGTTCCGTCTTTACAACTACCAGAAAACGCCTGGTTTTGTCACCGTAAGCTTTTCGCTTTATTGAGGTAAGCATCATCAATGGTCTACGATTGAAGATATTTACAATTCGATTTGTTTTCAAGATCGAAAAAAATTTCATGATTTTGCTTTAGCATGGAGCCACAGTCATCTAAAACTGTTTGAAAGATGTAACCGCCATTTGACTGTACAACATGTTTTGTTCCACAATCTAGACTTCGATCCAACCGTAACCCATTAACACGTGTTGCAAGCACTAAAAAGAAAAAAAAAATTACCCTTGAGTGGAACATCTATCTTCTGTTATATAAACCAATTTTCTCAAACGTAAATGCGAGAACATTTATGTAATAGACTAATTTACTGTCAGTTAGCATGACTTATTCACTTTCTATGGTTGTGGAATAAAATAGACGACCAAATCACAGGTTTAAAACTTCGCTACACTGTATCTAAGCAGCCATTGTGTTAGACACAGTGTAGCGAAGTTTTAAACCTGTGATATTGTCATCTGTTTTATCCCACAACCATATCAAATGAAGAAGTCATGCTAATTGACAGTAAATTAGCCTGTTACACAAATGTTCTCGCAATTACCTTCGACAAAATTGATTTATATAACCGACGATACATATTTTGGCGATAACAGTGTTCTGCTGCAGCGTATTGATGTTTGATCCTTGTAACACTTCATAGTAGTCTAAGGCCTAAATCTTGATTGTGGTATAAAACCTGTTGTACCGTCAAATGGCGGTTACATCTTTCAAATAAAAAGAAAACTCACATTTCGTAACAGTTTACTGGTCCTTACTTACGGTGATTGCTGCTTGGTTTCTCGCCTAGATCAGGAAATGCATTTCGCTTAATTGAGATACAAAGAAGGGCATTTCCTGATGTAGGCGAGAAACCAAGCAGAAATCACAGTAACTAAAAACTAGCAAATTGTTAACGCACTGTTTTTCGATCATAAAAACAAATCAAATTGTAAATAACTTTAGTCGAAGAGGACTGTTGATGCTTTACCTCAATAAAGCGAAACGCGTCTAGTGTGAAAAATACGCATTTTTCTGTAGTTGTAACGACGGAACGAAAGTATCCTCAGGAATGTGAAGAAATAGAAGATATGTGGTTGAGGCTGCGGCAGAAATTGGTATCATTGTCTCCAGCAAAGATGGGGAAGGGGAGGACCCGTATGCGACGACAGCCAGAACGAAAGGTCACAAGTTGACGACTTCGCTACATCCTCACTTTTCGATGGTGTCAATTTTTCACCCTGAAGGAACCACAAAATTGGGGGTTCAGTTATTATTCCATGTTTATAGCACGTCAGTAAAGTTGTAGGTTCATCAATCAAATTTATCTTCTCTTCCAAGGAACAATGTGGATATTTTCTCTGTATCTGGTCTAAGTTCGTTGTGCCTCCTCCAGTTTCTAATCTGTTAAACCAATTGAGCATTGCGCTCCCTGCTACACCACTTAGTGAAATACTTGTAAACGAGGGATGGCACCATTATGCAATACAACTGATGCCCGAGGACAACAACGAGAGTAAACGAGTAGTGTGTAGGCGAGGTGGGGGCAAGTCTTGCTCACTGTACGTTCCCGCGTACCGTCCAGTACCACACACTACACGGCAGCAGATGCTTCCTTCTTTCTGGAATGTTGCTCCGATTCTTACGTCATCTGTTTGTTGCTAGTTTCTAACTGCAGGCTTGTTATTACAAAATAGTGCTGATCGCTTTTCCTAGTTCCAGTAATAAACCAATATTTCAAAGCAATGGAAATATTCTGAATAAAAATTAGTCGTTTAAAAAGAAAAAGTTTCATCTACAACCAAAAATTTTAGCACTGTTGCTATGGCAAACTGATATGCCGGTTTTGCACCTGGTTATTGTTAAACATGGAAAAATGGTCTGTTATAACCGTGACTAAACAAATAACGACGAATACTGGTCATTCAGAACTAAAATATCGGTATCGGTTTTAAGCGGTGATTCTTTCCGTCCTTGCTGCGCAGGTGGCATTTACACGTGGCATCGCTTGTTACGTGTGCTGTAAATTTCCCGCTCCAGTGATAGCCGCTCTTCTGCCCCAGTATCATCTAGACAGGTGTTTGGCTGAAAATTCTAGGCTCTACTCGAAACAGCCCTCTCTCCCGTTACGGACAGCAGCTAAAAAGCACTAAAAAAAGGAAATACCCGCGCATGCCGAGTAAGCCTTCGACTGTACTCTGGTATCCACAAACAAATGCGCCTTCACAAATACTCGTACTATGTTTTCATTATTTTTGTCTGGTGGATATGGACGCTTCAGGAAAAAAGTGGTCAGTGACCAATTTTTCCAATTTCCATTTAAACGTTGCTGCTTGTAGGCGAGACAGATCTGTCAGGGAGAAAACGAACCATGTCTCGTAGTGTCTTACGTCAACTCCAATTTTAACTTTGGGGTGCTTTTCAGCTGCGCCATTTCACTCGCACAGATTGCAGAAAACCTGGAACACTTACTCTCTTCCGACAATAAGCCACTCTCGTTGTGTAATGGCCTTAGCGTGAGACGACAAGTGTAACTCATTTTCTGAAGTCACAACGTATGCTACAATTCTGCTTATTTCCAGCTTTTTTTTCACTTACATATTTGTTTACGTTTTTGGACGTAACAACGAGAATTAAACAAGGCAATTTGAACTCAACGCTGTTTACTCAGCAAACATGGATTGTGTCTGTCGTGTACTGTCCTAGAAAGATGCTAGACATGGTGTTATCTCTTACAGCTTTCTCGGCGAAACTGACAACTGTCAAGTTTTTGCGTTTGCGGATGAGTTTGGAATTTTCTGTTTTCATGATATTTCGACTCCTTCTCTAGTTTTACTTGTCACATGTGAATCGTAGATTTCATTGGTCGTTCTGTGGACTCTAACGAAGCATCTGCGTACCCCCCACCCGCCCCTAGCCATTGGTTCCAAGCGCCGTTAACCAGTAAAACATTTTCTCGATACAGCTCGACGCAGTGGAACAGCTACAATTTTTTACAGACGTTAATTTTGCCGACTGGTTTTTAGGGAAATTTGTTTCCACTCACAGTGCCGCGAGATGTCTTGGCGTCATCCTGGCGTATCATCTAGCACTGATAGTAGAAACGAACTTTCCGAGAAAGGCCCGCAAATAAAGTCCGGGGAAAAATTGTAGGTTTTTAGTAGATTGTTTCCCTTTGAAAGAAAAATTAAAACATAAAAATAACAAAAATTAAAAGTCAGTCAAATGATACGCAAATCCATTTTAAGTGAAGTGAATTTTGTAAAACTCTTAATGAAGCCCTGTATAAGAGCGGATAGATACAGAAACAGAAAAACTCTTAATGAAGGCTTATATAAGAGCGGCTGGATACAGAGACAGAGTTAGATAGATAAATAGAGAGAAGAGAGAGAGAGAGACAGCACGTAGCACACACAGCTTCACAGACGACCCAATGATTGTTTCGAGAATCTTCCGAAAACACTTTTTCTTTATTAACTGTGGCACCTTATTCCGTCTGAGACATTCTCTGGACCAGTTTTATCCGGGTCACCGTATAGACCACTAACGCTATCTTCCAGTTGGCGTTTGTACTGTTGATAGAAATATGGCTAGTGAGGGTATTCTGGGAAGCACAGGAGTGTTTACG
The DNA here is from genome assembly GCF_023898315.1 of Schistocerca nitens. Classification (NCBI taxonomy): domain Eukaryota; kingdom Metazoa; phylum Arthropoda; class Insecta; order Orthoptera; family Acrididae; genus Schistocerca; species Schistocerca nitens. Next base: position 3,480,435 of record NC_064614.1, read on the forward strand.
TGTAAAACAACAGCGACACGTGTTGGTACGTCTGGCGTATGAATCTGGGCGTTTTCTTTGGCTGGGTGTTGCGGTAGTCTGCGGGAGGCCGACAATAGACCGCAACGAGTGACGTCATCCAGCAGCTCTGACACGGCTGGAGTCGCGAAGTAGCTGGCAGCACGCTGGTTTCGCTATATGGTAACTCCATTCTGTCCACGCCAGAAGAGAAAAGCACGCAGCAGCCACTCCTAGTCCGAAGAGACAGCGCAGTATAACCACACTAGAGTGTGCACTGCCCGATTTAAATTAGTTTGGGTTTAACGGCGAGCGGGCTGAAATGCTACCTCCAGCAATACAATGCACCAGTGCCAGCTGTAGATTACTGCCATTGTCGGCCTCGACTGTGTTGCCGCGTCCCTAGAAAAAAGCATTGCGCCAGCTAGTTCTCGAGTAGGGCACTTTTAGAAAAAATACATGTACCCAGTCCTAATGGAAATTAAAAACAGATTTTGCACATGTCTTGCGACTTTAGCACATGCCTAGAGACATGATAGACATATAACCAATATGAAAATTTCAGAATTTTTACGTGATTTTTGTACGAGGGGAGGCATTAAACTTTATGCTCATTACGAGTTAAATGTTGAAAAAGAAACAAAGAAATACCGCTTTCCGAAACTTTTACACAGTTAACGCAATAGAATACAAAATTTTACAGATATTTTCGCTGCTGTTGTGGTCTTCAGTCTGAATACTGTTTTGATACAGCTCTCCATGGTACTCTATCCTGTACAAGCTTCTTCATCTCCAAGTAACTACTGTAACTTTGATCCTTACGAATCTTCTTATTGTATTCATCTCTTGGTCTCCCTCTACAATTTCTACCCTCCGCTGTTCCGACCAGTACTACATTGGTGATCGCTTGATGCCTCATAACATGTCCTACCAACAGATCGCTTCTTCTAGTCAAGTTGTGCCACAAATTCCTCTCCTCACCAATTCTATTTAGTACCTCCTCATTAGTTATGTGATCTACCCAACTGATCTTCAGCATTCTTCTGTAGCACCACATTTCAAAACCCTCTATTCTCTTCCTGTCTAAACTGTCTATCGTCCATGTTTCACTTCCATGCATCGCTACACTCCATACAAATACTTTCAGAAAAGACTTCCTCACACGTAGATCTATATTTGATGTTAACAAAGTTCTCTTCTCCAGAAACGCTTTCTTTGCCATTGCCAGTCTACATTTTGTATTCTCTCTACTTCAATCATCATCACTTACTTTGCCACCCAAGTTGCAAAATTCATCCACTACTTTAAGTGTCTCATTTCCTAATATAATTCCCTCAGCATCACCAGAGTTAATTCGATTAATGCATTATGCTCATCTGCTTTTGTTGATGTTCATTTTCAAACACTTTCCATTCCGTTCAACTGCTCTTCCAAGTCCTTTGCTGTGTCTGACAGAATTACAATGTCATCGGCAAACCTGAAGGTCTTTATTTCTTCTCCCTGGATTTTTTCTGCTCCGAATTTTTCTTTTGTTTCCTTTACTGCTTGCTCAATATAAAGATTGAATAACATCGGAGATAGGCCACAACCCTGTCTCACTCCCTTCCTAACCCTGTTTCCCTTTCATGCCCCTCGACTCTTATAACTGCCTTGTGGTTTCTGTACAAATTGTGAATAACCTTTCGCTTCCTGTATTTTACCTCTGCCATCTTTAGAATTTGAAAGAGAGTATTCCAGTGAAAATTGTCAAAAGCTTTCTCTAAGTTTACAAATTCTATAATCGTCGGTTTGTCTTTCCTTAACCTAGCTTCTAAGATAAGTTGTAGGGTCAGTATTGCCTCGCGCGTTCCAACATTTCTCCGGAATCCAAACTGATCTCCGAGGTCGGCTTCTACCTGCTTTACATTCCTCTGTAAGGAATTCGTGCTAGTATTTTGCATCCATGTCATATTAAACTGACAGTACGGTAATTTTCGCGCCTGTCGGCACCGGTTTTCTTTGAAATTGGAATTATTATATTCTTTTTGAAGTATGAAAGTGTTTCGTTTGTCTCATACATCTTGCTCACCAGATGAAAGAGTTTTGTCATGGCTGTCTCTCCCAAGGCTTTCAGTAGATCTAACGGATTGTTGTCTTCCTCCGGGGGCGTTCTGTCGACGTAGGTCTTTCAGTCCTCTGTCAGTATTTTCGTAATCAACGGAAAAACAGAGCGATGTCATTAATTTCCTACATAGGACGTGATAAGTTTGAAATGTTTTCCCGTACGAAGAAATTTCTGTTTCAAAAATAAATACCGTAACTTTGGCCCTAAATAAACATATGAAGCAGTTGTTGATATGTTTAAGATTTTCTACGTGGTATTTGTAGCCGAGACAGAGCGCAGTGGCGGCTGCCCACAGACAGTTCTTGTCGCAACTTCGGACCTTAACAAGTTCGAGCCGGCTTGTAGCACTGGTGGGTGGCTCACGCTACACATCGGCCGGCGCCTACCACCGGTTGATCACGCCCGACTCTACCAGTTATGGTACCAGCAATACACTATCGTATAACGTATTACCTACCCTTTAGGCGCAACGAACAGCTGTGAACACAATTTTGTGTGGCCCTTGAACGTGAGAGCTTTCTCAACAAGTGAAGTATCACGTAATTTGTGATTAATTTATGTAAAATTATTTTATGTGATCCCTCGTTGTTTTAAAAGAATCAGCTTTAATAGAAAAGATCAATGTATTGAAATAGTACTCTCGGGAGTCTGATAACGACCGTCGCCGCACGGTGAGAAAAAGGAAGAGACAGCCGCCAGACGTAGGAAAGCTTGAGAACGCGCGCCCGCCCCACAGCGAGAAACACAATTCTGAGCGTCAGTGTGAACGTGGTAAACGTCAGACGCCAAGTCGTTTGAATCAGACCGTAAGTGAACGATTAGATACGACTACGGTGCCGGCGCACAACACGTTTGCTACGAGTATGTTGCCTACTCTGACAGTAGCAATGGGTACGGAAGTTGCTAACAGCAAGCGTAAAAATATTGGTATTAATAAAGCCTATAAGCTTACATTGATCGCGAATATCTCTTGACGTGAACAATTCCATTCCAAAGGGGAGGTTAAAAAAGAAAAGGAATGCTGAAAATGAGAGACCAATAACGTCTCTTAGTTTGCGTGCAGGATAGTGAAGCGATTACAAAAATGGCGACTGTAAGAAACAAAGTACGAGACTTCTCTACAGATTAACATCGACATTTCTACTTTTCTTCAAACACACAGAGTGCCTCCCCCAGGAGGTAGTATTGGTGAAAACTAGACGAAAAGTTTTAGCAGTGATACCTCCAGAAACCAGTACCTGTTGAGTTCTAACCCCTTATTCCCATGTGTCTGTTGTGTGGAATTAGACACTACGGGCAGTGCTGACACATCCTTCTGCCTTTCTTCACAGCGTTCCCATAGCCAGAAATCCACCGGAATTGGGTATGGCTAAAAGGGATGCAACACTTCCGGTCTTCCACGACCAATCCAACCCCCTTTGAAGCGTTGTGGTGATGTACTGTCGCACGATCCATCCGTAGGAAATGGGGTGCTGCCCCGTCGTGCAGACGGTATTTCACGGAATAAAAGACGCTACGGACTATAAGATGCATCTTAATTTTTCAGCAATTTAAAGAAAATAACCTTTTCTACCATTTTTATTTTTAGGTTGCAAAGTCAGACTAAAAAAATAATTCTTAGTTTATAAAACCGAACTGACCTTTAGAATCCCTGAAAATTGCCATCTTCTAGTTTAGGAAATTTTGCATTCAGTCCTCTATCTGCACATTTAGTCATTCTCAACTTTTTCAGCTATCCTTTACTAGCCCACCAATTGCGATTTTTATTATTAGTATTATTATTATTTATTATACTGGAGGGCCGAGGCGCCGCTCAGCTGTTCTGTTTCCACGTTCTTCTGCATGTGCTGTTATTTACAATTTAAAACCGGCATCATATCAGTACCTTTTATTTTTTTCATTTACGAAACTACCTACAAACAAAAATATTGTGCTACTACCTATAACACAAATCGGTTTCAATTCAAGTTCACTGGCACCTTCGACTGCAGTGACGGATCGTAGGCTAGACGGTGTTCTGGCTTTGTGATGGTTGGGCGGAGGGCACAGACTTAGCGAGCTTGTGGATCCTCGCAAGTCACGTTCGTCTCATGTATGCACTGCTGCTGCCAGTTGAATCCAGTGTTGCCCGATAGAGATAAGTTTCCGCGCAGCATCGAATATATGGCCATTTTGAAGACTGGCGGTAATTTTAAATCAAACACTGGCCATTTTTTATATGAATTTCGAGTATAAGGCGCACCTGAATTTTGGAGGCACTTTTTCAAAGAAGAAAATGCCCCTTATAGTCAGTAAAATACGGTAAACCACAGCCGTTGTCTTAGTGTAAGGATGACATGCTCCGATAGCACTGGTGACCCATCGCACAGAAAACGGCGATGCACAGCATCTGTTTGGTAAAGCGTGTGGTCCTATGAGTCTCTCACCGACAGCTCCTGCTCTGCGTGATGGCCCCACCACCACGAGTGTTCGAGGACTTGTATTTTCTCACACTTGTGTATTGTGGTAATTTACACTGCCATCTCTTGTGAAAAAGTCCTCCTGTCTCAACAGGAACTTCACTTCTAGTTGTGACCGATACGAATATCTAATACTTTTTTAAGCAGCCTGCATACGAACGTGGGTGTCAATTACTGGAAAGTGAATTTCACTAGTTTGGAGAACCAGTATTCGTGACAGTGTCTGAAATGAATCATCGTACATGTAGCGGAAGGAATATGATAATAAGATATGGGTTCCTAGCACTCTTACGGAGTATCCTTGTTCTTCATGCTGTATGGTAACTATTTTGCGGATAGTGTTAGAAGCAGTCACAGGTTTTACTCGAATATTGCCGTTATCTGCATTGCGGAGAAAAATTAGCACTAATACCCTGTGAGACGTCGTCAGATTACCAACCTGATGCAAACACTGCATTTCTGTGTGTTAAGAGTTAACTGTAAATATCTTGAACTTAACGAAGTGTAAAAATGTGGTATCCTTGGACTACAGGATTAACGAGTCACAGTTACTGTCGGGCATGTGGGAATAAATATGTGTGGAGGCAGGAAGTGGGTCAACACACAGGCTCAGTTACAAATAAAGCGAATGCCAGTCTACCAGCCATTGACAGTGTGCTAGTCTTTTCTACAAAGAAGAATACATACATGAAACTTATACAGTTCATGCTTAAATACTGCTCAACTGCACGAAAGCTATATTAGGTCAGACTGTCAGAGATATTGAATGTGTACGAAGAAGGGCGGAGAAAACGATCACGAAATTGTTGACAGCTAGAGATTCTAATACAAGTATAAATGTTGAAATATCTCATCTAGCGGAATCTCCGAGACAGACCCCGTGTGTTTCGCGCGAACCTGCCGAGTTAAGAACTTCCGAGTCTACGAGTGTTCCGTGACGTAGACGTCATGCAGATAAAGTGCAGCAAGCCGTGGCCCACAGTCAGGTTTACAAGCCGTCATTTTCCCGACGCTCTACCTTTGAACAGAATGAGTCAAATCAATAATTTGTGTGCGATAAGAAGTACCCTCTGCCACGTACTTCACGACGTTGCACAAAGTATACACACAGTTGCTGTCATCATTTTTCGCCGCGCTTCTTTGTACAGTGGAACAACTGCAGGGAAAGACAAATAACAGCGCAGATTCCTAAACCAATCACTCTACATTGGGTTGCGAATTATATGTGCAGGCATTTCGGAACAACGGCGGAGAAATCCGTAACTTCAAATGAATTCAGCAAAACCTTCAATAACTGCCATTCAGAATACGTGTGAATAACAAATATAAATTTTAGAGTAAGAAACTCTTAACAACTATACAGCTTAAAAGTGAAAACACATACACCGTATTTGCAAACTACCTCATGTGACAGTATCACCAACCAGCTGGCGTAAAACACCAGAAACCATCAATAATAAGTCGCATACAGCTCATGCCCATCTTCCACAACATAAAAAAGTATCAAAATGGACATACACTACCTTTCTCACTTGAGCAAATTAATTTTTGAGGTTATAAATTAGCCTCAAGTTACTAGAAAAGATTTTGCCTATTTGTGATTTCCAAAAGCGCTGCGATATCAGTCCATTGATTCCGTGTTATATCTCGATTATGATCTACTTCTACATCTACATGGACACTCTGCAAATCACATTTAGGTTCATCCAGCCGCCTTCACAATTCAAGATTATTCCAATCTCGTATAGCGCGTGGAAAAAACGTACACCTATATCTTTCCGTGCGAGCTCTGATTTCCCTTATTTTATTATGGTGATCGTTTCTCCCCTTGTAGGTCCGCGTCATCAAAATATTTTCCTATACGGAGGAGAAAGTTGGTGATTGAAATTTCGTGAGAAGATTCCGCAGCAACGAAAAACGTCTTTGTTTTAATGATGTCCACCCCAAATCCTGCACCATTTCAGTGAGACCTTCTTGCCCCAATTTCGCGGTAATACAAAACGTGCTGCCCTGCTTTGAGCGTTTTCGATGTACTCCGTGAATCCTGTCTGGTAAGGATCCCACAGTGGCCGTGCGGTTAAAAAGGCGCTGCAGTCTGGAACCGCAAGACCGCTACGGTCGCAGGTTCGAATCCTGCCTAGGGCATGGATGTTTGTGATGTCCTTAGGTTAGTTCGGTTTAACTAGTTCTAAGTTCTAGGGGACTAATGACCTCAGCAGTTGAGTCCCATAGTGCTCAGAGCCAGAGCCAAGGATCCCACAAGAGTACGGACAATCGTGGTGTAGGCAGTCGCTTTTAGTAGATCTGTTGCGTTTTCTAAGTGTCCTGCCAATAAAAGGCAGTCTTTGGATAGAATTCCCCACAACATTTTGTATGTGTTCTTTCCAATTTAAGTTGTTCGTAATTGTAATTTCTCGGTATTCAGTTAAATTTACGGCCTTTAGATTTTATTTATCGTGTAACGGAAGTTTGACGGATTCCTTTTAGCACTCATGTGGATGACCTCACACTTCTCGTTATTTAGGGTCAATTGCCAATTTTCGCACCATGCAGATATGTTTTCTAAATCGTTTTGCAATTTGTTTTGATCTTCTGATGACTTTACTAGTCGATAAACGACAGCGTCATGTACAAACTACTTAAGACGGCTGCTCAGATTGTCTCCCAAATCGTCTATGTATATAAGGAACAACAAAGGGTCTATAACACTACCTTGCGGAACGCCAGAAATCACTCCTGTTTTACTCGGCGGCTTTCCGTCATTTACTACGAACTGTGACCTCTCTGACAGGAAATCACGAATCCAGTCACATAACTGAGACGATATTCCATAAGCAGGTAATTTCACTAGAAGCCGCTGAAATACGGAATCAATTTGAAATCCCTTGTCAACAGCACTCAGCACTTCTTGCGAGTAAAGAGCTAGTTGTGTTTCACAAGAACGATGATATTTTTCATCATCAGGGAGCCACAAACTCGTCCTTTCTACGTCTGTACGTTCGAGAGATGAGATCGGGTGCGACCTAAACGCGCACGTGATGACGTACTGATTTGAAAAGATCGGCCGTCGGTGGAACGCCCCACTGTGACCGCGCTCTGAAAGTGGGTGTGTGCTGCTGAGGGTATGTCACTGCACGTTGGGGGGGGGGGGGGGAGGGAAGGGGGGTTTCACTGGCGGAGTTGATGCCAGCTGGAGAGAGAGAGAGAGCTGTGACGCCAGCTGGCGTTTCTCCGTTGTGCCCGCCTCGTCAGCACAGCTGTCGCGCGTCCGGGACACCACGCTACTGGAGACGCGCTCTTTGCTCCCCTCAGTCCTGGAACACTTCCTGCGGGGATCTTAATAGTCTTCCCGGCCACAGAGCACAAGGGAGGCTCGAACTGTGTTACCTATTGCTAAATTCCTGAGTCGAACGACGTGAAAGGGACGCATTACATCTACATCAACAACTATGTATTCCGCAAGCCACAATAGGGAGCACGGCGGAGGGTACCTTGTACTACTGCTAGTCGTCAACTTTCCTGGTCCGCTGCCAAATGGAGCAAGGGAAAAACGACAGTGTCGTATTTTACGGACTATAAGACGCATCTTAAATTTTAAACCTTTTTTTTTAAAATAACGTTTTAACACATTTACTATCAGATTGCAAAGCCAGACTAAAAAATCTGACCTTTAAACCCCCTGAAAATCATCATCTGAACTTCCTCTTTGTTCTTCTTCTTCCTCTTCGTCGTCTTCGCATATAAGATGGTCTTCACTGCCATCGAGAGCGTTGGTTATGCCGCACTTTTTAAAAGAATTCTCAATCATGTCTCGTCTTACTGTAGACCACGGCGTTTTTATCCACTGACACACTAGTTGCCGGCCGGGGTGGCCGAGCTGTTCTAGGCGCTACAGTCTGGAACCGCGCGCCCGCTACGGTCGCAGGTTCGAATCCTGCCTCGGGCATGGATGTGTGTGATGTCCTTACGTTAGTTAGGTTTAAGTAGTTCTAAGTTCTAGGAGACTGATGACCTTAGAAGTTAAGTTCCATAGTGCTCAGAGCCATTTGAACACACTAGTTTCCTTGCAGGTCGTTTTAAAGCTCCGTACGGCGTGAATTCATGTCATCCATTTATTCCATTCTACGTTCACACTTTAAAAGGTTTATTTATCGAGACATCAAGAGGTTGTAGTTGTGAAGTAAGTCCTCCCTGAGTAACAGCGAATTCTGTATTCCACTATGTCAATTTCTTTTTCTCAGAATTTTTCAAATGGCTGCTAAACTGATCCAGCGTAAGAAGAGAACTGTTCTTCAATAATGCACCCTTCCTTCTCTCTAACACTCTATTAATCCATAATTTCATACCTGTCTCTTTCATCCAAGCCTTGTCATGTACGTGAACAACGACACCTGGAGGCATTTCAGAAGGTTTTGGTATTGTTTTGCGCTTGAAAATGATCATTCGATTAAGTTAGTAACGTCAGCACAACATGAAAGGACAGCAGTGTAGTGCATTTTTTTATGTCCACTCGTCTTTATAGTTACAATTTTAGCACCTTTCACGGCAACAGTTTTGTTGCTCGGCATACCAAGTGTCAGAGGAGTTTCGTCCATACTCACTATATGGCTTATTTCCACATCGGTTTTCTTTCTATGCTGAACAATAAAGCGATGGTAAGATAATATTTTCTCGTCGTACTAGTGTGGCAGTTTCTGAGATATTCTGGTTTTGGTTTGCATGATCCTTTATAAAACTGTAGCACCAACCAACTCCACCCTTGAAGTTTGTTAAGTTCCACTGTAGCGCTAGTTTACAAGCGTGTGTTTGAAACAATGTTGTATTAATTCCAGCGCCATTTTGACGGTGTCCTTGAATCTATTTCAGTACATCATCTTCTAGTTTTCGCAATGTTGCATTCAGTCCTCTACTTGCACGTTTAGTCTTCCTCATTTTTCCAGTTGTTCTTTATTAGCCCGACAGTCGCGAATGCCTTTTTCTGTTGGTCGAGGAGCGAAATGCTGCTCAGCTGTCCTGTTTCCATGTTCTTCTGCACGAGCTATTAATTTCAGTGGTAGCCCGCATCATATGAATACCTTTCATTCTTTTCCATTACGAAACTATCTACTAACAAAAGGAAGTGTGGCCGAGCGGTTCTAGACGCTTCAGTGTGGAACCGCGCAATCACTACGGTCGCAGGTTCGAATCCTGCCTCGGGCATGGATGTGTCTGCTGTACTTAGGTTAGTTAGGTTTAAGTAGTTCCAAGTTCGAGGGGACTGATGACCTCAGATGTTAAATCCCATAGCGCTCAGAGCCATTTGAACCATTTTTGAACTACCGGTAACACAAATGAGTTTCAGTTCAAGTTCACTGCACCGTAGGCTGCGATAGTGTTCTGGGTTTGTGATGGCGGGGCAGGGGGAAGACATGTGAATACCCGTCATGCTCGTCTCATTTGTGCACTGCTGCTGCCAGTTGAACCCAGTGTTGCCAGATAGATATAAGTTTCCCACGGCATCGAATATATGGTTATATTTAAGACTGGCGGGGATTTTAAATCAAACACTGGCCATTTTTATTTCAAATTCTTTATTTGTGTGGCCACATTGGCCGTAGCTACTTTACAATTCCTGAGGGTATTTTCGTTCTGTCGACGCGACTACAAGAAAATTTTATATTATTTTCGAGTAGAAAACGCACCTGAAATCTGGAGGGAAATTTTCGAAGGGAAAAGCGCGTCTTATAGTCCGTAAAATACGGTACACGCTTACATAAGAACCCAAATTTGTTTTGTCTTCGAGGCGCTTACGCGAAATGTTTTCTACGCCGGTGACAGTACGGTCGTTCTGCAGTCTTTCGCTATTGCTCGATCGCTAAATCTACTCAATAGAGTTTCGTCGAAAGAGTGTCGTTGCCCTCCAAGAATTCAGTTTCCATTTCACGAAGCTGTTCCGTAACACTCGCCTGTTGATCGAACCTGCCGTTAACAAATCACGACGCTTCTGACTTGCTTCGATATCTTCCTGCAATCCGACCTCGTGGGGGTCCTAGACAGTCGAGCGTTAGTTAGGAGTCGGTCTCCTGTATTGAGGAGCTAAAATTTCCAAGGAGCCTCCCAGTAAAACGCAGTCGACCATTTGCCTTCCCTGCAACCGATAGTTTCATGTCGCTTTGCAACGTTATGCGTAGATATCTCATCGATGTGTACTAATCAGTATAATTAGTATGTTTGCCTGTAAAAGTCGTGTTTGTGATACTGAAATTCATGGCATGCTCTACATATGAGACGTGGCCTTTATTTTAGTAATGACACATGTGATGTGGCCTAAACTGTTTTAACCTTAGTCTGCTAAACTTCCTTCCTTCCTTATTTCTCCGGCTTTCCGAGACTGACGCTGTCGTATGTTGAGATGGCTGTCCACACAGTAGCCGCGCCGTTCAAATTAACTACATGCTGTTAGGAAAGCGAAAATTTTCGTGATCCATGTGCTGCTGTTTCTAACAACCCTACCACAACAAAGATAAAAAATTAATTATGATTGTAGTGTTGCTCACGCTGCTAAATATTGCATTTTCGGGCAACAACAAAGTTATATTATGTGGCATGTGTCATTAGAGCACAGTTAATAAAGTCATTTCTTGAAATAATGGATAAACTAGGCACTCATCTTTTCGTGTTTCCCACGCTGGTCTCGTTGTGAACTCGTGGCTCAATAGTCGAAAATCTAGGTAGTGATGATTCCAAGCTCGGATGCAAAGAGGCCTAGGTGTTATTCTGCGATATTCAAAAGTTTTATACATGTGTTTTATAAACCATTCTTGAAGATTAAACTTTTGCAATTTAAGACAATGGTGATGTAAAAAAGTAATCAGCACTCCGAATTTAAGTTACACTTCTTTTTTATTACTTCACAATATATTAACATACTTGCAAATATTTTCCTCACTGTTAAAGTTCACATTTCATAAACTGACTACAATTTGCGTCTTTTCAACATGACGACCGAGACTTGACTCTCTAATAACCGCTTACGCGCCCAAAAATTAGAGTTACAGATACGTCAAAGATCATAGTGACAAAAGAAAGAATACACACAAGAAAAATATCATTGCAATATAAACATATCGATGTATCAAAGTACCTGTACATTAATGAAATCAAATCTGAATGCTGTCACAGAAATATGTTAACTATTTTACAGAAACACAGTAGAATATTGCTGGTATCGAGAGGTCGAGGTGAGGTGCCGCAATGGTTATGTAATTCAAGTACCATTACATGTTCCTCCAGCTGCAGGGTAAGCACCCACCCACCCACCCACCCGCCACCTGCGTGTGTCTGCGTGGCCCCATGACCTGGCATTTCGAGGCAGCGCCCCCGCCACCCCCTGACCACACAACGCGGCCAGCCGGTGTCTGCGTTAGAGTCCCGGTGCTCCACCGGCGGTAAGTGCATTACGGAGCCGGGCCGTGACGTCAGAACTCAAAGAGCAATGTTTGCTGAGGGGCGGATTTACTGCGTTGCATCTGCTGCGAAACAAACTTGCCACCTTTGAATTGATCCACAGTGGATATGAGGTCGTAGTTGTAAGAATCAGCGTTAAAACGTTGGCTTAATCACCTGTTTATAGCGCAAAAAACATTGGAATTTACGCCTTTCGAAGGTCAAGCCTTTATCCTCGGAATAACGTAAAACATAAACAGGAAGTCTCTTTCTGAGATTCTTGCACGGTTATTGTGAGAATGAAGGCTCGATCTTCGATGAATAGTTAACTACTTCTTAGCAGCCTGTTAATTCTTTGGTAAAGATTGTTATACACTTATGTCCTCGGCTGTGGGCTTAGTATCTACAGGATGATCGAAAAGTCAGTATAAATTTGAAAACTGAATAAATCATGGAATAATGTAGATAGAGAGGTACAAATTGACACACATGCTTGAAATGACATGGGATTTTATTAGAACCAAAAAAATACAAACGTTCAAAAAAATGTCCGACAAATGGCGTTTCATGTGATCAGAATAGCAATAATTAGCATAACAAAGTAAGACAAAGGAAAGATGATGTTGTTTACAGGAAATGCTCAATAGCTGTAGTCGAGGAATAATGTTGTGAACAGCACTGTAAAGCATGTCCGGAGTTATGGTGAGGCACTGGCGTCGGATGTCGTCTTTCAGTATCCCTAGAGATGTCGGTCGATCACGATACACTTGCGACTTCAGGTAACCCCAAAGCCAATAATCGCACGGACTGAGGTCTGGGGACCTGGGAGGCCAAGCATGACGAAAGTGGCGGCTGAGCACACGATCATCACCAAACGACGCGCGCAAGAGATCTTTCAAGCGTCTAGCAATATGGGGTAGTTCTAATAAAACCCCATGTCATTCCAAGCGTGTATGTCAATTTTTACCTCTCTATCTACATTATTCCGTGGTTTATTAAGTTTTCAAATTTGTACTGACTTTTTGATCACCCGGTAGAACACTCACAGCAATTTCAGTGCGAGACTTACGAATTACTGGGTTACGAAACCTACTCGTCAACTAAACCATTCGGTACCATTTCGTAGCCATCTACGAAGTTTTGTCCGCAAGAGCGATTTGCGTTTTGCTAATGTGTTTTACACTACTGAATTTTTTCGCAGATTCAAGAAGCAGCAGATACTCGAATAATGATATTCCTGAGAAGCTACAGTTCTTTACTTATACAACTACAAATTAATTCCGGCCTCAATTTTATTCTCTGACAATGATGTATCATCACGATTCCCTTTTTTCGTAAGAGATGTATTTGGGATGGATTGAAATCATATCAGTGATATATCGAATGTTAATAAATAGAAAAGCTTTGGAGAGGAAGAGAAAAGGGCCAAGCACAAGAGAAAATATTGCCCTAGCCGCAAACGCAGTCTATCCGAGGCCCCATTGAGAACCGCGACAGCCCAAACAAAGAAGTTGTGGTGTTTCTCATCCAGCGGCGATCGGTGGCGGAGCGATTCTGGTGATGTCTTACTCATTGATCGAGGCGTCGGCAACCGTAGCTTGGGAAACACGTGACGTCACTGAAAACGTTAATATAAAATGGGTTTTGGGGGCTAGAGAGTAGTCTACATACAAATTGTGTTGTAGGTTTTTGGGGAGGCTACAGAGAACTATAATGAATAGCTTCTACAATCGCACCCACGCTCGCAGAGTACAATTACAGACAGCTGCTGCACAACTGACTGCAGATGTCTGCACGCCACGGGCGGACGGCACCAGGAATGAGGTGCGCCGCACACTCTGCGGCAATTTGGCACCCTCAGTTGTGACGTCACGTGCAGACAGCCGGCAGCTTCTGGCACCGTCTGTTTCGAGCACGAGTTACATCAGCGACTTTCTTGTCAAAATCGACTGCACGAAATGCATGCACCCTTCGTGCCTGCGCGTAAATCAGCAGCCAAACACGTCGCGAGTGTTTGTATGACGTCAATGATCTCTAGATTGCGCCGAGTAAAGCGTTCTAAATTTCGAAGTATGCTGCTCACTGCAGATGCGCACAAACAGGACATAGGCAGAGTCTGCTTGAATCGGAAGTTAACCTATTAAGTCCTTGCTCACTCCTGTTACATAAATGGATTTTGTGCTTTCGTGCCTTCTTAATCGTTATCGTATTGTTTCCTTTGTTTTCGTGCCACGTTGCACAATATTCTGGTATTTTGCCTACTAGTGTTACCCCCGACCCCCTCCCCCTCAAAGAAAGACGCAATATTTACGTTCAGTTCTCAGCAAGGATGAGAATTTACGAGACGACCTTTCACAAGAACATCTACTGTGAATTTTGCTTTGTTAATTATTATCAAAGGTTGTTCGTACATCTTGTTACGATATTTCGATTTTGTCGTAAAAAGATAATACCTCATGAGCTCAGTTTCCAAGTTCAAGTGGTAAACTATTGACGAGACAGCTGTCACAACACACGCCGTTTTGGTGCTGACGTGTAAACGAAAATGAGATATGAGATTCAAGAATAATCCGCCAGGAGCGCTGCAGTACTCTCACTTTTCTCGAGTGGTCAATTGAGACAAAAAAGTCGATCATGTTTTATTGACAGGACACTAAGAAATGTAACAGACCTACCAATACGCTTGTCTGTCCTCTTTTAGAATACTGCTGCGTGGTGTGCGATCCTTACCAGGTAAGACTGACGGAATACATCGAAAAAGTTCAAAGAAAGGCAGCATGTTCTGTATTGTCGCGAAATATGGGAGAGAGTGTCACAGAAATGATACACGATTTGGGCTGGAAATCGTTAAAAGAAAGGCGTTTTTCGTTGCGACGGAACCTTCTCACGAAATTCAAATCACCAACTTTCTCCTCCGAATGTGAAAATATCTTGTTGACACCGACCTAGAAAGGGTGGAACTATCACCACGGTAAAGTAAGGGAAATCGTACGGAAAGCTATAAGTGTTCATTCTTTCCGCGCACTATGCGAGATTGGAATAATAGAAAATTATGAAGGTGGTTCGATGAACCCTCTGCCAGGCACTTAAATGTGATTTGCAGAGTATCCATGTAGATGTAGATGTAGAAGAGAGTTTTAGGGGCCAGTGATCCGCCGCCAGTACGTGCGATCTGTCCGCAGTTCTCATGGATGCGGGAAAATCGCATACTGCAGCGATCGATAGCGGAAATCCTCGGAATTCACCTGCCACCTTGTGAATAGTAAACGATGCACGGCAGTATGACTACCTGGCTTCGACTCGTTTCTCCAATTAATAATGGTGGTTGTGTAGTTTCGTTTCCTTTCTCTATGCCCACAAGAAGTAACAACTTACTCGGAAATGGCAGTTGTCAAATGTGTTGTGTGTGAAATCTTATGGGACTTAACTGCTAAGGTCATCAGTCCATAAGGTTACACACTACTTAACCTAAATTATCCTAAGGACAAACATGCCCGATGGAGGACTCGAACCTCCGCCGGGACCATCCGCACAGTCCATGACTGCAGCACCTGAGACCGCTCGGCTGATCCCGCGCGGCTGGCAGTTGTCCAGGGAGCACGAACCACTCATAAAAGTGAACTTGAAGGCTGGATTACCACAAATACACTCCTGGAAATGGAAAAAAGAACACATTGACACCGGTGTGTCAGACCCACCATACTTGCTCCGGACACTGCGAGAGGGCTGTACAAGCAATGATCACACGCACGGCACAGCGGACACACCAGGACCCGCGGTGTTGGCCGTCGAATGGCGCTAGCTGCGCAGCATTTGTGCACGGCCGCCGTCAGTGTCAGCCAGTTTGCCGTGGCATACGGAGCTCCATCGCAGTCTTTAACACTGGTAGCATGCCGCGACAGCGTGGACGTGAACCGTATGTGCAGTTGACGGACTTTGAGCGAGGGCGTATAGTGGGCATGCGGGAGGCCGGGTGGACGTACCGCCGAATTGCTCAACACGTGGGGCGTGAGGTCTCCACAGTACATCGATGTTGTCGCCAGTGGTCGGCGGAAGGTGCACGTGCCCGTCGACCTGGGACCGGACCGCAGCGACGCACGGATGCACGCTAAAACCGTAGGATCCTACGCAGTGCCGTAGGGGACCGCACCACCACTTCCCAGCAAATTAGGGACACTGTTGCTCCTGGGGTATCGGCGAGGACCATTCGCAACCGTCTCCATGAAGCTGGGCTACGGTCCCGCACACCGTTAGGCCGTCTTCCGCTCACGCCCCAACATCGTGCAGCCCGCCTCCAGTGGTGTCGCGACAGGCGTGAATGGAGGGACGAATGGAGACGTGTCGTCTTCAGCGATGAGAGTCGCTTCTGCCTTGGTGCCAATGATGGTCGTATGCGTGTTTGGCGCCGTGCAGGTGAGCGCCACAATCAGGACTGCATACGACCGAGGCACACAGGGCCAACACCCGGCATCATGGTGTGGGGAGCGATCTCCTACACTGGCCGTACACCACTGGTGATCGTCGAGGGGACACTGAATAGTGCACGGTACATCCAAACCGTCATCGAACCCATCGTTCTACCATTCCTAGACCGGCAAGGGAACTTGCTGTTCCAACAGGACAATGCACGTCCGCATGTATCCCGTGCCACCCAACGTGCTCTAGAAGGTGTAAGTCAACTACCCTGGCCAGCAAGATCTCCGGATCTGTCCCCCATTGAGCATGTTTGGGACTGGATGAAGCGTCGTCTCACGCGGTCTGCACGTCCAGCACGAACGCTGGTCCAACTGAGGCGCCAGGTGGAAATGGCATGGCAAGCCGTTCCACAGGACTACATCCAGCACGTCTACGATCGTCTCCATGGGAGAATAGCAGCCTGCATTGCTGCGAAAGGTGGATATACACTGTACTAGTGCCGACATTGTGCATGCTCTGTTGCCTGTGTCTATGTGCCTGTGGTTCTGTCAGTGTGATCATGTGATGTATCTGACCCCAGGAATGTGTCAATAAAGTTTCCCCTTCCTGGGACAACGAATTCACGGTGTTCTTATTTCAATTTCCAGGAGTGTATTAATAAAGAATCTAAAAACACGGATACTCTTACGTTTTGCAGTGAGCAGCATCTTGAAGTTTTTAGAGTAGAAGTAGGGAAACAAGGGTCTAAAGCAGTTATTTTTTAAACAGCCACACGCGTTGTTAAAGTTTTTAACTCCCAAATTAATTCAAATTTTTGGACATACCTAATCCGTAGCCATACTTAAAGTCCTCGTTTAATGTAATCTAACTTTTCTTCATACAAATTAAAATAAAAGTCATGGAAACGAGCAGAGTTGCCATTCATAACTTCTACAGACACGTCGAGATTGCAAATCGATTGTCCAAATGCTTGTAGTTAAACTAAAAGGCTAATAAATGAAAAAGGAAATTATTAGTTTAAAATATATTTACGAAATACAACGTGGGAAGTTACAAACGACGCGCCTCGTGACAAAAATGTAGTGTTTTTTGAAATACAGCCTATAGCTCCCCCTACTTAAGTTTGATAAGGTTGGATTGTCAGGTTATTTATTTTAGTTTGAGAGTCCGACCGACCGTTTGAATTCTATACATCTTAAGTTTCTGTGAATACAAATTGTGCACGGTCACTGACATCTATAAAGGAAGCTGAACGCCAATACTCTCTGCGCTGTCAGGTCTGGCTTAGTTGGGAACCTACCTGATGGCTTTCTTGTCGTGACCGTGACGTAGGAACCAGTTTTCAGTTCCTACTGGCAGGCGTTATTAACTCCAGACTTTTCCTGAATCACAGTTAAAATGATTGCAGCTATGTATGCAAACTCAAATAAACTGATAAACTACTTCACCAATTACATACATACAGAAGCTCAGTCTTTGACAGATGTAATCACACGGAAATACCTGGCAAAGACTGCCTAAGTCGTCCAACATGAACATAGAGTAAATTCTACATCTACGCCTGTATTCTGCAAACCACGTTTAAGTGTATGGCAGGGGGTACATACTGTTGTGTCAGTTATTAAGGCTTTGTCCCGTTCCGTTCATGTTTGAAGTGGGGGAAGAATGATCTATTAAATAGCTCTTCGTGTGCTGTAATTTCTTTAATCTTGTCGTCGCAGTACCTGTGGTAACGATACGTAGGGGGTTGTAATATAACATTCATAGATTGATCACTTGAAGTTGGCTCTAGAAACTTTATAAGTAGGTTTTCACGGGATGGTTTGCCCCTCTTCAAGCGTCTGGCAGTTCATTTCTTCAGCATCTTCGTGACTTTCACCCATGGGTCAAACAAACCTGTGACCATTCGTGATGCCCTTCTTTGTATCCGTTTAATGTTCCTTGTTAGTCATGTTTTGGTAGTCTAGGATGCGTCACACGATTGTTTTGCATTCTATCTTTGAATGATTACTTTTCTCCAGTATTCTACCAATGAACCGAAGTCTGTCACCTGATTTTCCTGAGTGCTTATTCAATTTTGTATACCTATCAAATGTTACATCCAGTTATTCGTATGTCGGCCGATTCCAACTGTGACTCAGTGATATTATAGCCGTACGATACTTACTACGTGTTTCTCATTTTGTGAAATACAAAATTTTACATTTTTGAACATTCTAAGCAAGCTGCCAATATTTGCACCACTTAGTAAATAATTCGGCAGTCATTGTCGAATTGATTGGAAAATAGAAACCACATTAAAGAAAGACACAGGATGAAGAGCGAGCGATAAAGATATTGTCAGTGGATTCTCTTAGTCAATTTTACGTTATTATGGATGTCGGTACCACCACCCCTTGAGGATGTGCACCACACCCTCACCCGTGTCAAACTACTGAATGAATATTGCCATTGCTGAGGACGACAACTTCCCGTGATCGCCAGCACCTGACGAGTTCCCTGGTTCAAAATGGTTCAAATGGCTCTGAGCACTATGGGACTCAACTGCTGTGGTCATAAGTCCCCTAGATCTTAGAACTACTTAAACCTAACTAACCTAAGGACAGCACACAACACCCAGCCATCACGAGGCAGATAAAATCCCTGACCCCGCCGGGAGAGTTCCCTGGAGTTTGCAGCTGTGCATGCTGGTCTGACGTGATGCATCACTTTCCGGGGCAGTTCCCCGCACGACTCTCCCGTTGGGTCCCCTGCGAGCAAGGGCAGCCATTAAATTCTGTCTCTTTCTCCCCCCCCCCCTTTCCAGTATCGCTATCAGACATGCGTGCCCGCCGCTGACATTTCACAGCCTTCCACGAAAATGCCACCACGGTGCGTAATCCAGCCATCTTCCCGCTCCATTCCCCCCCCCCCCCTTCGCCATTTCGCCACAACCCCCACCCCATCCCTCAGTGCTGGTGGAAATTCTGGTACTGAGTATCTTAAGCCGCCGATGTTGAGGCGCTAACGACTATTAATACCACCCATACCCTCACGAGACGTTTCGTTCTACAGCCTTGACCAGCTCCCGGAATTTCCTTCTCTGTGCTTCATATCTGAAGCCCGATTGCGCTCACACAGTTTAGACAGAGAAAAGCCGTGAAATATTAGGCATTGTGTGGACTCTTATCTTGCTCCCAGGATACAGAAGTCTTCGTACTGTTATTCGCTACTGATTACTTTTATGTTTAAGTGTAAAATGCACCTTTGGTCCATGCCACAGAGCTTCTATATTAATCAGAACGCTATGCTAAATAAGTCTCTGATAGGTGGAGAGGACCTGCCTCGAAAGACCGTGAAAAAAACATGAGGCGTAAACGTGCGATTTTTGTACCGCTAGTTGACCAAACTCTCAACTAGGAAAACTGCAGGTATATTACACGGAAGAGCCAAAGAAACTGGTACTGGTGCCTAATATCGCGTAGCAACCCCCGCGAGCAGTAGCATGGACGCGAATAATGTCTGGAGTAGTGCTGGAGGGAACTGACACCGTGAATCCTGCAGGGCTGTCCATAAATCCGTAAGAGAACGAGGTGGTGGAGATCTCTTCTGAACAACACGCTGAAATGCATCCCAGATATGCTCAATAATGTTCATGTCTGAGGATTTTGGTGGTCAGCGGAAGTGTTTTAACTCATAAGAGTGTTCCTGGAGCCACTCTGTAGCAATTCCGGTCGTGTGGGGTGTCGTATTGTCCCGCTGGAATTGCCCAACTCCGTCGGAATTCACAATGGGCATGAATGGATGCAGGTGATCGTAGAGGAAGCTTACGTGCGTGTCACCTGTCAGAGTTGTATCCAGACGTATCAGGGGTCCCATATCACTCCAACTGCACACGCTCAAACCATTACAGAGCTTCCCCCAGCTTGAACAGTCCGCTGTTGACATGTAGGGTCCATGGATTCATGAGGTTGTCTCCATACCCGTCCACGTCCATCCGGTCGATACAATTTGAAACGAGACACGTCCGATCAGGCACCATGTTTCCAGTCATCAACAGTCCAATGTCGGTGCTGACGGGCCCAGGCGAGGCGTAAAGCCTTGTGTCGTGCAGTCATCAAGGGTACACGAGTGGACCTTCGGCTCCGATAGCCGATATCGATGTTGTTTCGTTGAATGGTTCGCACGCTGATACCTGTTGATGGCCCAGCCCTGAAATCCACAGCAAACTGCAGAAGGGTTGCACTTCTGCCACGTTGAATGATTCTCTTCAGTCGTCGGTGGTGCCGTTCCTGCAGGATAGTTTTCCAGCCGCAGCGATGTCGCAGATTTGATGTTTTACCCGATTCCTGATAGTCACGGTATACTCGCGGAACTGTCGTACGAGACAATCCGCTAAGACGCTGTGTCCCATCGCTCGTGCGCCGACTATAACGCCAGCTACAAACTCACTTAAATCTTGACAACCTGCCATTGTAAGTGCAGTAACCGATGTAACAACTGCGCCAGACACTTGTTGCCTTACATAGGCGCTGCCGACCGCAGCGCCGTATTCTGCCTGTTTGGATATCTCTGTGTTTGAATACGCATACCTGTACCAGTTTCTTTGGCACTTCAGGGTAATAAGAGTTAATTCGAGTTATTAATGTTTTATGTGTTCACTATGTAGCTAGTATACCCGTCAGTAGGTTGTGCGAGATGGCAGTCGGCGGTTAACGCGTTAGATCATCAAACCGCTGCTCAGTGTTTGATTCCTGGTCGTGGATTTCTTTTTTTATTCGATATTTTTTTCGGTGTATCTGGTAATACTCTGACAATTGAATAACTTTTCTTTGCATTTTTTTAAGTAAAACGTCGGAAGGTGGGATTAATAATCAAATAAGTACATAAAATGCATTGCATCTATTGTCATAGTGATACATAGTACAAATATATACCTAAATACTATTATTGCGTAGTCCTAACTGATCCTCCATTCGTGAGCGTTCTCGCAATCTCTGCGGTGAAACTTGTCATAGAAACATACAAAACATAAATATTTCTCGTAACTTGCGCAACACACGAACGAAATCTCGCCGCGTTGACATGTTTTCAGGTACATCGTTCGTGGAAAACATATCTGTTTCACGTTGTTAAAACCAGATCTATCTTATATCAATTTCGATGCTTACCAAGCGTATAAAACACATATAAAAAATCTTGTAATTCTCTGCGCTGCTGTAACGTCGCATAATTTTAAGGTGGTCTGATGGAATCCTTTACATGTCGAAAAAAAGTGAATGTTAGACGGTTGACAAAGAGAGGTACATTTCGGTGGTATCAGTTTTACGGTGCACGTGTGTTGAGCATCATCAGTACGACAGTGCTGCCGCAGCGCATCTTGTACGACGATGAAAGTAGCTGTCAGTGCATTATCTATACTTTTTGGATTATTACTCACACCTCCCGATGTTTTATTTAAAAAAAATAGAAGCAGGGTATTCTCCTTATCAGAATGTTTATCTCATACACCGAAAAAATAACGAACCAAAAAAAAGAAGAAAAAAAAGGCCACGACCAAGAATGGAGCACGGACCCTCGGTTTGGTAGCCTTGACAGCTCGACCACCGAGCCGGCTCCGGTTTGAAAGTAAAGTTCGGGTGTCCTTACCCAAACTACAATAAGAAAACACAAAACGTTAATAATTCAAACAGTATTAATTTGGGAACCCGTAATATATTAATAAACAATGTTTTTAGACACTCTTTCGATATGATGGTGATGAGGTCCCATACTCCGAGGAGCGTAGTGGACGATGCGGGAGACCCGCACCGCCGTACTAGGCAAGGTCCTAGCGGAGGTGGTTTGCCATTGGCTTCGTCCAACCGTTATGGTGATGAATGATGATGATGAAGACGACACGGCAACACCCAGTCATCTAAAGTCAGGGAAAATCCCTGACCCCGCCGGGAATCGAACCCAGGACCCCGTGCGCGAGAAGCGAGACCGCTACAGCAAGACCATGAGCTGCGGACTCTTTCGATATACAGCTTTAAAATACGAGTTTCCGTCATCAACTTTCTCCTCGGTTTTTTCAAAAACTAAGGAATGCCTAGCAAAAAGCCGAAACACGTGCCACTGTGTTTTCTGTATAGAACGTCCCTTCAAAACTTGATCAAAATCGGTGACCCACACGTCAGTCCCTCCACTTGCAAGTCATAGAATGACGCCCACGTGGAGATGGACAACCAGTGGAGTTGCTGGTGGTGTCTGCATGTAGGCAGTCCCTGGCTGGCGCCACACGTGTGTGTATCGAACCGGACGGTGGCAGCTTGAGAGCCGGCGATGAATATTGATGTGGCGCGGCGTGGAGTGTACAAAGAGAGAGAGAGAGAATGAATAGAATGGCCTTTTGTTGGGGGCGCGTGGCGGCGCTTCCATTAGCGCTGTGATTGCTACCCGGCGGCTGCGGCGGCGGCTGCCAGTCGCCAGGTGTTCGCTCGGTTATCAGCCCGTAACGCGGCGCCGCTCGTCCCAAACACGACGTCCCGTGAGGCGCCGAAACCACCCCACATCCGCGCACTGCGGTCCTCATCAGTGACAGCAGTGCAGCTAGCCAGTCTGCAGGGCGCTGCCTTCAAGGAGGAGTCGCGGCTGTCACTGAAAAAACCGCTTTTCGGTTATACAGTTTTTTTCAACTCCAGTTTAACCGGAAAACCACTCAAAATAACCGGTTTCCGAAATAACCAATTTTCGCCTTTTTATTCTTATTATGTCTTGTAATAAACGCAGAAAACGAACAAAGGTTGAACAATTTTGACTTTCGCAGTTTCAAGACACCTGGAATCAAAATATTAAATTAAATAGGCAAATAAAAGAAAGACATAGCCCATGCATCCTTCGCTGTTTTTCCCGAGAAGTGATAAGTGTTTGGCTGCTACAAAAAATCGCCAGTGTTCTCCTATTGCCGGCCGGAGTGGCCGTGCGGTTCTAGGCGCTACAGTCTGGAGCCGAGCGACCGGTACGGTCGCAGGTTCGAATCCTGCCTCGGGCATGGATGTGTGTGATGTCCTTAGGTTAGTTAGGTTTAATTAGTTCTAAGTTCCAGGCGACTGATGACCTCAGAAGTTAAGTCGCATAGTGCTCAGAGCTATTTGAACCATTTTTTGTTCTCCTATTGATTAGAATTTTTTTAAAGTCTTCTCAAAAATCATGTTGTAATCGGGGATCAAGCCACTGTTTGGCAATTACGAACAGTCAGTGCTAAAGAATGAAAACTGAGGTTGACGAAATCTTTTTTCGCGTTAATTTGTCCACTTTCAAGGGCAAAAGGCAGATAAAGGGATGTTTTATAGGCAAAGGTAACAGTTAGCTTTCTCTGTTTTTATTGGAAACGATGAATGAACTGTTAAGTTTTAAGTTTTCTCCTTATATGATGTCGCGAGTTTGTTGTAGATCCTCCCGTTTTTAATCTTTTAAAGCAAATGGAGCACTGTACGTTATTGATACCTCACTTCGTTAAATCCTTCCAGACTGGGCATGCTTCCATTCTGTAATACAACTGATGTCCGACAATGATAGTGAGAAACTGGGACACTGATCAGGTGCAGCAAGACGTGCACACCGCATGTACACGTGCGTGGCCGCACCACAAGTACATTCTTCTCCCAACAATGCTTTACCAATTATTACGCCGTTTGTTTATTGCTCCTTTCTGTTATTAAAAAAGCACTGATTGCTTTCCCCATTTTATACTATAACACATTATTTCAAAATACTTCAAAATTAAAGAATGAAAATTGCCTTACACAAGATTTATTAAAAAACGAAAACTTTTTAACGCTGCCGCAATGGTTTACTGATACTTCGGTATTTTACCCGGTAGAAAATAAAAAGACCTGTTATAACCCAGACGAAACAAATACTGAAAAATACCAGTCATTCAGAACTGAAATACCGGTATCTGTTTTAACCGGTCGGTTTTTTCCGTCCCTATCTTCTAGTGGACTGACAATCACAGGAACAAGGCAGTCCGTAGCACACACTCGGCTCTCATTGGTTGGCAGCTAGAGCTGGGAACTGTACTCCAGGGAATTGAAGCGACGTCGGCGAATTGCACTCATGAAATCTTCACTGGTTATCAGCCGATCGCGGCGTTGTCTTGTCGCAATGTTTCGACGAGTTTCCTGCTCGTTATCTTCAGGCTCATGTCCAGTGCGATTCCCGTACCCTCTCCCCGCCACGTCCACCGGCCGCGACATCTCTTCCGGGGACACGAGATTGGCCCACCCGTTCGGCTCTTGGCACTGGGTCCTGCGCTCCAGCAGCTACATGGGTACGAACTGTACATGAACCCAGCACTTTGTCTGAAGATGACGAGTAGGAAACTCGTCGGAACGTTGCGACAACACGACGCCGGCTCGGCTGATACGTGCCAAGATTTCATCAATTGTACTCACGTCGTAACTTCCGGGATTAACGACAACTACGAAAGAACGTGCGCCCAACAATATGTGTGCACTAAGTCCGTGAGACGGGGCCAAGAAACAATGTGGCCCGATGTAGCGCACAGTACCACACCCATTGCTACTCTCGTATTCTAGCGACAAAATACGCGGAAACATGCTGGTCCAATCTTTATGCGTAAATTTATTTACGCACAGAGTGCACATTAATAAAACCGAAAACTGCAGGGACGAATTCTGGACGGAAAAAAGGTCCAATGAAGATGTGTCCGGAAATGCATCGCTACCACTGTAAATGGCGCTGACGAATGAAACTTCATCTGACCACGTGCCGTCTGTGTCTTGTGTATTGCAGGCTGTGTGATTCATGGAGCCTACTATAAGCTGCAGAACAGTCCGGTGTTCATATCTGGAACAAGCTGAGATGGGTAAAACGCCCGAAACAGACTTGAAATGTTGTATGGTGTCGTCTGTGTCTGTGAGGGTACTTGTCTCGGTATAGCCTTACTGCCTCTCGACCGTTTCCATCTGGTTGGCCGTACACAAGCACCATCTCAGCTGCTGCTTTCACTGCGCAGCGTCAGTCACCCGGCCTGCACTCGGTCACAGGAACTTTCATTCGTCAGCGCCCTTTACCGCGCCAACGGTGCATTTGCGGACACATGTTCATAGGGCCTTTCTTTCCTCCATTTTCAGTCAAGAATCAGCCCCTGCAGTTCATCAGTTTTATTAATTATTATGTGCTGGGTGCAGCACATAAGGTCAAAAGAAGAAAAGAACTATTTGCTATTTAATATATTCAAATATCTTGAAGTTTCGTATTGCAATACCTTTTCATTACAGCCTGTTGCCGTATTTGTCTTCAGAACGTTGGTCATATTAGGAGTATCTTCAGATCCGTCAGAGCAACCCTTCATTCTGATGTACTGTCTGCAGCCTCCATAACTCATTAATCTCTCAATAGTTAGTAAGTTATAGAAGCATCGGTTACGCGCTAGATATTTACTGTTCCGTTTCACACACGCGCAGGTTTGTTCCTCCACGCGGTAGTAATGAAACGTCGGTACTGAACTGTCAGTGTACCGGAGACTCGTCACACAGGCTACTACAGGCGTCATGGCGACTTTGTGACTTGGAATATACACTACCGGTCATTAAAATTGCTACACCACGAAGATGACGTGCTACAGAAGCAAAATTTAACCGACAGGAAGAAGAGGCTGTGATATGCAAATGATTAGCTTTTCAGACCATTCGCACAAGGTGGCGACATCTACAACGTACTGACATGAGGAAAGTTTCCAACAGATTTCTCATACTCAAACAGCAGTGACCGGCGTTGTCTGGTGAAACGTTGTCGTGATGCCTCGTGTAAGGAGGAGAAATGCGTACCATCACGTTTCCGACTTTGATAAAGGTCGGATTGTAGCCTATCGCGATTGCGGTTTATCGTATCGCGACATTGCTGCTCGCGTTGGTCGAGATCCAATGTCTGTTAGCAGAATATGGAATCGGTGGGTTCAGGAGGGTCATACGGAACGCCGTGCTGGATCCCAACGGCCTCGTATCACTAGCAGTCGAGGTGACAGCCATCTTATCCGCATGGCTGTAACGGATCGTGCAGCCACGTCTCGATCCCTCAGTCAACAGATGGGGACGTTTGCAAGACATCAACCATCTGCACGAACAGTTCGACGACGTTTGCAGCAGCATGGACTATCAGCTCGGAGACCATAGCTGCGCTTACCCTTGACGCTGCATCACAGATAGGAGCCCCTGCGATGGTGTACTCAACGACGAACCTGGGTGCACGAATGGCAAAACGTCATTTTTTTCGGATGAATCCAAGTTCTGTTTACAGCATCACGATGGTCGCATTCGTGTTTGGCGACATCGCGGTGAACGCACATTGGAAGCGTGCCATACTGGCGTATCACCCGGCGTGATGGTATGGGGTGCCATTGGTTACACGTCTCGGTCACCTCTCGTTCGCATTGACGGCACTTTGAACAGTCGACGTTACATTTCAGATGTGTTACGACCCGTGGCTCTACACTTCATTCGATCCCTGCGAAACCCTACATTTCAGCAGGATAATGCACGACCCCATGTTGCACGTCCTGTACGGGTCCTTTCTGGATACAGAAAATGTTCGACTGCTGCCCTGGCCAGCACATTCTCCAGATCTCTCACCAACTGAAAACGTCTGGTCAATGGTGGCCGAGCAACTGGCTCGTCACAATACGCCAGTCACTACTCTTGATGAACTGTGGTATCGTGTTGAAGCTGCTTGGGCAGCTGTACCTGTACACGCCATCCAAGCTGTGTCTGACTCAATGCCCAGGCGTATGAAGGCCGTTATTACGGCCAGAGCCGGTTGTTCTGGGTACTGATTTCTCAAGATCCATGCACCCCAAATTGCTTGAAAATGTAATCACATGTCAGTCCTCGTATAACATATTTATCCAATCAATACCGGTTTACCATCTGCATTTCTTCTTGGTGTAGCAATTTTAATGGCCAGAAGTGTATCTTCAGATCCATCAGAGCAACCCTTCATTCTGATGTACTGTCTGCAGCCTCCATAAGTCATTAATCTCTCAATAGTTAGTAACTTACAGAAGCATCGGTTACGCGCTACATATTTACACACGCGCAGGTTAGTTCCTCCACGCGGTAACGTCGTTCCTGCTACCCGCTCGAGCGCCGCGCCTCGTTGGCTGGCGTCCTGCGGTCTCTTAGCAATGAAACGTCGGTACTGAACTGTCAGTGTACCGGAGACTCGTCACACAGGCTACTACAGGCGTCCCGGCGACGTTGTGACTTGTAATACACGTCGTGTTACTCACGAGGGAGTGATTAAGTTGACACTCCAAGAAACCGCCGCTGTTCTTGTGCAACTGTTGGTTGCTTGTGTATTGTGGTACCGCATAATTTTCCTCCTTTCTCTCCTCCGTGACTGTATGGAAAGCAGAATGAAGTACGCCTTCGTGTGAATCGTAATTCCTCTGATTTTCTCTTCTTGGTTATTTGACGAGTTATGTGTGGGAGGAAGTAATACATTGTTTTTCACTCTTCACAGAAGTTCCGCTGTTGGAGTGGACTTTTTCCGTCCATTGAATTTGTGTTGAAGTTTTGCTGGCACAATCGGTTTCGGGTTAATTACGAGTCATTGTAAAGTGTGCTTCGTGTGTATACCAAGGACAGCATATTCACAGAAGAAAACGTGTCAGCTCGTGTCAAGCGCCATTTTCAGCTGAAGTATAATATTTTGTATTCAGTTTATTCTTTGCTTATTATGATTCCTTGTGGTTTCCGAGATTACAGTATAAAAGTATCACCCAAAATTATACCTACAGTATATTCTTACCACATGGAAATGAAGTCTGTCTGTAAGTACAACGTAAACCAGAGCATTCTCCTCTGTTTCAAAATCCTGTTTCCTGTTGCTAAAATTTATTTACTTCAAGATCCTTACGAAACTGAACTTGAGGCAACTACTTCTGACAAATACTTGAACAAAAACTGAAAGTACCATCATCCGCAACAAGTGCTTGTTTTGACAATGACGAGGAGTATATTTTTACTACTTGGCTACAAAAACATTCTTTTATCATTTTAATGACAATGCTGTGTAACAAACGAAATGACGGTGTTGCCGGCTTGTATTCCTTTTTTGTAAATTTTTTCACTTGGCGGTTCAAACAGCTTTCTGTAATGAATTATTTACGTTAAGCACAGTTAACATAGTCTATTTACGTAGTATAACGCAAATGTTGATTTATCATCTAGCGCAAGGGTTGATTTATCGTCTAGCGTTCTTGTTTGTTTTGATCAGTATGCGACTTTCATGTGTTGAAGTTTTTGATTCCGAATTTTCGTATGTATGTGGAAAGTGTAGGATGCTCATAAGCACTCTCGAAACACACCGGGAGCGTGTTACGTTTACAGTAAGCAACTGGAGTCGACCGTCGCACTGTCGTCTTCTGTCGTGCTGCTGGCGATTACAGATTTTTTCGAAAAGATCAACCTCTGCCTGTTCTATCCGATAGAATGTAAGTCGTCGTCTCAGCATCGCCTGCTGTGCGGCAAATCGTGACTTCCGCTGACACGGCCACACTGAGCGCTATCCACAGCAGGTGTCTTACACAGACTGACATTCTGCGACATTTCTAGAATCCGAATGTATACGGACGTTCTGTTTTCAAATCGTGCCAGCGAAACAGATACCGCCCAGCTTGCAACAGTTTGTGCCGTAAGTGACGCCATGCTGCCGGCTCTCCTGAATTGCTGTTGAAGCCACTTGTTAAGAATTATCCAGAGAGCGTGGGCTACAAACGGGTTACAAAATTTCGGACCCATTGGAACCGCAAAAAAAAAAAAAAAAAAAAAAAAAAAAAAAAAAAAAAAATGCGGCGTCTCGTTTCTCCAGGAGGCGGGAGTTCGACATAAGCAGTCGCAGTTCAGAGGTGAGTGCCAAATAATTTAAGTCGTATTACAAATAATTTAAGTTGTACTGATAATTTTAGACCTAGTGTGAAACTAACAATAACGACTGATTATTAAACTGAATTTCAAATCTGTCCAAATCACAATCCATTTCTAATTTCCATTGGTCTGAGGATGGTTGAAAAACCGAAACGATTGCCAAATACAAATGAAATCGTGATTTGGTCTATTTTTTAATGTTATATTTCAAATTATATCCTATCCGTTAAGTTATTTATAGTATTTACTATCTTTAGAGTAACAAAATGGCCATGCTTTTGTTGTGCAATACTTACATTTATCACTTCTTAGCATTATTTCAGTGAGATTTAGTGGAAGTATGGTACACCACCCTATCGAAGAGAAAATTTTAATGTTTGTACCCCAGTCCAAGTCACGATACGGTAATTTTTATTTGCTTGTATCATCAGTCTTCTGCCTGATCCGAAGCGACCCGCACCGAGCGAGGTCGCACAGTACTTGGCAACACTGTATTCGCATTCAGGAGGCTGGCGGTTCAAATACCCCTCCGGTCATCCAGCTTTAGGTTTTCCGTGATATCCCGGTCGCTTCAGGATAATGCCAGGATGGTTCCGATGACAGGTGGTGGCCCGTTTCCTTCCACCATTCTTCCATAACCAGAGCTCGTGCTTCGTCTCCAATGACCTCGTGGTCGACGGGACGTTAAAGCTTAATCTTCTTTCTTCTTGAAGCGACTCGTTACGATTTCCTCTTGTATGGCAGCCTCTTCGTCTCAGAGTATTAGTTACACCCCAACGTTGTCAACTGCATGTTGTATACTTTCCAGTATTCGTCTTCCCCCACGGTTGTTACGTTCTATGGTTTCCTATAGTATCAAGGAAGCTATTCTTAAAATACAGGATGCCAAATTAAACACCTTTCAGCAGCCAAGTTTCCAGACTTGTTTTATTTGGCTACAGGTTTCAGTGTTTTAGCACGCCATCTTCAGGGCCCTGACCGACGTGCAGGAAGAATCTACCTCGGTTATGAAAACAGGGGCCCGCGGTACTGGTATCAGTATATGTCTACTATGGCGATCACTTCAACCATCATCTGCCGAACACCACCAGCTCTCAGAAGCTTCGATTCTCGTATTTTCTTGTTTTCCCGCACTGGTATCTTCCAAAGACATATTGTCGGAATTTTTTTCCTAAAATTGAGGCCTATATTTCATCCTAATAGATTTCATTCGTTTGCATTAGTCTACTACTTCCGTCTTTTATCTTTCGTCTATTGTGCATTTTTCGTTTTTCAACAGTATGCTGTCTGGCAAAAAATTTGAATCACCCAGCAAGGGAAAGGAAACGAAATGAAACTTCACTGGTTGATTTTTCGAAGTGATTCGAAAATCGAGTCATATTTATAAAGAACTTGTCGGTATGAGCCCATATCTCAATATGACGTTGCATCCCTTCCCTGGCCTGAACGCATGCAGTGAGTCGGTTAGGAAGGCTGTCGTGTAAAGACGTGTACTCTCCCGAGGTATGTTTGCCCTCAGCAGGTCCTCGATGCCTGGACAGTGGCACTGGTAGGGCATAACGCCGGAGCGGGCCCGACACACGCTCTAGCGACTACATACCTGGACGTGAGGCTGGCCACGGAACTACCTCAGCATCTCGCGTGCTGCTCAGAGGCACTGCCACGTGCGAACGAGCATTGTCCTACTGAACACTGGCACCACGCCACTGTCGCATGAGACGTTGCAGGATGTCCTTAACATACCGTTGTGTCGTCACAGTTACGCCAGCCGTGACCAGAAGTCGTAGCCGATAGTTGCCCACACCACGACGCTAGAAGTAGCACCACACTGACGCTCCAAAATACTGGAAAAATCGGATCTCTCCTCAGATCGCCGCCATGCTCACCGACGACGGCCATCCGGGTTTCATCGATAAACACGACTCGGCGCCTTGCCGGTCAAAGCACCATTCCAACAGCAGCCGTGTTGTCTTGTGTAATTAACAGCAGCCTACGCACGGGACGGTAATTCACCGGTCGGGCTACAGCCTGTCTACGACCAACGGAGCTAGATGACCCAGAATGTTGCAGGGCCTTGGTCACTCTTTCTCGGATGGCGGGCGGACATGTCAACTGTTTGCGACGTGCTTGCTGCACAATTCGGCAGTCCTCCGTTGTGGTGGGCAGATGGTGTCGACCGCAGCCTTCACCACTTATGTCCACACTCACATTCCCATACAGGCCAACATTGGGCCACTGTCACATCCGGATGCACCACAAATCTTGATGTTCCACGATTCGACCAGCCGGCCAACTGGAGATCCACAATATGACCCTTTAAAATTCTGTCATTTGCTGTCTCATACGAGTAAACGGCGACTCGGCGCCCTTCACAGTGATAACTTAACATCTTATGTTATTCGCTCTCATTACAATCCCTCCCAGAGCTGATAACAATACAAAACATGAACCACACGAATGGACTTTGCAGGGCCTGTGTTATTCTGGATTACGATGTTCCTTTGGACATGCACTTGGACCGGGACTCGAACCGAGATTACAGCGAGTCGTCACCGTACCATTTAGCTATCCACAAGTGTGAAAACATTTTATGTATTTCAAAACGGCAGCAGCCGCCGCAGTGCCTCTTCCTTCTTCGGACCTACGTACTTGCCCTAAGCAATCATGCAGCGTAATTCGGAATAACGCAGGCACTCCGACGTCGTATTTATCCACCGACACCGGGTAGGCGACTTTCAGTTCTCATCTGTACGGGAACATACGTAATGTATGTAGACGTATGCTTGACGGCAAATGGAAGATTGGGTGTGGCCCTGGGTCCTGGACGGATAGCCAAATGGTAAGGCGGCCGGTTATGATTAGCTGGAAATACGGGTTCGAGTTCCGATCCGGCACGAATTTTTACTGTCATCTTTCCATTCTTCAGTTGATGTATCAGTGGACTGTGGTAGACGTTTTGCCTACAGAGAATGGTAACTCCAATTGTTTTCATATCCTCCAATGGTGTGTACACGTACGAAGTTACATTGACATCCGACAATGTCTTATGGGTGTTTCATTTGCTTACCAGAAAGTGTAGAAAAATTCCTTCCCCATTTTTTGATAATCAAGATCTATGTCATTGCTGGTGTTCATATAACAGCAAGTGTAAGGTGGAATAAGACGCTGAGAATCCTCTAAAGAATGCGAGCTACATTACAGAGACAGACTAACATTTCTGCAACGCCTACAAAACTGAAGTCGCAGGAATAAAAGTGAAGGGTCAGGAAAGACAATGAGAGTTAACAAGCGTGTGAGGCAGAGCTTCAGTTCATCGGCGCTATTGTTCAACTTATGTGTCGAACAAGCAAAGAAGAGAGTGAAAGAAAATTTCGATTTCTTAGTTTTTTCACTACTGTGTGGTTCCCCGTGTCCATGTTGGTCACTATTCTCCTTTATAGCACTCTCCGTCGCCTTGAGCTAATCCGATATGATTTTTTAGTAGCTTTCAGTGTAAGAGTACCAGAGTTGCCAGTAGCGGGGTGCTGGTTTCACGGATCACAAATGCGGCAAGGCCTCCGCTGCCCCACACGAGCCCGGCGTGTTTACTGGCTCTGCTGCTTCGTGTGTGCCGTGTTTGTAGCGAGCGGCTTGTGTCTGACGTCGAAAGCTGCAGAAGCGCCAGGGCGCCGCAGTCGTCGCCGCGCAGACAGTAGAAAGGCTGACCGCTGTACAGTGTCGGGAAACTCTGCAGCAGGCTGGCTGGTGGCCAGGGGGCAGGGCTCGTGTCCAGTGTGGGACAGCGCTGCGGCACCCACACACACTACCATTACTTCAGCAGAGTTCCTGTTCAACGGCAGTAATAACACAGCCAATCGCTTCAAACTTGCATACGGTTCCTGAAAGACGGCCATGTTCAAAACTAAAAGTTTCTTTCGCGGAAGTGCAACAGGAAGAAAGGACGAGATTACGTGCAAGCTACAAACTCAGTCTCAAAATATTCAAGCCAACCATCTCAGTCAGATACTTTTGATTGGTTGTTAGAGGAGATGTTACCTTTGATACGACGCGAACCTCTTTGAGTATCAGCTGAGTCTTTACTTGACATGAATTCGGAGCCAGGCGTACTCGGGAAGATTTATATTGGTACCAGCTCGGGGAGGGATTGTAATGAGTGAGAATAACTAAGATGTTAAGTCATCACCGTGAAGGGCGCAGAGACGCCGTGTACTCGTATGAGACAGCTAATGACACAACTCCAAAGGGTCGTATTGTGGATCTCTAAATCGTGAAACGTCTATCGTGAATCCTCAGAAATTCGAAAGGACTGAAGAGACGATAAGGGAATATCTTAGATATGCTCGACGTACTACAATGCGTCAAGCGCTATAGGAAATACCTCGCGTGTAATGCGCCCATTTTCAAACGCAGCTCCTGATCTAGTGGCTAGCGTTGCTGCCTTTTAAATCACGGGGTCCCGGGTTCGATTCCCAGCCGAGTTGGGGATATCCTCTGCCCG
Source organism: Schistocerca nitens (assembly GCF_023898315.1). Taxonomy (NCBI): domain Eukaryota; kingdom Metazoa; phylum Arthropoda; class Insecta; order Orthoptera; family Acrididae; genus Schistocerca; species Schistocerca nitens. The sequence goes on from NC_064614.1 coordinate 3,514,245, forward strand.
GGGACTGGGTGTTTGTGTTTACCTCATTATTGCATCATCATCCTTTGTGACAGCCCCTAGATTGGAAACAGAGAAGAGCAGAGATATAACATAAAAACGAAAGAGTTTACATCTTTGATAATAAGAAAAATGCTCTACGTTAATTCAAACGTGTAGAATATGAGTACTTAAGAATCAGATAACAGTTTTTGTTATTATGTATTTATGTCATGTTATTTACACGAGGTGTGATCAAAAAGTAACGGGAATTTTTGTTTTTCTTAAAGAACCTTTATTTATTCATCAACATGAACTTTGTCCCCTTCAAATTAATCAAAAAATGTTCAAATGTGTGTGAAATCTTATGGGACTTAACTGCTAATGTCATCAGTCCCTAAGCCTGCACACTACTTAACCTAAATTATCCTAAGGCCAAACAGACACACCCATGCCCGAGGGAGGACTCGAACCTCCGCCGGGACCAGCTGCACAGTCCATGACTGCAGCGCCTCAGTCCGCTCGGGTAATCCCGGGCGGTTTCAAATTAATCCACCTCAGATATAATACACGAGTGCCAGACCTTTTTCCAATCTCGGAAGCACTTCTGGAAATCAATTTTCCTTGTGGTGTTCACGTTCTTGAGCGTTTACGTTTGCATCTGATCACTTGTCACAAAACGACGTCCTTTCGACGTTCTTTTCAGCCTCAGGAATAGAAAGAATTCGCAGGGGGCCAAGTCTGGCGAGTACGGTGGCTGGGGCAACATAAAGGTTTCGTATTTTCGTCAAAAAATCACAAAAAGGCATTGAGGTGTGAGCGGCAGTATTATCGTCAGTCCACGAGTGGTTTTGCCACAATTCTGGTCATTTCCGTAGGAGTGCTTCAAGCAAACGGCGCCTAACTTCCAGGTAATATTTCTTATTGACCGTACGACCGTAAGGCAAGAACTCATGATGCGTTACCCCATTGTGCAAAACTCTGAGAATAACCTTCACATGTGGTCCAACTTATCGAGTTTTTTTCAGTCTTGGCTCTTCAGCCAATGTCAATTGGGACGATTGGGCTTTGGTTTAGACGTCATACCTATATACCGATATTTCATAACTTTGTATGATCTTCTTTAGAAGTGCTTGGTCGTTGTCGACTTCACTCAGCAATTTCTGATGGTAGTCTATGAGACGTCGTTTTTGGTGTAAATTCCACAATTTCGAAACAGACTTTGCTGCTACACGCCTCATGCACAAAACGTAAAAAAAAAAGAAAAAAAATTGCTTGGCGTGAGCCAAACGATGTGCCGAAAGCAACAGCAAACTCTCTGTTGGTGATTCGTCAACTTTTCAGAACGATTTTCTATACTTTTTCCGCAATTTCGCCAGTAATTGATGTGCTAGAGCGTCCAGGATGGTCGTCGTCTTTAACCTCTTCTCGACCCTGTTTGAAACGTTTATACCACTCGTAAACTCTTGTCCTACTAATCGTAGATTCGCCGAAAGCCACAGTCAATATTTAGAATGTTGTGCTGCACTCTATTCCACTTCTCGAGTAAAATTTAATGCACATTATATGGTCCATCTTTTTCGAAAGGAAAAATTAGCGGTGCACTCGGAGACGCGTGTGACCTTCTCGAGTGACAACAAGAAATTAGTATTCAAAACAGCTGAAAATGGATCATCAAGAGCATGTGTACCCAAAAGATGAAAAAATTGAAAATCGGAAGTATAAAGGCCGCGAAATTAAAGAATGCCGCGGGGGATTAGCCGAGCGGTCTGGGGCGCTGCAGTCATGGACTGTGCAGCTGGTCCCGGCGGAGGTTCGAGTCCTCCCTCGGGGACGGGTGTGTGTGTTTGTCCGTAGGATAATGTAGGTTATGTAGCTTAGGGACTGATGACCTTAGCAGTTAAGACCCATAAGATTTCACACACAATTAAAGAATTTTAGTTAAAACCGAAGATAGCGATACCCTCTGGTATCGTAATATTCTTATTGTATTATTGGCTCGAGTACACGAGAATCAGGGTGTTACGTGAAGGTGAGTGTGTGTGGCGCTTGCAGATGGACGAGGAGCTGCAGGAGACGGTGGAGTCGCTGCTGGGCAAGGGCGCCACGGTGGTGGACTGCGAGAAGCGGTCGTGCGTGCGCGAGGAGGAGGTGCTGCTGGTGAACGGCGTGCCGGTGCCGCTGGAGGGCGCCGAGGGCGCGGCCATCCGCGAGGCGCTGCTGCGGCGCGCCGTGCCGCACTCCGACCTGCTGGGCCGGCTGCTGCTGCGCGCCGGCGTGCTGCGCGCGCCCGTGCGCCTCGACGCAGAGCTCAGCGTCAAGTCGTCCGTGGTGACGCGCGAGGAGGTGACGGTGGCGCGGGCCGGCCGCGTCGTCGACGAGCGCTCGCGCGAGACCAAGGAGGACTCCTTCTACACGTCGTCCACGTCAGAGGTGTGGGAGCCCGCCGCCGCCTCCGCGTCGGGAACCGCCACCGCCGGCGCCGCCGCCTCCGCCGCCCCCTCCGGGCCGCCGCCGGCCACGAGCGACGCGGCCACGTCGCCGCCCCCGGCGCCGCCCCCGCAGCAGGCGCGCGGCTACTTCTTCCCGCCGACGGTGCTGCGCGGCGGCGCCGGCGGCCTCGACCAGTCGTCCGCAGAGTCGGTCTCCAGCGCCGGGGACTCCCCGCTGCGCGCCGCCGTGCGAGGACTCGCGCTCGCCGAGGGCCTGCCGGCCGTGCCCGGCGTTCAGGCCACCACCTCGGCGGTCAGTACACTCCCTCCCTACTCCCTACTCTCTCCCTCACATCTGGCACGTCTACTGAAACGTGAATGGCCTGTAAGCAGACAGAAATTACCATTCACCCGCCCACCCCCAATTCTTTAACCTCTTAATGAATGAAAAAAATTAAAAATGTCAAAGTTTTGAACATGGCTGCGTGGTCAGCGATCGTTCACAAAGTAAAATTAAAGAAAAAGCAGTCCTCCGTCGCAAAAAAGAAGTCTTTTGACCCAGGTTTCGGCACTGCTACGAGTGCCTTCATCAGAAGTAAAATACTCAAACTAGCCATCACATAACTACAAAATTATAGGAAAAAAATTTTAAGTGTTAGTACTACCTAGTAGTACAAAAAACAAACAGTACTTACATGTCACGTATAAAACTTAATATCAAGCGATAAAGCTTTTAGTTACAAAATTTTTAAAACAGAAAACATAGAACGCAAGCCACTACGGTCTGCTCATGCGTGTCGATCTACTGTAGCTATGGGCGCCTCAATCTGATGCTACAGTAGATCGACACGTGTCAATCAACTGTAGTGGCTTGCTTTCTACGTTTGCTGTTTTAGAAATTTTGTAACTACAGCTTTATCGCTTGATATTAAGTTTTACACGTGACATGTAAGTACTCTTCCTTTTTTTTTGTACTACTAGTTAGTACTTACACTTAAAAATTTTTTTCCTATTATTTTGTAGTTATCTGATAGGCCAGCTTGTGTATTTTACTTCCGATTAAGGCACTCACAGCAGCGCCGAAACCTAGGTCAAAGGACTTCTTTTTTTTGCAACCAAGCGCTGCTATTGCTTTAATTCAATTTTAAAAATAACGTCGTTATATGAGTACCCGAAACACTCAGGAGACGACTGTACACGTCAGAAGCGTTGTTAGCCACATCTACATATGGGCACTGCCGCTCACAGACAGTCAGATTACCAGTTTATTAGCGACACATTCATAAGACGCGACTTCTTGACACTCCGCATTAAAGGGTTAACCTACTATTTAAGTTACAACGGTCTGTACCCACAATGTAGAAACGATCGCCCGGTTTTCGAGACACTGCAACATTCAATAAATTGGTGCGACGTCGTACCACTCGCGCACGACTTACGGAATGTAAGTACATGTCTAAGAACCACCTGGTTTAGTTTTCTGAAGCTTATGATAAGAAATTACAACGTATTGTAATTATTCTGTTAAAAATGCCACGAAAGATTTACTATCAATCAAGAGAATATAATTTAAATCAATACCATTCATCTCCAATTTCCCAATACATTCACTTTTACAAAACCCAACAACACAAACCACTTATCTTCCAGGATGTGTATCGTTCTAAAAATACGGGTACTTCTAATGGAACTTTGAATCTCTTGCACTACCACGTCGTTTCGCTGTATTTTCTATTTTTTCTTGCAAACTTAAGCTCTGAGGACGGGGTGCGAGTCGTGCTTGGGTAGCTCATTTGACAGAGCACTTGCCCGCGAAAGGCAAAGGTCCCGAATTCGAGTCTCGGTCCGGCACACAGTTTTAATCTGCCACGAAGTTTCATATCAGCGCACACTCCGCTGTAGAGTGAAAATTTCATTGTAGAAACAACCCCCAGGCTGTGGCTAAGCCATGTCTCCGCAATATCCTTTCTTCCGGGAGTGCTAGTTCTGCAAGGTTCGCAGGAGAGCTTTTCTGAAGTTTGGAAGGTAGGAGACGAGGTACTGGCAGAAGTAATCTGCCACGAAGTTTCTTTACGCAGTCTTGATTGCGTTCCGTTTGATGCTGTTGGGTAACTATGCAAAGGAAAATGGGCCCAATGTTTTCCGTGCTGCCTTTCTGGTAAATCTACGTACGTTACTCGTCCTCTACCTTTATAATCTGGTTTTGATATTCATTAATTATTCGGCTATTTCAAACCTATAATCTACGTAACTCTGTTATTTGTTTTCTTGCACAAAACGTAAGAATTCAAGAACCCACTATCAAGTAGATAAGAATCCATCACGAGCCCGTAATATGCTGTATGTGGGCGGCACAACACAAGTCGCGACCGTTGTACCATGTGCAAAGCCCTTGATAATCACATTTGGCCCGAATACCAGACCAGGAATCTCACACGCAGTTGTCGGTTAAGGGGCTCAAAATTCGAAATCTCATTTACTAATATCACTCAAAAAGAAATGAGCCGGAAGCTGCAAAATGGAAACCACTGAACGGATCGTAATGTCATTGCTTGCGGAAGCAGATGTGGTCCATAAGGCCGCTGTGGTCCCAGACTCGCCGTTTGAGGAAAACGGACGCAGAATGACGTGACGATAGACCGTCCACTGCAACATCGCCAACCTGATCTGCAATTTTAAGGAGAAAGAAGCACGCTAGCAAATTATCAGCCCCAGCAGTCGATTTGGGTCACAATTCTGATAGTAAGAGGGCTATTCGGAAAGTAAGGTCCGATAGGTGGCGAAATGATAACGACAGTAAAAGTCCGATTGAAGCTTTGTGCAGATGTGTTGTGCGATGTCTCTTGTATCCCCGTCTATCGTGTCCCGTCACACATTCCAGTTCTGAACGCACAGTGGTTACGTAAATATGACTAGGAAATAGCGTCTCCCGCTGTGTGTGAGTGCTTGCTGTGAGGTTTCTCCTGGTTTCACGCATCCCACATAACGCAACTGCCACGGCTCTCCTTCTTGGTCGCATTTCTTTGCCGCACACTGCGAGGCCAACTCCTGCAGAATTTCCTTTGGGAAGTGTTTGAGCAGGCACCATTCAGCCCGGACTTGCGTCCCTCTAATTTTCATCTGTTCACTCACAAACCACTCTAACAGACAACGGGCTCCAGAACAGCGTAGGCAATTGGCGGAAATCATAAATCACAGGCGACTGCCTTCTATCACCAAGGTATTGGAAAATTAGTAGCTCGCTACGATAAATGTTCTAAATGACAGCGGCGAATGCATTGAGAAGCAGCCGAAAGGTGTAGCTAAATGTTGCGAACAAATCATTTTTTATTTTCACTGTGATTTCCGCCGGAGACGGTGATTGACTTGTTGTAACTATTGTTTTTTTATTTTTGACTTCTTTACGATACAGTTATAGCCGGTTTCGGCCTTCAAAGGCCATCTTCAGATGACATGACGGCATTTGGTGAGCAAGTGTTCAACCGTTGACAACGGTTGAACACTCTTTCATGAAATGCCGCCCATAGCATCTGAAGATGGCCTTTGAAAGTCGAAACCGGTTGTAATTGTATCGTAAAAACATTGTTGACTCAAAAATAAAGAAATCCCGTTTATTATGGTCATTAGAAAAGAAACGAACGGGAGGCTGAAAAATGAGCAACGACGAAGGGATCGCAATGCCAATGTCTGCTGAAGAAGGTGTGGCCTCTACAAGATCGCTGAGGGCACAAACTCGCCGCTGGAGGAACACGGTCGCACATTCGCCGGACGACAGACCAGCACGTGCACGAGTCGGCCGTCCTTTGCACTCAGTGGCAAAGGAGAGTGTGGCGCCTTTCCAGACAGCGGAAATATCTCGGCTAACGGAAACTCATCGAAGAATGTCACGAGGGCGCGGAGGTCGCTGCAGTTGCGACGCTCAGCCCGATTCCTGGGGCAATGGCTGACGCCTGAACGCGCTAGTCTTCAATAACGAGGGTATCTACCAGCTGAACAATGGCATCGGTAATGCGACGTAGCGTTCCGTATCGTGCGTCATCGCCAACGACATCCGTCCTTCCTTGCATCGTTAAGTGCCATTATTTGATGGATTTCCGTTCCCCACACTCCATCCGCTGTCAGGAAATGCACTAGACCCCATTGCTCATACTCTGAAGCCTTCATTTTTCTGTTTTCAGCACGACCGGTGCTCGCTCTTCCCTCACGTGGATGTGGCTCCATATCCCCTAAGCGGCGAGTTTTGGGCCTCAGCGGTCATACAGGGGACACACCTTCCTACGCAGGCAACGGAATTCCGATCCCTTCAGCAGTTTTCACTTCACAAACTCCGGCTCGCTTCTTTTTGTATGACCCTCACATAAAACGGTTCAAACGTCTGATTACCTGACCAATGAGTTACAGTGTTAAACATTTAGTAAGCGATAAACCTTTTTCCTTTTATTATTTTGCGGGACTGTGAGACAGAAAAGGTTTAGAAATGATTTTAAGTTACGTTTAAAGTACCTAAGTGCTCTAATTCTCAAATACTAGATGAATATACTCTGGGCAATTTTCTTGCCGTGAGTTACGGTGGCCCAAGACATAAACATAGTTTATTATTTGCCTCATTTGGTTAAACCTTCAGCGCGGCATTGTATTTCATAATCAGTAGATTATAACAGTATTTTAATTTTTTTAAATTCGGTCAGTCATTTATGAAACACTGAAAATCATAAATTTTGTTGCCCCTGCAAGCTGTTATTAGGCTACCCTTCACTGAGACGGACTGCTGGGAGTGACCTTTTAGGCGTTTCAATAATACCAATATTTACGGCGATCGAAGGGTGACCAACGTTCTCAATTATAGAATCTGATTACGGCAGTACTCTAAAAACTTTACGAAATAGTACAATGAAATTTTAAAAAAATCTATAATGTAGACAGCGGTACTCGCAAAACTTCACTATGATTGAGCCCACGTTTCAGAAATTTATTTCCTTCGTTAATAACGACGAAAGAGTGTCCTCCTTCGGATACCTATCCCTAGCGGTACTTAGCTGTATGTCAAAATTTCACTTTCCTTTCTTCTCCATTTTAAAAAGTCATTTAATTCTCTGCTGGCAGGTGAACCAGAAGCACATTTTGTACTGCTTCGGTCACACAGTTCTTTTTTAAACGTAGCGCAGTTGGAAACAAACAAAATAAGATGAAAGCCACACACAGAGTAGAAGCAGTATCTATGGAGCGAGCATAATGACCTGCGTATATCACCAGTATCAAATTGTACTGTCACGTGACTTTGATGGAATGCTGTTTGTTTATGTTTTGCATTAAGACCGAAACGTGAGTTGTAGTCGTATTTGCCGACTTTTTACTCGTTACTTCCTTAGTGACAGCAGTGGTGAGTAAGTGCTCCTGTCACGCATGCAAAGCGAAACACGTGAATGGAGGAAACGGTACTTTTCATGGGTACGTACCGCAACGTCCCATTATTTAGGAAATAATGTTGTTAGTGTTCTGCGCATCTCGATCCTCACTCTATAGCTTTTCCTACTCTATGCACTGTACATGTCGTGATATCTACCATTTCACCGCAGCGATCTACGGACAGCGGGTAGCTTTCCCTACATATCATGGAACATGCAGACGATGTAATTAAAAACAGATGACCTTGATGTGGAGATGATGATTTGCAAGGTGGCCGTTGGAGCACTGACGTATGTTTGTTGATACTATTGGTGCTACCATAGACAAACTCCAGATAAAGAGGTGTGTACAATGGTGTCTGACATGTAGCCTTGTACGGAAGCGATACATGAACACGAACAGTTGACACAAAAGGAGAGTAGAAGCTTTTGAAATATGGTGTTGCGGTAGAGTACTGGAGATCAGACGGGTAGATCGAATAACTAACCAAGAGCGTTGTTGCACCTAGTATTACACCGCCGCACCTCTGCACACTGCACACTGGCGTTTTTCTGGGTTAAATATAGTGTGGGTAATACGGTCGATACCAGTTCCAAAATGGTTCAGACACTATGGTTCCTCTCTTTCGTGAATGTATGCAACAGCTTACAAAGACAGCAGCTAGTGTCATTTTTGTCCCAATTCCTTTGCCTCATATCGGTTCACCATGAAATTAACTGAACTTTATTCGTGGGTTTGTCCCCAGAGATCTGCCTCACAGTTTTTTTGCCCTTTCCGCGAGCAATACCACGGGTCTCTGTACCTGACGATTATATCGGCAGGATACATTCCAAGTGCTTTTGTTAATCTTAAGAGTGCACCTAGGTGAATAGGTCTGAGGAATGCTGTCGTGCGGACAGTAGCTTTTTGCTGTTCTGTCGTTTGAGAGTGGAGTTTGCAAACCGGAATGGTGTTTAGTACACTATTGACATTATGAGTGTACTGACGTCTGTTTGAAGTTCGGGCTGCAGGGGGAGTTGTGTGTGGTTGTTCTGTCTTCCCGTAAGGCGACTGAGAGTAGAACTCGCCTCTCTCTCTCTCTCACACACACACACACACACACAGACCGCCGCCAGTCCTGGCGTATCTTAATGTGACATGCACACATTCAACATAGTTGACAACTCTAGTTTGCGATATCTTCGATATGTTAAAGCGACCCTCACACAGTCAGTAGTATTGCAAATTGTACGAACGTGTGGTGTCTGTTCCTTCTGACTTGTCCGAAAGAACAGATACCACGCGAAATCCGCAGCTGTGATATATATTATGTAAACTGAAGGTGGAGCAATCATAACATTAATGAGTGCACTGCCTGCCACAGTTTTACAGACTGACAACATAATTTATCGACGATATGATAATAGCATCTAATTCATAGTTTTATCACTTGACATTAATGACTCTATATTTCGCCTAACATACTTTTATGAACCTGACGATGGTCAGTCGACCGAAACTGGTTGTGTAATTAAAGAATTATCCCAGTATCTCAAGGCGGTAACATAATTTTTTCAAATAATCAGTTTCAACAGGTTTGTTATTGATACAGTGAATCACATAATATGCGTCCATTATGACTGTTTAATAATGGGCCCAGTGCGCTCATAATGAGACACAAATTCTCTTTCTGTAGCAACATTAAGAAGTTCACGCCAAAGAAAACGCTTTGAACAGCAACCGGGAAAATCAAGCATTCTGAAACAAGAGCGCGGTAATAACTCAAATTAGTACTCACACGCAACCTTGTCATACACATTAAAGCTTATGTTTACAGACTGCACTACCCTACTCTCGCCAAAATTGCCTTCAATGCGCTATTCAGCTACAAAAGATAAGACTACACGGGAATACTGTACACAAATTCAACTCACACACTCCGAACGTGGATTGTGGTTATAGCAGCCATAATACCGATGGAGATTACTAAACGTAAAAATCGAAAGAATGTCAACAAGGAAAATAAGTAAATATCAATATCGTAGGGGCATCCAAGCATTATAATGAAAATTGTATACACGGTGGTTCAAATGGTTCAAATGGCTCTGAGCACTATGGGACTTAACATCTGAGGTCATCAGTCCCCTAGAACTTAGAACTACTTAAACCTAACTAACCTAAGGACATCACACACATCCATGCCCGAGGCAGGATTCGAACCTGCGACCGTAGCGGTCTCGCGGTTCCAGACTGACGCGCCTAGAACCGCTTGGCCACACCGGCCGGCTGTATACACGGTGGAGCATACTTTAGTTTAGCCATAGATACATTACATGTGGAGCCAAGACACCGCATTTACATTAGAATACATACACAATTTTTACGCCTATAAGCCGTTTACCTCGTTTTTAATTTAATGCGGCGTTCGATTGGAGCCACAAACGCAACTGTGTACGTTGTCAGTGGTTAGTTGTCACAGTTTATGTAGTGACGACAGAGCGACAGTATCAGAAATTGTTTCCGCCTGGATGCAAAACACCTTGTTGTTCGTTTGTTTTCCAAACTAGTTTCGGCGACAAATCAGTGGGTTTTTTAATCTAAAACATGCAGAAAAGAGCATGTTTATACAAACAGTGGCACATTATTACATTTTTACTATTCTCAAAAACATGCCGTAACATACAATAAATAAGGTAGTATGAAAGTATCCATAGAAAACTATATTTAAAAAAACCTGATAGTAAAAATGCGGACTCAGTTTTTGATACAAACACGGACCAAATGCAAGAGTTCCATTATTGTGACGATAGAGGTAAAGAGTGTCAGAATGGCATCTCCTCTGAGACGTTTGTGTGACTAAAGGCCCAGTAAAGATCAGTCGATGATGTCACACCCGCGAGCTCTAGACGAGTAGTAAACACGCATAATAAAGAGCCTTTCGGGTGGCTGACGCTTAGCAAAAGCTGTGTAAGGCACGTGGCTGAAACGCTCATTGGAGCTCGCTCTCGCATGAGTCATCTTTCATTCACTACTCGCGCGGTTATCTCGGCGCAGGGAAAGCGCTGCGCTCTAGCGGCGAAACTCTGAAGCATTTGCAGTTTCCAGCGTTGCTGCCAGGTATCGCTGCAGGCGGGATGTAGTTGAAGCCAGCGCCGCTAGATGGCAGACGGGCTGCGTACGTCTTCATTTCCGAGAGACGCCCCGCACAGACATATGGAACATTTCATTCTGTTACCTAAAACGTTTCTTCCCCAGTCACTTCTCACTACAGCTTTCTGTCTGCGAGTTGGCATTGATGTAATGAGAGGTAATATCCCAGAGGCCGGGGAATGTCCGCAATATCCCCCTGCAAGACATTATTCCTTATATTTCGTGGTAGATAAATGGGCACGATAATATACATCTTTCAAGCGTTTCACATTTTACTTTTTTCTACCATTTACGCTATCGTACGTATATATTTTTCTCCGTACTTGCAGCGTTTCTAAATACGCTGACACAGATACACTGTCACGTAATTAACGTAATTATGTGGTATGCCTGATGTCGTTTGTGGTTGTAACTATAACACAGGACTACCACTTTTTTCCTTGTATCAAATGCACGACTTGATATTTGCATCTGCCATTCAGGGAAACAGTCAACACAATACTTTCAATATCTCGCGGACCTGCAGGGAATAAGCATTGTCCTCAATTTATCTTATCGATTCTAGACTCTGAATATTGCGATTGTGGTTAAAATGGTAATGTTCTGTGTGGAACTGCGATAGGTAGCCACAATTTTCCCATTCTCAGGCTAGTGATGCACTACAGTCTCATCTAACGGTGTATATTTACTGGTTATTTATATCGTATGTCGTTAATAATCAAATAGTATCACTGTTTCGTATGTATTTATGTACGTAATTGGGTAGAATCAATCTAAATTGAGCAATTTTGATCAGCGCCACAACCCCAGTGACTAGATACTGTCTAGAAAGCTGGCTATCAGAAAAGTAAAAATGTTAAAAAAGAAGTGGTCAAAATTCCATACAAATCATCCGCTACTGTCCTTTGTGTTTTGCAGAAATTCGATAGAAATATAAGGACAAGATAATTAACTGATTTAGGTTATTCCTTTTATAAGCTATATTTAGTTTTATCGAGAATCTTCCTCTATTATCGTTTTTTCTTAGAAAACTACTACGGGACGTACAGCCAGAAGATTATGACCACCTACCTAACAGACGATAAGTCCACCTTTGGCACGGATAACAGCGGGGACACGTCGCGACAGTGGAAGCACTGGAGGGAGCTGGTATCACGTCTGCCCACAGGAGTCACCTAATTTCCGTAAATTCCGGGGAGGGGGGCGATGGGCTCTGACACATCCCAGTTCAATCAGATCCCAGATCTGTCCACTCGGGTTCAGATCTGGCGAGCTGGGGGCCAGCACATCTACCGGATTTCGCCACTGTCTTTCTCGAACCACTCCATTCCACTCCAGGCCCTGTGACACTGGCGCATTATTTTGTTGAAAAACGCCACTGCCGTCGGCAAACTAGAGCGACATTAATGGGTGTACGTGGTCTGCAGCCGGTGTACGGCATTCCTTGGCCGTCATAGTGCCTTGTACGATCTCCACTGAACTCGTGGATGCCCAGCTGAATGTTCCTCAGAGCATAATGGACCCGCCGCCATCTTGTCTCCGTCCCACAGAACAGTTGTCTGCGGATGATGCTGTGCTATATCGAGAGGCTGTAACAATGGAAAATTGTACTGAAATGCAGGAGGATCTGCAGCGAATTGACGCATGGCGCAGGGAATGGCAATTGAATCTCAATGTAGACAAGTGTATTGTGCTGCGAATACACAGAAAGATAGATCCCTTATCATTTAGCTACAATATAGCAGGTCAGCAACTGGAAGCAGTTAATTCCATAAATTATCTGGGAGTACGCATTAGGAGTGATTTAAAATGGAATGATCATATAAAGTTGATCGTCGGTAAAGCCGATGCCAGACTGAGATTCATTGGAAGAATCCTAAGGAAATGCAATCCGAAAACAAAGGAAGTGGGTTACAGTACACTTGTTCGCCCACTGCCTGAATACTGCTCAGCAGTGTGGGATCCGTACCATATAGGGTCGATAGAAGAGATAGAGAAGATCCAACGGAGAGCAGCGGGCTTCGTTACAGGATCATTTAGTAATCACGAAAGCGTTACGGAGATGATAGATAAACTCCAGTGGTAGACTCTGCAGGAGAGACGCTCAGTAGCTCGGTACGGGCTTTTGTTGAAGTTTCGAGAACATACCTTCACCGAAGAGTCGAGCAGTATATTGCTCCGCCTGCGTATATCTCGCGAAGAGACCATGAGGATAAAATCAGAGATATTAGAGCCCGCACAGAGGCATACCGACTATCCTCCTTTCCACGAACAATACGAGACTGGAATAGAAGGGAGAACCGATAGAGGTACTCAAGGTACCTTCCGCCACACACCGTCAGGTGGCTTGCGGAGTATGGCTGTAGATGTAGATGTAGATGTAGATGTAGAGCTGTTTCCCTGGAAGACGACGGATTCGCGTCCCACCATTACCGTGATGAAGAAGATATCGGGATTCATCAGACCGTATAACGTTGTGTCATTTCGCCAACGTCTAGTCCGATGTTCACGTGCCCGTTTCAGCCGTAGATGCCGATGTGGTGGTATTAACTCGAGCGTATGCGTGGGTTTTCCGCTGCGGAGGCCCATCGCTAGGAGCGTTCAGTGCACACACACTTGTACTCCGCCCAGCATTAATGTCTGGTGCCTGAGTTTGACTAGCAGTCTTTCCTCGCCAGGTGACGCTGCTATCGCTTGGACGAGTTTACATCAATAGTGGGTCGCTGGTCATAATGTTCTGGCTGATCACTGTATATATACAACAGTTTCGAATATATCTTAAATCATGAAATTCACTTAACTATGTCAATATCTTCGTAAATACGTACCACTCAATTTGGTGATAGCGATTTTTTTCCGTAAAGACATATCTGTTTGTAATCGTTAATTTCCACACAGAAAGACGAAAAGTCCTTTCACACACAGATGAGCTGTTATACCATGGCTTTCAGGAAAATTATTTCCATAGACGATTAATTAGTTTTCGATTCTTTTAAGTCCCGCCAAGTGGGCCAACTTTGCCCGATGGAACAACTTAGCCGCTTTTTGACAACGATTACATTTTGCTCTCTGCCAAGTTTGTGAATCAACCAAATAGAGACGCCACTGTCTGCATCACATGCAGAGAAAATTTAACAATGGCTATTTTCCGCGTTTTCAGCATAGTCACGTGTTTACAGATATTTATCAGCGATTTTGAGTTCATCTTGGCGCAGAAATTGTGTTGACACTGTCTCGCTCCTTCATTTAAATGTGAGTGGAAACAACTTGTTTTGCTTAACAGAGGACATAACTGTCTTTCAGAACCACTTTCCGATATGAATATTATGTTGCTTTCAGGATTAATAGTATCAGTTGGTAGTGTTGGACTAGAAAGATTGGAGGAAACGCGACAACTTTGCCAAAATAGAATTTCATAATTGTCCAACTTTTTTGTTTATGGAGTAAGGCATTTTGACTACTGCACTGCTTCATATTTTATTTATTCCCTCAGTAAGTTTGTTGTAAATAACTCACTGTAGTTGGAAAAGAACAACGATGTACATAACTACAACATCAGAAGAAAGAATGATGCTCATAAGTCCACATTAAGCTGTCTTAAGCACAAAAAGAGGTGCACAATACTATCACCAAAATTTTTGATCAACTTACCCAGTCTGTAAAAAGTCTGACAGACAGCAAAGTTAAATTTGAGAACAAAACTGAAGAAATTTGTTGTTGATAACTCCTTCTCTGCTGCAGAAAAAAATTCTGTTTATATATCATGTAAAATGCGGTGAGCAGGAATTACTATTGCGCATCTGCATTAAGAGAAAGTGTGTATGTGGAACATGTAGCGATATTTATAGCTGAAAAGCGTAATTTGGATGCAGAATGAATCGTTGCACATCATCATTATGTATCGTACACTCCACGGACCACGGACCGGCGTCTTCAGCGATGTCTCGATTGTCTTTGCTCACGGAGAATCGACAATGGCGTTCGTTTTTCACTGACAAAACTGTTTGTATGAAATTTCTGGGAGCCAGTTGGTTTCTGTCATCTTCTTTACATCTTGGGCCTGTTGCTCTCTCGTTCGTTAACACTACGCAATTCCTGGGGCTGGTGCTCTCTTGGTCCTCCCGTATGTCTTACCTGGCAGCCGTTGTACGCGGTCCCTCAGTGTCCTACGTGTCCTCAATGGTATTTCGTGGAGTGCAGATCGAACCACCCTTCTCCGTTTGTACCGGTCCCTCGTCCGTTCGAAACTACACTATGGGTGCGCTTTGTTTACACATTTGCACTTCCGTCTCTTACGCCGTCTTAACACTATCCACCATCACTGTCGCCTTTTACACTAGTATGGGACTCGCCCTTCTTCTCCGTTACCTCCCGGAGTCCGCTTTCGGCACTTGCTCCGGCTGCTTAACTTCACACTACCTGCAACCCTTCACCACCTTGGCTTCGTGCAGCCCGTGTTCACCTTGGCCTTCATTCGCTTCCTGAGGACACTACTCCAGCCTCTCTCTATCGCCTTCAGTTTCACGACCTTCGCGTGGAACTTCGCGATAGTACCTTCGTGTACACTGACGGCTCTCGGACTGACTGTGGTGTCGAGTGTGTCTTCGTCATTGGCGCCGACGTTTTACGGTATCGGTTTCTGGCTCACTGCTCAGTATTTACAGCCCAGCTCTTAGCCCCGTACTTGGCCACGGCGACACGGGCTTTTCAATTGTGTCCTCTGCTCAGACTGCCTCAGCGCCCTTCAAAGCCTTTGTGCGCTGTACACCGCCCATCCCTTAGTGCTGTCGAGGCTGCAGTCCTCAGCCACTAGTTCCTACATTCCCTCCGATGATCTCTGTGTTGCCGCCATTGGTCCACCGTTCATGGAAATAAGCTCCAGATTATTTAGCCCCTCCCATCGGCTTGGACGACCTCTTCTCGGCGCTCCCACCGGGAGCAGGTCATTTTAAGTAGGTTACGTACAGGGCACTGCCTTTTTAGCCGTCGCCATTTGTTAAGTGGCGCTCCCCCACATTGCGCCTAAGTTTTTACTGTCCGCAATTTCCCGACGGAATGCCCATTTTTTAACCGTTTAAGTTCCCGCTTGGGTTTGCCGTCTGAGTTATCGGTGTTTTACTTTCTATCCATCGCAGTATGGCGAAGGCCATTTACTTTTTAGTTCTGGACCTCCGTTTCTCTACGGTGCATTTTATAGCCCTTTCTCCACGTCCCTGTTTTTAGCTGTCTTCTCTTATGTCGATTGGAAATGATGTGTAGTCGTTTTCTAACTCCTGTTTGTCGTCTTGTTCTATAGTTTTGACTTGGGCGCGTGTGACCCCAGTTGTTTTTGCGCCCTAAAACAAAACAAACAAACAAAAGTTCTGTGGAACTTGAAACTATCTAACTTTACTTCTTTTTCTTCCTTCTTCTTAAATGTAGCCTTGGACTGGAAGACCATATGCATTCTCTGCATACCTCTACCGATACTTTCTGTTCCTGACTTTCGCGATCCATTCTCATTTTCTTTGGTCTGTCGCCTCTGTATCTTCCTTTCATCTTGTCCGTAGCCTTCCTCGGCACCTCCCGCCCTCTACAGATCCTGAGAATACTACCCGCCGTTGTCTTTCCTCTTCCATCCTAATTAGGTGTCCAGTCCACTGCAATCTTCTTTTCTTCACCCTTTGGCCAATGTCAACTTGTGGGTATAGCTGTACCATTTCCTGTGAATGTTTGTGACCCATATAGAGCTACCGGGAGAATTACACTCTGGTATAGTCTGCTCGAAATGTCTCTAATGCACAGAACGCCCCTAAAGCCAAAATACGTCCTGTTTCCCACTGCGATCCTTACCTTAATCTCAGTTTCCATGCTAATCCGTTCCCTAAAGATGCTCTACAGATATTTAAATATGTCTACTCTTTTAAAAGTGAATTTAGCGTTTGTAGCCCAGTTTTTGTTGCCACATTTCGGTAAGAGCTTGTCATGAGTGGCAGCTTCTCTTTACGAATAATTATTAGAACAACATAGTCAGCATATGAAAGTCGATTTATTGTCTTATTATTATTATTATATATTTTTTATTCTCTGACTGTTTTTCATAAAATTAAATTAAAAAGTGTCGGAGATAATGCGTCTCGTTGTCCAGGACCATTTCTGCCTTCAGAATGCTCTGACATTCCTGTACCGATGTTTACTGTGCAATAGATTTCCTCTAAAAATATGCGTAGTAGACGAATGAATATTTGTGGAAACTGAAGGTCTTTCAAAACATTGGTGATTGTGCCTTTATGTGTGCTGTCATGTTTCTTTGAAGCCAAACGGAACACGTATGAATGTCAGCATTATGTTACCAACATTTCTGGCTTACCTGTCTGAGAGAAAAAAACTGGTCTGTAGTTGACCTATTCTTTCTAAAACCGCACTGATAGTCCCTTACAAATTCTTCTGCAATTGGGATCATTTTCTTCAGTAGATACTGGGATACAATTTTGTAGCTTATATTAAGGAATGCAATCTCTCTATAGTCATTACTCATCAGGGGCGATTACGGCCATTTTCTAGCCACAGGCAATATTCCTTTATTGTTTCGTAATTATTTTTGTGAATACCGGTCCCCCCCCCCCTCCCCATAATTTGATCTTCGCCGAAAGCCTTATTATTATTATTATTATTATTATTATTATTTAGGTTTTTGATTACTTGTCGTATTTCTTCTTCATTTGGAGGTCTCTACTTTGCTGTCCACTGTGTGTGATAGCTCACATGGAAAAGACTCAGTAGTGTCGCCACAGTTTAGTAATTCTGCGAAGCTTTCTCCCCAACGCCGTTCTACTGCAGTGTCATTCGTGAGGATAACCACCAATGTGTCTTTAATAAATGTTTCATTTTTCTTATACTCCTGTGTTGCTTTCTTTACTTCTTGGTATATTCTCCTTATTCTGCGACGGAAACGACTCTCTGTCTCCTTGTAATACTGTATTTCCGCTTGTCCTTGCTGAGTATGGTTGCCGTTTCCTTAATTAATCTGGTATACTTGTCTGTTAGCTCCTCGTCCCTGGCCAAACTTCTCTCCTCAGGTTTTTTGCTGGTACGCTACCCACACCTCATGTGGCCTCTGCAGTGTGACTAGAATGTCGGTGCCTACCCTATTTACTGTCTCCTTGAGACACTCTCCTACCTTTTCCTTACATTTACTACGGCTTTCTGCTTGTGTTGTCTCGTATTTTCTATTCGTGTCTGTCTCTTTTACCCTTAGTATATAATAATGTGTAGTCTGCGTATCTTTTCTACACACGATAAATTATATGTTCACTTATCTTTGGCGCTGTTTGCATGAATTAAGAAATTGATGAAAAGATTGCCATTGTTACTAGTCGAACGATACGGACTTGAATTACCTATCACTGGTTTACAAAAGTCTTCTTGATCCTCTTTGGTGTTGAAATAACCCCATACTATTTTAACAACGAGCTACACCAATTTCCAGTTTAGTGTAAAATTTTTCCTTTTACTCTGTGTGTTGTTAAAATCCCGAGACGCGGCAGAACCAAGCTGGGAGGCCATAGGTACCAAAATCAGGGCGGTATTGCTCTGCACATTACTGTGGCCGCAGAGGTTAGGAAGGAAATGAGTAGTGGAAAAGCGGCTGAAAAATATACTGTTCCGCTTAGAACCACTGAGAATGAAGTACTGTGATTCATTCAAAAGCAAATTAATTCCTCTGGTGGATTTATCCCAAGAATTTAAAAAAAATATTTGGTAGTTATTGCAGAACCTGAAATAGTGTTTCGTTGTTAATTGCTAATGAACATTTTCTAGACAACGGTACCGCAGTCCTCCACTGTTGAGCATAGTACTAGGCTTCCAAGTCACAAATTTCTGAGAGTTCATTACTAGAAACTCTTGTATTACTTGTGCTTATAAACATTCACAACATTGACGACAGCCGGTCGTACATTCTCAAGAACCACTGTAATGTCTCTTGTATCAGTCGCTTAAAAATTACAGTCGCTAAACAATGTCTAACAGTTCTCACATCTGTATAGGAAAGCTCAATCCACACTCAAAATGAGATTTTGACTCTGCAGCGGAGTGTGCGCTGATATGAAACTTCCTGGCAGATTAAAACTGTGTGCCGGACCGAGACTCGAACTCGGGACCTTTGCCTTTCGCGGGCAAGTGCTCCCGAGTTCGAGTCTCGGTTCAGCACAAAGTTTTAATCTGCCAGGAAGTCTCAATCCACACCGTTCGCAGTTCTGTAAAATTCTTCCGCGCGCGTGCTGCAGCTGTAGATTCTGCTGAAACTCGCTGTGTGCTGCCATCAGCGACGATAGGGCTGAAAAAACGTAGTGTATACAGAGCCTACTATACAGGGTGCAAACGGCAACTGTTAACAGCGTACTACAATGGCGTAGCGCAAGCCAGGACTAACAATTAGATATTGGACACGTGTGGTCCACCAAGTCGGGAAACGGCCTCAAATTGGTCTAAAAACTCCAGCTAACTGCAGCGCGTGCGCGACGCGTAAGATTTTTGACTAGATCGTCTTTGAATATCAAAAACCCCTTTGTTCTTGCACGTACAAAGGCAAAATTGACGTTTGTGCATATTACCTCAACATATTGTGCATTTTAACAACATAAAGTTAACAGTGAAATAGTCTTTGTCTGTCTGGACTTACTATTACGAAACTATTGTGCTTTAGGGGTTAAGTTCAGATCGAATTTTAGATATAGTTAGTTTTTGCACAACGTTTACAAAAGTCTTTTTTTCTTTCAGTACCATCACGAGAAAGTTTAATGTTAACGGAACAGCCGAGAAGCAGGTGGAGTAAGAAAGCCAGAGGCTATTCAAAATCTTCCGAGGCGAGAATGGACTGTTTTGCTGCGGCCCGTCACGAATTTCTCTCCTGTGCCAACCTCTTGATCTCAGAGTAGCACCCGCAACATACGTCCTCAGTTATTTGCTGAATGTATTGCATTCTCTACCTTCCTCCACAGTTTTTACCCTCTGCAGCCCCCTGTAGTACCATGGAAGTTATTCCGTGATGTCTTAGTAGATGTCCTCTCATCCTGTCCATTCTTCTTGTCAGTGTTTTCCACATATTCACTTCATCATCTATTCTCCGAAGAACTTCTTCATTCCTTACTTTTTCAGTCCACATCATTTTCAACATTCTAGTGTCATATCTCAAATGCTTCGATTCTCTTCTTTTCCGGTTTTCCTATAGTCCATGTTCCACTACCATACAGTGCTGTGCTACAGACGTACATCGTCAGAAATTTCTTCCCCCAAATTAAGCCCTATGTTTGACACTAGTAGACTTTTGTTGGCCAGGAATGATATTTTTGCCAGTGATAGTCTGCTTTTTATGTCCTCCTAGCTGCGACCATTATGGGTTGCTTTGCTGCCTAGGTAGCAGAATTCCTGAATCTGATCTACTTTTTGACCACCAGTCCTGATGCTAAGTTTCTCACTGTTCTCATTTCTGCTACTTCTCATTACTTTCCTCTTTCCTCGATTTACACTCAGTCCATATTCAGTATTCATTAGGCTGTTCATTCCATTCAGTCCGCAGCTCGTGGTCGTGCGGTAGCGTTCTCGCTTCCCGCGCCCGGGTTCCCGGGTACGATTCCCGGCGGGGTCAGGGATTTTCTCTGCCTCGTGATGCCTGGGTGTTGTGTGATGTCCTTAGGTTAGTTAGGTTTAAGTAGTTCTAAGTTCTAGGGGACTGATGACCATAGATGTTAAGTCCCATAGTGCTCAGAGCCATTTGAACCATTCCATTCAGCAGATGTTATAATTCTTCTTCACTTTCACTGAGGATAGCAGTTTGTCAGCGAATCATATCACTGATATCCTTTCACCTTGGTTTCTAATTCCAACTTGAACCTTTCTTTTATTCCATCATTGCTTCTTCGATATATCGGTTGTACAGTAAGGACGAAAGACTACATCCATGTCCTACTCCCTTTTTAATCTGGGCACTTACTTCTTGGTCTTCTGCTCTTTATTATTCCCTCTTACCTCTTGTAAAAAACTAAAAACTCAACTCCTCCCGAACAGGCCACGAAGGCCCATCGGTACCGACCAGCCGCTATGTCATCCTCAAATGATTGAAATGGCTCTGAGCACTATGGGACTTAACTGCTGAGGTCATCAGTCCCCTAGAACTTAGAACTACTTAAACCTAACTAACCTAAGGACATCACACACATCCATGCCCGAGGCAGGATTCGAACCTGCGACCGCAGCGGTCGCGCGGTTCCAGACTGAGTTCCTAGAACCGCTCGGCCACACCGGCCGGCTGTCATCCTCAGCCCATATACGCCACTGGTTGCGGATAAGGAGGGGCACGTGGTCAGCAGAACGCTCTCCCGGCCGTATGTCAGTTTCCGAGACGGGAGCCGCTAGTTCTCAATCAAGTAGCTGCTCAGTTTGCCTCTCAAGGACTGAGTGCACCCCGCTTGTCAACAGCGTTCGCCAGACCGGATGGTCACCCACCCAAGTGCTAGCCTAGCCCGACAGCGCTTAACTTTGGTAATCTGACGGGAACCGGTGTTACCACTGCGGCAAGGTCTCTCAAGGCCGTTGGCCTTACCTCTTCTACATGTTGTATATTACCTGTCTGTCCCTACAGATTATTCCTATTTTCTTCAGAATGTCGAACATCTTACGCCATTTTACACGTCGAACGCTTTCTCCAGGTCGACAAAGCCTGGGAACTTGTCTTTATTTTACTCTAACTTTGCTTCCATTATAAACTGCAAGGTCAGGACTACCTCTCTGGTGCCTTTACCTTTCTTACAGGCAAACTGATCGTCATTTAGCATACCCTCAATTTTCTTTCCCATCATTCTACAGATTATTTTTGGCAGCAACTTGGATGTATGTGCTGTTAAGCTGATTGTGCAACAATTCTCGCATTTGTCAGCTCTTGAAATCTTAGGAATTGTGTGTGGATCATGTTTTTCCTAAAGTCAGATGGTATATCGCCAGCCTGGTATATTCTACACACCTACGTGAACAGTCGTTTTGTTGCAGCTTTCGCTAATGGTTTTAGAAATTCTGATGGACTGTTATCTATCCCGTCTGCCTTATTTGATCTTAAGTCTTCCAAAGATCTTTCCTTTCTGAATCTGACGCTGGGTCCCCTATCTCTTCTATATTGACTCATGTTTCTTCTTCCATCAGTCAGACAAGTGTTACCGCTCGCAGAGGCGTTCAATGTACTCTTTCCACCTATTCGCTCTCTCCTCTGCGATTAATAGTGGAATTCCCATTGCACTCTTAACTGTGCCACCATGGCTTCAAATTTCGCCGAAGGTTCTTTTGACTAATCTACATCACTGGGTGTAGTGTGATGTCCTTAGGTTAGTTAGGTTTAAGTAGTTCTAAGTTGTAGGGGACTGATGACCATAGATGTTAAGTCCCATAGTGCTCAGAGCCATTTGAAGCATTTGATCTAATCTACATTTTGAGTCAGTCCTTCCGACAATCGTTTGGTTTTCGATTTTTCACATTTTTCCTGCAGGCAGTTCTCCCGCAGCTTCCCTGGACTTCCTATTTATTTAATTCCTAAGTGACTTGTATTTCTGAATTTCCCTGAACATTTTTGTACTTCCTTCTTTCGTCGATCTACTGAAGTATATTTCCATTACCCAGGGTTTCTTCGCAGTTATCTTCTTTTTATCTAGTTTTTCTTTTCAACTTCTGTCACCGTTCGCACCCTGCTCTCTATGCGCGACGTTTCGTCGCCA
Organism: Schistocerca nitens; assembly: GCF_023898315.1. NCBI lineage: Eukaryota > Metazoa > Arthropoda > Insecta > Orthoptera > Acrididae > Schistocerca > Schistocerca nitens. Next base: position 3,536,929 of record NC_064614.1, read on the forward strand.
TCGTCACAGCAGCAGCACACGGCGAGTTTCAGCAGAATTTCAGCGCCGCTTTGTGCATATTTTCGGAGCTCTGAAGAAAGACATTTGTGTCGGTCGATTTGTTTCGGACGTAGAGGTGCACACTTGGATGAATTCATCGTTCCGTAGGCACCGTATACATTTTTCCATGAGTACACTGACCGTCTTGTTTCACGGTGGGACAAGTCTATTAAAAATTATGGCGATTACTTTTGAAATAATAAACAGTTTACGTACTTTTTCCATTTTTTTTATTTCATTTGCTGCCTCTTATAAATTACGTATCCTACTTACTTTTTATGGCGTAAACAGTAGAAGTTGTCAGCTACTATGATTCTGGAACGAAGAAAAAATAAATAGAATGCACAGATAATGATGTGTAATTGCGTCATGCCATTTCCTCCGGTTTGGAGAGTGGTTCATAATGTATGACAGCAAGGAGAACCGAATAAGATGTAATTTAAATACAAGAAACAAAAATAAGAGCTAGAACATCAGATTACCAGTGAAGTACATGTACTGGAAAAGATATCGAAGTATTGTGGGGAAAACAAAAATTTCCCATTCGTTGCAAACTAGGATCTGGGGGAAAATTAAATTTGTTCAGAAAAATTATACAAAGAGTTTTAGCTGCGCACTCAATTGTTTTTGGCACCTCTGACCTGAAGACAGCCTATTCGCTAATTAGGCTGATCTACTATTCATGTGAATATTTCCATTCGTTGTGAATGTATCAAGCTGTATTTATTTGGTGTACTTGGCACATTCCATTTTTGATTTATCGTCACTTCGACACACTTCTTGATCGATGCTCTGCTCACCTATTCTGTATCGAGATGTTACTTGTGACATTTGATTTCTTTTCCGATCTAGCATTAAATCAGGATAAATAAATACCGGAAAACTCACAAAACCAATGAAAACTTTTGTAACGAACGCATATGTCTGATAGAGCAGTATTTATTGCTCACTATTATCAGAAACCGTAACTGCATTGAAAAAAAAATTACAGGAAAAATTCTTCATGTAGGATAATAAACCAAAGAAGTATCAACAAGCACGGTTTAAAGTTTACATTGAGGATAATTTTTCAGAGCAGAGCATTCAGAAAGCAACCGAACGCAAATTGGCTGTTGGGAAGTTCATCACTTTGGAACACCGTCTTTGATCGTGAAACCGACTGTAGTAACTAACACTCAAGGTAGAAGGAAATTTAACTACTTCAGTGCTCGAGACAGTGAAGGAGTTTTGCCAAAGACTACGGGAGTTTCCATGCTTGAAGATAGAGCTGCTGGTGCAAGTTCCTTCCACCCTTCACAGATGGCAGTTCCGTCGCCTGTAGCGCCAGCGCAGGCAGGATGCGCTTCGCTTTCTGTCCGCCAGATGGTAGCTAAGCGCACCGTTGCCAATATAGCAGGACACAAATCAGAAGATAAAGTTTTCTGTTGCAGCATTTGTTATATCATAGTACTTATGTCTGAGCTCGTATCCAGTTCTCAGGAACAATAATTTCTTTCCAGCGCTGAAAATAAGCTGTAGTTCAACATTTCGAAGATTAATAACACCAATTGCGCCCGGTTGTTCCCGCGTTTCTTTCTTTTCTGTTTTTAATTTTTCAGCTAATGTATTTGTTTATTGGGGACACCTCGTCTCTCTGACATACATCCCATCTTTTTTTTCTTTTGTTCAAGTGCTGTTTATGTTCGCTATCGCGTTTGAAGCGGATTTCGCTGTTTACGAGTTGCTCATGAAACGAATGTGCAAGTTTTTGATTGCAATCTACCGCTCAATGTTACGACAGCTGACGACGAAGTACTTCCAGATATGGTTTTTTGTGCCACTACTTTCAAATAAATTGTAAAAGATTATGAACTGCAGTCATGCTACTACAAAATCTTTTCATAACTGTGACTGTAGAGACTAACTTATAATGAAGGCACGATGAAATCGTGGCTGATCACTGTTGGATGTTTTTTTCAGTGTCTTACAGTTCGTTTCGAAACTTATGCTCCGTCCTCAGGTGATCTGCAGGCTATGAAAATCCTGTACTGAACACCAGTGCGTCAGTTACTGCCACTATAAGCCACAGTTTTTTTGCAAATGTTTGAAAACGGGACTCCCTTTGAAATTACACATAGAATTTTTTTCACAAACGAAGAGTGCGAAATGGACAGATGTATCAAATTGAAGTGTGAGATCTAGTTTCACAACAATAAGAGAGGGAGACTGAATTGCTTGAAAGAAATCAGAGTGATTTGAGAGAAAACTGAACTGCTGCTGGCCAGATAAAGGAATTGTCAAAAAGATCATGCCTTTAACGAATAGCTATTTTGCTCTTAAAATGTCACATTGTGTGATGTTTAACTGCGAATAAAAATAACTGAACTGCAGAATTTTTAAAAGGAAACACGTCAGATGTTTTGTGAAATGATCTGTCTCAAAAATGGTTCAAATGGCTCTGAGCACTATGGGACATTACATCTGAGGTCATCAGTCCCCTAGAAATTAGAACTGCTTAAACCTAACTAACCTAAGGACATCAAATGGCTCTGAGCACTATGGGACTCAACTGCTGAGGTCATAAGTCCCCTAGAACTTAGAACTACTTAAACCTAACTAACCTAAGGACAACACACACATCCATGCCCGAGGCAGGATTCGAACCTGCGACCGTAGCGGTCGCGCGGTTCCAGACTGTAGCGCCAGAACCGCTCGGCCACCAGCGGCCGGCTCCTAAGGACATCACACACATCCATGCCCGAGGCAGGATTCGAACCTGGGACCGTAGCGGTCGCGCGGTTCCAGACCGAAGCGCCTAGAACCGCTCTGCCACACAGGCCGGCATATGATCTGTCTAAAAGTATGAAGTGAAACAGATTAGAGGACCATTTGACGTTCATTTCAATTATGTTAGAACTTATTTACAGCGAAAGACGTGTCGATGGAGAATTTAAAGTTCAATGTTTAACCTATAATCTTAGAATTTTGAAGAGTACTAGAGAATACGTGTCTGGTGGATTATGTAAAGTGCCCAGTCTGATTTGCTGGACATGATTTCGAACATTAATGGAAGGCGTGTGAAATGTATCTCTCATCTGTTTTATTTCGTATTTTTAGACAAATCATTTCACAAAAAATTTGGCCTTCTTTTTTCAATTTTTTTATTCTTACTGTTCAACATATAAAATCACCCCCCCCCCCTTTTGTAGTAATATCTACAGACGCACATACGAGGGCTTTTTATGTAAAAACTCTTAAAGCTTTTTAAATAAAACAAACTTTATTAACATTTTACAAGTTCATTCTTCATGTCTACAAATTTTTTCTCAACGTAGTTACCCTGGGGACGAGCACATTTCTCCCAACGAGAGACCAGTTTGTTGATATCGACACAGTAGAATGTCTGACTTCGTTGACGAAGCCACAGCGTCACCTCTGCTCGCACCGCTGCATCGCTATCAAAGTTTTGGAAACATGTGAAAACCTGATGGGGCCAAGTCGGTACTGTGTGGAGGATGATCGATGACGTCACGAACCCAATGCTTCGGTTTGTTGCAGATGTCGCGGCAATCGTGTGTGGTCTGACACCGTCATGCTAAAGGAAAGGGTTCTCCGTGTGTGGAAGCTTAGAAATTCAACCACAACACTTTGTCTCTCGTGCACCAGCATAGTGACGTTATACGGTACAATTTGCGTCCCTGTAGCCCTATATGGTTGCAACTTGTGTCAGCTAAGTGGGAAAGTCGATCGAGTAATATGCGAGAAAATGGTTCAAATGGCTCTAAGCACTATGCGACTTAACGTCTGAGGTCATCAGTCGCCTAGAACTTAGAACTAATTAAACCTAACTAACCTAAGGACATCACACACATCCATGCCCGAGGCAGGATTCGAACCTGCGACCGTAGCGGTCGCTCGGTTCCAGACTGTAGCACCTAGAACCGCACGGCCACTCCGGCCGGCAATATGCGAGACTATTGTACCTCAACCGGCAATGACAGACTAAAAAAAAATCGGAAGCATTACTTTTCAGCACGCCCTTGTACACCTATGTGAGACGGCCTTTCGCAGATGATGTAGTTATCTGTGTTGGAAATTATGTACCTTGAAAATTGCAGTAATGGGCAGTTAGATCTTTACAATGCGGAGAAAAAACACTCAGGTAGCGCATAATGTTGAAAATATCAAAGCTGCGCACTTCACGAGACGTAACACAGAGCCGCCCACTGGCTACGACATTAATTACAATTGAAGGTGACATACTTGTGCTTGGCAATGACACTTGTGTAGATCCATCGTGTGGAAGGTCCACATAGACTTAGTTGTGGGCGAAGCAAGTGGAATGCTACGAATCATTGGCAAGACACTGTGAAATTGTAAAAATTTTACACGAACCTGTACAAGGAAGGAAGCTGTGAATGGCCACGGGCAAGAGTTCAAGCTTTAGTTATTTATTTATTTGCCTGTAGACAACTTTTGTGTTGTATAGGCATCGTCAGATGGTTATACAGGGTTATTACAAATGATTGAAGCGATTTCACAGCTGTACAATAACTTTATTATTTGAGATATTTTCACAATGCTTTGCAAACACATAAAAAAACTCAAAAAGTTTTTTTAGGCGTTCACAAATGTTCGATATGTGCCCCTTTAGTGATTCGGCAGACATCAAGCCGATAATCAAGTTCCTCCCACACTCGGCGCAGCATGTCCCCATCAATGAGTTCGAAAGCAACGTTGATGCGAGCTCGCAGTTCCGGCATGTTTCTTGGTAGAGGAGGTTTAAACACTGAATCTTTCACATAACCCCACAGAAAGAAATCGCGTGGGGTTAAGTCGGGAGAGTGTGGAGGCCATGACATGAATTGCTGATCATGATCTCCACCACGACCGATCCATCGGTTTTCCAATCTCCTGTTTAAGAAATGCCGAACATCATGATGGAAGTGCGGTGGAGCACCATCCTGTTGAAAGATGAAGTCGGCGCTGTCGGTCTCCAGTTGTGGCATGAGCCAATTTTCCAACATGTCCAGATACACGTGTCCTGTAACGTTTTTTTCGCAGAAGAAAAAGGGGCCGTAAACTTTAAACCGTGAGATTGCACAAAACACGTTAACTTTTGGTGAATTGCGAATTTGCTGCACGAATGCGTTAGGATTCTCTACCGACCAGATTCGCACATTGTGTCTGTTCGCTTCACCATTAAGAAAAAATGTTGCTTCATCACTGAAAACAAGTTTCGCACTGAACGCATCCTCTTCCATGAGCTGTTGCAACCGCGCCGAAAATTCAAAGCGTTTGACTTTGTCATCGGGTTTCAGGGCTTGTAGCAATTGTAAACGGTAAGGCTTCTGCTTTAGCCTTTTCCGTAAGATTTTCCAAACCGTCGCCTGTGGTACGTTTAGCTCCCTGCTTGCTTTATTCGTCGACTTCCGCGGGCTACGCGTGACACTTGCCAGCACGCGTTCAACCGTTTCTTCGTTCACTGCAGGCCGACCCGTTGATTTCCCCTTACAGAGGCATCCAGAAGCTTTAAACTGCGCATACCATCGCCGAATGGAGTTAGCACTTGGTGGATCTTTGTCGAACTTCGTCCTGAAGTGTCGTTGCACTGTTATGACTGACTGATGTGAGTGCATTTCAAGCACGACATACGCTTTTTCGGCTCCTGTCGCCATTTTGTCTCACTGCGCTCTCGAGCGCTCTGGCGGCAGAAACCTGAAGTGCGGCTTCAGCCGAACAAAACTTTATGAGTTTTTCTACGTATCTGTAGTGTGTCGTGACCATATGTCAATGAATGGAGCTACAGTGAATTTATGAAATCGCTTCAATCATTTGTAATAGCCCTGTACAGATGATTATACATAAGTTCAGTAGTTACATAGTTATACAGATTGTGGTACAAATGATTACACAAAAGTTAACATATGGTATATGATTATACAAAAGGTCAGTATGGTTGTATGACATAAATTACAGTTTCTTTGATCAAAATCACATTTATAATAATAGAGAATCATATTTTTTCATTTTGTAGGAATTCACTTACGCTATAGAATGCTTTCTCTTTCAACTATGTCTCTACCACCATTTTAAATCTATTCTCATGCAATTCCCTCGTTCCATGTGATGTATTGTTGTAAAATGTTTTGCCAGCATGTAAAAAATTATTTTGGATTTTATTCAAACGTGTCCAAAGAATGTCTAATAAGTTCCTATTTCTGGTTTCATATGAGTGCACATCTGACCTGATTTCATACATGTGGGCATTCTCTTTGGCATTCTCTTTAAGTATGTATAGACTGGGAACTGTGAGAATTTTGTGCTCAATGAAGTACTGTCTGCAAGAAGTTAAATTGCTCACACCAAAAATACATCTAATGGCTTTCTTCTGCCAGAGGAAAACATCTTTTGCTCCAGCTGAGTTTCCCCAAAGAAGTATTCCATAATGCAGATGAGTATGAAATAGGCATGGTATGCCATAAGTATGCACTCCTTACTGAAACAATCCTTCAGTTTCCTAAGGAGATATAGAACTCTTCCCAACTTACTGCACAGCTTTTCTGTGTGGGTATGCCAGCACAATTTGGCATCAAGATAAGTGCCTAGCAATTTTACTGAATGTCTGAGTTCATTAGGTCCATCATTAATATCTCTAAGGGAAAAGAGGTTGTGTTTAATTTTATTTTTATTTAATGACAGCCTATTTTCATGGAACCAGTGAGCTGCCTTTTCCACCATGGATTTGATCATTTGTTTGACAACATTCACATCATTATGTGACGTGATAAAAGTTGTGTCGTCAGCGTACTTTACAGATTTATATCGTAATGTGTTGGGCAGGTCATTCACATACACAATGAATAAGAAAGGTCCCAGTACAGATCCTTGTGGGACTCCATATTTTACCTTGAGAAGGTCAGATTTATTGTTTGAATTTATATAGACCATTTGGTCTCTGTTTGTCAAATATGATTTCAGCAGTAATAGTTCTGTTTCGTCGTAATGGCAAGGTTGAAAAATTCTAACTTGCAAACAGGTGGAGGAGGACGCCGTACACCTCGCGAGAGCCTACTTAGGGACTTTTAGCACTGTCGTCACGGCAAAAACATTTTTTCAGTCGTCTACGTATCTGTATCGCGCTGATAGCTTCGGGCAAATACGAGTCCGCACACAGACGTACCAGCAGTCTGTTTTCGCACGCAACATCCGCGAATGTAACGGGAAGAATGACGTATCACAAGCAGCCGCTGCTACGCACATCGCAGTCATTTGCAGAGTGTAGATATAGATCACACGTAGTATCTTCCCAGGTATTTAAGTGACTAATAGAAGAACCCAGTGGATTTCAATGGACGGCAAATGTTCTGCAGGAGTGAATGTGACATCGGGAAATGCTGTTGGGACACGTACACGCCTGTTCAGAAAAAAAGAATACGTTGGACGACTAGAGAGGCTGAAATTCTACCGCCGCTCATGCGCAAATAGAATTAGAAAGAAAATCGATAGCATTAGTAGGAAGTACCCTCGGCTATGCACTGGATATCACCTGAAGATAGCGCACAGAATTCCAAACTTTACGTTACGGGGTCAGCGAGGCAGATTGCTTACCGAAGGGGTCCGGGTTCGATTCTCGGCCGGGTTGGACATTTTCTCCGTTCGGGGACTGGATGTACGTCGCCTCTACATTCATATCGTCATTACTGATGCGGAAGTCGGCTCAAACACACTGTCCTATCGTCTCTCCACGAGTTCCAGTGGGTTTGATGCTGTGGACATCTAGTCAGTGCCTACTTCTCCTGCCTCTGCTGACACCACGGAATACTTTGTGATTGAGGGTGCAGTCTACCTGTTCGTGCCTTTTTCTGCGATGCCTCCAGCGCTGCTACCGTCATCCATACCCGTCGCTCGTAAAGCCAGACATCCGCTACCCGGTCCTAGTACGACCAGCGAGGGGCTATACGCCGGCGAGGTAACGTAATAATTGTGAAGCGGAATGAAGAAGATAAGCTTATGTTCGGCGCCGAATGAGGCCCTAAAACAGTTACGGCGCCTCGCTTTCTACCTCTCTCTGTTAAAGCTCGAGATGTCGGCGGCTCCAGCTCTCGGAAATTACAGGAGGCTGCCAAAGGGCTAGAAACACAATATAGCATGCACGATTAATAGATTGCTCGACCGGCCTTAGCAGTGATTTCTCCCGCGATGGGCAGAGTTCCGAATCCCACTACTGTACTCCAACTGAAAGCTACCACATACACTGTCCACTAACTCTTTACAGAAGCGAGCAAGCCCGTGTCTTGAGAATTTTTCGTGTGTCCTTAACGCCTGACAGCAAGTGTGTCAAAGGCTTACACGTGTCAAAAAAACAAGATTAACTTCGTGTGAGACGAAAAAAATGACTTTCATGGAAATGAAGATTCACAACTAAAATACTCTACTTACCACTTTTGTTGGAAATTTCGATGATTGTCAAGAATCTTTACGTTAACTAATACCATATGATTGAGACAGAGACGTACTGATTTGAAAGGGCTGAAGTATATTTCTTACTTGTCATTGCTAGTACGCGGTTTATATCCTCTCTACTTCCACCATCATCAATTATTTCCTGAGAGGATGACAAAACTCATCTACTACTTTTACTGCACGTTTCGTAACCGTTTTCCCTCAACATCGTCTCATGTAATTCGACTGCATACCATCACCTTTGTTTTACTTTCATCTTGTCTTTGCTTGAAGATACTATTCATTCCCTTCAGCTGCTCTTCCAAGTCCTTTGCCATCTCTGAACTACAGTGTCACTGTTGTTGTTGTTGTGGTCTTCAGTCCTGAGACTGGTTTGATGCAGCTCTCCATGCTACTCAATCCTGTGCAAGCTTCTTCATCTCCCAGTACCTACTGCAACCTACATCCTTCTGAATCTGCTTAGTGTATTGATCTCTTGGTCTCCCTCTACGATTTTTACCCTCCACGCTGCCCTCCAATGCTAAATTTGTGATCCCTTGATGCCTCAAAACATGTCCTACCAACCGATCCCTTCTTCTAGTCAAGTTGTGCCACAAACTTCTCTTCTCCCCAATCCTATTCAATACCTCCTCATTAGTTACGTCACTGATAAACCTTAAACTTTAATTTCGTTTCCGAAATTATTTTGCTTGCCTTCACTCTTTACTCAATATACATACTGAATAACATGGGGGACGGGCTACAACCCTGTCTTATTCCCTTCTGTCACGTCCTCCGGCTGTTATAGCTGCAGTGTGGTTCTACTACAAGCTGTAAATAGCCTTTCAGTTTTATCAGTGCTACCTCTAGAATTTGAAAAGAGTGTATTGCACTCGACTTTCCCAATAGCTATCTCTAAATGTTCTAATGTGTTATCGTAGGTCGTCAGGAAGTGCTAAACGGCTAAGCAGGGATGGCTAGAGGACAATGTAAGGATGTGGAGGCACATATCACTAGGGGTAAGATAGATATTGCCTACAGGAAAATTAAAGAGACCTTTGGAGAAAAGAGAACCACTTGTTTGAATATCAAGAACTCAGATTCAAAACCAGTTCTAAGCAATGAACGGAAGGCATAAAGATGGAAGGAGTATATAGAGGGTCTATGCAAGGGCGATCTACTTGAGAGCAATATTATGGAAATGGAAGAGGACGTAGACGAAGATGAGATAGGAGATACGATACTGTGTGAAGAATTTGACAGAGCACTGAAACACCTAAGTCGAAACAAGGCCCCTCGAGTAGACAACATTCCATTAGAACTTGGGAGAGCCAGCCATGACAAAACTGTATCATGTGGTGAGCAAGATATATGAGACAGGCAAAATACCCTCAGACTTCAAGAAGAATATAATAATTTCAATCCCAAATAAAGCAGGTGCTGACAGGTGTGAAAATTACCCAACTATCAATTTAGTAAGTCACGGCTACAAAATACTAACACGAATTCTTTACAGGCGAATAGAAATACTGGTAGAAAATGGCCTTGGGGAGGATCAGTTTGGATTCTATAGAAATGTTGGAACACGTGAGGCAATACTGACCCTACGACTTACCTTAGAAGATAGATTAAGGAAAGGCAAACCTACGTTTCTAGCATTTCTAGACCTAGAGAAAGCTTTTGACAATGCTGACTGGAATACTCTCTTTCAAATTCTGAAGGTGGCAGGGATAAAATACAGAGAGCGAAAACCTATTTACAATTTGTACAGAAAGCAGATGGCAGTTATAAGAGTCGAGGGGCATGAAAGGGAAGCAGTGGTTGGGAAGGGAGTGAGACAGGGTTGTAGCCTCTCCCCGATGTTATTCAATCTGTATATTGAGCAAGAAGTAAAGGAAACAAAAGAAAAATTTGGAGTAGGTATTAAAATCCAGGGAGAAGAAATAAAAACTTTGAGGTTTTCCGATGTCATTGTAATTCTGTCAGAGACAGCAAAGGACCTGGAAGAGCAATTGAAAGGAATGGACAATGTCTTGAAAGGAGGATATAAGATGAACATCAACAAAAGCAAAACGAGGATAATGGAATAATGATCTTTCTCGATTCAGTCCCATTATTTTCATTACTCTATAAATAATTCGTATAAGTGTAATCGTTACGTAACAAAAAATGGATTTTTTAATAAAAAATAATATTTACTTTGATAATAACGTACTGTATACTAAGTAACTGCACCAATTAATAAGTCAAAAGCACAGAAACATATTATTCTTGTCCACGGAAAGCACAGTATTTCCTGATAACAGACATCAAACCAATGAAACAATGAATACGATAACATCAAGAAAATCGTGAATAGTGTTCGTAAGAGAATGATGTTGAAAACAAATATTCTAGCCGATTATTTCACGCAAGTTGAATAGTAACTTGAGTTCGCAGCGCAACCGCCATTGTCAGATTTTTGGAACTGTCATTTTCTATTTATTCTGTGAATTTAGTACCATTTGTTTTGATAGAAGCATGTAAGCCTTCTGATGGTGAACATGTAAATTTGAAACGAGTACTGCGCTTTCTCGGCACAGTATACCAAAACCAAATTGAGATTGGTTGCTGCTGTGCGAATATAAATAAACTGAACCACATAACAGCCACGATTCCCCGATAATGTCATTGTTTGACGAAATAGAATCAAACGATCTCCTCCTGTTTTTCGGCATCTGCAGGCATCATTAGCAGTGGCCCTACACGCAGTAACTTCAAAGAAAAATGTGCAGAATGTTTTCTGTTAGTTGTACAGAAGGGGGGCCAGACAGCGTTCACTGAAGTTTTACAGCATAGGCGCATATCTGCAAGTGTACAAAAAACGCGTTCTTCCGCGATCGATGGCTGGTGCGCGAAAGTATTCGTTGGAGGTCGCGAGTTTGACACTCGTGCCTTAGAAGATGTGGTTCGTAAAAATTCATATTGTAAGTCTTTCTTAACACGTGTTTTTTGGAAATTTGGTGAGACACATTTTGAGTCTTACGCATTACAGCTGGAAAAGAAGGGAATCGAAACTTCTTAGATGTGGTGCTATTGGAGGAACGTCGAAAATTAAGCGAGTAGATAAGACATTAAATAAGGAAATTCTCCGCAGAATCGTCTAGGAGAGGAATCCGTGTAAAAACATTTGCAGGAAGAAGGGGTAACATCACAAGACACGTTCTGAGAAATCAATGAATAACTTCCATGCTGCCACCTGAGAGGTGTAGAGGGCATACATTGTAGGGGAAGACCGAGACTGGGATACGTCCAAACAAGTAACAGAGGACGTGAGGTTCAAGTGTTACTCTGAGGTGAAGGAGGTAGCACAGCAGAGGAATTCATGGCGGACACATAAAGCCAGTCAGAAGACTGATGACGCAGAAAAACGTTCATATTGAAGCTAGGTTGTTAGGCGTTAAATGAAATAAGTATTCTAGTCCAGTCACTTAAGTATTTTAGGTGATTATAGTACAATTAAACTTCTTTTAACAAAACACGTACCTTTTTTCGGTTTATTGTGCGTATGAATTAATCTGACGAACTATCTGAACCAGCATTTTATTACTAAACACATTTGAAAAGAATAAGAGAAAGGCAAACCTACGTTTCTAGCATTTGTAGACTTACAGAAAGCTTTTGACAATGTTGACTGGAATACTCTCTTTCAAATTCTAAGGGTGGCAGGGGTAAAAATCGTAGAGGGAGACCAAGAGATGAATACACTAAGCAGATTCAGAAGGATGTAGGTTGCAGTAAGTACTGGGAGATGAAGAAGCTTGCACAGGATAGAGTAGCATGGAGAGCTGCATCAAACCAGTCTCAGGACTGAAGACCACAACAACAATACAAGAGGTGTACGGCAGGTTTCAGCTGAAGAAGCTGAAGGTTCCGTGCAAATTCACAACAATAACGAAATGACAACTTTGTCCCAGATTGGCAACGTACGAAGAACAGGAGCTCTTGGAGTCCATCCGTTCTCAGGTGACCTAGCTGAGACCACTCAGCTTGCAAAAGGGTCAGCATCGGAAAGGTTAGTTGTAGTTTGAGAGTTGTTGTCCGCTGCTTCAGAAAGATACGGACAATGTATTTCTACACTGTAGACTTCGATTCCGGAAGTCGTTACCTCAAAACCAAGGTCAGAGGGAAAATCTTCTGACAATAATCTTCAATCTGTTTCTCTTGTAATCTTTTCAGGATCACATACATGCAAGAAGGAAATAAATCTGTGACTCCCAGAACTATTAGAAATCTGGTATATTACTCTTCCCATAAACATACAGTTACTCTTAATGCAAATGTTAAACGAGTTTTGCAAACTATGAGCAATTTCGGATCGCTTTCGAGAAAATATTGGGCAGTACTGTAAAGTTGGCTTATGCGGCAACAGTTTCAGGAAAGACTGACTCTACCTCGGCAGGGTCTCACAAAAAAATGTCTAAGTACAAAATAAAAGTCCGGTACAAATTACTCAGGTGCTTGCTGGAAAAATTCCGCAGTAAAATGGACCCAGAGGAAGTATAAAGCAACGCACTACTACCAATGTTGCCAGGTCCAATGAATCTCTAAATATTTGTTTCTTTACTTCCATTTCCGTAAGCAGAATTTTGAACTACATCTATTGGAGATTATGTTATCGTGTTGGGAAGACCTCGTAATTGATGTATTTTTTTAAAAAGACGATGGGGAAGATAAGTGACAGGTAACGAAAATAAGGGTGGACCTAATATCGATCCCTGCGGAACAGCAGTGGTGACCGATTGCCCCGGCCAAGATTTGGCGCGATGCGGGAGCCCGTCACCAGGGGCTAACCCTCGCTGTCCACTTGCCGGCACGGAGTCCCGCCGTGAATAACGGAGGCCCATTTGCGGTCGCGATTTTCTGCCAAAACCGCGGCTGCTGGCGCCACTTAGCCCTGCCCCAAATTGCCGCTAATGGCACCTCCTTCCCTGCTGCACGTGCCGAGTGCCGCTGTGTGCTCGCCGCTCTATATCCACATCTGCACTTCCCGAATTATCTCTAGTCACGTGGGATGGGGGACCTTTTACGATAACAGTACCGGTACCGTACGAATTATTTCATATGCCGTGCACTGATTGCTTCCACAAGCCGTGATTTATTTAATCTTGTCTGAAAATTTGTACTGGCCTGGATGTAAGAGACAGCAGAGTGTTCACAATTTCGTCTCTGGCAGATGGTTTTTACAGTACTTCCTCTTCCAACTGGGCCATTATCAGCAACAGCAGCAGCAGCCTTATCGTCTTCGTCGTCGTCATCTTCGTCATCATCATTGTCGTCGTTGTCGTCGCCATCACATCACGATCATTATCATCAGATTTTTGTCACCCAGTGTTCGATCCATTCCGGGTGGTTATAATTAAATTGTAGCCCAGTGTGGACTGTAATCATTGTCGTATGGCAGCGGAACTTGGTAGGTATGCTAATGCGTTAACGAGGAACCGATTTACGCTGAAAAAATATAGTTCTAATTTTGGCCACCAGGTGCAAATCTGGCGTTGCACAACGTCTCGTTGACGTCTCCGGTGCTCATATTGAATAAACTGTGTAAGCGGCGGTTAATAGTAAAATCAAAATTACGCCTTTCTCACTTGTTCGACCTTTTCTACCCACGTCCCGCTCCTAATCCATTACATATGCCAACATATCTACACATCTTTCTTCCATTCAATATACCAGACCTGCGCCTGGTGGCCAAAATTGGAAGTAATTTCTTTCCAGCATAAATGGGTTCCGCGTTAGGGCATTAAATTATCTACCACGTCTCGCTGCTATATGATAATTACAGCTCACTATTGACCTTTATGATTAGCCGCACCTTAATTATAACAACCCGCTATATGACAACCCGAGTATTTAAAAGTGAATATTGTTTAGCCTGCTCCGTGTCTACCCCGTAGATATCACGCTGATAAATTAGACCATTAAGTGTTCCCAAGGTTGACACGTGAAAGGATGGGGAACAAGCTTAATGTCAGCGTCATTCAAACATAAACCAGAATATCGGTCAAATGGTTCAAATGGCTCTGAGAACTATGGGACTTAACATCTGAGGTCATCAGTCCCCTAAAACTCAGAACTACTTAAACCTAAGTAACCTAAGGAAATCACACACATCCATGCCCGAGGCAGGATTCGAACCTGCGACCGTATCGGTCGCGCGGTTCCAGACTGAAGCGCCTAGAACCGCTCGGCCACAACGGAATATCAAACACAGCTTCTTTTCGGTGACACATACCAGTAGAAATTTAATGCCCTACTTTTCTAAGTAGTTTTCATCAACATAATAACATTTTCTCCATGGGATAGGAAGCTTTCTGTTTCCCCACAGCAGAAAGAAGTTGACTACCCCAGAAGCCAATTTTGCACACAATGTTCGATCGCAGCGTTGTCTTCAAATTGTTCCCCTTCGAACGCCTTCTTCAGGAGACCAAACATGTGGTGGTCACATGGGGCGAATCTGGACTGTGAAGGCAAGTGTTCGGGAGACGGTCATTGTAGCTTACTTACTTTTCACGAATTAGAGCATCTGTATGCGGCCATGCGTTATCGTTCTGGAGGCGGCCATTACGTATTAAGTCGCTTGTTTCGATAAGCAGTCTTTGGATCATCCAGCATCTAGTACTAGAAGGTCGCATTCACCGTAGTTCGCCTGTGCACTTAGTCAGTCAGCAATGGTCCTTTTCAGTCCAAAACGCTCTTTCTCCGCTGACAAATGAGTCTTGGTCTTGATTGGTACTCGGCTTCACTTCGCTCCGTACTCCTCCTCGTGCTCTCTTGTGCATAGTGATGGAATCACTTTGCGTTGCAGGTCACGATAGGGTCCAGAAAAGCCTGCCTTTCTTCTTCTTCTTCTTCTCCTCCTCCTCCTCCTCCTCCTCCTAAGCGATTCAGACGTCGTTGTCAGATGTCTTCCTCAAATCCTTTTGCGCCTCAGTGAGAAGATTTAGAACCATCTTGACAACATTTTTTTTGCATCGTAGTGCGTCCGATAAAGGGACAATTCCAACACGTCCCCACCCGTGATGCAATCTCGGCAAGCTTGGCTTGGATCGAACATTGCGTTCGTTGACGTTGATCGCCGTACGCCATTTATGGTTTTGTATTTTCACTTTATCACGCCCAATTCGGTACTGAAAAATTTTTACTCAAGAGTAGCATCGCCGAACTGCGCTTGGAGTCACTTCAGAATGACACACGATTTCACGTCTTAATTAGTTGGCACTTCTTGTTCATCCACGGCGATTATGGAATGGCGAACATGAGGTGTGCGCCGTGTACTTGGATATCCATTCCCTTGCAAGCGACTCCCTAGGGCGCCAGACTGCTTGCGTTACACTCCGAGTGAAATGAAGGAAATTATGTTTTGTGTCTGAACGACCCTCGTGTATGGTGCAGTTGGGAGTAGTCTCTGTTTCACGTTTCACAGTGATTCTCATATCATAATACAGATATAAAAGGTGTCTGCACGGTTTGCCGCCACCCCAACGTCTATTAGTTCGTCTTCTCTTAGCCCATTAGTTCGTCTTTTCTTAGCCTCAAGCGGGCAAGTATTCTGAATTTCATTTCTGTTACGGTAATGACTACGTTTTCCGCTGTAGTCTGTTCGGTGACGCATTGGTTGTTATTCCCGCTTTTCAAGTTGTTCCCAACCAGCATCCGGCAATTTCTCGCTGCACAGCCATCAGTTTTTGATTGGTTTTGGCATTAAACATTCATATCTCGTTTTAAACGAGACATAGTAGCACACGCTGCCTGTAAAGTTTCCGTTTCAGACAGAGTTGCGGATTTGTATACTTTGGTCAGTGCGGGTAGTCGTTGAAATAATATTCTCTCACTTTTCTTCTTCGCTTCTCTTTGAGCTCCTCACTCTTCATCATTTCCTTGTTTTCCTGTAATCGAACTGTGAGTGAACGCAGTGAAATTATTTCGAATGGTTTTTGCACATGAGTGTCATGGAATGTAATCGAAGAGACTGTGTATGATAGACGTACGAAAATAATTTTTTGACATCTACCTACACAGGGAGACACGATAATCGTCATAAATTACGAGAAATCAGAGCTTACATGGAAAAATTTAAGTGTGCGTTTTTCCTCCTGCGCTCTTCTCGGGAGTGGAACGGTAGAAATAATGTGAAGGTGGTTTGATGAACCCTCTGCCAGGCACTAAAGTGCAAATTGCGGAGTAGTCATGCAGATGTAGACATAATCTCGATGCATTAAAATTATTTTTCGTTTAATTTTTCTTTTTGTGTAATTTGAATGAAGGTATTATTAAGATCAAGAACGGAACGAAGGTCATACGAAATACAGCGAATTTCACGAGCGCAAGTAATTTTAACTGATATGTGGTGTACGACTCGTGGGGTCGCTAGGAGCATACAGAGTGATGAGAAAGATTGCACACAAATTGAAGAGGCTGAGAAGGGAATTGACATCCTGCTTTGGAATAGGAACTTACGTTCACGGAAATAATCCTGGGCCAGTGAAATCTTTAGAATGCTAGGAAGAACAAGGACAAGCAACGCCCGCGTGCCTATGTTCAGCAAAGATAATTTACTGTGAACGCAACTAGATGGAGAGCTTGCACACTTTTCTGCGCAAGTACGTGACGTAATCAGTGCCACACATTCCAGGCATTGAAGCGGAAGTGGAGATCCAATTACGTTGACGCCTCGTGTACATGACACTAGTTCCCGACGAAGAAACAGCTTTCGTGAGCATACCTGCAGCTCTGATGAGGTTCGTGCGTGGTGCGTGGTGTACTTGGTAGAGGGAGCGCCGGTATTTTCTACGGTTATGCTTGTACTGAATATGACTGCCTCCATTTTGAACACTCGCTGTAAATTATCTTTGAAGCCATTGATCGTCATTAGTGTTCCTGCCATTTGAAAGCCTTGAGTGGCTCTCGATTACTTCCAAGATCGTAAGTTCCTATTGCAAAGTTCTTGTACCTCGGCTCTTGTATCAGCTCCTTCGACTCGTGTGCAAGCTTTTAAATCACCCTGTGATACTACGCGCAGACTTGATTTTGACGAAACTTTTTTCTGTCCTCTGACGACAGTAGAGAGAAGCAACCGCGACGCTGCTGTGGTACTGAGAGAGGCCATTCCCACCGCCATCGCCCGCTGCGTACCTTTGTGGGAGACGTGACTGTACGAGGGGCGTGTCCCAAGAACATAAAAGTGGAGGAAAGCTGACTCGACAGGTAGCAGGTGGGTCTCATAAAAGCGAGACAGCCGAGTACCGCCATCGGTGGGGGGACAGCGGCAGCAGTGGCACAAGACAAGGAGCTGCAGGAACGTGGGACGCTGTCAGCTGTAGTCTGAGGGGGGCGGGGTGACGCACAGCCTGCGTGCCGTGGCGGTGCGTCGCCTTACGCACCCCCCCTTCCCTCCTATTCCCCCCTCCTTTTTCGCTGGCACGTAATTACGCCCGCCGCCTCCGCGGCTCATCCTTAATTAAAGATGTTATCTGCCGTAATGGAGGCGCGGGCGCGCTCCTTGGCTCAAGTCTCGCCGCTCGCTGGCCGCCGTGCGGGCAACGCGACAGATTCCTCCGCAGGCAGCCGCTGCTGCTCTGTTGCCGTGCGTCCGCATACGTAAGTAGTGACCGAGTGCTGGAAAACAAGGTGGGCTTGTATGGAGGATGCACACCCACCCACACCACCTTGCGCACATTTCCCGTCACGGGGACAGGAAACAGGAAGACACACTCGATGCTGTATCGTGCACTTAAGGAGACTGGTTCGTGAACACAAGTGGAAATCTGGAAAAATTCCATAAAGTGAAGCTCAAAAGAGTTGTAAGCCCATGTAATTCATATCTACGTCTACATCCATACTCCGCAAGCCACCTGATGGTCTGTGGCGGAGGGTACCTTGAGTACCTATATCGGTTTTCCCTTCTATTCCAGTCTCGTATTGTTCGTGGAAAAAAAGATTGTCGGTATGCCTCTGTGTGGGCTCTAATCTCTCCGATTTTATCTTCATGGTCTCTTCGCGAGATATACGTAGGAGGGAGCAATATACTGCTTGACTCCTCAGTGAAGGTATGTTCTCGAAACTTCAACAAAAGCCCGTACCGAGCTACTGAGCGTCTCCCTTGCATCTCTGTAATGCTTTCGCGATTACTAAATGATCCTGTAACGAAGCACGCTGCTCTCCGTTGGATCTTCTCTATGTCTTCTATCAACCCTATCTGGTACGGATCCCACACCAATATTCAAGCAGTGCTTGAACAAGTGTACTGTAACCTACTTCCTTTGTTTTCGGATTGCATTTCCTTAGGATTCTTCCAATGAATCTCAGTCTGGCATCTGCTTTACCGACGATTAATTTTATACGGTCATTCCATTTTAAATCACTCCTAATGCCTACTCCCAGATAATTTATGGAATTAACTGCTTCCAGTTGCGGACCTGCTATATTGTTGCTAAATGATAAATGATCTTTATTTCTGTGTAATCACAGCACAATACACTTGTCTACATTGAGATTCACTTGCCGTTCCCTGCACCACGCGTCAGTTAGTTTCAGATCCTCCTGCATTTCAGTACAATTTTCCATTGTTACAACCTCTCATCATCTTGTAGCGTATCTCTTGGGAATAATTTGATGTATGAACTACAGCTTTTTATCTCATAGTTTTTTCTGAATTGTATTTTGATTTGCTAGTGACATAAAATATGTTAATTATTTATATACAGCACAGACACACCGATCTCGAAATAAAAGCAAAGTACAAGCTTGATATTTTTTCTGCAAGTCCTTTACACTCTTACGTTTAAAGTACACTTTTAAATAGAAGTTGCCGTCATAAATACTGGCCCGAAAATATTTTTAAAAATGATTATAAAAAATTTCACTAATTAACTCATAAATTTTCTTTGAAAAGTCTTTAATTTTCAAGTTTAAGTCATAAGAATAGTCTCCTTTTCAGTTAAGTATGTTTTAAGACAGTATACAAAATTTCAGCAGTCTACCTTTAATAGTTCTTAACCAGTTTCTACCAGAACATCAAGAAAGTGAACTTCCGGGAAACTCAAGTTAAAGGTTGTTTCTGTACCTACGCTGCATAACACTAACGAATCGCAGGACCATATTCATCTCGTTTCTGGTGCTGTTCTCCAACCCTTTTCTTTTTCAGACTAATTCTTCTTATTCTTGCTTCTTCGGTGGCCTCCAACACTGATTTTCCTGCTTCGTAGAGTCTCCTGCGGTCAATGGTAACTAACGTTTGTTGCATACTTAGTCCACCAGCAACTCCTATCAATTGCATAACCTTAATAAACCTTGACACTGAAACATAGCACAGCATGCAGCACATCGATTTTCAGAGTATTTATTTTTACGACAACAGATTTCGATATCCACTAATTTTCCAGTTATTAAAACTCTCATTCGGATGTTGAGTCTTACCATCCAATTACTTCTCTAATAATCTTGTGCCACTAAGACATTAAAGACCAAAAATGCATAATGAAACAAACAACTGAGAACAAAATTCTGTTTTTATCAGAGCTGTCAGCGTGGCATGGGGGCGTCGTCATGTGTGCAGACACTTCCAGATTCCTCCAGTTTTAGGGCTTTCTTCAGTGAAGTTTTTGCCAAGTGGCGCGCGTGGTCTGTGGCGAATTGTCACGGTCCGTGCGGCTCCCACCGTCGGAGGCTCGAGTTGTCCTGCGGGCATGCGTGTCTGTGTTGTCCATAGCGTAAGTTAGCTGAAGTTAAATAAAGTAGAGCGTAGGCTTAGGGATCGATGACCTGAGTAGTTTGGTCTCATAAGACCTTAACACAAATTTCCAAATTTCTCCAAGTAAACTTTTCATTGTTCAGAAAACTACAGAGAATTTTTGAAGACAAAAAATGGAGAAGCTAAATTTTTTACACTTATACCACGTACTGTACTTAAGACAGGAAACGAAAAAAATGATCAGAAGTGGGACTAAAATTAAAGCTGAAGGGATATCAGCCATAAGCGGATTACATTTCTGTACTCGGCGAAAGTGGGGAACATTTTCAGGACCTTTAGAATAGACTGAGCACAGAATAAGGATTGAGAGTTTAGGAGGTCGCCTATCTTTTGTATTCTTTGTTTTAACTGCATGCACCTGTTTGATGGTTCCAGGCAGGCTTTAAGTACAAGTTTATTACAGCATCACAACATAGCCACGTTCAACATAGAACAACATAACAACTGAGACGATCGCCCTTGATCAGGTACGCTTAACAAAATCAAAGTGACGTTGGTCACGACGCTAGCACTAACACAAGTCCGCAGTGAGAGATCCACTGTAGTGATGCCAGCCCCGTTGTGGTGCATCGCCCGTGGTGGAGAGAGGAGCGACGGAGACGGTGCTGTGCTGCGCTGTGTCAGGCAGCTCCACGCGGCACACGGCCGGCTCTCGGCTCGGAACTGGGGTGAGTGCTGCTTGCTGCAGACTGAGCAGCACAGCAAGCGGAGGAATATTCGTAGGCACCTCATGTCCACGTGACCCGCAGATGAAAGCTAGTTCCGTCGATAGCAGTACAGCCGTTTCTGCTGTGTTCACTGCCAATGAACAATGATGCTGCTCCTGGTGGCTCCTGCTAGCATCTGACATGCCAGCTAGTTGTTTGTAATCAGTACCGTGTCCACCATATATTAGTCGACCATAATATTATTTAACTTGGGAGCGAGGGGGTTGCAATCGGCTTATCGTGAGTCTTTATCGTGGTATTTCACGAAGACACACTGAACCACTTGATACCATTTATCTGAAGGCCGTTCGCGTGGCTTTGTGTCTGACTGCACCGGAGCCGCGCAGGCCACTCGAATGGGTCCTGCGACTCCTGTTAACGCCGCACCACGTATCTTTTCGGCCAGTGTCATTCGACCAATAAAACAAACGTCTTGAGTATAACAGGGAAGTCTGCGAATCGAATAATGCCGAGACAGAATTATTCCTTGTCACTACGAGTGTATAGTTACTATTTACGTGAGCGTGCAGAGTCCGCTCGTATTCTCCAGAGATTATGCTTATCCATTACGGATATTTTAGAACCGTGACTTTATATTAAATGTAAATAAGTTATACAAAACTGCAACCAGTCACTTTTTTGAATAATTATGTTTATTCCATGAACCGGTTTTAGAACCTTCTCAGGTTCATCTTCAGATGGTTTCAGGAGGCTACATCATTGTTGCAACCGTTATTTAATGAATTAGGTGAAAGAGAACGAAGCTTTGCGTTTTTTCAAAGGACTCGGGAAGGGCGCTCACCTTCAATGTTTCTTTCCACGCAATTCACGATGTGTTCCGTGACTGAGGCATTAGCAACCACAACTAGCCCGCTCTAAGTTCCAATCTAACCCTGTGCGATTTCTGTTTGTGGAGAGCTCAACGATAATATCTGCAAGTCAACTCATTTAATTTCTCATATACATTACACTGTGTGATGAGTAATTTCTTGAGTAGATGTGAGAAATATGTGGAAAACAATTGCAGGAAGTTCCAGTATCGACTTGCACGACATGGATGAGCACAAAATTTATTTGCGTGTACTTTTAAATTTAGTGGACGGGCGACATGGCAGCTGACTCGACGGGCAACGGAGCGCTCGCTACCCATCATACACTGCGCCGTGTGTGCGGTCATCAGATAAGTTCGCAGTATGATGCGTTTTTCTTAGTCATGCCTGTGTTTGTTTACTTGAACTTCATCGCATGCTTCTAATAACGGCCAGGTGCAACAATACAGTGGTCGGGTAGTGCGATGCACTAGCGAAGAACGGTCTCCGAAGGATGAGCGCCTGCGAGCCAAGAGCTGGCTACCCGCAAGACGCGGAAGTTGAGCGGGAAGCTGCAGTGGTCGGCGACGGAGAGCTACTACACAGAGTAAAAGAAAGAAGACGAAAGCGTCGAGGAGAGCCAGTCTCACGAAACTGCAGGATTATGGTGAGAGAAGCTCCGATTCAGGCCTTGGAGAAAACACATTGAAAGACTCATCAGATAGATATGAGGAGGACAAGGAGTGCATTTACTGCGACTGTAAAGAGATGAAGGGCATCGGTTGCTTTCGGTCGTGTCAAGACCTTTGTGCAGGTATCAACGATGATGCTTAGAAAGGCTTTAAATGTGACTCCTGTATCAAGAAGCTCGAAGACTGAACATTTTTCGTGTTATGTCTGAAAAGTCTACAGAGTAACCGTCAATTATAGAGCACCCTTTACTTTTGGAACAAACATTTATTGCGAATGAAGTCCATCTATTTCATTAAATTTTATTGTTTATTTACTACCCGTAATTAGGGAACCCGAAAACCAAGAATTAGGTATCATATTTTCCGGAGCTAAAGATTACATGTTTTAATTCTTTGTTGTGCTTTTGTAGAACGAGAAAGTATTTTTTTCCAAGGGAAGTATTTAAACAATCCCTAGTAATAGCTGAGCTCATTTTTTTCATAATTTAAAGACCGCTAGTTTGCTGATAATCCCAAATTAAAAAAAAAAACGGTAGCCAGTGATAAGGCACGTTCCCATACTTTTTACATTTTTCGATAGCAGCTGACTAGCGGGTGTTGCACAAATACTTATTTATTGCAGTGTTATAAACTGGATGTGCAAAGGTCTCGGAGAGGGTTGTCACACTGGAAGATGTGCGTTGTATTACGCCAGAATCTTGTGGCTGATTGAGGGAAGAGGCGCGAGTGTGTAACGACACGATATTTGAGCAATCTGTGTACATGGCAGCACTTCCCTAATTTACAGATTCTGAACCTGGAATGATAATCGGCATTCGGTCGTAGCGTATCGGAAGTTACACAGTTTCGTGTTTACCTGGTCAGCAGATTCTTGGACGAATCAACACCAGTGCTGGGACAATCCCTTGAGACGCGTAAATCGTGGCTTAGGACGACCGCAAGCATTCGTGTAACGGCAGTTACGTCGCCTCCGCAGAGCATTACGTTCCGATCGACGATCTACCCTGAGTCGGATGACTGTCTTTCCAAAAGGATTCCGGCACCTCTAGAGACTGTGCCTCGGCGTCTTTCTGTAGTCTTGAGGGCTCGTGCAGGAGCGACTAGCTATCGACATCACTTCCAGTACCTTCCCGTGATTTTTCGTCGCTCAGTGTGTTAGATATGCAAGTAAATGAAATCTTATGAATGAAACACAGACAAGACTGGTGTAGTGTTATACCATATTTGTTATTTGCTACACGAACCGTTTTCAGCTGTTAGGCCATCATCAGGTACATCTTTGTGCGAACAGGCGAAAACCGGTTCTTGTAACAAGCAATAAATATGGTAGAATACTACACCAATGGAAATCTGTTTTTGGTGAAACAAAGTTTCTTGAAACCTTTTTAAATTGTAAATATTACATACAAATTGATACAGTATCACAATCCTTCCCTCATAAATAGGAAAGCTAGAAGATCTCAGACCCACAGTGTATTTTCCTAGATACTTAGTCATATGCGTGCTAACTTCGGTTGAAACCTCTGGGCGAATTCTAATATTATGGTTACATGTTATCTGATTCCCTCCGCTCCACTAACACAATTAGTAAGGATGCAAGGGGTGTTTAATTCCAGCAGCGTATTTTAGAAGAAGAAAAAGTCATAATGTGCCATGTTTAGTTGGAATTGCTCCAGGCGTTCCAGATCTGGCCTGTAAAAAAAAAAAAAAAAAAAAAAAATTTAATTCATTTCCTTAACTATTTGTGGTATATGTTCCAGTTTGACTTCCCCTGCAATCATCAGATGTGTCCGTCTACAGCTCCGTTAAAGTTGTTTCATGTTGTTTCACTACGTGTCCTGTTATCCTGCCCCATCTTCTAGTTTCTGTTGTTTCACTACGTGTCCTGTTATCCTGCCCCATCTTCTAGTTTCTGTTGTTTCACTACGTGTCCTATTATCCTGCCCCATCTTCTAGTTTCTGTTGTTTCACTACGTGTCCTGTTATCCTGCCCCATCTTCTAGTTTCTGTTTTACACACATTCATTTCGTCGCTACTTCTCCGGAGAACGCTTCCATCAAACGCTTCTTGTTTGCCGGTCATGATTCGGTACGATTCACTTCCGCACACTGCAGTGCTTCAGAGGTACATTCTCACAAATTACTTTCTCGAGTTAAGATCTATGTTTCATGATAGTGACTTCTTTTTGGCGACACATGCTGTTTACTTGTGCTAGGACATCAATGATAAGATTCACTGATGACGTTGCTACCCTCAGTGAAAGCGAGGAAGAATTACACGACACACTGTAGGAAATAAATAGTTTGTCGAACACTGAGATGGCTTGGAGTAAACCAAAGAAAGATGAAAGTAATAAGGAGTAGCATATACGATATCTGACTCACTGACCATCAGAATTGGGTTCCACGAATAGACAAGATGAAGGGTTCCGCTACCTTGGAAGCAAAATTACATATTATGGTATTAGGAAGGAGTGGACAAAGATCAGTCTACCTCACGGAAAGGGGGTATTCCTATCCAAAAGAAGTCCATTAGTGTCAAACATCGGCCTTAATTTGTGGAAGACATATCTGAGGATGGAGAACTACATGCAAGTGAATCATGGAAAACCCGAAAAAGAAGAGAATCGAAGCTTTGAGATGTGGTACTATAGAAGGATGTCGAAAATTGGATGGTTTAATGAGATAAGAAAGGTTCTCCGCAGAATCGACGACGAAAGTCCATTAGTGTCAAACATCGGCCTTAATTTGTGGAAGACATATCTGAGGATGGAGAACTACATGCAAGTGAATCATGGAAAACCCGAAAAAGAAGAGAATCGAAGCTTTGAGATGTGGTACTATAGAAGGATGTCGAAAATTGGATGGTTTAATGAGATAAGAAAGGTTCTCCGCAGAATCGACGACGAAAGGATAATATGCAGAACGCTAAAACGAAGAAAGAACTGGATGATAGAACAATAGTTAACAAATCAGGGCAAAATTTCCATAGCGGTACATTTGTGTCACAGTCAGAGTATCAGAACGATTTTCCCTCATAATTTTTGATGCGGTCGTTTCCGGACCAAGGTCCCTGACAAACAATTTGATAATTTGACGTACTCTGTTATCCTTGAAAGTTTGTTGCATCATCACGGAATCACCCTCCATATATTGAAAACAATAATGACCCTATAACATAATCTTGGGGTTTATGCAATAATCTGTACTGGTTCAGTCACTTTTCTACTAATATTTAATTAGCACGAAGCGTGTCGGCAGTATGCTTCCATCATCAGGTGCATTTTAATTATTTGTTCGTTATATTAATCTGAAGTGTGAACAGTTTCATTTTGCTGCGTGTACCAGAGCATTTGTGTGTCGAAATAGAATACTGTACACAAAGATACATATATTAAAAGTGTGTACAGGATACTATTTCGGCACCTTACCTAACTGGTACACAATGCATATGATACTAATCACATTACCACATTTCAGATTAATATAATGCACATATAACCGGAATGGCAGTATGTTGCCGAAACGTGTCGTGCTAACTAAATATTAGTAAAACCACGACTGAAGCAGTAGAAATTACTTTACAAATTTGCAGTACAATCGCAGTAGTCAAAATATTCCACATAACATAGACAAATTTAAATTCTCTTGGTGCACTCCGGAACTTACCGTTACATGTGTCGATTTCGTCCTGTTAAGAATAAAGTATTGGGTTTCTTAGAAAGTCCTGAATCCAGTTACAAATATGGTCAGATACTGGGAAAGCTCGTATTTTATTCACTAAATAACAGTGCGGTGTTGTGTCGAATATATTTCGGAAGTCAAGGACGCCTTTGTGTACGATGCTCTAGATTTCGTGGACGAGCTCAGCGAACAGTATTTCAGAATATCTCTGTTTACGGAATCCGTGGTGGTTTTTACACAGATTTTCTTCCTTCATAGAACAGGTTCCATAATTTTACAACAGATCTACTCCAGCAATACAGGTCCGCAATTATGGGCCTGAATTCGACAAGCAGACGCCTCAGTAGTTTCCCGGTCTTCCTTTCCAAGTTTAATGGAAATACAGTTCATTGGCATGCTCCAGGAGAACCGCTGATGAGTAGAAGGCAAGGTAGCACTAGTTAAGTTTCACGGGGTCAGACGCTCAAAGTTCACAGCGTACGGTGGGAGCAATTGCATACCGGAGCGGGGCATTCCGAGTCCACAACTACTTTGCTTTGCAGATCTCTTTCCCTGCAACTCGTGAATATAGCCGCACAAAGACCCATTTTAGGGCACTCAGTTTAAGACCCAGAGAATGAGGAAAATGTGGAAAGTCCGCTCATCTAAATGCACGGTGCTGGGTGTGTTTTGCTCCATCTACCGCCCAGTCCGTTTACATTCTTCAGCGGAGCTACGACAATCGCCTGCGAAGTATCGTTCTAATTTCTTCGGAACATTGTAGTTTTGTCACGGGCCTCAGAGCAATAGATGTAATTCATGCTGTCAGCCAACTTGCTAATAGAACAACACTGAAAAAAGAACCAAACTTTCCACCAGGCATTTCTAGACCGAGGGAAAGCTTTTGACACGGCTTTGAAAAGTAACTGAAAGAGTTAAAAACCATTAATTTGCCAGGTCCAGAAGGAATACCAGTTCGATTTTACAGAGAGTGTTCCTGACACTGGCACCTTCCTTAGGTTGCGTTTATCGTGAACCTCTCACACAGCGGAATGTCCCAAGTGACTGGAAAAAAGCGTACGAGTCCACTATGTGAGAAGGCTTTAAGAACAGACCCGCTACACCGAAGACCAATGTCCTTAACGTCTGTTTGATACAGAATTGTTGAACATATTCTAAATTCGTGTATAACAAGTTGCCTTGCGAGAGAAAACTTTTATCCATCCACAAAGAACAGAGATTCAGAAGCTATCGTTCTTGAGGAAACCAAATTGTCCTTTTTTTCGCACGATATCCTGCGATTCATGGACGAAGGACAACAGGCAGATTTCATATTTCTAGATTTCCGTAAAGCATTTCACACAGTACCACATTGCAGACTATTAATGAAGGTTCGAATACACATAAGAGGTTGTGAGGTATGTGAGCGACTGCGGTACATCTACATCAGCACAGACACTCCACGAGCCACCGCACGATGCCTGTCGGAGCGCACCCTGTACCACTACTTGTCATTTCCCCTCCTATTCCACTCGCAAATAGACCGAGGGAAACACCACTGTGTGAACGCCTCCGTATAAGCCCTAATTTCTCTTATCTTCGTGAGGCTTACGTGCGATGTATGTTGGTGACGGTAGAGTCGTTCGGCTGTCAGCTTCAAATGTCGGTTCTCTAAATTTTCCCGATAGTGTTTCTCGCAAAGAACGTCCCCTTCCCTCCAGGGATTCCCATCTGAGCTCCCGAAGCATCTCCTTAACATTTGTTCGAACCTACCGGTAACTGATCTAGCAGCCCGCGTCTCAATTGATTTCATGTCTTCCTTCAATCTGACCTGGTACGAATCCCAAACACTCTAGCAGTATTCAAGAGTAGGTTGCACCGGCTTCCTATACGTGTCCTTTATAGGTGAACCATTGTTCCACAAACCAAAGTCGACCATTTGCCGTCCGTACCACATTTGTCACGTGCTCGTTCCATCTCATAACGCTCTGCAACGTTACGCCCAGGTTTTAGTTAAACGACTTGACTGTGTCAAGCAGGACACCACTAATACTGAACGCGAACATTGCAGGTTTGCTCTTCCTAGTCATCCGCATTACCTTACATTTTTCCACATGTAGGGCTAGCTACCATTCATTACACCAACTGGAAATGTTGTCCAAGTCGTCTTGTATCTTCCTACAGTCACTCCACTTCGACACCTTACCGTAGCCCACAGCATCATCTGCAAAAAACCGCAGGCTGCTCTCCACTCTGCCCGCCAAATCATTTATGTTACGGAGAACAACAGCGGTCCTGGGCACTCCTGACGATACGCTTGTCTCCGATGAACACTCGTCCTCGAGGACAACTTACTGTGTTCTATTATTTAAGAAGTCTTCGATACATTCACGTACCTGTGAACTTATTTCATCTGCCTGTACCTTCGTTAACAGCCTGCAAAGGGACACCGTGTCGAATGTTTTCCGGAAATCTAGAAATATAGAATCTGCCTGTTGCCCTTCATCCATAGTTCTCAGTGTATCATTTGAGAAAAGGGCAAGCTGAATTAACAGCATCGATTACTTTTTCCTGGACGTGGAGTGTTCATCAGAGACAGAGGTAACATCAGGAGCGCCCCAGAGGTGGGTGACGTAACTTACGGTAAAGTGTCGTCGTTGAATGGCTGTAGGAGGATACATGATGACTTGGACAGGATTTCTTTTTGTGTGATCAAGAGCAGTTTGCTGGAAAAAAAAGACACCTAGGCTCAACGAAACACACTACTGAGAAACTGTAGTTACCTGGGATTGTCGTTGTAAAGACGTGGCTTATTTACAGGCCGGGCAATATCCTTACATCTTACGTAAGGACTGTGAAGACATGATCGGAAAAATCAGTGTTTGTACTGAGGCGTAGCGCTTCATATCGCGCCTTTGTTAAATGCGCCTTGTGACAATTCTCTGTGCGACTGTGCATGCCCCAACAAGCAAGCAGAGACACGTGTGTTGTAGGTTGCACGCCTCTTCCTCAGCATGTCTGTGCGAGTGATTCCATTCGCCGAACAGCCGCAAGGCGCACAGGTGGTGTAAACGCACCTTAAGAAGTAGGTTCAGAGAATAGGTCGTGGTTATCGCATGACAGATGCGCTCTGATCCAGTTGTAGTTACAACTGTGGCCGATAGGTGTCAGCTCCTTACCGACTACGAAATTATCAAGTAGTTAAAAGATATTTTGGAAACAAAACTATAGCTGTTGTGATTACTACGACCGTGATTAATTACTGCAAATTTGTTTATTAATGTGAATGATGGTGTGGATTGAAAGAAAGGTTTTAAATGAAAATTGTTGTGTCTATTAACTGAGTACACGTTAGCGTGTGAACTGTTATTGTACAGAGAAAGTGAATTACACTCTCATGCGCGGCTTAATAATAATATTGGATTGGCTATGATGTGTGTCATCCCATCAGAGGACAGTACGTTCGCACGTATTTTGTGGCCTAAAGAATTGCTTTGTGATGTCTAAAGAGATAGTTTGGAGCTCACAAGGGGAGGCCGCCAATTGTGAAATTCTGATTCGATTCATACTGCGCATAATAAAAGCTCATGGCCAGAGGTGTAATGTGGCAAAGCACCAAGATGCACTTCTCAGCCGTTGTCGAGAAAATCGACAGTTAAAAGAAACCGTTGCGGTGAAATACTCTCTACGATTAATAGTTTTCTACAGCGTCGTGGCGCAGCGGTAAGCGCTCGGGTTCGTAATCCGAAGGTCGCCGGATCGAATCTCGCGCCATGCAATTTCTTTTATTATTAGGATTTTATATATAAACTATTAATGAATTGCTTATGCATGTTGATGAAGGCCGATCGCTCTCCAATTGTACCGCCTCCATTTTTCCGTTTTTTTAACAGAGTGTACCAAAGCTCTCCCGTCCGTACTGATTTTCGACGATGTTATAAGTTGCGGTAGGGACCGCACCTACCTTCTTTCGAAGTTAGCAGGCAACTACGCTGTTATGCGGCGGCTCGGTTTCGGTCCATTCAACATCTGTCCTTCAAGTGTAACGAGCGAGTAACGGAGTTTATATTTCATACCTGCCACAGCGAATTTGTGTTCGTGGGGTCTCTATTGTAATTCGAACGTTTGACTTACGCTATACGTATTCGTTTCGGAATATCGTTTCTACGTCTTCCGTTAACTATACGTGGTTAACATTATGAAGACAATTAATAACATTTGTGAAATACAACTTTGTTTGCGGAAAACATAATGATGTTCGAAGTCGCCAGTTTTTCCACGACAAACGACTTTCAACAACTTATTATATGCATAATTGTTGCAACTGATTGCCGGGAATTATATATATATATATATATATATATATATATATATGTCTGTGTGTGTGTGTGTGTGTGTGTGTGTATACACATATACACATTTGAATTACAAAAACAAATACTAAAAAAAAGTTGCATGGTGCGAAATTCGATCCGGCGACCTTCTGATTACAAACCCGAGCGCTTACCGCTGCGCCACGACGCTGTGGAAAATTATTAATCGTAGAGAGTATTTCACCGCCGAGGTTTCTTTTAACTGTCGATTTTCTCGACAACGGCTGAGAAGTGCATCTTGGTGCTTTGCCACATTACACCTCTGGCCATGAGCTTTTATTATGTGCAGTATGAATCGAATCTGAATTTCACAATTGGCGGCCTCCCCTTGTAAGCCATTATCGTATTCGGATGCGGATGAAGGAGCTCTGAATAGATCGGATAATTTTGTAGAATAATGATTAAAATTGGACCGTGGAGTGCCGCAGAGTGGACTTGAATGTGTGAGAAAAACGAATACGTTAAATTCCGGTTTTTAATATGGAAACTGTGACTTTGGATTAATGAAAACCCACGCGGCATATTATACAAGCCGTGACTTCAAACTTAGCAATCATAGTGGTCAATCTGTGTAATATTTGAGCGAGTAATACGTCACAGATTATGCGTTTGGTAACCCTTTTGATAACGGGTTCGGCTGATTGCCATAAGCTGGCTATGATGAATGACTGTGATTGCGTGTGCGTGTGCCGAACTTGTAACTTCAGACTGTCACGGATTTGGTGGTGTTTTGTATCAAACAACTGACAATTTATTGAAGTTTTCACTGGCAAACTATCCGTCGTGTAGTGGGTCAGCTAATCTGATGCTAACAAAAAATTTGTTGCTCCCGTTGACCTCGTGTAATGCTATTGGTTCTACTACAGCTTTACGAGTAGACACATTATTCGTTTTTAAGAGAGGAGGTGTATGGAACGGACTGCAGAAGAACAAATCGCAGCAAGGTGAGTGAACATTATTTCTGTAAGACGACTTCACAGTAACCGCGACGTGGCAGCACGAAAACATACAGACAGTCGTTCTGCCCTCACTCCATAGGTACCCCCGGCATGCACCGTATCGGGGATTACACTGTATGTAAGTAGGTGAAGGTGTAGATGGTCCCTAGGTAGCTCAGCTGGAAAGCACGTCCTGTTCATAGTATTCCAAAAGCCTATACTGCAGTGGTTCCAAAATGGGTTGCAGGGGAAGGAGTTTTACGTGCGGTGTCTAACCTCTTAGGGGCAGGGGAGGGGAATGAAACTTTCTGAGAGATGAAAGAAAGGATCCTGACCTAGACGGTGGAGGATTTCGTCGAAAGCTCGGGAGTTTTCAGGCGATATGTAAATCGAGAATGTTTTGTGCAAGAATGTTGTCGCGACGTACCTCGATCTCGTATGAAGTGTGGTGTTGCTTGACGGTAACGAAACAGATATACAGAAACTAATTGTCCTCAAACAGATGGTTGGTCCATTTTTCAAAGTAGGGCGTACGAAAGTGACAAAATCGGACACTGTGCTGGTGGAAGGACACAGAAGTAGCCAGAGGGTACGTACGCTGCTCTGGGCAACTCCAAACGCGTTCGGCTCTGCGTTTCATTAAATGTCCAGCGTCGGCCCACGGCGCGGGATTGCAATTTCACGGCGGAGGATCAGAGGACGTTTGAAGCGGTGTGATCAAACCCGGCAGCCGGGCCAAATGGAGCGTGTGCTGCAGGCGCGCGACAAGTGACGTGGCCAGCAGGAAATCACCTCGCGAGCCCGCTCCGGTCGTGTTCCCGTTCCTCACGAAACAGGTTTTTGTTTTTTCAAATTTTTATCATCAGCACGCGCTTAACATTGCATTTTGACGATACAGTAAAATAAGCATTTATCTGAATAAGGCAGTTTCTGCTGTAGTGCAGACGCAAATATACTAGATGTACGGAACAAGAAAATTCGTCTCAACAGCTAGCCAACACAACCAGTTCTAGTAGTATGTCACTTTTATTTCGAAATTACTAAGCACTTTATTATTATTAGGTTGGTGCAAAAGTTCGTAGCGTTTTTACAGACAAACGTGACAGAGACTTTAGTCATCAATAATATATTCTTCTTCACAGCCTGCTAATGCTGGGGTAACTTTTAGATTCCGCGACTGTACAAATCACGTAGTTCTGAGGAGGAGAACTCGTGGAGCCATATTCGGAGCGCATTTCCATCCAGAAAGGAAGTTCCTTGCAGGTTGTCCGATAGAGAGCGGCAAAGGTGAAAGTCTGAGGACGAAAGATCAGGTGAATAAGATGAGTGCGCAACGGCCTCCCAACCCAACCCCTGTACAGTGTTTCTTGTCGTTCTATGAGTGTGCGAGCGGGCGTTATCTCGGAGTAGCATCACTTCACGGAGTCTTCCTGGTCGTTGCTCTTGGAGTGCGTCTTCAGGTCATCTCAGTAAATGCCAGCAGTGATGGTGACACCTCGGGGAAACAATTCGTAGCACACCACACGGTCGGTCATTGTTCCACCAGATGCATAACATTATCTTTCGTAGATGTTCAGGTCTTTGTACGGGGATTTGGTGCTTTGTTTCGACTCAACCATTCCTTTCCTTATGTTTGCATAAATACTCATTTCTCATCACCGGTAAACGTACAGAATAGGAATGGTCGGTGTTGTGTATGAATAAATTGATGACGAGTAAGCAGGGATTCACGTATGGCCAATCGCAGAATTTTGTGAACTTCGTTTCGAGCATACGGTACCTATACACCCGATTTTTGAACCTTCCCCATTACATGCAACTGTCGCACGATGATGGAATGGTCACAGTTCATCACATTTGGCAGTTCTAGACTACACTAACGTGGATAGTTGTGGATTGATGCGTTTAAACGATCTTCTTCAAACGCCGAAGGGCGTCCTCAATGTGGACAGTGATCAACGTTCAAACGATTCTCCTTAAAACGAGAAAAGTACTTTCTTGCCGTGCTCTGCCCAATGAAATTATCCTCATACACGATCCAAATGTTTCTGGCTACCTCGTCCGAATTTTCATACGAAAACGAAATGGGCCATCAAACTGACTAGCGTGAGGTCTAGTTGTGTAAATTAAAAAAAAAAAAATGATATAAAAATTATTTTCGATAAAGACAGGCAGATATTTCGTTAGATGAATTTGTATCAACGTAAGGAATCAAACAGATTAGAGAAAAATTTGACGCTCCTTTGAATGATAGTCGAAATCATATACAGCAAATGACGTACCGATTGAGAATTTCCAGTTCCACCTAAAAATAACATGTAGTACGCCACCTCTATAAAATTACAAGATTATAATTTGAACATTAAATTATCGACTGACACCTCAGTTGTTATACATGATTTGGAGCATCATTCAAAGGTATGTCAAATTTTTTTCTAATCTACTTCATTTCTTATTTCTAGACAAATAATTTCAGAAAACACGTTTTTCTGAAAAATTTTCACTGTACGTGCATCTTGAGTGACATTTTATGTATAATTCCAGTCCAGGCAGAACATGGTGTCTTTTCTAAAATACTGTAGGGCTGTCGACCCTAGTAAGAGAAAATAATCCTCAATTATTTGTTGGATGCTTCTGATCTATGTCTTGTCCTACAGTTTTTGTCCTATACGGCTTTCTCTAGCAACATGAAAGTTACTGATGATGATGATGCTGTTGGTTTGTGAGGTGCTCAACATTGTGGTCATCAGCGCCCGTACAAGTTCCAAATCTTTCCGTATCCAGTCTCGGCACTTCCCCAATGATGATGAGAGAATGACGACAACACAAACACTCAGTCTCCGGGCGGAGAAAATCCCCAACCCGGCCGGGGATGGAACCTGGGACCCCGTGATCCAGATGCAGCAACAGTAACATGGAAGTTATTCCCCTAAGTCTTAACACATCTCCAACCATCATGTCCCTTCTCCTAGCCAGTATTTTCCTTTTGTTCAGTTCCTCGGCTCTTCTGAGGAGAACTTTCTCATGTCTTTATCAGTTCGCTTACATTTCAGATCTCTTCTGCAACACCTCAAACATTTCTGTTCTCTTCTTTTTCTGATTTAGACGTACTACTATATAGTAGAATAAGCAGTGGTGTGGATGTAATTGTTGATGACTCCTTTGGTCGACCCCAAATGTCTGGTGTCGAAATACGTGCCCCCTTCAATGGCAGCTGTAAAGAGGACAAGACTGCAGCAGAAGATGCGTTTGTTCTTGACTCCAGAAAGCGATGGGGATGATTGTTGTTCCCACTGGCAGATAACTGTTCTATTGTTTCCCTGTGTGCGTGTCAGAGGGGGGAGGGGGTAGCATGCGCAAAGAAGGCGTTATAAGTGAAGACTGCGCTCCACAAAATGCCCTTATACGTCCGTTACCGCCGGCCGCGGTGGTCTCGCAGTTCTAGGCGCTCAGTCCGGAACAGCGTGACTGCTACGGTCGCAGGTTCGAATCCTGCCTCGGGCATGGATGTGTGTGATGTCCTTAGGTTAGTTAGGTTTAAGTAGTTCTACGTTCTAGGGGACTGATGACCACAGATGTTAAGTCCCACAGTGCTCAGAGCCATTTGAACCATTTGAACGTCCGTTACCTTTCTGTTTGCGGTATTATGTTCTTTAGATGATGAGATGTATTTCACTTATAATTCGTCTGTTACTTATTCGTTTTCAGGTATTCGTTTGAGTAATGCACTACACGACAGGAACCATCTATCAAGATATATGCTTACCTGACTATATGCTCTAATTTTATATTTTTTTTAAATGTTTGTACAATGACAGTTTGTTTATTACTATTTTAGACCCATATTACAGTCAGCTTTCTTTGACAGAGATGTATGATCGAAGTTCTTTTGTTAAATCTTTGACAGTGTACTAGGATAGTTTTTATAAAAGATATCTTTGATCATCTTAGTTCAAATTTAAATCGTAGTCCTAGCTTCGATGAAAGTTCCCCATATTGTATACGTGTTTGAGTCGCTTCGTTTCTCTTCTAACTAGTTGAATGGAATCAAGGGTTACTTGGTGTAAGGCTACCACTACATGATAATTTCCAAGTATGAAGAATATGAAAATTCTTAGTAACGCCAAGCACACTGATTATAAAAACCGTAATAAGCGATTAGACTCTCATAATAAAATAGCTGCAGCCATCAAATGTGTTCGAAAGGAGTGCACTGTTGATGACGCGAGAACAAAACTGAATGGACTAAACACTCGGTGGGCCCTATTCATCCTTAAGTGTTCCACATAATGGTTCAAATGGTTCAAATGGTTCAAATGGCTCTGCGCACTATGGGACTTAACATCTATGGTCATTAGTCCCCTAGAACTTAGAACTACTTAAACCTAACTAACCTAAGGTCAGCACACAACACCCAGTCATCACGAGGCAGAGAAAATCCCTGACCCCGCCGGGAATCGAACCCGGGAACCCGAGCGTGGGAAGCGAGAACGCTACCGCCACATAATGCGTCACATTTTTCTGGAAAGTACGTGAAACGGTACACTGTGGGATGGGTGTGCTATATTGTGCTGAATTGTAAACATGAATACTTTTCGCCTGTTCCTAATAATCTTAACGTAAACTTGAGACGATTCTTAGCAACAATCGCATTTCTTAAATGGCTGTCTTATATGCAGATGTAGGGTCTATTTTCATAAGAACAGGCTGAAATGTTTGTTCATCCATTTTCGTAGCTCTTGTGTCCTCGCTCTGTAGCTCACGAAGCAAATTCTGGAGATCTCTTGCAGCTTCTCTTCTCGTTATCCAGGGTTTCACACACTACCGTTTCCGTTTATCTTTCTCTTTGGGCAATGCGTTCGTGGCCAAAATTACATTATATGCTGTTGCGTAGACGATTAACTGTGCCACATCGAACAAGTGTAAAGAAAAATTTGGCGATAGTGTAATAGGTCAGCGAAGCCATTTGGTCAAAGAAGCTGGATAAAATCTTTGAGAAAGAACTTTGGCACTGCAATACAGGCCTTGGCTAAAGTTAGCGTAGTGACGGATAACGATGCTTTTGTTCTGCGTGCAGTTTTGCGAGATGGTCGAAGAAATATCAGCCCTTGGTAGAGGCCTTTCACCAGTTACATCAAGTTGCTACAAAACAGCATTTTCAACAGATTGGAGCTTTTCAGGCACCTGTTACAAGTCGTACCCGCGTGTTTTCGTTTTCTTCCACAATGGCACTCGAATGACAGTCAGGTGTTGTGTAAACCAGTTTGCTCTCTTAACGAACTCGTGAGTTCCGTCGAGCAGAACGTTTGCAGACGCCGCTGGCTTGATTGGCGGCAACTTTGCGTCCGGTCGGGGTGCAGTGGCGGCTTGCGCGTGCGGCCAGAAGTTATTCGTTCATAATTAATGCAACAGGTGCGGCGGGGTGGCCAAGTTGCCGGCGGCGGCGGACACGTATGCAAACAGAGCGGCTTTCGGCTTTCCTTTTTCATTAGGCCGGGCTGAGTTATGGCCAGCCCTGGGTAAACGTCGCCGCGGGTCGAGTGCGACCGGAATTTAAATTGGAAAAGTTGCGCTGCAGCCGCGGCGGCAACGCCACAGCGGATATTGATTCCTCGCCGGCCGAGTTGGCCGGGAACAGCACGCGGCCCTCTGCTTGTCTTACAGTCGCACCTCTCCTCTCCTCTCCTCTCCTTCACAACTTCTCGCCTCCCACATTCCTCTCACTCAGATGGATGTGGTCCTTCCTTTTCAGTAACTTCTTCCATGAAGTAGTTGTTCGTTTTTCTTACGATATTCTGTAGTTATACACGTGGTAATTAAAATATGAAGTGTACTCGTTACACCTTGCACTGTTTTCGCCTGCATCTACGTCTGCATTCCATAAGCTACCTTACGGTCAGTGGTGGAGGGTGCTTATCAATTCTTCCATTCGTTGTTCCATTCGCAAGTGCTATGTGGGAACAATTATCGTCGAGAAACGTCCGTGTTGGTTCTACTTCCTCTGATTTTGTCGTCGTGATCGCTTCGCGGCATATACCGACTCTTTCAGATATTTTACTCTGGGCCTTACAAAATAATAAGTGGCTGGAATATTTATGTAATAAAACCCAGTTTTCTGCTATAATAGTTTAGTGTTTTTATTGTGACTGATACATTTCGGCTAGATTACCATCTTTACATCGTCTGCGACAATTACATAATATTTTTATTGTATTATAATTTTGGTTAATCGTATTTTCAGATCTACAAATTTGGCACTTACGTCCAACATCATTAGTGGTTGCTCTCACTCTATATTGTATTACAATCTGGTGTAAGTTTAGCACTCTTACGTTAAAAGCAGTTTTGTGGTTTGCTGTTGTTGTTAATCGTCGTTTTTGTAATATTTATAATTTTACGTTTTATCGTCAGATTTTATTGAATTCGTATCAAAAGATAATGGGTAGACACAAACACCTTACGAAGACCACACGTACGGCCCAAAATGACAACACACCACGGCGACTGTAGCCATACAGCATCTCTGGCCAACTGTCACAACTATCAGTCTGTCATATCTGACGATAAAACGTTAACTTATAAAAATTACGAAAGAGACGATTAACAACAGCTGCTAACCACAAAACAGCTTTTAACGTAAGAGTCCTAAATCTGCACCAGGTTGTAATACAATAAAGAGTGACAGTGGCCACTGATGATGTATGGACGCAAGTACCAAATTTGTGTATCTGAAAACACGCTTAACCAAAATTATGGTTCAAATGGCTCTGAGCACTATTTGGACTCAACATCTGAGGTCATCAGTCACCTAGACATAGAACTACTTAAACCTAACTAACCTAAGGACATCACACACTTCCATGCCCGAGGCAGGATTCAAACCTGCGACCGTAGCGGTCTCGCGGTTCCAGACTGAAGCGCCTAGAACTGCTCGGTCACATAGACCGGCACCAAAATTATAATAAAATAAAAAATATTGTGTTACTTTCGACTGCGATGCACCGAAATGAATCCATCACAATAAAAACATTAAACTACTATAACAGCAATCTGGATTTTATTCCATAATGTCTCTCAGAGACATCTTGAACGCTGTGGGCCCTGGGCCCGTTGGATCGTAAAAGAAATATTTATCTAGATACAGTATTCATCTTGAGGTTGAAGCTCTTGAGTCTGTATTTCCTTACAAATAAATTTGTGTATGGATGGGATCGGCCCTGAGCAACAATAATTTTTTTCCTTTTACCCACACATATTTGGCTGAAGTTGCAGCATTATAACTTTCTCTTCTTTAATTTTCTTTCTATTAAATAACATGTAAAATTTTCTTTACGATCTGTGCATGTATAAACATGTTGCTTTTAAGAAAGTTTACACATTACCAAATGCTGTAGTTTTTGTGGTTTTCTATATTTTGAGGTACGGTTATTTTTCTTTCACAGTCTGTCATCTGCAACTATAGAGACGTAAAGACAGTGCACCCAAAAATAAAATTCACCCTAGAAACAGATAATGACAAAAAATTAAATTTCCTTGACCTCACAATACACACATACAATAACCAAAAACCGTGGCTCCGTAAACTTTCCCGGCGTAATAATTCATTGTATTCATCACAAAATTTCGGCGGTCCACCTGCCCGCCATCTTCAGGTGAGTAGGCCGTCGCACTATCTCCCCGGAAACTGAAAGGAGCCGCCGCGGCGTGTTTGACCTCAGTTTCCTACGAGACAGTGCGACGGCCTACCCACCTGAAGATGGTGGATTGGTGGTCCGCCGAAATATGACGAGATGCTCCGGCTGGACACGCGATATGATTACAGTAACCAACACCATTTCTCTTTATTCAGGAACATCTGCACCGCTACAACCACAACCACCACAAAGCCTCAAACCACCTGATTACAAACAAACAAGACGATTTCCAATGGACAGACTGATAAACAAGTAGCTGTGGAGAATGGATACGACGCAAACACTACAGACAAACTGGATCAGAAAAATAAATAAAAAACGAAAGCGCCAGCATACAAAAGCAAACAGATTATTACCAACATACTATATTAACAGAATTTTCCGTCGGTTCTTGGTACAACAACATTATAATAGATGAAAAGCACCAGTTTGCTTTTGTTCTACAATATTACTCAGTAAATGTAGAAGATGGCCTTGTAAGCCGAAAGTAGAAGATGGCCTTGTAAGCCGAAAACCGGTTAGCACTAAAAGTAATGTTGCTGAACAAAAGCAAACTGGTGCTTTTCATTTATTACCAACATACTAGCACACACATTGAGACGCACGCACGCACACACACACACACACACACACACACACACACACACACACACACACACACAGAGAGAGAGAGAGAGAGAGAGAGAGAGAGAGAGAGAGAGAGAGGGGGGGTTAGAGAGAGAGAGAGAACGCAAACACACACAGTGCACACACAAGCACACAGGAGCAGCAAAAGCCCACAGCAACGATCAGGTGGTACATACTCACTCACAGCAACAAAAATGTTCAAATGCGTGAGAGTTTGTAAGGGACCAAACTGCTGAGGTCATCGGTCCCTAGACTTACACATTACTGAAACTAACTTATGCTAATTTATGCTAATAACAACACACAAATTCATGCCCGAGGGAGGACTCGAACCTCCGGCGTGAGGAGCCGCGCAGTCTGTGACATTGCGCCTTGAACCGCGCGGCCATTCCGGTCGGCTCACAGCAACGAAGCACCCTACAAGATAGGCATCTCCAGACACGTCTTCGGCCTCAATTCTTTTGACTGTAGTAGAATTGTCTTCACTGATGAGTCCAGCCTCGAACTGAGCTCCGAAGACCAGCGAAGGCGTGACTGGGGGCGCCCCGGGCAGCGGTGGGATATCAACGTGGCCGAGGCCCGACAAGCAGCAGGTGTGGTCTGGCGTGCCTCTCTTTTCACAGCAGGACCCACCTGTCTGTCATCCGCTACATCCTCACACGACAGCGCTACGTCGAAGATATTCCACGCGCAGTTTGTAGCCATTTACGGCGAGCCAGCATGGGCTTACATTTCAGCAAGATAATGCCCGCCCCCACACGGCGAGTGTTTCTACTGCTTGCCAGATCCTGCCTTGGCTGGCAAAGTCGCCGCATCTCTCCCCAGTTGAGAACGTCTGGGGCGTTGTGGGCTAGGGCCCTCCAACCAGCACGGGATTTCGACGACGTAACGCGCCAGTTGACTGTGGAACGATGTCCCTCAGGCGCACACCCAACAACTCTATCAATCAGTGTCAGGTCGAACAACTGCTTCCCTAAGAGCCACAGCTGACTCACTGCATTACTGACGTGCTCAATTTGCGAAGCTCTTTCTCCTGAGCCGGCCGGAGTGGCCGTGCGGTTCTAGGCGCTACAGTCCGGAGCCGAGCGACCGCTACGGTCGCAGGTTCGAATCCTGCCTCGGGCATGGAAGTGTGTGATGTCCTTAGGTTAGTTAGGTTTAAGTAGTTCTAAGTACTGGCGACTGATAACCTCAGAAGTTAAGTCGCATAGTGCTCAGAGCCATTTGAACCATCTTTCTCCTGAAGAATTAATCGAATTTTTCCTGAAATTGTTATCATCTGTTTTTCAGTACATGTACATCACATCTACCGATTTCCGTTCCATTTCGATAACTCCTTCCGTCTTGGACTATTTGAGTATTTCATTTTCTGAGGTGGGCATCGGGAACCAACCC
Organism: Schistocerca nitens; assembly: GCF_023898315.1. Taxonomy (NCBI): domain Eukaryota; kingdom Metazoa; phylum Arthropoda; class Insecta; order Orthoptera; family Acrididae; genus Schistocerca; species Schistocerca nitens. Next base: position 3,578,083 of record NC_064614.1, read on the forward strand.
ACAATTTGTCTAAACTAGCGTGGAGAACCGCCTAAAAACCACACTCAGACTGGCCACTGTACCAGACCAACGGATGTTAACCCTCTGCACAGATTCGATCGTGGTTCGACTCACCTCCCTGTCTCGGAATTTAACGCCTGTGTAGTTACCAATACCGGAAAGTCACCATGTATAAAAGATATGTTTCTCTATAGAACCGACGAGGAGAGAATTTTGTGGAAGCACTAATTAGGGAAAGGGACGGGACGATAAGAAATGTTATTAGAGAGAAGCATAGGGGGCAAAAATCGTCGTGATGCACAAATGCAATGTATATAGTATAAATAAGTGGAAACATTGGGTTTTTATGTTTCTCTAAGATGAAGAGGATGGGGTGAGAAAGGATACCGTGATGGGTCGCATTAAGGCGGTCAAAAGGCTGACGAAAAAACAGGCTGGGAGGGCTAAGAGGGGTAACGTCTACCAACGGTAAGAATATCTATACTTCTGGAGTCCTTGTCCCCTGTTTCTTTCTTCTTCTATGAGCATTTGCATTACATCGGGAAAGAACTGGTTGAAGATGTACTGTAGGTACGAAGTCATTAGCGAGGGAGTTGGAATTTTTTCCTGGTGTATCGTCGAGATATTTGTGTGTGCGCGTGTCCTACCGGCGGTAAGGCTCGCAAACAACGGCGCAGCGCTCGCTCCGAGGTGGGGGCGGGGGGCTGCAGCGGGGCCGGCCTTTTGAAGCGACCCGGAGGCGGGAGGCGGCAGATTACGTGCGATGCGGGCTGCGCAGCGCCTCGCCGCGGGATTAGCGGGGGCGGGAGGCACTTGATTAAACTGGCCGCTAATGGCAGCGCGCGCTGCCCCTGGCCTGCACGCCGCCCCCGCCGCTGCATTAACACGACACGCGGAGGGCGCGTCTGCTTCCCAGTGGCGGCTTGGAATTCCTTCACAGGCGCTTCTGCAGCTCATGAGAACGGAACAAACATTTTCTGAGAGCCGTGCCATGCAGTCAACATATATCTCTCGAAGGTCATCGTCTTCACAAACACCATATGCGTACAGAAATATATTTTTATTATAATTCACATTTGGTACCTGAAGATCATGCAATGTGCAGTACAGGGCATTTGAGGATAGTTTTTAGCCTTCCTGTGTGTCCATATTACTTCTTGTGCGTCTTCTTTTTCTTATTTCATTGTGGCGTTTGTAGAACTACGATTAGACACCTTATAGATTGCGTTTTCTTTTTCTCCACTCAGTAGCCAATCATCTGTTCCCTTCTTCCCTCTCACTCTTCTTCCAAGCCGGCCGCTGTGGCCGACCGGTTCTAGGTGCTTCAGTTTGGAACCGCGCGACCGCTACAGTCGCAGGTTCGAATCCTGCCTCGGGCATGGATGTGTGTGATGTCCTTAGGTTAGTTAGGTTTAAGTAGTTCTAAGTTCCAGGGGACTGATGACCTCAGATTTTCCATAGTGCTCAGAACCATTTGAACCATCTTCTTCCGACATCTTCTGCATAATCTTCTTTTCCCCAGTGGTGAGTGACACTCTACAAGTAACCTGCGTCCTTATGTGTCGTTGACATCTGGCATATTGGTCGGCGCGTATTCGCTTCTCCACATTTCCATCCGTACACCATTGACACCCAACTCTGACCAGTTCTTTCCGTGTTCAAAACCCACTTCAGTCCTGTTTTTCCTGTTGTGCTACCTGTTTTCTCTCGTACTCCGTCAATCATTCTGCTCATATTCATCCTTATCACGTATCCCGCCTCTTTCAGTATGATTTCTCCTGATATTGACCTCAGGCTACAGTAGAGTTCTTCCCATTGATTCTCACAAAATGGGCACTTCTCCCGACCCTCGGGCCATCTGGTTCCTGTCTTTCTGCCTAGCCAACTGGCCAGTAGAGAATTCATTCGCAAAATTTTTTCTACCTTATATTTTATGGTACCCATACTTCTTTCAGCTCCTCTTTTACTAATGTGATCCACTGTATCTTATTAATTTTACTTCCAATGCGAATTTTGTAGAGCTTCACTGCTTGTCTACTTAATCTGTTTGGTTTCGTTCTTTTAAGGTGCAGTACAAAGTTAAATAGCGTTTTTTTATTTCCAAATAAATGTTGGTGTATTTCGATTTTCGCATTTGGTTTTAATCTCTATGCTCCTTCTGTGTATTTTGTAACTAATATTATCCTGTTTATTTTTTGTTCACTGTTTTGGATTCCTTTTATGTCTCTTTTTGGTAAGTGTACGTATAAATTTACGTTCAGCCACAAAATAACTTCATTGAAATACCCCACTTTGCCATTTCGCATCCTGTGTATCCATTTTCAAATGCTTCTTTCCCGTAATTTACACATTCATCTGAATTACCGCAGTTTCTTTTATTCCCATCCTAATGGATGAGATTAAGTGTCTTTTTCTGTTAAAAAGTTTTTCAACGTCATGAAGGCGTACTGGTTTTGTGGCCATGTTGTCTCCATTCCTTGTGTTGTAAACGTCTTGTTATCTATTGATACGAGGCATATTTCAGAATAAACGCAATATCAGCCGATAGAACTGTCGCAGAGTGATGACAAGTTCATGAAAAGCGCTCTAAAAACATCACAGCTAAGTTCGAAAACACGATCGCTGGAAAAGTACTCCATATGAGCAGAATTAACAGTCTTCACATGCAGACGTCATAATACTGTCGTTCAGCGAAATCGAACGTTGTCGTATTGCACGAAACACAATCTGCCGCACTTAGGTGCTTTTCATTGTGTGCAAGACACCACTTTCCATCTGTTTGTCTACCGATCCGCATTCGAATAGTGCGTGGCAACAATCAAAACATAAATGTTTCAGAACGATCTCTGATTTCTCTCACTTCATCGCTATGGCCGGTAAGCAACAAAGTATTCTGGGATATGGAGGAGAAAGTAGTTGATAGAAATTTAGTGAAAAAGATAAAAAATCGTCATTACTGTTATTATTCCCAGCTGCTACCACTATCGTGACACCCTGTCCCCTGTTTAGTGAGAATGCTTCTCCTGTAGTAAGAATTAGTAAATGCACGTACGGTTTTAAAATGCGTAAATTTTCAGTATACAACAGTTAAAAAGTTCAAATGGCTTTGAGCACTATGGGGCTTAACATCTATGGTCATCAGTCCCCTAGAACTTAGAACTACTTTTTTTTTTTTTTTTTTTTTTTTTTTTTTTTTTTTTTTTTTTTTACTGTGTGCCCGACCGAGACTCCAAATCGGGATCTTTGCATTCCGCGGGCAAGTGCTCTACCATCTTTTTTTTTTTTTTTTTTTTTTTATTGAATAAACGTAGAGTACATATATATATATACACACAAAGCAAAAGTTCTTCAAGGTACCAGTGAAACATATACAAATGAGTGTTAGGTAAACAAATTATTGGAATAACAGTAAACACAACAAAATATAACATATCTTGTTTTCCTTTTTTTTTTTTGTTTTTAAATAATTTTTAGTGAACAAACTAAAAGTACATATATTTTTACTATGCAAGAGTTCTTCAAGGTACCATTGAAACATATACAAATGACTGTTAGTTAAACAAAAAAATATTAAAATGAAAACCATTAAATACAACAAAATATAACATATTCCGTCTTCTTCCATTTTTTTGTAAGTTTGTTTTTGATTTTGGTCGATGCATGAGAACGTGGATAAGGGTGTTGCATCATGTGACAGGTAGGCATGGTACACCCCAACTTTGAGGGGGGTCAAGGAAGACGCTGCGGAGAAAACCGGCAAAAGTTTGTCGGTAAGATGGTTTTCGGGTGAGGGTGCTATGCGCGGTCACAACTTTGTACCAGAAGTCAAGGACTGTATGCGGACCACTCTGAAAGAGGTATTCTAAAGCCTGTCCTCGAAACCAGATTAGGGTATGGTGCTTAGCAAGAGGGTAGTGAAATGTCTGGGGCAACAACAGGAAATCCGGGGTTACCGTCGTTGGCGGGGCACGGAGGTAAAAGCCCACGATTCGTTGGATGAGGAGCCATACGTTTTGTTTCAGGGGGCACGTAAGACGGTGCTCGTCAGTGTCTTCGAGCTGACAGTCAGGGCAGAGTGGGGAGGTGGCCAGTCCTATGCGATAAAGTCGGCTATTAGTCGGGAATTTTCGATAGACTAAAACATACCAGAGTGCAGACACAGACGACGGTAAAAAGGGTGCATGCACACACCCCCAAACCGTGCGCCAGTTAATGTCAGGATGCTGTAGCACCATGGGGTCGCAAGGATTGGACAGCAGAAACAAACGATAATAATCTTTGGTACGGTGAGGACGGGTGACTGGAAGATCGGCCCGAACGTAGCTGAGTTCTATGAAACAATTGGCGACGTGGTACAATAATGGAGAAATAGGTGCCACATTGATCGGTGGATCGAGAGAAGCTGGTCGGAGGATATCTAAGAGACTGCGTGTTAAGGACGGGACCGGCCCCTGCCAGTGCCGCAACAGAGTGTGGACAAAGAGTGCAGAAGATCGTGCCCGCACGTTGACGAGTCCGAGGCCACCTTTTGCAGGAGGCAGTGTTAGAGTGTTGTAGCGGACTTTGAAAAGTGCCCCTGCTGACACGAAATATCCAAAGGCTGATTGGATGCGGCGGCCAAGGAGTAACGGCATTGGGAGGATCTGGGCGACGTGTACCAGTTTAGGGGCGACATACATGTTGACATAGGACACACGTTGGAGTTGGTTTAAGTTACGGTGCACTTGAACGCGGACATGGTGCCGAATCGACTGCAAAAGCCGCCGGTAAGCCTGGGCCACTGTGCGGTGTGTGGAGCTCGTAAATTCGATACCCAAGTAACGAAGGGTGGCACCGACTGGGAGTGGGGTCGGCACCATAGCCGGGAGGCCGCGCCCAATGTGCATCATAGTCGATTTACGGACGTTAAGAATGCTACCAGAAAGACGTCCATACTGGTGGATCCAATGGATGGCGTCATTGAGTTCCGTGGAGGAGCGGGTGAGAAAGAGGAGATCGTCCGCATAAGCCCTACAGCGAAAGGTGTAGTCACGCAAAGTGAGGCCCTGCAGTCTAGAGGTAAGTCCAGTGATGAGGGGCTCAAGTGCAATGGCATATAATAAAGTAGACATAGGGCATCCTTGACGCACAGAGCGGCGTATAGGGATCGGTCCTACAAGCCTCCCATTGACTTGTACCATCGAGACCGCGGGAAGCAGTAACCGGCGAATGGCATCGACAAAAGGCAATGGGAACCCCATACGTGTCGCCACCATGAGGAGGAATGGGTGTCGAACGCGATCAAAGGCACTCGTGAAATCGACGGATACCAGTGCTGCACGAAGGCGACAAACCGACGCCAGTGCAACGAGGTCACGGCATTCTCCGAGGGCTGTTTGTAAGGTGGCCCCACAACCACGCGCAGTCTGCTCAGGTGAAAGGACCGTAGGTAAGACGGTGCGTAAGCGCGCTGCTAAGAGCCGTGCATAGATTTTATAGTCTGCATTCAGTAGCGTAAGGTGGCGATATGCAGAGACATGAGACCCTCCCTTCGGTTTAGGCACAGGTAGAAGAATGCCAGTGACGAATTCAGGTGGAATTGGGAAGGACGGAGTAAAGAGTTCCTGAATCATTTCCGTCCAGCGAGGAAGCATTAACGTGGTGAACGCCCGGTAAAACTCCACTGGGAGACCATCTGGTCCGGGTGATTTGTTCTTGGCCCCTTTGTTGATCGCATCTACCACCTCTTCTGCGGTGATTGCAGACATCATGGACGTTGACTCCGCTACGGTGAGGGTCCGATCAGGGGAAGGACGGAGATCATCAGGAATGGGCGTCGCCATCGGTTCATCATCATAAATTTGGCGATAATGTTCAGCAAAGGCAGACACGACTGCCGCCTGTGTTGTGTGGTGAACACCATCGGAGGTCGTGATGTTGGGGACAAAAAGCCGACGTCGACAACTATGGTCGGATGCGGCATGGATTGTGGATGGGGTTTCGTCGTGGAGGAGGTCTTGTCGTCGGGAACGCACCACGACACCATGCAGTCGTGCACGGTGAAGAGAGAGGAGACGAGCTTTAGTACGCTGTCGTTCCCTATGGGTGTCAGGTGATGGAGGGAGCGCATCGAGCTCACGGAGGACGGCGTAGTGAAAATTTGTGGTGTCTCGATGCCATGCTGCTGCTTCCTTGCCACATTGTATGAAGGCCTTTCTGATCGCAGGTTTGGCACATTTGAGCCACCAATGGAACGTGGATGTGTACTGCGGAAGGCGTCTTTCGCAAGACGCCCATGTAGTGGCAATACATTGTCGGCAGTGTGGATCATTAAGGAGGGAGGTATTAAGCTTCCAGTAACCTCTGCCGCGCCACACTGACTGAGGTGGCAGAGCCAGGGAGCAAATGACGGCGCAGTGGTCCGAAAATGCAAGGGGCCAACGTTCAGCTTGGGCGACTTCATTGCCAAGGTGGGCAGAGACATAAAACCGGTCCAGTCTGCTCGCAGAATGTGCTGTATAATGCGTAAAACCGGGGGTATTGCCATGAATTTTCTCCCAAACGTCCACTAGATGAAAATCTTCGATTAAGGTGAGCAGCGCCGGGCATGGCGAATAACCAGGCACTTGGTCCTGCGGATGGAGGACACAGTTAAAATCGCCTCCCATGATAAGGCGATCATATCGTCCAGAAAACAGGGGCGCCACGTCATGTCCGAAGAAGGTGGACCGCTGCCGACGGTTCGTGGAGCCAGACGGAGCGTAGATATTGATGACGCGCGTGTCGAAGATGGTAACAGCCATGCCTCTTCCACAGGGAAGGATTGTCGTGTCCTTGAGTGGGATTCCTTCGCGTATGTAGAAAGCCACTCCACGCCCTGATTGATCACATGTGGAAGTGTATGAGTCGTAGCCGTAGATTGGTGGTAGGGTGGCAACGCGTACTTCCTGAAGAAGGGCGACGTCGACGTCAGAGGCCCGAAGCATGTCACATAGGAGTTGCAGCTTGGGTGCAGTGCCGATCATGTTGATGTTCAGTGTGGCAAACCGGTACGTTTGTTTCAGTGGTGGTGGACGCGCATCTACCATCACCAAGGGGAGGGCACCGACAGGAAGTCCCGTCCCATCGGCTGCAATGCCTCGCTTTTGATGTTAACAGGCAGCCTTGTCCGGCGGAGGCAACTCATCCGGAGGAGGGGGCGTATCTTCCTCAACGTCGTCGGCCCATGTTCCTGTGCCGTGGGTCTGTCCAATGTCCATGGGAATGGCGTCGTGGTGAGAGAGATCTGTAGTTGTCGGCGGGGAGACAGGCGTCTCAACCTGCGCACCGATCGTTACATTGTGCGTGGCAACCTCCATGGTGGTCCCGTCCTGCGAAACGTCTTGTTCATCTTGAAAGTTGTCCGCCGACCTCTGTGTGGAAATGTCGGCTGGCTGGGTGTCGTCGTCGTCGTCGTCGCGGGTGGCGACGCTTTGAGAGCCCGTGGGTGAACGGCGACGGCGTTTGCGCCTACGTGGCGAGCGTTGTTTGCGCACGTGTTCCTCAGTGTCGGACGACGGCAAGGAGGAGCGTCGACCTGGTTCGAAGGCGTCGGTGGGGACAATGAAATTGTCAAACAGGTGTTGTGAAGAAGTACTGTTCTCCTCAGCTTCCGGTGCGGGAGCCTGTTCGGCGGCAAGGTTGTCAGGTGGGACGTCCGCACCGTCCAAAGGTGACTGGGACGGTGGGACGTGCCGATCGGAAGGACCGGGCGACGGACTGGACGAAACTGTAGACGTGGCAAGAGCCGCTGCGTAAGTGACCGGTAGGGCGGTCATCGTGGGTGTGACGGACGCTTCCGACAACGGGAGCTGCGCGACACGTCGTTGAATGCATTCAGACCGTAGGTGACCTTCTTTCCCGCAACCGGAACAGGTCCGAGGTTGGCCGTCGTACATTATAATGGCACGGCAGCCTCCGATACGTAGATAGGAAGGCACGTGTTTCTGCAACTCGATGCGGACCTGTCTAACACCGTTTAAAACGGGATAGGTTTGAAATTGTACCCATCGTTCGGCAACATGTTCCAGAACGTTGCCATAGGGACGGAGCGCCTCGATGACGACGTCTGCAGGTAGTTCGAACGGCAGTTCGAAGATCCGTATCGTCCGTGTGCCGAGACCTGCGTGATCGACGGTAACGGGTCCGACGTTGCCGTCGGAATGACAGAAGCGCAGTCCACGTTTTGCCTCTTGAAGCACCTTGTCGCACGCCGCATCGTTGATCATTTTGATGTAGACGGTACTGCTAACTATGGACAAGTGGATACCAATTAGATCCGTTGGTGGTATCTTAACTTCATCGCGTATAAATCGTTCTACCTCCAGGGCCTTGGGTCGGGCGAAGTCGGAACAAAAGTTGAAACGTTATGTCTTCTTCCGATAGTTGTGCGCCATGGTGTTCTAGAAGGGAAAACGGCACTTACAGCGGCCGAAGTAAACACAAACACACAGTGCGCTCCTCGCCCGCAGCGCTCTGGCGCGCGACCGCCTCGCAGCACTGCCGGCGGCAGACTGCTTAAACCTAACTAAAATAAGGACATCACACAACACCCAGTCATCACGAGGCAGAGAAAATCCCTGACCCCGCTGGGAATCGAACCCGGGAACCCGGGCGCGGGAAGCGAGAAGCGAGAACGCTACCGCACGACCACGAGCTGCGGACAGTTAAGAAGTACTCGTTCTACGAAGTTTGTATGTAAACAGTGTTAATTCCCTTAAAACATAACCAGAAACGGAAAAAAATAAATTACTGATACGGTTACTTAGTGCTCCCATACTATGTGAAAAATTATCTTGTTGAATCTGTGTCATGTATTCTTTGTAATTGCCGAAATAAGAATGCCTCTCACATAGCATTCGTAGACGACTTGTACGATTTCAGGGAAATGACATTCTTTGCATGGAAAACGGATTGGAAAATGGTTTAATAATGCTTTGAAACCGATATACAAATACGTAAAATTTCGTTAAGTGCATGATTAGTTTTTCTCCCTTTATACAGTGAATATGTGGGGGGCATAGCGCGTTCCATTAATGCCGAAAATCCTCAGGTTAAAAATAGAAGAAAATAACAAACAAAACAGATGATTCAGTTTGCCTTTAGAAGATAAAAGCACTAGAGAGGCATACGCCTCATAATAAAAGCGGTGGCAGTAATTATGAAATGTCGTGATTTTCATACGATGTTTTAGCCAGGAAAAAGCGTTTGAGAACGTAAAATGCTGAAATTCGCAAAAACGGTAGGTATATGCTATAGGGAAACTCGTGTCATATACGATGTGTACAAGAACCAAGAGGGGATCATTAAGAATGGAAGACAAGTTTCCAGGTTATAAAAGGCATAAACCAGGGATGCGGTCTTTTTCCTCTGTGGCTCAACCTGTACATCGAAGCAATGAAGGAAATGGAATAAAGGAGAAAGGGTATCAATGTTAAGGTTCGCTGATGACAACTGCTATCCTCAGTAAAACGTAGGAAGAATTACGGGACCGGTTGAATGGAATTAACGGTCTTACGAGCACAGAATATGGACTGAGAGAAAGCAAAAAAGACCAAAGTAATGAGAAGTAGCAGAAACGAGCTTAGCGAGAAAATTATCCACGTGTACATCTGTACTCTGCAAGCCGTGTCACGGAAGGTGGCGGAGGGTACTTTGCGTACCACTGTCGTTTCTCCCTTTTCCTGTTCCATTCGCGAATGGTTTGCGTGAAGAAGAATTGCTGGTAAACGTCCGTGTGGGCTCGAATCTCTCTGATTTTATCTTCATGACCTTTTCGCAAGATTTATGTAGGAGAAAGAAATATATTGGTTGACTCTTCCATGAATGTACGCTCTCGGAACTTTAATGGTGAACCACGCCGTGACGAAGAAAGCCTCTCTTTCAATTCCTCCCACTAGAGTTGCTGAGCATGCCTGTGACGCTTTCGCGCTTGCCGAATGAACCTATCACGAAACGTGCTTCTCTTCTCAGGATCTTCTCTGTTTCGTCTGTGAGTCCTATCTGATACGGTTCCCAGACTGAGAAGCAATACTGAAGGAACGAGGGTTTTTTAAGCTACTTTCTTCGTTGGTGGACTCCATTCCCCGAGGCTTCTTCCAATGAATCTCACTCTGGCTTCTGCTTGACCCACAGTTAATTTTATGAGTAGTTTCCACTCCAAATCGCTCCTTACGCATATTGATGTATGGATGTTTTATGGAAGTAACTCCTTCCAGTGATTGTTCCGTGATCGTTTAATCTCACAGTATGGGCCTTTTTGTCTACGTACACGCAATACGTTACATTTGTTTATGTTGAGGGTCAATTGCCAGATCCTGGAACAAACGATGAACCTCAGCAGGTCTTCCTGCATTTGCTACTATTTGCTAGCGTTGCAACTTCTCTATGTACAACATCATCCGCGACAAGATTCGTAGAAATTCCGATGTTATTTACTGCGTCATGTATGTATATTGTGAAAAGTAATGGTTCCCGGTTGGGATACGGTCGAAATTCCGTTTACGTCTGAGGACTTTATTCTGTTTGGAAGAAACTGTTCAAGACAATCACACAGTTGATCTGATATTCCGTACGCTCGCGTGTTGTCCACTAGGCACCACTTCGGAACTGTAACGAACGCTTTCCAGAAGCAAGGAACACAGCATCTACCTGTGCGCCTATATCTACTGCTTTCTGGATCTCGTGGACTAACAGAGCACGCTGGGTTTCACCCGATCGTTGGGGACGAAGTGGTAAAGGAAATGAAAGTGACTTTTCCAGTGGAGAAGAAGTCACGCTTCGCGGGCGAGGCAAGAAGGCTATAAGAAGCAGACGAGCTGTCTGCAAATCTCAAACATAGGCCTTAATTTGCGGAAGAAATTTCAGAGAATGTACGTTTCGAGAAGTGAATCGCGGTTTGTAAGGAAACTGGAAAAGAATCGATGCCTTTGAGAAGTAATCGTACAAAAGAGAATAACGTAGACTGACAAGAAATGGGAAACTCCTCCGCAGAAGCAGCGGGAAAGGAATTTATGGGAAACACGTAACTAGAAGGAATGGAACGATCTGTATTAAGGCATCACGGACTAACTTCCACGGTACAGAAGGGAGTCGCAGAGGACAATAACTAAAGGGGGAAGACAGCGTTTAGGAATTGTGGAATAAATAATTTAGGATATCTGGTGCAACTTAAGTGCTTACTCTGAGATGAAGAGATTGGCACAGGAGAGGAAGAGATGATGGTCCACATCAAATGGAGGAGAAATCTGATGATCCTAATAAGTGCGGAAGTAGACATTCGCCTATTCATCTACCTGATATTAGCTAAAAGATTCGCCACTGACCTCCCTCACAGGACAAATTTCTCAGTGCGGCCCTTCAGCTAAATAAGCCGCGATGTTCCCCTGGCTTTCTTGTTCATTATTAACAGACGGATACCTAGACTGCTCTACAGAAGTCCTAATCACTCTCTTCGAACAGTTCCCCATTCGTGTGATCCCACCTCCGCTAAGGCCGCCGCCAGCGCTCGTGTGGCTTAACTTTGTGCCGGCGAACAATAACAAGGGCCGGGCGTTCGACCCGCGCGTCAGCCCTAGGTGGCCCGGCAGACAGCGGAGCCTTAGCCCTACTCGAGGTAATTAGGGGGGAGGTCTGTTTTGCCTGAAGCGGTACAAGCCGGGCCGTTACTCACCCTCGGCCATTCTCCTCCGACAGGCGGCCAACATTAGCCGCGCCATCCATCTCGCCAAGTTGGCAGCCCTGCTGTCCTGAGGACAGCTCAGGAACAGCCGCAACTTCCGCGCAGGTCTGGGCACTCAGCTGACGCGGAAGGGCGCCGCTAAAAGGCCCACTCTCTGCAGCCAGTCTCTTGTGCGTTTTACTCTGGGTCTGCTGACACCCAGGGCTGAGGTAGCAAAACACTACGTAGGCCACTCACTCAGCTGCATGTTTACTTATCACCACGCGTTTCAGCAGTACGGCGTTATCGTCAGCTGACTATCTCGATTTGTCACCTGAACATAGAACTAAGATGATTTCATTCATGCTGGACTGCAACTTAAAATTGCGACTTCGTCTTTCAAACTGTAATTCCGAAGCGTAGTTGATTAACGCCATTTCGAGCACCTTTTGTGAGATGGTTCAAACGGTTCAAATGGCTCTGAGCACTATGGGACTTAACTTCTGAGGTCATCAGACCCCTAGAACTTAGAACTACTTAAACCTAACTATCGTAAGGACATCACACACATCCATGCCCGAGGCAGGATTCGAACCTGCAACAGTAGCGGTCGCGCGGTTCCAGAGTGTAGCGCCTAGAACCGCTCGGCCACCCGGGCCGGCTATGAGATGGTGTATGGCACTTTGTTATCTAAGGCTATGAACCAATATATCAAGCAACTTGCAGCCTCAGATATATCCTACACGTTTCTAGGAATTTTCAGTCTTCCGACAATAGTCCAAACAAACCAATAAAAAATTCAGAAAACATGAGACAGAATCAAAGATACGAAGTCTTCGTCAAATGGTAGTATACAAAGTAACCAATAATATTCTCTATTGGTAATACCTGTGTCTTTTTTAGAGTTCTGTACCTCTACTGGTAAAAACAGAACCCTCTTGTGATCAATTTCTTGTCCGTCTGTAGAGACCCCTTTTCCTTATGAACAAGGAAAGGTAGCACGTGAAATTTATGTTAGATACCAGAATCGACAGTACCTTGACGGTATGAAAAAATTTAGCTTTAACGCAGTTAAAAGACTTGGCCTTTTATGTCACACATTTTGACACAAACTTACTCATCAGAACCTGTAGATGAACTGTCTATACAGGTGATTAAGTTTTTACAGAGACCTCAGAATGCGTATCAACTCAGAAAGTTAGGTAACTTTCTACACACAGACCTTTTTGGCCAGAATATTTGGGGACCCACCTCACAATACAGGACGAGTATGTCTCATTTTGCCCTGGAATTTGAGTCTTGACTAAAATGATACGTAGATTCTTGTTGGTGTATGTCGAGACAGATGTAGCGTCTGTCCTTACTCAATTTCATCGAGTTCTCGCTTTCGCTAACGCTGCGGTAAGGCACTGATTCGTGCTGTTCGGCGATGTCCACGCCTTCAGTGTCCTGCCGCCCACCGTGGCATTTGTATTTAGAAAGTCGCAGATGGTAAAAATGTCCTACCTCTTTAAAAATAGTTGGGTCAGTAGAGCCAATAAAGAAAATTACTTGTCCGTCTGCGTACAATATTGGAAACTTGGTTTCACACCTAGAGCTGCTTACGAAATATTCAGGGTGACCAATGGTAAGTGTTTTACTCTTTATATACCTATAAATCATTGTATTTTTACATGGTGGCCGATCAGTTGTGCTACATGATCTTAAGTTGCTTTCAGAGACAATGTTCCAATAGGCAGCTGAGCATCAAGTTTGTGTGGCTTACATCGTGGCCCATGCAGATATTTTCGTTCGTTGCTATTCTTTGTGCTTCTCTATCAATTAACTGAGTGGCCACTAGAAACAGTTTTATATTTTTTTGCCCCCGGTGGCATGGAAACTACTCGCCTATGTATAAATTTAATTACGAGAAAGCACAGCAAATAGACACAATTTCGTTGATTGAACACTTTATTTTTCCTAAACTAGTTTCGCGCCCGATCAAGTCCTCAGATGGCGGCAAACATTTCTCGCAGAGTTGCATATATACCTCTAATGAATAGGAAACATTATTTAAAATAAAACGGTACAGTATGCGGCAAGTAAAACCAGTATGTGCTCTGTGTTATTTCAGATAAAATACGTTCTCTTCGCGAGAAAGATCTGAAATTGCAAAATAGAAACACATACGTATGCCACCATTAGGTGGTGGAATTTTGAGCTGTGATCACCGTGTCTGTCCACTTGGAAATGTTGCCGATTCGCACTCGCTGCGCCGCAAGTGAACAGGTGTGCCAATGCCAACGCTCCGTCCGCGCACTGCTGGCTGATGAAATGCGTCAAAAGCCAAGTAAAAGTGTGTCTGCCCGCGTTCGATAGTAGCTGACACGGCGGAAGGCAGCCCTGAGACCTTCATTTACGTAATGGGTCATACTTCTGTTGTCCTTTTAATCTCAGTATTTATTGGAAGTATGTCAACTGATTTAGAACAACTTCTGTAAAGGGCAATGACAATGAGTTTAGCTGTATTTCAAATGCGGTATGTATTAGGTGAAATTTTTTATGTCATCAGTATTTTCACTAGTTAGATGTCGCCTTTAATCCCTTCCTGCATTACCCAAATATTTTCGCCTCTTCGAGGGGTGACTGAAAATTTCTCGGTCCGCAGAGTAAAGGTGGTCAGTAGCCCAAATGTTTACAGCTATTTTTCGACATAGCATGTATGTAGGTACTATAGCAACATGTCATGTGATCTGGTGTGTCTAACTTATGTGCTCCCTCCTTCTACTGTTCCTCTCTGCAGGTACATCGATTATCAAGTTAACTGTTTCTGAATGCCACACAAGTCGCCCCTCTCACTTCTTCCTTCTTCTGGTAAAGGGCTTGCACGGATGCCATCTCTCACTTTTTTATTCACAATACATTTAACTTATATTCCTAATTCTTTTATTTTTTTACTGGGTACAAAACTCAGGTACAATTTCGGTAATTAACGAAACTTTTTAATTAACATCCCAAGCTGAATAACATAATAAATGCGCCAATACAAAAAGTAGATTTGAAGAGTACTGCTGTCTTTGATGTTGTAACGTATCGATATTGTACTCCTTACTTATTGCTGGCTTCTGGAACTTTCAAAGCCGAGCGCGCTTGTTCTCTGAGGGAACATCATCTCGCTGTATAACGACAACAATGCAGCGTCGTGGTGTGTGAAAGAGAGTCGTTGTTCAGCTTCAGTGGTGAGCAATCGCCGATAAATAGTATGAAGTATTTGGTAGAAAGACAATCAAAAATTGAAAGTGTTATGCCGCATCGTAGAAGAAAAGTGTTTAAGTAGGTCAGTTATTGCGCGGATACGCTCTGTGTCAAATGTGAGATTTGTGGTTGAATCAGTGTCGTGGAGGAACATGTTGATAGTAGAACGGAAGTGAAGAGGCTTCCGTGGTTAGTGACTACCTGCTTAGTTAATGTGTAAAAGGAACTTAGCCATGGTTACTTCAGTGTGAATGTGAAACAAGCGTAACTCTTTAACACGACACTAGACGAGCGCCAGCATTGTTTGGGAAGTGCGTTACCTGCTAAAGGGACAATAAAACAAAGTAATTTGACTTGTGCTGTTATCATTTCAATGTGACATTTTCCATTTTTCAACTGAGTCACTTTAATGCTTGAAAAGTATAAGAGACAAGTATTCCATAAAGTTTCGGGACTGCAGCCGGATGAACTCCACTTGTTGTCACGATATTTCGGCTCGCAACCAGTCATCTTCAGGTGAGTACTCGAGCACTCGAGATTGGTAATTGTTATTGTTATTATTATCTAGGTTGCAGTACAGCGTCACCGGTGTAGAGCGGTCTAACAGTCGTAGTGTAAGAGTCCTATCTTACAATGGAAAAAATGGAAACGAGCGTTTGGCGTCATTAACCTGGAGGCCCCTTACGGGGCAATCTTACAGTGAGATCATCGCAGTGGAATTCTATTGCACGTTGAAGGTGTGGTTCGAGATTGCTAGTTTACGTCGCTACCAAAAAATGTCGCTATATGAACGACTCTGTCGAGTTTCCCTCCTTCTTCGAATATTGCTCCACCTATGGCGCGCAGGCGCATGGTTGATGGTGGTACCAACTGGTGCGCTGTCTGTCGGAATGAGGGATAGCGGGGTTAAAATTCAGAAGTAAAATTAACTATCGCTGGACGTGTTACTAGTCATTAAACGTTTCCTTTCTGTAGATATTTAAAAAACTCACCGGGTCCCACGTGTTGTCCAGTTGAAAGCCGCCATCAAGATTAATAAGATCATCCGCCAAACGTATTTCCACCGATTCCTTAATAATTGAATCACAGAAAGATCTCGTCGAGACCAAGATTTCCATGGCGGAATAATCCGTGGAATGTCCTGTGCAGTTACAATGCTCGGTCACAGCTGACTTAGTAGGCTGCGAAAGGCGAATGTGGCGAACATGTTATTAATCGTGATGGCGGCTTTCAACGGGATAGGATGTGGGACCCAGTGATTTCTTAAATATTTAGAAAAAGGAAACATTCTATGACCAATGACACTTCTAGCGACGGTTAATTTTATCAATTTGACGTCTGAATTTTAACTGTACAAGGGTTCCGACAGAGGGCGCACCTGTGGTATCGCCAATTCGTATGAGGCTGCACGCCATGGGTGGAACAACATTCAAAGAGGCCGCGAAACTCGACAGAGGTCGCACTTGTAGTGGCTGCCTTTATTCATGCGCCTGTGCATATAAAGTTAGCGACGAGAACCACCAATCTCCTGATGCGGCCACTAATAATGTGTGTTTTATTACGGCCACTCATTCTGTGCAATTCTTGGTGCGCCACCACTCTAATTACGTCTGGAGTTGTATCACATCTTATCTGCAACCTTGAGCTCACACCGTCTTAAGGGCGGTATGGAACTTGAAGTCCCACCGCCACACCGTCAACGTGCAGTACAATAATTTCATTGTCATGCCGTCATTGTAAGATAGAAAAACTTTACCCCGCCGACAGCACAGTTGCCGGCCGCTGTGGACGAGCGGTTCTAGGCGCTTCAGTCCGGAACCGCGCTGCTGCTACGGTCGCAGGTTCGAATCCTGCCTCGGGCATGGATGTGTGTGATGTCCTTAGGTTAGTTAGGTTTAAGTAGTTCTAAGTCTACGGGACTGATGACCTCAGATGTTAAGTCACTCTTGTTTAGAGCCATTTGAACCATTTGGCAGCACAGTTAGAGGCTGAACAACAACCGTAAAAAAAATAAAAAATCTCCTGTGCTAAACACTCGTCTGCAGATGGGTGAACGGTTGTCAGTCGAAATATCGTGCCAAGAAGTCGACATCATCCGGCTGTAATTCCGAAACCTCATGGAGTACTCTTTATGCCGGGAAAATATCAAGAATCGTACGAGAGACACATGTTCATATTACGTACGTGGTCAGGTTTATTTCGTAACGAATCGTGTTCTCTATATAGAACTCTCATACTGGAGTTTAAGAGCCCAATAGCAGGAAGATATATCAAAAATTAATAGGAAAGGGGCTTACAGGGGCTTGACAAGATGGCAACGTGAGCGTAACCAAAAGCAGCGCTATGACTGCAGTAACTGGAGTATTTCACGTAGTCGTCGCGAGAATACATGAGAGAAAAGGGCGCATACGTTTTAGGATAAGCAGTGGCTTGGAAAGATGGATGGTCGACTTCGGTTTATTTGGAGAATTTTAGGAAAGTGTGGTTCACCTGCAGAGGGGTCGCACTTGGGACGCTAGTACGACCTATTCTTGATTACTGCTCGAGTGTTTGGGATCCGCAACAGGTCAGATTAAAGGAAGACGTCGAAGCAGTTCAGAGGCGGGCTGCTAGGTTTGTTACCGGTAGGTTCGAACAACACCTAAGTGTTACGGAGATGCGTCGGGAACTCAAATGGGAATTCCTGGAGGGAAGCCGATGATCTTTTCGAGGAACACTAGTGAGAAAATCTCGGTATTTGAAGCTGACTGCAGAACGACCCTAGTGCCGCTAAGGACCACAAAGATACGATGTGAGAAATTTAGGCTCGCACGGAGGCACGTAGGAAACAGGAAAGGAAAAGACTGTGGTGCAGGATATCCTCCGCCACGCGCCGTAACGTGGCCTGCGGAGTCTGTATGTAGATGTAGATGCGCTGTGGGTGGACAGCACGCTGCACAGTATGTGGCGGAGTGCAGCTGCGGTGCGGAGGTGTGGCCAACTGACGAGTCCGGGCAACCATCCAGCCACCCTCCCACCTGGCGCCTGAAGAGCCAGCCCGCAGGTGGAGGCAATTAAATTTTCATTTAGGCGGCGCGCCTGTCAGATGAATCCCGAGGGGACAGCACAGCAGATCAATCTTCCTCTGGCGGCAGCTGGCGAGCGTTTCGCTGGATTTGTCCAGGGGAGTCCACAGCCCGCTGGAAGCTCTCACACCCACTCACACACCTGCACTATACACTCCGGACGGTACTCCATACTATAGGCGATCGCTTCATTCCGTGTCTCTGGTGACGACAAAACGTGTAAATCCGTCTTGGGGAGTACTCCATTACCTTATTCTTAACGCATCTACCCGAAATACACTACAGATAAGCCGGCCGCGGTGGCCGTGCGGTTCTAGGCGCTTCAGTCCGGACCCGCGGGACTGCTACGGTCGCAGGTTCGAATCCTGCCTCGGGCATGGATGTGTGTGATGCCCTTAGGTTAGTTAGGTTTAAGTAGTTCTGTTCTAGGGGACTGATGACCTAAGATGTTAAGTCCCATAGTGCTCAGAGCCATTTGAACCATTTGAACCACTACAGATACATTGGAAAAGTTCACAATCTATCGTAATTCGCCAGACATTATTTCGCAGGTAGGGCGATTTAATAGCACTAAGTAACTCCGAGGGTCTAAAGTGATATTTTTTATTCTGATCCAGTTGTTGTAGGCTAAATCCCAAACATTATACCAGTGTTAAAAAGGGTGTAAGGCAGGGTTTCAGGTTGTCACCATCGTTGTTTAGCTTGTACGCCGAAGAAGTAATGAAGGACGTGGATGAAGATTTCGGAAGGTGGAGAAAAGTGCGAAGGGAACACATAAGAATGGTGAGGTTCCCAAACGACACAGACGTTTTTCCCGAAGTAAGGAAGACGTACCAACGGTCTTGCCGCAGTGGCAACACCGATCCCAGTCAGATCATCGAAGTCAAGCGTTGTCAGGCTGAGTTAGTTCTTTGGATGTGTGAGTCCTGACCGCCGAATGCTGTTGGCAAGGGGCGTGCGCTCAGCACTTGTGAGGCAAACTGAGGAGCTACTTGATTGTGAAGTGGCGACCCCAGTATTGTAATCTGAGGACGGCCGGGAGAGCGGTGAGCTGACCACATGCCGCTCCGTATCCGCGTCCAGTGACTGTAGGCTGAGGGTGGCACGGTGTCGGCCAGTACTGCTGCCACATCCGAGGCCAGCTCGGACAGAGTTTAGTTTTAGTTTTGTAAGGAAAACGTGTGTAGCAGAGAAGAAAAAGAAATCTGCTCACCACACAATATGACTTAAGGCTAAACAAATAGAAGACGGAAATGATGAACAGTAGCAGGAAAGTGAATAAAGAAATGTTTAACTTTAGAACTGGGAAATAGAGGGAAGCAAGATTACACAGGATGCTGAAGGCATGAACATTCCAGAAATAGACTGACACGGGCAAAGAAATCTTTCTCCAGTACAGTATCAGAAAACGCGGATGAAGTTTCAGTAACTGTACCTCCGGAGAACGACATTGTGCCGAAGTGAAACACTTTAAGCACCTCCTTTATTTTATCACTAGACATTGGTGTTGTTTTTATTGTGATCATTCGACCACGCTCCCTATACGTGTAAGTGACGCATTATGAAACTGTGTATCCAAACAGATTACGACTCAGGTTATATCAGCCACTCACCTTTCGACGGTACATCGGCTGCAGCTGTTCACCCTCCACACAGCAACAGACGGTAACTGAGTGTTTTAATTGCGTAGTTAGCAAGGCGTGTTTCGTATAACGTGCCACAAACACGAAAATACGCTAGCGTATATTCTTCAGTGCAGTTGCACTTCACATTTGATTTCGGTTAGTCACACGTGACTGGTAAGAACTAATTCTCGATTGTATATTATCGTACGAGGTCTAAGGCGCTGCAGTCATGGACTGTGCGGCTGGTCCCGGCGGAGGTTCGAGTCCTCCCTCGGGCATCGGTGTGTGTGTGTGTGTGTGTGTGTGTGTGTCCTTAGGATAGTTTAGGTTAAGTAGTGTGTAAGTTTAGGGACTGATGACCTTAGCAGTCCCATAAGATTTCACACATTTTGTATGAGTAATTTCGAAATATTTTTGTGCACTGCAATAAAATTTGTAAATACTGGCGGCGCACTGCCGGTAAATACGTTTATAAACAAGAAGCACAGTTCAGTTTAACAATGTTACTGAAGTGCCTCCCTCATACAGTCGCAAATAATGTTGGTTCGCTTGTACGTTAACATTGGGAGCAACAACGCTTCCCATTAGCTAGTGAATACAGGACATGGTTGGTTCAAATGGCTCTGAGCTCTATGGAACTTAACATCTATGGTCATCAGTCCCCTAGAACTTAGAACTACTTACATCTAACTAGCCTAAGGACATCACACAACACCCAGTCATCACGAGATAGAGAAAATCCCTGACCCCGCCGGGAATCGAACCCGGGAACCCGGGCGCGGGAAGCGAGAACGCTACCGCACGACCACGAGCTGCGGTCTACAGGACATGTCTATAAAAATACTTTCGTTCGATTATTTACAGTATCCAAATCGCATTGCAATAAAACACTAGTATAAATGTTAACGTTTTCCGCAAAACATGGTTTAAATTACGACACCGTACACTCCAGCCGCTGACGCGGTTGCCGGACACAGGCTGCTTGCCTCGTGTCCGTGTTGGCGACAATGACAAGCTACGGCGACAATGCCTCAAATCAAATTACAAGCGCCGGCGCGCTGTTTGAATGTTCAGATACTACGTAAGATGCGACGACAGTACGCTCAAAACCTGGATCGTGGGGTGTAAGGAAGGGAAACAACTTCAAAGCTTTGGAAGTGTGGTTCTACTAAGGAACGTTAACCTTTAACTGCTGACGTGCGCTCTGTGAGACCGCGCGTGTTTCCCATCACGTGATTTAAATACTTTCCCGCGCTCACTATCGCGCCACTGTTTCAGTAGCTTCTGAGAAGCGCAAGACGACTCACGTAACTGCGAGTGAAATAGTTTTTCCGCTAGACAGGTCAGTTAGAACTAATTAAATGTTGACGGTGGTCTGTCAGACCGCACGTCAGCGTTAGTGTAATTATTTACAACGAAGGGGTTACTTTGTCATTCTTCTTTATAGGTATTGTACACATAAATAAATGGAAGTAGCTGGTCCGTCTGGCAGTAAAAGGTCGAAAAAGGACCAAGAGCGACACATATGTGTTACTAATGAACATTTTGAAACAACTGTGCAACGTTGGTCAGAGGAAACCGAAGATTCGGACTTCATTGTTGTGGGACAGACCCCAGACAACCCTGAGAACGAAGAAATAGTCTCTGATGATGATACAGAAATGGTTGGTTCAGAAAAGGAAGAGGAAGACCTAGATCCCGTACAAAGAATTTTAAATAGTTTTTACGGCAAGAACCGGTACAAGTGGTCGAAAAATCCACCGAACAGAGCAGTTAGAGCTCCTGCGCAGAATATTATTGTAAAATTACCCTCTTCCAAGTTGTCTAAAAATGAAAAGCATAATCCTCTTTCCATTTGGTGCTAGTTGATAGATACTGAAATGATGAATGAAATTTTGAAATGGACGAATGAAAAACTAGCTGCTTATAAAAATAAATTCTTATGCGAAAATCGGCCTGAACTTGCTGAATTATACTCTATAGAACTGAGAGCGTTTTTTGGTATATTATTCTATTCGGCAGTTTTAAAATCAAATCATCAAATTTTCGCATCTGATGGTTCTGGCCGTGAAATTTTCAGGTGTATTATGAACAAAAATAGATTTCTTGTACTACTGCACTGTTTACGATTCGATGATGCAACAGCTTGCAGAGGTATCGTTCATATTTTAAAAATATTTCCAGTTTCCAATGCTTGTACAATTTAGGAGAAAGGGTCGCTGTGGATGAAATGTTGGTGCCTTTCCGAGGCCGTTCTTATTTTGTTCAGTACATGCCACAAAAACCTGCCAAATACGGCATCAAAATTATGAGTATGTGCGACAGCAAAACCAGCTACTTCTACAATGGATGCGTCTATTGTGGAAAAGGTTCTGATGGTCAAAATTTATCTTCTGAAGAAGAAAAATTTTTGGTACCAACTCAGTCTGTTATCCGCTTATGTACACCAATTTATGGCACACATCGCAATGTCACTGCTGACAATTGGTTTTCATCTATTGAGTTGGTCGATTATTTGATAAATAAGGCCCTTATGTATGTTGCAACCAAGGAAAAAAACAAAAAAGAATTACCTAATGAATTTCTTCCAAACAAAAACCGTGAAGAAAGGTCTGCGTTATTCGGTTTCACGGGTACAAAAACGTTACGTTTATATGTGCCTAAAAAAATAAATCAGTGGTGTTAGTTTCCTCAATGCACCATTCTAATGAAACAGATAGGCATACAAACAAACCTGAAATTATTGCCTATTACCCCACGAAGGGAGGTGTAGATGAGCTCGACAGGAAATGGGCAATTTACTCGACGAGCCGATGGCAATTTTTTACGGAAGTTTCGATCTGAGTGGGGTAAATGCGTATGTGATCTACAACAAACAATTTACCAAGGCAATAGAAAGAGGAGATTTTCTGAAAATGTTAGCACGAGCTTTAGCGTTGCCTCAAATGAAACGACGTGCTGTGAACAACAAGTTGCCACGGGAATTAAGAGCGACCATCGTCAGAGTTCTTGAACCCGGTGCACCGGAAGAACAAGCACCAGACCCTGAAGAAGGAGGTAAAAATAGGCGAACCTGCCACACCCGCCCTTCAAAACTAAACAGAAAAACGGGTTATTCGTGTAACACGTGCAAAAAGGCTATTTGTCTACAATGTGCAACATTTGCTTGTAAAAATTGCAGCTAATGTTGTGCTATTGCAATTTTTTTATTATAAGACTGAAATACGTCATTAGCATGTTAAGTTACTCAGAGTGCCTTATAATTTATTGTTTTAAACAGTGTTAGGTAAAATAAATTTTTTTTGTAGTTTTTTTAATTCTTATTTCGTTGTTCCTTCTCCGCTCATGTTTGTAACACACAATCATGGAATATGTCAAAAAACCTTTATAAACAGTACGTTTCATAAGTAAATTTACATGCCTTTCAATTGCTACACATGTATTTGAAGTATTTGTATACATAAAAATAAAAAAAAAAAACACATCGAATTGTTGCCTGTACGACGCCAACAATTCAGCGGTCTGAGAGACCACAAGATCGGCACGTCGTCAGATAAAGGTTAAAAATGAAGATGCACTAAAACGAAAAAGAGAAGGAACAGTTTAGTGGGACATTTGAAAAGTTAAATATTTGTTACATGGAGCTGCAGAGGCGGAAAAAACGGTAGAGACAGACCAAGACTGGAGTATGCTAAACAGATGTGTTGCGCGTAGTAATCACGTGGAGATGAAAAGATTAGCTCAGAAAGTCCAGCACACGTTAGGAAGGGATGGACAGCAGTCAAACCAGTCCGAAGGCTGACGGCTTTAAGAAAGTGGCGGCTAGTACGACTTCATCACTTGTGGAGATCACCCTGGCCTTACGAAACTTTCATAAGATAATGGTTCATTCCACTCGATTTTTGCTATCTACATAACTGAAAGTAGATGAAGTTGTAGTGAATGTACTTTACAAAAATTAGTTTTCAACAAGTATTTAACTGGTTCAGTACAAGTATTAAATAGTTCACATGGCTCTGAGCACTATGGGACTTAACATCTCAGGTCATCAGTCCCCTAGAACGTAGAACTACTTAAACCTAACTAACCTAAGGACATCACACACACCCACGTGCCGAGGCAAGATTCGAACCTGCGACCGTAGCGGTCCCGCGGTTCCAGACTGAAGCGTCTAGAACCGCTCGGCCACACTGGCCAGCAGGACGAGTATTACAGCCGGCCGTTGTGGCCGAGCGGTTCTAGGCGCTTCAGTGTGGAACTGCGCGACCGCTACGGCCGCAGGTTCGAATCCTGCCTCGGGCATGGATGTGTGTGATGTTCTTATGTCAGTCAGGTTTAAGTAGTTCTAAGTTCTAGGGGCCTGATGATCACAGAAGTTAAGTCCCATAGTGCTCAGAGCCATTTCAACAATTATCACCGTATCAACGTGAGCACTCCTTTAATAGTTGCCAGTAGCATGTTTATAAAGTTGGTGTAGGTGAATAGCTGCCACTGGTTGAGCACGGGGGTGATGTGACTCAAACCGGCTGTAGCGTCACATCAGGGCTGTCCCTCAGGGCCTGCTCCCCATCACTTGGAGTGATCACTACAGAATGTGAGTCGCACGACACCACAGCAAACCGATTAGACAGTATCGATTCTTGCGGCGTCGATAAATTAACCAGCGCCTCGGTCTGACTTGCTGTGACAGCCTTCGCCGGCTCATATAAATGCAAATGGAAGAAGCTCACAGCACACACCACCTCCACTCCACACGCACACACACACACACACACACACACACACACACACACACACACACACAAGCTGGATGGTCTCGCGAGGGCGCCAGTCCACGGGTTTGTTTTCTATGGTTTTCAGGAAAACCACTCCTCAGTTGCATTACGAATGGCCACACATCTTTTCTGTTATTCCTCCAGGCTTAGTGAAATTTTTATCTTAGATTCTGGTGAAAGTAATTTCGTGTGGCTGAATGTCCTGGTGCGAGTCTTTCAATTGGACGCCACTTCTGTGACGTGCATGTCTTTAAAATATGTATTTATCCAACTGCGGAAAGGGACCTACAGTTTAAAGTGGAATGCGAACCACGCCTTGTTTCTGGCGAATTTCCACGTCATTGACAGATGACTCCTTGATTAAAAGGCAAACGAAGAACCCCGTGGTCAAACCTTTCGGTTTCCAGGTCCTACATAGATTCTGCTAAACCTTCGTTGCTCCCTGAAGCTGTTTTACTTTATTGATTTTTCCACCAGAGACCTCCTCGTCTGTGTTCAATCGACTCGTAGCTCCTGTCACTGGCACGAGATGTCACTCCAGACGTAAATATGAAACAGGTAACAATCACACTTAACCGTTAGTTAGCGGTTATAAATCGTGTACACAAACCTACCTGGTAACTCACTGTATCAGTGAACATCGTATCAAGATCCCTACGGTAGTTCCTGATATTATCCAGATCGTACAGACAGAAACCCAGGCGAATGACGTTAATTTATTTTATAAGTAGAAGATTAGCAGCAATTATCCAGATGGTACTTCGCTATTTTGTATGGTCGCTGGTTAACATCGAATGCCACTCATTTTACACCTAAGTCCCTACTCCGCAAGCCATATTGTGATGTGTGACGAAAAGTCCTCATTTTTCGACTTCCTATCACATTCGAAAATGGTACGCGCTGAGAAAGACTGTCGGTATCCAATCTGTCTGGGCCATAATTTCTCCCATTTTAGCATCGTGTTCAACTTACTCCAGATGTATGTTGGAGTAAGTAGTATATCTGCAATTAAATAACCGCACCAGCTGCACTTTTATTTTCACACGGTATTATTAGACAGTACTTTGCTATTATAAGACAATGGCACTAACGTAAAACATGTAAAACAAAGAGTGCGATATGGAGTGCAAGACTTTTTGAAAACGGCATTGGGCATTCCGGGCAGCCTTATTTACAAAAATCCAAGAAGTCACTTTCCAAAACGAAGCTATAAATAAACTGTTATCTTGTCCAACTTGTAGAACATAATGCTGCAACTTCCAGATCTCGGGATCAAATAACAGCACCAGTGGCACTATTAGTATCCGTTGCTACGAGCGGTGTCGGCCACCAACTCCAGCGTGCAGTGTGAGTCTAGGGCCGTGCGAGCACACAAAAGACCTCCGGCTGTGAACTCCGACGAGAACAGACTCATTACTGCTGGATGATGGACGTGACGGCCCCAACTGGTTGTCTGAACGATAGTAAAAGTGTCTCTGGTCCTGTATTTGATCCCAAGTTCGACACATGCACAATCATGTTCGACAAAACGTAATACATTTCTTGCTTCGCTCTGGAGCACGGTTTCTTGGATTTCTGTAAGTAAGGCTGTTCACAGCGTGGACCGTTGTTTTTGAAAAGTCTTGCATTCCATTCACATGCTTTGTTTTATCCGTTTTACGTTAGTGGCATTGTCTAATACTAAAGTGTGTTCACTGTGCAAAATCAGTAATAACAATAAGACAACACGTGGAGGCAAGTCCTGACATCTCTCTTCTGATCTGGCCGCACCCCTCCTGCCGGGTGGTTATATACATTGTGTTTCAGAAGCGATGGTCAATACTCACGGATATGACAGGAATGACCATTCGAAACAAAAAATTCAGATAAATATGGGCTCTAAAACGCATATTTTAATGGCTGTGAGCAATCCCTGATCTTCGGTACAGTGAAACTGATCGCTTCTACTCCAACCTCTTTGCCTTCCATATTTTGGGAAGAGGTGGTATAGACGAAAACTAGAAACAATAGTCAGTAAACATGTGCTCTAAAATTCATACCTTAAGAGCTATGAGTGCTTGTTATCTAATGAACAAGTGCACAAAACGTTTAAGGTATGTATTTTAAAGCCCATATTTACTGGACTTTTTTTCTTGTTTCGGTCCATACTACTTCTTTTCAAAATAGGGAAGGCAAAAAGCATGTAGTCGAAGAGATTTGTTTCACGGTAAGGATTGCTCACAGCTCTTAAAATATGCTTTTTAGAGCCCATATTTATTTGACTTTTTTGTTTCGAATGGTCATTCCTGTCATATCCCTGAATATTGACCATCACTTCTCAAACACCCTGTGTAATTAAAGTGCAGCTATTCATGGAGGTCCGCTGTGGGCTGAAATTATCGTATCCCAGAAAAACGTTGTAGATATGCTTATGCGTTAATGCGCAACCGCCGACCGGTGTGGCCGAGCGGTTCTAGGCGCTACAGTCTGGAAGCGTGCGACCGCTACCGTCGCAGGTTCGAATCCTGCCTCGGGCATGGATGTGTGTGATGTCTTTAGGTTAGTTGGGTTTAAGTAATTATAAGTTCTAGGGGACTGATGACCTCAGAATCTAAATCCCGTAGTGCTCAGAACCGATCTATGCTGGAAAGAAATTAGTTGCAATTTCGGCCACCAGGTACAAATCTGGCGCAGTATAGCATCTCGTCGACGTCTGCGGTGCTCATATTGAAGAAAATGTGTAAGCGGCGGTTGATACTAAAATAATTAGCCTGTCTCACTTGTTTGACCTTTTCTGCCCACCTCCCGTTCCTAATCCTTTACGTGTGGAAACATTTCTGTACGTTATTCTTGCGTTCACAGCGCCAGATCTGCGCCTGGTGGCGAAAATTTGAGCTTATTTTTTTTCCCTCGTAAATCGATTCCGCTGCAACACATTAGAAAACCTACCAAGTTCCGTTGCCATACGATAATTACAGCCCACACTGGACCTCTGTGAGAAGCTTCATTAACTACCCAGTACTTTGTATCACAGCTATTGATGGCTGGCTAGAACTCGTCTTCTGGCTAAGAAGTTATTTTTCTGAGCCTCAATACTTTGCGACATGAGCAGTTGTCTTAATATAGCTGGACATGCAGGATTCGTCTTCGAGGTCGTCCAGTTTTACATGCCATCTCCGTTCTTCACAGACACTCTTCCCTAAAGCGTGTAACGGAATTGCGGACCAAAGCGAGTCCACCTCCCTTCTAGTGCGACCTTGCTGCCCTGTGATAACCGACAATGACTTCATCGCTCGCCGGAGGCGGCCCAGCAGCCATTTTTGAAGCGCAGCCGGCAGCCGCACTCCGCCGCTAATGGTTTACGTTGCGGATATTTGTCGCCGGGCTATAAAAATGGCGGCGCTGTTTTACGTCCGCCAGCAGCACTGAGAGCCCTCCAGAGCTGAACCGTGAAAAATGCGGCGGCCGTGGCTGGAGCTGCTGGAGTGGCTGGAAATTGCGGGGCTGAGTGGCTGCCTCCCCCCCCCCCCCCCTCCTCAGCCACTCCACGTTTCGTCACTTCCGCAAACTGATCTCTCTGGTCGTCACAGCGCGACCTCAGTGCCATCTATAGCTGGCAGCCCGGACCACGGCTGGTGGCGCCTCGCGAGAGACTTATCTGCAGCATCGAGTTTATTGCGTATTTGTCTTCTGCTCTTCAGGTTTTAGACGAAATTGCCTGTTGCAGTACGCATACTCTATGTAATGAAGGTGTGACATAAAGTGACGTAACACGCTAGCGACCTTTCTACTAAATATGAGTATATCTGTAATTAAGCTGGTGAAGAATGACTTCTATGATCAAAGAAAGCATGACGCGTCTCGGAATTATTTCCGTCTACAACAAGTACGAATACGCATACTTCAGGAAAGTCATTCTTTACCTCTGTTTAACTTTTTGGGCTGCCTACCCAGGTTAACTACAGATCCACGCATATTTACTTCCTCTATGTCTTCTTTCAAGGGAGTCTCTTATTCTCCACTCTTTCTAGGAATTCGCTCCATTTTCTTCTATAACCTAGAAATTTACCATTTCAACTAAACATTTTTAGTTCTCTCAAATCTTGATACCTTAGTCCATCTTCTATTGTGCAACCCTTAACTCTTCTCAAGAATTTCATTTCTTGTTCCTGAATACGACTGTCTTGCTTTTTGGTAATCACCTGGATATCGCTTCCATAGCCGGCCGCTGTGGCCGAGCGGTACTAGGCGCTTCAGTCCGGAACCGCGCGACTGCTACGGTCGCAGGTTCGAATCCTGCCTCGGGCATGGATGTGTGTGATTTCCTTAGGTTAGTTAGGTTTAAGTAGTTCTGAGTTCTAGGGGACTGATGACCTCAGATGTTAAGCCCCATAGTGCGAAGATCCATTAGAAACCAATCGCTTCCATAGAGCAGTGTGGGGACGACAACAACAGTTTCGTAGAATTCTAGTATCTTTCTCGTTTTCTTTTTTAACGTTACTGTTAATTGTTTCACACACTGGGCTGAATTTACTAAGCTTAATTTCTATATCTTTGCTGTACACGTGCCACCACACATCCTAGGCAGTTAAACTCGTTTACTTGTTCTAAAAATATACTGATCTGTCACTATTTTGCTTCTAATGCGTTCTTTTCTTGCGAAAGATATTCTCGTAGTTTTTACTGTTGAGATCTCCGTGTCAAATTTCGCACGTATTTGTTTCAATAACTAAATTCCTTTCTGAAGCTTCTCTTCTTTGTCTGCTCCCGTCGCTGCATCGTCAACATATAGTAAGTTATTTAAATGAGTTCTGTCTAGGTATATACCTTTCAGAAATTCTGTTCTCCGTATAGGAATTATTTTACGTATGCAAATGCTGCACAGGGTTGGGCAGATACAGGAGCTTTATCGTACTCCTTTCTTAGCTCGTATCTCATGAATAATTTTCCGGTTAAGTCATAGTGGTGTGCTGATATTAACTTTCTATCGTATTTATTAAATGTTTCGGATATTACGATTCGTCTCTATCTTGTGAAACTTCTTTTTTAAGATCCATAAAAGCAATGTGTGTTTATTTATTTATGTGTTTATTGAGCCCTCCTAAAGCATGCTATATGTTAGATGAATGTTATAAAAGTGTACGTCATTAAATTATTTAATTACTTCTGAAAAAGTGCAACTAACAGTACTTTAAAAACTCGAAATGTAGGAACAACAAACAAAAACAAAATCAGGAACTAACAACTGCAAACCAAAGTTGAGAACATAAAATTGTTCTACTCTTTGAGTAGAAAATAAAAGCAGAAGAAGCTGTTTATATCAGCGTTCTGCAAAAGGCGTCACGTAGACAGTGATTATCCCGACACCAGAACATTACTTGGGATCTTTTTTAGTTGTCAGCGGCTCTGGGACATACGGCTATTTAATTTCTCCAGAGATCGTGAGCCCTGCTGAATGCACAAAATCTCCACGTCTCCAATTCTTTTATCTCGCCAGCATATTTCGGGCTTTCTCAGTGGTCGTGTTTGGCAAATATTTTATAAACAAAGCGCTGCGAGCATTGCTTCACGGATTTCGAGTAGTGTCTTGTCCTCTGTAGCGCTTTGCTCAACGGAATTCGGTTTAAGGTCAATGCTTTCAAGAGTTTGTAAGAGCTCCCTGTTCTTTCTGATCTTCCATAACTCACTGCCAAATACTCATTGATCCCAGACTGATATCTTTAATACTCATTTTAGAAAATATTAAATTTGACTTTTGTCACCATGTAACTACCGGTTTCCGATCGTTGTACTACCGTCGGGTTGCTGATCGCAATAATCGTAATACAGAGTGGCCCAGGAAGAATGGTCAGCATTCAGGGGTATGACAGGAATGATCATTCGATGCAAAAAAAGAATAGTAAACATGGCCTCTGAAACGCATACCTTACGAACTGTGAGCACTTCCTCATCTTTGATAGTGTGAAACACATCTCCTCTACTGAAAATGTTCTCATAGCTCTTAATGTATACATCTCTGAGTCCAAGTTTACTAGACTTTTTTTTTTGTTACGGTTCATACTACCTCCTCCAAAAACATGAAAAGCAAAGAGCTAGCAGTAGAAGACAATTGTTTCAGGGCATCTAAGATGAAGAAGTGCTCATAGCTGTTAGTGGACGAATTTTAGATCCCATGTTTAACTAGTCTTTTTTGCTTCAAATGATCGTTCCTATCATATACCTGAATAATGACCATTCCTCCTGGGACGCCGTTATGTCCTCTTATTGGTGGCAACCTTCATGGCTTAGCTTCAACTGTACCGTAAAGATTAGAAAGGCGTTCTTGTCATGTAGCAAAACTTGAAATTCGTTTCTTCAATTTTTTACTAAACCTGGTGCCAAATATTTGTTCCATCTTCGGCTTCATAGTTGGCGAATCTCTCAGTGCGTCTCAGTTTTGTGCAGTCATCAAATTTCCAACACTTGACCAGTGTTTCTCTCCTTAAGATGTTTAAAATATTCTGTTTTTTCAACGTAGATGACCAGCCCACTCTTTCTGGCCGACTGTCCGTTTTGACAAAGGGGCTAAACCTGAACACTAAATGGAAACCTGCATCTGGTCCGATATGGGCAAATCTCTCTACAGTGTGAAATAAAACGGAAAGGCTAGCTAAAAATGAATTACACTCTAAGGCAAGCGCTTAAAGGGGGCTGCAGTTGCGAAACACTAATAAATACTTGGCATCGTAAATCATATAAATTTTAACAAAATTGCACCTTGAAGCAATGGAATGTTCTCTGTGGTAGTATTTGAAATACTGAAAGCAAAACTTTGGAATGCTTTAAGAAAATTGATTCAGTTTGTTACTTAAAATAAGAACTTATTTACGTAACATGGTATAAGAATGCAATAAAACTTATACACCCATGTTGGACACCTATTTATTTACGAAGGTTCCGGTGCAAAGGTACCGGTGCCTAGAAACATTAACTCTCTCCAAAATTATATACTTCTGTCGGGAAGCCAACTATAGAATTTTTGTGGAACAGGCAGTCAACGTCGTCTTAAAAAACTGCGCTTTGCCTCGATATCTTCTATGGTAACATTTTCACTGCCATGCGTTGTTTTTTCTGCTGTCCCTTAAACTATGCAACCCTTTCGTCACGTTTGGCCGCCAGCTTGCCGCCCCGCGCCTGGCACTGCCTGTCTGACATCAGGGTTTTCTTGTGTGTTCCAGCCCACCATCTTCGGCACCGTCGCCTCGGACCAGACGCCAAAGGACGGCTCCAGCAGAAGGGTGAGTACCTGAAGCTTTTATCATGACACTTTGTAGCTGCATCATTACAAGAAAGTGTACGGATTTGGAGCTGCAGCTAAATGGAATGTCTTGTGGCTAGGGCCTCCCGTCGGGTAGACCTGTACCGTGCAAGTCTTTTGAGTTGACGCCACTTCGGCTACTTGCGTGTCGAAGGGGATGAGATGATGATGATGATGACAACACAACACTTAGTCCCTGAGCGGATAAAATCTCCGACCCATCCGGGAATCGAACCAGGGGCCCTTGACAAGAGAGTCCGTCACGCTGACCACTCAGCTATCCAGGCGGACGGAGCTCCAGCTTTTCGGCTGAAACTCTGACTCCGGGCCATGTTTTCTCAGTAGCTGCGAAGGCGGCGGTGTTGTTGAGTTTCACTGAACAACGAAGAAACAAAGTAATCACTTCATACGAAATGAAACGGCTTTGTATGAAAGCCGCTATTCTTCACCGAAAAAACCACTAATACGTCAAAATTTGCCAATTTCGGCTAGAAACTTCCTGCTAAGTTGAAATTGTATGGCGGGTCGGGACCCGAAGCCGGTACTCTGCCTTTCGCGGACAGTGATCTTACTGACTAAGCTATCCAGGAACGATACATGATCCTCCATCACTGTCTAAATTCTTTTTCTAGCTCTCTCGTAATCTATAAATTTCACAGAAATGTTATTGCGTTAAACAGTCAGCTCTCAAAGAACGAAGGATATCGTTGAGTAATAGCTCAGCCACGAAGTGTAAGACTGCGCCCACATAAAAGAAGGCAAGCTGCCGGGTTCGAGTCCCAATCTCGCAGACAGTTCTAATCCGCAGTGAGTTTCGAAACAGTGTCCACCATGATGGAGAGTGAAAGATTATTTCTGACAATTTCGTCTAGTTTATTAGCTTCAAATAAGCCTATGTAAAATAACAATAGAAATACAGCTGAGAATATGGGTCTTACAGCAATATCAAGTATTTACTCATATTACAAATGCCATAATTAAAACATGACTTTGGGTTCAAATGGCTCTGAGCACTATGGGACTTATCTTCTAAGGTCATCAGTTCCCTAGAACTTAGAACTACTTAAACCTAACTAACCTAAGGACATCACACACATCCATGCCCGAGGCAGGATTCGAACCTGCGACCGTAGCGTCCGTGCGGTTCCAGACTGTAGCACCCGGAACCGCTCGGCCACCCCAGCCGGCCATGATTTTGGGGTTAAACCCCAAAACACGAGTAACTGAAGATCATTCTCACTGGTGTATAATCAAGCATCTGCTTGTAACAGGTTAAGAAAAATGATCCAGAAGGGAAAGAGGAAACGAGATGAAATTTCACAAGTTGACGCGGTATGTGATGTTATTTGAGTGTTTACTAAATCGTCTCAAATTTACAAATAACTAGGTTGCTTGAGCCCACTTTTCAGTACGACGTCGCATCCACCTCTGGCCTGGATGCATGCAACGTTTCGTTCTGGGAGGGAGTCATAAAACCTTCGAATCCTCTCCTGAGGTAACCTGACCCACAATTTTTGTAACTGATCCTCGACGTCATGGATATTGACACTGCGATAGAGTTGATGTCCAAGCTCGTCCCATAAATCTGCTGTCGGGGCCAGATCGGGGGATCTTGTCGGCCGCGACGATGCCTCAGCTTCACGAAGAAATTTCGTGGAGAGACGTGCCATTTGTGGACGAGCAATGTCATATTGACAACTGGCAACACAGAAATGTCACACGAGAGATGACACACACGGAGGCAGGACGTTTGTGACGTGCCATCGTTCTCTCAGTCACTACCAGCCGCGGCCTGATGTATACGATGACTCCCCACACCGAGAATCAGTAGCACCCCAGCAACGGAACAATGGAACCTCTCCCTAAGCTTTAGCCACACTAGCCGATGATGATCATCTGGAATATTGTAGAAAGGCGTTTCATTTCTGAGCACAATGTGACACCATTCAGCAGCAGTTCAAGCTTCCCTGTCACTCTGCCATTCAAGAAGGGTCGTCGAGCAGATGCGCAAAACTGTAGGCCTATATCTCTGACATCGATCTGTTGTAGAATTTTAGAACATGTTTCTTGCTCGCGTATCATGTCATTTCTGGAAACCCAGAATCTACTCTGTAGGAATCAACATGGATTCCGGAAACAGCGATCGTGTGAGACCCAACTCGCTTTATTTGTTCATGAGACCCAGAAAATATTAGATACAGGCTTCCAGGTAGATGCCATTTTCCTTGACTTCCGGAAGGCGGTCGATACAGTTCCGCACTGTCGCCTGATAAACAAAGTAAGAGCCTACGGAATATCAGACCAGCTGTGTGGCTGGATTGAAGAGTTTTTAGCAAACAGAACAGAGCATGTTGTTCTCAATGGAGAGACGTCTACAGACGTTAAAGTAACCTCTGGCGTGCCACAGGGGAGTGTTATGGGACCATTGCTTTTCACAATATATATAAATGACCTAGTAGATAGTGTCGGGAGTTCCATGCGGCTTTTTGCGGATGATGCTGTAGTATACAGAGAAGTTGCAGCATTATAAAATTGTAGCGAAATGCAGGAAGATCTGCAGCGGATAGGCACTTGGTGCAGGGAGTGGCAACTGCCCCTTAACATAGACAAATGTAATGTATTGCGAATACATAGAAAGAAGGATCCTTTATTGTATGATTATATGATAGCGGAACAAACACTGGTAGCAGTTACTTCTGTAAAATATCTGGGAGTATGCGTGCGGGACGATTTGAAGTGGAATGATCATATAAAATTAATTGTTGGTAAGGCGGGTGCCAGGTTGAGATTCATTGGGAGAGTCCTTAGAAAATGTAGTCCATCAACAAAGGAGGTGGCTTACAAAACACTCGTTCGACCTATACTTGAGTATTGCTCACCAGTGTGGGATCCGTACCAGGTCGGGTTGACGGAGGATATAGAGAAGATCCAAAGGAGAGCGGCGCGTTTCGTCACAGGGTTATTTGGTAAGCGTGATAGCGTTACGGAGATGTTTAATAAACTCAAGTGGCAGACTGTGCAAGAGAGGCGCTCAGCATCGCGGTGTAGCTTGCTGTCCAGGTTCCGAGAGGGTGCGTTTCTGGATGAGGTCTCGAATATATTGCTTCGCCCTACTTATACCTGCCGAGGAGATCACGAATGTAAAATTAGAGAGATTCGAGCGCGCACGGAGGTTTTCCGGCAGTTGTTCTTCCCGCGAACCATACGCGACTGGAACAGGAAAGGGAGGTGATGACAGTGGCACGTAAAGTGCCCTCCGCCACACACCGTTGGGTGGCTTGCGGAGTATAAATGTAGATGTAGATGTAGGAGAAGCAGCCCTTTGTGTTGTGTCGTTAACGGCAGTTACTCTCTAGTCCGGCTGCTGCTAGCGTCCGACCTCTTGAGCAGGAAGACGAAGAATGTTGCAAGGAGTCTATTATTTGTTCTCGGGTGGCAGGAGAAGATGTGAAGGGGTTCCGATGGGCTGAAGAGTGTGGCGGTCCTTCATTATGGTGGTCTGACGCAATCATGTAAAATGCCTGACCATTTATAATGTGGCGCCGATGCCCAGGATAAAAGCCTGGGCGAATGCCCAAAATTCATGAAAGCCCGTGCATTTACGCATTTAATAGACTGATAATCGACACTTGTAAAAAAAATAAATTAAGCTGGCATTCTGTATTGGAAAAGCTGTTTTGCCACACTGCGTCTATAGTGGTTGAGTAACCAAGTTGAAAAAGCTGCTTGAGAGAAAGGGAAGAGTTATCAGGGGAAATAAATTGGACTGTAAACGTAACTACACATTTTTAATGAGGTCAGTTCTTTGGGTAGTACATAATAAAAAAAACTCAAGTTTAAAAGTAATTCTTGAAATAAAATGTAGTAGGTACTACTTTTACTTATACCATACTACTGCAAAAATGGGACAAAAAACGTTTATCCATATTGATTTTAGTTATGATTCCCCGAGTCCAAGAATCGCTGATTCTATGGGCTCGAGTGGTACTGGACTCGAACGATTCCAGAGTCTGGGGTATCGATTGTTTGTTATTAAATCTATTCTACGTTAGTGTTCACGTTTTATCGTCACAGCAGTGCAGTTATACCTAATTAGATAAAGGAACAGAATAGAAAACGATGTCTCAAATGTCGCTACATTTGACAATAAAGTACTTTTTTTTCACTGAAAACAGTTTAAAATTTAAGAACGCAGTTATTAACAAGAAACACGTACCAGCTGTTTAATACATTCAGTAATAATTTTGCTATCAATAATCATTCTTCGGTGATATTCAGAGATTTGACACGCCTAATAAAGTGTATTAAATTACAAAGCGTTGACCTAGGGACAACTTTTTTTTTATATTGGTTTATCTGGTTTATCACTACACAGCTGTTCAACACGGTGTGTGTGTGTGTGTGTGTGTGTGTGTGTACGAGTGTGTGCGTGCGTGCGCTCGAACGAGAGAGAGAGAGAGACAGACAGAGAGAGAGAGAGAGAGAGAGAGTGAAGAGAAGAAGTGGGAAAAATAAAAATAAAAAGCACATTGCAAATGATAAATAGCTGTCAGTATCACAAGCCGTTCCGTGGCACAGCAAGTTTGAATCGTAGTAGGGAAAAAAAACCATGCTTCTCTCTTCTCTCCTTCCGGAATGGAGGCAATAAATGACATACGTATAAGTGTAAACATTTACTAACTTCTAATATTGGGAATATCGTTCCATCCCTTATTTTAATTGGTAAATTATACATATTTTGGGCATTTAAAACTGCTTTGGGCAAATGCCCATTTATAAATGTGCTGCCCACTGGAGATCTGCGCGGCCCACGTCGCAGAGTATTAACCCTCTAACCGGAACATCTTTTACTCGGCGGTAAGATGGAACATCGGTCTGCTAGACCGCTAGGACATTTAAAGTGTATTTTTCTCTATTTTTATGACTTTTCCGCACTTCTACGTTGCTTCTCTCTCTCTTTAAGGTGTAATTAAACATAATAATAGGTTTTTGAACCATAATATTTGTTAAAATACCAGTAAATTCAAGTTTATTACTAGGAAAAACTTTAATTTGCAGTGTTTTGTTGTTTACACATTACTCCTTTAGAAATACTTTTTTTTTACATTATTATAGTTACAACACAAAGAAAATGAATACTAAAATGTAATGCAAAGAAAAAATTTAACTTTTATTTTTAATTGCACAAGTCTTGCACACTTTTCGTGAACACTCCAAGCACGTTGGTTCTTCGCAAGAAATACACTTGTAGGCAGTTTTCCTCTTTTTTTGATATGGACAAAATCGACAGGTTTTTCTTTTACCAAGTGTGTCCGTCGGACACTCATCAACTCGAACAACAAATTTATTCCGTTGGCTAACGATTTGCTTTTCTTTTGCTGCCTCTTCTTCTAAAGATGAAATAATACTTTGTAGCTCTTGAGGCAGATTGGAGATTGCCAGTCGGGATTTTACGAAATCGTAGACCAAATATAGAGAAACTCTTTTCAGGAAATCAAAACGTGATACGGTTTTCTTCTCTCCAAAAAGTCCATAAAGTATACTTGCGTTTGATCCAGCCATGGCCACCATGTGGTAAAAAATAGCCAACGGCCACCTTCTTGTTTTGCGATTAGTAGAATAAACACTGCACTTCATATCTAGCGTGTCTATTCCACTTTTTGTGGCGTTATAAAAAGATATGATTTCAGGTTTATCATTTGAAACGTCAGTGTAATTGGAATGATGCATTGACGAAAGAAGTAGGACTGCCTTATTCCTTTTTGGGACATAAGAAAGCAGAGTCATTTCTTTCGTAAAGCCATAAAGGCTGGACCCAATTTCACGATCGCTTCTTGCTTGAAATTCTGCTGGTATCTGGGGTCTGTTTCTTTTTAGTGTCCCAACTAATGTCAAATTGTGAGCTAGTAGCTCCTGGGCAAGTTCCACAGAACAAAACCAATTGTCGCAACTAATATTTCTGTTTGTGCCATACAGCCCTTTAGATAGGCGGATTACAGACTGCGTGGGAATGCTCTTTTTCTTTTCTGCTGTAGAAAGTGTGGCTCCATCACAGCCTTTGCCGGAGTAGATGTAGGCATTGTAAATATATGCATTGTGTGCATCTGCCAGACCCATGACCTTAATGCCATATTTAGCCGGTTTATTCGGCATATATATACGAAATTTAACCCTCCCTCTGAAAGGCACCAAAGTTTCATCAACTGTCAAATGCGCTCCAGGGCTATAAATTTGTTGGCAGTTCCAAATAAACTTATTAAATATGTCTGTAATGGCAGCAGCTGGGTCATATTTTTCCCTCTGTTCCCTCGTGCTCGAGTCATCGAATCTAAATGCCCTAAGCAATATTCCTAATCGCTTTTCTGTTATTATTGATCGAAAAATTGGCCTCCCCAAGACCGAAGTGGAAAACAGCGAGGTCATAGGCTCCCTCGCAGATTTGAATATGCTGCAAAGAACTGTGACTCCAATCACAGCGTTCACTTCCTGCACAGTAGTGTCTCTGTAAGCTACACTTTCTTTTAGTTCAATAACAGAACGAATTTTGGCCAACTTTTCATTAGTATGCTTTACAATCGTCTCAATCATGTCGTCAGTAAACAAAAGGCGCCACACTTCACCTGGGAGTGGGTTTTTCCCCACGGTAAGAGCAGGCCCTTGTATCTTTGATAGCCGTACCTTTATTATATTGGATGCTGCTGTTCGCGTCTTAGAGCGAACAGGAGTTGATGACCATGTGAAACACTTGTTTCTTCCGTAGTAAGAAACTGGAAGACGACTCTCATCTAGAGTGTCATCAGAACGCGTAGATGAGCTAGCAACATCAGCAGGCTTCTGTGGAGTGATTAGTCTGCTTCCACCAGAAGTTATGTCAGACTGTGGTTGCTCTCCAGTTTCTTCGCGAACTGCGGTATTTTCGACTTCAAATATTTCTCGAATAGTTTCATCATCGCGATCATCATCATTGGGAGAGTCATCGTCATTATCTGTTTCATTGCGAGGATCTTGGATAGTAAGGTCCTCATCTGGAATGCATGATTCATCTGAATCCACTTCCGAGTCTGATTCTTCAAGGTAATTTTGAGAGCGTGCAAGGGCTACAATTCTTTTCGACCGATTTGAAACATATTTCGGACCTTCCATTGTAAACCTGCAAGGAAAAAGGGAAAAATGAGTTTTAACGAAATTTAATGGGGATAATTCTATCGCTGTAATAAGTTTGCGCGGTAAATTGGAGAATGTGTGTGAAAAACGGAAAGAGGAAAAATTAAAACGTTAAATACGAGTTGTTACACTTTTTTCTCGTTCTTCTATGAACACAAAAGTATTAAGCATCGTGTGGTGGCAAAAATTTCAATCAAATAGATGAAATGTTGCTACACAGAAAACAGAAGAGTTCAAAGAGTGGAACATCGGTCATACAGACCGACAAATGCGTGATACTTTTAGGAACACCGGTCTGGGAGACCGGCAAAAATTTGACACTTTTAGGAACACCCGGTCTGTCAGACCGGGAGGGGAATGCATTTTTTCGGAACACGGTCTCACAGACCGACAATACGTAACAAAAATTCTACTTACTTGAAAACAATGCATGCGCCGACAATACGTTGTTGGCCAGCTGCGGTTCGGGACCCGACTGAAGATTACTGGGCTTCTCCCCACCCTCACGAACAATGCAGCGCCGTTAGCATTGTTAATGTCAACTATGGCGGTATCTCAGACCGATGTTCCGTTCAAAGGGTTAAAACCTCGACGACGAGTGTGCCTGCCGCCGCATCCGAACGCCCCTCAGGTCTGGATGCTGTACGATTCGGCGAGCCGGCCCCACTCGAACTCTACCAGTTGCTCATAACGCTGTCTCATACAAGTTCACAGCATCTCCGTGTCCCTCACAGTAATCACTCAGCACTCACGCTCCTTATCTAACCTTAGAGACCTGTGCACACGTACGAAGTTTCATTGACATCCGACCTTGTCTTCCAGGTGCTTCATTATTTTTGTCGTGCAATGTATCAAACATCGGTATTGTTTTCAGTTCGAGTTTCACAGTTTTATTTTTATCGTTCTTTTACGTATGTTAATTTGAGAATGACAAAGTAGCCGAACTTGGCCCAGCACGTCTCAGAAGCAATTTGTTTGCTGAATATTGTTGAAATGGCTCTGAGCACTATGGGACTTAACATCGGAGGTCATCAGTCCCCTAGAACTTAGAACTACTTAAACCTAACTAACCTAAGGACATCACACACATCCACGCCCGAGGCAGGATTCGAACCTGCGGCCGTAGCAGTCGCGCGGTTCCGGACTGAAGCGCCTAGAACCGCTCGGCCACCACGGCCGGCGAATATTGTTGAATTTAACATGTCGCTGGACGCAATCACAACGAATAATTATTTCATAGAACGCAGGACTGAAAGTAGTCATTAGGAGAGAACAAGTGTATTAAAAAGAATAAAAAACATTGCCGCGTGAGGTAAATTTCAATTCTTAGGAACCGCCGCTAACTTTACAATCGAGCTGCAACCCACTTCACGAAAACCAGACAGATATTCGTGACGCATGCTTTATGGGTTCGAATATTTAAATACTTTGGCGAACAGGAAATTACTGTTAAAATGGTGACTATTTGCTTGGCAGTACTGTTCAGCAATGATAGGAACCTGTTTGTTTCATTTAATGTTTACAGAACAGACCTGGCGTTTGCGATTCTTCGGTAGGACAAAGTACAGACTTCTGGTTAGCAGATGATTAACAGTCCTCGTACATAAAATAATGACAATTAAATACATTTATCAAAATTAGTTTTACGTGACCAACGATTATCCTGAGACCAATGTGCTGTAAAAGAAGGTCCACGCGTTGCCACAGACTTGGCGACGATGCACGATCGACCTTTGCAGCACATTGGTCTGAGGGTGACCGTTAGACACGGTCGAAATTGCCGATTGTGTCTGAAAATAAAAATAGTATTAACTTCACAGTTTTAGAAATAGGTGCGTTTAAGGGAAGAGCTGTGTACCTATCTGTAATAAAATGAAAGAATGTGTAAAATTTGTTGATGAGGTGGTGCATTTGGTTGAATATGAAGTATGGCTGAGCAAAGTGGTGGAAGATATAGGTACAGCATGCCGAGGAATGGGATGAGAATTAATGGTAAAATAACGTAGAGAACAGTTGAGGTGGAAAGGAAAGGAAGACGACCGTAAGATTAGGAAAGGACACAATTATAATATTTCAAACATTTAGTTACTTTTATAAAAGAGGATATGAAATGCACCCGAGAAATAATGAAAAAAAAAGAGAAACGAACAGCCTTGCTGTGACTAAGCAAGGAGTCATAGAAAGGAGGAGCCAGAATATAAAAAACTAGAGACGGCTGATGAAAAAGATTGGTTAAATGCTTTGTTTGCAGTGAGGTTTTGAGTGGCGCGGAAGTGTGGAAGATGAGAAATGAGTTTGAAATGTGGATATGGAGGAGGATGGAAGAGATAAGTTGGACAGAAATCATTAAGAATGAACAAGTGTTAAGAGGTGTTATTGAAAAAAGGGTAACTATTACTGGAAATTTTAAAGAGAAAGAAGAAAGAATGGTCAGGGCACTGTCTAAGGAGAAAATTTGCTTATTTACAGATGTTTTACAAGGAATGGTGGAAAGAAAAGGAGGAAGAATGAGGTAAAGATGTCAGGTGACAGATAATAGAAACTGAAACTCAGTTGTATATTGATAAAAATATTGGCAAGAGGACAGTGACAGATTGAGAGCCAGTATCATGCAACGACCTACGTAACGAACAGAACACTGAAATTCTAAATAAAGTAAATAATTCTATTTGAAGGTTTGCGAGAGTTTTTTGTCTTTTTTGTGCACAACGAACGCCCTGGGGGTTATGCAGAGGCGGACGGCCTGTGTACGCAGTCGAGCAGAGCGACGTTCGTGGTTGGGACGCGGCGTTACAGCCCCGGACTCCAGAGGACTGGACTCCCGCGGCACGGTGTCGCCGCCTTCCGGCCTGCCCTGCGCCGCCGCTGCCCATTAAAACGCCACCTGCGGGGGCGGCACGCAATCTGCGGGGGCGGCCTTCCAGTGCGTGACGCGCGTGCTGACGAGCGCACGCGCTGCGCATCCCCAAAATCCGCTCTCCCGACGTACCGCCATCCCCAGACCGCCCTCCACCAGGGCACTTTCATAACGGAATTCCGGATATTAAAATGTACCCAACCCGATACCCCTCAGCTGGTCGCCGTACAATCAGCTCTCTCTTAGACAGCCATCTTCGTCATTGTTATCATTAGCAACAGCGATTCCTATAATTAAATGATTTGCTTCTCGCACGACTTACACATGTTTCGGGATAAAGTTAGTACTGACTGAGGGAAAAGCCGCAGTATGAATACATGTTCGTGAAAACCACTGTGTTGAATTGGTCGTGGTTCTTGTGTAATACGGCTTCAGTGTTTGGACGGCGCTCTGCTACTGCCGATTTCTGAGGTTGGCTGTGGCCTGTATGTTAATGGTTTTCAACATAGCATTCTTACACAATCCGAACTGTGTGTCGGATAAAAGACGACGACCCACACTGGCATAGTCTATGGCGTCGTAATTTCTATTTTACTTGTGTGTGCAATGTTTCGTCATATGCTCGGTTAACGGAATATTAATTGAATGTAATAAAAGAGATCTCTTTTTTCAATATAGCAGGACGACCGACAGTCAGCTGTACTGTCGTAGTTTCATCTCCAAGTATGGTTCAGATCCGCTTGATTTAATTCCGCTGGCAGGCGAGAATGACTGTATAACCTCTCTCGCAGCAGCGGCCGTCTTTACATAATTATCTCAATACTATAAGAGAATCTTTCACAAATATGGATTACTTCGACAGGCCGGATTGAAGGAAGAGATCGAAGGAATTCATAGGCGGCTTTGCAAGGTTTGTTACCTGTAGGTTCGATCAACACGCCAGTATTACGGAACTCAGATGGGAATCCCTGGAGGGAACGCGACGTTCTTTTCGGGAGCGCTTTTGAGAAAATTAAGTGAACCGGCATACGAGGCTGACTGCAGAACGATTCTACTGCCGCCGACGCATATTCCGTGTAAAGACCACAAAGATCAGAAAAGAGATATTAGGACTCATGCGGAGGCGTATAGATAGTGTTTTTCCCTCGGTCTGTTTGTGAGCGGAGCAGGAAAGGAAATGACTAGGAGTGGTTGAAGGTACCCTCCGCCAAGCATCATACGGTGGCATGCGGAGTACTTACGTAGATTTAAATAACTAAGAATAACAACGAATTTCTTGTGTACACTTTTTAAAATGAATTGGCGTGTGTTTTCCAGACATATAAACAAATTCAGATCTCAAATCCTTAATCGGCAGTCCAATCGTTCACTCGTACATGAAGAGCAACCAAACAAGAAGCAGATTTAGTGCTGCTCTCTACATGGTCCCAACTCAGAAGAGGAGTGGCAAAAGATGGGATAACCCCTAAAACAATCCCTGCGATATGGACTAGCACCGGCGATAGTTTCTTGATCGGTATGACCAGGAATTGTATAAAGCAATACAAAAATTGGCTAATGAAAAAAAATTATCAATACAAATTCCACAGATGTAAACGAAACTGAAATAGAAACTACAGACCTTATAATTCTCCATACTCTTTCTATTTAACCAGACTGAGGTGATATTTAATCGTCGTTTTCCCTAAGGATAAGGCTAAATCAACGCTTTGGAGAAGTATAAATATCGAGAAAAGTAGTCAAACGTAAGACACACATAAACTCGAGGAAATCTTTTTACACAATCTCAATGTCGCCAGTCCAAAGTAATCGACAATCGGTTTTCGTAATTATTCTTAAAACTAATTTTATTGTATTTTTATTCCAAGCAAAGAATATTATTAAGCCGACTTTGGTGTACGTAAAGTCATGTGAACCGACAACGATAGTTGCGTTAATGACACAATAAAGAAATTGTCAGAGAAACAAAATATTCTTTAATTAATTTTTAATGCATAATTTTATAACTGCAGTGTCATGATTAAACTGAACATTTTAATCAATTCAACGTCACCTCACAGTAATCTAACCTGTTTGCAGATAGCCTATACACCCATTTGTATGAAGAGGCACATTGGGCAATGATTATTTTCATTCAATACTGTTGACAAGAACACAAAATGTCGATAGAACACCATATTATTCCAACCCAGACAGACATAATAAACATACATTTACATATAGCGAATTTAAAATAACAGTCTCTGTGACTATTGGTTTGTTAGATGTTCCCTGTTTTATTTACAAGAAGGACGAATTCCTTTATATCAGATATTTCTATTATTAATTTGTTTGAAATATATCTCTCTCGTCGGAAACGTTAATGTGATACTCAGTGCGTTTAAGGACGAGATGAGAGACCTCATATGGGTAATATGATTGCGTTTAAAACTTGATTTGCAAAAGTTAATTTAATTAGTATATTAAAACAGAAATAAATCCACTGGTCTTATCCTTTTACAAAACTAATGACGTCACAGTAGCGTTGGTTGCGATGACGTGCGTGCGGTGTGCGGCCGTAAGTTTTATCTGAGGTGACAACAGGAACAGTTAGCGACGTCAACGACACTTTACAATGGCCACATTCCTCCAGCCCCTGGGCCTCTGCATGGTTTAAATGCTGAGACCTTCCACCAGTTTCATGACAAGAAAGCAGCAAGAGAGCAATGAGAATAATTATTGGTGTTCACCTAAGGACGTCATGTAGGCTCCTTTTCAAGGAGTTAGGTATTTTAATTGCACCATCAGAGTACATATATTCGCTAATAAAATTCGTTACAAATAATCCATCTCAATTCGCGAAGAATAATGATGTTCATACGTGCAACACTACAGGGTAAAATGACCTTTCCTGCCGGCCGGTGTGGCCGTGTGGTTCTAGGCGCTTCAGTCTGGAACCGCGTGACCGCTACGGTCGCAGGTTCGAGTCCTGCCTCGGGCATGGATGTGTGTGATGTCCTTAGGTTAGTTACGTCTACGTAGTTGTAAGTTCTAGGGGACTGATGACCACAGATGTTAAGTCCCATAGTGCTCAGAGCCATTTGA
The DNA here is from genome assembly GCF_023898315.1 of Schistocerca nitens. Classification (NCBI taxonomy): domain Eukaryota; kingdom Metazoa; phylum Arthropoda; class Insecta; order Orthoptera; family Acrididae; genus Schistocerca; species Schistocerca nitens. The sequence goes on from NC_064614.1 coordinate 3,622,840, forward strand.
ACCATTTGACCTTTCCTATCCGTTATTGAAGCTGTCAGTTGCTCAAACAGGAGTACATTATTCAGCAACAAAAATCTTTGATCATTTTCCCAACAACATAAAGTGTCTGGCAGGTGCAGATCAAGCTTTAAATCTAGCTTAAAATCATTTATTTTGGACAACTTCTTCTACTCCATGGACGAGTTTTTGTTTCAGAAATGGTATAAAAATGTACCTCTTAATGTAGTTGCTTGTGTAGAACTAAAAATTTCAGTAATATTAATATTAGCACTATTCATGTGTGTATATATATCTTGTAATCTGACTTGTTCCACATCATATCGATAAAATAATCGGGAAAATGATCTACGGAACATGATATAACTAAAAGAAAACTAAAACTAAAACAAAAGATTTTGGCGCTCTTAGTCAGATGAAGCGCTGCCGTCCAGAACGTTCTCCTCACGCTCTCTGCTCGCCGAGCCTCGCTAACTTCCCCTGAGGCACGCGGTTCCCCGTCTGTCTGCTCTGTCTCTCACAGTGTACTTACATGACAGTTAGATCTATCAGACATGAAAAAAGTACCAGCGGCAACTGTGCAGGGTGTTTCAAAAAGGACTTTAAAACTTTAAAAATTCATATAAATTTATTGAAAGGAGATGTAGAGCTGGGAAACACATCAAGTTTTTTTACTTTAAACTAAAGATGTTGTATGGCATCCGTTTGTTGTCCTGCACACATCCCATCGGAAGTCAATTTCTTCCGAAACTCGCCGTAGCATCCCAGGTGCAACTCGTCCAATGGCGTAGAGAAGCCGGCACAGGAGGTACAAACACGATATCCTTTGTTAATACCCATAAAAAAAAAGTCGAGTTGTGTGAGGTCTGGGGAACGTGGGGGTCATGTAGCTGGCGCATCACGGCCAATCCACTGACCTGGAAAGTGGTCGCTGAGAAAATCCCGGACGTCAGCCAGGTAGTGGGTTGGCGCACTATCTTGCATGAAGTAAACATTTCGTTCTTGCTCATCCTCATCGATCTATGGTATCAAAAATTGTTGTAACATATCCAGGTACACTGTCCCGTGAATGGTTTTCTCACGGAAAAAAGGGGCCGCACACTTTGTTCTTGGTCAATGCAGAAAAAACGTTTAGTTTAGGGCTATCTCGAACTTCTTGCAATGTTTTATGTGGATTTTCGCTGCCCCGAATCCTACAGTAGTGTGTATTAACCTTGTCACTTAAGTGAAAAGTCGACTCGTCAGAAAAGATCATTGTGTCGAAGAAATATTCAATCTCATGTAATCGATTTAACATATCCGCACAGCAGTTGTTGCGAGCAATTTTATCAGTGTCTTTTATTGCTTGTACGATCGTCAATCAGTACGGTTTCAAATGCAAACGGTTTCTCAACACCCGCCAAACAGTCGTACGAGGGATTTGCAGTTCGCGAGACGCACGCCGGGCCGATTTCGTAGGGCTGCTAACAAAACGTTGTCTCGCTCGCACAACGACGTCGTCAGATGTGCTTGGACGACCTGATGATCTCTCATGTCTTACCGAGTAACCCGTTTCTTCAAAACATTTATACCACTCATAAACTGTAGACCTACTAGGAGGCTCTTTAACGTACTTGGTACGGAAATTGCGCTGAACTGTTGTCGCCGACTTCGATTCTTCAAACCAAAACACACCGCTAGCACGCTCGGGTACAGTGAAGGCAGCCATCTTCAACGCTGTTGCCGCTAGCGTCCATTACGGTGCGATTAGCCACTAGCGAACTACGTGAGACCAACCTTTATGTATTTCCTTAGAAATCGATACTAAAATCACCTCTGTAGGTACTATGATTTTTTTATGTGAATTTTCAGAGTTGTAAAGTCCTTTTTGAAATACACTATATATTCAAAACTGGATTTTTAAAAGCAAGCAACTTCACAATATAACATACTTTATACAAATACTTAAAATTAATGACAATCATTTTATTTCAAACAAGGAGAAAAACGAGACGATTACTTTATTCGTAGAAAGTGTGTAGCTTTTATTTGTGTTAAACCTCAGCAGGCCACTGTGAGAGCAAGACGGTTCACTTTGCGAAAGGATAAGCACGCGTTAGTGGTGACGTGGACGGAGCTTACCCAAGAAGCGCTGAGATGAAATAAGGAACTGAAGCAGGTAGAATATCGAAACTCTTCTACTCGTCGGTGTAGGGTGACACGCGGCATTCAGATGGAGGCAGTAGTTTTAGTGTGGTGGACTGGGCCGTTGTTGCTAGTGTGCGCGCAGCCATCCCAGTGTGGCCTGCGCTAATTAATGCTCAGCGCGGCCTAATCGCATGCGCCGCTCCGCTGCGCGGAATAACCCGACTCACCTGCGCAGCGCGCCACGGCACGTCATCGCCCGCTCAGAGCGGCGTCAACCTGCTGCTTCTACTGTGCTTCTTATTTCTGATACTTGTTCTCGTCTGTCCGTTTGTCTCTCTTCAAAAAAAGAGCTACACTCCAACTCGGTTGACGGGCTCTGTATTAACTGCGCTGCCAGTTTATACGGCACCAGCATCTGTCTACATTGTGCCTCACGCGGGGAAGCGTAGTGTAATGATTCGTGTCTGCTACATTCTGGTATGTAAAGGTGGTCTCATACGGTGACTGCCAACGACAAAGTGACTATAAGAGGTGCGACAATAAAGTAATGAGACTGATTTTCTTTGCAAGATGTGGCAACCCTGCAGGCTTGCGTAGGCACACTGTCTTTGATCTTGCTCTATAAGCTGCTTCTAGTCCAAGCGGCACATCCATGCAACTGCTCAGTCGTGAGTTGTGCTGTAAAAAGTGTTTGTGTCTCTCGTCACGGAAATGGAACCGCATAATATTGCGCAACGGTATGCCATTTATTTTTGCGTTAAATTGGGTGAAAACGCGACGACAACTTACGGTAAGCTTCAGAAGGCTTTTGGAGAGGAGGTTATGTCAAGAGCTTAAGTTTTTCGTTGGCATAAAACGTTTAGTGAAGGCAGAACGAGTGTTGAAGATGAAGGCCGCAGTGGACGACCGTCAACCTCACGGACAGATGTCAACTTGGCGAGAGTGCTTGAACTCGTACGATCTGATCGAAGATTATCCGTGTAAATGATTGCAGAAGAACTGAACATCACTCTAGAAAAGGTTCGTCTAATAATAACTGAATATCTTGGTATGAGAAAGATTTGTGCAAAAATGGTCCCCAAAAATCTCACACCACAACAGCGAGAAACACGGAAAAATGTGGCAGCCGATCTGTTATAGCAAACGGAAATCTATCCAGAATTGTTGAGCCGTGTTATCACTGGTGATGAAAATTGTTTTTTTCAGTACGATACAGAGACAAAACGCCAAAGTTCCCAATATTGCTCAAAGAGTTCACCCAGACCAAAAAAAGCTCGCATGTCAAAAGTCAAAAGTGAAATGCATGCTTGTGTGCTTTCTTGATTTCAAGGGAATTGTTCAGAAAGAGTGGGTGCCTCCTGGACAAACAGTTAACCAATATTACTACAAAGAAATTTTAGAAAGACTTCGTAAAAGAGTTCTTCGTATCCGTGCCAACATTGCTGATAATTGGATTGTGCATCACGATAATGCGCCATCCCATACTGCTCTGTCAGTACAGCAATTTTTAACCTCAAAACAAATTTCAGTGCTACCACAGCCACCTTGTTCACCAGATACCACTCCGTGCGATTTTTCTACTATTTCCAAGAGTCGAAACGGCGGTCAAGGCGCACCATTTTCAAACAACACAAGATGTCCAAAAAGCTGTGACGAGGGTCTTGGAGGACATTACAGAAGATGACTTCCACTAAGTTACCATCAATGGCAGAAGCGCTGGAAAAAGTTTGTGCAATCAGAAGGGAACTACTTTGAAGGAGACAACACTAAACTTGACGGTAAGCAACATTTTTTTTCACATCAGTCTCATTACCGTATTGTCGCACCCCATAAACCTGGTACTAAACCAGAATAGAGACAAAGATTGGTCTTGGGTTGTTTCATGGCGACGTTTGTCCTAAAGTGATTCATGAAAACTTTTTGAAGTTCGACATAACTGTCATAAAAGAGTGTGACTGAATGAAATTTAAAATATTTGTTTGACACCACACACGTTCGTCATGCCACAGTGACTAAAACAATAAAAATGTTACATAGTTGCATGCATTTAGTCGTCATTTTTAAATGTAATAATAAACCTCGAAAATTGCATTAATAATTGCAACCACATTTCTTTCAAATATTCGAAAAATACACTAAAACCAGTAATTAGAGCAAAGGCAGCAGAAACGGGTCGCAAGACGTCTTGACAATTTTTGGTTGATCAGTCTTTTCACACCTTATGGCAGTGTAGATGAAACCTGCATCGGAATGAAAGATATTCTGTTCTCTTGCGCTACGCCCTGCAGTGATGCTACGATCATTTTGCAAATTTATTTTTCCTTTATTGAGTTTCGATTCCCCCCAGACGGGGGGCGGGCTAGCAGCAGCTTAATACGTCGCTGTTCAGCCTACAGGATAGTTAAAAGCATAATAAGAAGATAATGAACAATAAAAAAGGCGATAAAAATTGTGATAAGTTCTATGGGACCAAACTGGTGAGGTCATCGGTGCCTAGGTTTACACACTACTTAGTCTAACTTAAGCTAACTTACGCTAAGGATAACACAAACAGCCATGCCCAAGGGAGTTCAACCTCCGACGGAGGCAGCCGCGACAACCGTGGCATGGCTCCCTAGTCCGCACGGCTACCCCGCGCGGAAGGTGATAAAAACGGTGACTTTTTTGTAAAATGGCAGAAAGTTGTGGAAGTTAAAATATAAGAACAAAGGGTTGGTTATGGTAATTAAGACACACAGTGAGTAGACAGGTACAATAGCAGAAAGACAATTAAAAAACACGGCGACAGTCTTGTTTCTGTTCGTAAGGGATAAAAAATCACACCTAGCGACAGTACGGTTTCTGTTCGTAACACTCAAAAAAGCACAACACTTTACACTCACTTAACGCTGCACTAAAGAGTAGACACGAAGATGACACACCACAGCTTAAGGCAGATTAGGGGAGCGGAGGCGGGAGGACCCGGACGGATGAGCGGAAAAATAGGGGGGAGTAGAGGAAAAAGCAAAAGGGGGGAGGAACCGATGGAGGGAGAAGACACACGAAAGGGGGGAGGGGGCAGACGGATGCGAGATGGGGTCGGGAAGGCAGAGTAGGGGAATGCAAAAGGACTCGCGGGGGGGGGGGGGGGGCAGTCAACTAGAGGGTAGGCGGTGAAAAACAGGATGGAAGGGGGGGGGTCTGAAAATTAATTTTTTTTCTTTATTCTTATTTTGAAACCTTTACCAAAAAAGATAGGCCGGCAGCGGCCTATCTATGCCGCTCTTCGGCCATAAAGAACACATACAGTAAACAGAAAGACAGAAAAACAAACAAACATGGTGGATAAAAAAGAGAGACAGACATAGCAAAAGAAATGAAGCCATCCATGGGCGCACTGTTTGGATAAAAACGTTCAGCACTGTACCCAACGGAGAAGACAGAGTTTACACACGTGAACGGAGGAGCAGAAACGGAGAGACACTGAAGCACCGACGGCGAAGGCAGACACGGGCACTGGGCGGCGAACTCCGGCGCACGAAGATGCTCTGAAAGTTGGGGGAAGAGGTGAGGGGGGGGGAGGGAGAGAGGGAGGCTGTTGATGCCAATGGGAGAGGAGAAGGGAGGGGGAGGGGAGAGGGTAGAGGGGATGTGTAGAGGAGGGAGAGAGGGTGGCCTGGGGGGAAAACACAGGGGGAGGAAGGGGAGGATCAAAGTCGGTAGGAGGGGTAGGCGGAGGGGAGGAGGGCATCGTCAGGGAGGGTGAGCTGGCCGAAGGCACCTTGGCAAGGGTACGGAGTGTGGAGGGATGGAGAGCGGGTGGGATGTGGGAATACAGGCGCGGCAGCGGACGCGGCCGAGACTGAAAATTTAAAAAGAAAAACTTGGATTTAACTAACATCATGACAAAAGCTGCCATGAGATAAGTAGTTATCATGGCCACGCCGTAATCCTATAACATGCGGCAAGCCCGAAACTAGAACACAGCTCGCAATCGCACTGTGGTCTGCTAATGAAATCTCATACAAATGATGCACTCGCATTTGGAGCTAACACAAAACTAATCTGCAAGCTTGACATCGCTTCAGTTGTCTGGTTGCACATCATCTCACTAGAGGACGTAAGTGTATCATACAAAAACAGAAGACAAAAGGGGATATACATAGTATTTACAATAGCAAGTGCTAGAAGGCGCCACTGTCAAATTTCTACTAACATGTCTCTTGCTAAAACGTGAACATTAACCAGATGTGCTATTCATTATTTACAACCTATAAAGAGCTTGACAGTGTGCATTATCGTAGTATTTAATAGCTTAGAACAAGAAGTTTCCTTACAGTGCAGCACTATGACAACCTAAATATTGTTATAAATACAGCAAAAAGTGATAATCCTATGTTCACTATTCTGACGCCATCTATTATTGATTATTACATAGATTTGTACAGTATAAGCAATTAATATAAATTAATTACATGTGTAATGTACTGTGTGTACGACCATCACATGTAGTAGGACGGGAAGGGTTGGGTGTGTGTGGGAGTAAAAAAGTGATTAGTACTCCATTTTTGTTTTTGATTAAACTGCGCACAATGTAGAGCAAGCTTGAAAATAACGACTCAGTGCGTCGAAACTAGTCATGTAACCTTTTAAAAATTTTATTGTTGTAGTGACTGTGGCTTGACGACCGTTTCTGGCGTGAAATGAACATATATGAAAACCATACCGTAGGTAAATCAGCGTGGCTTGACAGGCGTTTGAACCGTTCTTGCTGCTGGTAACTGTGCACATCTGTCCTCCTTGGTGGTACTGCCAAGGACGAGCTAGTAAACAGTACGAATACTGGCTGTGGAAGATACAAGCGAGACAAAACTTTATGACCTCTTGCTTAATGGGTTGTTCGCCCACGTTTTGAATGCACTGCAGCAGCGATTCTGCGTCCCATGGATTCGACAAGTCCTTTGTAGGTGTTTGGAGCAAAGTGGTAGCAGATATCTACGCAAAGGACACGCAGTTCCGTAAGTGATACGCCGGTGGCGTGACGACGAGGAGACAGCGCCGGATGTCTTCCGTACGGCCTTGTTATACGGCAGTTAAAATCGTGGCGAAAGATACCATCGCCTTAGTGGGAGACATCAAGCACGAAGGAATGCACGTGGTCGATAGTAATGTTCATTTCGTTCACAGATGTCACGGTGCCTTCGATTACAGCCACAAAGTGCATGTGTTTGTATTTTCTTCCTGACTCTCATCCGCCACTGCCAATTCTACTAGATTTATGTAGAAACACGGAGAGCGGCGAATCTGTAAGAGTCTTGTGTGCTGTTCAGTGCCTTGCTTCGGTAATTTTTGTTTCGTAATCAAGTATCGGCGCTTATTTACCACCTCTCTCTCTCTCTCTCTCTCTCTCTCTCTCTCTCTCTCTCTCTCTCTCTTCCTCCTGTGACCTCCCGATAGTATGGCCAACATAGGGTGCCGAGAACTTTAGTCTATGGATTTGCAACTTTGCAGGAGTTAATCTCCCGTTACTAATTCCGCAGCCGCTTGGGTCGACGAGGGAATAATAATGCGGTAGCGAGACTTTGGCACGCAGAAAAACTTGCCCTCTTTGATCCGAGGCAGAAGAAATGCGTCTCTCTGCCCGTATTATCTACCTTGTAGGTCTGCAGAAACTTTCTGATAATATGGAATTATATAAAATGTTTTGTATTCCTAGGCAGTTTGCCGGCTCCAGTGACCTAGCGGTTCTAGGCGCTACAGTCTGGAACCGCGCGATCGCTACGGTCGCAGGTTCGAATCCTGCCTCGGGCATGGATGTGTGTGATGTCCTTAGGTTAGTTAGGTTTAAGTAGTTCTAGGGGACTGATGACCTCAGAAGTTAAGTCCCATAGTGCTCAGAGCCATCTGAACCATTTGAACCTAGGCAGTTTGATATCGACTAAAGGAGTAGAAGAGTAGTTAGTTCTCTGTATGCGAGGCAGACTGAAGTAGCCTGAGCGCTGACAATGTGATACAAGAGGCAAAAATAAAGAAGTGTGTAACGTCGGGTAGCTAATTGTCGGAGCTCATATCTAATTTGCATGTCGAAGGGATACTTAATGAGGGAAGTAAAACACTGCCATAGTGTGCGAATCGCCATGATACACTATGTGATCAAAAGTATCCGGACACCTGACTGAAAATGACTTACAAGTTCGTGGCGCCCTCCATCGATAATCCTCGAATTCAATATGGTGTTGGCCCACCTTTAGCCTTGATGACAGCTTCCACTCTCGCAGTCATACGTTGAATCAGGTACTGGAATGTTTCTTGGGGAATGGCACTGAGGAGATATACGATGTCGGTCGGCGAGGCCTGGCACGAAGTCGGCGTTCCAAAACATCACAGGTCAGGATTCTGTGCAGGCCAGTCCATTACAGGGATGTTATTGTCGTGTAACTACTCCGCCACAGGCTGTGTGTTATGAACATGTGCTCTATCGTGTTGAAAGATGCAATCGCCATCCCCGAATTGATCTTCAACAGTGGGAAGCAAGAAGGTGCTTAAAACGTCAATGCAGACTTGTGCTATGATAGTCCCACCCAAAATAACAAATGGTGCAAGCCCATTCCATGTAAATACGACCACATCGTAACACCACCGCCTCCGAATTTTACTGTTGGCAGTACACACGCTGGCAGATGATGTTCACCGTGCATTTGTCATACCCACACCCTGCCTTCGGATCGGCACATTGTGTACTGCGATTCGTCACTGCACACAACGTTTTTCCACTGTTCAATCGTCCAATATTTACGCTCCTTACACCAAGCGAGGCGTCGTTTGGCATTTACCGGCGTGATGTGTGGCTTATGAGCAGCCACTCGACCATGAAATCCAAGTTTTCTCACCTCCCACCTAACTGTCATAGTACTTGCAGTGGATCCTGATGCAGTTTGGAATTCCTGTGTGATGGTCAGGATAGATGTCTGTCTATTACACATTACGACCCTCTTCAACTGTCGGCAGTCTCTGTCAGTCAACAGACGAGGTCGGCCTGTGCGCCTTTTTGCTCTACGTGTCCCTTCATTTTTCCACTTCACTATCACATCGGAAACAGTGGACCTAGGGACGTTTATGATTGTGGAAATCTCGCGACATACAGATGTCACAATTGACACCTAATCACCTGACCACGTTCGAAGTCCGTAAGTTTTGCGGAGCGCCCCATTCTGCTCTCTCACGATGTCTAACGACTATTGAGGTCGCTGATATGGAGTACCTAGCGGTAGGTGGCAGCACAATGCACCTAATATGAAAAACGTAAGTTTTGTGGGTGTCCGGATACTTTTGATCACATGGTGTACGTGTCACTAAAGACACATAGCAGTAGTTTCCAAGAATGAACCGGAATTTCGACATGTCCTTCTTGAAATGAGGTGTGTGCTAGATTAAGGTTACAATATGCTCTTATGCAAACACAAAAAGTAAAGAAGTGGCGTGAACGTAATGCGGACGAAAGTTTGAAGCTCAGACAAGAAACTCTTGAAGATCTGATAAGTAAAGATTTGATGTTTCGGGAAATCTCTGCCACTGTTGCTATAATGAAGTAAAACGTCGTCTGGATGATTTTTGTAATACGGGTTTCGATCTGATGAAACAGCCAATGGTTCATTAACACACCAACAGGAATCACGGTTTTCCCAGCAGATGATGTCTACAGATCTAAAATGTGTGTTTTGTCGAGAGGGTGAAGGGTCTAAAAAATTTGAAAAAATGAGTTTAATATTGCGGGAGTGAACACGAAAATTAAATTTAACACGACTTGTTTACAACATGGTGTAACAAAAGATAATATTCAAAGTGATACGCATATTTCAAGCGTCAGTAAACGAAGAAGTGCTCTTAAGGGTTAAAATGCAGATCAGAGTGTAAAAGAAATAAGAATTTCTTAATAGCATTACATGGATATTGGTAAAAAAAATTTCTTTCATTTTCTCTTGAAGAGGTAGGCGAATTTTGCTGTGTCGGGAGTTGAAAAGCCGAAGAAAACAGGCGTAGTTCCAACGTTGGTAACTCGTAACTGTGGACACCTCTGTTGCTCCAAAATTTATTACATAGGAGGTTCCAGAAGTTAACAGACTTCTTCTGATGTACACTGAAATCTTACTCTTATGTGGTACAACTTATAACCATCATCATCGCACAAGCCACCCTTCCCATTTAATTCAAAAACAAAAGCAGACACAGCGTCTCGTCATTTCGTGACTAAGCACATGAGAAAAATGTCTTCCTCACTTCCATGTCGGCAGCGAATCTTGGCGTTGACATTATTTCACCCTAAATTTTAGACCCAGTTCTAAGCTTTTATTTCCTTTATCGGTTTGTATAATACACCGATTGAATAGAAGGTGAAAAATACTGCTTCCCTAACGTCATTTTTTTTAATAAGAACACTATTGTCTGTACTTTCGTCCTTATTGTTCCTTCCTAATACTTGTCCGTATTGTATATTGCTCATCTTTACCTACAGGTTACCTGTGTAAGTATTCTTGTGAGACTTTCAACGTCTTGCAACATTTTTCGTTGTCGAACGCTTTTCCGAAGTCGTCAAATTCTACGAAAGCGTAATGATTGAAAGTAACTCTTACTGCAGTTAACAACGTAACCTGAAAATTGTTATTTAGGCGCCTTGATCTTTTCCAAACTGATCGTCATTTAGCTGATGCTGAATCTTTGTTCCATTCGTTTTTTTTTTTCATTGTTTAGACGAGTGTGGAGAATAATGTCACTGTGTATTGTCGCTGGCTAAGAGGCGTCCCACTCCTCACAAGTAGGCAACGACAGCGAGAAGTGGACTGCAGATCACGGAGTCCCCACGTGATGGAAGGAGTAGCATTGACAGCGTCACGTGACGTCCTCCGTGACACACCGAAGGAGGGACGTAATTCATTCACAGCTGAAACTCACAGCCTACCTATAAAGGCGAGCATTCTTTTAATGAAACATGCTTCAGCCTGTAGTGAAATTTCATTATGCTGAGTTTTTTGTTTTATAGCCCGTAAAAGGAAGCCTGGATGCGTTCGCATAGTCGTGTCAGGAACCTTCGAAGAGGAATTTAATTTGACAGATACCGCAGAAGAGTGCCGTTTACGTGTGACAGAGTTGCGTGTCAAAAGGGCGTTTTATTTATTTGCTGGTGGTACCAACCCTCCTACCTAACTCAGTTCTGTCTCCCATCAGGAACCCTGTCAGTGAATGCTCGCCTCCGCACATTCTCATTGACTTTCATTGCGCCTACTTCTACACTTCGCAGGCCGTCATAGAGGGTGTGGTGGAGAGTACTTCTGGCACCAATGTTTACGCCCTCCTTCCCTGCTCCATTTGCGAATGGTGGGAGATATGACTGTCGTTATGCTTCCGTATCAGCTCAGATTTTTTTTTTCAATCGTGATATTTTCGCGCGGTGATTGTGGGATCTGGTTATTTTGTTGCCTACATATCCCATAAATTATTCTCACGACAAAATTTATGATGTGGTCAGTAGTAGTCTGAAAAGCTTGTGAGGGTGTTGCAGGGTAGGTTGTGCTGAGAAATAATTGTTACGTCGTTTACGAGTTAATTAGAACTGAAATAAGCCAATTAGGTTCTTTCATGTGCAAACTGAAGCGGCCTGCCACATACGATTAGTGGAAATTTCGAAATTTGTGCTGTGGGACTAAACTGCTGAGGTTATCGGTCCCTAGGCTTACACACTACTTAATCTAACTTACGGTAAGGACAACACATACACTAATGCCCGATGGAGGACTCGAACCTCCGACGGTGGAGCCGCGCGAACCGTGGCAAGGCGCCTGAGACCGCGCGGCTACAGTTAGTGTCAGTTGTTGTCATAGCGCACGGACTGCTCGGACTTTTGCTCACGTTCAGTTCTTACTACCGCCCCATGTCCAACATTTCTATTGCCCTTTTTAGAAAACCGAAAGAAGAACACGTTTGGTGACACCGTCTCTGGCGCGCTGCTTGAATCTGTGCAAGCAGCGAGCTGATTGGCTAATTTCAATGCTAATTAATTCGGAACCAGCGCAAAGTGTCGAATTTTTTTCTCAACAATTATTTCTCAGTACAACCTACCCTTGCAAGTTTTTCAGACTGTTGCTGACCACCCTGTGTATACTGAAGTGATAAGGCACGGCATAGCGAAATGCACTATGCATGGAGGTAGTATGGCATACACAAGGTATAAAAGGATTGGCAGAGCCGTCATTTGTACTCGGGTGGTTCATTTGAAAAGCTTACCGACGCGATTATGGCCGCACTACGGAATTAACAGACACTGAGCGCGGAATAGTAGTTGCAGCTAGACGCATGGGACATTCCACCTCAGAAATCGATATGGAATTCAATGTTCTGAGATCCACGTGTGAAGACAGTGCCGAAAATACCAAGTTTCAGGCATTACCTTTAACCACGGACAACGCAATGGCCGACAGTCTTCGCTTAACGACCGAGTGCAGTGGTGTATGCGTAGAGTTGTCTATGCTAGCAGACAAGGAGCACTGCACGAAATAACCGCAGAAATCAATGTAGGACGTACGACGAAAACACCGGTTAGCACAGTGCGGCGAAATTTCGCCTTCGTGGGCTGTGGCAGCGAAAGACCGAGGCGAGTGCCTTTGCTAACAGCACACCACCTGCAGCACCGCACCTGGCCTTGTGGCCTTAGAAGCCTTCAAATCCGTGGCCTCTTAAAATGAGTCCCGATTACATTTGGCAACAGCTGAGGGTAGGATTCGAGTGTGGCACTGACCGCACGAAGCCACGGACACAGACTGGGAACAAGGCACAGCGCAGGCCGGCGCGGCTCCGGAAAGTGGTGTGGGTCCGACTGAACCGATCTTTCACTAGAAGTGGCATTGTTCGGCTACTTTACGATCATTTGCAGCCATTCGTGGACTTCATGTTGCCAAACAACGATGATATTTTTATGGATGACAGTGAGTGTCTGTAAGCGGAGGAAGATATTTCAGAAGCGTCCTTTCACTGCGTGAGAGATGACTGTATTATTGTCAACACGCCTTACGCACGCACGTCACACAGTTCGTATGCCTTGCCGCCTTGCAGGGACACAACACTTAAGTAGAAGACTGCTAGCTTGCCGGGAAGCTTCAGGGAGCATTTTGCCTCTGACAGGAGCTGTTTCTTATGACATATCATGCGTAGCAAATTGTTACAAAGGCTTTCAAACGCTCTGTACATGTTGGCCCTTTTTGGGATTGTAACTGACTGCTTATTTCTGTTCAGGGATTAAAAAAAAAAACAAAAAAAGAAGGTTCAAATAGCTCTAAGCACTATGGGACTTAACATCGGAGGTCATCAGCCCCCTTCACTTAGAACTACTTAAACCTAACTAACCTAAGGACATCACACACATCCATGCCCGAGGCAGGATTCGAACCTGTGACCGTAGAAGTCGCGCGGTTCAAGACTGTAGCGCCTAGAACCGCTCGGCCACCACTCCCGTCAATCGTAGAGTTACCCCAAAAAATAGTACCCTACGTCATAAGCGAATGAGAAAAAGCAAAGTTGACTACTTTTCATATTGAACTATCACTTATTATTTCAGATACCGTACTCTTCGCATGATAAATAAACCAGCATTTAAAACTTGCTGGCAGATTAAAACTGTGTGCCCGACCGAGACTCGAACTCGGGACCTTTGCCTTTCGCGGGCAAGTGCTCTACCATCTGAGCTTCCAAAGCACGACTCACGCCCGGTCCTCACAGCTTTACTTCTGCCAGTATCTCGTCTCCTACATTCCAAACTTTATAGAAGTTCTCCTGCGGACCTAGCAGAACTAGCACTCCTGAAAGAAATGATATTGTGGAGACATGGCTTAGCCACAGCCTGTGGGATGTTTCCAGAATTCGGGAACCCCTTCCACATCTGGAATGATCCACCCGGTATACACACGGAGTGCGCATTTTCTTTCCCTTCTTAGCAACCAAGTCCCTAAGCGGCCACATAATGTGCCTAACGTTGCAGCAGGGCTACCAATAATCCCACCCTTTGCGACTGCCCGGAGCTTGTAGGCCGCGTGGCAGTCTTTCGCCGCCTGCTTCGCCCCCGGGGCGACCTCCCACTCGACCACAGGTGAGGGGTCAGCCTCAGTGCGAGCAGTATTTGGGTTGGCCACCGGTGAGGACCGATCGGAGGACTCGGACGTGCTGGGAGATCGATGGATCCCCACGTCCGGCCCACAACAGTGGTGCCCATCCACTGCAGCCTCAAGCTGTGTAACCGAAGCCATCACAGCCTGAAGCTGAAAGTCAAGTGTCACCAACTTCGCTCGCATCTGAACACAACAATCACAGTCCCTGTCTATAGTAAAGACCGTGAAAAACTAAACGATGCACATAAATGGACTGTCGACTCGCGCTACGGAAATCTACTGTAGACCCTGACGAAAACGCAGGAACTGTGTCTAATAATACGCAGATATTCAAAAACCTAACTACCGAAGCACTCAGGTGAAACTAGACAGTTAGCCCCTGATTAGAAACTTGTAATATGTCACAAAATCGGTTTACTTTCCGGCGCAAACGAAAACGTGAGAACTGTGTCTATTACGTATTAAATGTACACGCAGAAACTCAAGAAACTGAACTATTAAAGCACACAGATGATATTGTAAAATTCTCTCCTGGTTAGGACCTCGTAACTGTCACAAACGCGGTTACTTCCCTGTTGCTGCTTGTGTCTCTGTTGGCTACTACTGCCATAAAACAGCAATTAGTCTAAAACAGACACAAATACCATTTACACTCCTGCATATAAACAAAGTTTTACCAACGGACCCAACAATTTAAAAAAAGGAGGAAAACTACCTTTGCCAGATCTAGGAGATCCCTACCACCCCCTGTCGTCAGGACCCCATTCCCCTCCAACTCTCTCCACTCACTTCCCAAGTCTTCGTTCGAAACCGCATCCCTCGCCGCGTTTCCTCCACCCCTTCTCCAAACTCCACGTAGAAACCCCCTCCTAGGCACTATCTTTAAATGCTATGTTCCCCTGGTACTCTTCTCCCTGGCAGTCTATTTCCACTCAGCTCTTCACTCATCCATGTATCTCTTTTAATAAGTTACACTTCGACCTTTCTTGTACAACTGTCTATCTGTTTTCATATCTTTGTGTGCGACACTCGTTTTAAATTTCTTTACTCATTTTAAATTTCCCTCTCATGTGGCTGACGAGCGGCACGCTGACGGCCCGGCCCTGGAGAAACCGGGAAGACGCGAATCTGAACATCGCCGTTCGAGTTAATGTAGCTAATCCAAGACGAGTTGGGAGTGTCAGGCCACGCCGTTCCGTGGTTGGCCGCGTCTTTCTGTTGCAGTTCTCCTGCCGAGCTGGGCAGTCCGTTGCAAACGGCTGGTAATGAGCCACTTGCTGGCCAGCAGACTTCCATTAGCAGGGCTGCCACCACCCTGAGGGCCGGCCGGCCCTTCCGCGGACCCTTAATTGCCCTAGGGCGGCCCTTCTTATTTACCGCGCCCATCCGTCATCGTCAGCGCGCGCGACGTGAAAAGCTCCCTAAAACAGAGCGCGCGCCGGCGACGTGAAAAGCCGCCTTAAAACACAGCCGCGCGGCGGCCGTCCCACAATGGCCGCCGGCCGCTTTCAGCCGCCCTAAGCGATATAAATTGTTATACACCGCCCACCATTTGGCGCCGAAAATAAATTTACACCCGCAGCGCGGCGCAGCGCTTCGCGAGCGCGGGGGGGGGGGGGGGGCAGGCACCCCCCACCGACCACCGCACCCACTCCCCCGCAATAAATCATTCCTTATTGTGGCGCGCCGCCGAACCTATTACGCCCTTTTGCGAACCATTCATATGCAAAAGCTTTTCGCGAAATTTACGTATTGGGAAGGTTCAGGGCCGCGGGAACGTGGCGCAGGCGCGACATTGGTAGCACGCTGAAAAAGAAAGAGAGGGAAAAGTAAAAAGAAGAGGGGAAGAATCGCGGCGGTTTAAACTAGGCGGTGTCACTTTCTGCGTGGATTAGCGGGGATATATTTCCAGCCGGCGCGGCCCTCCGGCGGCGCGCAGTTACTGCCGCCCGCAACAATGGTCACACCTGCTGGGGGATTCCCCGCGCTCTTTGTGGCACAGCGTGGGGCACCCCCGGCTTAGGGCGCCACCCAGCTGTTCACAGCTACACAGGCACACTGGCTGCCGGATTTCCTCCCCACATTTGCCGGCGAATAGGTGTCGATTGCTGCGCGCACTATCGATCTCCTACGCAGCAGTGCGAATTACGACTTTCGCTAGACTTGCTGTCCAGTGTAAGGTGGGGGTGATGCTAGTAAAACTCATTGTCCCCCCTCCCCCCACCCCATCTCAGTCCCCAAAAAGCGGAAAGAACACTACAACGAACCGTTCGACAATTTCCCGATGTAACACTCGCAATACCAGGCGGAGGGGGGTACTTTAAACCCGCCTTTTGAAAATATTATAATCTAGTCCTATAGTTAATATTTTAGAAGATATTTATTATTTTTAATCTTTTCTTATACCAGATTTTGTAATTTTTGAATTTTTGGTAAAAAGCCCAAAAACTTAATTTTTAGTGCTGAAGATGACTTATCGCAACGAAAGTCATATTCATATTTTCAAGCTCAGGACTTTTCTTCCACGTCTATATGTATGTTTTGAACAATACTCAACGACAGTTAACGAAATTTGTTTTTTTTTTTTTAAATTTTGTGGTGGTTGTAAAGTTCCCTTCCTCTCCGTGTACACATTAATGGAAATGAGTTGATGTGACTAACACTGTGCTAAAAGCTATTTTGAGGTCCAGGACTCTACTTATACGTCAGTACCTATTTAAAAAATATTTTGTTAATAATAGTTAATAACAGTTAACGAAATCTGTTTTTTTTAATTTTTTTATGTTTGGCGCAAAGTATCCCCTCCTTCTCTCCCTTTGCTAGAAATCTTTTTGGAAATTGTGTTGATATTGCTTGAGGTTAACATTTCCGTTTTAAAATTAATGACATTGCTATAGAGACAGCTCTCGCAGATTAGCGCCCAACGCGCTCTCCTGGGAAATGAGAATATGGGTTAGACCCAGACGGAATTACGTGTCTTCGATGAGGTATACCCGTCAAAATCAGTGTGGCATTTAGGCTGTTTTCCATACTCCTCTAGGCAAATTTCGGGCTAATTCTCCTATATCCGACTCAGAAACGTCATACACCAACTTAAAATATACCAATATGCGTAACAGGTCACACACATACTGTTGACGTGTACAACTTTTCCACATGACATGCAGGTTTTTCTTCTTACAAAGTCTTCAATCTTTCGATTCGTTTGATGCACCACTTCTCTCTCTCTCTTGTGCTAATACTGCTACTTCCAGCACCCCTTGCAAAATGTTTTTGATGCTCCAGTCTCCTTTTGCCCCTAGTATTTTTCCCATCTTCTACTCCTCTCAGCAAAATGTTAACTCTTCCTGAAAAATATCTTATTACTGTGCCCCTTCCTCTCCTATTTTTTTCAGTATCACTGCATTTAATAATTTATCTACCTACCTAGTTTCCGTATTCTTTATGGTCCACATTTGCCTTCCACACGGTCCTCGTACATTTTCTGCATCTTCATGCTCATTTCCACACCAGTCACTGATGCCAGTGCCCTTTTATTGAAGAACTCTTTCTCGCCCTGCACCGATCAACGTCTGGCAAGTTCTTCGGTAAAACAGATCAAAGTCCGGCGAGAAGGGGTTTGTTTCCCGCGAGGGTTTCCATTGGCTTCTGCACTTTTATTCCAATCCCGAAATTTCCTTTCGATTCCTTCGTTGCTTGCTTGACGTACAACCTGAACGTTAGTAATGATAAGCTGCAACCGTGCCTCGTACAATTTTTATCACTATCATTACCAGCAATAGAAAATTATTACTTTCGGATCCAGGCGAAGCGATTTTCCAGCCTGGGTGCACTCTGAAAATGTGAAGTCGCTGGGAAAAAGGAGACACTACGGACGGTGCTACAGTATTTCGAGACAACGAAATTGTCTTAGCTAAATGGGAGGACATTCTTCAACGGTACCTTCAACGGGAAACGTTTTTCGGTATCGTTAAGACGCTAAATTAATAACATCCGAATGAAACCAGAAAGGGCTACGATCGTTATTAACAATTCAAAAAATTAAGCAGATCGACGAATTCTTCTTTTTAGAATGTGAAATTAAAGAGTTCTTGAGTTGTTCTTGTGGAGTAGCCGCATATCCATAAGTCCATTCTGTAAAGCCAAAAAACCGTTGTGCGTTTCTTCATTTTACAGAATGTGACATTAATTATTCTCAGATAATATTAGTAACACAGATCTCCAAAATTTCGGTACCTTGTAACACAGTAGGACCTATACGAGCATAGGGTTTTGCGTAATTCTTATTACAAACTTCTAGGGAATGTAGAGGGGACACATTTGATAATGTTTTGACAAATGACCCATGTCCGGAAATGTACCGCTACAGTGTAAAATATGTTTTAAGGTCGGATTACCTTCAAATCTTCCGTTTCACGGTACGGTACATGATGGCGAAGGTACTGAGAACGTTTTCGTACCGCCTCAATCCATCACAACACCATTTTCGTCCTACTAGAACAACGGCAACGACAAGGTGCTACGATCGCAACTTGGAGGGTTGGCTGTGTTTGTCCACGGACGAGCACCGGCGTTTGCAGACAGTGTTTATGGAGACACGCATCGCAGATACGCCTTTTTCAACGTACAGCATCGACGCCACGTCCAGCTGCTCCTGTAGAGCACACAGGTCAGAACTCACGTCTCCGGTAAGCGTGAGCTGTGGAGTGGGAGATTTGAAAGTGATACGATCTTTAAACTTATTTTACATACAAGCTGTGCCTCTCATCAAAACTTTATCTACGTAGTCGCCTATACAATCTGTTAGAGGAATCATGAAACACCCTGTACGCACTGAGGTGGCAAAGTCATGGGACAACGGCAAGGAGAAATGCAGATGACGTTAGTATCGCGCACGCAACTTACAAAAGGGCAGTGCATTGTGAGAGGTGTCGTTTGTACTCGGATGATTCGTGTGGTCAGGTCTCCGACGTGATTACGGCCGCACACTCTGCACGCGCTACGGTAGTTGCAGCTAGACGCACGGGACGTTCCATTTCGGAAGTCGTTCGGGTATTCAATATTCCGAAATCCACAGTGTCGAGAGTGTGCCGAGAACACCGAGTCTCAGGCGTTACACCTCACTACGGCCGACGGCTTTTACTTAACGACTGCGTAGAGTTGTCGTTGCTAGCAGACAAACGACACTGCGTCAAATAACCGCAGAAATCAATGAATTCACTCGTTCAGACATTGCTGCGAAACTTAGCGTTAATGGACTAAGACAGCAGACGGGCGACGCGGGTGCCTTTGCTAATAGCACGACATCGCCTACGGTGCCTGTTGTAGTCTCGTGGCCATATCGATTGGATCACAGGCGGCTGCATAGCCGTGGATGGTCAGACGAGTCCCTATTTCAGTTGGTAAGAGCTGACGGTAGGGTTCGAGTGCCGTGTAGGCACCACGAAGCCGTGGACCCAAGTTGCCAACGAGGCTCAGTGTAAGCTGGCGCAGGCTCCACAATAGTGTGGGCTGTCTTTAAGTCGAATGGACTGGGTTCTCTGGTCCATATGAACCGGTCATTCACTGTAAGTGGTTATGTTAAGCTATTTGGAGACCATTTTCAGCCATTAGTGGACTTCATGTTCCCAAGCGAAGATGCGCCGCGTCACCGGGTTAGAATTATTTGCGACTGATGTAAATATCATTCTGGACTTGTGAGGTAACGGGCGAATTGTGGCGTCCTGGAAATATTCTAAGTTGGCGTGGTCGCACAGGACGCCCGTCAAAGCCGCGGCCCGGCAGCAAGCACGTGGTCCCGAACGTTAGCTTAGCAACCGCGCGACGCCGCACCGTGGCCGGGCCAGCCGCGCGACTGGGAATTCCGTGGTGACGCTGTGCGCCGGGAGGGACAATAATGGCGGACTTTGTGAAACTTTAATGCCAGACATTTCACAGTTCGTATAGAAACTAATAGCAGCCAGATGAATCATGATACGTCAAAAAGAAATATGTACATTACCATTATTTGCACGACGATTCTGAGAATGTAAACAGATTTTAAATATCTTTATTAGTTTAAAGGTTAGTGTCTGACTGTAAATTATACAAGTAACACGTAGCAACGAATTTCCAAAATGTAAATGGTTCCTTCGACTTCTTCGATCTACGTCTCTTTAGAAAGCTATTAGTGTAAACCTAAATTGGTATGAATTCCAGGCGTGTAACTTATATAGTACATGAGTTATTGGAGGTCAAAGTGGCCAATTACTATCGATCGCGTCAGGCCAAAAGTACTCCACAGTTACACAAAAAAAAAAAAAAAAAAAAAACGGTAGCAGTATGCTCATAAATATATTTATTCATCTATGTCTTTGTTTGTATCCGATATATACTATTCATGAAGAAATTGGTTAAATATTTACTGTGTTTTAGAAAGCACAGAGACTTTAGATTACTGGCCTACCTTCTGCTTCTTTTCTTTTGATATATGTTTATTTATTTGTTTATGTATTTAATAATGTATGTTAGAGCGTGTTTATGGTCCAGCCGTAGGAATATTTATTTCATTTCAACTATTTTAATGTAGGTCCAGTATTTCGAATATGTTTCATTATGTTTGTGAGTGTGCGTTTGTTTGAAGACAGGGCGGGAGCGCTCTAGCCAATCACAGCGCTCGTTGACTGTATGGAAGTGGGGGAGGAGGATCGCTTCTAGAGAGGACACGGGGGCAATTGTGGACAGTACGGCACAGGTCACGGGAGCGCCGGGACGGTACGCCACGTGGGACGCACAGCCGGCGGGAAGACTTGGACAGTGGAGCAGTCTGCGCGTGGTCGCGGAGGATAGAAATACTGTGCTCTTGTGTGATTTCCGTGGCTTCTGCAGTGAAGTCGTAGTGTGCGTTTAGAAGTGAATATCTCGCGAGATATGTTGTTCATAACTAATTAGGTGCAGTAGGAATCTATTGTTTCCCTGTTATTCAGCTTATATTTTATTTAATTGCTGGACCATCGACACCAATAAGTGTTTTGCAGAAATATTCTGCAACCTTTCATTTATAAACGTCTATGTTATGTTCAGAATACACAATTGCCGAGTGATAGGAACTTCGACCATTCGATTCATGTGTCTATTCATATTGTATACTGTTGACTCAGCAGTATGTGGCTTGTAATGCGGCAGATACGTATCCCAGCCCCTAGACAAAACTTTTAATATTTCAACACTGAGTCAGAGGGTACGTAACCGTAGTCATTTGAAAGCCCGCAGACGGTTCGAGCGAATGATTTGTCACCCAGGTCGCCCGACGTGAATCCCATCGAACATTTATGGAACTTAATCAAGACGTCAGTTGGTGCACAAAATCCTACACCAGCGCCACCTCCGCAGTTGTGGACGCCTGCAGAGGCAGCGGTAGTCAGTATTTTTGCAGGGGGCTTCAAGTTCGGCCACTACGCCGGGCAAAAGGAGGTCCGACACGATGTTAGGAGGTGTTCCACGACTTTTGTGAGCTGAGTGTAGGGTGCGCGCTACGCCTGACCAGAACTCTCCTGTTACACCGCCGTCGGCCATTCACCATGCCTACACTTGACGCCATACGCTCGTTGCTTTTCATATCGCTTCGAAACGTTACACTTGGATATATAATATACGTGAATAAGTCAAGCACCATACCACTAATACTGTATTTGAACATTACAATAATATTTCTCACTCCCAATCAGATTAACTTACATTTATCGGTATTTATAGCAAGCTGCCGTTCATCACACCAAACAGAAAGTCCTTTCCAAGTTGTCCTGAATCCCCACCCTCACCCCGCACTATGGCCACTCAACAACAACGCTTTCCGATACTCAACAGCAAACAGTCTCAGGTACTGCCCACAGTGTCCGGCAGCCTCTTTAGAAATGGGATATGTACTTGCAGAAGATTTAGTTATTCCTTCATGGAAATCTGAGACGATCAGCAGAGAGAGTGGCGTGTCTACCTCGTGTCCTTCATCACGACGATTCAATGAAGAGCTCCGCACGATATTCACGCCGACGACCAGCTCTTATTACGCAGATGTGATAATCCTACCTTTCCGTCTTGTGTCCAGAGGTCCATATTTTGCATGCAAATGAAAGGATACGTGAAACAACGAAGCTGACGACATAGAATAGCGACACACTCGGAGCGTCACACACACACACACACACACACACACACACACACACACACACACGCCGCCCCCATTTATCACGTGGCAGCGGGTGTCGGGCTGTCGCGACGGCCAGAAATTGCTTTTCCATGGCGGCGGCGGCTGCGTCATTTGACACCCACGCCACGCGAGGACACCGCCGGCTGCAGGGCTCCAGGCTCCAGCCAGCACGTGTCTGCTGGAACTGTAGCCGCCTGCGTTCCTAGTATGACGCTCGGGGCCGAACTGTGGACTCCCATGCATGCTGCTTCCAAATGATCTCATTTGTTGACATTACTTCGAGATACTGGAGAGCTTTAATCCAAAGAAGACTGAGTCCGGAGTATTTCCATTCTATTCTCCATTATCAAAGTGTCCATTCCTTCACACTTCAGCACTGAAAAGGTTTCATCAGCGTTAATTTTGCGAGATTTCTGATGAAAGTAGTTGTATCATAATGAAAAAGACCGAATCAGGTGTATGATAAATAAATCGTGAATAAATCATAAACAAGTATTTATCACACAGCTGAAGCGGTCTTTTTATCATGACACAGTTCTACACCTGTGGATCTCCACAAACACAAAATTTGCTGCAAAGAGGCCTTAGATGTTATTTTGTGGCGAACGCTCGGACTTAGCACAGGAATGCAGCAGAACGCAGTGCTAGCAAAGTTTTTTCCAGAAAGAATATTCACTCTGCAGCCGAGTGTGTGCTGATTTGGAACATCCTGCCAGTTAAAACTGTGTGCTAGTCCGGGACTTGATCCAGGGACCTTTTTCCTTTAGTGTGCAATAGCCCTACCATTTGACGTCGAAACGTAAAAGTCCCAGGTTCGACTTCCAGCCCGGCACAGAATTACAATGTGCCATTAAGTTTCAAGGTCTTCTTTTGTTAAGTAATCAGCCATTCTACCGATCTGATGCTGACCTCCATCTTTACATGCTTCGTGCAATGTGTGGTCCACCGTTGTTTTGCTCCACTGCTCTTTCCAGCATGTCCCACTAATCTAACCCCGTCACCTGCTAAGGGTCTTCTGCAGATGACTGTCCCCACTTGTTCTTTTTCACTATTCTGCTATTTCGTACTTCGTCTGTCCTCTTACTTTTCAACAGTCTTACGTATCTCTACTTTTGAAATGCTGCCAGTTTCTTCTTCTGCAGATTTTAGACGGCCTATTTTTGACCTTCATGCAGTGCTGTATCCCAGACGTATATTTTCATGAGCTTTACCCTAATTTCCCCATCTACATGCGGTATCATTGGTGGTCTTTTGCTGAAGAAAGCTTTCTTCACCTGTGGCAGCCTGCGACTAATACTTCCCTGCTTCACCCATCCCATGGAATCTTGCTTCCAAGACAGAATAATTGTTTCACTTGTTTCCTACTGTGTCGCCCCCAATAGCGGCGGTAAGCAGTAAGCAGACCACATATATTATTTAATTAGTCTACATCGCCTTCAATTCGTATCTTTACGTCGTCGATTCATTTTATCAGATCTAGTTCTTCCTTACAGCAATCCACAAGGACTGTGCAGTCTTCGGTATCCACCGGTGGTACTTGTTCCCCTCGTAATTTCATTCCCCTCCCGAAATTCTCATTCACATCATCCATTCATCTATGACATACAGGATGGAATAGTGTTGCTGAGCTACAGGCCTTCTGTTGTAAATCCACTTCTTCGTCAATCGGTGTGTATGTTGACGACAGCCTATGACGTACCAATGATGTGTCTGTGCAAACAGAGACGCTACTTCTAACAAACAGTATGAGGCACGCATACGTATAAATACTACATCTACTGAAGTAACTACCAATGTCTGTGTCCTCCCCAGTGTAGACACTGCTCCGTGGTGATGTCTTGCGTTGTCGCCGGGCTGATGATTTCATGTCGGATTTGTCGCCAGCGAGCGTGCCGATTCCTTCAGCGAACAGGTCGATGCTTCGCGAGAGGTGAACTGCGACGGAACTGCTGAGCTCGGTGGAAATGGAACTGCCCTTAAGTCGCGGATGGCGGACCTTGATTTGCATAGTGATAGGAAACTGCGCACTATTTGTTCCACATGATTACTGACGTGCAATAAACATAGTTCCTGTCTCGCTGGCGACCTCTCTAATAGACCGCTCGAATTGACAGCGGTGTCGGTACGCCTGGCGTGTAGGCTACCCCTGCAACCTGCATTGCTCGAGGGAAGGCTAGCGTGCAGGGCAGTCGTGACTACGGGATCCGCAATGACGTCTGCCTTACATCCCTCTCAACACGAACTTGTCTTTCTTTATCTTCAACTTCCATTACTACCACTTGGATTTTTAGCTGTTGTAGATAATTCGCCTGCGTGAAATCCCGCTGCAGGCTCTGGAATATGGTAGGGTACGGCCGAGCTATAATTGCATGCACTATTGTTTTTGGACACCGCGCCTTCACTAACCGTTTAACGTCCTTACGATGATGTTCGGGTGCGTTTGAAATTAGTTACAGTTGAATTGGTTTCTAGATTCGTTCCCCTTCGAAACAGAAAACTGCCCAGAAATTGACGGAATCACAAGGTACGGAATGTCTCTTGTGCATTTAGAGCACTTTCATGTTCTGCAAGCAAAATATAAACTTGTCAGAATGACTTAAAAAGTACTGTTGAACGTAGGATACGTGTCATACTTTCATAAAAAAATCGTAAATGTTTGTAATAAACGTGGGGCACGTGCTGGCAGTGATGGTGAGTTCTCTGCAAGTCAGATATGACATTAACTGATATTTATTTAATCTTTGCAGATGAACCTTAAAGCAACCAATTCATTTAATATTTGTAAGTGTCAATGAAGGATGTCAGTTGTTTCAAACATACCTGATGACACTGAAAGATTGTAAACAGCGCATACCTGAAAATGACAGTTGACTGTACTCGCTTTTCTGTGACTAGTACTAGTGGTAAAGATACGCAAGAAATTTTGGGAAATATATTCGCAAACAGTTATTCTAAAACAACGAATAGCTACCTAGTAAACAACGGCGGACGGAAGTGACTCACTTGTTCAAAATAATTGTTTCTTACGTTACGAAGTATCTTTTGTTGAGTAATTTTCCTCTTTTAATATTTGCTTTTCTATTCCCTGAGATGGTTGAACCGAGTTTGTGGTCGACAAAGTAATGTTTTCCGAGCAGTCTGTGGAGAAAGTGCGGAAGTTAATCAAGATGATGCATCCGACTTGAAATCGAGAGTTTGTGTAATTACAACTGACTATTGTGACAGTGACATTTACAACATGGATGAAACTGGTCTACTTTTTATAGATATTTCGGAGAAGACACTAACTGTGAAGTGCAAAGGCGACAAAACGGCGAAACAAAGATTAACGGTTGGTCTTTGTGCTAATCCCTACCATGAAAAAGAAGAACGCCTTGTGACACATGCAGTAAATCACCCACGGTGCTTCAAAAACAATAACATTTCTTTGCTTAATGTCTTTTGGCATGCAAGTGAAATGCATGGATGACGTGTGACTTCTTCGATCGTGGCTGAATAACTTAAATTCAAACATGAGTATTCAGGAACGTAAAATCCTACTTTTCGTAGGTAATGCACCATGTCATTGCAGTGAAAAGTTATTAAATGTGTTAAATGTGGAAGTATTTTTTTTTCTTTTTTTTCTGGCAGATCAACATCGTGTGTTCAGCCTCTTGACCAAGGAGTGATCCGGTCTTCTAAATTAAATTACCGAAAGAAGCTTGTGCGTTCCCTAGTTACGAAAATGGACGACGCCACATCCGTGTATGACCCAGATAAGCCTGTGACCGTAGGTGATTCTGTCGGCTGGATTAAAAGTGCGCTGAATGAAGTAAAAAACGAAACAATTAGAAAATGCTTAATTAACTCTAGTTTTCAGTCTTCACAAAATGTTGACGCTGGGGAAGAAGAAGGTAGCGATGAGTCAGTGAACGTCCTCAGTCACTCATGCGATGCTGCCAGTACTGAGTCGGACATTTCTGCAGTGAACGAAGAAATTGAATGCTTCAGTAGTCGTGACGAGTGGGAGGATGTTGTTTGCAGAAACGAACGTAGATCCTCAGCGTAGTTGGTTGGTTGGTTGGTTGGTTTTGGGGAAGGAGACCAGACAGCGTGGTCATCGGTCTCATCGGATTAGGGAAGGATGGGGAAGGAAGTCGGCCGTGCCCTTTAAGAGGAACCATCCCGGCATTTGCCTGGAGTGATTTAGGGAAATCACGGAAAACCTAAAGCAGGATGGCCGGACGCGGGATTGAACCGTCGTCCTCCCGAATGCGAGTCCAGTGTCTAACCAATCCTCAGCGTAGTGAAAACCAAAACAGTGATAGTGAAGAAGAAGGAATTCCTACAAAGGCAATCCAGGCGATGCCGGCCGGAGCGGCCGAGCGGTTCTAGGCGCTTCAGTCTGAAACCGCGCGACCGCTACGGTCGCGGTTCGAATCCTGCCTCGGGCATGGATGTGTATGATGTCCTTAGGTCAGGTAGGTTTAAGTAGTTCTAAGTTCTAGGGGACTGATGACCTCAGAAGTTAAGTCCCATAGTGCTCAGAGCCATTTGAACCATTTTTTTGAATCCAGGCGATGCCTTACTTAGTATAGCTAGACACAAGTCCTTTGCTTTAGAGCTTTCCAACCAGAAATAGCTGTACTTACTATCTGAGGTGGAAAAAGAATATGAGAATGTAATTGTAAACAAACGTATGAAAAAGTGTGTGTGGATGCCAATTTCCGCGTATTTTACTACGTGAACGATTAGGTACCTACTGTATTAGTATTACGTTTATTAGTACATTATAATAGCTTGTTTTCCATGGTAGCAGTTGTTGTTATTAATTGTGTTTAAATGATTATGTTCAGCATCACATTTTACCTTGATCAACCTTTAAGAAGACCACCGCTCCAGACGACCACCTTCTCACAAAAATTCAAGTGGTCAGCTTAAAGAGACTTCACTGTATGCATTTGCTCCACAATTCGTATCGGAAATCGTACCGTGAACTGCCAGGGCTGTTACTTTGCGTCTGTACGCCGCACTCTGGCCGTGAAGTGAGTAGAGTCAGCCGCAGGTCTCCTTCCACGTGGGCCTCGCCCTGCCGTCCCTGGCCGCCTTCCAGCCGCCCCCGACCGCGTCCAGCCGCCCCCGGCCGCCGCCCCCTGCCCTTCCCGTGTAGCGAGCGGCGCTGCGCGGTCCGCCTCCTTCATTAAATTCAATCGCCGGAGGTGGAGCCATAGTCGGCAAATAAGAAGTAAAAGCCGACTTGTTTTTCCGGCCGCCCCTTCTGTTTTCCCGAGCCGTCTCCCTCAATTTCCGCGGTCGCCCGGATGTGTCTCCTTTTTCATGCGCCGGGGCGGAAATTTGCCGATGCCATCATCTGGGTAGGGCCGAGGCCGCCTTTGATTTGCGCAGCGCGGGTCGCGGTGTAGAGGGAAAGCGCCCGCGGCTGCGACTTAGCCACGACCTGGTTACAAGGCTGACAGCGACGGCTGCTGACCTCCTCTCACACCTGAATGCCCTTCCCGCTGTCTCTACACAATCCGAACAGCAACTATGTGAACCGCAGCTTGGTTTATTCACACACACGTCTTGCAAACATGCGTTGCAGGAGAACAGCTCGATTCCGTCTTCCGAGATATCACTCCTAAACATGATACGACCATGCGGAGTATTTCGGAGATATTTGATTGAGTTGATGAATATTTGACAGAACTGACAACGAAGCTCATGAGTGCGAGATCGCTAATTGTCTTCAGTATGGCTCGTTTGATAGTATTGTGATAACAATTATTGCAGGAAGAAGTATAAGCTGCTAGTGACTCACCGTGTACCTCAGGGAGGCGACAGAAAATAAGTGTCCAGGAGGTGCAATGATCAACCTTCTATGAGATGCATGTACTATGCTTCACATTCAAGAAATGTTCAAAACAAACCAATAACTTTCACCAAGAATGAAAAGTAGCGTTCCACACTGATCACAGAGATTCGCATCATCAACGATCGAAGGCGAATTCTTTTGGAGTTAAAAACCTTGCAGAACATTTATGTAGGTATCGACTCTTAAAGAAAGAATATAGACTCACATTGGTGTTAGAGGGCGATGAGAACTGATGGAATGTGATGGCGTGCAACCGAATGCGAAACAGTCTGTCCTGGAGCTTGTCGTGAAACTGGCTATCCTTTAAGGCGTAGCTGCAGATACGGCGATAATATGTTTTGTAGGCACGAAAAAAAAAATCTAGAGGCTGAATTTGTCCAGTAGTTCCACGTGGTATTAATTGCAATGTCACACACTTTTCATGAAGGATAGTTTGCTCTAAAGGAGACTGATTTTTCTACGCATACCAGGAATCAAGCAAAATCAGGTTATTTTGACCAGATATTGACCAAAAGCAGTCTCATACCTTTGTTGTAGATCTCTTACGCCCATTTTCCCACTCTTTCGTGCTGTGACGTAAATATTCCCTACTGCCCTTGCAACAGGCTCACGAGAATGAATCGTTGGGGGCAGAGCACCAACTTCCCGCAGCACAATCAACAACTTTGCAGCCAATTTAACATCCAGATCAACAGTCGGCATAGTTATATACTAATGAGTTAAGGCATTATGTTAGTTACCTCTAATTTCCAGGGTTCCTTTCACATGCATTTCCTCTTCAAACCCCGGTCGGTCGGAGCTGAAAACAAATTCCTTGCTGAAAGATGGGATTAGTTTGTTTATCTCATCTACAAACTTTCTGGCCAATTCCGCAGTTTTCTGTGCATCGTCAAGTTGATGCTTTGTTTCAAATTTCGTTATTTTACGGCTTCCAGTTCTGTAGCACTGTATGAAGTAATGCGACCATCGACTGTTTGGTTTGAAATCACTGTAGACTATGTCGCGCGCGATTTGATGTGCATAACATAGTAGGTCACTATTATGCACATCCTGTAACTTATATCGAGCACCACTCAAACGCCAAAACACAAGTTTTTTACAAGTGCGCCTTGTCCTCTATGAAACATCCGTTGTTTTTCTTATGTACTACATAGTTATTATACTGCGAACTTATTCGAAATCCGATCAATATTTTTTTATGTTTTATTATTTTTTTCTATGCTTTTATGTACATAACTATGTTTAGTATCCGCTACTTGGACAACGATAGTCCTTTACCGCGTTTCATTGGAGACGGGATTTGTGGCTCTTGTTCAAAAAGAATGATGAACCACGTGGCTCGGCACCTGTCTCAGCGTAACTTCCACCTGTTAGGCACGCACCTTCACCATTGTACTCGTCGTGTTCACGGGCCGCGCAATAGAGAGTGTATGACGTCACACATTCGATTGACTCATTGCAGAAACGCTAATATTTCATCTGCGACTTTTTTCTCACTCTGCAAAATTCCTTCGTTGATTTATGATTAATGACAACTTCGGCAACTGTTGCTGTAGATATAATACAATGTTTGCTTTTGTTATGGTAGCCGCTGCTCTGCTTTGTATCAACACCAGTAGCACTACAGCACTGTTGCGACTTACTTGTCGACTAAGCAGTTCAACTACGTTCAGTTGCCTCATACTATGCTCGTCATTGGATGCATCCAGCCCCGCCCCTTGTTGCCAGTAGCAGCCAATATTGTGCTTGCGTGGAAGACAATATGTGGGGCGTCGAATACCGTAAGCTTCACTGCCCCTTTGCGACCTCGCACTGGAGGGGTTGCTTCTAAGACATTCTACTCAAACAGCGAATGTAATTTTCGCCGTACCTCAAGGAAGCGTAATAAGACCCCTAATGAAAATTCCTGGCAAATTAAAACTTTGTGCCGACCGGTAGTAGAAGTCGGGACCTTTGCTTTTCGTGGGCCAGTACTCTGTTCTCGGAGCTACCCGACCACTGCTCACGCCTTACTTCCGCCAGTATCTCATATCCGACGCTGCAAGCTTCACTTTCGCAGGAGAACTTCTGCGAAGTTTCAGTTGGCAAACGTCCAAGGGTCGACTCTAGGTCGGGAACCCAGGTTTGATCCATCAGGAAGTTTGATGTCGCCGCACTCTCCACTGCAGAGCGAAAAACTAAGTGAGGTGCTCTTGTAACCGATGTGTCAGACAGGAGCACTAGCGCTTTTGTGCACAGGAAAGAATCGTCACGATCAGTACCACTCTTGTGCACAGGAAAAGTATCGTCGCTGAACGATCGAAAGGAATTTCAGACAGATTTGTGTGAGCTTTATGCAGTATCTGAACGGCGCTTGTAACTGGATGTGAGGCATTGTCGCCGAAGCAGCACGGACTCGACGTGGCTGTGTTTGTCGGGAACCGTGTGAACAGCTGGACAGAGCGGTATCGTAAAGTAAACCCCGTAGTGCGGAAAGTGTTAACCTTTCTACTAAAGTTCTATTGCAACTTGCAATTCTGAAGAATCGAACGTAAGTATTGTTATAGAAATGTACTTTAATCGCTAAGTAACGGGAAATGATGTTGCTCGCAGTGTGTATGTACATGTGAACATTAACTGTCTTCAAGGTATTTATGAGTGTATCGCTGATAAACATTAGTAACATTACTGAACTGAACTATGTTTCTTGTGTACAAACGTGTTTGCCGACACGACGCAAGTCCTTGCGAAAATTCACTACAGTACTAGGTCCCAAAAAATATTCTGAACTTATTCGTGCAATAATGAACAATCAAGAATTAGTTCCTGCCACACACGTGTGTTTAACCGTAATCAAATGTGAAGTGTAACTGTTCACTTTCATTGAAGAATTTTGATACTACACGCGAGTGTATTTTCGAGTTACTCGGAACTGACCTTGCAACTTACGTAGTTAAACAATGATGTACAATCAGTTGCAGAGCGGACAGTGAACGGTTGTAGCCGATGTAACGTCGTAAGGTGTATAGGTGTATGACTGATATAGACAGCATCGTGCTCTGATTGGACATTAAGAAATATACAAATGAATCAAGTGCTTTTTATTTCGTAATTCGCGCTGGAAGGCCTACATACATAGGTAACACCTTCAAATACAATACCGATACACTGTGACAGTACATAAATTTCACTTCGCTTAATTAACGGTAATATTTTGGAATGTGAGTGAATCTACGATATTGCTCCTAACAGAGTAAGAGCAAGATAGCATCCAATTTCAAGATTTGTGGAAACATTTTGAGCAAGTGGTATCGTATAAATGTTTAGGTGCAGTACTAAGAACCGGCATGAAATAGATCAGACACGTAAAATCGGTATTAGGGAAGGGTAATAGAAGATTTAGGTTTGCTGGAAGGTATGCGGACCAGACTGGAAGAAGACCAGGAGTTTCTCGAGAACCTGTGGGGGCGAGCGGCAGAGGGTAAACAGACCGGTGGACGACAATGAGAGAAAGGCAACGGCGACGGCACGACGGAATGACCAGTCCAACGAGTAAACCAAGGTCGAAGGCGTAACATGTAGCGAGATCAATAGAATAGCGCAATGGAATCACAGCTGACTGAGCGTGCCTAGTTTTTCCTTTGTTGTCATTTCATTCCCCTCGGCCCATAAGGGCAAGTGCGGTCAGCTTCAGAAATATGAGAATTCAAGTGAGAACATACTATAAAATTGGATACGGCGGTTTGCAAAGCGGATGTTTAATTAATAGAAAGATATAGATTCAGCTGCATAAGCTAAAATATGTTGATGAAGTAAAAGGTCGATACAGCTGATATGGAAAATGAATGTTTCACAAAATATAAAAGACAGAGCGACAGTTGCGTAAGTTAAAAAGTAAGAAGCCAGTGTGTTGACTGACTGATGCAGAGAACTGGTTAGTGGACCTACGTTGTCAGGAAGAGGGATGTCATGAGAAGGTGTCAGTTGGTGTAGTGTGTAACGAGAGTTTGTGTGGGCGGATGATTGGAAGAAATATTCGCGAGAGTGATGAGTGATGCTGTTCCGGACCAAGTCTTAGGATGTGGGTGGAGTGGAGTGGAGAGGAAGGGAGCCCTGATCGGGACAGGTGGGGTGAATTCTATTTTCATCTGGTAGGAGGGGTACATATCAGGGCGGATTTCACGGTGGGATAAGGGAAGACGATTAAAATTTCGTTAGGAGGGGACGTAGAGCGTGTGGAGATGTAGTGTTGGGGGAATGGTGGTAGAGGCGCGGCCGAATACCAGGAGCAGCGAGCAGTGGGGAAACTACGGTGTGCGTAGTGTCGAGTTTGCTGGTAACACAGGATATTCGGAGTTGTTCAAGATGGAAGAAGCGGGAGAGGAATTTTATAAGTTGGTAGAGGATGAGGGTGGCGGAGGGTAACCGAATCTGGAAGGCTAGGCAGAGTGCATGGCCTACGAGGCTCTGTAGGGCGTGATTAAAAGAGGGAGGACCGGAAGTCCCTGCCACATTTGTGTAGCAGAGGATAGGTCGGATCAAGGATTTATAGGTGTGGAGGATTGTGGAAGGGAGCATTCCCCACCGAGCGGCTTCGCTTCTGGCTTTAAAAGGCAGCCGCGATCGTTGACAGGCTGGTAGGATGGGCGTGTCTGCGTAACTGGCGCTGCAGCGGCGACAGCAGCGCTCGCAGATTGGAGCGGAGCGGTCTGGAGGCCGCCGTCGAGGTCCGTGCCTTTCCGTCTGGCTTGCGAACTCGCTGGGTCTAGATACCAGACAAGGGTTTAGGAAGAGGCAACGCATACAAGATGCTAGTGTGACGAATTCTAGAGAATCGCTCCAGTGTTTGGAATCCCTGCCAAGCAGGCATCACAACAGATATCAGACGATTTCGAGACGCGTGACAGGTTGGTATACCCCATACAAAAGTGTACAGACATTCCTATGAAAATTAAAAAGGTTCCTTAGAGGGAAGACGTTCTTTCTGGGAAACCCTGTTGACTATATTTTAAGAACCTGTATTCGAAGAAGATTGTGCGACAGTTAGGCTGTCATCACAGCATATCTCGCGTAGAGATCTTGAGAGTAAAAGTATGAAGCGGGTTCGTCCAGAGGGATATACAAGGTGTCTATTATTGAACTATATTGAAATAAAATTGTCATAACTTCTGAACCGTTTGCATTATGACGCTCAAACTGCACGTTTGACCTCGGGGCATGATGGGAATTAGTGTGCGCATGTATGGTTTGGTTTAGGGACGAAGCCCACTTTCATTTGGATGGGTTCGTCAGCAAGCAAAGTTGGCACTTTGGGGGGCTGAGGATCCGCATTTCGCGATCAAGAAGTTCTTCAGCCTCAACGGGTGACTGTGTGGTGCGCAATGTCCGGTCTCGGAATAATCGGTGCGATATTCCTTAATGGCACGGTGACTACCGAACGGTACGTGAAGGCTTTCCCATTATCCAAAGTGACCCTGATTTCGACAAAATGTGGTCGAACCCATAGAAGCGGGAGAGTGATTGATGACCTGGAGGAGCACTTTGGGGACCGCATTCTGTCTGTGGGATATCCAGAGGCCACGGCATGGGCCTCGCTTGTCTACAATTTTCTCCGGATCTGAACGTATGCGACTCCTCTTTGCGGAGCTATGTTGAAGACAAGGTGTACAGCAGTAACCTGAAAACCCCTGTCGAGATGAAAACAGCCATTCAGGAGGTCGTGGGCACCATCGATGTTCTCACACTTCAGCAGGTCATGTAGAATTTCGTTATTTGTCTGAGTCGCATCATTGCCAATGGTGGCAGGCATGTCGAACATGTCTTACATATCATAACCTAAATCTGAATGTCTGTAGTGACGTTTACATATTGAAATAAAGAGTGAGCACGCCGTAGTTTGTAACTAATTTATGTTTCTTCTTCATATAGTTCAATAATTGTAGCCCCGTATTTTGTCGTCGCTCAGTAAGCATGCGAGTGGATATGACAAAAAATCGATAATACACTCCTGGAAATTGAAATAAGAACACCGTGAATTCATTGTCCCAGGAAGGGGAAACTTTATTGACACATTCCTGGGGTCAGATACATCACATGATCACACTGACAGAACCACAGGCACATAGACACAGGCAACAGAGCATGCACAATGTCGGCACTAGTACAGTGTATATCCACCTTTCGCAGCAATGCAGGCTGCTATTCTCCCATGGAGACGATCGTAGAGATGCTGGATGTAGTCCTGTGGAACGGCTTGCCATGCCATTTCCACCTGGCGCCTCAGTTGGACCAGCGTTCGTGCTGGACGTGCAGACCGCGTGAGACGACGCTTCATCCAGTCCCAAACATGCTCAATGGGGGACAGATCCGGAGATCTTGCTGGCCAGGGTAGTTGACTTACACCTTCTAGAGCACGTTGGGTGGCACGGGATACATGCGGACGTGCATTGTCCTGTTGGAACAGCAAGTTCCCTTGCCGGTCTAGGAATGGTAGAACGATGGGTTCGATGACGGTTTGGATGTACCGTGCACTATTCAGTGTCCCCTCGACGATCACCAGTGGTGTACGGACAGTGTAGGAGATCGCTCCCCACACCATGATGCCGGGTGTTGGCCCTGTGTGCCTCGGTCGTATGCAGTCCTGATTGTGGCGCTCACCTGCACGGCGCCAAACACGCATACGACCATCATTGGCACCAAGGCAGAAGCGACTCTCATCGCTGAAGACGACACGTCTCCATTCGTCCCTCCATTCACGCCTGTCGCGACACCACTGGAGGCGGGCTGCACGATGTTGGGGCGTGAGCGGAAGACGGCCTAACGGTGTGTGGGACCGTAGCCCAGCTTCATGGAGACGGTTGCGAATGGTCCTCGCCGATACCCCAGGAGCAACAGTGTCCCTAATTTGCTGGGAAGTGGCGGTGCGGTCCCCTACGGCACTGCGTAGGATCCTACGGTCTTGGCGTGCATCCGTGCGTCGCTGCGGTCCGGTCCCAGGTCGACGGGCACGTGCACCTTCCGCCGACCACTGGCGACAACATCGATGTACTGTGGAGACCTCACGCCCCACGTGTTGAGCAATTCGGCGGTACGTCCACCCGGCCTCCCGCATGCCCACTATACGCCCTCGCTCAAAGTCCGTCAACTGCACATACGGTTCACGTCCACGCTGTCGCGGCATGCTACCAGTGTTAAAGACTGCGATGGAGCTCCGTATGCCACGGCAAACTGGCTGACACTGACGGCGGCGGTGCACAAATGCTGCGC
This sequence comes from Schistocerca nitens, assembly GCF_023898315.1. NCBI lineage: Eukaryota > Metazoa > Arthropoda > Insecta > Orthoptera > Acrididae > Schistocerca > Schistocerca nitens. The sequence continues at coordinate 3,658,376 of NC_064614.1, forward strand.
AGCTAGCGCCATTCGACGGCCAACACCGCGGTTCCTGGTGTGTCCGCTGTGCCGTGCGTGTGATCATTGCTTGTACAGCCCTCTCGCAGTGTCCGGAGCAAGTATGGTGGGTCTGACACACCGGTGTCAATGTGTTCTTTTTTCCATTTCCAGGAGTGTATTTATACGGAGTAAACTTCAACATGCTCCGTTCATTCGCTTGCGGAGTGTGGACTTACGTAGATGTTGCAAGTGCCTCTTTCATTTATTGCGCAGAATATTTCGTTTCTTAGTTTCCTTATCTGCGAATAGTGGAACAACATATGAAATACCTCATTTTAAAATACGGAAGACGAAGTGATTGGTTCCTCTGGAACTCAGGATTGAATGAGTGGATAAAAGGCATCGAGCGAGGTGACTCCGTGGGAAAACACAAGACGGCTGTTCACATCAGCTTTTCTGTGATTAATTCGCTTAAGGCAAATACCGGGTTGATTACTTTAGATGGACGCGGCCACATTCCTCTCCCATCCTTCCTCAGTCGAAGCTTGTGCTCTGTCCACAATGACGTCGTCGTCGACGGGACGTTAACTCGATACGATATTTGTTTCTTTTGGATGTGAGGTGCCACGGGTATTTTCTGCTTGTAGCTGCTATAGTAGAAGCGCTCCGAGGAACTCGCAGATAAGCTGGGCTCTCGGATAGTCCACGTGGCTTTGTGAGTGGCTTAGCGAGTCCTGGAAGACCTGACTAAATAACAAGGGGCTGGGATAACGCGCCAGCGGCAGCAGGTCAGCTTGGGTGATCGAGCACTGGCGTAATGGGACACAGATAACAAACTCTAAAGTGAGACGAGTTATTCTCACCCAGATGGCTTCCTTATATGGATGCTGCTTTGAACAGTTCAGGTACTTCTGACTGACACTTTAAACACATCCAACCAGATGATGAGATCTTGACTCTCGAAGCACGTAGTTGTGTGTTCACACTGCTTAACTATGAGTTGTGTGGATATAATGATCCGGTAAACAACCTCTGCCTCAGTAAAGTGCGTCAAGTATTTGAATCTTTTGTAAGAAAATCTTCGTCGCCCCTGTGAGCCTCAGGCGTGTCACTTGTAAACAGCTGTGCGCCTACGCTCCCTACCACAGAAACTTCAGCCGCCGATTGAAATGGAAGCTTCGCGGCGCGGCGGCTCCCTCCGTCCCCACCCCCGCAAATTCGCGCGCCGCCCGTGACTCACTTTTATGTGCCTGCCGGAGGCTGGGGTGGGGATGGGGGCGGCGCCGCCTCCATAAAACGCCCCCACTTCCACCCCCACCGGTGACGATCCACTCCCGCCTCCAGATATGACTGTGCGAAGTGCGGCGCTCGTAAAACTGTCGATTTCGCACCTCATTTAGCACGAAGGGCCGGAATAGAGAGAGAGATAGAGAGAAAGCAATTATTCATTCAATGGAAGAGAGCATTCTCATTTAAAGATTGCACGACTACTCCATCTATCTACAAAAATTAAGTTTAACATTCTCGTTCGAAAGAGTGATTCTTCGGGGAACGTCAATTTATTTCAGCGGAGCGGTGGGCCCGCGCACATCTTTACCGTGTGTTTTTTTTTATCGTCCCTTTCACAGTAGAAATACACAAAGACATCATTTCTACCCGACGTTCCAACCCCGTTTAGGCAACAATGTGGGCATTCCATCATTTCACATATGTACTCTGTAAGCCAACTTACGGTGTGCGGCTGAGCCTATTTCCAGTATCCCCCCCCCCCCCTTTCATTCCACGTTTCTTGTTCCCAAATTTCGTCTTGCGCATATTTTTAGTAGCAAATGGTCATCAAAGAAAAGCACATGTATGGCAAATATCTCGATTCTACCCTGTTTAACTCTGCTGTAGTGTGTAGATTTTGTGTTAAAGAACTCGAGTTATAACATTTCATTCCGCGTTTAGAAATAATTTATTTGACGACATTGCTGTGGGTTTATTTAAGAACACTCTGACGACGTCGTATTTTTTTGTATCGTGGAGAATATTTTAACCAGACAGACGGCGTCGCGATGAGAAACCGATTAGCTCCAGTTGACGGCAATCTGTTTGTGGAAAACTCTATGATATCACCCTGGACACATCTCCCGCAAAGCCTAGCTGCTGTTGTTACATCAACAACACGTTCGTTGCATGGAAGATTCTTGGACCACATCAGAAATTTTCATGAGAAATCAGCCTCACGATAGAGGTAGGGACAGATGGTGTCTTGCCGTTCCTTGACGTCCGCAAATGGCTACCTCATGTACTATGTTTACCGGAAACCCAACCACATGGAACGATATCTGCACGCTACCAGCTAAACAATTCTAAAGATTGCAAGACGCGAGAAACGCGAGAATCATCGCACAATCAGCTTAACAGCTTATTCGTCAAAGTTCCTGACAAGAATAATATGCAAAAGAACGGAAAAGAAAATTAGAGCTCTGTTAGATGACTGCCAGCTTGGCTATAGGAAAGGCAAAGGCGCTAGACACGCCGTTCTGACATGGCGGTTGATAAAGGAAGGAAGACTGAAGGAAAAAGAAGACACTACATAGGATATGTCGACCGGTAAAAAGCGTTCAACAGTGTAAGATGGTGCAAGATGTTAGAAACCTTGAGAGAATATGGGTAAGTTATAGGGGAAGACGGGTAAGATGCAATATGTACAAGAACCACGGTGAACAATAAGCCTGGAAGACCAAGACTGAAGTGAAGTGCTCGGATTAGAAAGGGTATAAGACAGGGACGTACTCATCCGCCCCAACTGTTCGATCTGTACACCGAAGAAGCAAGACTTAAATGAAAGAAAGCTTCAGAAGTGGGATTAAAATTCAAATTGAAAGGATTTCAGTGATAAGGTTCGCTGATGACGTTGCTATCCTGAGTGAAAGTGAAGAAGTACAGATTCTGTTAAGTGGAGTGAACAGTCTAATAAGTACAGAATATGTATTGAGAGTAAATAGGAGAGAGGAGAAAGTTATGAGAAACAGCGGAAGTGACAACAGCGAGACACTCAACATCAGAATTGGGGATGACAAAGTAGACGACATTAAGGAATTTTGCTACCTAAGCAGGAAAATAACCCATGATGGACGGTACGAGGAAGTCACAAAAAGCAGACTAGCATTGGCAAAAGGGGCGTTCCTGGCTGGGAGAAGTCTACATAGGTCTTAATTTGAGGAATAATTTCTGAGAAGATGGAATAACGTAGTGAGAATGTACGTTTGAAGCACAGAATTGTATGTAGTTAAAAATGGACTGTCAGAAAACCGGGATTCAGATGTGGTGTTACACAAGAGTGTTGAAAATTAGATGGACTGAAGAGGTAAGGAGTGAAGAGGTCTCTTCAGAAGCGTCTGAGAGAGGAACATATGGAAAACACTGACAAGAATAAGGGGCAGGATGATAGGACATATTTTAAGACATCAGGGAATAACTTCCATGGTACCATAGGGAGCTGTAGAGGGTAAAAACTGTGGAGGAAGACAGGTTGCAATACATCCAGCCAATAATTGAGGCTCCGAGATGAAGAGATTGGCTCAGGAGAGGAATTTGTGGCGGGCTGCATCAAACCAGTCAGAAGACTGATGAACCCCCCGCCCCCTCCGTCCTCCCAGGGAAAAAGGCTCCCACCCCAGGTGCAGAAATGTTCTGTTCCGAGGACCTTGGTGCATCGGGCGGAAGCATTGCCAGGCGCTGAAAACCCGCTGAAGGAACTGAGCCACTTACGAAAAGTATTCAAGCAAAATGGATGCAACAGCTGCCAGATTTCATAAACCCTCTTTTCCGAAAACATATAAGTAGAAGGCCCTTTGATGAAGCTCGAGCTTTTGCCTTTCCGTGGCTCAATAACAGGAAATAATAGCAGGCTCGTAAAGAGGCATAAAATCTATTCGGTCTACCGCTCTCCATCATAAATTCGACAACTCATGAAGCCTATGAACGACTTTCTAGGCCTAAAAGCGCAAGGATTGTGAGTTTGGACAGTTTTATGTCGGACAGACTGTGCGTACTATTGACACCGCTGTACGAGTTCGCCTTCGGTACCCTGAGAAATCAGCGGTAGCAGAGGATCCACGAGAAAACGGACATGCTATTTCATTCGATGAGACATCTGTTATTACTCTAGTTTTTGGGATAGCGTCGTAAAAGAAGAGATGGAGATAAACATTTGTGACAACACCCTCAATAAAGACGGCTTGGGAACAGGCCATCGGAAGCTCGAAACGGGCGCGGTGGACACGAAACGAAAACGTTATCTTTGATGGCGCTGTAGCAGGCACCAGTGAGGTCTTAGAAGGCAGCGCGGCTATATAAGGACGGCAGCATCAACCGAAAGACTGTCTCCACTTAACAATGGCCAAGGAGCGCTGGGCCGGAAGTTCGTGGATGTTAGACGGAAGCTGGAGAGAATTTTACCTGTAATTTTTTTTCTAATTTTGGGTTGCCTAGTAATCTGAGACATACTACCTGACAGGCGAAATACCCACAGACTTCAAGAAGAATATAATAATTCCAATACCAATGAAAGCAGGTGTTGACAGATGTGAAAATTACCGAACTATCAGTTTAATAAGTCACAGCTGCAAAATACTAACGCGAATTCTTTACAGACGAATGGAAAAACTGGTAGAAGCGGACCTCGGGGAAGATCAGTTTGGATTCCGTAGAAATGTTGGAACACGTGAAGCAATACTAACCTTACGACTTATCTTAGAAGAAACATTAAGAAAAGGCAAACCTACGTTTCTAGCATTTGTAGACTTAGAGAAAGCTTTTGACAATGTTAGCTGGAATGCTCTCTTTCAAATTCTGAAGGTGGCAGGGGTAAAATACAGGGAGCGAAAGGCTATTTACAATTTGTACAGAAACCAGATGGCAGTTATAAGAGTCGAGGGACATGAAAGGGAAGCAGCGGTTGGGAAAGGAGTGAGACAGGGTTGTAGCCTCTCCCCGATGTTATTCAATCTGTATATTGAGCAAGCAGTAAAGGAAACAAAAGAAAAATTCGGAGTAGGTATTAAAATTCATGGAAAAGAAGTAAAAACTTTGAGGTTCGCCGATGACAGTGTAATTCTGTCAGAGACAGCAAAGGACTTGGAAGAGCAGTTGAAGGGAATGGACAGTGTCTTGAAAGGAGGATATAAGATGAACATCAACAAAAGCAAAACGAGGATAATGGAATGTAGTCGAATTAAATCGGGTGATGCTGAGGGGATTAGATTAGGAAATGAGACACTTAAAGTAGTAAAGGAGTTTTGCTATTTAGGGAGTAAAATAACTGATGATGGTCGAAGTAGAGAGGATATAAAATGTAGACTGGCAATGGCAAGGAAATCGTTTCTGAAGAAGAGAAATTTGTTAACATCGAGTATAGATTTAAGTGTCAGGAAGTCGTTTCTGAAAGTATTTGTATGGAGTGTAGCCATGTATGGAAGTGAAACATGGACGATAACCAGTTTGGACAAGAAGAGAATAGAAGCTTTCGAAATGTGGTGCTACAGAAGAACGCTGAAGATAAGGTGGGTAGATCACGTAACTAATGAGGAGGTATTGAATAGGATTGGGGAGAAGAGAAGTTTGTGGCACAACTTGACTAGAAGAAGGGATCGGTTGGTAGGACATGTTTTGAGGCATCAAGGGATCACAAATTTAGCATTGGAGGGCAGCGTGGAGGGTAAAAATCGTAGAGGGAGACCAAGAGATCAATACACTAAGCAGATTCAGAAGGATGTAGGTTGCAGTAGGTACTGGGAGATGAAGAAGCTTGCACAGGATAGAGTAGCATGGAGAGCTGCATCAAACCAGTCTCAGGACTGAAGACGACAACAACAACAACAACAACTACCTTTCTGAAACGATACATATCCTGACACTACTGTTTTTTAACTTTCAACGTAACAAGTACCGTCAGACATGTAACAGGTATTCGTGAAAAGTAATAATGTCTTAAAAATAAATTACTTTTCTTACAACGGAAACAACTACAAAACTTATCAATGTGTAGATGTTAAACATACGTAATACTTTCAGTAAGAGCGACCAGTTTTAATATTTTATATACACTCTCAGTTACAAACAAACGGGTGCTTAAACAAACCTCTCTGCATCTCTAAGTGTTTAGCAACTTTCTGGATCATGTTTATCTGAATCTTCAAAGCGTAGGTGCATTCACAGTTAGAAGAAAAGCATGTTAGTGCCGTTACGATATCTTCCACATTTATCTGCGGAATAGAATAGACGGTACCGTAAGAGTTTCTTAATTATCTGTACTGAGGATTGCTATCGCTACTGATGACATAATGTCCTAAGGAAATGTAATCAACGAGTGGCAAGCATAACAAAGTACTGCTAAAAAACGGTCATCAGTTCAAAATAAATATTTAAATACGATCTTGGCTCTGAAGTATTTCTTCAGATATAACATAACTGGTGGCGCTAATCTGTAGAATCAGGGGCAGAATGGTATGTTGGATGCTGAGTTCGAATGTAGTTCGTGAAGCAGTACGAAAAAATAGGTGATGTAGCTATGTGGTCTGCGCGGTTGTGGGAGAACTATCTAGGATAAAAAAAGCAAGGATAGGCCAAAGAGGAGAGTGATGGAGTCGTTTTCTCACTTTTGGGGAAAGGGAATAAAACAAAACGTAAGCAATTCTGACAATAGATCGGAAAACAGGGTGGTGGCGTAGTGCTTAGAAGAGGAGTAATCGTTTAAAGGCAACATACGTCTTTAAAATTGGAACAAAAAGGATTGTGCTATCATTTCTGTGTATGTGCGTTAAGTAATTGCACGTGTTCTGTACAAGACACGTAACTGCCGTACATTTAACGATTAAGACGTCTGTTACTATATCCCGTAGCCTAAAATTAAAACAATTACCTCTAGACCTGGTATCCAGCTCCCCAAGTCTAGCGTTCTGATGCAAAACGCGGCGTATTGCCCTGAGCGAGCACCACAGTTACAATATTGGATTGAGATTGTTGTCGGACTTGTTAATCCAATGTTGCCAAATTGAGACGGGACGAAATTTTGAAAGAGACATTTTTGTACCGTTAGTATCCGTGGAACCGCCCTGTGACGTACGGGTGCGCCAGTTTGGGATCACCATATATACTGGGTGATTCAGGGTGATGGAGAAGGGCAGATGTCTCAATTTGAGGTAAGGGATCCTGGTCCAGAAAGACCGAGTGGAAACTTATAACAAAAATCGTTCAGATACCTCTTCACAGTGGAATACATGTACCGGTACTGTTGTTGCTGCGATTGCAGGTTAGGCAACTTACAAATATTGTAATGTAGACCACAGCAAGGAAAAAGGCATACCTCAAGGGCGGTGAGCACTTGTTTGTCTTCGATAGTGTGATACACGTCTCTCCTACTCAACAAGTGTCCATAGTTCTTAAGCTATGCATTTTAGACCCCAAGTTGACTGGGCATTTTTACTTTGAATGATAGTTCCTGTCATATTCCTGAATATTGACAGTTCCTCCTGCGACACCCTGTGTTCGATAGTAGCTCTAACTGTTGTTCACGGCCGGCCGCTGTGGCCGAGCGGTTCCAGGCGTTCCAGTCTGGAACCGCGCGACCGCTACGGTCGCAGGTTCGAATCCTGCCTCGGGCATGGATGTGTGCGATGTCCTTAGGTTAGTTAGGTTTAAGTAGTTCTAAGTTCTAGGGGACTGATGACCTCAGATGTTAAGTCCCATAGTGCTCAGAGCCATTTGAACCTTTTTTTATTTGTTGTTCAAGCAGTTGTTTGTCGCCCGTGGCACAGCTGATGCTTTGGCGAAGCTTGTCGTCTGCAACTGATAAAGATTTTTGTAGATTACATTTCCTATGCTGAACGAAGTGTCAGGACTACACGTCAAAAAAAAAAAAAAAATGTCTCTGAGCACTATGGGACTCAACTTCTGAGGTCATAAGTCCCCTAGAACTTAGAACTACTTAAACCTAACTAAGCTAAGGACATCACACACATCCATGCCCGAGGCAGGATTCGAACCTGCGACCACAGCGGTCGCGCGTTTCCAGACTGTAGCGCCTAGAACCGCTCGGCCACTCCGGCCGGCCTACACGTCAGTAATGACAAACGCTGATGAGTTGCAGTCGACGAACAGTAGTGAATTATCAGCTGCACTGCAGACGACAAGGAACTACATGAGCAGGAATATATCCTCATTAAAATGTCATGAACATAATGACCATGCTGCTATTTACCTGTTATTTGACATACAACAACGAAAACGCATTGAAAGAAGATAATTGTGTTTGCTCAAGGTTGCAACCGTTTTACAAAACATATTTAGTAAATGAGGACACTGGATTTGCGTCTTACTCTGAAGAGGTCGGAAACAGCATCAGGCCGCACCAAACCATCGCAAGACAGATGGGGACAGTGGATGGTCGTGTAGCCGAAACACGTAAGTAGCGATCTCAGCCGTGTTAACATCAGTTTTACGAGCGCTAGAGAGTACACAAGATCTAGCCAAAGGTTTGCCTTCATGTCACGGTGAATGGAAGCGTGCCCAGTTGTCAGTAATTTCGGTCATCCTGAGTGCGTGTATGGAGCGATAAATATATACTCCGAAGTACCCTCTGACGTGTGCTGGACGAGTCTTTCACAACAGTACGTATGTAGATGTAGAAACAAATGCAATATGAGCCACATGGCACTGTAGTGTAACTTGAGAGTGTTTCTCTTCTGGCGGCGAAAGCTTTTAGTCAAATGATGTTTGCGTAGTCTGTGGAGGGACAGTAGAAGAAAACAAATAAATCACCCATCTATTGTCTCGTGAGAGGAAGGCCCAGGATGGCAGTTGCGTAAAAAGAGGCGGTGTTAGCTGGTCTGCTGCGTCATGTTGGCGGGCCTGCGGAATGTAGGCGCCTACGGAGTGGAATGTTCGGCGCGGTATTTGGAGAGGTGGGGGAGGGGGGTGGGGGAGTTAAGTGAGAGAGGGGGAGGTAGTGACGTAAGTTAACGCCGCAAAACAGGGCGGGCTGGCATTCTGGTAAATGTGAGCCGTCTTTGCTCTCCCCAGAACAAGGTGTTAACAGTGCTGCAACAGCTGTGCTGCGTAATATGAATAACATCATCCCACATCCGCTTCAGTATATTGCGAAAAGTTTTCGGCGACAATGTCCAAAGGACTAACCTCTTCGGTAACGGCTCATATTCGTATCCTCATAATCTGCACTTACTGCGTAATGAAACTATGTACTTTTATTAACCACACTTGGTAGCATACGAAAAGAAGAGTACAGTTGCATAACCATAGTCTAGGATGAAGTGAAATATTTCACATAAACACAGACAGCTTGTAATAGACCCAGGTTGTCGGAGCAGCGGTTTCGCTTTCATTGCCACATAAGCGTATACTGTGTTGTTAAAAATATTATACCCTGTTCCTATTCTCGTTTCCTTAAATTTTTGACTCATCGTTAATACCTTCCTCACTCCATTTAAGATTTTCTTTTCTTTTCGGTTTCTTTGTACCTGCAAACTCTTTTGTTGTTTGTAAAAGTACTTTTGTTAAATAGCTGCCCTTGTCGTGCATATGTAATTAACATTTTGTCAGATGTCGGACCGCTACGGTCGCAGGCTCGAATCCTGCCTCGGGCATGGATGTGTGTGATGTCCTTAGGTTAGTTAGGTTTAAGTAGTTCTAAGTTCTAGGGGACTGATGACCTCAGATGTTGAGTCCAATAGTGCTCTTAGCCATTTTTTTGAACTTTACATTGTTTTTTCGTTAGTTTATTGAACGCAGCACATAAACATAAGAAATAAGTTAATAATCAGCAATATACTTGTAGACTCCCATATTATCTAACTTGCGAGCACTCATCCTCATGTTTCGTTTCCATCACATGTTTTTGAGTTTTATTTTCTGGTCATTTCGCAACATTTCCTTCCACAGTTTGCTTTTCTGATCTGATATAAAAGCTGATATCATTGTGCAGTGTACCAGATTCCATCATAGCCAATATGATTTGTATACAGTAGGAACCCATGGAGAACTTAGAACAACTTTAGGCACTCAGTTAGTTTATAAATTTACTGAGACCAGCGATTGTTCAGACTATATATGTATGTATGTTATTATCAGTATGTTGGGAGAAGGGGAAGAGCGTAGTGAACTATGTATCTCCCTGTCTCCCTGTTTTTCCACGGTCAGATTACCATGTCTGCCCTCTCTGTAGCCTGACGATCGTACAAGTTTTGCTGGGAGTCGATTATTTTTACGCTTCGGCGGGAATCGTCAATGGAAGTTATGCATAGAATTTGCTCCCAGACCTGTTCATGAATATTTTTCATTCGTTCGGTCGTGTTGCGCAGTGAAACTCTGCTGCACAGGAGAGTGGCATGTCAGTGCTGTTCTCGCATCAAGAAGCGCACCGTGTTTTGTTCCCTGCAAAACGGAGGCAAGCTTAATAAGTTTGTTTGAGCGGGCACCGATTCGAACGGCTAAAACCGAATGAAAATGGTTGTGAAATACGGACACGCGCTTGCGCCACTACCCGTCACAATATTTATATGGACACCTCTGCATTTTTGTGTACAGTCGACGTCCCAAGGTTGAAGAGTACAGTCGCACCCGAGACGTTGAAGAAACAGTATCATTTAACAGACATTTATGACCACGAAATCGACAACGTTCATAAATGAAGGGTTATTCGACAAGAAGGTAAATGGTTGCGTCACACAATATGCGTTAACACATCCGTTATTTAGAAAGTCATATTTATAAGGATATTATGGTGTCTGTTCTGTCGGACATGTCCAACAGAGCAGACACCATGGAATATTATATAGATATGAGCGAGGGGTGCTCTAGGTACCTTCAATGCTGATGCACCATGTCTTCCGAACCCCAGCGGGACTTGACGAATGCGGTGGGGCTATTGCGCTTGACAGGTCGAGAATTTGTATTGGACGGGAAGCGTTCGCGGATTGCCTTGGCCACTATGTACAGATACAAACCATCCAGGTTCAACTCCCGGTCCACCACAAGTTTTCAACCTTAACCATTTATTTACGTCAATGCCTGTAGGTTGCTGAAGTCCTCATTGGTCATCATAAAGTAATATTTCGCGAAACAGAAGTTACTGTGCAGTCGTAAGTTTCTACTAGTCAACAAAGTGAAAATGTGTTTTTAGTGAATTGATTAAAATACGGGAGAATGGAATAGACCGTGGCAACGGTCTGGGTAATTCTATTTCTGTGGCTCCCTTGTGGTTTGTGTTTTATTGAACACTTCATTAAGATAATTTTTATTCGGTTGAAGACGATCGAGCTGAAATACTTATCTTTGCACTGTAGACAGGCGTTCGAAAGTTTTTTTTTAATCGATCATAGCAAGAAGTATCGACATCTTCCCTGAAAATTCTGCGGGGACTCACGCGATAACGGATAAAAGATGTAGCTCTAGGAGACTGGTGAAAGGATGTGCACACGTTACAATATCGGAACGGAAAGTCGCCACCGTGGTGCTGTACTATGGAGCAGGAAATGGGAAAGGTTCTGATGAAACTTGGACGAGAAAACCACAGCGAAGAAAGATATTAGGACACCGCGGCTGTGTATGCTGCAGCTATCCGAGCGAGGTGGTGAGACAGCGGAAAGAAATGGTTCAAATGGCCCTGAGCACTATGGGACTTAACATCTGTGGTCATCAGTCCCCTAGAACTTTGAACTACTTAAACCTAAATAACCTAAGGACATCACACAACACCCAGTCATCACGAGGCAGAGAAAATCCCTGACCCCGCCGGGAATCGAACCCGGGTGAGACACTGCATTCGCAGTCAGAAGGAGGGACGGAGGTTCTGGTCTCCCTCTAGCCACCCAGGGGTAGTGTCTCTTTTCTCTGAATGGATTAAGGCAAATTCTGGGATGGTTCCTCTGAATGAAAATGCACGTCAGATATCCTGCCTCATTCATCTCCAACCAGTGCTTAAGCTCCTCATCGTCGACGGGACGTTAAACACTAGTGGCCTTTCGTTTTCATGCAGTTGAGCTTAAGGAAGTTGTTCCGGAACGGCAACATAATTTAAAGGTATTTACTGCCGAATATGCACTGTCTGATCTAATGCATCCGGATGCCTAATGGTGGATATTAATAAGGGGTGTGCGTCCACCCTTCGCATTTATGGCGACTTGAATTCTGCTGGGGACTCTTTCAATGAGTTGTCCGAATGTGTAGAAATTACAGCGTAACCTTGACAAGAGCCGAGCCCATAAAAGATACTAATGTTGGACGCAGGGCCCCGGGGAGAAATCGATATTCTAAGTCATGCCAAAGATGTTCCACTGGGTGGGACCTTGGGCAGGCCAGTCCATGTCAGTAATGCTGTTGTCAACAAACCTTTGCTTTATGGTAGGATGTACTATTATGCTGACACAGCCATCGTCTCCGAACTGTTCTTCTACTGTACGCAGAACAAAATGCTGTAAAATCTGTTCACGTCCTTGTGCAGTTAGAGTTTTTCAAGCGCAATAAGGAGACCACATCCTAAGCTCGAGACACACCCCAATACCGTAACACCGCGTCCTGCATACTTCATTGTTAGCAATACACGTGACGGCAGTACTGTCAAACTGACGCTCCCATCGGAATGCCAGAGGGAACAGCGTGACTCGTCATTCCAAAACGCTTGCTTCCAGTCATCCACTGTGCAGCGGAGTCGCTCTCTTCACAACGTCAAGGGTGGCTCAGAAATGTGTGGCCTGGGAGGAGCTGCTGGACCACCGCACCCCCTTCTCGCAGTCTCTCAACGCACAGTCTTTGTGCCGACTGGCCTGCTGGTGGCACTTGGCAGCTCACGAGTGAGGCCTTCCGATCATTTTATGCAGTTTTTTAAATCCAACATCCACATCCCTGGCCGTCAGCACATAAGGTCCGCCTGGTCTCCGTTCAGCTGTGGTCGTTCCTTCACATCATCAGCAGTCGATTTCGGCAGCTTTGGAAGGGTTCAAACATCCTCATGTGTTTGTTACTCGGGTGACATCCAGTGAGTTGTCCAGCTGACATCTCCAGGCCGACCCATTCTACTGTACCGCTTCTCTGGTGACAACGTAGTACTAGCCCCATTCTTTTTATACTGGGAGCTGCGACTCTCGTGTCATCTGTTGGTCATTCCACAGCAGTGTCCGGATATCTTCGATCAGGTGGTGAAGTGCTACAATAATTAGTGGGGAACATGGTTAGTAGTACCTTACCTAGTCCTTACGATATACAGGGTGTTACAAAAAGGTACGGCCAAACTTTCAGGAAACATTCCTCAAACACAAATAAAGAAAAGATGTTATGTGGACATGTGTCATTTTAGTTTCGTCAGTATGTACTGTACTTCCTCGATTCACCGCCAGTTGGCCCAATTGAAGGAAGGTAATGTTGACTTCGGTGCTTGTGTTGACATGCGACTCATTGCTCTACAGTACTAGCATCAAGCACATCAGTACGTAGCATCAGCAGGTTAGTGTTCATCACGAACGTGGTTTTGCAGTCAGTGCTATGTTTACAAATGCAGAGTTGGCAGATGCCCATTTGATGTATGGATTAGCAGGGGGCAATAGCCGTGGCGCGGTACGTTTGTATCGAGACAGATTTCCAGAACGAAGGTGTCCCGACAGGAAGACGTTCGAAGCAATTAATCGGCGTCTTAGGGAGCACGGAACATTCCAGCCTATGACTCGCGACTGGGGAAGACCTAGAACGACGAGGACACCTGGAATGGACGAGGCAATTCTTCGTGCAGTTGACGATAACCCTAATGTGAGCGTCAGAGAAGTTGCTGCTGTACAAGGTAACGTTGACCACGTCACTGTATGGAGACTGCTACGGGAGAACCAGTTGTTTCCTCCGTACCATGTACAGCGCGTGCAGGCACTATCAGCAGCTGATTGGTCTCCACGGGTACACTTCTGCGAATGGTTCATCCAACAATGTGTCAATCCTCATTTCAGTGCAAATGTTTTCTTTACGGATGAGGCTTCATTCCAACGTGATACAACATACTGACGAAACTGAAATGAGCTCTAACACGGAAATTAAGCGTTTCCGGACACATGTCCACATAACATCTTTTCTTTATTTATGTGTGAGGAATGTTTCCTGAAAGTTTGGCCGTACCTTTTTGTAACGCCCTGTACAATCAACTGATCAGCATAGTTAGTTGTCCCCGTTGTCAATAATGTTTTGTAACCGAGAGTGCTGGCAGTTCCCCTGTCGCTCACCTGTGGCGATATTTCAACAAACTTCTACATCTACGTATGTATTCTAAGTCCCATTACACTGAATGGGACAGAACGTGCATTGTACCAATACTAGACAACGTTTGTCTCTCTTCCATTCCGTTACCGAGACAGGGAAAAATGTCTATATGCCTCTGTTCGCTTCCCGATTCATCTCATAAATAAACTTGTACTACTTTGGTAGGCGTGGGTTTCGTGTCTATCTTCGCCACAATAATGCGTTCACTATGCTGTTTGTAGTAGCTTACTCGCATTCCTATTTTCCTATTCATTGTTATACCTACTCCTGCATTAACCCTATTTGATTTTGTATTTATAACCCTGTAATCACCCGACCAGGAGTCTTGTTCCTCCTGCCACCGAACATCATTAATTCCCACTATATCTAACTTTAACCTATCCATTTCCCTTTTTAATTTTCTAACCTACCTGCCCGATTAAGAGATCTGACTTTCCACGCTCCGATCAGTAGAACGCCAGTTTTCTTTACAAGGAGAACATCAGAGGTCTTCTTACACTTCCTTTGGGAACACCTGATGTTACTTTCTCTTCTCCTGAACATTCGTCGTCATGTAGTCATTTGCGTATCTGTTATGATATTCCGTAGTGTGGTGCGTTCGTTATTAGTATACGATGTGGCACGGTCTTCCGAACTCCAGAGCCCTCGTTGCACAGCGGTGAAAATATAACCGGAGAATATTTTGCGTCCACAGCTCGGACTTTTGGAAGTTTGCCTGTACTCCGTGCCACATATGACTATGGTTTTTCATTTTTCATGGGTGAGCTACGCTTGGCATTTGTGTGCTCGTTTGGTTTCCAGCCAGAGCACAAAAGGCCGTATCTCGTCCTCTTCGTCGGCGACGTTATAATTACGTTTTTATTCTGTTCTTTTTTTTTTTTTTTTTTCAAACATGTTGCGACGTAGCTCCGGTCATTATAAGGAGACATGTCTGGGAAGTTGACTAATTGAAAGAATGCAAATAAGGCGCATTTCGCAGTTTTTTATTACTTATTCAATTACGCATTACGGGAACTCATGAATACTTGTGGTTTATCTTAGCACAGTGTGCCTAGCTTCTGTTGTAGTTCCACCGCTGTTAACGAAAAACTGCCTTCATTTACGTTTCACCGACAGTGAGTTGTCATGTAGACGTTATTGATATCACATCGTAACGTATGCGTAGGACACTTTGGTTTTAGTCTCGTCTCACGATGAAATGTCATTGCAATTGTCAGTATTCCAGTCGCATCTTGTCCTGTGGGAGGTGTCGTGTTTCTGATAGATATAAATGATCTGCTCCATAACAGGAATTTCTGAGATTGTGTATTGGAACGTCTCAGTGACAGGAAATAGTAGCGAAATGCTAGAGGGCATACAGGGAATCGACTTTTGATGCAGGATCCGCAGTTGCACCACACTGTAGATAACTGTATCGGATTTACAAATAGACGGAACGAGCCGTTACTGTTCGATTACACTCTTGGCGATAAATTACGGTCAACAGAAAGTGTTCTAGAATAAGTAGGAGTATTCGTTCGGAACGACGTTAAGTGGAAGGGCGATATGAAAGTCGTTTAAGTGTGCGTGGTGAGCAGTTTTATTGAGAGGAGGAATGGGTGTTCAAAATTTTTTCGAATTTTTCATTTTAATTGTCTTTCATATGACATACGGTACTGCCCCGTTGGTAAGACAGTGGCTGTTCCTGGGTCGGCATACTTCCGGATGTTTTGCGTAACAAGCACGATCAGTCCACTGAACATCGCCCCACGGTAGTACCGCTGACGAGGGACGCCATGTTGAGGGACGTCCCGTGAAGCACCCTCTCCCCACATAAGGGAGGAGTGGGGGAGGGGGTGGATGGGTTGGTGAGAATGCGTCATGTGTCGCTATTGGCAACGCTCTCTCGGCTGCTAGCTTGGTTCGCGACCTTACGTGTCCACTAATTCCTCCCTGTGGGGGCGGAATGCCACTCAGTTTAACTGCGCCAGGCTCCTGTTGCCGTAGCGCGTTTGAATGTAGTGTACACCTCAGGCTTAGGCTTTTGGAGAAATAAAACCTCCTTCGGTGACTAGAATCAGTCTTTTCTTTCGAATGTTTTCTCCTAACACGACCGGACGTCCGCTTCCTGCTCCTTTTCCCATCCTGACCAAGTCCAGAATCCACATAAGTAAAGCAGATACAAGGATCGGATTCATTCGAAGAATCAAGAATGAAAGTACTGGCAGACAAAGCGCTTGTTCCCAGAATGAGATTTTCACTCTGCAGCGGAGTGTGCGCTGATATGAAACTTCCTGACAGATTAAAACTGTGTGCCCGACCAAGACTCGAACTCGGGACCTTTGCCTTTCGCGGGCAAGTGCTCTATCAACTGAGCTGCCTAAGCACGACTGACGCCCGGTACTCACAGTTTTACTTCTGCCAGTATCTCGTCTCCCACCTTCCAAACTTTACAGAAGCTCTCCTGCGCACCTTGCAGGAGAGTTTCTGTAAAGTTTGGAAGGTAGGAGACGAGGTACTGGCGGAAGTAAAGCTGTGAGTACCGGGCGTCAGTCGTGCTTCGGTAGCTCAGTTGGTAGAGCACTTGCCCGCGAAAGGCAAAGGTCCCGAGTTCGAGTCTCGGTCGGGCACACAGTTTTAATCTGCCAGGAAGTTTCAAAGCGCTTGTTCTTCCGATTGCTCGTCAGTCCTGAACCCTTACCCGAGAGAATCAGTGGATGAGGTGACAAATAGACTAGCGGCGTGTTACGTCACGGGGTCGTCAGCCCGGGAGCACTACGGAGATGCTCAACAGATTGCAGTAGTCGATACTGCATTGAGTGCGTAGTAACTTGTAGAGACGTTTACTGTTAAAATTCCGATATCGTACGTTCCTAGAATAATCTGGTAACATTCAAGTAATTTCTCGTCATACGCGTATCGCGAAATGACCACGACAGGATAATGAGAGAAATTAAATGTCACAGTGCGTGTTACCGTCAGGCGCTCTTCCTATGGACCATTCTCCAAATGAACAAGGAATCGGGCAAATGGCTTTAGAACGAGAAATACCCCCTCCCCCCTCTCCCTGTATATACCTGTAAGGTGGCTTGTGGAGCGCAGTTGTCTGGCCTTGTTAGAACAGCTCAGAACGAGTTTCTCCAGGTGGCGTTACGTCTAAAAACAAAAGTGTCGTGCGGTTACCTGAATAGAAGAGCCAAGTGATTCGGAGCGGAAACGGAGTTGGAGTTGTCCGCCAGTAGTTGTGGGGGGGGGGGAGGGGGGGTGACAGGTGGAGCCGTGGAGCCGAGCTGCGGTGCGGCTGCGGCCGCAGCGCTGGAGTTTGCCGGACCGGCTGTCCGCTCCAGCACTCGTTTAGTCTCCAGACGCGCCGCCGTTCTCCAGTCTGCGCTGGCTGGATACAGTGGTGCCACAGTCTGGCACGTACAAGCGCGACACTCCTGCTCAGTTTTGTTTTACACTGAGACAGCAGCGCCCCAAGCGGACACCAAGCTACAATGTTCAGTATGATGAACGTGAATTCGCGACATTTATTTTACGAAAATTAATGTACGCAGCACAATAAATAGCAAACCCACGTTTTTCACTCAAGAGGTTTCCTAAGGTCCGTGAATGGGGTGAAACATCATTTACAGAAGTCTGTAGTTACGTTTCTCTGGCAACCTGAAGATTAACGTTTCTTTCTAGGAGTAAGGAAAGGTTAGTAAATAGTATGGACCATGACCTTTTGCAAAAATAAATAACATGCAGTTTTGTTCACTACATTACGATGCAAATCAGTTTATGTATGCGGAAAATAACAAAAAGGAGTGGAAATCAGTTATCTACATTTTTATTGTATTAAATGAACCACTACAGCTAAATGTAAGGAAAGAATTGCCACACAGCAGCGATAATGAAACGCCAGAAGCAATCAAACTGTTTCTTAAATGCTGGCCGGGGTGGCCAAGCGGTTATGACGCTTCAGTCTGGAACCGCGCGACCGCTACGGTCGCAGGTTCGAAACCTGCCTCGGTCATGGATGTGTGTGTGTCATTAGGTTTAGTTAGGTTGAAGTAGTTCTAAGTTCTAGGGAACTGATAACCACAGATGTTAAGTCCCATAGTGCTCACACCCATTTGAAACAATTGTTTCCTAAATCAGAAGAAACCAACTTCACAAATGTTGCCACATCAGAGTCACGAACATCGGAATTTCCAACACCGATATCCTTTTAAGAAATAGTAATTAGATCAAATTTTATTGTTCGTGTGTTGGAAAATCTAGTGAAGTGTACGAAAGTGCAAATCATTAGATTCCGTGCGAAACTGCTACATGGCAAGGGAAATGCTTGTGAGTGAAAGAGTGCACAGCAACAGAAGTATCACAGAAGAAATTTTAAAAAATGGACGGATCCCTCTTGATGTTTTACTAAAGACTGGGACTCAAAAATATAAAACTTTTCGACTATCTACTACCGATATCTTGAGACATTTTTAAAATGTCACAGGTTTCTATTTAACACGGATTATACTTATGTACCGGAAAAGATACCACTACAAAATCTTCCGTTCCATAACACAACCACTTGTGGTGCTTCCCCTACTCTTACAATTCTCCTATTTTACTAAATCGTTGTAAATGAGAGCATTTCAATCGTAAGTACCCAAACATATCATAAAAATTTTAAAAATTTGTTTGTTCGGTTGAACCTGTATTCATAGGGACCTAACATAAAAATCTCCGAATGCTGCCAATGTTCCAGCACAATATTCGTGACGGGGACCCTGAATGTAGGATCTGATTTCGTCTAAATAGTTCACTTCACCTCGACAACCAATTTCCGCCGCTTCGGGCGCGTTATTAAGCGAAGATTATTCTGCCACAAAATTAAGAATAAACAACTCTCCCCACTTCACGTAGCAATCCATGCTAGTATTATAAATGCGAAAGTAACTCTGTTTGCTACATTTTCACGACTTCACCGATAAACTGATTTTGATGAAATTTAGCAGCTTGTTGAGCCATGAGTAAAGTAAGAACATAGGTTACTTTAGAAAACGAAAAAAAAAGAAAATCTACTGTAACAGGATGAAGTAGGGACAAAATCTTTGTTTTATATCAGTGCACAGAAATAATGTTACAATATTGTTAAATTTTCTGTATGGCTCGGTTGAGAGTGAGTACTTAATTTCGTGTATTTGGAGGACTCTCTACAGACCAATGTTTGAATTTTTTACACATTTGGGCCTAGATGATAGAAAAATGTGAACGTCATCCAACAGCAGCCTGCACGGTCTACATACTCCTCCAGAGAAGCACCCTGTGGAACTCCTTCATATTTATAGATTGTTAATTAAAATATTGAACTTAAAATTCTCTTTCGGCACTTCATTTGCTGTGCATGATTACATGCATCATTCATGTTGCACGTCAAGCGTTTCTCTAAATGCTTTATCTCTCAATTTTAGACAAATGATTTCACAAAGCATTTGGTCGTTCTTTTTTCAGTTTTCTGAAAGTTTTCAGTTTTTGTTCAGGAAGCAAGATCGTTTCCTAGCGTCTTCCCGAAATGTCCTGTATTTACGAGGAATGTTCAGCTAATAATGCAACACTATTTTTCTGAAAGCAGATTCGTCTTCCTTAGGATTCCAGTACACCATATTATTCCTCAGTGTTTTGGCTACAAAACCCTATGGACGGCCTTACGCCACCTTTCTGTGAGGGCCGGTGTGCTCGCGTGGTCTCACCCTACTGGTCGACGTCGGGGCCACCCTCCTGCAGCCTTAACAACCTCCCCGTCGTCCGGCGGAGGGCGTCTTTCATTGGTCCAAACGGATGGAGTCGGAAAGCGCGAGATCCAGGCTGTAAGGTGGGCGAGCAAGAGTGGTCCAGTCAGGTTTAGTGAGTTCCTATAGGATGCGCAGACAGGTCTCAGGCCTTGCTTTGTCATGGAGAAGAACAAGTTCTTTTTCATTTTTATGGCAACGAAAACTGTAAAGTCGTTTCATCAATTTCCAGAAGGCAGTACAATGCAGTCCAGAACTGATCATTACACCATAAGGGAGGGACGTCAAACGGAGTCCCAGGAGAACGTCGCCATGAGTTCACTGGCTGAGGGTGTGCGGCCTTCAACTTTTCCTTTTGAGGAGAGCTGATGTAGCGCCCCTCCGGGAATTGCCTTTTTGTGATGAACCTACGTTTCATCGCCTATGACGCCGTTCGACAAAAATTGCCAGAGTCAGCCTCTTGCCGCGCAAGCAAAGCAGCACGATGGTCCTCCGTTGCTCGTTAAAGTCTTCTGTTAGCCGGCGAGGATCTCACCAGCATACACGTTTAAGTGCCCAAATTGGTGGACGAGTGTGTCAGTACAATCAACAGAGACGTCCAGTTGTTCAGTGAGTTGTTTGATTGTGACCCGTCGATTATCTAAAACGGGAGTATCTACAAGTTCCAACATTGAAGGAGTCACAGCTGTACGGTATGCATGAGATCGGTTAGCCTTCCGCGACCTTCTTTCGATGATGACGCCTAGCCCATCGCCTCACCGCGCTTTTGTTCCCTGACGGGTCTCCGTAGACACTGTGCAAGCGCCTATGAATATCCACGTTGCTCTGATTTTCCGCTAAAAGAAACTCAATGACACGTCTCTGCTTGGAACGCACCCCCGTTACAGACGCCATTTTGAAAGCTACGTATAGCACCGCCACGTATCGGAACTTGATCAAACCATGGGGGCTGAAGATGCAATATTCAACTACGTCCCGTAACAAATTCCGCATTTTTCAACCGAAATTGGCATTGCTTCTTGAGCTCTCCTCGTAGTACCTGATTGGAAGGAAGGCTTTTCGACAGTTAAATATCACACCAGCGCAGCTTTTCATGTGCAGAATAGCTTGGACTTGAAGAGATGAATTTTTTGACACTTCAGACCTCAGAGCTGTTGTCAATTTGAACCCGGTTTGCCCATTACCCACTCTTCGTTTGGCTACGAAAATTCGAACAAAACACATTGTGTAATTTTATGCTCAGACATTTGACTAAAAAGATGGACAGCAGTCGACAGGCTGATGACAAAAAATATGCTGCCATATGTTACGGAAGCCACAGGTATTCAGGAAGAAGCTGTACGTAATGCCTGCACAGCAATCCTCGTATTGTGGAGGTCACATTTAATTTACTGAACATTCTGGAGCGGTCTGATCTCTCTGCCAATTTGCTCTCTCTCTTTTCCTCTCTCTCTCTCTCTTTCTCTATCCCCCTTTCTCCGCCACCGCCGCCCACACGTGGCCGCTACCGGCAGCTGACGGGACAAAGTGCTGCTGACGCAGCTGTGGAAACCGAGCTGGGCTGACGTAGCCGTAAACGCGCCCCGCCGCTCATATCACACGGCAGCCGAGGCCGGCGGTCGCGAAATGGGAGGAGAGGGAAACATTCCGTGGTACGGGGTTATATCGGTGAGTCTGGTAAAGCCTTACGAAACAGCGTGATACTTTGTTCAGTACCTTGCTGTTGGTGTTTCTGATTATTGCCCAGACTTTGAAAGAGCTGCAGACTGTGGTAGTTTGTTGACAACTGCTTTATTGGACGGAGTGACGAGTTTAGTACCGTGTATAAGGCGAATGTCGTGCATAAATCTACTTCCTTTTCGTTATGGCCAGTTAGGCTCCAAGGAACGATTTCATTTTTTCACGTCGACTCTTTTTCTTTTCCTCAGACTACGTCACGTCTTTTCTCTTCTACGATGAAATTCTAATTTTCACGTTATCATTCTCGATATATTTATTTCAAATGCTTTCTATTTTGCGTTGTGTACTTCCAAATGACTGAAAGAAGGAAGAGAAAGGATCATAAGCGCGTTTCAAACTCGTGTGTGACAGCATATCAATGGTAAGGTTCGCTGTTGTCATTGCTATCAAATTCAAGTGAGTTTCGGGATTGCAGTCGATCATCGTTTGCTACACTGACAATATTTCGACTGGATACTTGCCAGTCATCCTCAGGTGAGCCATCTTCGACGCCTGCAATCCAGAACCTTATTTTAATATTCATTTCACCGAGAAAATTTTATAATTCACATTGCTACATTATGTGAAAGCGACGATGAAATGCAGGACTTGTTGAATGCAATGACCAGTCTACGGACTGACAGTAAACCAAAAATGGCGGAGGGTTTTGAGGAGCAGAATGAAGGAGCTTAGCGACAAACTCAATATAACAGCTGGAGACCACGTAGCAACCAAAGTGAAGGAATTCTGCTACGTCGGAAGCAAAATAACGAGTGACAGACGAAGCCAGGAATGTTTGAGATGCAGATCAGCAGAGGCTAAGGGAGCCTTCTTCCCTAAAAGAAGACTGCCAACATCAAACGTAGGCTTTGAGGAAGACGTTTGTCATACTGTAAATACGGAGCACAGTATTGTGTACAAGTGAATCGTGGAATGTGAGAAAACTGGAAAAGAGAAAATCGAAACGTTTGAGATGTGCTGTTGCGGACTAACAGCCTAACATAGGCAAGGGAAGCATTTCTCGGTAATGTGTGCTAGTATCTAGCGTGGATCTCAACCTGAGAAATAAATTTCTCAGCATGTACCGGCAGACAGCAGCATCGGATAGTTGTGAACAGACTTGTAAATCTACCGTAGACTACCAAAAGTGAGGGTGGACTACGGTGATTTTCCTAGTAGCTTTGGTCAGTTAAGATCATACACGTGAAACCTGCCCACTGGGTGGGTTGCCTACCCATCGGGCGTTAACTCATAACGATCGCTTTACGTACGTATGCGAAGAGTGTGTCACTAGATTCCCCTAAAAACCGGAAGCGGTGAGACGTGTAGAAACCGAATGAGGATATATGAAGGAGCGATTAACCTACGGAATATTTTTGATCTACGTAGTTATCCCCCTGTCTGTTAATTACGAATAAACATCACTTATAGCAAAACTGAAAGTGTCAATGTTTAATTCAGGTTTTATTCGAAAATTGTTTATTTGTTACGTGAAACCGAGAACGTTTGTCGTAAAAATAAAGAAAACAATACAAAGTTATCTTGTAGCGCTAGAAAACCCAGTTTAGTCAACAAAGAGGTAGAATTTAAAAAAAATCCAAACAAAGACATATCAAACATCAGTATTTCGTCGAACTTCTATAAAACATATTTCTGCATTCATAAACAACTTCCTCATTTAGCAACAACAACAGGAAATTCTTGCGTTTGGTCATGATGAAGAAGTTGTACTGAGTGCGAAATAACAACAATAATTGTGTATAATTGAGTGTTTCTGCATGTAAACTGTACTTGCATTACGTAAAAGCACAGAAGCTACGCGATCAACTATTTTTTATTTCTTATAACATGCAGTTTATGTTGTGTAAGTATATAAAATAGATAATGGACTAACACTGAATGATGTGCTGTTCTAACTGTCAACCAACCATCGAAACAAAAAGAAAAAAAAGTAACGTAGTCGAAGGCTCCCATTTTCTCTATTACGCATTCATTCATTTTTCTTTCCCTACCAATACTACCGGTAATTCTTCGACCATTTACGACGTCATTTATGTAGTGTACCAAAACTACCGAACCGTAGTTTTTGTAGAGCGCAACTCAGGTTGTGAAACATAGGTAGTGGACAAACAAAAAAAAACAAGAGAAACTAATAATTATTTAAAGGACCTACAGTTTAACATGGACTCAGAACCACGCTACATCTCAGCATTTTAGCGTGAAAATATTCTTGTGGATGACAAAATACCGTGAGATTTGAATCGCTAATAACTACGAGACTAGTATACTGAGGTGGCAAAGTCATGTGACAGCGATATGCACGTATACAGATGGCGATAGTGTAGCGTACACGAGGTATAAAAGGGCAGTGCGTTGGTGGAACTGTCCGTCACTTTTACTCAATTGACTCGTGTAAAAAGACTTCCAATGTGATTATGGACGAACGACGGGAATAGCAGAGTTTCAACGCGGAATGGTACTTGCAGCTAGATGCATGGAACATTACCTTTCGGAAATCGTTACGGAATTCAATATTCCGAGATCCACAGTGTCAGGAATGTGTCAAGAATAGCAAATCTCACGCATTACCTCTCACCGCGGATAGCGCAGTGGCCGACGGCATTCATTTAACGACAGAGAGCAGTGGGGTTTGCTTAGAGTTTTCGTTGATAACAGACAAGCAACACTGCGTGAAATAACCGCGTATATCATTGTGGGAGGTACGACTAACGTATCCGTTTGGACAGCGCGGCGCAACTTGGCGGTAACAGGCCGAGGCGGCAGACGATCTACGCGAGTGCCTTTACTAAGAGCGCGACATCGCCTGCAGCGGCTCTCCTGTGCTCGTCACCATATTGGTTGAACCCGAGACGACTGGAAAACCGAGACCTGGTCACACGAGTCGCGGTTTTAGTTGGTAAGAGATTAACGGTAGGGTTTGAGTGTGGCGCGGACCTCACGGAGCCGTGGACGTAAGTTGTAAACAAGGCCCTGTGCAAGCTGGTGGTGGTTCCATAATGCTGTGGACTGTGTCTATCCTCTGGTCCAACTGAAACGACCATTGGCTGGAAATGGATATGTTCGGCTACTTGGAGACCATTTGCAGCCATTCGTGGACTTCATATTCCCAGATTTTTATGGATGACAGTGAGGAACATTCCCGACTATTCTAGCGAATGATTCGGCCAGCCAGATCGTTCGACATGAATCCCGTCGAGCATTTATGGGACATAATCGAGAGGTCGGCTCGTGCACGAAATTCTGAACCGGCAGCACTTCGGCAATGATGGGTGGCTAAAGACGAAGCATGGCTCAGTATTTCTGCAGGTGACTTCCTACGACTTTTTGAGTTGCTGCATTGGGTCAGGCAAAAGGAGGTTCGAGGCGATATTGGGAGGTGTCTTATGACTTTTGTCACCTCATTGTAACGAGTAAACCTTGTTTGTGCCCACAACGGGTAGATTATGTTTGTACGTGCTTGTCGCACTGCAGTTGTTCTGGCTGTGACGTCATCGTACTAGTGTCGGCGCATACCTGTCATTGTTAGGAATTCGCTTCGTGTAAAGTTGTAAATTGCTCGCTGTCACTGGAAAGAGTTTGTGAACCACCACTAGGATCTAAAGCAAGACAATAAAAATGTTCGCCGAAATATACGTGGAAATCCGTATTAAATTGATAATTACAAAATAATGAGATATGTCGACTTATGAACGTTGTAATTGAATGTGAGAAGTACCTCACTGTCGAATATGAAATGAAAAAACGGTGCAAAGAGATTACGTAGCTGGCCTTTCGGGCATACAGAGACAAGTGACCGTCCAAACTTAAGATTTATTTGTTCAGTAACCATTGTAGTGAAGAGATTGATAATTAAATTCCATATAAAGACGGAGCACAAGTTATGATCTCCACACTTTGACGAATAATCTATGCCTCTGAATCCAGCTGCAGTTAAAGAAATTTTTTCTTATTGAAAGGCCACTGCTGTGGATGACCAGAAAAAAAACTACAACTAACAGGGAGTCGAACCGCAGAAATATCTACATACAGAATCACTCAAACATTCTCAAGATATTAGTCTTCAATCACAATGCATTTCGAGCTCAGAACGCCCATATTCCGACACTTGTCATATTACAGAAACCCAATTTAATTTTGTGTCATAGCCAAAGGTACGCACAAATCATGGCCTGCACCCGAATAGATGGTGGAAGGACGGAATATCTGAGGATGTTGCAGGAAGAGTAAGGTTGGCCGTAAGACAGAATCCCTGTGATTACTAGAGATAGAGGGGCAGGGGCATATTTTTTAGGCTGTAGACAGTTTTAGTGTATAGACAGCTTTGAAGACATCAAAACGTAACAGAACCGTAATATACGCAATCATTTGCGCAAAAGTAAAATCAGTTGCTTTCGTCAGAACACTACTGGGCTGAAAAGCAAAGCAGCTGAGCTTTTTGTATGTCTAGAAAATGTGGAAAATTCAGAAGTGGTAGATGTTCTGTAACTTCTCTGAAAACCATGTAACTACAGGAATAGAGAACGTAAATATCATGATTGTAGACGAGCACCACTTTCGTGTAGAGTTAACATGGAAAAAGAGGAGTTGAAACATATGTAAAAGTTGGAAATAACAATAAAAATTGTAAAACAAGTAGTTTTGGTGCAGGTTAGAACGTAGAAACACGTGCTTGAGAGTTGCTACTGCGGAATATTTCTCTTAAAACAGTCTGCAGATCCCGTGTAGGGAACTTTCAACTGTTTATGAGAAATCTAGATTCATTATTGACCTACATGTCTGACAAAGGGAAACAGTTTGTAATTTTTGGAGTTTTCAGTGTATATTTTGACAGCAAAAATGAACTGGAATCATTTTTTGACTGTTTCAACCTGATTTCAGTAGTGAATTTTACAACTCATGTGTGGCATAATAGTAGGCCCCTTATTGAAAACGTTTTTGTAGACAGTGTTCAGACAGAAACAATTAATGTGTACCCTGTTTGTTAATGGACAGCCTGATCATGATGCACACTAATTGGAAATAAACCTTGTAGCTGTGAGGCATCTTTATACAAAGCAGTGGGGATTGTTGATGATACTAGGTTGCAATGTTTGATAAGTAAGTTAAGAAGGAGATGGTATGGGATGAGGCATATTTGAAAAGAGATGCTAAAGTGAAATTAAGTATACTCCATTGTAAATTAATCTATATTTGAAAGCAGCCTTCCTAAAATGTTAGTCAAAAAGCCCAGAGCAATAAAACAAGTAACGCATGGATAAGTAAAGTGATTAAAAGTCATGTAAGAGGATAATGGGACTTTATATAAAGGCCAGGAAACTCAAGATCCGCTGCTACTTGCATTCGTAGAAATAGTTTAATATTTTAAGGAAACTGGTTAAAATATCTAGAAATATGCGCTTCATTACAGAAATATATAATACAGACAAGACTAATACTATATGACATATTGTAAAATGGGGTACAGTATAAGAAGTCATTGCTCAAGATACTATCACGGTTAAGCTAAATGATAATGTTGTGATAGATCATTCGCAAGTTAAGATTACTTTTAACTATCAATTTGTAAATGTAGCAGCAAAAGTAGAATTAATTTGTTCAGTTAAAGAAGCAACTGAATATATCACAAATGTCATTCCACACAACGTGAAGCGACTTGAAGTAGCACAAACAGCCTTCATTTAAATTAACAGAGTAATAAAAGTTTTCAAAAATAAATTCTCATATGGAGTTGATGGAAGTTCAAACAGAATTCTGAAGAGTTGTTCCAACTAACGTCCTTAGTGATATACCTGTATGTGATGCATCATTGGTACAGACAATTTTTGCAAGCAGATTAAAATCAGCCATTATTAAACCTCTTATAAGAGAGATAACAAGAAACAGTTAATTAAACATCAGGCAGTTTCCTTGCTGACAACATTTTTAAAATAGTCATAAAAATGATGCATCTCACATTTAAATGGAGACTTTATTAGCAAATCACGGTTTGGATTCCAGAAGGCTGCTCGACAGAGAATTCACTCGCTGAATGTCGCAAGTCTTAAGTTACAATCGCCAGGTGGTATTTCTTGTGACGTTTCCAAGGCGAACTTGATTACAATGATCGTGTTACTCTCTCAGGAAGACGTAAGTTTTACCGAACTGATGCCTTTACTGCCAGCTAGTTTGAATTGTAAGTAACATCGGTATGCGAAAAAATTGTGCTGAATAATCTAGTGTTGGAACGAGAGAACATTTTAGTGACGGTGGAGAGAATGGAGCCCCACAGGGTTCAGTTTTGCCTCCATTACTGTTCCTTAGCTATTTGAGTGACATCATACTTAACATTCATCAAGCGCAATTGATATTTTTTTTTGCGGACGATACTGGTGTTATAATGAAGTGCATTAGACAGAAAGCAACAGAACAAATTGTTAATAATGTTTCGACAGTTATTAAGTGGTTCTCTGAAAATGAACTCTCCCTAAATTTTGAAAAAAAAAAAGAAACACATTGTATTCAGTTCTGAACAAGAAATAGCTATTCCAACAATTGACGTAACACATGAATAGGAGTCGATGAACATGTTACAATTCTCCAGATTTCTGGGTCTGCATCTTGGTGAAAATTTGAACTAGAAGTAGCGTGTTACTGAGGTGCTCAAACAATTAAGTACATTTACCCCTACTCTTCATATAATTTTATCCGCACCTTCATCAGTTGCTCAATAACATAAAATACTGTCCGGTAGCAGTTTTCATCCCATCCTAAAAGCATTTCTCTTGGACAGCTCCTTCTATTCCGTAGATCAATTTTTGTTTAAAAATTGGTTTACCCGAATTAAAACACTATTTTCTGAGTACGACTGAAAAATAATATGTTCTTGTATACATATAATGTAAACGCTCTTGTTCTACAATACTTCGATAAAAAAGGTCATTTAAATGATCTGTGGTACTTGTAACGAACTAATTAACATGAAATGAGGAAATAATTGTATTAAGCATCTCAATATAAGCCTCTAGGGCTCGACATGTATCGTGCTTGTTAATAAGATATACGGGTGTGACTGAAGATGGACGTTTTTATCACCACCTTTTTTTGTGGAAAGTGAATTAGTCACAGCAATAACAGTTACGTCTAATATGAAGTTGTCTAAAATTCAACCGTGACAGACTGTTCGTGACGTCAGTGTCTCTCTGAAACTGCTGCAGTTCCACTCGATATCAGTGAGTGTAGAGTGCGCTCTTTCGAGAACTCCTGCACAGATCGTTGAATCAACGCCAGAGATGAGCGTGTGAACAAGCTGATGCAACTCTCGGCCAACTCTGGAGAAACAAAAATATTTTTCCGGGTCTTTTAGCGGAGAACACGGCGGACGGAGTGCGTCCTCCGTTCTGCCGAGACTGGGGAACTTAAAACAGCGGCGTACACAGCTGTGGCGCAAATTGCGCCGAGTTTGCAGATCGCCAACTTTCCGGTGAGGAGTGTGTGTGTGTATGTGTGTTCTCTCCGAAGCAAAGTTCCCCGACAGCGAACATTGATCTTTCCAAAAGTGAGAGGTTATATTAAAACTAAACAAAGTTCTCAAAGCCGCCACCACTCGAATACACAGAATTTTAATTAGCGGAGATGTAATCGCGTAATAAATTGGCCCGGGCAGCGAACTGTGTGCTGCAGATACGGTACTGCCTGCTCAGCGGGATGCGGAAGCGCTGAGCGCGTAGGCGCGCCGGCTAGCTGGGCTCAACGCCCTGTGTCCTGTGTGCGCCTGCGCAGGACAGCTCGTCGCAGGAGAAACGTTAGTGGTGCGTTCTCGATTAATCGGCTCAACGTCCTTCTCTAAAAGTTTTTATCAAGAAATCCACGAAATATTTAAGAAAGTTATCAGTGTCAATAACTGTACTACCAGAAATAGCCTCTGCTATCGATCGAAGGTAGGCTTGCGCAATATAGATGTATATCAGTCTTTCATCTGGCTTTATGCTGCCCTTCGTATTTTACTATCCTGTTCTAGTCTTTTCGCCTCTACCTAACTACCGCACGGCAATATCCCAATAACCTTTATAATCCGCTTCTTATATTCTCGTATTGGTCTGATCCTACTATTTTTCCTCCTATGTTGCTCTTTCAGCCCCAAGTTAAGTGTTTCTGGGCGCAGCAGTTGTCCCACTAATCGGCCCTTCTCTGGGTAAGGGTGTTGCCTCCTCACTTAATTTTTTTAGTACTTGTGCAGTTCGTACTTTACTTTTCGACTTAATGTTTAACATTCTTCTGTAGCAACACATTTCACATGATTCCAAGAGCGTACTGCCGATGCGTCACGTTTCGCTTGCTCATAACGCTGTGCTGAGGCCCTTGAATGGTGATTTAGGACTAATACGTGCAGGGTGAGTCAGGAGGAAAGATACATCCTTCTAGGGGTGATAATGATTCCGACCAAAAAACTTCATATGGATGTCTGCCCTATTCCGACTAGTTTCTAAGACAGAACACGTTTAATATCGCCTTTCAACTTTGTTATTGAATGACTCGAAAACTGTACCCTTCAGAGAAGCTGTACCCCGGCACAAATTAAAATAAATTGCACAGTATTTCCCAAAAAAGGTCCGATTCATTTTACCTCTAGGACTAACATTTTCCACTAACAGAGCGACAGAGTATTGAAAAGCATGCGCTGTAGCTTAGATAGTTTATTTAGGCCAGTCTGAGGTAGTTCCGCCACTTGATAGACCACAGGTGTCGTGTATCAAACAGTTCGTCACAACTTTCTCTACACTTCTGTGACACGTCGTAGCAGAAAATAAACAACAATGCACACTAAATGCGTTACGTCTCAGAAACCATTCGCAATAGGACATATGTCTATATGACTTTTTTTGTTCAGAGTCACTAATAGTGCCACCGCTCGAACCATGTACATTTGCTCCTGAATCAGTTTGTATAACAAACAAAAGGTCTGAACTATTGGTAAAAAGGACAATAAATATGATAGGACGACCGCCAAAAACCATTACAAGGGAACTTTTCGAAACTGTCAGGCCCTAAAGTCTTCAACCCCCTGTTGTTGTTGTGGTCTTCAGTCCTGAGACTGGTTTGATGCAGCTCTCCATCCTACTCTATCCTGTGCAAGCAACCCCCTATTGCCATGGAAAAATTAGTGACGTCCAGTACGTGAGAGCGTTTTATATTGAAATGAGTTATTTGAGGAACCAACTTCCACGTTCGCGTGAAATAATATCAGGTGATATTATGACAGAAAGAAGAAAAAGTGAAGCAAAGAATAAAGGCAATAACAATTGCGAAACGTAGACTTGGATGCTGTTTGGCAAAACATTGATTATAATGGCCTGTTTTCTGACATAGTAACGTCTTCGTGCAAATCAGTCAGCAACATAGCTAGAATTCAACGAACGACTACACGAGATCAGGTTCAATCAAACAAATCTCTGCTAACGTCGCTATCTAATCGATACAGTAATACAGACTTGTATATGCGGAAGGAACATAAACAATGGGAAATGGGTCGGAGAGCAAATGGCGTTGCATGGATCCTTTTTATCTAAGACGATAATATAATCAATGCTATCCAAATCACAAATACGAGGGCTATTCCTAAAGTAAGGTCCGATAGGTCGCGAAATGGAAACCACGGTAAAAATCAAAAATGTTTTATTTGCAACAGTTAGATACACCTTGCAGCTACTTATCTCCATAGTCGCCGACCCGACTTAGACGTGTATCGTAGCGTTGTACCAACTTTCCCATACCCTCGCTATAGAAGGCAGCCGCCAGTGCTCTCCGCCAATTCTCTACGCTGGCCTACGGCTCGTTGTCTTGTGCCGAAATGTTGTCTTCATAACCAGCGGTTCATGTGACCAGAGCTGAAACTCAGAGGGAGACAATTACGGGCTGTATTGTGGGTAATCTCACATTTCCATTTGAAAACGATGCAGGAGCATCTTCATTGCCCCTGCAGAATGCGGCTGAGAATTGTCTTGAAGACGAAACAGCACGACAGTTATGTAATGTTAGCTGCATAGCTTCAGGGGAAATTTCTCACCAGGCCCCCGTACTTCGCGGCAGACACTATTTTCTAGACATCTTGACGCACTCACTGCGAGCTCAGAAATGAGAAGAGCGACGTGATGCTAACTGGGGTTATACTAGAGACACTACCCAACACATTTGTGCAAAGCTTTATCGGATTTTCATAGTCGTTTCCATTTCGTGACCGATCGGACCTTACTTTCGGAATAGCCCTCGTACGACACTTTACAGGAAAAAACAGCGCTGTGTACTGGTTAATGGGAAAATGTCTAAGTAATGTAATAAAGAACGTTAGAACTGATACCACTACAGATTTAAAGATAAAGGTACAATGCAAATAGGACAAACCATGGAACTAAATGGATCATAGCCGGCCGGAGTGGCCGTGCGGTTCTAGGCGCTACAGTCTGGAGCCGAGCGACCGCTACGGTCGCAGGTTCGAATCCTGCCTCGGGCATGGGTGTGTGTGATGTCCTTAGGTGAGTTAGGTTTAATTAGTTCTAAGTTCTAGGCGACTGACGTCCTGAGAAGTTAATTCGCATAGTGCTCAGAGCCATTTAAATGGATCATAAGAGAAAATGTGGTAATACGCTGAAAATCGCAATTGAAAGAATTGGGGGTAGGACAAAAAAATGGTTTAAAAACAATATAATACAGAACAACATAGAAGAAAGGCAGAACGAATTGTCTGTCCTCTTCTGGAATACTACCGCGCGGTGTACAGTTTTTACCAGGTAGAACACAGATGTGACATAGAAAATGTCCAAAAAAGCGGACTCGCTTTGTGTTATCGTGACAAGGGGAAGAGGATGTCACCTACATGTGATACGCAAGTTTGAATGGCGATCATAGAAATTAAGGCGTCTTTCATTGCAGAGAAATCCTTCTACGATATTTCAATCGAAAACGTTCTCCTCCAGACGCAAAACATTTTTTGTTGTCCTCCTCTTAGGCAGTGATGAACGACCATCGTAATAAAATAAGAGAAATCAGACATCAAATGGAAAGATTTAGGTGATCATTTTTCTGGTTTTCTATATTCGAGTGTGGACGTAGGACATACGGTGTGACAGTGTGTCTTTTCGCCTCTGCCATGAATTCCAGAGCAGTCATGGCTTAGCCATGGCTGTGGCTAAGCCATGTTTCCGCAGTATCCTTTCTTTCAGGAGTGCTAGTTCTGCAAGGTTCGCAGAAGAGCTTCTGTAAAGTTTGGAAGGTAGGAGACGAGATACTGGCAGAAGTAAAGCTGTGAGGACCGGGCGTGAGTGGTGCTTCGGTAGCTCAGATGGTAGAGCACTTGCCCGCAAAAAGGCAAAGGTCCCGAGTTCGAGTCTCGGTCGGGCACACAGTTTTAATCTGCCAGGAAGTTTTACATCGAAAAACTTCAAATAAAGGCAGCAGAAATGATACAGGATTTGGGCTCGACATCATTGAAAGAAAGGCGATTTTCGTTGCGACGGAATCTTCTCACGAAATTCCAAACACCAACTTTCTCCTCCGAATGCGAAAATATTCTGGTGACACCGACTTACATAGGGCGGAACGATCATCAAGATAAAATAAGGGAAATCAGAGCTCGTACTGAAAGATATAGGTGTTCATTCTTCCCGCGCGCTATACGAGATTGGAATAATAGAGAATTGTGAAAGTGGTTCGATGAACCGTCTGCCAGGCACTTAAATGTGATTTGCAGAGTACCCATGTATATGTAGATGCAGATGTAGAACCTCGTCGATAACGTTCACTGCGACAGGACGCCTTCCTCTTCCAGATGATACGCAAAGCTCACCGGTTTCCGAAATTCATTATTACCGACTTTAAAGCTGTTAATGACATCGGGTCTCTCTTCAGACATGACAGACGGCGTTGCTCTCTCAATGCGGTACTGTAATAGCTGCCGTTCACTGAGAGCACACGATCTCTCTTCTCGACAGCCACACCGTTCGCTCACGTTGTGGCTTGTCAAATGACAGTGTGGATGTCGTGCCGTCATGCAAAAAGTGTACAGCGCCAGATTTTCGCCTGGTGACCAATATTAGAAATAATTTTTTCTAGCGTAAATCGGTTCTACATCAATGCATTAGCGTATCTACCAAGTTTTGCTGTCATACGAGAGTTAAAGCCCACACTCAACATCCGTATACAGCTGCACTTTAGTTACGGACAAGTGGTACATCCGTTATGTTTGTTTTATTCAGATAAGTCATTATTTTGAGTAACAGCATCTTTCTAAAAATCGTAAATTCTCTTCAAAATTTCGTTCTTAACAATTTATCAGTGATTACTTAACATTTTTTACTTGCAAACTGAGTGCACTTAACATCATTTACCATTCACTTACCGATGTTTACTTTCTGGGCGAGTTTACTGAACTTTACTGTGGGACCTCTCAAAACTACAAATTTATAAGATCCTCATGAATTAGTTTATGATACTGAGATTTGCAATTCCAGTTTTTAAGATAATGAAGTACAACAACCTCAGGAATTAATCTATGATTCAGCCGAATGTTAAGTATGGGCCTTAACATTTCTGCCAGTACACAAATTCACGTAAACACTGTTTAATAGCTTGAACGGTTATTTACCTGATTAGCAACAGCTTATGAAGCGTATTTGCCTTTAAGATTTTAATCTTAGTCGCAGTTCTCCATCATCATACTCCGATTTGTAGAAATGGTCCGTGAAAATCACATTTCTGTAACGAACACCGCACATGTTATTACTATTAGCAGCCGTGTTTTACGCACTTGCCGCTGTTTGCATGCACGCATGCTGACATACTTCCCCTTAGGGAGAATTTGAAATTAGAGACACAGCTTCCATTTCTCGGTTTATCGTGGTGCTATCGACCAATACGAATAAAGCATACCACGTACCATGTTTTACATGCAATACCTCTTTTTCTCATCAAGTGTCCCGTACCATTGTCCATTGTTTACAGCGGAGGTCTTCAATTAGTGGGTCGTTCTGTCTTCTCTAACAGTTCCATAGGGTACACCTACATTTATATTACAATTGTGTGTGTGTTTGTGTGTGTGTGTGTGTGTGTGTGTGTGTGTGTGTGTGTGTGTGTGCGCGCGCGCTTGTTGCGTACGTTGATATCTAGTTTTATTGTTCCAGTCTCTCTGTAAATAGATCACACGCTGTCAACCATAAATTTCAGTGAGCCGTTTGCAGCTCCTGTCAAAACTGCGACATGTTCCACGCGATACGGTATGTATGAAACGTTATTGCCGCTATAGGTCTACCGAATAATTACAAAAACGCGTCCTGTGTGTGGAAAGCTGACGCACAGCATGATCTGCAATAGGCCTTGCTTGCCGAACAATAGCGCAATGTTGTACGCATTGTGTGCTTACAAACATCGAATTAGATGCATATCGAAGTTATGCGTGCGCTCTCGTAATTACGTAGAGAAAAATTTCAATAAGACTGCAATACAGCCGTGTAATGTTGTTACGTTTCTCAGACCTGCAGAAGCATGGCATGCTCGTTAGCAATCGGTGTAGAGGGTTGGGGGGGGGGGGGGGCTGCAGGATTATAAAATTAACATTTTTATAATATAAATAAGTTCTTCAGTTTCGAGACGTGTCATTCCATAATAACTAAATTTTAATGATGACACAAAGAATTATATCCGCATCCACGTACCCCACCCCTGTTCCACCGCCTTGCAACCACCTATAAAGACAGATGCGAATTTTTTGTCCTTGTGTGCCCACGATGCAGTCACATGTATGTATTCGTTGGATAGAATTCAGCTACACCTTTCACTCAGAAATAAACAATGTAATTGCAAGAATCAATGCAGTTAAAACAGACATTTTCAGTGTCTTCTCTTGTCTGCTCCATTGTTAGGTTTTTAATCTCCTTGTGAACCCTCTTTTGTCTTCAATCCCTGGCACATAGGTTGGTGTGTACTTGCTTTTGCAATTTTCCTTCCCTTCCCTATCAAAAGAGGTGGCGCAGTAGTTACAACACTGGGCTCACCTTCGGGATGACGACAATTCAAACTGGCGTCCGTAATTTCCCTAAATCGCTTCAGGCAAATGGCGGGATGTTTTCTCTGAAATCGCGCGGCCCATTTCCCTCCCCATCCTCTCCTAATTCAATGGGAACGAGGACCTCGCAGTTTGGCTACCTCCCCCAAATCAACCAATCAACATCCCTTCCCACCTTGTTCCCCAATTCCTCCCAGTCCTTGCTGAGTTCAACAACCCACTTGGCTCCTGTCTTTCTTTTCGTCCTGTCCGTTGTCTGCTGTACTCTTTCCGTCATCCTGTGCGAATTCAACGTAATAACACGTCAACCAAAATGTACCCTTTTTATGATTTCTGCTGATATTACACTGGTGCTCCGATGCAGTTATACCCCAGGTCTTCGCAGCCATCTCTCACCATCTCATTTAGCCCCGGTATTTTCCTCACTATTTTGGTCTCTTCCTTCCCTAGTTATTCAGCACCATATCTTCCTAGTATTTAAGACTCAGCCGCTTATATATCACTTTCGTCATCATTGCCTTGTCTTTGCGTCTGTAAACCGTCTGTCAGACTCGTAATTGTGAACTTTAGAGTAATCGTGTAGATGTAGATATAGAGACTTTTTTAAGTGTTCGTATCTCCTGTGATACAGAAGACTGTCGGCATCTTCTTCAACTTGTTCCCTCATTACTCCTGTTCCTTCCTGTAATCTATTTCCCCAGGTATCTAAATCTGTTCACCTCTGGCACGTTGCCTTCTGGTGATTTCCAAACCCCCACTGAATATTCAGTGTCTTTGTCTTACTGCAGAGAGCCCTCAGTCCCTCCTTTGTGGCTGTCTTGCTTAGGTTGTCGTATTGTTACTTTTGCGTTTTCTTCTGTCTCATTTACCATTACTGTGTCATCCTAGGCAAACAACTTGGGCCTTATTGACCTTTGAGTCCCCCACGTGCATCTTCAGTATTCTCATCGCAATGTTTATTTGTCTCAAGTCTGATCACTTCGTCCAGCGCTATCCGGAACTAAATTTGTGACAAACCGTCTGCCAGTTTGACACCGGTCTTGATCTCAAATCTTCCGATAGGGGTCTTCTGGACTTTAGCCGTATTATTAAATTAATTTGTTCAGTTTGTACGAGCGGTTCTAGGCGCTACTGTCTGGAACCGCGCGACCGCTACGGTCGCAGATTCGAATCCTGCTTCTGGCATGGATGTGTGTGACGTCCTTAGGTTAGTTAGGTTTAAATAGTTCTAAGTTCTAGGGGACTGATGACCTCAGATGTTAAGTCTCATAGTGCTCAGAGCCATTTGAACCATTTTCAATTTGTATAAAAACATTTACTGAAAGTAACTCATGCTTGTAACGTGGAAGAATTGTTATTATAAGATGAAAATTGTAAAACATGCGATTTGTTTCAAAAATACTTAGTAAAAGGTCTTTAAATGTGAAAGATGCGAACCGAAAAAAATGTTGGTTGCGTGGGTGGAGAGCACAAACTGTAGTCCTTTGGCGCCAGTAGGCATGAGATCCCTACAGAGTCTCCAGTCTCAACCCGAAAGCCCCCCTCCCCCTCACCCCCCCACACAGTCATTCCTCGCCCCACCCACCGCAACCACCAAACCTGACACCACACTGAGCAGGTACACAGGTGGCGGACCGTAGCGCTCTCTCTCTCTCTCTCTCTGTGTGCTCTGTGTGTGTGTGTGGCGTGCTCGGAGACCCAGTGTGTGTCAGACAGCCGCCTGTGACTCTCCGTGGCAGTCAGACCGCTGCAGCCGCTCCTCTTCTCTGGTTTCCGGTCGTAATCGTCGCCGCGTGCGCCATACCGCTCCAGGCCGTCCGCCTTGAGCCTCGCGGACCTCTCGTTACGGTGTCACACAGGCGTAGACGTGAGCGACACTGATTTACTTCGTGCCGGTCAGCATCCAGCTCCTTCTCTTCGTCTGGGTGTTTTCTCGTCTTCATTTGAGTGTGCAACGAGCGACTGTTTGACAGGCAAAACTTTGCGTTTTCTAATCTTAACGATAGTATTCTTCTCTCGCGACTCTGTATCTCGCTATTAATGTGTTCTGCGATTGTCATTTCTCGTGGGATGTGTCTCTAATTCGTCTGCATTTCTGAATGTGCCAGCTTATTGCCGTCGACCCTATGACTTGCCAAGAACGCCGTTAGACAAACGCTTCAATGGTACGGAAGTATTGGCATAGCTGTAATTATTCGTGCATTTTATTTAATGAAGCTGTATTGGAAGATGTATCTCCCGAGAGGCCGGTGAGCATTTGTATCGGCTCCTCTCCAGTGACGTATCTACCTTTTTATTATAACAAGAAACTGCAAGATGGAATGTTGTAAATTTGCTATATGGTGCTGCATTCAATCCCTTTCCTTTTTTTCCTTTTCCTTTTTTCTTTCCTTATTTGTTTCATCTTGCACTAAATTCATGCTGTGCTGCACCTTTTCCAGCTTGTGATAACATATTACTCTCTACATACGTATTACCCACAACAATCTGACCTATCTCTTTCTCATATTCTAGAGCACTAATTTTCCTTTCGCCTGCTCCGTGCAACATCAATTGCTTTATTCGTAGATGCCGTAGAAAATACCACACTAATTTGTCCCTTCTTTTGACAAGTGTACTCGACATACGTTTTTTCCTCGTATGCTCTTTTTGCTACTTGTTAATACCACCTTTTATCAGTCCGCTTAATTTTTAGCATTGTTCCATGACACCACATTACAGATGCCCTGTATTTATCCTCCGAACTTCCGCTGGGCCACATTTAACTTTCTATAAAACACTGCGTTCAACATGGACACTTTAATAAACTTCTTCCTCATTTCCCCATCTGCGTATTCTACCAGAAGAGCTGTTTTTTTTTTTTTACATCTTCTTCTTCTTCTTTTTTCATTTCTTGTGCCAGACGTAGTAAATTCGGTAACATTTCATCAGATTTCATTCTTGATTTTGCCATTGTATTCTTTATGATTCACACTTTAAAAACAGGCTGTGAGTGGCGTGTCATTCCCGTGCTGAAGACGCGTGTGTAGTAATGCTTCTGTAATGACCTCCAGTGAAAAATGAAGCGCTGCTTCGTTCCTCCGAGAATCGAACCCAGTGACGTAACAATCGACAGTGTCCAGATAGCGCCATTATTCAGCTACCCACGGCCTTTTTTCTCCTTTTTTTTCGGAGTTTTCGGCACCGCACTAGCCAGCCAGCCAGCGTGATACGGGCGACAATTACCGCGGCGGCCGCGCTGATGGAAACGCTACGCCATACGCCTGTCACATTACAGATATTCACGCACCGCTCACCGCGCCTGACAATTGACATATAGAGCCCTGATTAAACCGTTTGACGGATCACCGAACGCGCCCGTCCGCTTTTGTTGAAAACGCGTTGTCAGCGAAAGGGATGTCACGGAAAGAAGCGATCTGTCTGCACGCACACCAAAAGCGTACAGTGGTCTGGGTTAGGCGTCTCCAAAGGCGAGCCTAAGGTGTCAGTTCTCTGCAGTCGAGGGCAGCCGTTTGTAATACAGCCGCGCCCGCAACAGCAAGATCTGTTACTGCCGGAGTAGGGCGGGCTCGGTAAACACTGCACCAGGTGCGACAGTTTGTGAACAGCGTTACTTCTTCCCTCGTGTCAATGTTTACAGATAAGCCCATGATACGATCCCGTGAGGCTATAGTGCCTTTGCGCGTGTTGACACTTTCCACCGCTTGAAACGTCGCCGCTATAGGTGAAATATACTCCACGCCTATTGGATATACACAAATAAACTGGCCACGGACTCGACAGGGTTGTGAACCGACGACCGCCAATGACGCAGCTGCCGCTGTTCCACGCGGACCCGCGCTGCGTCATCTGCCACCGCTTCTGCAGACACCAGGTAAGGCATCCAGTCTGTGGCTAGAGCTGTCTGCTATGAGAACATCTACGCTTCTATTCCAGAAGTGCTAATCATACATATGCCGGAGAGCTTCTACGACGTTTTAGAAAAGGGGGGGGGGGTTAGAGTTACTGGCGAAAGCAAAGCTGTGAGGGTGGGCCGCGAGTCGTGCTTGGATAGCTCAGTCGCTAAAAACATCGTCCATGAAGGGCAAAGGTGCCCGGTTCGAGCCTCGCTCAGGCAGGTAGTACTAATCAGCCACAAAGTTTCTTCTTGGGCGATGTCTGAAGCTTGAACGTAATCGGAAAAACGGAACCTAAATGTCTTTATCTACATATATACTCCGTAAACCATCGTATGTTGCAGTAGGTACCCTGTACCACGACTAGCCATTTTCTTTTCTGTTCCACTCACAAATTCATCGAGGGAAAAACGACTGTCTCTTTGCCTCCATACTACCCCTAATCTTTCTAATCTTATGTTCATGATCCTTAAGCGAAATGTATGTTGGCGACACTACAATCGCTATGCAGTCAGCCTCAAATGCCGGTTCTTGAAATTTTCACATTAGTGCTCCTCGAAAAGAATGTCGCCATCCCTCTAGTGATTCGGATTTGAGTTTCCGAAGTATCTCCGTAATAGTTGCGTGTTGCTCGAACCTACCGTAACAAATCTACAGATCACGTACGAATTGCTTCGAAGTTTTCGTTTAATCCGACCGGGTGCGGATCCCAAACACTCGAACAGGATTCCAGAATATGCCGACCATAATGGCTTTGTTTTTCCTACTCATCCGCATTAACTTACATTTTTCTGCATTGAGAGCTAGCTACCATTCAGCAAACCAACTAGAAATTTTGAACAAGTCATCTTGTGTCCTCCTACAGTTACTCAACTGCAACAGATGCTGTACAACGCCAGATTTGCATCTGGTGGCCAAAATTGAAACAAACTTTTTTCTAGCGTAAATCAGTTCCGTATTAACACGTCAGAATATCTGCCAAGTTTCGCTGTCATACGAGAACTGCAGCCTAAAACGGACCTCTGTGAGCAGTTGTACTTTAATTGTAACTACCCTGCGTATGATATCTTCCATTCTTGGGGTGCTTCATCTCTTTGAACCATTTTATAGTTAAAAATGCTGCAACTACTTTAGTTCCTCCGTACTTCAGTAATTCAGTTACTGTATCTCAAAGACTGGCTGCCTTTCCACTTCTTCTTTTTTTTTTTTTTTTTTATTCTGCTGTTCTGGAAACCGTACTCTGTCATCTGTAAGAAGAACTGTAGAATGTTTTTTCCATTCAGAAATGACAATCACTGCAGCTCCTCTTCTACTTTAACAGGAGCTGTGACTGACGGATAAACCACTTCTGATCCTTTGTTGTATGCGACCAAATATTCTACGTCGGCACATTTCTTCGGCTAAGATAAAAAAAGGGAAATACGGTGGTTAAGCACGATAATAATGGGCTGACAATGTTCAGATCCCACAATTGACGCCTGTATTGAAGACGTTCTACCGTCGATGTGGAGGCAGGCGCCGTTGCACGCTGTGTGTCGCATTTATCACCACACATCGCTTGTCTCATTGAGAGCCGTGCGGTGTAATGGAGGAATCCGGAACGTTGTGCTCAGTGAGCTGTGAGTCATATTGACTTATGTGTATATATATTATGGGCTCTAACTCGATTTCCTGTACGTATCGGACCGGGAGAAACGCGCCCGTATAATGGACGGCGTGGCGCGGCGATAAATCGTCGTCGTCAGTATTAATTTCTCTCGCCGGCGTGATGTGTTGACGCATGCCGGGCCCCATAAATTGTCTGAGGCGGCGGAGCCAAGTGTTTCCGCGCCGGAATGTAAAACCAGCCGTCTGTCGGCCGTCAGGTGGCGCCATATTGATTGCCGTCTCGTGAGTAACGGCC
This sequence comes from Schistocerca nitens, assembly GCF_023898315.1. Taxonomy (NCBI): domain Eukaryota; kingdom Metazoa; phylum Arthropoda; class Insecta; order Orthoptera; family Acrididae; genus Schistocerca; species Schistocerca nitens. The sequence goes on from NC_064614.1 coordinate 3,699,977, forward strand.
AGACCTGGAGGACGCCATTTGCCGTCATTTGTCACTGCCAGGGGTCGCGTGTCGCGAGGCACACGTGCGAGTCCACGTGAGCGACCCCGAATGGCTCTCTTTCCTTGAGGGCGCCAAACACTCGCTGCCCAACTTTCGCTACCGGAAGCTTTCGTGTGGTGTCACTCGATCCGCTCAAGGTTTTATTAAAAAATCAACCAGTACCCACTGGCATCTCGAACCTCTTGTGGTCTGATGGTCGAGTTGTGGACGTCCAAAGAAGTGAGTCTGAGGAGGTTGAAGCCCTGCAGAACATTTCTATCTGGAACTGACATCTCTATTTCCAGGTCCGCGCCTTTCGCTCCTGCAACAGGCCTGCATCCAGAGGGCTCCAGACTACTGAGAGAGGAACACTCTGTCCCAACCGCAACTACTGGAGTGTCACCCTGGATAGGGTCTTGACTCACAAACTGCACCGTGGCAATGCCAGGACGAAAGTTAGTGGCAGAAACTATATTCTCCATTGAAATGCATGGTGAAATCAGATGGTAAACAAAAGTCACAGAATCAGCAGCGCATTAACGGATGGCAACGATCCACAACGAGAGAATGAAGTCCTCTACGTCTGAACAATACCCACTATACGGCGTTTAATCGGAAACAGCTCCTTCAATGAGCAACCGAGGACTATCAAAAACAATCTTGACCTAAAGTGGTGTGGTTAACCGCAGAAGACCATCAGTGTATAGTATTACCACAGGAACTAGCTCCTGGTCATCAACGTAAAGATAGTATCGTCCAACCAGCGCAACTGTGGTGGCGTCTGAACAGCCCGACAGATTTATTCCTGTCTTGATTGCCCCATTCTGGGTGACCTCGAAGGCCTCATCTCTTCTATGTACGATGTGATTGACGCCACCGACGTCTGGGCTAAAGAGACCTACAGTTGAAGCAAGTGTGATAGTTGTATTCCGTTAATTTTAAGTAGCTGTAGACATGAACAGGTAGCCGTTTTCACATCATACTTTCAGAGTGTATTATTCTTAATCTGTTAACACCTAGGAATTTTCGGTTTATGCGAACGCTGAATGATGTTAGGAAAAGCAGTATTAGAAATTATATTTATTTACCTATCGAAGTTTAATCACTACTACCATTTGTTTACTAGATGCGTTTTGAATGCACGTTTAGCTTTCAGTACCTTTATCTGGACCATCATTCGTCTTACTCACCCAAACTGTGCCACATTTGTCGTAACTTCCATAGAATTATGTTACGACTCACACTTACAGCTTAGAGTGTATCTCAATGAAACAATAAAATTTTGTTTAATTTAATCATCTTTTCCTTGAAGAATTAAGAACAACAGTACTATTTAGTTAACTCCAAACTATAATTGAGAGGCATAACATAATTCTATGAATGTTGAAAGAAGACTAGCATAGTCTGAGTGACATTAAACGAATGATGTCCTAGATAAGAGTACCGAAAACTAAACGTTCCTTCTGAATTCGTGCTACACACTAATTGTTGTAGTAATTAAACATTCACAGTTAAATAGATACAATTTCTAATATTGATTTATCTAATGTCACTCAATATTCGTATTAAACCACAACCGAATTAAGTGTTATAGATCAAGAGTAATACATTGAGGGAATTCATTGTCCTACGTAGGATGTTTGTATTTTTGAAATAAACACTTTATTTCATGCTCTTGCGCTATTAGCTAATTTCGCCCGCATGGAAATTTTCAAGCTACCTGGTTATGAAAGAAATGTCAAAAGTTATAGTAGCTTGAAGAATAGAAAAATAAAGTCAGAAATGCACATAAAAATTTTTACCCATCTCTGCCACAGTGAAAAACTGTTATCACGTATCTTGTTGTTGTTGTTGTTGTTGTGGTCTTCAGTCCTGAGACTGGTTTGATGCAGCTCTCCATGCTACTCTATCTATCCGGTGCACGCTTCTTCATCTCCCAGTACCTACTGCAACCTACATCCTTCTGAATCTGCTTAGTGTATTCATCTCTTGGTCTCCCCCTACGATTTTTACCCTCCACGCTGCCCTCCAATACTAAATTGGTGATCCCTTGATGCCTCAGAACATGTCCTACCAACCGATCCCTTCTTCTGGTCAAGTTGTGCCACAAACTCCTCTTCTCCCCAATCCTATTCAATACCTCCTCATTAGTTATGTGATCTACCCAACTAATCTTCAGCATTCTTCTGTAGCACCACATTTCGAAAGCTTCTATTCTCTTCTTGTCCAAACTATTTATTGTCCATGTTTCACTGCCATACATGGCTACACTCCATACAAATACTTTCAGAAACGACTTCCTAAATCTATACTCGATGTTAACAAATTTCTCTTCTTCAGAAATGCTTTCCTTGCCATTGCTCCCCAAATAGCAAAACTCCTTTACTACTTCAAGTGTCTCATTTCCTAATCTAATACCCTCAACATCACCCGACTTAATTCGACTACATTCCATTATCCTCGTTTTGCTTTTGTTGATGTTCATCTTATATCCTCCCTTCAAGACACTGTCCATTCCGTTCAACTGCACTTCCAAGTCTTTTGCTGTCTCTGACAGAATTACAATGTCATCGGCGAACCTCAAAGTTTTTATTTCTTCTCCATGGATTTTAATACCTACTCCGAATTTTTATTTTGTTTCCTTTACTGCTTGCTCAATATACAGATTGAATAACATCGGGGAGAGGCTACAACCCTGTCTCACTCCCTTCCCAACCACTGCTTCCCTTTCGTGCCCCTCGACTCTTATAACTGCCATCTGGTTTCTGTACAAATTGTAAATAGCCTTTCGCTCCCTGTATTTTACGCCTGCCACCTTCAGAATTTGAGAGTGTTCCAGTCAACATTGTCAAAAGCTTTCTCTAAGTCTACAAATGCTAGAAACGTAGCTTTGCCTTTTCTTAATCTTTCTTCTAAGATAAGTCGTAAGGTCAGTATTGCCTCACGTGTTCCAACATTTCTACGGAATCCAAACTGATCTTCCCCTAGGTCGGCTTCTACCAGTTTTTCCATTCGTCTGTAAAGAATTCGCGTTAGTATTTTGCAGCTGTGACTTATTAAACTGATCGTTCGGTAATTCTCACATCTGTCAACAACTGCTTTCTTTGGGATTGGAATTATTATATTCTTCTTGAAGTCTGAGGGTATTTCGCCTGTTTCATACATCTTGCTCACCAGAAGGTAGAGTTTTGTCAGGACTGGCTCTCCCAAGGCCGTCAGTAGTTCTAATGGAATGTTGTCTACTCCGGGGGCCTTGTTTCGACTCAGGCCTTTCACGTATCTTATGTTCTTCATATTAGTATGGAGGAATCTCAATGTAATGGTATCCCTAATAATGGTTAATTATGAACATAATGGTAACGGGCACAACACGCAAATACACCACTAGTTAGAATACTGCACACAAGAAACGTAAATATATTAATTGCATTTGGTATTACCGCCAAATGACTTTACAACTTACTTTCGCAAATGTGAATTCCGTATGTTCAATGATAAACTTTGACTCTTACGCGGGATTTGTCTCGTGCCAGTGTAAACGATATTAATATCCGTTAATTTACATTTCAAATAGAACTGCATATGATATGATCAACGTCTAAAAATCAAATGACACACATTTCAGCGAAATCAACTGCAAGTTTGTGTCGTCAGGGGCATAAAAATAACTTAAACAAAAGAAATAAACACTTGGTCAGTATTATTACTATACAGGGCTAAACCAAAATTTATGCAAAAGTCTTATCATTGGAACAGACATATATGGGAGACGTGTAAGCTTCAAAAATTTTGAGGAACTGTGGGGAGTGTACAAGCCCCTACTGCAATGTGTGAGAGAGCAAACAGCCAGTGTAAACACAGCAGCGACACGGTTCATCCACAAAAACGCCACAAGTCACGTTTGGAACGAAAATTCGAAAATTAAGTCCTCCAAGTCTCCTGCTGGCTCGATGCGCATGTATTACTCCCACATTGACGGAGACAATTTCATACAGACAAAAATGGTTCAAATGGCTCTGAGCACTATGGGACTTAACATCTGAGGTCATCAGTCCCCTAGAACGTAGAACTACTTAAACCTAACTAACCTAAGGACAGCACACACATCCATGCCCGAGGCAGGATTCGAACCTGCGACCGTAGCAGCAGCGCGGTTCCGGACTGAAGCGCCTAGAACCGCTCGGCCACATCGGCCAGCTCATACAAACACTGAATGTTAACTTACAAATCAGAATCCCTTAAAACAGTAATAAATAACTAAATATTAAACCATGGATACACTCTGAAAGTAAGAAATGCTACCTGCTGAGTCCAGGTCCCGTCACTTTGTAATATGATGCTTGCTGTAGCTAAGTAACGGTCTTTTCATTCTGATGGTCCACCCTGCCCTGGTCTTCGTGATACGCTTTCGGTTTCTAAAGACTGCAGCCACATCCGAGAAACAACAGACGATTCTCGTTAAGCCACATCAGCTTACATCTGTCCTGCTTCCACTCTTCCTTCGGCCCGCCACCTGAGACAGCCTGGTAGGCGTCTTCTCTGCACCATACCGCACCGTCTGTGACTGTACACAGAGATTGTGGACGTAGGACTACCCGGCAAACACTACCCCTTTTGATAGGTGCCCTGACGTCAACGTTGCCTCCTTCCGTTCAGGACCCGATCGTACGGACATCTGTTGACAGTTTGTATGATTATATCGTTAATTAGCCACAGGACGGGGAAACAGCGGTTTGTTGCTTTAACGTTGGACACAGCGTACAATGATCCGCTTTTAATATGTTTCGTGAAGATATTTTCTGCAGCAAAAATTACTCTCGCAACAAAAGCATCAGCCCTCTTTTAAATGTTGTATCCTTTTACGGAAGAAAGCAACATTAATTGGGAGTACTGTGGAGGCGGTTTTACAGATGGAGGTCACAGTATGGCTGGCCGTTACGCCATATTGCAAGCTCTGATCGGCATAGGGATTCCTCACGCATTTTGGTCTCACCGTTTTATTCACCGAGTAGCATTGACATGAAAGAGGATGAACTCTGTCCTTCATGAGGTTTTTCAGTCAGTAATCTAAGTGCTAAACTTAATTAAAAGTCGGCCAATTAACTCGAAATGTTTTCAACAAATGTGTGTTGGTATGGCGTCTAAGCCCGTTTCCCCAATTTATTTCAGCAACTCTCGCTTCGTTTCACATGGCAGTGACTTGAAAAGATAGAATATTTTCTCTTGCCTTGTTCAAGGGAAACATTTGTGTTCGGAGAATTTCGTACACTGTGAGTGTTATGAAACTGGCGTATCTTTGTGACATCTTAAAACGACGATGCACTGAATGTATACCTTCAAGGAAATAAGACTAATATCCTGCGACTACTATTGTGGAAGAAAACGTTGGATGATCAAAACATTCATCACGTTTTATCTGCTCTTCACGGGGTTTTGGAAGACAATGAAGTCTGTGTTTGTGGAGCATTTAACTGATCTTATTGATAACTTTCTGAAATACTTTCCAGAGGAAGCTACCAACACATCTGGCTCAAATATCCTTTCAGTACAGAACTCCCATCAACAATTATCATAGACAACAAGAGAAACTGCTGATATTTCTTCAGATTCCACATTGAAGTCGATGTTCATTTGTTTATCACTGCTTAACTTTCCGAGCCTTGTGAAGCAGGAGTAGCCGCAAGTAAGTAACAGGACCATACGAGTTTTGAAACCTTTTGCAGCATCCTACTTATGCGAGGTAGATTTTTCAGCATAAGCAGACATCTACAAGAAATACGAATCGCGAATGACAGTTTAAATAGAGGTGCGAGTCGCTATTTTCAATATCGTACTGATAGTTGAAGAACTGATTATGAAGAAATAATCTCATCCTTCCCGTTGATGTCGTTGAAAGAGGAACATGTAGTGTCATTAAAGGTGATTGAAATGTGTGTCCGCCCCGATAGCCAGCACGTTAGCTCAGCGTGTTCGGCCAGAGAGCTGGTTAGCCTCTGTAATAAAAAAAACTGAGTGGAAGGATCAACAAACGAACTTGAACGGATGTCATGTGACGTCCGCAACGACGACCAAACACAACCATCAACAATAAAAAAAAAAGATAGCTGAGTGGTCAGCGTGACGGATTGCCGTTCCACGGGCACGGGTTCGATTCCAGGCTGGGTCGGAGATTTTCTCCACTTAGGGATTGGGTGTTGTGTTGGCTTCACCACGATTTCATCCCCATCCGGAGCGCAGGTCGCCCAATGTGGCGTCGACTGTAATAAGAGCTGCACCAAGGCGGCCGGACCTGCCCCGCAAGGGGCCTCCCGGGCAATGACGCCAAACGCTCGTTTCCATTTCCATTGAAATGTGTTATATCAACTGTTAATAAAGATACAACAATGCGTACTCTTTTTTTCGAAAGTCAAGTTTATTTACCCCAGCCGGCCGGAGTGGCCGTGCAGTTCTAGCAGCTACAGTCTGGAGCCGAGCGACCGCTACGGTCGCATGTTCGAATCCTGCCTCGGGAATGAATGTGTGTGATGTCCTTAGGTTAGTTAGGTTTAATTAGTTCAAAGTTCTAGGCGACTGATGACCTCAGAAGTTAAGTCGCATAATGCTCAGAGCCATTTTATTTACCCCAAACGCAGAGTGTATCATGTGCAAAAGAGCCACGGATTTAATGTTAAGGTGAAGGGAGTCGTGGGCACAAAAGGTTTACTTTAGTGATCGATGAGTCCGAAGAACCACTTTCTAATCTCACTTACATTTTCACGTCAGGTCAGTTTTCAAAATGTGTGCTGCAGTAATACGTTACCTGCAGTATTTAAACGGTACGCTCTCTCAGTTTCAACAGCAGACCTGCACATGTTGCACAACGCCTCTCTCGTAGTGTCTGCTACAGAATTTGAATGAGTGTCTCCGTGCCGCTTTCGCGCGAACCAACGAACCTGTGACGAGATGTACTGCTCTTCTCCTCTTCCCTTGTATTTCCTCAAGCTGATAAAGGACTCAGCTCGACGAGAAGTACGCAAGAATCGATCGAAAGAGTGTTATGCAAGCCACTACTTTTCGTGGACGAATTACATTTTCGTAGTATTCTCATACTGATTCTCTACATCTACATCTACATCCATACTCCGCAAGCCACCTGACGGTGTGTGGTGGAGGGCACCTTCAGTACCTCTATCGGTTCTCCCTTCTATTCCAGTCTCGTATTGTTCGTGGAAAGAAGGATTGTCGGTATGCCTCTGTGTGGGCTCTAATCTCTCTGATTTTATCCTCATGGACTCTTGGCGAGATATACGTAGGAGAGAGCAATGTACTGCTTGACTCCTCGGTGAAGGTATGTCCTCGAAACTTCAACAAAAGCCCGTACCGAGCTACTGAGCGTCTCTCCTGCAGAGTCTTCCACTGGAGTTTATCTATCATCTCCGTAACGCTTTCGCGATTACTGAATGATCCTGTAACGAAGCGCGCTGCTCTCCGTTGGATCTTCTCTATCTCTTCTATCAAACCTATCTGGTACAGATCCCACACTGGTGAGCAGTATTCAAGCAGTGGGCGAACAAGCGTACTGTAACCTACTTCCTTTGTTTTCGGATTGCATTTCCTTAGGATTCTTCCAATGAATCTCAGTCTGGCATCTGCTTTACCGACGATCAACTTTATATGATCATTCCATTTTGAATCACTCCTAATGCGTACTCCCAGATAATTTATGGAATTAACTGCTTCCAGTTGCTGACCTGCTATATTGTAGCTAAATGATAAGGGATCTTTCTTTCTATGTATTCGCAACACATTACACTTGTGTGCATTGAGATTCAATTGCCATTCCCTGCAACATGCGTCAGTTCGCTGCAGATCCTCCTGCATTTTAGTACAATTTTCCATCGTTACAACCTCACGGTATACCACAGCATCATCCGCAAAAAGCCTCAGTGAACTTCCGATGTCATCCACAAGGTCATTTATGTATATTGTGAATAGCAACGGTCCTACGACACTCCCCTGCGGCACACCTGAAATCACTCTTACTTCGGAAGACTTCTCTCCATTGAGAATGACATGCTGCGTTCTGTTATCCAGGAACTCTTCAATCCATTCACACAATTTCCGGAGGTAAAATAGTCCCCCCATTCGGATCTCCGGGCGGGGACTACTCAGGAGGACGTCGTTATCAGGAGAAAGGAAACTGGCGTTCTGCGGAGCGTGGAATGTGAGATCCCTTAATCGGGCAGGTAGGTTAGAAAATTTAAAAAGGGAAATGGATAGGTTAAACTTAGATATAGTGGGAATTAGTGAAGTTCGGTGGCAGGAGGAACAAGACTTTTGGTCAGGTGATTACAGGGTTATAAATACAAAATCCAATAGGGGTAATGCAGGAGTAGGTTTAATAATGAATAAAAAATAGGAGTGCGGGTAAGCTACTACAAACAGCATAGTGAACGTATTATAGTGGCCACGATAGACACGAAGCCCATGCCTACTACAGTAGTACAAGTTTATATGCCAACTAGCTCTGCAGATGACGAAGAAATTGAAGAAATGTATGATGAGATAAAAGAAATTATTCAGGTAGTGAAGGGAGACGAAAATTTAATACTCATGGGTGACTGGAATTCGACAGTAGGAAAAGGGAGAGAAGGAAACATAGTAGGTGAATATGGATTGGGGCTAAGAAATGAAAGAGGAAGCCGTCTGGTAGAATTTTGCACAGAGCATAACTTAATCAAAGCTAACACTTGGTTCAAGAATCATAAAAGAAGGTTGTATACCTGGAAGAATCCTGGAGATACTAAAAGGTATCAGATAGATTATGTAATGGTAAGACAGAGATTTAGGAACCAGGTTTTAAATTGTAGGACATTTCCAGGGGCAGATGTGGACTCCGACCACAATCTATTGGTTATGAACTGTAGATTAAAACAGAAGAAATTGCAAAAAGGTGGGAATTTAAGGCGTTGCACCTGGATAAACTGACTAAACCAGAGGTTGTACAGAGTTTCAGGGAGAGCATAAGGGAACAATTGACAGGAATGGGGGAAAGAAATACAGTAGAAGACGAATGGGCAGCTCTGAGTGATGAAGTAGTGAAGGCAGCAGAGGATCAAGTAGGTAAAAAGGCGATGGCTAGTAGAAATCCTTGGGTAACAAAAGAAATATTGAATTTAATTGATGAAAGGAGAAAATATAAAAATGCAGTAAATGAAGCAGGCAAAAAGGAATACAAACGTCTCAAAAATGAGATCCACAGGAAGTGCAAAATGGCTAAGCAGGCGTGGCTAGAGGACAAATGTAAGGATGTAGAGGCTTATCTCACTTGGGATAAGATAGATACAGCCTACAGGAAAATTAAAGAGACCTTTGGAGAAAAGAGAGCCACTTGTATCAATATCAAGAGCTCAGATGGAAACCCAGTTCTAAGCAAAGAGGAGAAAGCAGAAAGGTGGAAGGAGTATATAGAGGGTCTATACAAGGGCGATGTACTTGAGGACAATATTATGGAAATGGAAGAGGATGTCGATGAAGATGAAATGGGAGATACGATACTGCGTGAAGAGTTTGACAGAGCACTGAAAGACCTGAGTCGAAACAAGGCCCTGGGAGTAGACAACATTCCATTAGAACTACTGACGGCCTTGGGAGAGCCAGTCCTGACAAAACTCTAGCATCTGGTGAGCAAGATGTACGAGACAGGCGAAATACCCTCAGACTTCAAGAAGAATATAATAATTCCAATCCCAAAGAAAGCAGGCGTCGACAGATGTGAAAAGTAGCGAACTATCAGTTTGATAAGTCACGGCTGCAAAATACTAACGCGAATTCTTTACAGACGAATGGAAAAACTGGTAGAAGCCGACCTCGGGGAAGATCAGTTTGGATTCCGTAGAAATATTGGAACACGTGAGGCAATACTGACCCTACGATTTATCTTAGAAGAAAGATTAAGAAAAGGCAAGCCTACGTTTCTAGCATTTGTGGACTAAAGGAAAGCTTTTGACAATGTTGACTGGAATACTCTCTTTCAAATTCTGAAGGTGGCAGGAGTAAAATACAGGGAGCGAAAGGCTATTTACAATTTGTACAGAAACCAGATGGCAGTTATAAGAGTCGAGGGACACGAAAGGGAAGCAGTGGTTGGGAAGGGAGTGAGACAGGGCTGTTGCCTCTCCCCGATGTTATTCAATCCGTATATTGAGCAAGCAGTAAAGGAAACAAAAGAAAAATTCGGAGTAGGAATTAAAATTAATGGAGAAGAAATAAAAACTTTTAGGTTCGCCCATGACATTGTAATTCTGTCATGGACAGCAAAGGACTTGGAAGAGCAGTTGAACGGGATTGGCAGTGTCTTGAAAGGAGGATATAAGATGAACATCAACAAAAACAGAACGAGGATAATAGAATGTAGTCGAATTAAATTGGGTGCTGCTGTGGGAATTAGATTAGGAAATGAGACACGTAAAGCAGTCAGTGAGTTTTGCTATTTGGGGAGCAAAATAACTGATGATGGTCGAAGTAGAGAGGATATAAAATGTGAACTGGCAATGGCAAGGAAAGCATTTATGAAGAAGAGAAATTTGTTAACATCGAGTATAGATTTAGGAAGTCGTTTCTGAAAGTATTTGTATGGAGTGTAGCCATGTATGGAAGTGAAACGTGGACAATAAATAGTTTGGACAAGAAGAGAATAGAAGCTTTCTAAATGTGGTGCTACAGAAAAATGTTGAAGATTAGGTGGGTAGATCACGTAACTAATGAGGAGGTATGAATAGGATAGGGGAGAAGTGAAGCTTGTGGCACAACTTGACTAGAAGAAGGGATCGGTTGGTAGGACATGTCCTGAGGCATCAAGGGATCACCAATTTAGCATTGGAGAGCAGCGTGGAGGGTAAAAATCGTAGAGGGAGACCAAGAGATGAATCGACTAAGCAAATTCAGAAGGATGTAGGTTGCAGAAAGTACTGGGAGATGAAGGAGCTTGCACAGGATAGATTAGCATGGAGAGCTGCATCAAACCAGTCTCAGGACTGAAGACCACAACAACAACAATTGGTCTGATAGTCCATATGCTCTAACTTTGTTCATTAAACGACTGTGGGGAACTGTATCTCAGTGTGGCATATGTTGCTTCTGCAGCTAGTTACCGCTTCCGGTGATTTATCAAAGTATCACTGATTTTTTCATCGATTTGTCGCCATTTGTGGACCATCTGAAGGTGTTTGCCACCTGCAGTAAAATTCTGCTGAACTGCTTCGTAATGATGTCTCACTAAGATTCGAATTGGCAACCACCGATTCGAGCGCCACCGCATAGCCGGCGTGCGTCACATACCTCGGCCACGCACTCGACGGCGAGTTGGCTGTGGCAGCAGGACCCGATGACGTCACACGTCACGGAAGTCGACGCCGGAGCCGGTCCCTGCGCGCGGCTGTGTTTTGCCCGAGTTTGCCCGGCAGGGAAAACCCCGCCGGCCCACAGAAATAGATTGCCCTCCGAGGCGATCGGAGTTGGCGTAATTCGGCCGCCAGCTCCGTGCCTCGGGGAGCGACTACTGCCGCGGGCTGGCGTTCCCGGAATACCCCTCCCCTGCCAATTAGACTTAATTGCCGAGTGTTTACGCCGATTTTGCGCCGTCGCCCCCAGAAGGGCGTTCGCTGCAGGAAGCAGGCAGGAAAAGGAGGAACCGCCGGACGTCGAGCGAGTACACGGCGCCTAATGATTTCCAGGGCTTTTGTTTTTTTGTGCCGCGGCCAGTGCCGCAGTAAACGAGAAAAGTTTCGCAGGGCGGCGGTATCTTGTTGGCGGAACTTTGGTCTGCCACCGGAGCCCGGTTTCAATTTCGCCGAGGTTCGTCTGTGGAATAGCGAACGAGTCACCGCCGCAGCCTGGGCTTATCAGCTGGAGTGGTCGCGCAGGTGGGCAGGGCACCTGCGGCGGTCGCACAGAGGGCAGCCGAAGACCTCTGGCGCCCTCTGCTTCGACCCTCGCAGCCGAGTATCCCACACTCATCCGGTTGCCTTACAGAGAAAAACACCTCAGGTCATTGAAACTGCAACGCCAGGAAGAATAGAAAACCCTGGTCACATGCGAGTAGGGGTCGCACTCTGAAGTTTCCTCATAACTTAATTAATTATGTGTATAGCGAGTTCATCCATTCCAGAAAGCAGGAATCTCGACGATTTTTGCTTGTTACTAACATTGATACTGCCGAGATATCAGTCCTGCGAATTCCAAGACTTTCGGGAATGTTCTAATTTTAAGTTAGAAGTTGCATAACAAATGACAAAAAAATAAATTTGTGTGATATAATTGCAAATTAACGATTTATTGCGTTTTTCCTTCATTTCAACCGTGAAACATTGCTTAGATTTTTATGAATGAGATTGCGAATATCAAAATATATGACATAATCGGTCGTGTCTTTTAATTGCAGCCGCTCGGGATTAGCCGGGCGGTCTTATGCGCTGCAGTCACGGACTGTAAGGCTGGTCCCGGCAGAGGTTCGAGTCCTTCCTCGGGCATGGGTGTGTGTGTGTTTGTCCTTAGGATAATTTAGGTTAAGTAGTGTGTAAGCTTAGGGACTGATGACCTTAGCAGTTAAGTCCCATAAGATTTCACACGCATTTAAACATTTTTTAAATTGCATTGACTTAGCAGCTTCAACTTTTAACTCTCTGAAGGAAGCGCAAACCATAATAAGTGACGTAAATTTCGATTGACGCGTCGACCCGTTCGTGACAAAAAGGGGTCTTAACACGCGGATAGACAGTCGGACAACAAATAACAAAAAATCATGTGATATAATTAAAAATTAATAGTTTTCGGATAGTTTCCTCTATTTTTACTTCTATACGAGGGTTGCCCAGAAAGTAACGCACCGCAACCCGTTCTATGGCCTTCCTCCGGCGCGAAACAAGGGCGTGTGTGCCCTGTCGGTAGCAATTATTGTCCTGATGGCGGAGCCACTGCGTCACTGTGTCAATCACCTCCTCATCCTTTTAAAACTGTCTTCCACGAATGGCATCCTTTAATGGTCGAAACAACTGGGAGTCTGAGGGGTTAGGTCAGATACGTGAGGTCTGACAGCAGTGGATGTCTCTCCCCGACCTCTGCAAACCGTGGAGCTCCGTCGAACCGCCTTCCATAGACTTTGCACAAGCGTTTGTGAATATTCCCCACTATTTCTTTCATTGCAGTGAGATATTCAATGGCGGCACGTTGCTTGTAACGTACATCACGTACAGACACCATTTTGAAACTGGCCTGCAGCTACGCTATCTGTCGGAAGTGACGGAAACTTGGCGCCCTCTCTGAGGAGACTTCAGATAATACATACGTAACGTTTCGCAATCGTAGCACTGTTTTCGGATGAGAAAAAAATGAGGTGCATTACTTTCTGGGCAAACCTTGTATCTCGTTTCTTATCAGTTTTCATACTTCTAGGTCAACAGGTAGTAACCTATACGTTTAGTTGAGTGACTTTGCGAGCATCAAAATATAGGACATAATTGGCATATCTTTTAATTTCAGTGACTTAGAAGCTTCCAAGGAACCAGAAACCTTACTATATGACATAAATTTCAGTTGGTACATCTACCCGTTCGTGACGAAAAAGGATCTGAACAGATGGACAGACAGTCGGACAATAAATGACAAAAAGTATTTTTTCGTGTGAGATAATTACAAATTACCGATCTTCGGATTTTTTCCTTTACTTGTACTGCCAGACCTTGCTACTTGCCAAAATTCATGATTCAAGGTCAACGGGAATTGCAGTGTAGCTTTTGATGAGAGAGTCTCCGAGTGTCAAAATATGTGACTTAAATAGATGTATCTTTTGATTGTATTGACTTAGAAATTTCCTGTTTGTACATCGCCGAGTGACCGTAGACCCTAGCATGTAGCATAAATTTCAACTCGATATCTCCACCCGCTCCTGAGAAAAAGGGTTCTTAACAGTCGGACAGATGGACAGTGAACTGTTTCAATGATATTTCCGCTATTTGAATGTACAAAATTATTTATTTCATAACACTGTCATGATTTCGGCCTTAAGCCGTTCTCAAGTACGAGAGTTTTTGGTATACTTAGACTTTCTTAAGTGAAGTCATCGGCAACACCTTGTAACCTCCCCCTCTCTTATCGACCTTAATGACAGTGAAAAATTAAACCGCGTGTACCTAATGGAAATTTGGGAAAAGCAATCGTCACCGAGGTTAATTTGTCAGTAAAGAGGGAGGAAAGGGTTACATCTAAATGAAAGGAAAAATGCAAATGAAACTGGTGGAAATTAATTTTGAAAAGGGGTACAGTTAATAAAGAAAGTAAATGTGCGGCCGTTACGTCAACAATTAACCAGTGGTAATTAGATATTTGAGATTTGGGGGAAAATTACGGTCGCCAGTCCTAAGGACAATTACTATAGTAACTGAAAAAGAAAGGTTATTACACATATAATTAGCACTAGAAGCGTGGCAACTGAAGGTTGACACGTGTAGTGTGAAAACTGAAAGTTTGTCAGAAGTAATAAATTTCGCTACACTCTGACTTACTTTAGCAAAAGAATTAATAAAACCAGAAAATTGAAAGTTAATTTAGTGACTGAGATTAATAGTGAACTTTGTTTCTGAAGCATATCGAAATTCAGTAAAATACAATTAGTCTTGGGCTACCTCAACAATCATTTCAAAAGCTACTTGAATCTACGCAATTTAGAAGTAAGAGATTTGACTTCGAACTTGAATTAAATGATTCTGAACAATTAACAATAGTAAAATTTAGTACGTACCAAGCTGAGCTGCAGTCACAGGTAAGCTAAAATATGGTAACAAAACTAGCACTCTTAATTTGTGCTTGTGTAATCTAAGTATTGTAGCCAGCTATGAATACTTTAACTGAACTTTGAAATTAAAGCAGTGAAATGGAATTATGCTGGCGTTTGAATTTCAACGACACTCGGGTTCATTTCGGAAAAAGAAGGGACCCTGCTTGGTAATGCAATTGGGACAATGAGCAACAAAGGTTCATGCTAAGTAGCTGTAATTTTGTGATGCAACAATTTTAAAAGTTTGAAAAGCTGAGGTCTGCCATACAGTTCTAAAACTTTACGTGCTTCCAGTCTTCTTTGTTGGTTGATTGAAGGTTTGAAGCCGTCGATCGAGGATGTGGCGACAGTCACTCATTGTCGGCCGTCGCTGTTGCAGAAGCTGGATGTTGGCGCGCCTTCTTCTCGACACGGTCACCAGACGAAACGGGCTCTTGATGTGCGCCAGCTAATGCTTCCCGTCCGCGACACCATGTCAGAAACTATCATCGCAAGTCGAGCGCAATTACATGCTGCCAAACCCCGAAAGCGCTGCAACTCGCGGGAGCGTCACACAACACATCTGCTCCACCCGCTACCCCAGCCAGACTCTCCTTCGCTGCCCGCGCTCCACGCGGCAGAGTTAACACTACCAAAGATCCTACACACTTTGATTCTTCACACGACCTATCGATGTAATCGTTCGATAGCAGTTTTCCCTAGGCAAGACCCAGCGTAAAAATACAAATAATATTTACGAAACAAACCAATTATACATCGACATAAATGCATAAATATATATATACAAATAGTAAAACAAGTACAATATGTAAAGACACAGAAATGTCATATATTCAGGTAACAAAAATTAGGAAAAAAAATTATAGTACAATAGATGGAAATAGGAGGATATGCATTTCCGGCGTTACAACCTATTGAACTGGCTGGCCCAGCATGTCGATAATTACAAACTCTCTGAAATGTATGGCGAAGACTAATTACACCCAACATTGTTGTACTTGATAATGACTTAGGGCCGAAATCATGATAGTAAATGAAATAATGACGTTTGTACAGTCAAGTGGGTGGAAATATCATTCAGACATTACATGACGATGGGCCAAAAATACGAAAAGATAATGGACACTAAAATTTTCTATAAGGATTTCTTTTTGCGGTACGGAAACCTAAACAGTAAATTTCAGTTTCTGTGCGTTTACAGTGTGGTAGTGTGGTTCGGTGGCTCAGTCGTGAGTACGAGACTACAAATCCAAGGATCTCGGATTCCCTTCCCGGTCAGTCGTACGAGTTTTCTCAGTTACTTTTTACTTCTTTCACCTCCGGCAATGTTTGTGACATGAAAAATGCCAAGTTGCACTGTGGCTCGGAATCAACATGACACTGTAGGTCTTTGCTGCTGAAAGACTTTCGGGGTATAAGGACGTGGTCCACGAAACTCTACTGTTCCTGCCGTCTTTTTGATAGATCCAAGGATTTGCACGCCGAAATACCTGGATTCCGAATTAAAACGTCTAAAACAGACTTTGGAGAAAAATGGCTACTCTAGGAAAGAAGTAAAGAACGGAAGGCCGGAGGACGAGCATGAGAAAAAAACAATGGAAGACTATGGTTTTTTATTAAAAGGTAACAGATCAGATAGGAAAGGTTTTACAGAAAGATGACATTAGACTCGCGTTTAGACCAACAAAGAAAATTGGTAATGCACTCCGATCTGTAAAGGAAAAACGCCCCTGCTCTGCCAGCCAGTGCCGTACAAAACTATGTGTACGTGTGGTAAAGTTTACATTGGACTAACCAAGAGAAGCGTGAATACACGGCTAAAGGAATGCAAAAGTCTCTGCCGCCTAGGGAATACAGACAAATCGACAGTAGCTTTAGCTGTATTTAGTCCTTTATTTTTAGATCACTATTGGCTTCATGACACTAAAAGCCACGTTTTCAGGTGAACATAAAATAAAACGTACATTCAGCTGAAGATGTGGTTTTTAGTACTATGAAACCGCCCTCATCTCGTGGTCGTGCGGTAGCGTTCTCGCTTCCCGCGCCCGGGTTCCCGGGTTCGATTCCCGGCGGGGTCAGAGATTTTCTCTGCCTCGTGATGGCTGGGTGTTGTGTGCTGTCCTTAGGTTAGTTAGGTTTAAGTAGTTCTAAGTTCTAGGGGACTTATGACCACAGCAGTTGAGTCCCATAGTGCTCAGAGCCATTTGAACCATTTGAACTATGAAACCGGTAGTGAGCTATCAATAAAGGAGTAAATACAGATGAAGCGGTTCATTAATAACCAAGATGATTACTCATAGCTGTGGTCGGTCTACCTACAAGGTTGTCGTTTCAAACTGCAAAAAATCTGTTAATCATTTTTTTTAAAAGCGTTAGCAGTTTAGACAACTGAGGTGCCGTGCTTTTGTGTAGGAGCCGCTGGGAATTAGGTGCGACGGAGAGAAGGGACTGAGAGATGCACGCTGACTTAATTCGAATCACTGGAAAAATCTGCCGAATAAGCTCATTCTGTGCTGCGGACCCCTTATAACCTTAAAAGACGTAATTATTATTACAGAACTAAGACGAAGAAATTCCGTAAGTTTTTGTGATGCGAGCACTTAGATAGCATGCAGAGTGAGTGCGGCCCTGGATGTAACGGCAGTTAAAAATACTTGTCATTATGCGTTATATGTGAGATATGGGGAATGCCTGCTCATACATAAATAGGGTGTTGTAGCCGCAATCTTACCAGTTTATATAAACAGATAAATATCCTTCTAAAAACGTTCTAATGAGGTATTAGCATTCCTTATGGAATGTTAAGAGTGTGTGGGAAAAACTACGTTTTGCCTATGGGAAAAATGACGTGACTTACTGCAGATTTCTTTTATTTCTCTTATACATAGTCACATATGCAAACATTTCTGATTTCGGGCATACCGTTGCCATCTTCCGAATCCATATATTTGAAGCGACATAGAAAGACGAAGAACACGTCCACGACATTTGTTGCCATGCTATGTTCTGATAAACCGAGTTGTGCAACACCCGCGTCGCTTCGCTCCCGGATGAATGATGGGCTTTATGAATGAGGGGCTTTACGGTACATAAAGAGCGCAGTTGGACTAAACTACATGGCCAGTTCCTTTTGCTGCCTTCCTTGCTGCCCAAACTTCCCTCATTCGCTCGCTGTGTTTCTGTTTCCGGTCCTCTGTCCATGCTTCTTGTCGGCTTCGTGTCTTCGGCTTCTTCTTGATTGCCTTTTTGGTTGCCCATTTTTGTTTCATCTTCCGGCTGTGATCTTGCTTGCGTTCTTCGGTCCATTTTACGCCTGTTCGTTTGTCACAGTGCATCTCATGTAGATTACTTTTCTTAATGATGCTTCTGAATTTTATTCTTTTGTTTATTGTGTCTGCTGTTATGTTGAGTTGGTTCAAGTCGTTTTTTACCTCTGCCACCCATTTGTTGTTTCTGGTGGTTACCCAGTCAAAGAACTGTTTGATCAGTCTGTGTGATGGCATTCCGTATAGGTGTCCATAGAATTGTAGTCTGCGTTTTCTAATCTTTTCTGTGATTGTCTCCGTATGTTTGTATAGTTCCTCTGTACGTTTCTTGATCCATATTCCATTGTTGTTAGTTGCGCCAAATATTTTCCTAAGCATTTTCCGTTCTACTTTTTCTAGTTGTCTGATACGTGTATGCCCTAGGATTAGTGTGGTCTCTGCTGCATACAGTGCCTCGGGGAGCACCACCGTGTCGTAGTGCTGTAATTTGGCTTTTTGTGAGATAGACTTCTTGTTGTAATGATTCCACACTACTTTGTATGCCTTGTCCGGTTCAGCTTTTCTTTCTTCGTTTGAGTCTGTGTTATGTCCGCTCATTTTTAGTGTTTCACCGATGTATTTGAGGTTTGCCGTTCCGTAAATCCTGCCGTACTTTGTGTTCAGAGATGAGAGATTCTTTGTGCTTATAAGAGATCTGTAGTCCAGTTTTGTAAGCGATTTCGTGTTGTTTTTCTATAGCGCCTTTTGTTCCGTTTATGCCTTTCGTGACAATCGCCAAATCGTCTGCAAAAGCCAGGCATTTCTTAGGGTTATCCCCTGGTATGATGTTTCCCATTCTTATATATATATATATATATATATATATATATATATATATATATATATATAGGGTGGTCAGAAAATGTGTGAAATGCTTGTAGGGGTGTTACAGGGCAGGTTGTACTGAGACATAAATGTTAAGATAGAAATTCGATACGTTTTTCCGTTTCCGAGTTGTTTAGCATAGAATTCAGTCAATCGGGGCGTCGCGCGCTCACATGCAAGCGGCCTGCCAGGGGCCGTGTTGCCCAACGAGTGCTTTGTCTCGTTAGCTGAAACTTGAATGTATGCGCGCGACGATCTGATTGGCTAACTTCAATGCTAAATAACTCGGAAACGGCGCAACGTATCGAATTTCTTTCTTAACGTTTATGTCTCAGTACAAGCTGCCCTGTAACATCCCTACAAGCATTTCACACATTTTCTGACCACCCTATATATATATATATATATATATATATATATATATATATATATGTGTGTGTGTGTGTGTGTGTGTGTGTGAGAGAGAGAGAGAGAGAGAGAGAGAGAGAGAGACACTCGGTGGCTGTCCGGCCGCTTTGTGTAGCCAAGGTCTCCACGCGACGCGGGGCGTAGCAGGAAGCCAGCGCCGGCGAAACTGCACGGCGTAGCGTGACGTCACACACACTCTGCTGTTTTACGTGCCTGCTCTCCTTCTACTGCCACCTAAAAACACAGTCTGAGCTGACATGTGTGCTACTCAGATGGTAGGGCAGTTGTTACTACTAGATCGTCTTTAAAAGATGTAATTTTCTGCTTTTGGCTGTAGCTTTATTTTGCAATTTCAACATTTTATTGATATGGTACCTGGAACTCTTTTATTTTATGAACTGTTTATTACAAGTCTGTCACAGTTACAGTACAGATATTTTGCCGCCTAGTTTCGAACGGACTGGTTCGTTCTCAAGACTTGACCTATAGAGGCTGCACTGAAAGTACCTCATCTTAGTGACAACCGCCCAAAATTGGCAGTACGTGCATCACGCAGTGACGGTACATAAGTGTCGCAGTAAATCGGCAGTTGGCATTTGCAGTTACTATAAATAACGAACACATCGAGGTACATTAGTTTTCTCTTTTAATAGGAATGTTTACTGTGCGCATTCATCGCAAAGTAACGCTGTTGTCGAATTTGCTAGTGACCTCAACTTCAAAACCTTCTCACTTAAACAGGAAGTTTATACCATGCATTTCTGTTGTCATAATAAATATGTCGTTTTCGTCGTTAATTCCTTCGGTTATTGAAGGCAGCTGGTAATGTGTGTTGCAAATCAGACCCAGAAATGATGAAGAGAATCAGCAACTTTAATTTAAAGTTATTTGTTTACTGTTCTGTAAAATATTACGCCAGCGATATTGCAGTCCTACTGTGTATGTTGTTTTCGGGAAAGGAGTGAGTTAGTTGCTGTTAAAGAGTCGGACAGCAGCAACGTTCATGAAGTTTGAAAATCTTTGCATGTTATGGATGTGCACAGCCACGATACTTGGTGAGGTATAGTAGGTGGAAACTTGACTTAACGCTCACGTCTTGTACCTCAGAAATTAGAGCAACTGTCGATAACATTTTGCAAAGTTGATGAAATCCGTGCGCGATTTGGGAACAAAGATATTATTCAATCGGTTGTCGAGAGAGCACGGAATAGAAAGCCACTAGCACATTTCTGGGAACCGGGATTAGCCGCTCACTAAGTAAACGAAACTCTGTCCGAACGGAACTCGGAAGGGGCAACGCTACCGACCGGCCGCCGTGTCATCCTCAGACCACAGACGTCACTGGATGCGGATATGGAGGGGCACGTGGTCAGCACACCGCTCTCCCAGCCGTTGTATGTTTTCGTGACCGGAGCCGCTACTTCTAAATCAAACAGCTCCTGAGTTTGCCTCACAAGGACTGAGGACTGAGTGCTCCCCGCTTGCCAGCAGCGCTCGGCAGATCGCACGGTCACCTATCCAAGTGCTAACCAAGCCCAAAAGAGCTTAACTTGGGTGATCTGACGGGAACCAGCGTTACCATTGCGGCAAGACCGTCGGCCCTCACCAAATATACATTTGTAATCCGCAAGCCCGCTGATAGTGTGTGGCGGAGGATACTTCTGGAACTTCTATCATTTCCTACTCTCGCTTCCCATTCGCCATTGGTGGGCGGCAAGAACGGATTTTACAGGAAACGATGCTCGCGATGCACACCACCTTACTTGTACAGTAGTCTGTGGCACTCTAACGCTAAGGAAAAAACGCATAAAGAATCGTACAGCCCTTCTTTGAATCATTTCTGCTTGCTTTAAGCGATGTTAACAGTCCAACACTGACGAACAACGAAGCTGCCTCCCTCGTGCGTGAATTATTCTCTGTGAAGCCGTCTTCACACGGGACGAGGCAGCTGAGGCTGACTTTCACGCAAGCGCGATTTGCCACGCCTCGAGACACAGGATCGCCGGCTCACGCCACGAGCTGGCCGACGTCATTTTGCGACTTCAGCCCTCACCGGCGGCAGTTGTCGACTTTATTTTGATCCCAAACTGTACAGTTTGTTCGCGAACATGGACACGTGTAGAATTCCTGCATTAATTCTATTAAAACACACATTTCCTTTCTGGACCATATGCTAGTCATGTTTTTCTGTCTGTGGTATTCATAAAAACATCAGTATCCATGATCGTGTAATAAGACACAGATGAAAGATAGCCTACATGCCCAGCCAGCAAGGACATCAGTTTATATAAGTTCACCAATTCGAATAAACTCACTCCTGCTGTAACAGGAAACTCCAACAACATTTTAGAAAACGCGAAGGTGGAAAAAATAATTGCATACAGAGGTACGTGGACCCTCTTTCGATCCGCTGTCGGTTCCGGATCGTGGTGCCTCAGTCATCTACGATACGTTAAAACTTAAGTTTTGTGTGTTTCGTATTTTATGTTACAAACAGCTAAAGGCTTCAATCGCCGAAATGTTATTCACAGTCAGGTACAACAAATCGTAACAAGAACGACACGTTTTCATGAATCTTCAGTGGGTCGTTGACTTAAATCGGCTTACTCAAGTATCAAGCGAGCTATAACGCGGAATAACTAAACATGAAAATTCTGTAACCATCAAAGCGACGGACGTTTCCCGTCATTTTATTACAATAAATCGTACCAATCATTCTGGAGATAATCATTGTTCTGATGCTTGGAAACGGCATGTATTCTTACGGTGTAACGGACAACTTAAAACCCACCGAATACGGACTTCTACTGAACACGACAAATACAAGCGTCTTACTTTCTGCTTGTGACATAGAGAGCGTTCTCGATTCATATTCGTTCCACTTTATGTGGAATGTTGCTAAAATATCACAGAACTTATTTTACGTTTCCCGTGACGAAATGGCTTCTCAACGAGAAGTAGCAGGAAATGACGTCACAAAACTCGTAGAACGCTACGTCAACGTTAACTAGTTCCTTTAAAGTCACGACCGCCATTAGACTGTTGTTTATTTACAGTGTTACATTTACACTTACAGAATCATGATTTAGGCTTCAAAGTGCCATTATCAAGTGTTTTAAGTGTTATACGGTGCCTAAGATGACGTCTTAGGCACTGTATAACGCTTAAAACACTTGATAATGGCACTTTGAAGCCTAAATCATGATTCTGTAAGTGTAAATGTAACACTGTAAATAAACAACAGTCTAATGGCGGTCGTGACTTTAAAGGAATATATTATGACTGTGGCCCCGCATTATGAAAAAAATTGTTAACTAATTCGTCAAATGTGGCGGCGACTTAAGAACGCTTCCAAAAGACCTAAGTGTGACACCTACGTTCCTTACTTAGATGCCGTGATCGTTCCACCGCAAATCAGTGCGGGTGGGTACTGATTCTGGTGACTGATGACTGATCGCGTACTCAAACGATATCTGACCTGTTCATCAATGTGGAAGTGTGGGTCCGTGTTGATTTAAAACATTTTTATTTTTTATTTATTTATTCCCAAACAAATTTCAGAGCCATTATCGCCATGATCAGTTGGTTCTTTAATACTTATTTACTTTACGTCGCGTCATTGTTTTTACGATTGTTGCCGCTATTTCCAGCATATTTCCGATTTCCTTTTTCCGGCATACATTATGTTATCTGCAAGGTCGCTGGACGGTTTGGAGCTGCTTTTAGAAACAGAAAAACATAACGTTTGCAACTTGTTCATAATCTAAAACATTACGAACAGTTGATATAAAGTAGGACGAGAAAAGCGCAAAAAAAACTGCCGGAATCTGCGGCAACAATTGTAAAAACCGTGCCATGACGTAAAGTAAATAAGAATAAAAGAACCCACAGATGATGGCGATATTGTCGCTGAAATTGGTTTGGGAGGAAATGAATAAAAAACAAAAGTCTTTTGCATCAAATCGGACCCTCAGTTTTGTTGTATTGATGCAAACACGGATCAGTGAAAGAGTTTCAAAGAAAAATGGGTTTTTCATCTTTAACGTGCAGCTCGTAACATTTATTTCTGTTATACTGAGCTACGATCTTTCGACGAGACAGTGATCTTTAAGTCTCTACCCATTCGCAAAGGAGTTTCTGTCGATTTCGTCTCCCCTCCGTGTAGAGAAGTGCGCCTCACAGAGATCGCCAGCAGACGCCATCCGCCAGGGCTATCCCGTGGCAAAAAACCGGCCGTAGTGGCGGTCTTACATACAGCCCTGGACGAGCGTAATCGCCCAGGTCACGTGTCGCTGCGAGCGTGACCTGGAGATCGCGTGAAGATCGGCGGCACCCTCGTGGCTTTGTTCCTATAGTGCGGGAAGTGACGCCACATTGGAGGCATTCTACGTGTTGCTTTCGGCGTCTTCCATAACCAGATCCACAAATACGAGGGCTATTCCGAAAGTAAGGTCCGATAGGTCGCGAAATGGAAACCACGGTAAAAATCAAAAATGTTTTATTTGCAACAGTTAGATACACCTTGCAGCTACTTATCTCCATAGTCGCCGACCCGACTTAGACGTGTATCGTAGCGTTGTACCAACTTTCCCATACCCTCGCTATAGAAGGCAGCCGCCAGTGCTCTCCGCCAATTCTCTACGCTGGCCTACGGCTCGTTGTCTTGTGCCGAAATGTTGTCTTCATAACCAGCGGTTCATGTGACCAGAGCTGAAACTCAGAGGGAGACAATTACGGGCTGTATTGTGGGTACTCTCACATTTCCATTTGAAAACGATGCAGGAGCATCTTCATTGCCCCTGCAGAATGCGGCTGAGAATTGTCTTGAAGACGAAACAGCACGACAGTTATGTAATGTTAGCTGCATAGCTTCAGGGGAAATTTCTCACCAGGCCCCCGTACTTGGCGGCAGACACTATTTTCTAGACATCTTTACGCACTCACTGCGAGCTCAGAAATGAGAAGAGCGACGTGATGCTAACGGGGGTTATACTAGAGACACTACCCAACACATCTGTGCAAAGCTTTATCGGATTTTCATAGTCGTTTCCATTTCGTGACCGATCGGACCTTACTTTCGGAATAGCCCTCGTACATCTGTCTCAGCGGTAACGCTCTGTTGTTATGTCTGTCTCCGGAACGAGCTCCATACTTACGCCACACGTTCATGGCCGCGATACAAGACATCGCACGAAGGGAAAACCGCTGGCAGTAACAGGAATTAAACCCGGGCCCACGTTGTGGCAGTCGCTCAGCTGCAGTCGAAGTCTTAACACAGTTATAGCTCTCAGAAGTATTCCAGTGGTGATTTGCAGGCGGCGTTGTTAACCTACGTAGGGACGAAGCGGTAGCATACTCTCGTTAAAGAAAACAGCTCCGCACTTGAGTGGGACGTGTTTGTGGGCTCTTTCCCCCGCTTCATATTCATGCCGCGAGCCGGGTGGGACGGGAAGCGCTGCCCCGAGTAATAAAGTGCGTTTCGCGGGGCGGGGTTTCGTATTCAGGAGCTGCGCGGCGGATCAGCCGACGGCAAGTGAGGTATTGGGGACGGCCGGGAACAGATACAGCCCGGGGAGGGGCGCCATCTGCATTCCGAGCAGCCGCCACGCCCCGAATTATCCTCACCCAGAATTGTGTTTGCTGTACGTGCGCGCAGCCCAGTCTGCAGTGCGATACAGCCACACACTTCTGCCGTAACTGCTTCCAGCTTCTTCCGCAGACTGTGCAACCAACTCTCGACGTAAGTGTCGGGTAGTGTGTAGGGAAGCAGCCTACTCACGCCGTAGTAAATTCACATCAGTCTTTCCATTGTGTGCCAGCCAGTCCGCTGTAACTAGCTCTGACGTCATAAATGTTGTGCAATACTTTAAAAATCTAGTAAATAACCTGAAACGGTTCTAGCATATCAGGAGTAATACTAAATTAATATGTGTTGAATATCAGTTCGTTAACTTTAACCATTTTCGAAATTTGGACGTTTTTCTGTAAAAATCATTGGCGCAACAGGAAAGAGCTAGAGACTTACAAATTTATATTTAGATTCCTTTTTCATAATAATTTAATAGAAACAGTACTTTGGATCTCACAAATTAAAATTTTAGTTGAAATTCATAATTTTCTGGTTTTTGTCTTAAAAATTAACGAAGCAAGATAGATTAAGTAGGCTAATAAATAAGGCTAGGATGTTTAAATTTAAGTAGAATGGAAATCCGCTATAATCATAAAGATGTGAGAAGTTTCAACTGAATAACTATAAAACTATAGCGATAGCGTATCTCCAAAGGGCAAGTTCAGAGCTCGTCTACTGCGAGTAGTGTAATTAAATTAATTCTCTCGCCCAAAGTATTTAACTTAGCCACATCAAACTTTTATTATGATTACTTACCTGGGTGCTGAATGCACATTGAAATTGAGGGCTTCATCGGCCATCAGCAAAGGAAGCAATGATTTATTCAATAACTTAATGTGGTGCATTACTAGCCCAGCGGCTAGTCGGGAGAGCCGATTTGATCACGCGTTCCCTTAGCCGTCCGCACCGCGGCGTTATATGTAAGAACGCTGCGCGAGAGAGTAAGGCCCCAGTTCTCTCCAGACGCTGAACAGCACGTCATCTGTGTCGGGAGTCGCGTCGCGTCGGTATCATTGCTATAAACAGCCTCGGATGCCGTAATAAGCTACTCGAGATACGCGGAACCACGAAATCATTTTCGAGTGAAGTGTTAATTCTGGGATGACTTTAATGATCTATCTTCAGTTTGCGTATGTCGTATTTTCACGTGCCGTCGCGGGACAGACATTCTACCATTATTTAGCGTGGCGTTTGATGAACATTATCATCAAATTATGGCGAGCATTCACTTAAACATTTAATTTGGACAGTTATAGTTGCATCAGCGCATTAGACTCTGAACTGCTCTGTTAGTCATATTGTGTGGATTCTTGTGTTTTCATCTGTGACTTTCAGAATACAGAACGTTTTTTCACGATCGTTTTTCATTATGAATCCCAGACAATCTCCTAATTCCTCAGAGCTATAAGCTGTAGCTATAAGTGTATTTCTCAGATGAAGTGGGCACTAGGAATTCTAATTACAGGCTTCACGTTTTGCTAATCACTTTCTGGTTGCCAAAATTGTAGTTAGAGAGCCAGTGTTGAGAACGGCAAAACAGCAGCATAAATAATAGGAACATTTATATAAACAATAATTCTACCCGCCGCCCCACATATGGTTAAACGGCAGGGAAATGCATAATTTCTACATTACATTCTACAATTAACGACAATAAATTGTACCCGCCGCCCCACAAGTGCTCTTTACTAGACATAAAAGTGCACTTGTCTTTGTCTGCACCGTTGGCAAGTGACGAACTGCACTCCAACGATAAGGATCGCAGATGACTTCGCCCCTCTGGTTCTGTGAAACAAGGAATTAGAAGGCTCACTGAGAGAAATGGAGGGTGTATTTAGCACATAATGTGATTCAGAGTGGTGAAGAATATGATGTATAGATGCAGGCTGAAGCGACGAATGAAAATTTGTACCGAGGCTGGGATTCGAACTCGGATCTGCTGATCGCTAGGCAGACGCGCTAACCACTACTCCACCCTGGCACTGCTGCACGGACTCCCCTAGCGCGCCTCTCTCCTCAATCCAAATTCCCATTCACTGCTCGGCCCACTTGGTTGTCGCCCCAAACTCGAGCAGCATTGCAGACGCACTCCAGCTGCATTGGAATACCCCTCAGCATCGAACGAAACGTGACCGAGACTTGAAAATATCTCTGGAACCATTTAGTTCCATATGATGATGAAGAATAGTAGCGGTCTAAGGCGCTGCAGTCATGGACTGTGCGGCTGGTTCCGGCGGAGGTTCGAGTCCTCCCTCGGATATGGGTGTGTGTGTGTTTGTCCCTAGGATAATTTAGGTTAAGGAGTGTGTAAGCTTAGGGACTGATGACCTTAGCAGTTAAGTCCCATAAGATTTCACACACATTTGAACATTTGAAGAATAGTAGGAAGGAAAATAATGGCCCTCTTACTGCAAAATTCAGCATCGAGACATGAATGGAAAAAATGAAACAATTCTCTACCTACGTAGTGAGATTACACAGGACAGCTGAAGGAAGAGACACATCAGCAGAAGATTGCCACTGGCGAAGGAAGCTTTCTTGAGTGAAAGAAGAAACTGCACACATTTGAAATGTATCCCTGTCAGATAACGTTAAAAATTAAGTGGACTGTTGAAGTTCGAAATGAAGACGTACTGAAGAGAGTAGATGAGGAAAGAAACCTTCCCAAGATTTTTACGAGAAGGGACGGCTTAGTGAGACGCGTACGTCCATGAATACTTGACCTGGAGCTGGAAAGAGCCGTGGAAGACTGATTAACGTAAATAATACAAGGAGCGATCAAAAAGATTCAGATCGACGGTCTTACAGTCCAAAATCGGTATGCCGATGAGGTAAAATCTCCATGAAGATTGAATCAGTCATCCCACCGTTGCGCTGGATTAAAGATACCCGTTTGGTAAAACACAGTGTGCTACTGCGTGAAGAGGTCGGCAACTGCTCGCTGCACGTGCTCGTACGACAGGAGTCGTCGACCCTTGAAGGTCTTTTTTAAGGGACAGAAGGCGCGATAATCGCCTAGGGAGGGATCGGGTCTATAAGGCGGGTGCTCGAGTTTCTCCCACTTGAGTTCGTGGAACGTTTGTGTTTCGACATTTGCGATATGACAACGTGCACAACGGTGGTTTTCGACACGCATGCTGACCCATGCGCATCCCTGAAGTAGGGCACCACGCGGGTTCTGAGACGGATAAACATCGGGCGACACTTGACTTCCAGGGATATGATAACAACGGAACTAACACGGAAAGTCCTTATCAGCGATCTTGAATAAGAAATCGGTTATAGAAGGATCGTGGTTCGTGCACGCACTGATAAACTATTTCTTGTCAGTTATGGCGTTGTGATATCACTGGAAATAATGAGTTGCCCGATGTTTAGCTGCCCCAGAACCCGACCTGTTATGCTACCTCTTCATTCTCCGATGGATGTCTACCGATGTTTGTCCTTCGGCAGTCAATAAAAGAATAATAGCCGTTGTTTTTGTTTGCAATTATTCGGTAATAACGTCGCCATAGTTCACTTTTCCGTATTTACTGTACGCACGTCGTAATGGAAATTTGTGGTAAGGAGTATGGGAACAGACTGCTGAAGTCGTCGGTCTCTAAGCTTATGCACTACTTAATCTAACTTTAACTAACTTACGCTAAGGACAACACACACACACACACACACCCATGCCAGAGGGAGGACTCGAACCTCCGACAGGGGGGGAGCCACGCGAACCGTGCAAGACGCCCTTGACCGCGCGGTTACCCCGCGCGGCTGC
This sequence comes from Schistocerca nitens, assembly GCF_023898315.1. NCBI lineage: Eukaryota > Metazoa > Arthropoda > Insecta > Orthoptera > Acrididae > Schistocerca > Schistocerca nitens. The sequence goes on from NC_064614.1 coordinate 3,728,743, forward strand.
ACACGTCGTGAAGACACGAATGCCACACTAATACCTTTCCTACACACCCTCATCGGAGTCGCGCTGTCGTACGTTGCATACGCGCTGCAGCAACGCCCTCAGACTCATAATAATAATAACAAATTAATAATAATCTCTACATTCAAATATGTGTGTACTAGCTGGAAAACATTCGCTTCGCTTGATCTTTTTTCCGTTTGTTTTCTGAATTGGAAAAAAATATGCAGTTAATCTCGTCATTTGTTTGCATGTAACACATTCAAAATAATGTCTTACAAATTATGTTGGATGTTTAGTTTTCAGGTGCAAAGACGAGCAACGTGGACACGCTATGTGTAGGTGTCTGCGGGAGATAACGATTCTTTTACATTCACTCCGCAGCGTTGGAAGATTTTCCCTTGCGCTTTATTGGTAGTCTTAGTGTACGCTAATCTTACCGGGAACTGGAGCCTTTAAATAAATGTGAACTGTAAGTTAGGTGAGGAGTGGAATTCGTGGTATGAATACCGTCTTACTTTTTCTTAAGTTCTATTTCAGTGACCCTGTGTAGAAGCATACAGGGAATACAGAGAAAATTTACGAATTGTGTGAGGGAGTTTACGTTTACCTCTCGGTTCCAAATATTTTTACTTCCCGTGGTATCATGTTCTAACTCACTGATTTGTTTGTTGAGCTACGACATTAGGGTGTGTGTGTTTGTGTGTGTGTGTATGTGTGTGTGTGTATGTGAGTGTGTGTGTGTGTGTCTGTGTGTTGTACATTCTTCGCTCACACAGCCGCTCTTTGTTCATTAAGTTTCTCCCGATCAGGAAATAATTTCTTTCGATGAGTTGTTTCTCTGTGTTTACCACGATGCACAACTCATGGGTTAAGACAATTCGGATCACTGCGACTCGTACCGTTTCCAAGTTGTGTTTTAGAACATAGAAAACGTTCGTTAACATTCGAAATTGTCCGCAAAAGCTCGAGAACAGTATCGAACAATTTTGAACTATTCCACGGAGCGCGGCAGCACACGGTTTCGTACACTGGACTCACACTAGAGAGGACGACGGTTCGGAACCACGTCCGACCACTCTGATTTGGGTCTTCCGTGATTTCCCTAAGCAGACAGCCTTGCCGCAGTGGTAACACCGGTTCCCGTCAGATCGCCATAGTTACGCGCTGTCGGGCTGGACTAGTACTTGGATGGGTGACCATCCGGCCTGCCGAGCGCTGTTGACAAGCGGGCTGCACTCAGCCCGTGTGAGGCGAAATGAGGAGCTACTTGATTGAGAGGTGGCGGCTCCGGTCTCGGAAACTGACATACGGCCGGGAGAGCGGTGTGCTGACCACGTGCACCTCCATATCCGCATCCAGTGCCGCCTGTGGGCTGAGGATAACACGGCGGCCGGTCGGTTCCGTTGCGAGTTCGTGACCTGTTCGGGAGGAGTTTACATTTTAGTGATTTCCCGTAATCGCCTAAGGCAAAAGCCGAGATGGTTTCTTCCTTCCCTAATACGAGCTTGTGCTCCGCCTGTAATGACGACCGTGTCGACGGGATGTTAACCACTAATCTCCTCCTCCCCGTCGAATTATCCCTTGAAAAATACACTGATTCCAGAGAAACAGAAGCTGTACTCGTGACAGCCACGATGTATGGCGATCACTTCAAACACGCAGATACTCGCAATAAGAGCTGGCGTTGCACAACCAGTATGGAGCACGATGGCGGCAAGCACGGGTAGCGCCAGGCACAAAAACCAGTGACTTATTGTGAGTGGTTTTCGGGATATCGTTAGCCTCACCCACAAATACATAAGTATATAGTTGCTGGAATTGAAATGAAAGTATAAATTACGGGGATAAGAGTAAGCACTTGAAAACGGTACATCGCAGAAATCAGTTGATCGTGTGAAACAAAGAGACTGTGATCTTCATGAGGTCAAGGTGGAAATGAAAATATCTTTTGATTTGTGACTGTGGCACCCGACATGGAAAAAAAAAATTTGCATATATATATATATATATACTCCTGGAAATGGAAAAAAGAACACATTGACACCGGTGTGTCAGACCCACGATACTTGCTCCGGACACTGCGAGAGGGCTGTACAAGCAATGATCACACGCACGGCACAGCGGACACACCAGGAACCGCGGTGTTGACCGTCGAATGGCGCTAGCTGCGCAGCATTTGTGCACCGCCGCCGTCAGTGTCAGCCAGTTTGCCGTGGCATACGGAGCTCCATCGCAGTCTTTAACACTGGTAGCATGCCGGGACAGCGTGGACGTGAACCATATGTGCAGTTGACGGACTTTGAGCGAGGGCGTATAGTGGGCATGCGGGAGGCCGGGTGGACGTACCGCCGAATTGCTCAACACGTGGGGCGTGAGGTCTCCACAGTACATCGATGTTGTCGCCAGTGGTCGGCGGAAGGTGCACGTGCCCGTCGACCTGGGACCGGACCGCAGCGACGCACGGATGCACGCCAAGACCGTAGGATCCTACGCAGTGCCGTAGGGGACCGCACCGCCACTTCCCAGCAAATTAGGGACACTGTTGCTCCTGGGGTATCGGCGAGGACCATTCGCAACCGTCTCCATGAAGCCGGGCTACGGTCCCGCACACCGTTAGGCCGTCTTCCGCTCACGCCCCAACATCGTGCAGCCCGCCTCCAGTGGTGCCGCGACAGGCGTGAATGGAGGGACGAATGGAGACGTGTCGTCTTCAGCGATGAGAGTCGCTTCTGCCTTGGTGCCAATGATGCTCGTATGCGTGTTTGGCGCCGTGCAGGTGAGCGCCACAATCAGGACTGCATACGACCGAGGCACACAGGGCCAACACCCGGCATCATGGTGTGGGGAGCGATCTCCTACACTGGCCGTACACCACTGGTGATCGTCGAGGGGACACTGAATAGTGCACGGTACATCCAAACCGTCATCGAACCCATCGTTCTACCATTCCTAGACCGGCAAGGGAACTTGCTGTTCCAACAGGACAATGCACGTCCGCATGTATCCCGTGCCACCCAACGTGCTCTAGAAGGTGTAAGTCAACTACCCTGGCCAGCAAGATCTCCGGATCTGTCCCCCATTGAGCATGTTTGGGACTGGATGAAGCGTCGTCTCACGCGGTCTGCACGTCCAGCACGAACGCTGGTCCAACTGAGGCGCCAGGTGGAAATGGCATGGCAAGCCGTTCCACAGGACTACATCCAGCATCTCTACGATCGTCTCCATGGGAGAATAGCAGCCTGCATTGCTGCGAAAGGTGGATATACACTGTACTAGTGCCGACATTGTACATGCTCTGTTGCCTGTGTCTATGTGCCTGTGGTTCTGTCAGTGTGATCATGTGATGTATCTGACCCCAGGAATGTGTCAATAAAGTTTCCCCTTCCTGGGACAATGAATTCACGGTGTTCTTATTTCAATTTCCAGGAGTGTATATATATTGGTTACTATGCACGGCCTTATGATGATTGGAACAGTAGTCAGTATGCGAAGGCTTTGAAATAAGCTAAAATATCTAAAACCGGTAAGTCTTCAGAAACTATAGGGGCTGAAGTGGGGATACTTCCCGATGTCCCACAAGTAATTCCGCATGTTTTTGAACCGAAACTGGCCGAGAAAAAAAATATGTTGGAGTACTTATTGAAAGCCCCTCGTATTCTACGTAGAAATCAGGATAGGTTCCGAAAACACTCATTATGCGAAACTCAACTATCGCTCCTCACACACGATATTTTTAATGTTGTAGATAGCGGAAAGCAGGTTGATACGGTGTTCCTAGACTTTAGAAAAACTTGTTGGTTAGTACCATATTGACGCCGTTAAGAGAAATATGGTTCTAATGGCTCTGAGCAATATGGGACTAAACATCTATGGTCATCAGTCCCCTAGAACTTAGAACTACTTAAACCTAACTAACCTAAGGACATCACACAACACCCAGTCATCACGAGGCAGAGAAAATCCCTGACCCCGCCGGGAATCGAACCCGGGAACCCGGGCGTGGGAAGAGAAATATGTTCCTAACGGTTATGCAATCTAGTAAACCCGAAATTTCCTGACACGCAGAACGCAGCAGGCTATGATGAACGGAGAGTCATATACAGTCACTAAAGTTGTATCTGGTGAGCCTCAGACTGGCGTCATAGGACCGTTCCGTTTATTCTATGCTTTGTTGACTTGGTTGTATTAGATTCAGTCCCAAGCTTTTCGCAGATGGTACAGTCGTGCATGAGGAAATTCTGCAGCGCACAAGTTGCAGTGATGATCAGATGTGGACGCAATGTCAGCTTCGTGCTGAGAATGACAACTAGCGCATAGTATAGAGAGGTGCAAAGTTGTACGCGAGGCACCGTTACGCTCTATCCTTTGAATACGGGTTATGTGAGTCGCAGCTAACATCAGCCACGCCATACGTGTATTCGGGAGCAACAGAATGTAGAGGTATGGAGTGGAACGCGCACATACGCTCACTTTTGCGTAGTTCAAACGACGGGCTATGATTTATCGCTACGTGCGGAAATATTTTCATGTAGCACGTAGCTCAACAAGCAGTAATTTCTTAATAAATTGGGATCCCATTAATAGAATCTTAGGATGGTTTATGTGACAACAGACGCCAGCTATACACTGCTGTAACTATGAATTTCTTTTCGGCGTGAACATGTCTAATGAGGATGCAGTTTGTGCGAAGAATTTAGAGTTAAAGATGCCATCGTAAAGCTATGTTCTGCTTGGTATAAAGTGTGTGTGTTTGTTTCGGATGCAGTGGTTTTGAGACCACGCTGATTGGTGACGGCTACAAATACAGTCCGATTTTGGTCACAGTTACAAATACAGTCCGATTAAAATTACTTGGTGGTTCACACTTCACGCGTTGGAGCTGGTTTCATCCAATCACGGCGCTCAGAGTCAAGCCCGAACCGTTCTCCGCTGCCAGACTGTCACAACAATTACCTTACTTCCAATTTCTCGTCCGGTTTTCTTTCTTGGTGTGTTTGTATCCAGAATAATGGGTCTGTTTTTTTTATTTCGTATTTTATCACACATGATAACAACACCAAAAAACGACACAAATGCACAGAGATGCCAACAACATATACACGTTTCATACACAGCACTAACGGAACAGTACCGGATCCTTCAGGGCAAGACGCGATTCAGCGTCACATATACAAGATATTATAAACACAGAGATCGGCTTCGTTTAGATAAGTTTCGTACGACATTGCATGAAGCCGAACTTTTTGAAGACAGCAATTCAATGTTGCGACCGCATCACCATAATAATAAAAGTAGCATTATTATGCAATGTAGTGGCGTAGCGTAGTGGTTGGAGCAGTAACTTGACGTGAAGAAAGTCGTAGGTTCGAATCTGCCGGCACGGTAGCGCAGCGTGTTCGGTCAGAGGGTTAGCTGCCCTGTGTAATAAAAAAACTGAGTTAATCGATCAACAACGAACTTAAAACGGATGTCTTACGACGTACTACCCGAGCAGATGCAACGAACAAAAGCGAACAAAATGAGATTTAAAGAAAAAAAAAATAACCCTCGTCAAATGCACCAACTATTTTATTTGTAAATCTAATTGAAAGACTTCGATTACTAGTTCTCTGCTGTTAATTGCTTTAAATGTACTTCTTTATTTCTAATCCTCTGCTGCGTCATTTTCATCAACATACTGACTTTTTTATTCGGTCATATTTTTCTTCCTATCATTCTTTTTTCGTTTGGGAGCTGCCTTTGTAATCCGAAACCAAGCGCCAACCAATACTGCCCATCTGTTGGTAACGTGGCAGCGCGTGTAGCCAGTATGAGCATAGTTTCAGATATGCAATGACAGCGAGAAATTACAATTTGATTTTAGCGCTAAAAATGAAAATTTTCTATCCTGAGTTTGTTCGTTGAGGTTAGCGTGAAGAAAACGATCGTGATTTTGGTCCTGACCCATGTTGTTGACCGCCGTTTTCTCGGATATATTGCACATCACGAAGTTGTGGTAAGGTGAGGACGTGAGTTTAAACTGAGGGCCACAAAACGCTTCGCATGCCGCAGTTCACTCATTGCTCAGTTGTTGACAGAGCACGTCGAATTTCCGTATCGTACCTCGCGACGACCGCTTCCAATATTGGCCAGCGTTACACATAAACAGCATTTGTGTTTCGCCTATAAGCTAGCGGTAGCCAAGAGCCGATGTGGCAACACTGCAGCGGCCAGTAACAGACGTCAGCTGTCAAGTAATTTTAATCGGACTGTGGACGAAGAGATGCTTTCAAAGTGTGTATTTAACTAACTGAAACCGCACAGTCTCTATTCTGTTTTCGACCTCCAGCTAACGCGATGGTCCCTAGTAACCTGGGGAACCTCATAATTTTCTACATCGTATGGAGATGTGGCCGATATCATCTATGGAAGAGGATGCTAATTTGCTATTTGATGCGATTCATCCTCAAAAGTCGGCGCTTTCTAACTGCGTAGGTGTCTAGCGCTGTAGGATAGAATGTTCTTGATTACGTTCAGGCTACTGGGGTGGCAGAAGTTTAGCCTTTCCAATGTTTCGAATGAATTGCAAACACTTTCATTTAACGGGAAAAGGTTCTAAATATTCTACGAATTTTTCGATTTCAGTTTGCATCTTAAAACAGGAGAGCGATTGCTACGGGCTGGCCCGTTACCCTTCGCAAACTTTTCAGAAGAAAATCGTTCGTTAACCGAGCAGAAATTAGTTTCCAGAGAGTTCATATTCGCTAGAACTTTCCACCCTCTTCAGTTTAAAAGTTTAATAACTGGAACAAAGGAGCTATGAAATAAAGAAATCACATCTCGTTCTTTTTCATTGGCTGTCAGAATCTGTATAGCGCATGGCAGGGTACCTCAAGTTCTTCATCGTGTCTGGAACTCTACCGGAGCATAAGCCTCCCAAGTAGGTGTGACAGGAATATTTTCATTTCGTGTGTTTTCCTAGCTTCGTAAGTGATAATAACTTCGTCTCGCCGTACGGGTGAAACACCTCTGCCTGGTTGACACGATGTTTGACACACTGTTTGTTCTACATATGACCGGCCTATTCTGCGATCATTACATAGAAATGTTATGTTTTTAGTCCTTTTCTGTCTAGGGCTGATTTGCTGTAGTTCTCCTTTCTAACTGTCCATTTCAGCGAATTGTCTCGCGTCCTTGCGATTCTTTTCTTGTATCTCACCTCCCCCCCTCCCCCGTATACACGTTTAGCTACAGTTCTCAGTGCCTATCCAAAGGATCTTTCCGCTTCCTTATGTTCTGCATCAAACATTTTTTATCATTGACTTGTTGCAGGACCGCCGGCCGAAGTGGCCGTGCGGTTAAAGGCGCTGCAGTCTGGAACCGCAAGACCGCTACGGTCGCAGGTTCGAATCCTGCCTCGGGCATGGATGTTTGTGATGTCTTTAGGTTAGTTAGGTTTAACTAGTTCTAAGTTCTAGGGGACTAATGACCTCAGCAGTTGAGTCCCATAGTGCTCAGAGCCATTTGAACCATTTTTGTTGCAGGACCTCTTCATTCCTTTTTTCATCATTTCTATTAAAATAGTGCCATACATTTTATTCGAATTAAGGCCTGTGGGACAAATAAAAATATGTCCAGTCTTTGAGTGTAAACTTGCAAGGAGTACCCAACGAGAGATGCTTATGAGGAACGAACCAAAGCAAAGATATAACTACTGCTTCGTGCACCCTCAATTTTACAGCTCGTCCATAGGTGGATTAGAAGATGTACTGAGTTGTGTATTCAGAAAAATGTGCGCCCACATCAAACACTCCGACCCACAACATTCATCTGAATACAGTCAAATACGTACAACTTGCTGGGTCAACTCTGAATGTTTCCACGAGGGGCGTTCACTAAGTAATGTAACATATCTTTTTTGAAAGCAGATTGGTTTTATTCAGGATTTCAATAGACTATTTTATTTCTCACGTCTTTGACTACAAAACGCTATTTTTCAGCATAATCTCCGTTCAATGCGACCATCTTACTCCACCTTACTAGGAGGGTCGTAGGCCCACGTGGTACCTCTATATCAGTCGACGTCGGAGCAAATGCCTTCCATCAATAAGCACCCCTTCATTCACGTACTGCTCTCCGCATAGTGCATCCTTCACTGGGCCAAACAGGTGGAAGGTGCGAGATCCTAGCTGTAGGGTGGACGAGGAAGAACAGTCCAGTGAACTTTTGTGAGCTCCTTTCGCGTGCGCAGGCATGTGTGAGGCCGTAAGTTATCACGAAGAAGGAGAAGTTCGTTTACATTTTCTTGGCGACTTACACGCTTAAATCGTTTTGTCAGTTTCCTGAGGGTAGCACAACACACTTCAGAGTTGATCGTTGCACTTGAGGGAGGGAATAACCCCTTCAGAGGCCCAGAAGAGTGTCACCATGACATTACCTGTTGATTGTGCGACTTCGAACCTTTTCTTCGGATGAGAGGTGATGTGGCGACACTTCGTGGATTGCCGTTTTGTTTCCGGCCCGAACTGACGAACCCATCTGACATCGTCTCTGACGATGTTAGACAAAAAATTGTCGCAATTAGCCTTGTGACGCGCGAGTAGTTCCGCACGTATCGTCCTTCATTGTTCCGTGTGGTCTTGTGTTAGGCGGCGAGGAACGCAGCGTGCTGACACCTCTGAGTTCCTGAACTGGTGGGTGACAGGGTCAGCACTTGCTACAGAAACGTCCAGTGAAGCAGGGAGGTGTCGATCATCTCGAACGAGTGTGTCCGCACGTTCCAACACTGCAGGAGTCACAGCTGTGTGAGAGCGACCGGCACGTCAGAAATCGCACAGGTCTGCGCGATCTTGTTGCGATCGTGACAGACGCCTCGCCCAAAGACTAACCGTACTACCGAGAAAAATAACGTGTTGCATTATTTATTGAACGCCCCTAGTATTGTGCGAATTAAAATTGACGGACGTTTGATTTAATTCGATTTGCAATGAGTCGGTTCAAATAATGGAGCTATATGATAGGAAAAAGGATACAGTGCCGCGATATTGTCGTAATTCCATCGAAAGGAAAACGTTTCTTACGTCTACCTGTCAAAATAAGTATCCTTGCACTTATTATTCTGTAAGTTATAAGGGGAACCACCTTAACTTTAACACTCTGCATGTGGTAAATAGAGTTGACAAAGGACAGGAGCGCTTACTCGTCTTGTGTTTTCAAACCGGTCTGCTAAACATTTTCATAGCTTCATGGTTACTTTATGCCTTGCGTATAACTCCTTAATTAATCTCCGATCATTCGAGTTCACCTTTTTCAATTTTTGAATTTCCGCCATCTTGTCGCATTTCATTCGGTCAGGACTTTTCTAGATCTATCTCTGTTTTCTGAAACCAAATCGCTACAAAGTAGCCTCGGGTTAGTTTTCAGATCAACAAGCAAGCCAGAAAGTACCTAATTTCAGGCGTTGTGCCGGGTGAACGCACAGTCCGCGAACAACTGTAAATCTTAAACGTAATTTTTTATTATTTAAATAGACAACATCAATAGAAATCGTACCTAAGACCGAGTTGACGAAAACTTTCAAACAGTTAGATATAATAATTCAGCTTAACTCTTTCAGACTTCTTATCCTCAGGGGCGCTAGAACGAATTTGAATTACTTTAGTGAATTGGTTAACTTAACTTTCTACAAGCTTGAATGTAGAGGGCGGTAAATATTGAATCACTGTCATAACGTCAGCTTCATAAAAATTTCCTGGCTTCTCCGAAGCTGACATCTGGGCTATTATTTCTGCTCTCGCTTTTAATTGTCGATTTCTGATTCACATCGAACTCCAGTAACTCCAGTATTCTCAACAAAACTGTCTTGAAAAAAAAGTAACTTTCACACAAATGCAGTTATTTCATCTTTCTTGATCGGTAAATGAATCATTACTCACTTTCAATGATGTGCTTTATTTGCACGTTGTGCGTATAACAACATCGATGTTGATTATAAGCAGTCAAGACAAGAACTGAACTAACAACCATTACATTTTCCTTTACACATGGATCGTCTACTTTTGTTTGTTTGATCGTCCACTTCTATTTGTTTGTTACATACATTTATCTGATTTGAATGAGATGGCGGTAACACACGCCGTCAGGATAGGGTAGCATTTTTCTCACGCTAGGTGAGGAGAGCCCTACGTCATAGTGACGTGGGCACGCGTCATCATGAGTTTCGCGAGTTGTCCTATCGACTGTTGTGTGCATTCTCTATATACTGACTGACGTGTGCGTCTTGAATCTGCATTGTTATTTGTTTGTGTGCTTTAATTGTCGCATTGTCCGGTGTTGCTAGTGTGTACGTCATTCTCAACATGGGTTCTAACGGAAATGAGAAAGCTTTCAAGCAGATCCGTAAAGATAGTCTGAAAGATTTCGCTATCTTTCTTAGTCGATTTACAACATGAAGGCAAAATTAAATGGAACTAGATGGTTTAATATTTTCAGCAACATTCGGAATTATTTTCTGAACCACTTCAATTTCTCAGTTTAACGTTTCTGCCCATATGAATTATGTACAATAAAATAAAATATATAAAAATACGAAACACGTTAATTTCTCCCTATTTCAGGTTTTATTCACATGATTTATGCAAGATTAATCGGATTAAAAAATTGACTAGACACTTTTTTTTAACTTTAGTTATGGTTATGATTGCTTCGTTCAGATTCGTTATGTTCATGGAACACACAGTAACATCCTACATTCTTTGGATTGCATCTTAATAATTAATTATTTCACGCTTCTGTCCACACGATTTATGGACGTTTCATTGAATTTAAAAAGCATGACACGCTTTTTTTTTACTTTCGTTATGGGTTCGTTCAGACATTCATTATGTTCATAAAACACACAATAACATAGCAAATTGTTGGGAATACATTGATTCAGCTGGGATGAGTATATCACACAACTCCTGTCACTTCGTTTTTACACACGTATTTTCATTTAGCTTTGACGTTATCGGTACAACTGCAAAGATCGATATACGTACTCATTTAGTCGATTAAGGATATTTACGTCACGATGACGTTGCGTTACGTCATTATGACATAGGGTTCTCCTCACCTAGCGTGAGATGAATGCTACCGCACCATGGTCTTCGCCTGGTGAACAATAGCGGCCAGTTCTCTACCTGGCGGCTGCGCCAAAGATGCTGCCGTCGTCGCGCTGCTGCGCTCTCACACCACAAACCAGTCTACTTGTTATTCAATGTTAGATACAAGCCATTTAAATACACAGTTCCAATTTAACAACCACACGAATAACATTGACAATAATCTTACGCCTCTAAAATACATACAGCATATGACTATCTGCAAACTGAGCGGTAGAAGACAGAGTGTAACTGTCTGAATATTCGGTTGCATGTAGATGGGATGATTGCACGTTCCCTACTAATGCATCATTGTAAGGGTACAGACAGGATCCTGCACAAACGGTAAAACGGGAAACACTAGACCGTGTAGTGACCTAAGGCCTCACAACGCACACAAGTCCCGTCATAATGTCCCAGCTTCGCACGGGGCGGGAAAAAGTTTTACGCTGGACTCCAGCAGCGATAGGAGGAATTCAGTCACAACTGTGAAATTTCCGGCGACGGGTTCCGCTCCTGCGCGCGACTAATGGCGGACATCTCTATGAAAGATAATAACTGCCGCCTCGCCCTTCCACCCCAGGCGGACAAAAGAAAAGGAAATTAGCGGCGGTGGTTAATTAAGCCGGCTGGCGTGGCGAGGCCCGGCGCTGTGAATCAGTCGGCGGCCATCGGGCTGGAAGTTCGTTCTGCGGCCGCCTCATTAGCAGCGGGGGGGTCGCCCCGGATTAAGGTTTACGGTTCTCGTCTGGTCCGCTCTGGTCTGCCACCCGCCACTCGTTCGGCCGCCGCTAATTTTTTGCCGCGTAATCCGAGCAGAAGGGAAGAGTGACGTCACGAGCACGCGAGGTCTGTAGGGGCGCGCACAGAGTACACGCGCTCTCCAGAACCTGCCCGCGTGCTACACGAGCTACAGGAAATGGCGTTCGTTAACTCCAAGAAATGACGAGGACCAAAAATCGCGGTAGGCGTAGTGATCGGAAAAACCCTCCGAAGACGAAAATGTCGAGAAGGGGCAACCACACTGCCGCGATCATTCTTAGCTTCGAGTGAGGCAACTGGCAACCTGCTCGTACCGCAGTTGTGGCGATTTAACAGGTATACACAAAAGTGATTAGAGTTGCAATTCTCTGTGACAGGTGGAACTAGGGATGGGAATAACCGACCGGCTAAATCTACACTACTGGCCATTAATATTGCTACACCAAGAAGAAATGCAGATGATAAACGGGTATTCATTGGACAAATATATTATACTAGAACTGACAAGTGATTACATTTTCACGCAATTTGCGTGCTTAGATCCTGAGAAATCAGTACCCAGAACAATACCTCTGGCTGTGATAACGGCCTTGATACGCCTGGGCATTTAGTCAAACAGTGCTTGGATGCCGTGTACAAGCACAGCTGCCCATGCAGCTACAACACGATACCACAGTTCATCAAGAGTAGTGACTGGTGTATTGTGACGAGACATTTGCTCGGCCACAATTGACCAGACGTTTTCAATTGGTGAGAGATCTGGAGAATGTGCTGGCCAGGGCAGCAGTCGAACATTTTCTGTATCCAGAAAGGCCCGTACAGGACCTGCAACATGCGGTCGTGCATTATCCTGCTGAAATGTAGGGTTTCGCAGGGATCGAATGAAGGGTAGAGCTACGGATCGTAATACTTCTGAAATGTAACGTCTACTGTTCAAAGTGCCGTCAATGCGAACAAGAGGTGACCGAGACGTGTAAGCAATGGCACCCCATACTATCACGCCAGGTGATACGCCAGTATGGCGATGACGAATACACGCTTCCAATGTGCGTTCACGGCGATGTGACCAAACACGGATGCAACCGTCACGATGCTGTAAACAGAACGTGGATTCATCCGAAAAAATGACTTTTCTCATTCGTGCACCCAGGTTCGTCGTCGAGTACACCACCGTAGGCGCTCCTGTCTGTGATGCAGCGTCAAGGGTAACCGCAGCCATGGTCTCCGAGCTGATAGTCCGTGCTGCTGCAAACGTCGTCGAACTGTTCGTGCAGATGGTTGTTGTGTTGCAAACGTCCCCATCTACTGACTCAGGGATCGAGACGTGGCTGCACAATCCGTTACAGCCATGCGGATAAGATGCCTGTCATCTCGACTGCTAGTGATACGAGGCCGTTGCGATCCAGCACGGCGTTCCGTATTATCCTCCTGAACCCACCGATTCCATATTCTGCTAACAGTCATTGGATCTCGACTAACGCAAGCGGCAATGTCGCGATACGATAAACAGCAATCGCGATAGGCTACAATCCGACCTTTATCAAAGTCGGAAACATGATGGTACACATTTCTCCTCCTCACACGAGTCATCACAACAACGTGTCACCAGGCAACGCCGGTCAACTGCTGTTTGTGTATGAGAAATCGGTTGGAAACTTTCCTCATGTCAGCACGTTGTAGGTGTCGCCACCGGCGCCAACCTTGTGTGAATGCTCTGAAAAGCTATTCATTTGCATATCACAGCATCTTCTTCCTGTCGGTTAAATTTCGCGTCTGTAGCACGTCATCTTCGTGGTGTAGCAATTTTAATGGCCAGTACTGTAATAACCGGTATTTTAGTTTTGAATAACCGGTATTTCTCGGTCTTTCTTTGCTCTTGGTTGTGACAGGTGGTTTTCATTTTTTTACTTATCACTGGTTAAAAGCGGAAATCTCGTCTAGCCATAGCAGCAGTGCAAATTGTTTTGGTTTTTAAATGAAACGTTTTTATGTGTGCATCATTTTTATTCGTAAACTTCTTTTGCTTTGAAATATTGCGTTATTATGGAAAATGGGAAAAGCGATCAGTTGTATTTTAATAAAAATTCCGACCGAAACGAGCAACAGATTCATGGTATGAGAACTGGCACAGTATTAGTGAAACAATGATGTACCTGTTACCACGTGGCATGGCCTGTCGGATGGTTCACGAGTAGACGTTGTGCGCAAGACTAGCGCCTCGTGGTCTATACGGTAGTTTCTCGCCGTCGTCGCTAGACATCGGTTGCATCACAGAATGACACCATCGCTAGTCTAAAAGTGTCTTACAAAGTCCCGTACCAATTAAGTAAAATGCTCTGTTTGCTTTAAAAGACTACGAACGGGGGGAGCCACAACTAACTTAACGACATCATCTAAGAAGATAACTTAAGACTCAACAATTCATTCTTAGTTTACAATAAAAATAGAAAGTAGGTGATCTGCTAGCTATGTCTACATAATACATCTTTATCTGCTTGAAATTCTTGAAAACGGACGAATTAACACGAAAAGTAGAGTTCTTAAACCTCACGTTTCGCCTTTTAACTCTGACGATGCGTAATGCCTAATGCAAAGCTTTGTTGCTCCTGGCTTCCGGGGTGGGTAGCGATCGGGTTTGACTTCAGGGCACAGCTGGTTGTGACTGAAGGAACTATGACTGCACAGCAGTACGCCACCGACATTCTGCATCCTCATGCATTACCTCTCATGCGACAGTATCATAGAGCCATTTTTGATCAGACAGTCCTCACCCACACATCTCGGTTGCGTCTATGCACTACGTAATTTTGAGATACTATCGTGATAAAAATTCTCCAGATCGGACCCTGACAGAACATGTTGACAATTTTAGACCTATTTCTATTGCGCCAGTGTATGCTAAATTATTGAAAAGGCTGTGTATGTAAGGATAATTGATCATTTTATATCACACAATTTGCTATCAAATGAACAGTTAGGCTTTAGAAAATGCTATAGTCTCTGTACTGAGGTACTGGATGGGTGAAACAAAGGGTTTCGAACGATAGGCATATTTTTTTTATTTATGTAAGGCGTTTGATTGTATTGATCACAAAATATTGCTCCAGAAGTTGGACCCATTACGGAATACGGGGAGCAGCTCACAATTGGTTGACCTCTTACTTTAGCAACACACGGCAGAAGGTCATTATTGTCATTATACACACTGTTGAGAATGACTGTGATGTGGGGTCTGCGTGGGGTACTGTCAAGTGGGGGGTGCCCCAGGGATCAGTGTTGGGGCCGCTCCTGTTCCTTATTTATATAAGTGATATGCCCTCTAGTATTATGGGTAACTGTAAAATATTTCTGTTTGCTGATGACACTAGCTTGGTAGTAAAGGATGTTGTGTGCAACATTGGCTCGGTTTCAAATAGTGCAGTACATGACCTAAGTTCATGGCTTGTAGGAAATAAACTAACGCTAAATCACAGCAAGACTCGGTTTTTACAGTTTCTAACACACAATACAACTAAACCTGCCGTTTTAATTTCGCGGAACGGGCATATGATTAGAGAAACTGAACAGTTCAAATTTCTAGGTGTTCAGATAGATAGTAAGCTGTCGTGGAAAGCCCACGTTCGGGATCTTGTTCAAAGACTTAATACTGCCATTTTTACTATTCGAATGGTATCTGAAGTGAGTGGCCGTTCGACTCGGAAATTAGTCTACTTTGCTTATTTTCACTCGCTTATGTCGTATCGTGTTATATTTTGGGGTACCTCTTCCCATTCTAAAAGGATATTTTGGCTCAGAAACGGGTGGCTCGGGCAGTAAGTGGGGTAAGTTCACGAACCTCTTGTCGACCCCTGTTCACGAGTCTGGGTATTTTGACATTGGCCTCTCAATATATGTATATTCCTTACTGTCATTTCTTGTTAACACTATTAGATTATTCCCAAGAATAAGCAGCTTTCACTCGGTTAATGCTCGGCAGAAACCAAACCTGCATTTGCGGTATACTGCTGCAGCCATTTTCAATGAGCTACCGCTCGAATTCAAAAATCTTAGCATTAATGCACGTGCTTTCAAATCGAAACTGAAGCATTTTCTCATGGGTCACTCCTTCTAGTCTGTCGAGGAGTTCCTTGAAAAGTTAAGCTGATTCTTGTTGTATTGTTGATTGCGTTTACTTAAACGTCAGGTTTGACTGTTTTTGGATTCAAAAACATTTTATTTTTAACTGTTATTACTTTTGCGTTGTAATTTCATCTACTGACACGTTCCATGAGCTTGGAGATTTGCTCCTCAATTTTGTCTTCCGAAACTTGACGTGCAAATAAATAAATAAACGTGTGGGCCCACGTCGGATGTTATTTCTGTCTCAATGGCAGTATCCGGGATGTCAGTGACGAGTTACAACAATTTTTGAGGCAGCTTTACTCAGGAAAGGATTCAACGATTTATTTATTCAAATAAGAAAACAATTACAGAACATGGTAGTTACCATTACAAACAAATGAAAGAAAGAATTATCCAGCTACACTGCTATTGTCAAAAATCTTGCAACTTCGATTGCACGCAGTGTCGCAAGCTGAAGATCTTCTGTGCAACATGCGGGGCATAGTTGACAACGCAGTGGGTGCTCTATGGTGTGTCACAGATGGTGGTGTCCACTGGCAAGTGCCATTTCTGGAGGCTACTCCCAGGTCTCCCAGCTCCAGAACGAAGACAGTTTAGTGACCACAAGACCCAGGTGGCAGGGTGTACAGAGGGAAACACCAGGCAGAATTATTTTTGCTGTAGCTGCTGTTGTCTGCAGCACTGAAGTAAGTGTTCTTCAGGAAACTTCTTTTGGACCTCAACTTTGGGGCTGCTGGAACGTACCAGTTGGTTTTCCTTATGGGCCTTATTTATTTTCACCGCGCTAGAAGCTACTTCACAGCAATGATGTGCTGTCGCTATACCTGTGTGTTAGCAGAGTTTTTCTAGTGCTCTGGGTTTCAGACAAACTGTAATAAGCTTACACGTTCATTTAACACCTTGTCCCCTACCCGCACGTATACGTGGATGGATTTCTGCCAAACGTATCTGTAACACTTTGCTAGTTCTCAGGGTTTGTGATCGAAAGCTATCACTTATCTTGCGAAAAATATTATTTTGGCTTCCACCTCCATTTTAAAACTGTCGCAATGCTGCTTGTAGGTCAGAGTACGATTCCGAGTGACTCCCAGATATTTTGGATGGGTTATACTCACTACCTGTATCTCTTTCCTTGTGATGACGTTCTTGGATGTGCTTAAGATAAACGCACACAGTTGCGTTTTAGCTGGGTTTGGACGAAGGTGATTGTTAGAGTAACATGCACTCAGCTCCCTAAACGCGTCCGGCAGATGGGCTTCAACATTTTCAAAAGACTTCCCTTGACTCGCAAGTGCCAGATCATCGGCATGAAGAAAACGTGTGTTCACCGGAGGTGGTTGATCATTGGTGTAGATACAAAAACTGTACGATACCCTTCCGAACCAGATCAGTCTATGCATCCAGATAAGAGGG
Source organism: Schistocerca nitens (assembly GCF_023898315.1). Classification (NCBI taxonomy): domain Eukaryota; kingdom Metazoa; phylum Arthropoda; class Insecta; order Orthoptera; family Acrididae; genus Schistocerca; species Schistocerca nitens. The sequence continues at coordinate 3,746,160 of NC_064614.1, forward strand.
CGTCCAACGTCGAACTGATAAGTGGGCTCTTACTGTCAAGTTATTTGAAAATCTGATTCCATTTTTTAATCACTGAAATAATGTCATACGGCTCTCAACCCCGTTTCGTTTCGTTTCGTTTCATTTCATCCCACCGTTCTGGGAGCTTCACCTTTTGTTTTGAGGCAGCATAAAATGGCGGTATTAGGCTTGTGTGTGATTTCCATTGAACACAGTACAGTTTTCGCGCCCTTTGCTAAGATGCTGTAAACTGTGAAGGAAAACCGCTTGTTGAATCAGTCCTTGCATTCATGTCAGACGAGGGTGTCAGTGGAAATATCACGAAGGCAGCTGTACACTGCTGCCGCAATAATTGGGTTTTATATTCCGGAACTAATTTGTCCCCAGTGTACACCTCACATATAGAAACGTTAAAAGACGATAACGTATAGACAAAAAGTGACACAATTCACACACGGGTAGAGCATACGAGTTCCCTCGCTGAGGTGAATTGACCGCTATGTCGACAGAAAGGACATCCGAAAACAGAAGTTGAAATAAAATAAACATTTGCCAGATAATGGAAATAATGGACGCCCTACGACGGGGTAGACACTTTGAAACACACACACACACAGAGAGAGAGAGAGAGAGAGAGATGGGGGCTGCTATCTGTACCTACAAATCATTGTACAGTGGATGGGAGAGGGCGCTTTTTTTACCAATATTACCACCACTCTGTCCTAGTCCTGAGAAATTAATCAGTAAAAACTGGTGTTACAATTTAGAGTTGTTCAGGGAGCACATACCACTCTGATAAGTGACGTTGAAGCCGTAGTTACCATATATAAGTATAAATACTGTATAATAGCTCTGACTGAAGTATCTGCTGTTAACGTGGTATTCTTGGGAAGTTATCACGTTATACTGCGCCTCATCTGGTGATATCTATGAAAAATTAGTTGCATTATTAAAGTTTCTTCGTTCTAATCAGCACGATGGATCATAATATTAAGTGGACATTTTAATTTAAATGTTTACGGCAAACCTACTCTGCAGCTATACTCAAGTCTTTTATGAATTTATTTAATGTAATACCATCTTATACCATTTATAAGTAGAGTTATGGAAATTAGCATTTCTATAGGCATACCGAGATTGCTAAACCATTGTGTAAATATTACACTACTACAACACTAATAAATGGGAAAGGAATTGTACCATCACACTACGAACATCTACACAATCCACACTGCCTCAATGACAAAAGTACTGTATTCTCTTAAAGTAACGACCTGTTCTCAAGAAAATTGTTTCAAAACAAGCTTAATAAATTCAGTTCTCGTTTTTATTACATTTTTACTTTCTGTTTATATATCTAATGATTTTGCAAGTGTTTATGGAGTCTGCCCTGGCAGCCAGAGACAGTGGTCATGTGTGTGTGTGTGTGTGTGTGTATGTGTGTGTGTGTGTGTGTGTGTGTGTGTGTGTGTGTGTGAGTGTGAGTGTGAGTGTGTGTTTTTGTGTGTGTGTGATGCCTTTCCGTGTATGTGTGTGTGTGTGTGTGTGTGTGTGTGTACGTTGTCAATATCGGAAGAAGGCAGGAGGTCGGAAGCCTACTTGTTTAGCAGTCTTTTTGTTGTGACTATCTACGACTCAACATCTCCGCTATTTAGTGAGTAGCAGCCTATCATTTTCACAATATTATCATTATTCCGTCCTGAATTTTCCATTATTTGAGTAGATGTAAGTTGGAGGTGTGTCGCTAGCAGACTGGAAGCTCAAGAGTTTTTCACTACGAGCATACGCCGACAAAGCCCACAGGTAGGACACGGTTTGCGACGTGAATGACACGGCAGCCGGCGAGAGGTGTTATCCAGTAGGAGGGCTGGAGCGCCACGGGAAGTGGTCAGCTGTGAGCGCCCGCCTGCCCGCCTGCCCGCGCCCCTAATGCGCGATCAATTATTCCACACCTCGGCCACGGCTGCGCGGCCGGATATTTTACACGCTCTCCATAATTAATACCGGGCACTCCTCGTCTGCAAACAGCCTTCCACAGGCTGCCCGGTCCGCCGTCCGTAGCGCCGTCACGTGCTCCCGTTAAGGCGTCGCGTGTTAAGTGCGGAACACATCCTACACTACCTTGTCAAAAGTATCCGGACATCTGTTAGTGCACATTAGTATGGGGTATGGCCACCTTTATTTCGGGTTCAATTCTGCTGGGGACATTTTCATTGAGATGTGAAAGTCTGTGTGAGCAGCTCGTTCTTCCTCAACAACCGGAACAAAAGAAAGTTCTACGCTTGGATTTGGTGCGGAGTAGACTTTCTGACTCACGCGCAAGGTGTTCCATTGGGTTCAGGTCGGGACTCCGGGCGAGTCACTCCATTCAGGGATATTGCTGTAGACAAACCAAAGTTCTTTGTCACCCCGATACAGTCACAATCTCACAATTGTTCCTGGAGGCTTTTGATTGTGAGAATCATGAAATTCTTCTAGATAAGCTTAAGTATTGTGGTATGAGCGGGACAGTGCACAAATGGTTTCATTCATACTTAATTGGAAGAATGCAGAGGTTGAAATTAGCAGTACAGATAGTCTACAAAAACCACCAGAGTCCTCTCTAACTGGGGAAGTGTCAAGAATGGTGTTCCACAGGGTTCAGTCTTGCGTCCCTTATTGTTCTTAATATATATTAACGACTTGCCACTCTATATTCATAAAGATGCAAAGTTAGTTCTTTTTGCTGATGATGCAAGTATAGTAATCACGCCCAAGAGGCAAGAATCAGTTTTGGAAATTGCAAATAATGTCTTTCGGAAAATTATTGAGCGGTTCTCTGAAAATGGACTCTCACAGAATTTTGAGAAAACACACTTTATACAATTCTGTACAGTAAATGGCATAACACCATTGATAAATATAGACTAAGAACGAAAGTCTGTTGCAAAAGTAGAATACTCAAAATTTCTGGGTGTGTGCATTGATGAGAAATTGGATTGGAAGAAACACATCGATGATCTGCTGAAACGGTTAGGTTCGGTTACTTATTCTATTAGGGTTATTGCAAATTTTGGTGATAAATGTATCAGTACATTAGCCTACTATGCCTATTTTGATTCAGTGCTTTCATATGGCACCATATTTGGGGCAATTCGTCATTAAGAGAGAAAGTATTCATTGCACAAAAGCGTGTAATCAGAATAACAGGTGGAGCCCACCCCGGATCACCTAGCAGACATTTATTTAAGGAACTCGGGATATTCACAGTACCTTCGCAATACATATATTCACTTATGAAATTTGTCATTAATAACCCATCCCAATTCAAAAATAACAGCGAAGTGCATAGCTACAACACTACAAGAAAGAATGATCTTCACTACAATGGATTAAATCCCACTTTGGCACAGAAAGGGGTGAATTATGCTGCTACAAAAATCTTTGGTCATTTGCCAAATGGTATTAAAAGTCTGACAGGTAGCCAACCAACATTTAAAAGAAAATTAAAAGAATTTCTGAATGACGACTCCTTCTACTCAATAGATGAATTCTTAGATATGAAGTAGTAACTGCAAAAAAATAATAATTAATTAATTAATTGATTTGTGTAAAGAAAACTTATGTTAAAGTGACACGTTCCACAACGATACGAAATGTCGTATGGAACAAGGATTAATGTATGTATGTATGTATGTATCTCCTGTACGCAGTACGCAGTGCTGTGAAATGTCTTCTTATCCTGCTGCGTTTAGCGTCTTCTTAAGTACAATGAAGGGCTCACAGCCTAACCACGAGAAACACGTTCATACCGTAACACCGCCTCTGCCGAACTTCACTGTTTGCACTAAACGTGATGGCAGGTAATGTCCTCCAGGAATTGGGACAGAGCCAGCCCCTTCCATCGGACTACCGCAGCATACAGTGTTATTCGTCACTCCAAATCTCCACCATCGAACGGCCTCTGGCGCAGCTCTTCACGCCACCTCAAGCGTCCCTCAGACTACAGAAGTGTGTGGCATCTGAGCTGCTCGACCATCCTCCCCCCTTCTTTTCGACACCCGTCACACAGTCCTTGCGCTAAATGCACTGCTGGTAGCACTATGGAACTCTGATTTCTTCCACAGATTTCACGCTACTCTTTATAACCGCCCACTCCAATGGTCGACGGTCCCGCGTCCGTCAGCTGCTCCTTGGCGTTTCCACTTCATACTCTCATCACCAACGGTCGACTTTGGCAGCTTTAGAAGGGTTCAAATATCCTTAATGGATCTCTTGATGAGGGGACAACCAATTACTCGCCCACGTTAGAAGTCAGTGAACTCTTCTGCCAGATCCAATGTGCTGTTACGTCTTCTCTACTGACAACGAACCTCCCACCTTCTTTTACACTGACGGGTCTGCCTCGTAATCTCACACATCACTAGCAAAATTCTCTCTCTCTGCACAAGTTTTGAAAGCTTCTAGAGGCGTAAGATATAGAAAAAAGAAACTTTTTACTTATCTTCATTTTCTCTTCTTTTTGTTGCCTATAGGTATTGCGTCTAGGGTTACATTCTTGCGGCTCAAATTTTGATGTGGGTCCCTGATGACTAAATAAATTATGAAGATTTGTGTGTATTATTATTTGTCACATTTTTCAATATCACACCGTCTTTACAATTTCCACTTCTATCACATCACAAATTACATTATTAGTGACACAATCAAAAACACGACTGATTCCATCAGAGGCATGCCCCACTACAACTTACATTCTGCGGTACTCACAATATTCCAGAGAGTTTACAAATCAAAAGAATTTACAAAAAAAGTGTGTGAAATGTTATGGGACTTAACTGCTAAGGTCATAAGTCCCTAAGCTTACACACAACCTAAATTATCCTAAGGACTAACACACACACCCATGCCCGAGGGAGGAATCGAACATCCGCCGGGACCAACCGCACAGTCCATGACTGCACCGTCTAAGACCGCTTGGCTAATCCCAAGCGGCAATTTACAAACTTTCTTGACAAAAGATGAATCTTCGCTAAAATTTATCATTATTTTGTAAAGGAATCCATAGTTAAATTTAATAATAGCATTAAATTGTGCAATTAATAATATAAATTTTAAATATGCCAGATATTTCGCAATTTCAAATATTTCTAAAAGAAGAATAATTTTAACTGTACATACAGAGTACTAACAAATTGATTTCTTTGTACGTATTTTAGCCCGAAACATAACACATCGTGTAAAAATCATCTGAAGTTCATTCACTTAAACTGCTGATATAATGTTCACCTACACAACAATCGATAGTACACTTGGTATCGGTTATTGCTATATAAAAAATTAGGTAATGTTAGAGGAGGGTGCCCTATTGCAGCCCCTCGTGACATCTAGTCGTCATTTCCGATTTACGTAGGGCTGTCCCCTTACTTTTGAACAGACAGTGTTCCTTCCAAATTTATCACCAGACGCGATACATTTTTTTATTTACACAATTTAATGCCTTCTCAAGGGGGCAGGGTGGTTGTAGAACTGTTTTCAGCCAAGTGTCTGTATCTCCATCTTTTCCTCGGCTGTTCAGTACAGAATGTCAAATCAAACACATTTCCGTCGTCTAAATTTCCTGATTCATGTTTTATTGGGCTACCAATTTCAGCGATATGTTACGCCGTCTTCAGGTCCCCTGACTGACGTGTAGGGAGAGTCCCACCTTTCGCCCAATCAAAATTGGGGGCCATCATTCAAGGACTGATATCCGTAGATTTTTGAGACAGCGGTCACTTCAGACGTGACCTGCTCACCGTCGGCAGGTGACGTTTGAAGTAATCGCTATTTCAGAAATCCACGGATGTCAGTCCTTGAATGATGGCCCACAATTTTGATTGGGCGAAAGGTGGGAGTCTTGCTACATGTCAATCAGGGGGCCTGGAGTTGGCGTAATATATCGCCAAAACTCGTAGCCCAGTGAAATAATTTGGAAATTTAGACGGCTGAAAGATGTTTGATTTGACATTCTGTCTTTCCTGCCAAGTCCCTGAACGCTGAGAATGGGTCAAAGTATTTTCGTATTGGAAATATATCGGAACAGATTTCCAAATCCGTCATGTCTCTGATAACTAAGGGAAACGTCCAGAGAAATTCAGTCGGAATCGAGGGATTGTTGCTGCAGTATGTTTCAAATCACAAAGCTGTATCTTCTGTGCAAATGAGGGTAGCAACTAGGGGTGAACTGTAACTTAGGCATAGAAACTAGAAGTTTGCGTTGGCTCCAACTGTGAGTTTCCGGTAGGGCTCCGCAGCTAGCTCGCTCGCCATCGAATCTGCGTTGAGTCAACGTGACGACAATCGGTTCGTCGTGCCAGCCGAGAGGCAGCTGTTCTTGATTTGTGTCTGGCGGCGGCGTTTGTGTTTCAGACCTCTCAGGTTTCAATTGCTACAGGGTTTATCATGATGGTGACAAAGAACGTCTAGACTTTTGCGACTTCATTCTGGACGTGGAGGTGCAAGATTATGTCATTCCACGTTAGTGTTCAGTGATGAGGCTACGTTCCATAAAAAGGAAAGCGAACCGTCACAAGGTAAAAATAAAAGTACGTCACCCACATTCCATATTCGTGCGTGAGCGAGACTTTGTAAGGCTTCATGTATTTTGCACCGTTTCCCGAGAAAGGATTACGACCCGCCTTCTTTCGCGGAAAATACAGTTATAGGAATACCTCTCCTGTATATTTTTGAGATCTGGCTTTTTCCACAGTTGCAACAAAGTGTCAAAAATTTAATTTCTCAACAGAACGGAGCACCACAGCACTGGTACCTGTACGTAACAACATTACTGTGAGATGTCCCAACTATGGATCGGCGATAAGGGAGGTACAATTCTTGCGCGTTAATATCGGCTTTAAAATCGCCTGCTCTTGGCGTATGTGACATTTTTTGTGTGCGTTTGGGGAAGGATGTGCAAAAGGTATGGGACGAGTTTGACTATCGTCTGAATATTTGTCGTGAGTCCGGTGGAGATGACGTTGTTTATGGAAGGTAAATGGAAATTTCTGTTGTTGAAATGGCTCTAAGCACTATGCGACTTAACATCTGAGGTCATCAGTCCCCTAGCCTTAGAACAACTGAAACCTAACTAACCTAAGGACATCACACACATCCATGCCCGAGGCAGGATTCGAACCTGCGACCGTAGCGGTCACGCGGTTCCAGACTGAAGCACCTAGAATCGCTCGGCCACAGCGGCCGGCGAACCTTTTGTGCTAGTCGAAGGTTTTGCAACATACCCCCAGCTGTATGTGACCAAATGAATGCGAGCGCTCTACTTACTGAGACGAAGGAGAAAAAGAAGCCAAATCTGTATTACAAAACTACTAAAACAGGAGCATAGTCCCACTAGCAGGTTGCCGTCTAACGGCTTTCTGGGGCAGCAAAAATTTGACTTCCACTATTGACCGAATTAAAAAATTCGGAATGTTGTCGTAATCTAGTGGTTAAGAAGTGTAATCTTACGCTACAGGTTAAGCACAGTAGCCGGCTGGAGTGGCCAAGCGGTTCTAGGCACTTCAGTCTGGAACCGCGCGACTGCTACGGTCGCAGGTTCGAATCCTGCCTCGGGCATGGATGTGTGTGATGTCCTTAGGTTAGTTAGGTTTCAGTAGTTCTAAGTTCTAGGGGACTGATGACCTCAGATGTTAAGTCCCATAGTGCTCAGAGCCATTTGAACCATTTAAGCACAGTAAGACACGTACTGCAGTTAGAAATTGTGTGTATGTCTTGAACTAGCGGAACTCACAGCGCGCGAATATCCGGACTTTATTCACGCAGTACTTCAGAATCAGATCAATTAGCATCTTCCAACAAACTTAACACGTAATTTCGAACCTTAAAAGAACCTTTCTTCCTGACACCACCCACAAAATAATGAAAGAACTTTATCGGTTACTGCATTTTTGCTGTTCATGTAGTTAAACTGCAGTATGAAGTATGACGTCCAAACTTATTATTTCACTACCATCAACAGTATTCTTTACGCATTGGGCAGATAGTGTTCTTATACACTGCTTAAGATATCTACAAAATTATATCGTAGTACAATACACAGTTTAGGAGAGAAACTATCTTTTCACAAAAATGTAAATAGTTCGCAATAATGGTTGCATAAATGTTCAAGCATTAAAATTAAAGCACAAAATAAACGGTTTGACACTGTGCACTGCTTGTTAAAAATGGCTTGCATAAACATACAGGGTGATTCAGCTGCCCCTCCCAATTTGTTCTATGCAACGTGCAACGCCTTCAAATGTTGCTGTTGTTGTTGTTGTTGTTGTGGTCTTCAGTCCAGAGACTGGTTTGATGCAGCTCTCCATGCTACACTATCCTGAGCAAGCTTCTTCATCTCCCAGTACGTACTGCAACCTACCTCCTTCTGAATCCGTTTAGTGTGATACTTTGGTCTTCGTCTACGATTTTTACCCTCTGCGCTTCCCTCCAGTACTAAATTGATGATCCCTGGATGCCTCAGAACGTGTCCTACCAACCGATCCCTTCTTCTAGTCAAGGTATGCCACAAATTTCTCTTCTGCCTAATTCTATTTAATACCTCCTCATTAGTTATGTGATCTACCCATCTAATCTTCAGCATTCTTCTGTAGCACCACATTTCGAAAGCTTCTATTCTCTTCTTGTCTAAACTATTTATTGTCCACGTTTCACTTCCATACATGGCTACGCTCCATAAAAGTACTTTCAGAAAAGACTTCCTGACACTTAAATCTATACTCGATGTTAACAAATTTTTCTTCTTCAGAAACGCTTTCCTTGCCATTGCCAGTCTACATTTTATATCCTCTCTACTTCGATCATCAGTTATTTTGCTCTCCAAATAGCAAAACTCCTTTACTACTTTAAGTGTCTCATCTCCTAATTTAATTCCCTCAGCATCACCGGACTTAATTCGACTACATTCCATTATGCACGTTTTGCTTTTGTTCATGTTCATCTTATATCCTCCTTTCAAGGCGCTGTCCATTCTGTTCAGCTGCTCTTCCACGTCCTTTGCTGATTTTGACACAAGTACAATGTCATCGGCGAACCTCAAAGTTTTTATTTCTTCTCCATGGATTTTAATTTCTACTCCGAATTTTTCTTTTGTTTCCTTTACTGATTGCTCAATATGCAGATTGAATAACATCGGGGATAGGTTACAACCCTGCCTCACTCTCTTCCCAACCACTGCTTCCCTTTCATGCCCCTCGACTCTTATAACCGCCATCTGGTTTCTGTACAAATTATAAATGGCCTTTTGCTCCCTGTATTTGCCCCCTTCCACCTTCAGAATTCGAAAGAGAGTGTTCCAGTAAACATTGTCAAAAGCTTTCTCTAAGTCTACAAATGCTAGAAACGTAGGTTTGCCTTTTCTTAATCTATTTTCTAAGATAAGTCGTCGGGTCAGTATTGCCTCATGTGTTCCAACATTTCTACGGAATGATACAGTGAATCTGCATGCCCTCGGGTAAAATTATGGCTGTAGTTTCCCCTTGCTTTTGCCGTTCGCAGTACCACCACAGCAAGGCCATTTTGGTTAGTGGTAGAAGGCCAGATCAGTCAATCATCCAGACTCTTGACCCTGCAGCTAGTGGAAAGGCTGCTGCCCCTCTTAAGAAAGCACACGTTTGTCTGGCCTCTTAACAGATACCACTCCGTTGTGGTTGCACCTACGGATATGTATCGCTGAGGCACGCAAGCCTGCCCACCAACGGCAAGGTCCATGGTTCCTTCAAATACAGCGTGCAAATATCCACGTTCTCTCGCTCGCTACATCAAACTATTAGTCCTACAGGAAAAAAATTAGCTGGATCTTTTTGAAGGTAATTTAAAGCAGGTAGATTTTCTACTGGGATACGTTTCTGCTAGAGGCCGTAGCTTTCGAATTATTAAAGAAATACATGCAAAAGTGATCTTGAGACACACTCGAAAACGGTGGCCTCTGGCTAAAACATAACCCATTGCAAAATTTAACTACATTAAATTTCTTACCAAGTGGTCGTGTTCATTTTTTCTGTAGGACTAACAGTTTGAGCATAGCGAGAGAATGCGAAAATCCTGTTCCTGGTTGTTGAAGGCATTGCAGGTTGATTAAAGCAACCAGGAGGGTCAGCTGAATCATCCTGTATAAAGGAGTTAGCACATTTAGGACTGCGACTTTTGGTTTTGATTTTTTTCATTTGTCTAGCGGTGAATAATCTGAAAAAAATAAAACCTACATAATCAATAAGAAATAAACAGTCAGGATCGCACAAAATCCAATTTATTAAATGAACGAGTTAGACACATTTAAATGGCCAGCTTCACATTAGGGGCACTGTAAAAATATGTACGTTAAGTAGGGAAATGAGCATTTATATAATAAATACAAAGATCAGAAATACTGTAGCCAGTTATTTGGCTGGACCTCTGCGTAACATCGAAATACTGTAGTGTGGTGTTTGTGATTTTTCTAATCGATCATAAGCAATTGATCACTGTTACCTTCTTACCATGTTGGTTGAAATTATGAAAACCAACATAATTAGAGTTTAATGTCTTCAACTGTGATGGTTTTACACGCATAACGTCAAATATTTGAAACATGAAACGTATTCGTAAAGCAATCGCACATTCGAAGCTGTTTTATACGTGGAAGTTCGATTGTTTAAAGAACCCGGGGTTGACAGTTACTGGTTATCTGGGTGCAGGAAGGAACGTTCACATAAAGAGCACGGAATAGCCCTGTAATTTTGTACAGTGTGTATACGTTTCGCTGGGGATAAACATTTGGGGGGGGATCCAGTCGGAGGAGAGAGGTCGTCATGCGGTTACAGTTACGCTCGACAAGCCTGTGTATGTGCAGGTTTCGGAAGAATCGGCGATGTAATGGGCCGTCGCCGGTGCGGCTTACCGCCGCTGCCACGTGATCGCGGCTTCCGGTGTCGAGGGCCGCGGGAGTCAGCCGGCCGGCCCGCCGCCTCTGGTTGCTGCGGACCGCCCGCCCCCGCCCCCGCCCCTGCCCCTGCCTAGCGAGTAGCGCCAGTAACAGCCGACACAGACCACAGTTATTCTGATAGCAGCGGTGTTAGCAGCCGCCCTTCACTGCTCAAATAACTGGAACTCTTTAATAGTTTGTGGAACTTTGTAAGTAGGATAGACACACATTGTTCCGGGTAGAAGCGCAGATATTTTGTTGTTTGGTGACTGAGGACAGTATACTGAACAACACTACCTCAGTATTTACTTTATTTGCAGAGTGATAATTATAGCTATGTTTATGTTGGGTAGTACTTCCAAGTACCTGTGACAAGAGCAAGCCACCGATTTTCCTCTGAGCAGCGGGTCAGATGCTGAAGTGTGGCCGCAAAACGGTTAGTCTATGCCGACAGACGTGGTCCACTTAATGGCGCAGTTACGACCGTACAGAAACCATCAGGCAGTAAATTGTGTAACAAGTTTGAGGGAAGACTGTTAAACGCAGAGAATAAGCAACTAACACACTTAAGTATTCAGATAAAAATGAGCACATTATCTCGACTTACATCCCTAACAGGCTAACTGTATTTGTGTATGGGGTTAATACAGGCGTCCTCCTCCTCACTTGTTGTCCACCCAATCTCCATACTCCGCATCCCTACTTTACATTACGTCATGTGCAGAAATTAGTCTTCTTGCTTCAATTGTGTCTATAATAATCTCTTCAACTTTTCTCCATATTTCCTCATGTCTTAAGTGATCCAATCTTGATACTGCACTACTCCTCTAGTAGTCCATGTCCATTCGATGAATCCTCTGTTTATCTCTCTTATTAATTTCTCACTCGTGCAATACTTTTCACAATTGAATGGTATATTAATAACAATGATGATGAGCGTATGGCATTGGTGGCCGGGAGACCCCTCGCGGGGCGGTTCGGCCGACGCCCCACAAGTTCTTTAACGCCACTACGGCGACTTGCGAGTGGATGAGGATGAAATGATGATGAAAGACACACAACACCCAGTCATCTCGAGGCAGAGAAAATCCCTGACCCCACCGGGAATCGAACCCGGGACCCCGTGCGCGGGAAGCGAGAACGCTACCGCAAGACGACGAGCCGCGGACAATGGTATATTGATGGTTCAAATGGTTCAAATGGCTCTGAGCACTATGGGACTTAACATCTTAGGTCATCAGTCCCCTAGAACTTAGAACTACTTAAACCTAACTAACCTAAGGACATCACACACATCCATGCCCGAGGCAGGATTCGAACCTGCGACCGTAGCAGTCGCGTGGTTCCGGACTGAGCGCCTAGAACCGCGAGACCACCGAGGCCGGCATGGTATATTGATGTTCTGGTTTTGTTTATTAGTGGTATGTCCCGGAGTGAGTATTGCACGCTACTAATGAATGGATACCGAAGTACCAAAGAATAATTGCACTCTGTTAAGACAACACATAAAGCAACGTAAATTCCCTTCAGAATAACTCAGATAAAATATCGTTTAGGTCTGTTATGACAATGTCAAAATACCCAGTAACAGTTTCTTAGCCGGTACGAGCCATATCGTTTACGCTGGCATAGTCACGAAATCTGCTCTATTAGGGAGCCACGGACACTGCCGCCAAATGTCCATATATGTATGTAGTCCACGGGTGATGCACTCGACGATTTCGACGCGTTATGCGATGCCGTGAGTGGTGGGTCATGAACGTGACTGGCGTAAACTGCGGAGTGTACTGCACGTTCGGAGAATGCAACTCTCATTCTGGAACTGCGCAGTCGGCGTTAACTTTACAGAACGGTGAACTATGCACTCCTGATATCCACTGACTGGAGTATGTCCGGACATCGTCCTATAAAGCCGCCGGCCGGAAGAGTATCGGTAAAGCGTGCTGGTGGCACGTGATTCGTGGAGACGACAGCAGCGCCGCATACGGCGAGCTCTGGTACCGTGGCGATTGCTGGAGCTGTGCTTCTCCCTGTGGTGTACTGGGAGAGCGGCAACCCGCCGTACACTCCTGCTGGGCTGGTGGCTGGGCCGTAGGTTGTTACAGCTGGTAGTTTCTTATTCCATAAGTCAGAATTTAACTGTCGGCTTGCCTTCTTGCCATGCCAAACTTAATTTTTTTTATTTCTTCTGTGCGTTTTCGACTGACATTTAATTTTACCCCAAGATACGTAAAAGCTTAACTTTCTTTTATGTTGCCAACATGAGTTTCCAAATCCATTGCATATTTTTCTCCCACAGCAAGATAATCAGTTTTACAAGATTTGTTGAAGCACCTCGCTGCTCTTATTGTTCTCCGAGTTTGTGGAACACATTTTCCACTTCTCCAACATCCGTTGCAATGGTCACTTGCTCGTCCGCAAAACAATGTATACCCGGCGTTTCTCTTCCAACTGGAATTACCATACCGTATCATTTACGTTTCCATTCTTGTATATATTCTTCTAAATAGATTCCGAGCAAAGTAGGAGTTCAAGTACATCCTTGGTGAAGACCTTTTGTAATTTTAAATTCAGCGTATACCTGTTTACTCATTTTTACGCAACTAGTGCATCCAGTATATAAAACTCGTTCACAGTTCATACAAAAGTCTTACAGACAGCATTCGTCCACATGCTCTTCCACATCTGGCTGGGCGGAACCACGTCGAAAGCTATATTTAGATCCACGAAAATCAAATGGGTATTCTAATTTCCTGCTATTCTCTTCTATGTTAATTTTCGCAAATTGAATGTTCTACGAACACAAGAGCGTCCAACTCCATACCCATTTTGCTCTTTTGTTTTTACTTGCTATTTGTTCCTACATACGCTTCTTTAGGACTCCACCATAGAATCTGGCAACTGAAGGCGTCACACTAATCCCTCTGTAATTTTTACATCTTCCCCAATCACACTTGTTATACGTCGAAGTGGTATATGCTTTTTCGCATTCATAATGCGTTTGATAACCTTTTAAACATTGATTGGAGACCCTTGACAGGCGCTGACAATAAACAGTGCGTGTAGATTTTATACTAAACCAGCTTATATACTGGTATTGGCGTGAGCGTAACCAGTCTTCATTTGTTTGATCGCACGTACTATTTCATCACGACTTAACTGCTGACCGCTCACTTTCCTGCCACGTATTCTACAGCTTTCATATTCAACTCCATCTTACCTCCACAATTCCTGATAATACTGCACATAACGATCTACACATATTTTGCTGTACCAGCCGAATCTCCAACTAAACAACTAAATAGCCAACCAGAGAAAGGAGATCCGAGCCAGCTTTGTTTAGGCACTGTTCATAGTTACTGTCTCCTCATTTTCCGGAGCAGTGGCAAATTGCCTGCGTGCTCCATGTATACTCGCATTAGTGCAAACCTTTCTGACGATGGTGATATACTAAAAATACCGCATCGAGTCTCTGTTCACATAAAAATGCGGACTAAATATTTGTTGACGAATGTGTCTGCCGCTCTGTGCCAGGGAACAGTTGACACCTTGCGGTTAATTTTTCAGCGCGCTCACGACACACGTTCGTCACGGCCAGACTAGCGTAATTAAATAACACGTAATCTGGGCGGGAACTGCGCGGCATAATTAAACCCGTCGCGCGGGCGAACAGGGCCGCTGGGAGTGTACGGGCCCATAACTCTGGGTCACGTGACGTTACGTCGCGTCACGTCTGCCAACACCGGCGTGGCCTGTCTGCGGTGTTTGGCCGGAACTGAACACACGACCACCGGTGCCGTGTTCTCTCCTGCCCTGGCCCTCTCCTCAACAAGTCGAGTCTGAACAGTTCGGTGAATGATGTCACAAAAATATGTAATTAACATTTCCGTGCGACGACAGTGGGCTAGTGCTGGTCGCTATAATTAAGCCCAGTGCCGGTTTTACAGAGGCTAGTCCTTAGCCTGGAGCCGGTCTTCCCTTAATCCGGCTAAACGTATCATGATCTGGACACCCCGAGCTGTTTGTCGTTCTTTTGCTTTCTCTGGGTTCATTACAATTCCGTAATCTTTTCCAGTAGTTGACACCTCCTGTCCTATTTCCTAGAGCTCTTTTCCGTCCACTAGTAGAAGCATCATATCGTGTTCGAATCTCAATCTCTATATTCTTCTGTACAGCCCCAATTGTCACTCGCAATCTGGAACTCTGTAAATTAGTAACTTTTGTTACAATTTCTACATTTCTTGTTAGTGTTTTACATTATATACACGGCGTTTAAACGCAGCACACTCCTAAGGGATGAGTTGAGGGACGGGGTCAGTATCAAGACGCGGCATTGCCCAACATTATTTTAGTAACCCACCAAGCAAGACTTGTGGGAGCGAAGTCATCTGGTTGGCTCAGGCATTCGTCTGTAGAAAGAAGGGCGTGAATAACTTCACTCTCTTGTGAGCTCTGCTCCACGTCAAGGGAGGGGGGGGGGGGGGTCATCTGTGTCTCCCTTTCTTCTTATTTCGTCTCCATTGGTTCACCTGCGTTCCTAAAAATGTCACTTTTCCGTTAGAACATGTTCTTTGCCAGCCATCCTTGTTGCTTACGAGTCTACTAATCGGGTGAAGTTCATCTGCCCTGGAGGATCGCAAGGTAAATCGCATCACTGTAATCAGCACAGACTTCTTTGATTGCGTTTGTGTCTGTCAATCGCCGCTGACACAGCCATATGCTCCACCTTGCCTACATACCATTCGGCGTCGTACACCCTTCCGCCTTGGATATTATCCCCTCTTTTTGGTAATATACAGCCAAGAAATTGTCGCAGACTCGATCAAAGCCTTCATGTGGGACTGATTTGGATGTCCGGTGTTTCTGGAAAATTTGTGCCTTCCAGGTTTCCAAAGAGGCAGCTGGACACAAAAAAAAAAATCCTTCGGCGTCACATGCGGGCAACATGAAGGACGCTGGGAAGGAGTTGCTCTCCGCTTAGCCTCGGAGGGGCGCTACACGCTGTGTGAGCGCCCGCCTTGTCGTACACCAAACTCCACTCTGCGCTCTGCAGTCCGGTACAGTTCTGGCAGAACACGAGGGGAGCGGGCTAGCCTCAGTTCCGTAGCTGCCAAGAAGGACTCTGTGATCACAATGTGGCTTTCATCCCGAGGCTGGTCCAAGGTAACCACTGTCACGTTATCACGCTACAGCACGGCACATACAGATTAATGTGAAAACTGCTGGACGTTTAGAATGTCAAATCAAACACGTTTCAGGCTTCTAAATTTCCAAATTGTTATTTTATTAGGCTACCAGTTTCAGCGATACATTACGTCACTTTCAGGCCCCCTGAGTGACATGTAGGAAGATTCCCACCTTTGGTCCTGTCAAAATAGGGGCCAGCACTCAACAACTGGTATCCGTAGATTTTTGAGACAGCCGTCACTTCAAACATCACCTGCCGGCGCAGATAACTTAAAGCCTGTCAAAGATATGGCTGTTTCCTCCAACCGAGCACGTTTGACAGAAGATACTGCAGGAATCAGATGGTTGTGAACAATACCAGCACACACATTTGTCGCAAATTTATGTTGGTCGTGGAAAATACAAGTTGGCCAAGAATTTTCCCAGACATGGTTTCTAATATTCCTTCCCTTGTGAAAGCTGCCATGTCAACAAAAAAAAAAAAAAACAGACATTTATAAGTCAGAAATACTTACAGTATGGTGCAGATACCAATGGCAGAATTTCACAAGCTAGGGAAAGCTATCTATTGATATATCTTGTTTTGATACTTACCCATCTGGTGCAAGACGTTCCACATTTTGATGTTGGACATATTTGGTTCCCTGGCTGTGGAATGTGTGCTGGGGCTGGGGTCGCTGTAACGCAGCTTCCTCTGAACAGTTCGCACACTGTGAGGTCTGCGGGTTCCCCATCGGTCTGGGCTGTGGGATGCTGTTTCAGGAACACGGCCGTCAAGCCTTTAAAATGTGACGTTGGTTGGTAGGCACGTTCTTGGAAATCGTTTTGCGTGGAGGCACCTTCTTGCTCGACTGTCACACTGCGCCTCTCCATAAATGAGAGGCATGTCAGTTAATTCGGTTAGAGTGTAATAAGCCTTCAAGAATCTGTAAACATCAGTAGAAACTTCACGCAGACACAATATGACATTAATAGTAATAGTAACAATAATAATAATAATAATAATAATAATATTGTAGTTATTGATCTAGGTACCTGGGAAGTACTATCACGAATGAAAACATACCTTCCCTAGCAGAAAGATATAAATGTTTTGCAAATCAGATTGCAATGTCAACGTGTTACATACCAAGTGATCGGAACAACTGTGAAAGTTGGCCTAAGGAAAGTCCAGCGTGAGACCATCCAAGGACCCCAAGCGGGAAAACAATGCACCTCTGCCATTTATAACACATAACAAAAGTTTTGCCTCTTAACCAAGTTTTCATTAATCTCTGTTGGTTCGTCGTACATACGGTACAGCGGACGCTCAGTCAAAGTAAGATCACCAAACAACCGTATGTTTTCGTAAGTTTTTTATTTACACGACCAGTTTCTATATCTCATTAATGCCATCGTCGGGCTCCTATGCACTCCATATGTGTGATTCTCTATACATAGAGTGCACAGGGGCCTGTAGGTGGTGTTAATGAGATGCCAGAACTGGTCGTGTAAGTAAAATAGCAACTTCTGAAAACATACATTTGTTTGACGATTTTTCTTTGGTAAACGTTTTTATTAGATTGCTTTCCTGTATATCTGTTTGGTACAAAATTTGCAGTTGATTTTAAACTAACTGCCGTATGAGCTAGAGACTTGAAACTTTCAACATAGCTCAGAACTGGCTGAAAATACAATAATAATTCGCTTCCTTGTCTGCTGTATGGTGGAGGGTACTCACTGCTATTTTCCCCTTTTCCTATTCTAGTCGCGGGGGAAGAATGGTTGTTGGTAAACCTCCATGTGAGATCTAATACCTCTAATTTTTACCTTCACTGTCTTTTCGTGCAAAGCACGTACGAGGAAGCAGTAAGCAATATATCGGCTGTGGCAGGCGAAGAGAAACTGAAACAGACCTGAAACTTACCATCTATCTCAGGTAAAATCCCATCAAGGTGTTTGAAACTGACTGGAAAATTTCACACGCATCAGGCCAAATCGTAGATAATACTTCTTCAAATAAAAATTATTTTCATTATACCGCTTTTTAAATTGACTAAAAAGTATAAAATAATTTCCGCTAGTCCCAATACACACAACCCCCTACACATACTCCTGAAAATTTGTGGTTGTGTATGTTGACTAGGCGTGAAAACACTTCTAAAATTTGAAACGAAACACCCTAGTGCTCATGCATGACGTAACTGATGCCTGAGTGATTCACCTCCTCGTTACTACACTGTTTATTAATTGGTTCATGAATAGTTCACTTCGTTGCTATCATATACTGCATGTGCTCCACGATTTCGTTTTAAATCTTAGAGGTATTTTCATGACTATTAAAAATTCACAGTCACAAATTTTCAGTACTGTATAGGGTTATGAATCTGTATGGAGGTAGGAGAAATTATTTTGCAGTTTTTAGTCCGACTTAAAAACAAGTGGTACATTCAAAATTCTGTTTTATTTAAATAATTATAAACTCTTGAAATATGTACAAATTTGTACACGTGGTTCTTTTACACCAAGTGTGAGAGCACGGAGACTGTTGCCGTACGATGATGTTGTAGGCAGGTAAGTTAACCGCCAGAAAAGTGTAGTGATACGCAGGAAGATATGGAGAGGATGTTTGCTGGAGGGACTGGCAGGTGACCCTGAACTTAAACATATATGTAACGTACTACACAGAAAGAGAAGAAAACAAACTATCGTTTAAACTACGGACGATTTATCTCAGAAAATAGTAGCAATCGTAAAATATCCGGGAGTAGTAGTCCAGAACAACGTAAAATCGAAAGACCAAATAAAACTCGTTGTACGGAAAGCAGTTTTCAGGCAGAGATAACTGAAAGAGGTCTACAAAATGCCATTAATTTACGAAGTAACAGGCTCACAAAACACGCTTTCGACAGCTTCAATACTGTTCTTCAGTTTGGGACCTTTACCAGTTTACATAAACAGAGGAGATAGGAAAGACTCAAAGAATGGGGCACATTTCGTGACGAGATTCTTTAGTAAACGATAAAGCGTAACGTAGATGACCATCAGACTCCTGATGCAGATGCTACAAGAGAGGCATTCTCGTTCCGAGAAACGGCGTTCCAGAAAGAGTTAGCCGACATGTTAATTCCTGTCACATAACCGTACGTTATACGTATATCGTCACTTGCTAAGTGACCATGTCGTCAAAATCAGAAGCCGGCCGGAGTGGCCGAGCGGTTTTAGGCGCTACAGTCTGGAACCGCGCGACCGCTGCGGCCGCAGGTTCGAATCCTGCCTCGGACATGGATGTGTGTGATGTCCTTAGCTTAGTTAGGTTTAAGTAGTTCTAAGTTCTAGGGGACTGATGACCTCAGATGTTGAGTCCCATAGTGCTCAGAGCCATTTGAACCATTTGAACCGTCAAAAATAGAGAAATTCAGACTCATATGAAGGCTTATCAACAAATGATCTTCCCACGCACCATGAAACGTGGAACAGTTTTCTTGTTTCCAGAGTACCGTGTGCCACACATCGCATGGCGGTATTTTCTTGGTTAACGTTAGCTGCATTTTACGGAGGCGTCGAATGCTAACGGTCACCTTACAAGTGGCACTTACTGGACTAGTTGCAGAAGAATTGCTGCCGTCACGTTCTTTACGGATCAGTTCCGGCGACCAGGGCAGCGGATCGTAAACACAACGCCAGCAGAGCCGTGTGCAGAAGTCTGGCCCGCTTTGTTTTAGTGCATCCAGAAGGCGCGGAGACGGCTGTTATGTTTATAGCCGCGCTGGCGAACGCCGCTGTAAAGTTTTCCAGCGCTGCGTGTCGCCTCCTGATCCCGGGTAATAGCGGCCTGGAAGTGCCGACGTATGCTGCCCCGGCGATGGCCGCTGCCTTTTACCCTTCCCACTGGTCGCGACGCGTTTCGGCGGCGCAAGAGTGACGTCTGGGCGCTTAGGAGCCCGCTGGCGTCGTCTCTGCTCAAGAAAGGTGGCGTTCTTCTGATTAAAAGCTATCCAAAAACAGTAACGGATTTAGAAAGCGTCGCTCGTGCGAAAGTAAACTTGACACACACTGAGGTGACAAAAGTGATGGCATTGCGATGTGCACACATACAGATGACGATAGTATCGCGTACAAGGTATAAAAGAGCAGCGCATTGGCGGACCTGTCATTTGTACTCAGCTGATTCGTGTGACAAAGTTTCCGACGTGATTATGGCCGCACGAGAGGCATTAACAGACTTTGAAGGTGAAATGGTAGTTGGAGCTAGACGCTTGGGACATTCCTTTCCGAGAATCGTTACGGAATTCCGTAGTGCACTATCCACAGCGTGAGGAGTGTGCCCAGGGTACTGCCTCTCACCACTGACAACGCAGTGGCCGACGGCCTTCACTTAACGACTGAGAGCAGCGTCGTTTGCGTAGAGTAGTCAGTGCTAACAGACCAGCAACACTGCGTGAATTAACCACAGAAATCGTTCTGGGACGTACGACGAACGTCTCTGTTTCGAAATTGCGGCGAAATTTGGCGTTAATAGGCTATGACATGACACTAGTGATGCGAGTGCCTCTGCTGACAACACGACATCGGCTGCAGTGCCTCTCCTGGGCTCGTGACCGTATCAGTTGGACCCTAAACGACTGGAAAACAGTGGCCTGGTCAGATCAGTCCCGATTTCAGTGAGTAAGAGCTAACCGTACGGTTCGAATGTGGCACAGACCCCACGAATCCACGAACCGAAGTTGTGAACTAGGCATTGTACAAGTTGGTGGTGGCTCCATATTTGTGTGGGCTGTGTTTGTATGGAAAAGCCTGGGTCTCCTGGTCCGTCTGGACAAATCGTTGACTGGAAATGGTTAGGTTCGGCTACTTGGACACCATTTGCAGCCATTAATGTACGTCATGTTCCCAAACAACGATGGAATTTTTATGGATGACAATGCGCCATGTCACCGCCCACAGGTATTCGCGATTGGTTTCAGCAACATCCTGGACGTTTCCAGCGAATGATTTCGCCACCCACATCGCCCGACATGAATCCCATCGGACATTTAAGGGACATGGCCATGCAAAGGAGGTCCGATACGATATTATTAGGTACCCCGTGCCTTTTTTGTATTCTCGCAAGACATTCTGCGAACAAGTGATGTAGGGAAAACAGAAAGGTTATATACTCCTGTTTCCGGACACCGTTTGAAACATTTCACACTGCAGACTGTTAATAAATGTCCGAGCATACTAATAAGTTCTCTGATATATGAGTGGTTCGAAAACGTTTTAAGCAACAGACTCGAGTACGTTGTGTTGGACTGCAAGTATTTATCAGAGTCGAGGTTAGAGCGCCCCAGGGACTTGTGAGAAGGTCGGTCATCTTCTCTGTATACGGAAACGATTTGGTGGACAGCGTGAACAGCTGTGTGCCACTGTTTGCTGAAGACGTTTCAGGGTACGGGAAAACTTCGTCAGGGGGGGGAGGGAGGATGACTTTAGGGGGATACAGGTTGACTTGGGTAGAATCTCTATTTGGAACCATGAGTGGCAGCTTGGCTTAAATGTGAAAAAAAAATAATTGTACAGATGAGTGGGAAACATAATCCTGTATTTTAGAATACAGTATTAGTGATGTGCTGATTGACGTCACCTCGATTATCTATCTATGCGAAAGTGGTAAAAGTAAAATGAAAAGTAACAAGTGCGAGGTCAGGGAAGGCGAATCGTCTACTCGGGTTTATTAAGCGAATTCTAAGAAAGTGTAACTCATCTATAAAGGAGACCATGTACAGGAAACATTTGCGACTCTTTCTTGAGTAGTACTTGAGCATTTGGGATCCCCAACTGGCCGGACTAAAGAAAGACATCGAAGCAATTCAGAGCCATGTTGCTAGATCTCTAAACGTTGGGTTCTACCAACTCGTTAGAGTTACGGAAATGCTCCATTAACTCAAAGTAAATCTTTATAAGGAAAAAAAAATCTTTTTTTCCCAAACACTATCGAGAAACTTTAAAGAACCGGCGTTTGCGACAGACTGCAGAACGATTCTACTGCTTCTAACGTACATCCTGCATGAGGACAGCGAAGGTAAGAATGAAGAAGGAGGGAAGATAAGAATTTAACTTCCCGTCGTCAGCGGGGCTATTGCAGACGAAGCACATGCGCAGATTACGAAAAGATGGAGAAGGAAATCGGCGGTGCCCTTTCAAAGGAACCAGCATTTGCCTGGAGCGATTTACGTTACTCTCAGAAAACCTGAACACGAGTGACGGACTGGGATTTGAACCGTCGTTCTCCTAAACGCGTATATAGTGTGCTAACGACTGCGCCACTTCGCTCGATGTAATAAGATAAGAGAAATCAGGGCTCGTACAGAAGCGCATAGACAGACTTTATTATATGGGCTCTATTTGCCAGTGGAACTGGAAGAGGAATGGTTAGCAGCGGTACAAAGTACTCTCCAAAATGCACCACTCGATGGCTTACAGAGTACGGATGTAGATGTAGATTGGATGTTTTTGTTTCTAAGACATAAGAGGTCAAAACTCGGTAGAAGTCTGCGATCGTTTTGTTTACTGCTTAAATAATTAAGATAAAGTCTCCATGAAATGTAATATGGTTAAATTGTGGAGCATGGCAACCGGATAAAGTATGAAAGCTATAAGGCCTAGATCACTTCACTTTCTTCACATAAGGCGATCTGTTTCAGCCGCGTTTCCCGGTCGCAACAGACAAGGAGAAATCATCAGAGAATGTCTGTGAGATAAAATACTACACTTAGCATGACAAGTTGCTATTTAGTGAGTTATTGCAGTAACGGCTATATTGAATGTTCTGTAAATGTGGTTTTATGTCTTATTTTAACCGATTGGCCTTTCCTAATTATTTCTCTTCGTCTGTTGTTGTAAGGTCTGAAGATGACCGCGAAGTGTGATTGGAACTGAACGCCTTGTATAAAGAAAGTGTGGCTCTCTGGACATCACAAAAAGCGTTATACATTATCGTAGAGACTTGCCTCACAATTTACACTGATGGAAATGAAAAGAGTTATTCTACGTGGCACATGTGGAGACGTTCATCACACAACGGGTATTAAATGATTAAACATTCATTCTGTTCGGATATGGTCTCCATCATCATCATCATTATTAGTTTGAAGCATGGAAGCAGACATCCTCCGAACGTGGACTTAAGGAATTTCTTCCAACATCTGAAGCGCATAGAGTGTTACTTCGTGAGGTTCCTGGCTGAAAGCTAGTATAAAACTATAGGTCTTTCTTTATACCCGCCTATGATCACAAAATTGTTAGATCCTTAGACTACCGATTTCAGTCAGCAATGACCATCCTCAGATCAGTTGTAAAGGCATATCTAATATAAGGGATTCGTAGTGGCATCGACAAATCAGTTTAGCATCGTCGCACATGTTTATCTTTTGGCGATGCCATTATGGCTGCATTACATTAGGACATTTTTTTATAACAGATCTGAAGATGGTCATTGCTGACCGTAACCGGTAGTGTAAGGGCCTAACAACTTTGTCATCATAGACGGAATTAATGGAATTTGTCCTACGCTTTGTGGATCACTGTTCTGTTCTCGACCATGTCGTAGCTTGTGTGTAAGTCTTTCCAATGCGTGTCAGGCATGCTGTATGGGGCGCAAATCATGAGGCCGCGTAGGCTAGTGTAGGATTCCGAACATTTATCAAGGCTTGTGTGGTGTGAAGTGTGGGGTCTTCAGTTATCCTGCTGGAATATGTCGTTCGGTACTCTAGTCACGAAAGTATTGTCAACGGGAGTTACCATTCTGTCCTTATACTGGGGAACATTCAGCCTCCGTTAAACGATTAAATAATTAGTCCTGTTGTCGTATCCAGCAGTTCCCTACAATACTGGTCCAGGACTTGAAGAGGGATGGATCTCTTAAATCCTTTCTGCAAAACGCCTTCGTGCAGGCAGAAGCGAGACTTAATGAGGCAAGGCTATTCGAGATCTCAACCCAGCTTCCAGCAGCCTGGTTTGCGCGTTTCGTGGTGATAACTGTATCCGGTATTCAGCTGTTTTCGTCTGTCTATTCATCAGAGCAAGTCGAACAATCCTACGCTCTTCTAGTGGTAGAGTTCTTCTGGAAGGATCCGGGTCTACCCTTCTTGCCACACTGTTCTTTTGAGTCCATCGCTTCTTCAGTCATTGCTCTGCACCCAACTTTCTGTGCGATCTATCGATATGATACTCCCTTGGCCCTTAATGCTAATGATCCAACCTTTCTCCGGCACCGAAAGACAGCCATAATCTGCACATCCTCTGCGCATACTGTATTTTGGCCTCCACCTGAAAAGTTCGTGTAACGTGAGATGTGCCAGATAGCTCTCATCTATTTGCACTATTCTTCACCTCCGAGAATTTTATCGTATACTGAAAATAAGCTTCAATTACGAGGAAACTTTAGTCAAAACATGCCACAGTCACGGCAATACTGGTTCGGTAGCGTTCGGTCGAGGTGCTGGTGGTAGAACTCTTTCCATTGCTTTCAGAGTTATTGATATCATTTTGTTGCTCCAGTGCGTTCAAAAACGTCACTTCTAAATCACAAGTAGTCAATACAAGGTAGTGAAGGGGGAATCGGAAATTATAAAACAGAAATTAATTTAATTAAAATAGAAACTTACATCGACATAACGAAAATGAGACATTAAGAAGTCAAGCTTCTTTAAAGAATACCCAGCGTGATTGGAACACTAATTCTGACTGGTTCACCGTGGTACAAGACTCGGGAGGAAATCTCAACTTCTACTAGATGGAGGATACATGTGAAATATGCCAAAAATAACAATTCAGAGTAGTAACAAACCTGCGATTGTGAATGAAATTGGAGAAATTAGAGTAGCCAGAAATGAAGAACAAAAAGAAAGCCTGTGTCAACAAATGCAACTGTGAATCACAAATATAGAAAGGAGATAATCGTAAACGATGATTGAAAACTGTGACACTATCATGCAGGACACTATTATTGCTCTGTGAAACAGAAAAAGCAGTAACAGCAATGTACGTATTGATACGTGCTGTCGTCACAGCCACGAATTTATACTAAAAGTATTACAGAAAACGTAATAATATGCTTGTGCGTTTAATTTCTGTCAGAACGTCCGAATAGTGTATGCTCTAGAAGTACACAATATAAGTGAAAGTGAGGTATGTAGTGCACGTGTGACCGTAACAAATTTTGTATCTCTCACAGTACTTTGTATCAAACATTGTTTAGTACAAATTGACGATTATGAAAAGAGCACAAATCAATACTGTTTTGCGATAACCGTGTTGTATATCTGATAGATCTTTGTGGTGTGTTGTTCGAGGCTCTACAACAAGAACTGGTATGTCTTTAGCAGCTGCTTAATGGAGCGCTATTTGTATTGTCCGCCGTTTGAGATAGCAGATATGGCCATCGATAGGGCCGCAATGCTCCTGACCGTGGCATAACGGCCTCCGATAATGAGCCAGACATTGCTTTGAGCGTAATATGCGGCTTGTAGCCGGCAGGCGGCGTCGCGGCATCCCTTCGTGCTCCGCAGTGAGGCGGGCAGTATCACGCGGCCGTTAGGGGCGGCGCCGCGCGGGTTGTTAACGCGGCTGCAGGTGCCATTACGGCAGGGCGAGTTACGGCAGACTGCCGACGCCACGCCCCGTAAAGCAGCGCCCGCGGCCGAGAGTGAGTCTGCGCGGCCCGACAGGCGCCTCCCGTCCACTAACGCTGGAGTAGGCGAGGTTCCAGGAACCGCTTTAGCAACTGTTAGGTGCCTGCGGCCTGGGGCTGACTCTTGCCCTTCGTACAAGGAGAGGTCACATCCTATGACCCACAGATTTCGGCGAGCATCATCATACTAGTGAAGAGCAATTCGAAAATAACTCCTGTGACTTTTTCGAAACGGGGGCATACCTCTTACATAACTCTACGTTTAAAAGCTACAGTTAACACTCGAAAGTAAGAAATTTTATCACATATATAACGCGGCCTTAACACAACAGTTTTCTTGAAATCCAAGAATTAATTATTAAGATACTTTACAAATGTACTTGAGAACATAAACTCTTACCCTTCAGATAACTTTTTAGTGCGTTTTTTCTCTCACAGAAACGGTTTTCAAGAAAATGTGAAGGAAAAAGTAACGAAAAGCGTTACGCAATTACGTCTCTTGCACTCTTTGTTTCTTGCGCACTCGATTTCCTTCCTGTCGTAGTAAGTCTTCGAAGTGAATCGGGTGGTATTCATCACAGAATCGGAGAAAACAGAGAAACTGTTCGCAACGAGCACACTAGACGAAAGCCATTTGCCAGTAAACTCAATTCCCAACCAGTCCGTGGTGGACAAAATGTACGACAACATAGTTGATATTGTTGGTTTTAAACATTCAGAAACGAAAGGCTTTCTTTAAACAATAAAGTTCACAATTAGTGGTGATAAGTAAAGCTTGCCCAAAGAAAAAACGTCTTGGAGGTGTCAAAGAATTTTGGGAGTCATGTGTGGCTATGTCATTCTGATCAGCTGATCCATCCATCAGTTACTATTCTAATGTACCTGACTCAAGATTTGAAAACGTATTGGAGATACAACTAAAAATGTAGTGTACCGAAGACGAACAAGTGACATAAAAGTTAATATGTACGCATGCTGAAACATTTTTATTTTGCCCCCAAAAAATTTACTTCATTTAAAGTAACAGTACGTAAACTTTATAATATACTGAATTTCTTGCCAAAGAGTGAAAAATATTGCCTTACGTTTGGACAGATATTGTGATCTGAACAATGGTCTTAGGCCACAGGGCCATCGCTGCAGTTGGCAACAGGTTGCTCCTCAAATAAAGTCTTCTTTTTTTTAAAAAAAAAAAAAAGCTTCAAATGGGTCTGAGCACTATGCGACCTAACTTCTGAGGCCATCAGTCGCCTAGGACTTAGAACTAATTAAACCTAACTAACCTAAGGACATCACACACATCCATGCCCGAGGCAGAATTCGAACCTGCGACCGTAGCGGTCGCTCGGTTCCAGACTGCAGCGCCTAGAACCGCACGGCCACTCCGGCCGGCAACGTCTTTTTCAGTTGGAGGAGATGCAAATACAGAATAATTCGAGTAACATATTCCATGTAACATGTGCAACATATTTGTTGGCTAGAGAGACACACCTGATTGCAGAGAAGAGATTTTATTTCATGTAGTGGAACTCTAGTTGCCATGGGTTTATTTATCGGCTGTCATTTTCGTTTTGAAGTGCAGGTTGTGAAGTTGTGCTTGAGTTTACTGAAATGGAGCAGCTAGCGAGGAGCTAGAAGCGCTAAGTGGATAGGAAGCAAAACTTGACATGTGCACCAGAAAATACATTTATTTTAAAACATTATTTAAAATTAAATACCATAAAAATTCAGTTATTCCAATTTGCTTCTTATTACAAAATCCTTGCTTACGCTAACAGGATGAATGATGCTTTAAAAATTGAAAGGATGATAACGCTAGTTAGTGAGTAATAGTAATATACCAAAAAGATTTCTCTATTGAAACAGTATTGAAGCAAATGAGGAACCATTTAAAAACATTGAGATGTCAATAACATAATTAAAGGAGGTGCGGAAATATGAAATTTAATTAATTGTAGTCTTCGTTGGCCCTGGTTCAATCTATACCAAACAGACAATACTAAAATAGAGAAAAGTTACGTTAGATATATTGATGAGAAGCACCATTCGAGAAGTTTAAGAATCGATCCGATTCAATCAGTGAGCCGACATATCCGCTAACTATAAGTACAAGTGGCGCAATACAGGTTATAAGAGCGGTTAAGAAAATGGGGCTCCAATTACTGCACTAACAAGTGTGCTGAAAATAGTGAACATCAAGCAGATGCCCACTTTACACCAAAAAATTTAGAAAATGACAAGTATTGGGCAAATAAAATTTACACGTATTTCTTTTATTTAAACAATATCTAAACAAATGAATAACAGACGAAAAAGGGATACCAGTAACTTAGAGCTTGAAGGACTCAACTGGCTGAACTAGCTCGTGCTTAACGAAACCACTTCACCTCGTCTAGCACACATAAATATGAAAATATGGCCAACATAGACCAGTTCAACCGTATAAAAAAAGTATAGAAAACTTGAGCACGCAAGTGTACTACACTCACGTGGCAGACGCTTGTTAAACACATACACGCCAAAGGCAAGTGCTGCAGTTGAACGTCGGCAAAATAACCCCATAACACCGCTACTGGTACATCTCACTTGAAAGTGGGTACGCTCAACCACTGAGCACAAGCACACTACAGGACCAAGCAAGATACTCACCAAACAAATCCACATGCGTCCCGCTGTCCGCTTTGTCCGTATACCCACTGAGAAAGCAGCAAAGGCGAACCAAGCCCGTTTTGGAATTCGAGCTTTATGTTTCTCAGACAAGTGAGCGTAGCAAAAAGACCCATCCACAAAAGATCGCAATGCTGAAAAAAACTCGTCACCTTACAGCCTCACGGGATGACGACTTGTGGCTGCTCTGGAATTTCCTCCTCCAGCTAGCGGCAAGACGGAAGTGCCCAAGAGCCAACGCGGCTCGGTGTTAATTCACCACGGCCGGCAGCGCGCGTGTTCTCTCGCGTGGCGCCAAGAAGTAGTTTGCTCAGCTACCGTCAAAGATGTGGACTCACGTTGTTAGTGAGGAATCGATAGCGCACGGTTCTTCAATTGTCATTGTGATTGTGATTTTTCTTGTGAGTTGTACTGTATTATTTAAGCGCGCACGTATTTATGAAACGAGAGTATCCCAATGCGGTAGTGTATACTGGACTTGTGTTGGAGAAGCCACTGGTGCTTCTAGAGGATACGGTAGTTGGTTTCCCAAGCGTAGAGTACCAGATTCAAGAGTATTTACTCGTGTTTCCACGTAACTGCGTGAGACTGATGCAGTGACAGGCAGTCGTATTTCATCTTAACGTACAGATTAATACACTACTGGCCATTAAAATTGCTACACCACGAAGATGACGTGCTACAGTCACTTTGAACAGTGGACGTTACATTTCAGATGTGTTACGACCCGTGGCTCTACCCTTCATTCGATCCCTGCGAAACCCTACATTTCAGCAGGATAATGCACGACCGCATGTTGCAGGTCCTGTACGGGCCTTTCTGGATACAGAAAATGTTCGACTGCTGCCCTGGCGAGCACATTCTCCAGATCTGTCACCAACTGAAAACGTCTGGTGAATGGTGGCCGAGCAACTGGCTCGTCACAATACGCGAGTCACTACTCTTGATGAACTGTGGTATCGTGTTGAAGCTGCATGGGCAGCTGTACCTGTACACGCCATCCAATGTCTGTTTGACTCAATGCCCAGGCGTATCAAGGCCGTTATTACGGCCAGAATTGGTTGTTCTGGGTACTGATTTCTCAGGATCTATGCACCCAAATTGCGTGAAAATGTAATCACATGTCAGTTCTAGTATAATATATTTGTCCAATGAATACCCGTTTATCATCTGCATTTCTTCTTGTTGTAGCAATTTTAATGGCCAGTAGTGTAGTTCGAATAAAGTACAAGGCATTATTCATTTTGTAGATCATAGTCCTTCAATAAGCATGCGCGGAATTCCTATACGTATCGGTGTTCCACATACAAGAACATCGTAGACAGTACGTATGCACAGCCTCTGTCCTTATCATTTTCAGCATATTCCATAGCTTGGAGAAGGAGATGAAGGAAGACTGTTGGAATTTTGTCGCTGACTAATAGTAAACAGCCGAGTACTCCCATTAATACTGTTTACTTGTGACGTTACTTTGACACGTGATGGTGTCAGTATCACTCGTAACTCACATTGGTGGTCTGACGGAAGCCCATATGACTTTGCGGAGACACATTTTCAAGAATTTTAGTCTGTACTGTGTGTTGTGGTATGACAGACAATCAGTTGATTAGGCCTCGCTGATGAACTCGACGTTGAGTGCCCATAGGTGCCCGTAGGCTCCGGTTAGGCCTGTTGCGTTTCTACATTGTTCCATGTGTCACGGTGTTCCATTAGCTAGACGTTCTTGTAAACGTTCTTCCACCATTATTATCCATTTATATCTAACGTTCCCCGGAAGATCGATCGGTAGAAGTGGTCAGGTTTCTTGATCACCACGGACCCTGGACCTTATCCCTTTAGATTTCTGGCTACAGGGCTGGTTGAAAGGCAAAGTCTGTGAAGAAAAAGTAAACACAAGGTGAATTGATCGTTTGGATTACGAATAGTAACGCCCTCATAAAATAACGCCGAGACGACCTCAGAAGAGCCAATGAAGCTTTGTCAGGAGAATTAGAGTGTGCATTGATACCGGAGATTGACTTTATGAGAGTCAACTGAATCATTTAGTTGAGCGCATGTTGAAGAGGGGTGTGTACATCTCTAGAAGCGACGGTCATGGTGACTTAGAGCCTCGACCTCCGAAAAGTCGAGACGCGAAGCAGCGATCGGTCCGTACTCCGTATTCAAACGGCAGCCTGTGACGGCCATTTATGGCGCTTTGCTGTATGGCGGAGGCAGCCTCAGCTTTTTTTCGATTCCTCCTGGCTCAGTGCCCGCGGGCAGTAAACCACCATCACAGCTCACCTGTTGGGCTGCCGGAACCGCATGTTGTTCATACCGGCCGCACCTAGAGGAACACTTATCACTTTCTTTATTATTTCATCTGCCTTCTGACTGATTTGGAGCAGCCCTACCCGCATCCTTCTTGTACCAACCTCTTCACCTTACACGCAAGGTACTTATTTATTTGTGAGAAATGTTCCGATCTCCTTCCTCCCCTATAGTTTTACCCTCTAGAACGCCCTCTACAGCCTTGGAAACTGCCCGATATCTTAATGCATGTTACTGTCGTCCTTCCTCTTCTTCGTGTCAGCTTCCTCGACATATTTCTTTCCACGGCAATCTGGCGGAGAGCCACAAACATTGTGAGAAATAAGTTACTGGTTCAAATGGTTCAAATGGCTCTGAGCACTATGGGACTCAACATCTTAGGTCATAAGTCCCCTAGAACTTAGAACTACTTAAACCTAACTAACCTAAGGACATCACACACACCCATGCCCGAGGCAGGACTCGAACCTGCGACCGTAGCAGCCTCGCGGTTCCGGACTGCAGCGCCAGAACCGCACGGCCACCGCGGCCGGCAATAAGTTACTGTAAAGCATTTTGTGTGATTGTACCTTTATTCGCGTGCTCGGTGATTAGCGACTGTTTCCAAGTCTGAAAATATACGATACTCGAAATTGTAAATCAAACGGTAAAATAATATCTGACAAGCGTAAGCGGAAGAGGCCATGAAGGCTGTGGGGGTATCCAACGTTAAACTAGTATATGTACGCAGTGCGTTCAGAAAGTAATGGATCACATTTTTTCGCTCTGCCAGTTTCGGTTCAAAAATATGGAGTTTGTTGTGGGACATCGTGGGGTGTTCCCGCTGCAGCCCCTATAATTTCATTAAGTTCCAAACAGAGAGGTACCATTGAGTCTATTTTGGCGGAGAACCAGAGCATCGCAGATATTCATAGGCGCTAGCTGTATATATGTGAAGACTTGGCAACGAACAAAATCACGATGAGTCGTTGGGCGAGGCACTTGTCAGTATCGCAACAAGGTCGCGCAAACCTGTCCAGTCAGCCGTGTGCTGGCCGGCCGCACACGGCTGCGACTCCTGTGCTTACACTCTCATTCGAGGTGATCAGCAGATCAGGAACCTCACCGCACAACTGGACGTGGCTGTTGGTAGTGCTGAAACACGTCCACCACTTGGGGTGCTCAGGTGAGAGTTCCTCGCCTCGTAACAGAGGACCACAGAGAGCAACGAAGGATCGTGCGTGTAGAATTGCTTGCACATTACGAGGATGATCGTGACAGTTTTTTTGTCGAATATTATCACAGGCGATGAAATTTGGGTGCGTCACCTCGAACTAGAAGTGAAACGACAATCCGTGGAGTGGCGCTAATACTGCCTCTCCTCCGAAGCAAAAGCTCAAAGCCGCGTCGCCAGCGAGTAAAGTCATAGCGACGGTCTTCTGGAACTCTGAAGGGGTTGTTCCGTTTCATGTCCTCCCACAACGTGTAGCAATCAGCTCCGAAATGTATTGTGCTGCCCTCAGGGAACTGTAAAAACGACTCCATCGTGTTCGTCACCAGAAAGTGCAAACGAACTTTTCCTTCTCCACGACAACGCGAGGCATTACATAAGTCTGCGCACCCGACAGTAGCTACATAACTGCAGTTGACCGTTCTTCTCCGACATCTGATCGGTCCAATAAAGGACGCTGTCCGTGGGAAGCAGTAGGTGGATTATATTGATGCGGCAAGACGTTGGCTCCGACGTCGATCGGTATGGTGGTATCGTGCGGGCTTGAAGGTCGTAAACGGAGGTTGTGCTGAAAAACTCGGTTTTGTAGCCCAAAGAGTGTGCAACAATATGGTGTATTAGGATCCCTAAAAAATCAACGTGCTTTTAGAAAAGAAAGTGTTGTGTTACGTGTTGAACGCCCCTCGTAGTATGTCATGGCTTAGAACATTTTATAACATCGCAGTTGAACACTGCAGCCGTTCTGTTGCTTTATGCGATGTTTTCTTATTTCTGTTGCAGGTGAGTGTCGCCGCTTGCCACCGCAACGTGCTGCTCTTCCTTTGTTTGCGACTCATTCGGCTTTAACAAGGTAAGCGAGCTCCAGCCGCAGACCAGACTAGCCGCGCTCCACAGCCCTGCAGGGTGCTGTTGCACGAGACAGGCGACGCCTTACTGATCTAGCCGGGACAGCCGGGACCTCACTTGTCTCTCGACTCAGGACACTTCCCGTCGCGGAAGTAATCAGCGTCAGCTTCTCTAAATCCACACGCTGCTGGGAATTACTGATATTAGTTCTCTGCAGGGGCTCGATAATTAAAAACGTATAGTAACGACAAGTGTGTTCTTTAAGTGTCTTTGACTATCATTTAAGAATTAAATTTCTCGCATTAGTTAAATCTTAATGCATGTTCACAGTAGTACAGCAAGATTGGTGATGTGACGTTGTAAGTAGATCAATAGTAAAATACACTATGTAATCAAAAGTATCCGGACACCTGGCTGAAAATGACATACAAGTTCGTCGCGCCTTCCATCGGTAATGATGGAATTCAGTATGGTGTTGGCCCACCCTTAGCCTTGATGACAGCTTCTACTCTCGCTGGCACACGTTCAGTCAGGTGCTGGAACGTTTCTTGGGGAATGGCAGCCCATTCTTCACGGAGTGCTGCACTGAGGAGAGGTATCGATGACGACTGGTGAGGCATGGCCCGAAGTCGGCGTTCCATAACATCCCAAACATGTTTCATTGGATTCAGGTCAGGACTCTGTGCAGGCCAGTCCATTACAGGGATGGTATTGTCGTGAAACCACTCCGCCACAGGCCGCGTATTATGAACAGGTGCTCGATTGTGTTGAAAGAAGCATTCGCCATCCCCGAGTTGCTCTTCAACAATTGGAAACAAGTAGGTGCTTAAAACATCGATGTAGGCCTGTGCTGTGATACTGCCACGAAAAACAACAAGGGGTGCGAGCCCTCTCCATGAAAAACACGACCACACCTTAACACCACCGCCTCCGAATTTCTTGTTGGCACTACACACTCTGGCAGATGACGTTCACCGGGCATTCACCATACCCACATCCTACCATCGGATCGCCACATTGTGTACCGTGATTCATCACTTCACACAAGGTTTTTCCACTACTTACAGCAAGCGAGGCGTCGTTTGGTATATACCGGCGTGATGTGTGGCTTATAAGCAGCCGCTCCACCATGAAATCTCACCTCCCGCCCAACTGTCATAGCACTTGCACTGGATTCTATTGCGGTTTGGAATTCCTGTGTGATGGTCTGGTTAGATCCCTGCCTATTACACATTACGACCCTCTTCAACTGTCGGCGGTCTCTGTCAGTCAACAGACGAGTTCGGCCTTTACGCTTTTATGGTGCACGTGTCCCTTTACGTTTCCACTCCACTATCACACCGAAACAGTGGACCTAGGGATGTTTAGGAGTGTGCAAATCTCGCGTACAGACGTATGACACAAGTGACACCCAATCAGCTGAACACGTTCCAGGTCCGTGTGTTCCGTGGAGCGCCCCATTCTGCTCTCTCACGATGTGTAACGACTACTGAAGACGGTGATATGGAATATCTGGCAGCAGGTGCCAGCACAATGCACCTAATATGAAAAACGTATCTTTTGGGGGGTTTCCGGATACTTTTGATCATATAGTGTAGCGAAAGTAAATTATGGCCGAGTGTCCAATGTTTTCGCTCGCTTGTCTAGGCAGTTCATTATCTTAGGAGATCGGCTGCCACTTATTTGGATAAAACACGAAACAAGCAGTTATTCTGTACTGCACATAAGCCAACCATTTCACTGAACATAATGTAACCATTCAATTCTTTTACCTGCCCGCAAAGAAGAAGAAAATGCTTCTGCGTGAAGGTTGACCTGCAACATAGCAAGTGCAAGACCTGTCGAGGAAAAACAGCACTAACGTGGCACGCAGTGATTTGACAAGGGATTTGGTGGATGATTTCTTGTAAATAATTATACATAATTGTTTAAAAGATACCGTAGTATTTTAGTTGTGTAGGTCTTGTGTATAATTATGCGTAAAAGAATGTTTTAACGGAATGAAAATCAAAGTTGAAAATTATGCCAAATCCATATGCTGACGTGTTTTTAGTCTTCCAGATAGAATGTATGAAAAACCGCTTTCTTAAAATATGCCTATGGCCTTCTTAGAGCCAATTTCACTAGAAATTTTTTTTGTCTTAATAGATGTCTTCGAACACGTAAAATTGAAAAAAAGGTAAAAGCGGAATTAAGTAGTTCGGTTTTCAGAATTTCAACACTTAATAAATTGCGAGAAACGTTAGTAAGTAAAGCAACACATTTTTTTCTCGCCAATTTCGGCTGAAAAAAATGCAAAATCTGTTGTGGGGCATCGTGGAATATTCCTGCTTCAGCCTCGTAGTTTCAGAAAGTACCGACACGTGTCGGCGCTATACGTAATCTTCAAAAGGGCATCTCTAACGGAGGTGCGGTCCAAGCACAGAGTTGTCGCTGAGTTTCTTTTGTCGGAAAGCCAGAGTATCGCAGCTGTTCACAGGAACTCGCAGAATGTCTGCGGGACGAGGCGTCCGTCATCATCGTAACAAGGTCGCGCTAAATGTTCGATGTCCCGCGTGCCGGCCAACCGCACGCAGCAATGTTGCAACGTGCGGACACGCTCCGCAAAAATGCAGAATGACCTCTCCTTCTGCGTGACGACGCAACTTCTGACGCACGTCTTCGTGGCCGACAGGAGGTCAGGAAACGCCAGCAGACTGCCTTCGTCCACCATACAGCCCGGATCTCGCAGCTTCCGACCTGCATCTATTTGGCCTAATGAAGAGCCTACTCCGCGGGAAGCAGTCCGTGGGAGATGGAGAGGCTACTGGTGGAGCAGGACGGCGGCTCCGACGTCGACAGGCGGAGTCGTTCCGTGCGAGCGTACTGGTCCTCTCAGTATGGGGGCGTAAGGGCGTCGCATTGAACGGAGGTTATCTTCAAAAATAGGGTCATGCTGCCAAACGACTGTGGAATAGTACGGTGTAGTGGAATCGTGAACAGGAGAAACCTGCTTTCAGAGAAAAAGAAATGTGTTGCGTTAGCCGTTTTTCCTAACTGGTCTGAGGTACTTGGAACTTTAGTGACGTGAGCATTACTTTATTCTTCTCAGACGTATAGCGCTGTGTACGCCTTGTTTTTGGAGTAACGTTAATAGACTGCCCAGAGCAGCGTGCGCGTCGGAAGGTAGCTCTGCAGCTCCGTTTCCCGTTCCGGCCGCCCTTCGCCCTTATCTCGTCCCCTGCCCCGGCCGGTGCTAACTGCGCCGCCCTTTGACCCGGCAGCGGACGGCCCGGCCCGGGCTGTCCCCGCGGAAGGACATTGACGGCCACAATGGGACGGAGCCATTGTCTGCCGCATTAATTCCCGCGAAACAAAGAGCGCCCGGCAGCGCCGCGCCTCGCCGCGGACTGCCGTTTAATAATTCATGCGGCCGTGGCTGCCGCCGCAGCTGCAGCGGGGGCGTGCTGGACACGGCCGCTGGAGGCTGCACTGGAAGCTGGCCGCCTTCTTAATTAAACGCGCCGAGGCGCTGATTAGCCGCCAATATTGACATTCCATTACGGCGTCTTGTCTGGGAACGGGCGGGCGCCAGGCGGTGTGTGCGGAACTCGGCGGCGTCGGCGTCGGAAACACTTGCCAGCCGAATGGAGACGAAAAGAGGGCCACTCGTGTTACTGGTTTTCCAAGTACTAAAAAAAAAGATCGTGAGAAGATGATTTTCACTATCTTGACTCACATTCACTCCCTGCAACCGTAAACTTATCAGAAATAAAATACGAGGAGCGAATGCAGTGCGGTGAACGCATTCACGGTTGACGTTTACTTCTGTCGAAACTTCTGGGCTGAGAGGTTACTGTCCATTAATGTATTCATTCGTTTCCTCAGCGTCTGAGAGCGACATCTTCAGAGATGAAAGACTGGAATCTCTGTAGAATGCTAATGGAGTCCCTGATTTATACAGACATTACCAATTGTGGTGCTCTCTGTAAAGCCAGTGACGGCCCTAAAATTTCGTGGCCTCTTTGAGTTTCATCTCTGAAGATGCCCCCGCATAGGTGATGAAAACATTCATAAGTCACTTTATGTGCTGAACACCGCCTCGAAAGGTTATCCATTACTTGTGCAACCTCCAGGTTACGGATATAAGAATCGGAGGACAAGAGAAGGCTCTGAGCACTATGGGACTCAACATCTTAGGTCATAAGTCCCCTAGAACTTAGAACTACTTAAACCTAACTAACCTAAGGACATCACACACACCCATGCCCGAGGCAGGATTCGAACCTGCGACCGTAGCAGTCCCGCGGCAAGAGAAGGGGGGAGAGGGAAGCAGTAGTTCAGAAGGGAGTGAGGCACGGTTGTAGCCATCCCGGATGCCATTCCACCTCTACTTTGAACTAACAGTAAAGGCTACTAACGAGACATTAGGACAGTGGATTAAGGCTCAAGAAGAAGAAACAAAAAACATTTGGAATAGCAATCCAAGTCTCCAGATATGGCAAACGATCAGTTGTATGGAATGGATAATGCCCTCAGAACAGGTTATAAGAAGATAAGTATCAGTAACACAACGTTACGCTTAGACATGAGGGCTGTTCGGAAAGTACGTTCCAATCGGTCGCGAAATTGGAATCATTGTCAAAACCCGATGAAATTTTGCACAAATGTGTTCGGTTGTGTTTGTAATGTACTCGTCGATGGCGGGACGTCCCTCCTGTCAATTCTGCGGGCACAGTGAGCACGTAAAGGTGGCCAGAAAATTATGTCTCTCGCCAAGTATGAGAGCCTGGTGTGAGATTTCGCCTGATGTCGTACAACCCACATAACACAACTGTCACGCGTTTCGTTCTTCATGAAAACTCTCTGCCGCACTCTGCAGGGGCAATGAAGCTGCCCCTGCGGCGTTTCCGATGGGAGGTGTTTACACCAGAGCCCGTACTTGTCTCGCTCTGAGCCTCATCTCTGTTCGCATGAACCGCTGGCTATGAAGGCAGCATCTTGGCACAGACAACGAGATGTAGAGGAGTCTAGAGAATTGGCAGGAAGCACTGGCGTCTGCCCTGTATCACGAGGTTATTGAAAAGCTGGTACAACACTACGGCAGATGTCTAAGTCGGAGCGGCGACTATTTAAAGAAGTAACTGTAACTTGCAGCTAATTATTGCAAACTAAACAGTTTTGATTTTGACAGTGGTTTTTATTTCGCGACAGATCGGAACTTACTTTCCGAATATCCCTCGTATTTCATGGATGTGACTGCAACAAGCAGAACACCTCTAACACTGTATTCTAACAATGGAGGAGAGTTTTTCTCCTCATTCTGTCCGAGGCATGCTGCATCCTCCTCCTGTCACTCAACAGCGGTATCACCCTGTACACGACAGCGTCATCAAAACGCAGCTACAGACTGCTGTTCACCTTGTCCGTCATATTATTTCCGTGCATGGAAAAAAGCAGAATTTCCTTGGAGCACTCATGACGAAACGATTGTCTCTGATGAACACGCGCCGTCCGGGAAAATGTACTGGTTTCTGTCTCTTAAAAAAAGTCGTAGAGCCACTCACATACATAGAAACTTAAAATGACTCTGAGCACTGTGGGACTTAACATCTATGGTCATCAGTCCCCTAGAACTTAGAACTACTTAAACCTAATTAACCTAAGGACGTCACACAACACTCAGTCATCACGAGGCAGAGAACATAGAAACTTATTCCGTACGTTAAAAGTCCACAGTAATGTACCGTGTCGAACGTGTTCCAGAAATACAGGAATGTGGAATTTGCCTACTTCCCGTTATGTATGGTCCTCATGCTATCACTGAGAGAAGACGGAGCATAGCGATGACTTGTAAAGCCGACCTGATTTGTGGACAGTAGCTTTTCTGTCTCAAGGAATATCAAGCAAAATGTGATTATACATAACCATTATTTTTAGTTTTCCCCCTCAAAGCAAAACTAAATTAGTTCTTGTGTGAATCCACTCCCGAGCAAGCAACCTGATGTTGGTCGAGGGACAAACTTCGAGCAACCTGCAGCGGCGTTAGGACCTCAGTTTCCCTTCGACATGGACGTGGAATTTAAATTCAGGGTGAAGGGTTATCAATGATAATATTATCGAATTACATCGGAACAGAAGAAATGTATAGCGCAACTCGATTAGAGAATGGACTCTGCTGATAGGACACTGGACAGGGCATCAAGGAATGGGATGGACTGGCATCGAGAGCTACGTCAAACCAGTCTTCGGACAGAAGAACAGAACAACAAATAAGTCAGAGCTCTCACTTCTGGCGGACCCCTTTCTCAAAAGGAGACTTTGAATTTACGTAAATGTTGTTGTTGATTATTTCTAATTCCAAGCGCTATACTTCAATAATTATGTAGTCCTTACTTGTCTCAAATGAACTGCCGCAGTAAGACGCCTAAATAAAAATTTTCTCGAAAATTTAAGTAACCAATATAAAAGTCATTGGCCCTAGATTAAGCACTTGACTTAAAAAAATTCCTCCGGTGCAGTCGCTGCTAACAAAACAACTGAACAAAAATTTTTAGTTCTAAGAATAAATGTTTATCTTCGCTTCACGCAGTGATTTAAAAGCTGCAAGCGTCCAAAGCCACTGAAAGCAAATAACCACTTCTACATCAGTTAATTTTAAAAGCACACCATCGATAACTCGTTTAAAACACAATATATTCTTTAATAATTTTGCACACACTGTGCCTCGTAAAAAAAGTAGTAACTACTATAGTCCTGGCGCATTTATAAACCAGTCAGTCCACAGTGAATACTGTCAGAAGTCTGAATATATTAGAAAGTGATATTTATCTTTATTCTTGAGAAAAAGGCTGGTTGTGGACCTCTATTCGGCAATTCAGAATTCACATCAGTTCTCCGGAACGCAAAGCTGGGTGTCTTTGCAGTGTACAGGAACTATATACACGGTGTCCCAGCTATCTTGTCCACCCAAAATATCTCTGGAACAATAACAGCTATTGGAAAACGACTTTCACCGGTATCAATGTAGGGCTGGGGCCCATGAATGTACATATTTGGAAACATTCTAAAACGAAATCATATGTGATTTTTAACACAAACTTATGTTTTTTTAAATGGACCTCCTATATTTTTTCTTCAGCAATCCATAGCATGACAAAGCACATACACAATGGCGTTGATTGCATCGCAATATTCCCATTACATCCCGAGATATTGAGACGCGAAGTTGACGCTTGAAACACCCGACATGCGCTGCTAGCGCACGTCCTGAGGCTCAGGCGTGAACCCCATGCTGCCCGTAATCGCGATGTGATTGACATGTGTAATCACACCTCCATACTTATCAAGAGGTCCGAAACAACGGAAAAACTCTTAGTCCACTTGCTCGTTTCACTAAAACCATCAACATGAATTTTACTATTACGAGTGAATGATTAACTGTCACTTGCGCTAGATCTACAGTAAAGTAAAGTTTTAACGTTGAACGGCATTACCTTTTTAGTAACGGATTAACGATAAGCGAAGTTAACTTTGTGACTAACGTTGCGGTACACAGATATGTTACAGAACCGCATCACCCCTAGCCTATGGGATAAATACCTGCTGGAATGTACGACGTTAATGCAGGATGGCAGCAGGCCGTATTGAATGTTTCGGACCTCTTGATAAGTATGGAAGTGTGATTACGCACGTCAATCACATCGCGATTACGGGCCGCATGGGGTTCACGCCTGAGCCTCAGGACGTGCGCTAGCAGGGTATGTCGGGTGTTCCAAGCGTCAACTTCGCGTCTCAATATCTCGGGATGTAATGGGAATATTGCGATGCAATCAACGCCATTGTGTATGTGCTTTATCATGCTATGGATTGCCGAAGAAAAAATATAGGAGGTCCATTTAAAAAAACAAGTTTGTGTTAAAAAACACATATGCTTTCGTTTTAGAATGTTTCCAAATATGTACATTCATGGGCCCCAGCCCTACATTGATACCGGTGAAAGTCGTTTTCCAATAGCTGTTATTGTTCCAGAGATATTTTGGGTGGACAAGATAGCTGGGACACCCTGTATATATTTCAAATGGATTAATAAAAGTATTTTTTGCCACATGTTGGCCTTCTGCCGTCACTCAACAACGGATGAAGTTCAGTTACCGTCATCTTTACTTCCGAAATCAATATTTTAGTGGGGAATAAAAAAATCGTATATATTTGGAGCGTTACACTCTGAATTGTTAATCAGGCATGGTTTTTATGATCACGTGCTGTGGACGGAATCTTAACGCCAGCGTTTGAACATTGCGTATGCTCATGCAGCAAGTTGCGCCGAGCAAATAAAATTTTCACAAATCAGTTTTCGTCATTTGTGTGATAGCATTCCGCACCCGTAGGCAAAGCCACCTGTCGTTTAATTTTCATTCCCGGCAGCTGAAAGCAGCGAAGTAAGGAGCTGCTTGTACAGCGACTCAGTGACATTCTGCAAAGACTGTGCGAAAGAACTTGCTCCACTTCTAGCAGTAGTTAACGGAGGGAACCTGTCGACTGGAAAAAAGCACAGGTGATTCCCGTTTTCTAGAAGGGCCGCAGGCCTATATCATTGGAGTCAGTCTGTTGTGGAATTATGAAACATGTTTTATGCTCATGTATAACGACGTTTTTGGAGAACGGCAATCTCCTGTATGAAAATCAACACGGATTCCGCAACAGAGACAGTGCGAAATATAGCTCACTGTTTTACTCCGTAAGATACGCAGCGCTGAGCACGTCGGCGCTCAGGCTGATGCCGTGTCCCTCGCTTTGAGGAATGCATTCGACACAGTCCCAGCACTGCCGCTAAGTGAAAAAATACGAGCTTACCCACTATCGAACCAGATTTGCGACTGGATTCGAGACTTCCTTGCAGATACAGCTCAAAGACGTCGTCGCTCTTTGCGGAACAAAATCGACATTCCCGAGTCCTAAAGGCACTGCGATAGGGCAGTTACTTTTTACAATCTATATAAATGACCTAGTAGAATGCGTCGGAAGGTGTTTAAGGCTGTTCGCAGATGATGCGGTTGCATGTAAGAAAGTAGACACGCCAGAAGACAGTAACGATTTGCAGAAGGACTGATGAATGGTGCAGGAATTGGCAGCTAACCGTGAACATAAGTAAATGTAAAATATTGCGCATACATAAGAAAAGAAATTCACTACTGTACAACTACACCATTGTTGACAAGTTGGTGGAATTAGTAACCAGCGTAAAATACCTTGGAGTTTCTATCCGGAGCCTACTGAGATCGACAGGAAGGATGTTAAGCAAACGTGATTCGTTCAGTGGCTTACAAGGCGCTTGTTTGACCGATTCTTGAGTGCCGTTCATCAGTCTGGGAACCTTAGAGTTTAGGATTGAGAGAACAGATATAGAAGATTCAATGAAGAGCGGCGCATTTCGTTACGGGATCTTTTAGTCGTGGTAAGAACGTTACAGAGGTGCTCAGCAAACTCCAGTGGCAGACATTACGAAAGAGGCGTTGTCTATCATGGAGACGTTTACTGTCGAAATTTCCAGAGAGTACATTCCGAGAAGAGTCGTACAACGTGTTACTTCCTCCCACATATGTCTGGCGAAATGATCACAACAAGAAAATTCGATAAGTTAGAGCTACACTACTGGCCATTAAAATTGCTACACCACGAAGATGACGTGCTACAGACGCGAAATTTAACCGACATGAAGAAGATACTGTGATATGCAAATGATTAGCTTCTCAGAGCATTCACACAAGGTTGACGCCGATGGCGACACCTACAACGTCTTGACAAGAGGAAAGTTTCCAACCGATTTCTCATACACAAACAACAGCTGACAGCGTTGCCTGGTCAAACGTTGTTTTGATGCCTCGTGTAAGGAGGAGAAATGCGTACCATCACGTTTCCGACTTTGATAAAGATAGGATTGTAGCCTATCGCGATTGCGGTTTATCGTATCGCGACATTGCTGCTCGCGTTGGTCGAGATCCAATGACTGTTAGCAGAATATGGAATCGATGGGTTCAGGAGGGTAACACGGAACGCCGTGCTGGATCCCAACGGCCTCGTATCACTAGCAGTCGAGATGACAGGCATCTTATCCGCATGGCTGTAACGGATCGTGCAGCCACGTCTCGATCCCCGAGTCAACAGATGGGGACGTTTGCAAGACAACAATCATCTGCACGAACAGTTCGACGACGTTTGCAACAGCATGGACTATCAGCTCGGAGACCATGGCTGTGGTTACCCTTGATGCTGCATTACACAGGAGCGACTGCGATGGTGTACTCA
Organism: Schistocerca nitens; assembly: GCF_023898315.1. Lineage (NCBI taxonomy): Eukaryota > Metazoa > Arthropoda > Insecta > Orthoptera > Acrididae > Schistocerca > Schistocerca nitens. The sequence continues at coordinate 3,789,255 of NC_064614.1, forward strand.
ACGACGAACCTGAGTGCACGAATGGCAAAACGTCATTTTTTCGGATGAATCCAGGTTCTGTTTACAGCATCATGGTGGTCGCATCCGTGTTTGGCGACATCGCTGTGAACGCAAATTTGAAGCGTGTATTCGTCATCGCGATACTGGCGTATCACCTGGCTTGATGGTATGGGGTGCCATTGGTTACACGCCTTGGTCTCCTCTTATTCGCATTGACGGTACTTTGAACAGTGGACGCTACATTTCAGAAGTGTTACGGCCCGTAGCTCTACCCTTCATTCGATCCCTGCGAAACCCTACATTTCAGCAGAATAATGTACGACGGCATACTGCAGGTCCTGTACGGGCCTTTCTGGATAAAGAAAATGTTTGACTGCAGCTCTGGCCAGCACATTCTCCAGATCTCCCATCAATTGAAAACGTCTGGTCAATTGTGGCCGAGCAACTGGCTCGTCACAATACGCGAGTCACTACTCTTGATGAACTGTGGTATCGTGTTGAAGCTGCATGGGCAGCTGTACCTGTACACGCCATCCAAGCTCTGTTTGACTCAATGCCCAGACGTATCAAGGCCGCTATTACTGCCAGAGGTGGTTGTTTTGGGTACTGATTTGTCAGGATCTATGCAGCCAAATTGCGTGAAAATGTAATGAGTTGTCAGTTCTAGTATAATATATTTGTCCAATGAATACCCGTTTATGGTCTGCATTTCTTCTTGTTGTAGCAATTTTAATGGCCAGTAGTGTAATACAAAGGCTAACCGACAACCATTCTTTCCACGTACCATTCGCGAGGACAACAGGGCAGCGGGGACCAGTTAGTGGTGACAGAAGTACCCTCCGCCACTCACCCTCAGGTGTCCGCGGAGCGTCGATGTAGCAGAAGATGTAGAGGAACATGCGGACGGTACTTTCCTTAACGCAACTTCTTTCTGTGCCACTACATCACTCGACCAACGTCATATGTCGTGGCGAGTTTCGATTTTGGTGGGAAGGAACTTGCAGGCCGTTCGCAGCCGCATACATTTGATGGCGGTTGCCGTACGCCGAGCGTCCCGGTGCCTAGCAGTCATTACAGTGCGAGAGGTAGTAGCTACAGTGGCGCAGAGGTCCCCACGTACACACACACACACACACTGGGGCTGGCTGTTCCATTTCCTGGCCATTACGGCGCAGCGATTGACGGAAAGGGCGAATCTCCGCAGCCCCGGCAGGCGCTGTCCGGCACATAATTAAGGGCTGAGCGGACCTCTTTTATTGCGCCCTTCCTCCAGATTTATAGGGCAGGGCGGCCTTATTAGACGCGGCTGATTTACGGGCGGGATGGGACGCAGTTATTAGCTGCGAGCGGCCGCTAATCAAGACCAGCTGACCCGCCTCGTTCCCTGCCCGGACTGGCTGCCACCTGTTCCGCGTCGCGGACGGGGAATGCAAATTGCAGAAGAATCCTTCGACAGACTTGCCAAGTTCGGGAAGATAAATTACTTTCGATTAGAAAATATAGATCGGAATGTGCTAGACTTCGGTTCCTGTCAGGATCTATATTATTTTCTACCGCTCATGTACTATCCGTATAATCTTAGCTCAGTAAGGATGCGTCGTTAGAAATAAGAGAAGGCCCCAATGACCCTAATCTCCCGCAGTTAGTTAAATGCTTGAATAAATGCTGAAATTATAACATTTGGAGTGCTTTTTAAAAGTGACACATTCTAGTAATACCCTCGAAGGCGAGAAAAGGAAAAAGAAACGACGCACCATAAATGAATTATCCGAATTGGACGGAAATCGGTAGATGTGATGTGCATTTACAGAAAACAAACGATAAAGATTTCAGAAAAATTGAAAAATTGGATAATGTATTCAAGAGGAGAAGCTTCACAACTTGAGGAAGTCAATAACGAGTTGGCCCACCTCTGCCGCATATGCAAGCATGATGATGATGATGATGTTTGGTTTGTGGGGCGCTCAACTGCGTGGTTATCAGCGCCCGTACAGTTGCCCAACCTTTGCTCAGTCCAATTTCGCCACTTTCTTGGATGATGATGAAATGATGAGGACAACACAAACACCCAGTCATCTCGAGGCAGGTGAAAATCCCTGACCCCGCCGGGAATCGAACCCGGGACCCCGTGCTCGGGAAGCGAGAACGCTACCGCGAGACCACGAGCGGCGGACATATGCAAGCAGTTATCCGGCTCGGTACTGAGTGATACAGTTGTTGGATGTCTTCCTGAGGATATCGTGCCAAATTCTGCCCACTTGGAGTGCTAGATCGTGAAGATCTCGAGCTGGTTCGAGGGATCTGTCCGTAATGCTCGATTAGGGAGAGATGCGGCAAACTTTCAGGATAAGATAATGTTTGGCATGCCCGAACATACCCAGCAGAAAGTCTCGCCGCGGGCGGGCAGGCATTATCTTGCTGTTTTGACGATCTAGCGCACCACTTGGGCAGAATTTGGCACGGTATTCCTCTGGAGGACATCCAACAACTCAGTCAGTGCCAAGCCGAATAATTGCTTGCATGGGGACAGAGATGCACCAACTCTTTATTGACTAGTTCAATTTGTGAAGCTCTTTCCCTTGACTAAATCATCCAATTTTTTCTGAAATTTACTCATTTGTTTCTCTCCACACGGTACGTCACGTCTACCGATATCCGTCCCATTCGGATGATTCTTTCGTGGTGCGTCTTTTTCTTCCTGTGTTTTTATTTCGAGTAGCAGCGTTCAGAGGCAGCTTCCGAATAAGATGTTCTCGCGCTTCCAGCAGCGTTGAGTGGCTGTACGTCAGTGAGCCTTCCTCGCCCCCTGTCAAATGCTGACTGTAGTGTGTTCGCTGGATCTGACGTCACCACTGCTTGGTCCATCGCCGTATGACGTGTAACGCGATCATTTTTGTTTTTTTGTTATTTTTGTTTTAGGAGTTACTGCGCAAACGACACTTCCGCAGCGCTTGAAGGAGCCATGCGTAGCCGGTGAGCCTAAGGTTTCGGCAAACCGATTGCAGTAACAGGGCTGTCTGTGCATTGCGAGACGGACTAGCCCAAGCACCTCAAGCCAAGAAGGAACTCGTGCAGGAGAACCAAGCAGTTCTTACGTCTTATTACTCCGCACTTGGCTTGCTGCAGCGCGTCGGCAGAGCAAAACCTGATGTAAATTATGTGGTTGTCATATGAAATGTTAAAGACCAAAGCCAAGAACAATGATCACTGTTTCTGGATTTGGTCTGTAGCAATACAAGTAACAATCAGACCGTTTCTATCATTACATAAGCAGAACTGTCATTGTGAATAATTCCCGGCATAATATATTATGCTCCCTGAGGGTGCCACCACTAAAGCTTACAGGACTGACGCAACCCTTAACATGCTTAGAAAGTACCTGTGTTTACGACTTTAGTTTGGCGTTACTAAATAACACCTTGCAGAAGATAACTGGCGGTATATGTGGGTAATAGGCTCCCCGGAATACACACTTTTACACCGTCACCAATGCAAGGAGACGAGGACATGACATTTCCTATCAGGGACCAAGTAAAATGCGAGACACCAAACGAGGTTGCCGACGCTATTTCACGGACCTTATATGACATACACTGATCAGCCTTAACTTTATGGCCACCTGCCTTATAGCCGTTACGTCCACCTTTGGCACGGATAACAGTGGCGAGGCTTCGTGGCAGGGAAGCTGCAGGTAGCTGGCACCACATCTGCACACACAAAAAATGGTTCAAATGGCTCTGAGCACTAGGGGACTTAACATCGGAGGTCATCAGTCCCCTAGAACTTAGAACTACTTAAACCTAACTGATCTAAGGACATCACATACATCCATGCCCGAGGCAGTTCCTGACTGAAGCGCCTAGAACCGCTCGGCCACCGCGGCCGGCTGCACACACAAGTCACCTAATTCCCGTAAATACCGGGGAGGGGAGCTATGAGCTCTGACGCCATGTCAGTGACATCCCAGATGTGTTCGATCGGGTTCCGATCTGGCGGATTGGGGGGTGGGGGAGGAGGGGGCAAGCACTTACGTCAATTGGAACTCGCCACTGTGTTCCTCCTGACCCTGTGAGGCAGTCGGGACAGATTATCGTCATGAAGAGGTGTACGTGGTCTGCAACCAGTGTACGATACTCCTTCGCGGTCATGGTGGACCCATGCATGCATGCATGCATGCACACGTGAATGTTCTGCAGAATGGAGCCACGGCCAGCTTGCCTCCGTCCCGCGGTACAGGCGTCAAGGAGCTGTTCCCCGGGAACATGGATTCGCGCCGTCCCGTCGGCACGATGAAGAAGCTATAGGGATTCATTACGCCATGCAACGCCCTGCCACTGCCCCAACATGCAGTGCCAGTGGTAACGTAGTTGCCGGTATCGTGGTGTTAACATTGGCACACGCATGGGTCGTCGGCTGCGGAGGCCCGTCGTTACGCGTGTTGAGGTACACTTGCGCTCTGTCCGACACTGAAGTCAACTGTTCGACAGTTCGCCGCCTGTCCTGTTTAACCAGTCTGCCTAGCCTACAACGTCCGCCTAACCCGTCGTTTCACCTTCGTTTCGCCACGTGTTGGAGACACTGACCACAGCACTCCTCGACAACTCGTGCAGTCTCCGAAACGCTCGCAGCGAGCCTCCGGCCCACCACAGTCTGCCCTCGGTCAAACTCAGACAGATCGCGCGCCTTCTCCACTCCACACCCGGACAGCGCACTCACCGATACTGCTCGTACATGTACCGTGCGTGTGTCTGACTAGCAGTCGTCCCCTGCTATCGCCTGGACGGGTTTATATCGATAGTAGGTCGGTGGTCGTAATCTTCTGGCTGATCGGTGCCTGCAAAATACATATGACAGTAACCCAGGACAGAGGTACACACAAAAGACTCACAAGAAGATCAGCTGTTGGAGGACGCTAACACTGACACCAGCACAAACAAGAACGTAAAAGTAACACAGACTGAGATTGAAGAGCCGGCCGGAGTGGCCGTGCGGTTATAGGCGCTGCAGTCTGGAGCCGAGCGACCGCTACGGTCGCAGGTTCGAATCCTGCCTCGGGCATGGATGTGTGTCATGTCCTTAGGTTAGTTAGGTTTAAGTAGTTCTAAGTTCTAGGCGACTGATGACCTCACACGTTAAGTCGCATAGTGCTCAGAGCCATTTGAACCATTTTTTTGAGATTCAATAAAATCGAAATCATAGCTTTGTAATTTAAATTTAGGACTAATACAATGTAAGAAACGTAGGTAGCAACAAAGTAATAGTAACTGTCTCATGGTCTGTGTATGCAAGAAGAGGTGTAAAACTTGTCCTACAATATACTTAAATAGTAGGCTACACTAAGAGCAAGAAGGGACACTCACTTTCCAGCGCATTTCACTGTGAAGTATTTAGTTTTCAGAAAAAATTTAGGTTTATTAGTTTAAGAATGTACGTCTCTCGCTGCTACGCTCCAGAACTGCAAGGCCCGAACTTTCTCAGAGGCTCTCTGGTTTGTTTGGCTCGGTGAGGGACACCATTTTCTCCTCTTCACTGCCTGTTTCCTAGAGTCTACTGTTCACTCTTTTTTTAAAAGCTGACATTGAAGTTATTCCTTTTCTTCTCACACAGTGTGACTTCTAGTAGGAAGAAAGAAGAAAAAACTTATTACCAAAGCAGCTAATCATCCACTTGCTTTAAAGGAAAAAAAAAAAAGGTTCATGCGACACTCATCCATCGACATCAAGGACAGCAGGATAATCACTCTCTTAGTAGTGGCACAATGAGCATACGCCATCTAGCAGATGTTTGCCCCCTCCAAAGCAGTCGCCAAGGTCCTAAATAACACGTGCAGGCTTATTAGTGGACGTCTGTGGCGTACACGACTTGCCATGGTGTACCAGCTGCAACGTATTGGTCTCCCAGACATTCGACGTGACGCGGCTGCCTGTTTGGAAAGAACAGGACGTGGTCACCAAAAGTAGCCTACTTTTCAATGATCGTGTACCAACCGTTCAAGATTGAGATCCAGGAGAAGCTTCATGAAAACGAGCATCATTTTGCGACCGACTCCAAAGCAAGAGTGGAAATGTGGAAAGCTCAAGCTGTAAATGGTCCTCATTTGCCTCAGGCATCTGAAAATCTCCCTCCTGTCCGCCAAGAGAACTGGAATATGTGGCGTGATATCAGTCACCTACGCTCTGGAGTCGGAAGATCCTGATGTAATCTCCAAAAATGAGAACTTCCGGCTGTCACAACCAGCCGCGACTGTAGAGAAGCGCGAACCTTGAGCCACTGCACTTGCTCTGCTGTCCAGTACAATTTACTTCAGGAGGCCCCACATGCTCTCCAGGGGTCCATTTTTGGTCATTCGTGGTGAAATCTTCCATTGCACTCATACCCAAAGACGTTTCATTTAAGTATCTTCTTTTATGCAACTGTATTTTGCAATTTCTTGTATGAATACTTCTGCCATGAATAAGAAACCTAAACAATGGGTACACGACCGCGATTGAAATTAGGTGAAGCAGCCCCAGGAAAGGAGTGCGTGCACGAAGTGCCCGAGTTTGAAGCGGGGAAACCGCCTCCGACGAGAGCGTGCCTCAACTTTAGCGGCGCCGTAATCTTCCGAGAGTGAGTGAGGCATTGTGGCGGAGTCGAGAATAGAGGCGTCTTTTGTGTTAAGTGCGAGTCGAGGAAAACAGCGCCCTACAAAGGCGCGCGGCCAGCCACAACACGGAGGCCGATGTTATTAAAAGCCGCCCCCGGGCCGACAAAGGCGGCGTCGTTATTAAAACGTCGCGGGTCGACACCTCATAAAGCCCGGACCTCGCAGGGCGTTTCATCCCGCCCCCGCCAGAGGGCTCTGCGGGGAGCGCCCGGACCGCCGGCCGCCGCATCACCAGAGACGAGAGAGAAACAAGTTGCGTAGGCAAATATGGCCGCCCTCAGAAGGGGAACGCACCGTGTTTATACGGTCCAGTATTCTGTGCGTGCAAGGTCTGAAGGCTGCCGGTTATGAATGTGACTTCACATTTCCAAGACATCGACGCCTTGTAAAAAGAATACGTTCCTACTGTACACTTAACCATTTGTAGAATCCCCTTCTGTTTTCTTCCAGGTAAGTAATTTCTGTTTTTAACCCTTAGAAGATATTGTATCATTTGAGTAGTGTGACACGTTAAGTGTGGTTGAATGCAAGTGCTTTTCGTATGTAGACCCTACCTAAATTTGTTTTACATTTGTGATTTTGGCTCCTATTTCTTATTCATCTATGCTGTGCAAGGCACCTTACGGTGTGCGGTGTCTAGTATTTTCTGTAACAATGATACGTAAGGAGGAAGCAATGTAACTGGTTAACTCCTCTAGGAATGTACGCGTTTACATGTCATGACTTCAAGTTTGACGAGATGGTGTGTATCTATATTAGGCAGATTCATTCTGCTTTTTCCTATCCATAAAACATTGTTACACTTTTGGATCTTTTGAAAATGGTGTGAAGCCGAAACTCGTAAGTTGTAATAAAATCAACAAAGTACTGTGGTCAAGACAAATAGCATTACTGTAGTTCAAATTTACGCAAGGTAGACGTAAAATTAACAGCTCAAAAATGAATTCACACATGGTTTGGTCATTAGGAAAGGATCTAGAATATGTAATTGTATGGATTATTAATTATTAAGTATTTATCTCTTTGTTGGAAGGGTTCCATGGGATTACACCTACATCTCCCTAAGCGTGGTGTGTCTGAGAAGAGTCGTTGTGTTACAACATACCAAAAATACATGGAGATGTATTGTAACTTGTCCTTCAGAAAGCGCTCTGAATTTGAATCACGTAATATACTTTTGTTTGTCGATTATCCGCATAGTATCATTTCGGTTTCCTTGAACATTCCCATTGTTATTTCAGTGTGAATTTCTCACATTCCTTAATTGTGTGTCTGCCATTTACCGAATCACGCAGAGTCACGCAGGAGCTGTGAGATGTCTTCGCGCAATTCTAGGACGCAATGAAGCACCGAATGAATCGACAATTAGCAGACTTACTGCAAAGATCAGTGACACGAACTCAACAGTGAATATGAACAGTTCTGAACTTCCTCGTTCTGGCCCATGTGTACAAAACATTGCGGTGGTTAGTGACAGTGTGGCTGTTAGTCCAGTGGAGTGAGTTCTCCGCAGCGCCCAAGCACTGACGCACTGTTCAGTACGGCGATTCTCCGCTACGATCTCCAGACCACCTGACAGAAATCAGCGGAGCACCTAAAAGAGGTCGATCTTGACAAAAGGAGATATTTTGTTGACTCGTTTCTGATAAGAGGACAGGAAGACGACTTTTTTGCGAGCAACATCATCTTTAGTAACAACGCCCTCTTTCGCTTAAATTGATTTTTGAATAAGCGGAACTGCCGTATCTTGGCGTCAAAAAGTTCTTGCACGAGTAGAGAGAGCATCTACAGCGACATTGAGTTTGGTGTGGCTTTTGGGTGGCCACCATCTCCAGCCTTACTTTTCGAAGATGAGGAGGCCAAGCAGTGACAGTTAATAGAAATAAATATGCTGCCACGATAGGAGATTTTTTGTGGCATCATTCAAATGGAACCGACGTTCGAGAGTAGTGATTTTAGCAGGATGGTACCACCTGTGACACTTCCCGTGTAACAATTTAGTTGCTCCATGAACCGTTTCCGGATTTCCTCATCTGCGTAATACTGACAAGTAATGAGCACCAGTGTAATGTCCTGCAAGGGGCGACTATCGGGAGGGCGTAAGTAGATTTGGTTCTGTGTCGGGAGGTACTCTCCTAGTTCGCTTCTTTCTAGTTTTCCTCCGAAGGACGCTAGTTATTTTTGGTCGCCAGTAGGCACGGTGAAAGAAGATTCAGAATTAGTTATTTATTTCCATAAAAATACAGGTAGCGTCTTGACTCGTGGTTGGCATCGCCTGTCAATGTCGCTGAGGAGTCGCGTCGTAAGCGGTCTTCAAGTCGCTGAAGGCAGCTGCTGCGCTGGCGGTTCGCCACTTGCTGCTGCCCCGGCGGCGCGTGCGTCGACGTCTACTCGGGAGGTGCTCTGGCCCCTCACACTCACCACCGATCTTCGTTATCCGTCGTACCGCGATGACGGTTGCCCTGTGGCCATGAAGTTCGCCGATACTGGCGTGCCGTCCAGGTGGCCCCTGTTCAGTACGCCGGAATATCAGGAACGCTGGTGCCCTGAGCCTGGTGGGAAGGAAAGACCTCCAGGTCCTCCTTTCCGTGACAGAGGCAGCCTACGGTGTCTAATTGTCTAATTCTGCGATTGGTGATTATGGCGAGGTAGCAGTCTCTCCCAGTAGCAGCTGTTGTTATCTGTAGTGTGCAGGAAATCTACAAGAGACTTGTGCCAGACGCCACTTCGCTGCAATCGAGGAATCGAGTGCGAACTTCATGTACATTATCGATCCGTCTGACCGACTGCCTCGTGAGCTAAACTGCTGGAGTCTTTACGGAGCGAAGTAGTGGCTAATTTACCCGACACCATTGGTCATGACCGCATAGGGCTTGCTATTACGAAGGTATCAGCAGTTCTCCTTCTGCCGTACTCGCTTAACGAGCTTGTTGTAGTGTAGAACGGGTTCGTAAAAACTCTTGGTACTGTTCGTTGCATTCTCGTTAGCCTTTCACATAACGAAGGTGACGTGACCCTGTTTGGCTGCTCTGACGCACTACATTCTGCTGAAGATTGCTACCTCTCTCGCCAGAAGGGCCGATGTTGTCTTTCACCCTGAACCAGTCTGAATGGCGAAATGTCTTCATCGTGACCGCCCCGTGTCGACATTGCCGTAAAATAGCGAGGTAGCTTCGCTCTGGGACTGAAAATTTTACCCGTTTTGCTGCCTATACAAGTCGCCTTTAACGACTTTGGAGTTATGTTAAAGCATTGTCTGCTTCCGTAGCTGTGTAGTCAGTGCAGCTGACTGTCATGAGGGGGACCCGGGTTCGAATCCTGGAGCTTCCAGAGCTTTTCCCTTGGTGGGAGGGCTGATGCTGCGTGCTCTGAGCCTCGTGAGGCCACCTGACCGACCAGTAGGGGCTACAAAGTCGAGGAATCCGGCAGCCGTCGGGAGAGCGCTGTGCTGAACACGAGCCCCCCTATAAGCAATACGTCTGCAGCTTGTGGTCTAATGGTTAGCTTGCTGCCTCTGGATCACGGGGTCCCAAGTTCGATTCTTGTGCGCGTCGGGGATTTTCGCCGCGCGGGATTAGCCGAGCGGTCCGGGCCGCTGCAGTCGTGGACTGTGCTGCTGGTCCCGGCGGAGGTTCGAGTCCTCCCTCGGGCATAAGTGTGTGTGTGTTTGTCCTAGGATAATTTGGGTTAAGTAGTGTGTAAGCTTAGGGACTGATGACCTTAGCAGTTAAGTCCCGTAAGATTTCAGACACATTTCAACCTTTTTTGGGGTGATTTTCTCCACCTGGGGACTGGGTGCTTGTGTAGTCCTCATCATTTCACCATCATTGGGGAAAATGGAGAGTCTGGACAGTGAAATGATAGGGAATTTGTACGGGCGCTGATAATCAAGCCACTTAGCGTCCCACAAAGAAACTTCATCGTCATCTATACCGCATTCGATGACGCCATTGGCAAAGGATGCCCGATTGGTCCGTTTGTGACCAGAGGGTGGAACTTTACATCTTAAATCATTGCTGTATGCCAATAACCCCCAACCATTCGCGAGATACGGGAGGAAATTCGCCTTGTTGTTGGCAAAATGTAAGTGGAGTCGCCAGGCAAGTCATAACGAATTTCACGAACAGAGTACTTGCATGCCTGTTGATATGTCTGTGTAAGCAGAAGAAACTAACGATCAGAGTCCGAAAACAATTTATTGGACTGTGGAATTAACCAAAACAAATTCTCCAAGTACAACACCAACACAAAACAGTGATCCGTCTTCGAATCACAACTTCATACAAGAATAATATAGAAAACAACTGAAATAATTTCCTACTAGTCTCTGCCAGAGACTTCTCCGACAGACCAAGCCTAATCCAGAGATCTGCGAGAAGATCCAAGTCGGGCTGCCGGGGCGGCAGCTATCCACGTCTGCTGGCGGTCGATGAGCTGCCGATGTGCGGCCGGGCGCCGGCCTTCATAGCGCTTCGGCGGATGAGTACCTCGGAACTATTTTCCATCACGTGGTTTGACGTGTAAAAATAGTTCCGGGATCTGCAGCGACCTCTTACTTATGTTTATGTGGGCCAGTAGTGGCCCCTGGTGGCCGCTGGCGTCTTTGCTGAGGTGGTGTTGTTGTTGTTGTGGTTGTTGCTGTGGCCGTTCATCAATATTACCTGTCGGTTGTGTAGTGCTTCGGTGTGCCTGCTAGGCGGGCAACCCGCGGCTGCATGCTGTCAGTTTGGTTGCTGACACTGTAGGCGCCGTGATGTCTGGTGGAGAAGGCGACAGCACCTGTGTAGTAGAGGAAGTCGTATGCCAGATATTATTTTCCATGTATTTTGTTAACGTGTTTTGAAAAAATAAAGTCGTTAAAGTGATATATCAAAACCGGCGCGTTCTTTGGAACACCCTATATTAAACGTGAAACAGATATTAAAAGTTGATAGCTGTATGACAGATACGAACAAATGATGATGACTTAGTAATTTGTTGCGGTAATTCCACTGGCAAATGTATTACATTTCATCATTTACCGTGCGTCACTAGTGATGCTCGTAAGTAATTATGACGACGTTTATTACTGTTATTTGTCTTTATATCCCTTTTACAAACGGGTTTGGCAATTAATTATATGGCGAACGCTGCTGGGAACAAGTCACGTAAAATGGAAAAGTGGACGGTGCAAAGTTAGGAAGAGTGCTGGCAGCGTTCGAGTGGGCGGCGTCCATTTTTCGGCAGCTCGGTGCTATTAGCGTCTGCGGCACGGCACGCTAATCGCCGGGTCGCTAATTAAGCCGGCCATCAGCGAGGCGAGAAGCACTCGATAACGCGGGGGCCGCTCTCACTGTAGGGTTGGCTGCGGGCGTTGCGCGACCCCGCCGGGGAACGCCTCTGACAGCCAGCCGCCGGGGCGGTGCCAGCTGACGGGGGAGAGGGGCGCGGCGTCGTCAATAGGCGGGCTCAGCGTTCTTAGGCTCGACATCTGTCACGTGCAATTGAGTCTCTTAGAGATGTACTACTTCAAAGGGTCTTAAAGGTCTGAGGTGTGTGGGGTTCATCTGTTATTCTGCGCAACGGATTAATCTCAGATGTATCCTTTCCCCTGTGGCTCCTGCAAGATGCAATTTCCACCCCCACACTACTACAGAAGTCAGACAGACGCTCCTAACGTTCTAAAGAGAAATGCCTGAAAAACTTTCAGCAATAAATATCTTCTGGAGTCGTCCGCTGCAAGGAAATGACACAACAATTCACAAAATTTCTTACGTAACTAGTGGGATACTTGGGTACTGGAGTAGTGCTAGTTAGTGTAAGAAAAACATGAAACTAACGTAAGTTATTATTTATTTTGCAAAAATTCTGAGAAATCACAATGACACTTTTAGATATGAATTGAACAAGTTATATCCTGGTTCTTTTCCGAATGTGAAGTTACTTTTCAAGGATAGGATTCGCTAGTGAAATTTCTACACGAAGTTTAAGATGCTTGTTGCCTTGGCAGAATGGCTGAGAGGCGCGCCTACTCAACTTGAATAATTATACTTTAGAATGTTGTTAGGTACGGTCGAGGCTGTCGCGTGTTAAATGCAGTGAAGTGTACTGTTGTGGAGGAAATATGGGGCTCGCAATAGCTGTAGCGCGCAATACCGTAAGCTGCGATGACTGCTGTCTGCGCCGCTCGCTGCTGGCAAATAAGGTAACTCTCGTTCTACCTGGATTGACCTTCGTCAATCAAATGCTCCCTATGCCTTGATGAAGTCAAGGATTCCTATTCACCCCTAGTCTAACTATTGGCGTGGTACACCGGTCAGATAACCAGTCCACCACGATGCCACTCAAAATTCGCTCGCACGCGTGTAACTATAACTCTGTCCGTTCACACCGCACAATAAGTGTGTCGGCCAACACGGTGAACAACGCTTAATCGCAAGGACTCTTAGAGTCGCCTTTCGATTCGCTCTCGACAGAGGTGCTCTCCCAGTGAAGTACTGGGGAGAGACTTGTTCCTCGCTCTTTAGAGTACACGTATGAGCGCGCACGCTCTCGTTACGTGTTCTCGCTTCAAGAGCGACAACGGAACCACTCCTCTCCACGCCAGACGTGAAGGGGTATATCTTTCGGTCTCTTCAATTATTCCTTCAGCTCAAGGCGTCAGAAATATCGTCTGCCAATCAGCATTGCTCTTCTAAAACGGGAGAATAACGTTTCGTTTAAGGCGACCAACCCAGAAACTTGTAGCATTGGCGTTTGGCGCTTGCTGTCTCCCTGTGAAAATCTCTGAAACTGCGTGCTATGTGTAAAGAATGCGTAGGCTGGCCGCTCCCACACGATGTAGCGGAATTTGCTTTTAAGCCGAACACAGGGTTGTTCCCCCCTTTCCACTCGGGCCCACGCTGTCCGCTACGGGCGGTCACCGGCCGACATGGGCTGGGTCGTCCTCTGAAGGGCCTGGCGTGCCGCTGTGCGGCCTCTCTCCCGAACTAAAAGCTCTGTGACCGTCGTGTGTGGAATGTATGTGTGCACGCCAGCCTCGAGTATTTCAACCACGGTGTGCTCACTTGTCAATTGCATATCGTTTACATGAATTTATACATCATTGACTTTATCTTATCGAGTTTGGGTTCGAATGAAGCGTCTTGATGTGCGGAACATGATTGTGAGGTCGGAATATGTAAGCAATGGAGGTCAGGAGACCACGGCGTCTTACAAAGGTTTAAACACAAAAAAACACTGTAGTCAAAATTAACTATCTGAATTACAAAAAATACTTAAGGGGTGTAGGACGTGAAACGGGCTGACTTGGAGGAGGAGAGGCACCACAAGACATTTTAATTTGCACTGTCTTTACTTTTACAAATAAATTCATAAAACTTCGTTAGCATGGCCAGGAAGGATTCAAGATTCACACTCATAGCAGAGGAAGTTCAAAAACATAACAAAACAAATTTTTTTTTTACATGTGTAATTTCATTTTTTCACTTGGTAATAGCTGCATTTGTTGCTGTAGGTACACTTTTCTTCTTAAGTAAGAGAGATTCTTCGATGAATTTTGCACAGCATACAAACCATACTTACAGGTGTATGAAACTCTAGAATTTCCCAAATCTGTTAAAAACTGTGGTAAAAATTGAGATAATTAACTATAAAATTCGAGTTTTCTCTAAACACGAAGTTTAAAACGTAACAGCCCATTCATTTTTTCCATAGATTAAGTCAATTGTAGAGTTTCGTACACCTGTAAGTATGGTTTGTAAGCTGTGCAAAATTCATCGAAAAATCTCTATTACTTATGAAGAAAAGTGTACCTATAGCAACAAATGAAGCCAACAGTAAGTGAAAAAAATCATGAAATTTTACATTTAAAAAATATTATTTTTTCGTGTTTTTGAACTTCCACTGCTATGAGTGTGAATCCTGAATCCTTCCTCGTCATGCTGACAAAGTTTTATGAGTTTATTTGTAAATGTGTAGACAGTGCAAATTAAAATGTCCTGTGGTGCCTCTCCTTCTCGAAGTCGGCCCGTTTGACGTCCTACCCCCCTTAAAAGATAATTTTTTATCGAACAAAAGTTGTAGGCCTACTACTCATATTTCACGATATTACACGCGTGAAAAAAAAATTAAAATATACGCCATATCTGTTGAATAATTTTTCAAAGACAATATTATACAGTCTGAAGGATCAGCCAGTTTAATTCTACATTTAGAATTCAGTATGTTCATTGCTAAAAACGCTACCTCACCTAGGTTAGTTGATCCAAAAAAGCGATAAAATGTCCGATGCCACTTCTACAATGATAGGGTTGGCTTTTATAATCACTAATTCCCAAAAGTTATTTTCGTTGTATTCTGACTTTAAGGAAGTGTCGTTTTGAAATCGAGTTATTTCCTCCACAAGCTTAGTCTGACTACAAGCGAAAAGGGGCTCATTTCACACGAAATATCTTCAGCATCCACTTTTTCGAAAGGTTGAGCTTTGAAAGCTAGAACACGTCCCGTTGTCTCGAACTCTGGAAATCGGTTCTATTCATCCCACTCACCATGCAAGTGGTATGTTTTTCTGTCTTTAGCTGCACTCGTTTATCACAGACACGTTACTGACTGAGAACTATAGCCTTGCCTAGTTTCGATTGGTGGCACTCGCCAGCGCTCGGCAGGTATTCGTACCGTACTGGTTTGTGGATGTCCGTTGCCAGCTGTACAACATACTATTCGACGCTGTTGATTGCATTGTGCCTGAGCTGTGATGCTGCTCTCTTCTGTATTTGGTGCGCTATTTTGATCGCGATTGTTTGGCAAATGAGTGATGAGGCAACTGTTTGACATGGAAATACAAACAGCATTTCCGTTCCGATGACACAAAGTATTTAACTAATCACTAACGTCGTGCTGAGTTCTCTACCCCGAGCGCTCTCCTCTCTGGCCGCAACCGCCGCTTGCGACTCGCAAGAGGAAAGACTTGCTTGGGGCGAGGTTGGAAAGCGGTCAAATGCAGATGCAATTGTCAACAAACCGGCCGGTGTGGCCGTGCGGCTCTAGGCGCTTCAGTCTGGAATCGCGCGACCGCTACGGTCGCAGGTTCGTATCCTGTCTCGGGCATGGATGTGTGTGATGTCCTTAGGTTAGTTAGGTTTAAGTAGTTCTAAGTCTAGGGGACTGATGACCTCAGATGTTAAGTCCCATAGTGCTCAGAGCCATTTGAACCATTTTCAACAAACTGGTATTTTATAAAAACAGCCCATTTAAACAAATTTCGGACAAAGTGGCGATAAACGTTCCAGTATTTTTGGTCTGTTTTTAAAAATTATACCCTCAGAGAACCGGGTAGCAATACCTGCAGAGAATATGTAATACAACGAGGAGTTCGACGTGAATGTAAATAGTGTGAAAGACCGTTTAATTAACTCGTGACCGATCCTCGTTACGTAACAGTGAATGAACTCTTAATCAAGATGATGTAAATTGAAGGGGAAGGGGGAGGGAACAAGAAAAGGAAAACTAATCATGTCACTGCATCGCGCCTTTGTGTGGAATCAGCGGCTACAAGTGAAAATGCGCGACTCGGATTCGAACCCTGGATCTCCTGCTTACCGGACGACCACTGCGCCACCCGGACACACCGTTCATCGCAAACGCGCCGACTGCCTCGGCACGCTCCTTCGCCGACTCACGTGCCGACCTAGCGCCACCTCTCAGCAGTCCCCATACATGTCCCTCATGCTCGCTAATTTGATTGCCACTGGGAGTCGAACGTAACTGTGCAACCGCACTCAAGGTCGTGGAATCATTGCCCACCGAGGCGAATCGTGTCTGAAAGAACAGACACCACGCACTCATATAATCTTAGTGAAGATTGATTAATACCAAGTCTCGGATTATGAGGTAGAAAAGAAAAATTAAATTTACTGTCCATCTGAAAATCTATAAAATAAAGCTGTATTCATCTACTTGCGCTGTACCTGTACGCAAGCAAGTAAAAGCGAACCCAAAAACATGTAATGGGGTTACCCCAATTATACAGCGTGTATGTGCAGGTATTCCTATCTGTGACTGCATACAGTTTACTGGATACCATTACATCAGTATTTATGTCGTTTGCAGACTTAGAATTATAGCTATTAGGAGTGGCATGTTTTTAGGTGCGTTAGTACCTCCATGTGGCAATAATTCTTATTGTCCCATGGGCAGCAGGTCAGCTGTTGAAGTGAGGACTCAAAACGGTTACTCTGTACTGAGAAGTATACTCCACGCAGTGGTGCAGTTACGAGTGTGCAGAAAAAATTATTAAATTAAATTAATTGTATAACGAATTATTAACTAAATTAATTAAATTGTTTCATGGATTGTTAATTAAATTAAAAATTAACTTATGTGACGTGTTTGTTGGAAGGCTGTTCGGCGCAAAGGAAAATAAGCCAACCCACTGATGTGTGATCATAACTATCTGAACTTATACATGTTGCACCTTGTATAGTATTAATGATGTTAAATGATAACTGTGTGTGCACCCAGAAACGCACTCAGTCACTCGAAATATAATGAGGCGCCAAACCTGTGCAACTCTCGTAATATTGCAAACAGACCAACCTGAAACACGCATGCGTCAGCTGTTAGATATAAATGCAGCGACTGATGTGATTCTCTACCAATCAGAACAATGTACTTTAATGATAGCTTTGTGCACACGTCTTATAGTGCCGATTTGCAAATCTGCCCATTTCACAATTTAAATTAATTTTGATGCGGAAAATCAGGATCAGCGGAATATGGAAAATGCACTGAATGAATGGGAGCATGTATATTACTATTTCACAAATTAACAGAAAAACTGTAAGGAAGGTTGTGGAGCAAACAGTATATTTATGTTTTAGTATTGTTCTGATTACAATGCTTTCGACTAAGACAATATTACATGCTGAAAAACATTTTTTCTTATACGGAAAACACATAATACATTTTGACAATTGAGAACCTGATTCAGTTTAGCCGTCTGTTTCAAAAAATCTCTGTTCTGGCTGCACCTCACCTCATTGCAGCATTATGTCATTGTGTGGCGACGAAAGCCCATTGATGCAGGTATTTGACGTTTATGTGTTGAAATTGTCTGTGTCTCTGTTATACAGGATGCCCCAAGAGGAGTGGCCGATATTCTGCAATATGACAGCAACGATCATTCGAAGCAAAAAAAGTCTAATTAACATGGTCTTTCAAATGTAAACCTTACGAGCTGTGAGCATTTCTTAGTAGAAGAGATGTTTCACAGTAGCGAAGATGGAACTACTCGTAGCTCGTAAGGGGTGCATTTTGTAACCCATGTTTTCTAGATTTTTGTGCTGCGAATGATCGTTCCTGTTACTTTCCTGAATGTTGACCATCCCCGACGGGACACCTCGTATGTCTGTCGGAGGCAGTCTTAAGACTCGCGTCCCGTCGCAACCCTCGTACTGTTCAAAGCTGACATCGTGCACACGCATTGTTTCAACAATGTTCTAGCGACTCAACGTCCATTTCACACACGAAAACTGTCATGATTCATCGTAAATAAAAGCACAGTGATAACGTGCACATACTAACTTAAACGCTTTAAAACTGCGTTTTCACACACGAAAGCAAATGCACCAGCCATGTCGGCAGTCTTCACTGTCGTCACCGACGCTGCCCTTCGTTTGTCCAGTTACCGTAGTATTTCTCACAGTAAAGATACACGACCACTGATGTATGTATTTGTAATTTTTGAATGTAATAGTATAAAAATGTATGTACGTTCCACATCTCCTCCTAAACAAGTGGATCGATTTCTACCAAACTTGCTACACATATCCCATACTGTGACTACGAGGGCTTTCCCGGCGTAATAATGGATAATATTCTTCTCGGGTGTGCAGCAGAATCATAAGGTCATCTTCACACAATGTTTCAGCGGTCCATCTGGCCGACATCTTCAGGTGAGAGTGCTGGTACACGGTCTCGCCGGAACTCAGTTCATAATGAAGGGGATGAGACGCCATAAACAAAAACGTCCGCATCATGCAGAATGTTTAAATTTATTACATCTGTAGCACACTCTGTTCGCAATAGATTCCACAGACAGTATCCACGTATGCTGCTAAATGTATCTACAAAATTACACACATCAAAAAACGTTTTGCATCACCTCGGTTCCGACAGTTCTGGAACCTGTACAGAAAATTGGAATAGAGATCAACATAAACATCATTTCCAACTTTTTTATTGCTCATGAAAACCACACATTTCATGTTGTACCACCACACAGCGACACCTCCAGAAGTGGTGGTCCAGATTGCTGTACACACCGGTACCTCTAATACCCAGTAGCACGTCCTCTTATATTGATCCATTCCTGCGTTCGTCGCGGCATGCTATCCACAAGTTCATCAAGGCACTGTTGGTCCAGATTGTCCCACTCCTCAACGGCGACTCGGCGTAGATCCCTCAGATTGGTTGGTGGTTCAAATGGTTCAAATGGCTCTGAGCACTATGGGACTCAACTGCTGAGGTCATTAGTCCCCTAGAACTTAGAACTAGTTAAACCTAACTAACCTAAGGACATCACAAACATCCATGCCCGAGGCAGGATTCGAACCTGCGACCGTAGCGGTCTTGCGGTTCCAGACTGCAGCGCCTTTAACCGCACGGCCACTTCGGCCGGCCATTGGTTGGTGGGTCACGTCGTCCATAAACAACCTTTTTCAATCAATCCCAGTCCTGTTCGATAGGGTTCATGTCTGCATAACATGCTGGCCACTCTAGCCGAGCGATGTCGTTATTCTGAAGGAAGTCATTCACAAGAAGTGCACGATGGGGATGCGAATTGTCGTCCATGAAGAAGAATGCCTCGCCAATATGCTGCCGATAGGGTTGCACTATCGGTTGGAGGATGGCATTCACGTATCGTACAGCCGTTAGGGCGCCTTCCATGACCAGCAGCGGCGTACGTCTGCCACACATAATACCACCCCAAAACAGCGGGGAACTTCCACCTTGCTGCACCGCTGGACAGTGTGTCTAAGGCGTTCAGTCTTACTGGGTTTCCTCCAAACACGTCTCCGACGATTGTCTGGTTGAAGGCATGTGCGACACTCAACTGTGAAGAGAACGTGATGCCAAACGTTAGCGGTCCATTCGCTATGTTGTTGCGCCCATCTGTACCACGCTGCATGGTGTCGTGCTTGCAAAGATGGACATCGGGAGTGAAGTTGCGCATCATGCAGCCTATTGTGCACAGTTTTAATCGTAACACGACGTCCTGTGGCTGCACGAAAAGCATTATTCAACATGGTGGCGTTGCTGTCAGGGTTTCTCCGAGGCATAATCCGTGATTGCGGTCATCCACTGCAGTAGTAGCCTTTCGGCGGCCTGAGCGAGGCATGTCATCTACAGTTTCTGTCTCCATGTATCTCCTCCATGTCCGAACTACACTGCTGCCCACCGTAAATGCAACACCCTGAAGGAAGCATCCGAATCAAGTGAAATTTACACCATGAGTTTGCAGCGATGAGATATGCAACTGATTAGAATTTCAGCGCAGACGCACATCACGCGCGCCTGTGGCGCCACCTCATAGCGCCATTTAAGGCTTGGCGACTTCGACGAGTGTACGTTCGGCACGTGTGTTTACCTTGTGGTTGTTTCACAAGACGATCAGTTATGCCTCGTAGACAACAGCGAACATCTTTTTATCAAGTATCCGAGTTCGACAGAGGAAGGATAGTGGCTTACCGAGATTGTGGATTATCATACAGAGAAATCGCTAGTCGTGTTGGACAAAACCAAACAACTGTAATGCGGATATGTGACCGTTGGATGCAGGAGGGTACGACGGACCGACGTGGTCGATCGCATTCACCTCGGTGCACCACAGCACGTGCTGATATGCAAATTGTGCGCATGGCAGTGACGGATCGCTCAGTGACATCCCGAACCATAGCACAGCACATTGCGTCTGTAACGCATCATCCAGTGTCTGCGCGTACCATTCGACGCCGTTTACAGCAGAGTGGTCTTTCCGCAAGACGTCCATTGCTTCGTCTACCATTGACGCAGAACCACAGATGTCTCCGTCGCCAATGGTGTGATGACAGACGGATGTGGACGGCAGAATGGAATGACGTTGTTCAAAAATGGCTCTGAGCACTATGGCACTTAACATTTGAAGTCATTAGTCCCCTAGAACTTAGAACTACTTAAACCTAACTAACCTAAGGACATCACACACATCCATGCCCGAGGCAGGATTCGAACCTGCGACCGTAGCAGTCGCACGGTTGAATGACGTTGTCTTTACTGACGAGGCACGCTTCTGTCTGCAGCACCACGATGATCGGATTCGAGTGTGGAGACACCGTGGAGAGAGGATGCTGGACAGTTGCATTATGCACCGCCACACTGGTCTTGCACCGGGTATTATGGTATAGGGCGATATTGGATATTACTCTCGCACGCCTCTAGTACGCATTGCCGGTACTTTAAATAGCCGGCGCTACCTATCCGAGGTGCTGGAGCCAGTTGTCCTTCCTTACCTTCAGGGCTCGGCCACAGCCATATTTCAACAGGATAATGCGCGACCACACGAGGCACGCATTGTCCAAAGGTTCTCCGTCAATAACCAGATTGAATTGCTTCCCTGGCCGGCTCGCTCTCCGGATCTTTCGCCGATAGAAAACATGTGGTCCATGGTTGCTCAACGAGTGACCCAGATTACATCCCCAGCTGCCACACCAGATGATCTTTGGCAACGTGTGGAAGCTGCTTGGGCTGCTGTACCCAAGGAACACATCCAACGTCTCTTTGACTCAATGCCGAGACGTGTGGCAGCGGTGATCTCCAACAATGGCGGCTACTCTGGCTACTGATTCTGGCAGGAACCACATGTCACAGACGTCTGTAAACGTAATCATTTGATACTTGGTCAACATGTTATCTACAAAATAAATTTTGTTGTGCTACCTCTTGTCTTTCTTGGTGTTGCATTTACGGTGGCCAGCAGTGTACATTGCTTTGATTCACTCTGAGACGCCTGGACACTTCCCTAGTTGAGAGCCCTTCCTGGCACAAAGTAACAATGCGGACGTGATGGAACCGCGGTATTGACCGTCCAGGCATGGTTGAAGTACAGACAACACGAGCCGTGTACCTCCTACCTGGTGGAATGACTGGTACTGATCGGCTGTCGGACTGCCTCCGTCCAATAGGCGCTGCTCATGCATGGTTGTTTACTTCTTTGGGTGGGTTTAGTGACATCTCTGAACAGTCAAAGGGACTGTGTCTGTGATACAGTATCCACAGTCAACGTCGGTCTTCAGGAGTTCTCGGAAACGGGGAGAGGCAAAAATTTTTTTGATGTGTGTATTATATTTGAAATAAAAAATATAATTCGTGGTAACTTAAGTAATCAGTATTACAGTTTTACGAAATAGTGATGATGATGATGATAATGATCTTTTGAAAATAGTCAATTTCGAGACCCAAACATTATTGAACCCATTTTTTTATCCTTTACAAAATTTCGTTTGACCCCTCATGGAGTAATTTCCTCCTGATTGGGAACCACCAGTGTACGGTGTTTCGTATCTTACATTCGAACAAAGCGAGATGTCTTTCGCGAGATGTCTGTTGTTTATAGGATCGGTGTTTGTTTTTATAGAGGGGATTTTCATTCTTCAGAAACGTCACAGTTCCAGACGCATCCGGGCAGTACGTCAAGAAACGGCCCCTAAATTCTCATTGAATAATGAAGGCAAGAAGCGTTTGAATCTCTGCAGTCTGCTGCTCCTACTGCGAACGGGACGAGAATGGCCAACGTTGGTACCGCAGAGCCGGGCTTCCGGGCCCCCTACCTCTACGGTGGTCGCTGGGAGTTGGAACACTGCCCCGGGCTGATGGCGGCATGTAGCCGCGGGTTTTTTGGGACGGCCTCCCTCCTTCCCCCCCCCCCCTCTTATTTTTTTGCGTCTCCCCCGCTGGCAGAGACGCGACACGGCTTTGGTGGGCCGCCAGGGTGTGCCAACCGTGTCTCCACAGGCGGACTCCGCTCTCCAAACGACTTACTCTACAGCGCAGCAAAAAAATAAAGGAGCGGTGGTTGGCAGCACTGTTAGCACCTTGTTCGGTGCCGAGTGCTGCATTGGAACCCCGGAGACGAGCTGTGTGAATGCCATTCCAGGTTAGTGTGCCACTGTGTGTCTCTAACTCAGCACTAGTCTCCAATGAGTTCCGAATTTCTAACAATGGGACCACGCTGCAATCGGATGTTTGTATATTTTTATATTTATGCTGTGTGAGATCCAGAATTCAAAGATCAGTCCACAAAAGCTGTTCGATCCAACTGTAAGAAAAACCTGAAAAATTCGAATTTTAAATTTTCTGAGCGTGTTTTGCTCACTAAACTAGGAGAGTTTTCCGCTTAACCACGTGACTTCGTGGTAGAATCCTTGCCTCCTATATAGGGGACCTTGATTCGATTACCAGCTGTCATAAATTTTTGAACAAAGATCCACGTTCTACGATCACTTTCGTGAAGCATAAAATACACAATAATGAAAAAAATGGTAGCTCTCGAGACTGGTAATCGCTGTTTCGTTTTTTTCTTATCGGTTATTAGCTTTTTGTTTTTTCTTTCTTTTCATTCAGTTCGAATATCTACGTCATTTAAAGTTAAAAATAATCGGGCAAACGCTAGTTAACACATATTTAATTATCATTTTATAGCAACTGCAGATGAGTTGGGAAGAAACATTATAAAAATGCAGAATTTGTGCGGTGTGCTCGATGCCGTGAAAATTATTGTTTTCTGTGGTTTTACGGACTCGTGTGAGACCAAGTGTGTGGTATAAAACAATGGATACAGTGCAAATAAAGAATATCTGATTTTTCATTTTTGTCACAAAAATTTAGTTTGTAAATAATAGTCTTTTATAAAAGATCATTAACGAAGAATTTGTACCTGCAATGAAAACTGGTATTTTGTGCGCAACGTGTAATTCGAAATAAGAAAACGTGCATTTTTCATAAACAGTAGTAGACATATATAAGTTAGCAGATAACTGATGAATTTTATATTTAAATTACGCAGGGATTCAAACTTACCGAAACGAAACTCGAGCAAGCAATCTAGTGATTGCCAATCTCGAGTGCTACCGAATTTTAGGCTTCACGGAAATGCTAGCAGAACACGCACATTTTTAAAAATTTGCCACGGTCGGGAACTGAACCCTGGCCACACTCTTGACAGGCGAAGATTCTTCCACAGAGCCAAATAGGCTACCGAAAACTTTGCTTGCTTTTAAGAGTGAAAGACCCTCGAAAAACTGCAAAGTCAATTTTCTCCAGAATTTTTCGGTCTTGCATCAACTGCTTCTGGAGTTTTTATATTTGAGTTCCGAACTTCGCTTACCATACAGTATACAAAATTACAAAAATCCGAGTGCTGTGTGGTCTCTTCGTAAGTTCGTAGGCTTCAACAGCTTGTGTCATTCGAATAAAGCTACATTGGTTTTTAGGCCACGTCATTATGAAACTGTAAAAGAGCTGTACCATAGACGTTTTGGCCGATTTTGCAGCTGCCCTCCTCAGGGTGATTAACTACTAAATGCTGTGGTTGGTCTTCATTATATGCTGTCATATATCAGCTATAAGTTGACTATTACCAGCATAATCTGGCATTCCACTGAACACTACTTTCTGCGTCATTCAGACTCGTTTTATCACATGTAAATGATCACTGGCGTCATATGATGGTACGCTTTTGTCGTACGCTTCCACCAGTTCAGTATGGATTGAGTTGTGGCTTCGACCCCGTCAAATACCAGAAATTATCTCACGGTACTTCACTTTATCAATTGGAAGCGCCATTTTGGTTCGTCCAGTAGCGTCCTACGATAATGCGGCCCGGAGATTTCAACGGGTGTTACGACTGGAGCCATGTGCCTGCAAATAAAACTAATTCCTTACTTTAGTTTGTCGAGGTGATGACTGAAACTTAATGGCTGCTTCTGGTAGGGGTGAATGAGTTTCTCTTCGTGCTGTTCACTGTAACGTGTCTAGTAAATGTTAAACTTTCTGCATTGCCATTTTGATTGTACCCAGTTTCTGTTCCAAACATGCATACGTGACTGTATTTTAGTTATATACGAGGACGGATGGTTTGAGAATGGACAAAATGCCCTAAACTGTTTGCCACCAATAAACGCAACTTGCGACGGAATTCTAACCATTTACTTCAATGAAAAAAAGTTCCGGTGCTTCTTCACCCCAGTGTGCTGGGGATCTGGAGGTCCTTGGAAAAGGGGTGGATGATATTCATCGATGTATTAAAAACACTCTGCATGTATCGATACATAATCTGATGTATTATTTACGCTTATATATATTGGATGAATCGATATTTTTCTTTATTTATTGCATCGACTACGCAAACCTACTTTCGTATCATCAGTTTGGATTCCACTGGAACCGTTGTGCGCAGCGATTGTGATGTAATTCAGTCAGGAAGTAATTCAGCAATCGCTTACTGCAGATGTAGATTTCAGCTACAATATAGCTATCATCAGTGCACTTGAAGTGACTCACGTAGACTGAACAGCCATGTAAATGCACATATTATTACACGACCTTAGCATGTACATCGCTTAATTGAAACTATGTTGTTGTGTTATCTTAAATTATTTTCATTATCTTAAAGGGCGCGACACACGGCACCCTAACATTCTTTCCGATAACACAGCCAACAAGCTTACAGCAGTTAAATTAGAGTTCAGTCAAAAGAAACACACTCCATGTTTCGCGCACACCTTCAGTTTGGTGGCTCAGGGCGAAATGCACTAAGAGGCAAAACATTGTTTTTTAGAAATAAAAGCATTAGTATCTTGGTTTATATAGAGTTGTACTGCTGATGAGGAACTGCAAAACGCTTCCACTGCTTTTGGAACAGTACTTACTACGTGGTACAATGACTTTCAGAACTGCGGGTTCTTGGAAATGATCTTGTTTTGCCTTCACACCGATGCTCCTTCAGAGCTTAGAGAATCAGAAAAATTGATTAGTTATCCAAGTATTGCGATATTAGAGGTGACCACAAAAGATATTTCTGTAACAAATATTGCACAAGAAGCAAAATCATACCCGTAGTTCGCTGCAAGATTTTCAAAATTATTTCAGCTTTCGTTGAAAAACCTGTGACGCAGAAAATTACTCTAAATGAACCAACCGGAATAATGAGTCCCATAGATCTTGTAACAGCTCTTGCCATTGCAAACATTTTAGAGAGCGCTTAAAAATAACATACTTAAACGCTGCAATAGCTTGTGAAAATGCTGTAGCAAAGATTCAAAATTTCATGACTTGTTTGCGTCAAACCGAAGCCATTGAACCCAATTCTGAGTAGTCTGAGTTTTGTGAAGAGATATTTTCATTACGGAGGGGTGATTATGAAGTCGGCTGTTGTCTGAGATGCTCTGGTAATTGATTGATAGGCAACAGCGAATCTACAGCTTGTACACAGGGGTGGAGTCATTTTGCAGCGAAACGTCGACGCCGCGCAGCAGTTGCCTCGTGGCTCCTTTTTTGTACTGATCAACCCGGGTATGTGGAGCTGCTTGCGGGCAAACATGCGCGACCCTTTGGACGATCCGTAGGACTGGGAAAAATAACAGATGCTACAAAATAATTAAACGCTCCAACAGCATGACAAAGGAGAATGGCTGCAAGCTGCCGTTTGTTTGGCTGCGTATGCTCACCAGCCAGCAGCTCCGCATGACAGATCGCGTATTATAGAAAGAGATATTCTCGCAAAATTCCGTGTAGTATTCATCATAAAATAATTAGTCAACTGAGGAGGTAAGTGTGCCACAGTCATTTCTGGAGTAACGCCTTTCATATGCAAGCAGTGTAACTAGAAACTTAACGAAAATCCTCTTTTATTTCTCCGGGACTTTTATTGCTTTCTTAATGAAATCCACTACACACCTGTTGAACAATTCCAGACGGATATGCTGAATTTTTTCTAGCGCCTCCACAAATCTCACCCAAAAAGATGTAGCTGTAAAAAGCACGAAATGCAATTATCAGTTTTCAGTTCTCCAGGAAATATCGGCTGAACTACTGGATCCGGCGGATGCAGCATCAGCAGAGTGTGGTGTTTCAGATGAACTTGCCTGATTCCATTGTTTTCATTTTCGCGTCTTTAGTCTGTGTATAAGTTGTAAATAACTTCTCGCTCGCAGTATTTTCTCCCGCCTGCTTTCACAATTTAAGAAAATATATTCCAGTCAACCTTGTCAAAAGCTTTCTCTATCTATACAAATGCTAAAAACGTGTACTTGCTTTTCTTAATCCTATAGTGTTGGACAAGTCCGAGGGTCAGTATTGCCTTTCGTGTTCCTTGGTTTCTCCAGAATGCAAACTGATCTTCCACGAGGTCGTCTTCTATCAGTTTTTCAGTCTTCTGTAAACAATGCGTTTCAGTATTTTGCAACAATGACTTATTAAACTGATGATTGGGTGGTATTTACACTTGTGAGCACCTACATGATTTGGAACTGGAATCACTACATTCCTTCTGAAGTCTGAGGATATTTTGCTTGTCCCTTATGACTTGCACGAGAGATGGAAAAGTGTTGCCACGGTAGTTGAGGAGTGGGACAGGTTTGTAGCCTATCCCGAACGATATTCAATCTGTACTTCGCTGTGTTATTCAGTGGTTTGGTATTTAACTAATTTGTAAATGGAAATCATAATCTTATTTTATTACATTGAGTAATTACTAAATAATTTTTCTGCCGGCTAAAGATTTGATCAAGTTGCTAAAGAACTCCAAGTTAACGTCGTGTTAAAGTGTTGTCTGTAAGTTGTGTAAGTGTCACTAAATCACAGTTCATACAACGGATTCTATACAACTATGGATTATGATGGAAACAGTTATCTTCAGCAAAATGATCATTAAAACCACCGAATATCAGCCGCGCACAACACTGACGTATGTTACCTGAAACAATATTCTTCGCAACTCGTGCGTAATTAATTTCGGCTCCATACATCAGCTAGAAAAGTTTGTTATAACGATCGTGCTATGAGCACTGTTTTTAAGGAACCAATCTAATTCGAATCATTTTCATTAAAATGAGGTCGGAACCACCGGTGCACATTTATTTTTACACATTTGTATTACGTTCGGCATTTATGTCTGCAGAGTTGCGTAATTTGAATTTGCCGCTGAGATAATTGTTAAGATGGCGGCAGACAATTGATAGAGACTTTCTATTGTTAGACCAAATAAGTAAGTAATTGAAATGATTATTAAATTCTATAAACTATACTTTCATATTGTGCACTATTTAGACCTCATCAAGCAAACATTTGATATGTTTCTAAGGAAAACACAGACAAAAATGCGATACAAATCGCTATCATCAATGGCTGCGCTCTTTGCAGCGGAAAGAAATAATTAACACAGATAATGCTTACTGAGAGAGGAATTAAAGTTACAAATAATTATTCACTCATATTTATAATAATAATGAACTCTATTTTCAAGTAATAATTGACAAATAATTACAATTTCTTAACAGACCTCAGTTTGATATGCGTCTGCAACTTAAAAAAGCCAACCAACAAAAGGTAAAAACAAAGGAAGACAAACGCAGATCATAAAAGGAATTTACAATTATCATTGTCTTTGTACGATACACATCGATATGTCTAATTACATCATAGAATATTATATAAATAATTAATATTTATAAGTTTTCACTGGTTTTTCATACGTCAAATACATAATGTTTATAACTGTTAGAGGCATAATTTCCTCTCGTCGCACTGTAGCCAAAAAATTATCTCGTGGATGTTACAATATGCAAGCAGTGTAACTAGAAACTTAACGAAAATCCTCTTTTATTTCTCCCGGACTTTTATTGCTTTCTTAATGAAATCCACTACATACCTGTTGAACAATTCCAGACAGATATGCTGAATTTTTTCTAGCGCCTCCACAAATATCCACCAAACAGATGTAGCTGTAAAAAGCACGAAGTGCAATTATCAGTTTTCAGTTCTCCAGGAAATATCGGCTGAACGACTGGATCCAGTGGATGCAGCATCAGCAGAGTGTGATGTTTCAGATGAACTTGCCTGATTCCATTAGAGGCTCTGAGCACTATGGGACTCAACATCTGAGGTCATCAGTCCCCTAGAACTTAGAACTACTTAAACCTAACTAACCTAAGGACATCACACACATCCATGCCCGAGGCAGGATTCGAACCTGCGACCGTCGTAGTCCCGCGGTTCCGGACTGTAACGCCTAGAACCGCACGGCCACCGCGGCCGGCCCTGATTCCATTGTTTTCATTTTCGCGTCTTAGTATGTGTATAAGTTGTAAATAACTTCTAGCTCGCAGTATTTTCTCCTGCCTGCTTTCACAATTTAAGAAAGTATATTCCAGTCAACCTTGTCAAAAGCTTTCTCTATCTCTACAAATGCTAAAAACGTGTACTTGCTTTTCTTAATCCTTTAGTGTTGGACAAGTCCGAGGGTCAGTATTGCCTTTCGTGTTCCTTGGTTTCTCCAGAATGCAAACTGATCTTCCCCGAGGTTGTCTTCTATCAGTTTTTCAGTCTTCTGTAAACAATGAGTTTCAGTATTTTGCAACAATGACTTATTAAACTGGTGATTGGGTGGTATTTACACTTGTCAGCACCTACATGATTTGGAACTGGAATCACTACATTCCTTCTGAAGTCTGAGGATATTTTGCTTGTCCCTTATGACTTGCACGAGAGATGGAACAGTGTTGCCACGGTAGTTGAGGAGTGGGACAGGTTTGTAGCCTATCCCGAACGATATTCAATCTGTACTTTGAGAAAATCGTGAAGGAAACCGAACAGGAATTTGGAAAGTGAATTAGAGGGAGAAGTAACAAAAACTTTATGTTTTGCCAGTGATATTGTAATTCTGTCAGAGATGGCAAAGGACTTGGAACAGCAGTTGAGCACAAGAAATAGCGCCTTGAAAACAGATTAGAATGAACGTCAGCAAACGTAAAACGAGGTTAACTGAATGTAGTCGAATTAAATCAGGCGATGTCGAGGGAATGAGATTAAGAAACTAGTTACAAGTAGTAAATGAGTTTTGCTATTGGGCAGCAAAATAACTGATGATGACCGAAGTAGAGAGGATATAAAATACAGAGTGCATTTCTTAAAACGAAGGACTTTTCTAATATCTAACATAAAATTGTCGTTTCTTAAGGTATTTATCTGGAGTGCACCCTTTTTGTTGGTGGGTAGCTTGAACGGTTCACTACTCACAGCGTTTTTCGATTTTAAGACCCCGAGTTTATTAAAGAAAATAACGTGCAACTTATCACAATAAATAATTGTTGATTTCTGCAACAATAACCATCTGAGAGAGAGCTTAAATCAACTGAATGATATCACACGTTTGCGTAAACTTATGATAATGCACGAAAAATAATTTCAAAGTTCCTGTAGTACAAATCTAAAGTTCCGTAATTGAGGACTAACGAAATTCTGAGTGCAGATTACTCTCAAAATTAGCTGCAGAAAGGTTTTTAAAGTTCAGACTAAGTCGCCCAACTCAAATATTCCAAGAACACAAGTTGAAAATATTTTAGAGTATTTGCTATCGACAAGTGCGAGTATCAGAAGTCCACACTGCAACCAGTTCCCCTGACATGAAGTTTTAAGGGTCGTAAAAGTGAAAATATTTCATTGTGTCCACTATTGACACACGCGAAACTCACAAGTCCACGACGAAATACTTAGAAATATTTCCGATTCACTCGCGAGGTGACATACTGACACACACACACACACACACACACACACACACACACACACACACACACGCGCGCGCGCGCGCACACATGTCTCGTACAGTATGTCCCAGACCTCTGCCCCCGTTGATGCATAAATACGGAAAAAAATGGCCACTGGTACTTAAACCAAACCAGTGACGTGCGTCAAGTGAACACACTTCCGAGTTCAGAAACGTACTAAAAGCTACAAATTTAATGTTATGCACGTATGATATGTAGAAATTTGTGCGTAAATTTCCCTAGCTTTCTAGTGCTGCTCTTAGTTTTTCTCTGACTTAAATGTTTGATCACAAATATTCTATCTACATCTACATCTACATTCATACTCCGCAAGCCACCCAACGGTGTGTGGCGGAGGGCACCTTACGTGCCACTGTCATTACCTCCCTTTCCTGTTCCAGTCGCGTATGGTTCGCGGGAAGAACGACTGTCTGAAAGACTCCGTGCGCGCTCTAATCTCTCTAATTTTACATTCGTGATCTCCTCGGGAGGTATAAGTAGGGGGAAGCAATATACTCGATACCTCATCCAGAAACGCACCCTCTCGAAACCTGGCGAGCAAGCTACACCGCGATGCAGAGCGCCTCTCTTGCAGAGTCTGCCACTTGAGTTTATTAAACATCTCCGTAACGCTATCACGGTTACCAAATAACCCTGTGACGAAACGCGCCGCTCTTCTTTGGATCTTCTCTATCTCCTCCGTCAACCCGATCTGGTACGGATCCCACACTGATGAGCAATACTCAAGTATAGGTCGAACGAGTGTTTTGTAAGCCACCTCCTTTGTTGCTGGACTACATTTTCTAAGCACTCTCCCAATGAATCTCAACCTGGTACCCGCCTTACCAACAATTAATTTTATATGATCATTCCACTTCAAATCGTTCCGCACGCATACTCCCAGATATTTTACAGAAGTAACTGCTACCAGTGTTTGTTCCGCTATCATATAATCATACAATAAAGGATCCTTCTTTCTATGTATTCGCAATACATTACATTTGTCTATGTTAAGGGACAGTTGCCACTCCCTGCACCAAGTGCCTATCCGCTGCAGATCTTCCTGCATTTCGCTACAATTTTCTAATGCTGCAACTTCTCTGTATACTACAGCATCATCCGCGAAAAGCCGCATGGAACTATCTACTAGGTCATTTATATATATTGTGAAAAGCAATGGTCCCATAACACTCCCCTGTGGCACGCCAGAGGTTACCTTAACGTCTGTAGACGTCTCTCCATTGATAACAACATGCTGTGTTCTGTTTGCTAAAAACTCTTCAATCCAGCCACACAGCTGGTCTGATATTCCGTAGGCTCTTACTTTGTTTATCAGGCGACAGTGCGGAACTGTATCGAACGCCTTCCGGAAGTCAAGAAAAATAGCATCTACCTGGGAGCCTTTATCTAATATTTTCTGGGTCTCATGAACAAATAACGCGAGTTGGGTCTCACACGATCGCTGTTTCCGGAATCCATGTTGATTCCTACATAGTAGATTCTGGGTTTCCAAAAACGACATGATACTCGAGCAAAAAACATGTTCTAAAATTCTACAACAGATCGACGTCAGAGATATAGGTCTATAGTTTTGCGCATCTGCTTGACGACCCTTCTTGAAGACTGGGACTACCTGTGCTCTTTTCCGATCATTTGGAACCCTCCGTTGCTCTAGAGACTTGCGGTACACGGCTGTTAGAAGGGGGGCAAGTTCTTTCGCGTACTCTGTGTAGAATCGAATTGGTATCCCGTCAGGTCCAGTGGACTTCCCTCTGTTGAGTGATTCCAGTTGCTTTTCTATTCCTTGGACACTTATTTCGATGTCAGCCATTTTTTTCGTTTGTGCGAGGATTTAGAGAAGGAACTGCAGTGCGGTCTTCCTCTGTGAAACAGCTTTGGAAAAAGGTGTTTAGTGGACTTTCCTCTGTTGAGTGATTCCAGTTGCTTTTCTATTCCTTGGACACTTATTTCGATGTCAGCCATTTTTTCGTTTGTGCGAGGATTTAGAGAAGGAACTGCAGTGCGGTCTTCCTCTGTGAAACAGCTTTGGAAAAAGGTGTTTAGTATTTCAGCTTTACGCGTGTCATCCTCTGTTTCAATGCCATCATCATCCCGGAGTGTCTGGATATGCTGTTTCGAGCCACTTACTGATTTAACGTAAGACCAGAACTTCCTAGGATTTTCTGTCAAGTCTGTACATAGAATTTTACTTTCGAATTCACTGAACGCTTCTCGCATAGCCCTCCTTACGCTAACTTTGACATCGCTTAGCTTCTGTTTGTCTGAGAGGTTTTGGCTGCGTTTAAACTTGGAGTGAAGCTCTCTTTGCTTTCGCAGTAGTTTCCTAACTTTGTTGTTGTACCACGGTGGGTTTTTCCCGTCCCTCACAGTTTTACTGGGCACGTACCTGTCTAAAACGCATTTTACGATTGCCTTGAACTTTTTCCATAAACACTCAACATTGTCA
Source organism: Schistocerca nitens (assembly GCF_023898315.1). NCBI lineage: Eukaryota > Metazoa > Arthropoda > Insecta > Orthoptera > Acrididae > Schistocerca > Schistocerca nitens. Next base: position 3,822,208 of record NC_064614.1, read on the forward strand.
GTGTCGGAACAGAAATTTTCGTTTTGATCTGTTAGGTAGTCTGAAATCTGCCTTCTATTACTCTTGCTAAACAGATAAACCTTCCTCCCTTTTTTTATATTCCTATTAACTTCCATATTCAGGGATGCTACAACGGCCTTATGATCACTGATTCCCTGTTCTGCACTTACAGAATCGAAAAGTTCGGGTCTGTTTGTTATCAGTAGGTCCAAGATGTTATCTCCACGAGTCGGTTCTCTGTTTAATTGCTCGGGGTAATTTTCGGATAGTGCACTCAGTATAATGTCACTCGATGCTCTGTCCATAGCACCCGCCCTAAACATCTGAGTGTCCCAGTCTATATCTGGTAAATTGAAATCTCCACCTAAGACTATAACATGCTGAGGAAATTTATGTGAAATGTATTCCAAATTTTCTCTCAGTTGTTCTGCCACTAACGCTGCTGAGTCGGGAGGCCGGTAAAAGGAGCCAATTATTAACCCAGCTCGGTTGTTGAGTGTAACCTCCACCCATAATAATTCACAGGAACTATCCACTTCTACTTCACTACAGGACAAACTACTACTAACAGCGACGAACACTCCACCTCCATATTATTTATGTCCTTGTAAACGCTACTTTATTTTATTGTGCTATCAATAACTATAAACAGTTGAAACTACTTACACTCATACGTCCCTAATTATACCTACGTAGCAACTCTGCCACTACTTTCAAAGTACCGTATATTATTTTTAAGAAAATCCATGTTTTTGTGTGCGGCATGCACATTCTGGTCTGTAATTCAAAGTATGTATCATTTACAAAGAATTTGATATTACATCTTATTAGTACTCACTGATACCTTTCATAGACACTAAATTTTTAAGAATCGCTTAAGGCGTTACCGAGCTGTTAATTTCTAAACATCATTACATACACTGTGTCCGTAATTAAAGTTCCAGTTTCGAAACGCTGTAGATAGCGAACCACTGCTCGTAATGCCGTCAGATTTGAACAGCTTGTTATTGACGTAGGGGGAAACGTCTTTGAACAATAAAAGAAAAAAAACAATTGACCAATAGATGACGCTGAAAGCATAAGACTGTGCGCACCAACAGACATACGGCACAGGGCTTTTGCTCAGTTTGCGTCCGAAACACCAAACATAACTGTCTCCATAAAGGATCGCATGCTGCTTGTAAAGCTCTTGTACAAGAACGGCGACCGTGTGCCCGTAGCCCTACACAAGCTCCGGACACTGTAGGGTATGAAAAAAGGCATTGGTCCGACATTTGCTACGAGTCTAGAGAAGATGACTGAAAAATTCGAGAAGACTCTTTTGAAGTGCAAAGTGGCGGAGGGAAGAAAGCAGTTGATCCGATGTCTGTCGAAGACGAGGCCACAGCAGTGCAAGAGGGGCCGAGCGATGACGTGCAGACGTGCAGTGAGTGCACGGGGAATCACCTCAGAGCTGGACATGCGTACGATCACGGTGCAACAATTCCTACGAAACATCCCGCGTTGCTATCTATACAAAATTACCCATGTCCAGGAGTTGCTTTATGACCTACCAGCATGTCAAACGTTCGCAATGGAATTTATTGATCGCTTGGAAGTGGATAACAAATGGCCATGTAACATTCCGTGGGCTGACGGTGACTTTTTATATCTTCACGGACATGTCAAATAAGCAAAACTGCAGAATATGGGCAACAGGAAATCTGCACGCACATCAATCGGCACCACTGCATCCTGCAAAGGTGGCTCTATGGCGCACGCTGACAGCATCGTTTATCGAAGCGTATTTTTTCGAGGAGATGAGTCCTGCGGTCCCTGATACCTGTACCGTCGCTGGTAAACGCTGTAAGAGTCTTCTGCGTACCAGACCTTCAGCAGCGGGAATGTGCGAGTAGCCGTTTTTATGCAAGACAGCGCTTCTCCGCGCTTCGCACAGCCGGTGAAGTGCCTGATGCAGAGCCATTTCAGAAATGCTAAATTATCAACCTTCATCCCTTACTGCCTGACCTTAATCTGTGTGACTTCTAGCACATCTGAAAGATGTGTTTAGTATTCCAGATACGAAAGTAGCTGAATTGAAGGCACGTATTGCGCAACGTATTCTGAACCTGAGCCCGGAGACACTCCGATCTGTAATGGAACATGCTGTTTCTCCATTTCAGGCAGTGGCAGAAAACCATGGACAGCATACTGAACATGTCTTGTGGCAGTCTCACAAAAAAAAGATGTCATTTTGCTTTTTATGCGGTTTTTGGCTCCAGGACAATTAAAAACCGATTTTTTCCCGTTGGATGTGGTATGATCTTGCCGTGGTGGACGGGATTACCTAACCAACAGTGCCAAATCTGTTGACTGCCGAACTTTGCAGTCATGTACATTAAACACTTCAGCTGGTGCAATGTGCAACTGAAACCGTAGCTATGGTATTGCCATTCATCTGTCACTTGCAGCCGATCCAATTCAGTAAGGGTTACAGCGCCACCTACTGGTAAAATTTTCTTTTTTTTTTTTTCATGACATTTCCTCCTACGTCAGTAATATGTTGTTCAAATGTGACATATTTCTGAGTAGTAGTTATCTTTCTACCGCCTTTCGATACTGGAACTTTAATTATGGCACCCTGCATGTAAGACATTTAACGTTAAATAACTTGAAAACTACACTTCGTATCGAGAGCGCGCTTTCACGCACGCGCTCGTCTTAGCTTTGTTTCTGCACGGCCGGCCCCCCTCCTCAGCTGTCAAAACATGTGCCGGTTCTGCCGCGCCTGTTCCTAACGCCACAGTAGGACGCGTCTGTTTTCAAAGTTTCTCCTAACCATTTTCGGGATGTACTGTCTCAGTGTAGATTGTTAAGGATTAACTAGCAGGTAGCGCTGCATCAAATATGTCTTCACAGTGAAGACCAAAACAGCAATAACATCTTACTCTGATTCGTTTCCTGTCAGTTAAATCTAACAAACCAGAAACACAATCTACTCTTCTTTTGTAGGCACCCATCTTCCACTTTGCATAAAGTTTTTCACCTAGCACCTGCAGATGGAGTAATACCTTCGAGATTCGTGAGTGAAGTAAGAACGTTTTGCACTTTTTATTTTTCTCAGTTTCTGTCACAGTTTGTACGGTCAAAAATGTTTATTTGTGGTGACTAGTTTCGGAGTGTATTGTCTGTCATACTATAGCCATCGTTGCAAATTTTAACATATATTTCCACCAGTGCCAACATATACAATAGCCAAATCTGGTATTTTTACATGTACAGAATGGTAGCGTCTAATGCTTGTAATTGTCACAAAGTGACGCAGGAAGACAGTGACCGTACGGCACAACTCCTGTTTCCCGTACTTATCACTTTTGTTGTATGTATTTCTTGGCGTTTCGAGTAACCTGCGTCCTTTGCATGTAATGCTCATATACTGAATAGGGTGTTGTTACAGCATGGCCCAATGCTTCATTTTCCTAAGATCTTTTGTTATTACACTATTTATTTTATCTTTAACGAGTTTTTCTTGCACTATCTCCCTCACGTAATCTTGAGGGTTTGAGACCTTTGCTTTCACCATGGCCCGCCATGATGGCGAGTCAGGGCCCATCCAACATAGGCCGGTGTGAGGTGGAGAGTACACCATTAAGTTAAGTAGTGGTTTTCACTTTGTACATATGTACTGTTTGTGTTTTCCTTTCTTTTTCGTCTTTAAATGTATACCTATGGTGTTCTTTTAATCATTGACAAAGGTCTTCTTAGGCACTTGTGGGTTTTCTTGTTGTTCTGAAGAAAGTGTAATTATCCACGCCGAAACCTGGGTTAACACTTAACACTATGTACTTTTTTCGCAATCGAGGCGGATTTTTAGTTTTTTAATATATTAACCAATGATTGCTGACGCGCTGCGATGTTGAAGGTTCTTGAATGTATATCTTTTTGTCGATGGTATTTTCTACATCACTGTAAATGTTCTATTCTTCGTTTATTTTATTATTCACACTTCGTAAATTTTTGTAAAAGTTTAATTTTGTATCCTATGTTTCTTATGATAGAGATAAAAAAACATTGTGCGTGTCTTGCTTCTTGGTACCATTTTTGTATTCGTAACAGCCGTCTGTTAACTTAAATTACTCGTATCATCCTTGTTATTGCTTTGTAGCTAGTCAGTTAATCTGCCATGAGAGCTTTGTTACATACTATCTTTATGTATCTGATCACAAAGATGTTAATGGTGTGTATTTGAGTTGCTTAACTGTGAAGATACTTTTAGGTACGTGTTTTTGTATATTCTTCGTGTAGCTACATTTTCAGTTATTTGCTACGTATTTCTGGTTTGCAGACGATCTGAGGGTGAAATTTCATCCTGGGTTCAGGAGCATGGGACAGCAGCTAGTCGACGAAATATAATAATATTATACCAACAGCCATTATACTAATATTGTTTTGATTGAATTTTCTCATTTTCAGAGTACTGAAGGACGATCTGTTTTAATTCTTAAAAATCATTCAAGAGTAAGGATCGCACTTTTTTAATATTTAAGATGACCGCCCTCAACAGACATAGTTGTCATCTTAGGTCTTTAATTTTTTTCTGTTGGCAAGCCTGTTCATTTTACGTTGAACCGCATGCACAAGAAGTCGAGTGGATAAAACTCAACGAACGTGTATAATATGGTGAGTTTTATCCGCTTGACTCCTTGTGCGTGAGGTTCAACGTAAAATGAATAGGCTTGACAACAAAACAAGTTAAAGACCTAAGATGACAACTATGTCTGTTCAAGCCGGTCATCTTAAATAAAAAATGCGATCTTGACTTTTGAATAGTTTGTAACACTTTCGACGTTCCAATCACGTCATTTTCAGACCTGTTACATGAATGGTACTCAGTACCACTCGTGCATGTATAAGAGAAGCCACCAATCCTCCGTAGCTATCCGAGCTTCATGAGAACGCTTTGTTGTCACATGTGTGAAGAGCACCCATCCTCATGAAGTTCGAATATCTACGGAACCGGATACGAGTATTGGTGCCTTGTTTTGTACACGAACGAGTGGTACTTGGTGTCATTCATGCGACTGGCCTGAAGATGACGTGATTGGAACGTCGAAATCAGTCGGCTAATAAAACAATATCAATATAACGGCTGTTGGTATAGTGTTACTGCAGTTAATCTGAGGATGGGTTATGTCCGAAACGCGTCAAATAAAGTCATTGGTTTATCATCCGGTGCCCTCTTATTTAGTGACCAACACAACTGTGCAGTACGCCTACTGGTGGTAAAGCTTGTTCAGGATCCAGTAACTTCACAAAGTAGTGAAAGCTCCCTCTTAAAGTACATAGTTTGCTGTTCTGGGTTTGTGACCGCATTGTCAGTATCACCGTGACAGTGGCCGCGGAAGCCTACGTTTATACATATTTACGTGGTTTGCTATTCGAAACTCGTGACGTCAGAACTAACCTCTGGATTGGGGCCCGCCTTACTTAGTAGTACATTTTCCGTCCCGTTTTTTACCTTATTCAGGGTTACTGTTGGTACGACATTGTCCTCAGCAGTGGTCTGTGTTGTGACAAATTGCGGCGCCCGGGTCAGCGAGGTGACCTTTGTGTGGCTCCGTCGGCAGCCAGAAGAACAATGGCGGCTTAATCCGCGGCTCTGTTTGTTCCGGACCGACGGCCAAATCGGTTTCCGGCGCGGCCGTAATTTCCTCCGCTAATTATGCTCCCGTCTCCGGACTCGTCGCGGGACCGGCGCGGCTGCCTGCGCGAGACGTCGCCGCCCAACTTCTGGCGGGGGTGGGTGGGCGAATAAAGGAAGTGTAAAAGTATCTGGCCAGGCGGCGCGGCGCGGAAACGACAGGCGGAGTGGATGAGCACCCAAACAAAGTCACCCCAACAACTCGCTCCCCAGATGGAGTGATTTAAATCGAGCGAGCTGAGACGCGGAAGCACGGCCGTTCAAATTCCCCTCCGGCCTTGAGATTTAGCTCTCCCGTGGATCGCTTATGGCAATTTCCAGGACGGATCCCAATCGTTAAAGCCCAACATATACTCCCCTTACTAATGTGAACTAACGAATCGCAGCTATCTAATCGGTACACGTGCGGCAACATGCGTGTCTGATATGTTCTAAAACGCCGCGCATAAAAACAGGATTTTTCCGGTGCTCATACCTATGGTTCTATTGGTGATAGAAAGGGTACGGTCAAGTGCTCTGGGTAGCCTGTTGACTACGGCCTTTTGTATACCCAACAGATGGATCGCGTTATTGTCACTATCGTACATTACAGGATCATAGTATGAATATTATACACTGCCTCCTCCTTAGACACATGGAGCAAATGGGTTGGTTCTCTTTGCATTTGATATGGTCTACGGTGGGTTGATGGAACTTACGAAAGCACTATTAGCTCATGGGCGGTTCCTCGGAAAAGGATTCTTTATTATATTTTCGCCGGCACCAGCGGCCCAAAACCTAGCCGAGGTTTCCAAGATGGCTATGCGCAACAAACGGCTGTAATTTCTCGAACAGTATTGAAATTTTTACAACACACAGAAATTTTTGCAACACACAGAAGTTCAAATTTATCCTATTTCCACACGTAAAATCCTATAAGAAATAAAATCTAAATAATAAATATCCGCAGAACATTGCTCAAATTTTAACGGTTATTCCCTAGGTGTTTATCAAGAACATCCATATCCCCGTTTTCAAAAATCTCTATCCGTTATCGAAAAAATCACAAAAACTTGTTTTTTGGGTACCAAAACCCAGCTGCTGATACCGAGACGGTATGGAAAGCAAATGGCTGTAATTTTTACGTGCATCTCCTTCTCGAATATTCTTGAAAAGTTTGCTTCACATCTTTAACCGTTTCTGAGACGCACAGAACCAAAGTTACCCTACTTGTATTCGTAAAATAGGCACATAAAATCCCGTGTAGTTTATAAATTGACGTAGCACGGAGAAATGTGCTGTAAAGTGGCCCCAGTACCATCTGGAGACACCATGCTGTATTACTGAAGCACGTGCCAAATATTTTTGCACTTAATATCCGAGCACTTCTAAAATTTTTGGCATCTGAACATGTCCACGCTTTTTTTCTGACAGTTACGAAGACACTGGCAGAGGCAAAGAAACTGAAAATTAATAAATACTGGAAGATAGTAGACAGTGGTTGTGTTGTAGAAAGAGCGAAGGAGGCAATGGAAGTGTGAAAAAAGAGAAGGTCAAAGTGGCAGTGGAAATAGCTGATACTGACAGAATAGTGCTAGTAAAAGAGTGAAGGAGACAGTGGCAGGGGGAGGGGGAGGGGAGAGAAGAAAGAGAAAGTGGAAGTGGGTGAGAGCCAGTGATAATGAGAGACACTGTATGTGAGAATGACAACGTGGAAGAGAGAGATAGTGTGACAGTGAGAAGAGACAGCAGTGGAAGGAACGAAGGAATGAAATATAAGCAGCAAGAGAGAGCAAGGGGGATATAGTGATAGTAAGAGAGGACTGTAGTAGTAGGACAGAAGTGAGGGGAATGTGGCTGTGACATTGGAGACAATGACAGAGAGAGACAAAGAGATTATGACAATGAGTTGGGCTGAGTGAGGGCGAAAGGGCAACTGTGAGTGGATGGGTATGAGCTGGGTTGGGCTGAGTGAGTGAGTGAGAGAGAGTGCAACAGGGAGTGGATGGGTATGAGAAACTGACAGCGATGGACTAAGCGGTGCGATTGACATACAGGTGGGGGAGCTTGTGGGAATTTGATATGAATTGCATGTTAAAATAGGCGCGAATACGTTTGCATGCCAAAATTTTGGGGAAAATTTTTAAAGTTGCTGAGGATGGTAGAATGAGGAAGTTGCTACCCCATTTTTCAGAGAGCATTTTAAGAAAACAAGAACGTGTCTCATTTTTTGTGCTCCGATAGGAGCGTTTTTCCGCCGGTATTCTCATGACCCAAGTTTTTTGTAATGGAAGGTGAAGAAAGAGAGATTTGTGACAAGAAGGGTGTACGGCGAGACTGCGGCGTATCGGCCAGTATATATAAATGGTGTAACGGATAAGGTCTGAAGCGACGTGAGAGTGTTCATAGGTGAAAACTGTATACGGGGATATCGGAACGCTACAGAATTGTAGCGGAAAGCAGAGAGATCTGACTTGACCGTCACTTGGTGTCAGCCCCCGCCCCCCTCCCGCGCCAAACAAATGAAATGTCCGCCGTTGGGTATCCGGAGAACAAAAAAAAGTCGAAATATTTAACCCTGCAGCACTAAAGGGGATAAAATGTCACATTGCTGCTAAACTGTCATAAATACCACTGCTCCAAATTTATGTTCAAAGGGAGTCATAAACCGAGCGTAATGGCGCAGTGGTTAGAACACTGGACTCGTATTCGGGAGGACGACGGTTCAAACCCGCGTCCTGCCGTCCAGATTTAGGTTTTCCGTGATTCTCCTAAATCGCTTCAGGCAAATACCGGGATGGTTCCTGTGACAGGGAAGTGTCTATTCCTTCACCACCCCTGACACCATCGAAGCTCGTGCTGCGTCTCTAGTGACCGCGGTGTCGACGGGACGTAAAACTCAATCTTACTTCGTTCCTTCCTTCAGGAAGTCATAATTTGTAGGTTATGCATTAGTTCGTTACACTTATTACATCCCGAGTGGTATGTGACATATCAAATTAAGTATAAATGTCCTATTAATTGCACTACTGCAATCGTACATTTTACGAGATTTACTAACGTAGGGTTAAAAGTACTGGAATATAGGAACATTAAAAATGGAGTGGATAAGTATAGAATGAAATGAAGAAGTACTGAAAAGAATAGATGGGGAAACAAGTTTACGAAAAGAGAGAAAGATTATGTATGTGCTTTATCATCGAGGAATAGGCAACTTTCATGACCAGATGCACGAGATACTGATTCGCATTGTTATTTTATTGTAGCCTATATCTACAGCTATATATACGGTCCTCCAAAATGTGTACATGACACAATGGAGGCGGCACGGAACTAATGGTATAGATTTTTTGTCCTATTTCATCCATTTATTGAGCGAGCGAAAAATGACTGTGCGTGACATAATCTTTCTTATCTTATTCTCACAATCTCTATGCGAAATGAAACGGGCCTGGAAAACATATCATACACCGTAAGAGGTGCAACCCAACTTACACTATCTGCCCTGGGTACTGAAGATGCAATTTGGGTAGCCTGTGCATGACATATTTTAGGGCCAGTCTTATATTGTCCATCCTGTGTCACTGATAACATTAGTGGTATCATTACCATTGAATCCGTACGCTGAACTAATGACTACTGGTCTGCTACACTTGCCAACCTAATTGTGGCCTTTAGGCGGTTCTTCACGCTGGTAATACGATAGAAAAGTAGTTAAAAATACGGTAACACATAAAACATAGTTTACGTGATACGCAGACAGATGACGCGCACGAGTTCGCTGCATTAAGTGAAGCATTCGGTCGTAAAGATAAAAATAAAATAAAATAAAATTGCCAAAACATGGAAATAGCGGATTGTGTGGCACAGGACAAACGCTTGGAAAAGGAGATTAATGTTCCCATCTTACTTTCTGGTGTTACTTTAACTACTATCGAATATCTGCTGTCCAGTATAGCGTCTATATGTCAAAATGAAAAGACGCATTGCCACACACGGGTTTCGAGAACAGTTACTTGGGAAAGTAGCTAAAGTCATACGAACCGAGGACTTTTAAGATACTGGTTGGAACGTTCAAAATTCAAATGGCTGCAAACACTATGGGACTTAACATCTGAGGTCATCAGTCCCCTAGAACTTAGAACTACTTAAACATAACTAAACTAAGGACATCACACACATCCATGCCCGAGGCAGGATTCGAACCTGCGACCGTAGCAGCAGCGCGGTTCCAGACTGAATTGCCTAGAACCGCTCGGCCACAGAGGCCGGTGGTTGGAACGTGCAGAGCTACACAGCTAGGAGCTCACAGGAAGTGCAGATGTGAAAGAACTGAAAAGGATGAAGCAGTTAAAGTCAACACGAGGATTCATCTAGGCGCAGGCAGGTAGCTGCGGGCAAAAACGAGAACTAGTGTGAGCAACTGGGAGCCAACTGTTCCTCCGCATTTCGGCGCTGTTACGCTGGCGCCGCTGCTGCTTCCAGTTCTACCGGAAGACGGATACGAGGAGTTGCTGGAGTGGAGTGCAGAGGAGAGGAATGGAGTGAACTTGCCAGGCTACTGGCTGCTACACAGCCTCGGCGGCCCGGGTGTACCGGCGCGTGGGCTCGGCGCGTGCTGCCGTTTCGGAAATACGGCTCGTTAATGCCGCCCTTGTACGGCGTAATTAAAGATAATTGTGCGCGAGCAGCGCCGCACTGTAATGGCGGTCGCGTCGCCAGCTCTGCCGCAGTAAAACTCGAAATTGGCCGTATTCACTGTGAATGAGAGAGAGATAGAGATGTGCCACGGTAGTCGAGCTGGCGACACGCAGTGGTGGGGCTCGGCGGCGCACGGTTTTGTCGTTTCTCAGCTGTGGCGTCCCTCCCACGTCTAGATAGCCTAGGGACCTACGTGGCTCGGGGTAGTTCGCAGTGTTACAGTGGGTGACGCCGTGTTGCATGTTGAAATGACTCTGGAGTGGCGCGTGTAGGAAGCCGTGGGATCGGATCTCCAGTACCACTGCAAGCCGCGAGTCGACGGTGCTTACTGAACAAAGGCATTCCTTATTGTACGGTGCTTCCGTACAGTACGTCGACAGCTGCGACCCAGGTGCTGTGCACAGTTAGCGAGCAGCAATGGACGTACGCTGGGCAAGTGGAATGTTGCGGCAACCTGTCAGTGTCATCGACAGCACCCCCGCAGATGTAAGGTGGGTGTTTGTTCCAGCCAGCCGCAGGCACCCCGAGTTGAACTGGGGACACTCTGGCTGTGGCTGGAGTGTCAGGCAGTGGGACACACGTGGCAGCCTTGCTAGGCCAGATCCAGTTGGAAGCCTCAGGCTAGCTGATGACTTGTACGCCAGGAGCTGTTCCTAGTTGGTGACACTGCTCAATGAGACTACCACGTGTACCGGTATGAAATGAGCGTTTTTTGTGAAAATGAAACACTAATTTTGAATTGAAAAGTAAAAACATTTTATTCAAAGTACTGACCATTGCTTTCTATACATTTTGACCACCTTTCTGACAATTTGTGGACACCACGCCAATAGAAATGTTCGTCTTTTGAAGCAAACTAATCAGACACCCAATTTTCGACTTCTTCCTAGGAATCGAAGCGTTCCTCAGCCAATGCGTGTCCCATTCATGAAAACAAATGGTAGTGGGAAGGGGCATGGTCTGGTGAATACGGCGGGTGGGGTAGCAGCTCCCATCCAAGTGTTTTGATTGTATCCTGAACCAGTTTTGCTTTGAGTGCAGGTGCATTGTCGTGTAAAAAAATTACTTTGCCGTGTCTTCTGGCTCATTCTGGTCTTTTTTCGATCAATGCATAGTTCAAATTTATCATTTGTTGTCTGTAGCGATTAGTATTTACAGTTTCACCTTGTTTTAGAAGCTCATGATACACTACACCTTTCTGATCCCATCAAACACAGAGCATTGTCTTCTTGCCGAATCGATCTGGTTTTACAGTCGATGTTGTTGGTTGTCCCGGATTAACACATGATTTTTCCCGTTTAGGATTCTTAAAATAAATCCATTTTTCATCACCAGTAACAATTCGATGCAAAATTGATTTTCTGTCATGTCTTTGAAGCAAAATTTGACAAATGGTTTTTCGGTTTTCCATCTGTCTTTCATTCAAACATTGTCTTCTTGCCGAATCGATCTGGTTTTGCAGTCGATGTTGATGTTTGTCAGCCGGCCGGAGTGGCCGTGCGGTTCTAGGCGCTACAGTCTGGAGTCGAGCGACTGCTACGGTCGCAGGTTCGAATCCTGCCTCGGGCATGGATGTGTGTGATGTCCTTAGGTTAGTTAGGTTTAATTAGTTCTAAGTTCTAGGCGACTGATGACCTCAGAAGTTAAGTAGCATAGTGCTCAGAACCATTTGAACCACCATTTGATGGTTGTCCCGGATTAACACATGATTTTTCCCGTTTAGGATTCTTAAAATAAATCCATTTTTCATCACCAGTAACAATTCGATGCAAAATTGATTTTCTGTCATGTCTTTGAAGCAAAATTTGACAAATTGTTTTTCGGTTTTCCCTCTGTCTTTCATTCAATTCATGTGGCACCCATTTTCCATACTTTTGGATCTTTCCCATAGCTTTCAGACGGCCAGAAATTGTTTCTTGTGCAACATTTAGCATTGCTGCCATTTGCTTCTGACTCAAAGTATCATCTTCATGCAATATTGCTTGCAATTCGGCGTCTTCGAACTTTTTTGGTGGTCTTCCACGTTCATCATTTCTTACTTCAAAATCATTATTTCTGAACCGTTGAAACCATGTTTTGCATGTTTCTTCTGATAGAACATGATCACCATATGCCTCGACAAGCATTCGATGCGACTCTGCAGCACTTTTTTTCAAATGAAAACAAAAAATTGATGCTTTCCGAAAATCATCACTTTCTGGTACAAAATTCGACATTGTTAACACGATGAAAACATATGATATTGTTTGTTCAATGACTTGATGTATACTAAATATCTTTGACAGATGTCATACCAACCAAACAAAAAAATTAAGGTTCGTTGACAACAAATGTTCCCTATCGACATATTTGTATCTTAACGCTCATCTCATACCGCTACACCTGGTTAAGTAGGACAGCCGCATCTTCGATGAATGGTGCAGGGACCATGCGCGGCGCCGAAGGAATGTCCTACCACCTGAGGTGGGAGCATGTGTCTTGACTGGAGCTGGGTCACCATCACGTAGCGGGCCGTACAAGAGCAGCATTTTGTCGCAGCATATAGCAGTTTGGTCCAACACTGGCAGTACAATGCTGCACTGCGGTGTACAGAGAAAGGACTATTCCAGCACCCAACTGCGGAGTGAACTTGGTGGCTGGTTTGCATACCCCTTGGCTTGTCGCAAAGGCCTGGCTGAAGCACATGCTGCACCCGTGACAATATTAGTGAATTTTGTGCCCTATTCCGCTCGCATATTGAACGAGGAAAAAATGAATGTACGTTTGCATGTACTCTAATGTTTCGTATATTATTCTAATGCCTCCCAGCGCGAGAATACGATGGTGGCAGCAGACTGGTCCGACGGCCTTCTCGGAATACAGGTTCTCTAAATTTACCCACGACTGTTACATGACTACTATGTCGTCTTTCTTCCAACGATACCCTTTTTTAAGTTCCGTAACCATTTTTGTTACCTTTTGGTGTGGGCTACACTGATCTATTACGATCCTAGCAGTATGTCTCTGTTTTTGCCAGTACTGTATAGTTTATTTAGCGTTACATCTAAATATATTAGGATGTTTTTCTGTGAAAATATTTTACCTGCGATAACACTGGGCACACGTTACTAAAATGTTATGGATTATTTTTCGCGCCAGAAGGAAGGCGCTTACCGCAGCAGTATGAAGTGCGAAAGCAGCCGTTAGATGCTCTGGCTCTAGCAACGGAGTGGAGAAAATGAGAAAATGATGAAAAGTGGTGGAACAAATACTACACAGGTTTTATCGTCATAAATGGCGTAAACGCTTACAGTTGAGAGTACACGATACGAGAAGCTAAAACTGCTCAGTAATCAAAGGTCCGTAAACGAACCGTGAGCGAGGTAATTGCGACGTTGTGGTTACCAGCCACAACTGGTGTGATTGTGTGAACACCGCATGCCGGTCCACGTTGTTTACATTTTCAAGGCGTGGAGTTGTAAACAGAATGGATACGACAGTACAGTAGATAGAGTGCCACGTGCGTCAGTTGCTTGCAGGGTGCCAGTTGTGTTTTAAGAATGTTGCTGGTAACATGAAACATTACTGTAACGAGGAGTTTGCAGCTATGCATTCCGTGTGTGTAGGGCTAAAGCCAATGCACCAGAGGCTGCACGCTCTGCAAAGAAGTGTATGGTGACCGAAGGCAGTCGAACGTTTACAAGGGTGAATCATCACCTCCGAGAAACTGTGAGCTTTGCACATGCTGCGGTAGCGAACAGGCCTGTACGAATTACACGCGTACTTGAAGATTTGGTGCTGGACACAATCGGACACTCTTCAGGAATCTCGACTGGGAGACTCGGCACACAAATTACTTGAATGAGGCACAGAAGCGTTTGGAGAATAATGGTTCACAATGCAATGTACCCGTATCACCTCCGACGAGCATTCACTTAGTTCCTAGCTGTTGCGAGGCCTTCAGTTACTACCACAGGTCATATTGAAGATCACGTGAGCGTCCCCCATAGCATAATACTACCGTCACGAATCGAGCATCTCTTCGCCGTTCGCCTGGATGGAGGTGTACGCGGACACGACTATCGACGAGATGTAACAAGAAAGGTGATTCATCCGACCAGAATCTCGATGACACCGGGACTGACTGCAGTCGTAACTGACGCTGTTGTTGGGTGAAGAGGGGGACCGCGTAGGAGTCGCCCACTACGGAGCCCCACGTTCAACAAAATGCGCTGAACGGTGTGTTCAGAAACACTTGCGGCGACACAAGCACTACACTACGTTGTCACATCTACAACATCTCGCCGTTATCATGTTTTCTAGTGCGAAAAATCATCCGATCTGTAGGTTCTGTGACGAGGCTTTAATGTCCAGCACGTTGACACATAATCGTGGTTTCACCATCCATCAACCACTTTCCATCAATTCCACAGTGTGTAATCGGACAGTAACCAGCTATTCCTCTTACTTAGGCAGAAAATGCTGGAGTTACTTGATCGCCAACTCTTGTCCTAATGTTGTTGTTGTGGTCTTCAGTCCTGAGACTGGTTGGATGCAACTCACCATGCTACTTTATCCTGTGCAAGATTCTTCATCTCCCAGTACCTACTGCAACCTACATCCTTCTGAATCTGCTTAGTGTATTCATCTCTTGGTCTCCCTCTACGATTTTTACCCTCCACGCTGCCCTCCAATACTAAATTTGTGATCCCTTGATGCCTCAGAACATGTCCTACCAACCGATCCCTTCTTCTAGTCAAGTTGTGCCACAAACTGCTCTTCTCCCCAATTCTGTTCAGTACCTCCTCATTAGTTATGTGATCTACCCATCTAATCTTCAGCATTCTTCTGTAGCACCACATTTCGAAAGCTTCTATTCTCTTCTTGTCCAAACTACTTATCGTCCATGTTTCACTTCCATACATGGCTACACTCCATACAAATACTTTCAGAAACGACTTCCTGACACTTAAATCTATACTCGATGTTAACAAATTTCTCTTCTTCAGAAACGCTTTCCTTGCCATTGCCAGTTTACATTTTATATCCTCTCTACTTCGACCATCATCAGTTATTTTGCTCCCCAAATAGCAAAACTCACTGACTGCTTTATGTGTCTCATTTCCTAATCTAATTCCCTCAGCATCACCCGATTTAATTCGACTACATTCTATTATCCTCGTTCTGTTTTTGTTGATGTTCATCTTATATCCACCTTTCAAGACACTGTCAATTCCGTTCAACTGCTCTTCCAAGTCCTTTGCTGTCTATGAGAGAATTACAATGTCATGGGCGAACCTAAAAGTTTTTATTTCTTCTCCATGAATTTTAATTTCTACTCCGAATTTTTATTTTGTTTCCTTTACTGCTTGCTCAATATACAGATTGAATAACATCGGGGAGAGGCAACAACCCTGTCTCACTCCCTTCCCAACCATTGCTTCCCTTTCATGTCCCTCGACTCTTATAACTGCCATCTGGTTTCTGTACAAATTGTAAATAGCCTTTCGGTGCCTGTATTTAACCCTGCCACCTCGTAATACGGAAAGAAATTTACCAAGGGCTCTTCGTTCCAGTTTACAGAGTACAGTGCTGTCCAGGACTCCAAGTGGAGATTTGTTGTTCCACAGGTCGATGCAATGTATTTGACATCGGCAGCTATCTTTCTGTGACCGGTAAAACCAGTGAAAATTTCCATGTAGCTATTCCGGGATGTATTTCACAGTAATTGTATTTTAGGCCCACATAATTTTGTAAAATTTCCGGGAAACAATTAATCAGGAATATAGAAGCAGCGCGTCCGATGCAGCCCATTGAATGTGCGCAGCCGAACTGCTGCCGCACACGCTCGCGGTATGCGTCCGTTGGCACACTTCGTGTGTTTGCCGATGATTTATCAATTTTTGTGGAAATTCCGCGCGCGGTTCCTCTGTGCCGCTTTTCCCGGAACTGCAGGATATTAATAGGCGGCGCTTTTGTCGCTTCTATCTGCCGCATCTCGCCTCGCCAATTGACTTGGGCCGACGCATAAATCACCGCCGGGACCAAGATGGACAAAGCGGCCCTCGATAGCTCGTCGCTGCGTCCCTCCTGATCACGCACTTTCCGCAAAATTTCAAATAGGAGCGAGGGAAGCTTTGAGCAGCACAAACAGTTCTGGTGCGATCTGGAGCAGAATTTGTCCGTTACCTGTTACGGATTCATGAGTTTGTGTTAGAGCGCCACCAAAGAAAAAAAATGCGCCAGACCAAAGCCAGTGATTGACGTTCTGTCCACACAGAGGCAGTTAGTGGTCCGTGGGAGAAATTTTAGGCTGCGGTGGCAGAGCTAAAGTATGCCCAAAGTCGCACATCCATATCCATATGTTCACTGTACGGAGTCTTAACTATGACGTCACCAGATAAAGAAATGACATATTAAAGGTTTTTACTGCTGTTGTATTCAGACCTCCGCAGATTTGTAAATTTTCCGGGCAACGATTCGTCAGGAACGCAGCAGCAGCGCACGACGCAAACGTTGTTACCGTTACAGCCCTAGGCAGACAGCGATCGTCACATACGCTCTGGCCCGTTGTTTGGATATGGTGGCAGATGGCATATCGGTTTTAGGAGCGAAACCGTGGGAAGAAATGCCAGAAAATCGATGCGTTTTATGACTGCATTTAAGGATACTGTTGGTAGGTCTAAAAGATCACGTGCCCGGATAAATGGCGTGCTTTACCAGTATCTGTTCCCAGACAACACCAGACAAAAGTTGAACACTTTTCGGTAAGGTAACAGCTGGCTGTTATGTCTGTAGTTCGGTAAATGGTGGCACACCTAACTAACACACATCCAAACATATATTAAATGGATAAAATGCGAACATAGAGTATGGTTCAGGTGCTCCTGCTGATGTCGTTTTATGCAAACCGCTCTACATTTGTTCCAGGAACAGTATTCAGGCACACAAAGCCACGAAATAGATATTAAGTTCCCTCTCAGAGCTTTTGGCAACTGTTAGCAAACGGGATGTTACTGTAAAAAATACCAATGAGGATCGGTCATGAGTTACACAGTATTTTTGCACCAAGATGTACCTTACCCCCCCATGAACCATAGACGTTGCCGTTGGTGGGGAGGCTTGCGTGCCTCAGCGATACAGATGGCCGTACCGTAGGTGCAACCACAACGGAGGGGTATCTGTCGAGAGGCCAGATAAACGTGTGGTTCCTGAAGAGGGGCAGTAGCCTTTTCAGTAGTTGCAGGGGCAACAGTCTGGATGATCGACTGATCTGGCCTTGTAACAATAACCAAAACAGCCTTGCTGTGCTGGTACTGCGAACGGCTGAGAGCAAGGGGAAACTACGGCCGTAATTTTTCCCGAGGGCATGCAGCTTTCCTGTATGGTTAAATGATGATGTGCGCCCTCTTGGGTAAAATATTCCGGAGGTAAAATAGTCCCCCATTCGGATCTCCGGGCGGGGACTACTCAGGAGGACGTCGTTATCAGGAGAAAGAAAACTGGCGTTCTACGGATCGGAGCGTGGAATGTCAGATCCCATAATCGGGCAGGTAGGTTAGAAAATTTAAAAAGGGAAATGGATAGGTTAAAGTTGGATATAGTGAGAATTAGTGAAGTTCGGTGGCAGAAGGAACAAGACTTTTGGTCAGGTGAATACAGGGTTATAAATACAAAATCAAATAGGGTTAATGCAGGAGTAGGTTTAATAATGAATAAAACAATAGGAATGCGGGTAAGCTACTACAAACAGCATAGTGAACGTATTATAGTGGCCAAGATAGACACGAAGCCCATGCCTACTACAGTAGTACAAGTTTATATGCCAACTAGCTCTGCAGATGACGAAGAAATTGAAGAAATGTATGATGAGATAAAAGAAATTATTCAGGTAGTGAAGGGAGACGAAAATTTAATAGTCATGGGTGACTGGAATTCGACAGTAGGAAAAGGGAGAGAAGGAAACATAGGTGAATATGGATTGGGGCTAAGAAATGAAAGAGGAAGCCGTCTGGTAGAATTTTGCACAGAGCACTACTTAATCATAGCTAACACTTGGTCCAAGAATCATCAAAGAAGGTTGTATACATGGAAGATACTAAAAGGTATCAGATAGATTATGTAATGGTAAGACAGAGATTTAGGAACCAGGTTTTAAATTGTAAGACATTTCCAGGGGCAGATGTGGACTCTGACCACAATCTATTGGTTATGAACTGTAGATTAAAACTGAAGAAACAGCAAAAAGGTGGGAATTCAAGGAGAGGGGGCCTGGATAAACTGACTAAACCAGAGGTTGTACAGAGTTTCAGGGAGAGCATAAGGGAACAATTGACAACAATGGGGGAAAGAAATACAGTAGAAGAAGAATGGGTAGCTTTGAGGGATGAAGTAGAGAAGCCAGCAGAGGATCAAGTAGGTAAAAAGACGAGGGCTAATAGAAATCCTTGGGTGACAGAAGAAATATTGAATTTAATTGACGGGAGGAGAAAATATAAAAATGCAGTAAATGAAGCAGGCAAAAAGGAATACAAACGTCTCAAAAATGAGATCGACAGGAAGTGCAAAATGGCTAAGCAGGGATGGCTAGAGGACAAATGTAAGGATGTAGAGGCTTGTCTCACTAGGGGTAAGATAGATACTGCCTACAGGAAAATTAAAGAGACCTTTGGAGAGAAGAGAACCACTTGTATGAATATCAAGAGCTGAGATGGCAACCCAGTTCTAAGCAAAGAAGGGAAGGCAGAAAGGTGGAAGGAGTATATAGAGGGTTTATACAAGGGCGATGTACTTGAGGACAATATTATGGAAATGGAACAGGATGTAGGTGAAGATGAAATGGGAGATATGATACAGCGTGAAGAGTTTGACAGAGCACTGAAAGACCTGAGTCGAAACAAGGCCCCGGGAGTAGACAACATTCGATTAGAAGTACTGACAGCCTTGGGAGAGCCAGCCCTGACAAAACTCTACCATCTGGTGAGCAAAACGTATGAGACATGCGAAATACCCTCAGACTTCAAGAAGAATATAATAATTCCAATCCCAAAGAAAGCAGGCGTTGACAGATGTGAAAAGTACCGAACTATCAGTTTAATAAGTCACGGCTGCAAAATACTAACGCGAATTCTTTACAGACGAATGGAAAAACTGGTAGAAGCCGACCTCGGGGAAGATCAATTTGGATTCCGTAGAAATATTGGAACACGTGAGGCAATACTGACCCTACGACTTATTTTAGAAGCTAGATTAAGAAAAGGCAAGCCTACGTTTCTAGCATTTGTAGACTTAGAGAAAGCTTTTGACAATGTTGACTGGAATACTCTCTTTCAAATTCTGAAGGTGGCAGGAGTAAAATACAGGGAGCGAAAGGCTATTTACAATTTGTACAGAAACCAGATGGCAGTTATAAGAGTCGAGGGACATGAAAGGGAAGCAGTGGTTGGGAAGGGAGTGAGACAGGGTTGTGGCCTCTCCCCGATGTTATTCAATCTGTATATTGAGCAAGCAGTGAAGGAAACAAAAGAAAAATTCGGAGTAGGAATTAAAATCCATGAAGAAGAAATAAAAACTTTGAGGTTCGCCGATGACGTTGTAATTCTGTCAGAGACAGCAAAGGACTTGGAAGAGCAGTTGAACGGACTGGACATTGTCTTGAAAGGAGGATATAAGATGAACATCAACAAAAGCAAAACGAGAGTAATGGAATGTAGTCGAATTAAGTCGGGTGATGCTGAGGGAATTAGATTAGGAAATGAGACACTTAAATCAGTAAAGGAGTTTTGCTATTTGGGGAGCAAAATAACTGATGATGGTCGAAGTAGAGAGGATATAAAATGTAGACTGGTAATGGCAAGGAAAACATTTTTGAAGAACAGAAATTGAGTATAGATTTAAGTGTCAGGAAGTCGTTTCTGAAAGTATATGTATGGAGTGTAGCCATGTATGCAAGTGAAACATGGACGATAAATAGTTTGGACAAGAAGAGAATAGTAGCTTTCGAAATGTGGTGCTACAGAAGAATGCTGAAGATTAGATGGGTAGATCACATAACGAATGAGGAGGTACTGAATAGGATTGGGGAGAAGAGGAGTTTGTGGTACAACTTGACTAGAAGAAGGGATCGGTTGGTAGGACATGTTCTGAAGCATCAAGGGATCACAAATTTAGTATTGGAGGGCAGCGTGGAGGGTAAAAATCGTAGAGGGAGACCAAGAGATGAATATACTAAGTAGATTCAGAAGGATGTAGGTTGCAGTAGGTACTGGGAGCTGAAGAAGCTTGCACAGGATAGAATAGCGTGGAGAGCTGCATCAAACCAGTCTGAGGACTGAAGACCACAACAACAACAACATATACCTTACTTTTTCCATACTTGTTCATATGTCTCCAGTGTTTCTTTGGGTAATTAGCGGTGTAGTCATAAGGGTTTGGATGTCTTTGTAAGTTTATTGCGGTTGCAGTACTTTATGTTTTGTAAATGGTTTAGAAACGTTGCCTTGTAAAAGTGTTTCATCAGTGGAAACAACGACATTATCGGGAGATATCAAATTGGGAACCATGGAAGTAATGATTTTCCGATATACAAGACAACGAAAAGTGTAATATATGGCTCGCCGTATTAATATGCTAAAGTAGTCCCATAAACAGAGTTTTAACAGTAGGTCTAAGATGTTTTTGTATGTTTCATCAGTTGTTCTGCAACATTTTGACAGTGCGTTTGACATCTCCAGAGCGAACTTTCCAACAACATTCTTCTGTTATGTGGGGTTGCATTAAACAACGTCGGAAAGGACAACTGTATCTTCCTCTATTAAAGTTTTTATTTGTTATACACCGACAAGTTGTTACTTCCACATTTCCCTTTTCCATATCAACAATTTAGTTGTTTCCAATGGTAAAACACGCTTTATAAGGCAAAATGTTTGAAACATTACGAATGATCAAGTACCATTAACGGAATAAGCTTACAGAGGCATGAGAAACCTTTATGGCTACAATGATAATCACACAGAAAGATTGGAGACGCTTGGATAAGTATGGCAGAAGTAAGGTATGTCTTGGTCCAAAAATACTTTGTAACTGATGAGCAAACCTCTGTTGTGTTTTTTACAGTATGATGCCGTTTGCTAACACTCGCCCGTAGGCCAAAGTGGGGACTTCTATTGATTACGATGCTGTCATCTGTCTGGTTACCGTTCCTGATACAGGCTAGTGCGGGCTGCATAAAACGATACCGTTAGGGGCGTCTAAATCATCCTGTATGTTCATGTTTTATACATTTAATGTATTTCTGGATGTGTGTGTGTTAGGTGTGCCACCACTTACTGAACTACAGACATGAAAACCAGCTATTACCATACCGGAAAGAGTTCAACTTTTGTCTGGTGTTACCTGGGTACCAATACTAGAGAGGCACTCAATTTATCGGGGTACATGATCAACTAGAAGTACTGTTAAACAGCGGAAAACCTGAAATGAAAAAAATTAAGTTGAAAAGCCATATTTTTTTAACAATTTCAAAAAGGTATTTTTTCCTAAAGAGGCAAAATTTTATGTTGTAACCATTTTACAGCCTATGGGTACATTTGATGTGTATAGAAAGAAATTATTTTGAAAATTACATTCACGTAATGCATAAATAATGTAGTGAAATTCTATCTTCTTAGAAATAGCGAAGGCTGTGTATCTGTCAAAACGTAATGTCTTTACATTTGAATATTCTTGACTCGCTTTAATTTAGTTTACAGTATTACGACTAAAAATTATGTAACTACTGCTGTAGCCATTGAGTAGTTTTTCGTTTTTTGACTAAATCTTGTAATCACAACTCCTTTTAATATACATACGTACTCTTAACATGACCAGTAATAATCTGTTTTCAAAATATGGTAGTCCGATGAGGTATCTGAAGATGAGTCTTCAGTGCTCGAAATGCATCGTGTATTAAAATAAAAATCACTATTTTTGGCTAAAGGCATTTGTTTTGCTTTTTACGAACAGTTGTTCTTCCTCCTCATCATTCTCTAACGGAACAGGGAAGGAGGAAGATGATAGTGCTACGAGAAGAATCGTTCGTCACACACCGAAGGTGGCGTGCTAAGGCAGACGCAGTCGTGGATTGTCGAAGCAGTTTAGGAACTGCGCATCATTCCCTCTGTTAAAATATGTGCATAGAAGGCTGGATCCTGAGACAATCTACCACTGCAGCTCACTGCTTTCTGAAAACTGAGATGGCATAATGGGGTCTGTGGAGTGTTGATAGTAAAGAGGAGTGAGATCAGCTCTATAAAGAAGATTTGGGAGACTGAGAGTTGTGATGTGTGGGCGTTGCTTTTCGCGACTTAAGACAATATGCAGTCTCAAAGTTCCATTTCTAAATGGAATGTCCCACTTTAAAAAGTGGCTGACTGTACAACTCAGATGTTTTCCATACTCCGTGTCCACTGACTCTACCATCGGTAGAACTTCTTGATGGATCCTAAAACACAACTGCCGACACTTTTAGTGACGACTGTCATCGAATTTTTGCAGCTTTCGTGAGTTTCAGTGATGCCAATACGCTGACTACTGTTCAGACTTAACATTGAAATAAGAAACTTATGTGTGATAATCAGTGTCTCTCTGTGAGCGGAACAGATACCACCCAATTGACGGTTGTATGGGTAGTTGGTTACTCATCCACGGAGATGTGTGGCCACTATGCAAGATGGTCACTGCTAACTACACAACCTGTAATTTTACTGCCCAAAGGGACCCTAAACCAAATGCGAACAAGAGAAAACATTTCTTCAGTGAAATTGCTGGAAGTATGGAGAGCCAGTTTAGTGTCTGGACAGACCCGATGGTTACCCAACATGTCGTTCGCCTGCAGAATCTGCTATATTAGTGCAGTAGAAATGCAAATTATAGGCATAGGAGTCTAACAAGATTTACGACACAAGAAAAGAACGAATAGTTTTGCAGATACTTTCAAGCTAGACATTACTCATAGATAGAACTATTTTGGAAAGGAACATTCTTTAGAAAATTATTTGATCAGTTAGACGAAGATGTTCGCCAGATGTAAGGATGTAAGAAAAAAACATTTTGCAGCATGCTGGAAGGGGAGGTTTACCGAGCGCAGAACGCTTTGCTGCTAGATGCTGTGTGACAACTCTCAGCATCTGCTAGAAGACTGTGGAGAACTACACTATTGGTCATTAAAATTGCTACACCACGAAGATGACGTGCTACAGACGCGAAATTTGACCGACAGGAAGAAGATGCTGTGATATGTAAATGATTAGCTTTTCACAGCATTCACACAAGGTCGGCGCCGGTGGCGACACCTACAACGTGCTGACATGAGGGAAGTTTCCAACAGATTTCTCATACACAAACAGCAGTTGACCGGCGTTGCCTGGTGAAACGTTGTTTTGATGCCTCGTGTAAGGAGGAGAAATGCGTACCATCACGTTTCCGACTTTGATAAAGGTATGATTGTAGCCTATCGCGATTGCGGTTTATCGTATGGCGACATTGCTGCTCGCGTTGGTCGAGATCCAATGACTGTTAGCAGAATATGGAATCGGTGGGTTCATGAGGGTAATACGGAACGCCGTGCTGGATCCCAACGGCCTCATATCACTAGCAGTCGAGCTGACAGGCATCTTATCCGCATGGCTGTAACGGATCGTGCAGCCACGTCTCGATCCCCGAGTCAAAAGATGGGGACGTTTGAAAGACAACAACCATCTGCACGAACAGTTCGGCGACGTTTTGCAGCAGCATGGACGGCTGCGGTTACCCTTGACGCTGCATCACAGACAGGAGCGCCTGCGATAATGTACGAACCTTGGTGCACGAATGGCAAAACGTCATTTTTTCGGATGAATCCGGGTTGTGTTTACAGCATCATGATGGTGGCATCCGTGTTTGGCGACATCGCGGTGAACGCACATTGGCAGCGTGTATTCGTCATCGCCATACTGGCGTATCACCTGGCGAGAGCCGGCCGCGGTGGTCTAGCGGTTCTAGGCGCTCAGCCCGGAACCGCGCGACCACTGCGGTCGCAGATTCGAATCCTGCCTAGGGCATGGATGTGTGTGTTGTCTTTAGGTTAGTTAGGTTTAAGTAGTTCTAAGTTCTAGGGGACTGATGACCACAGATGTTAAGTCCCATAGTGCTCAGAGCCATTTGAACCATTTTTTGAACCTGGCGAGATGGTATGGGGTGCCATTGGTTACACCTCTCGGTGACCTCTCGTTCGCATTGACGGCACTTTGAACAGTGCACGTTACATTTCAAATGTGTTACGACCCGTAGCTCTACCCTTCATTCGATCCCTGCGAAACCCTACATTTCAGCAGGATAATGCACGACGGCATGTTGCAGGTCCTGTACGGGCTTTTCTTGATACAGAAAATGTTCGACTGCTGCTTTGGCCAGCACATTCTCCAGATGTCTCACCAACAGAAACCGTGTGGTCAATGGTGGTCGAGCAACTGGCTCGTCAAAATACGCCAGTCACTACTCTTAATGAACTGTGGTATCGTGTTGTACCTGTACAAGCCATTCAAGCTCTGTTTGACTCAATGCCCAGGCGTTATCAAGGCCGTTATTACGGCCAGAGGTGGTTGTTCTGGGTACTGATTTCTCAGGATCTATGCACCCAAATTGCGTGAAAATGTAATCACATGTCAGTTCTAGTATAATATATTTGTCCAATGAATACCCGTTTATCATCTGCATTTCTTCTTGGTGTAGCAATTTTAATGGACAGTAGTGTAGTAATTAATGCAAGTGATGGCCATCAATTGCCGAACCCCAGCGGATGCCTATGCTAGTTCAACCTTCCCGCTGCTGCCTCCCAGAATATGCTGTGTTGGGAACAACACAAATCGTTTTTTGACTAGCAGACTGTTTGCATTTGTAATGCACTAACACACTCAAGTGCCGGCCGCTGGTGGCCGAGCGGTTCTAGGCGCTCCAGTCTGGAACCTCGCGACCGCTACGGTCGCAGGTTCGAATCTTCCCTCGGGCATGGATGTGTGTGATGTTCTTAGGTTGGTTAGGTTTAGGTAGTTCTACGTTCTAGTAGACTGATGACCTGAGATGTTAAGTCCCATAGTGCTCAGAGACATTTGTTGAACACACTCAAGTATAAGTGCACTTGCCTGTATTTTGTTCGCTTCCAAGTAGTAACTGACACGTGAGAGGCGCTGAGCATTTTATTGTTTTCTTTGTAGTACTGGCGTATTTCTTTATTTCTGAGTAAGGTATTTAAAGGGAAACTACAAAGGATTTAGCTGTTTTGTGGAAACGTAGTTGATTGATTCATTAATTACATGCAACTAGTGCACCTTAGCGTTTTATGTCATAATCATTGTAAATATATCAATGAAATGAAATTTTTGTAGATAGGAATTCAAATAGACGGTTGATAGTTTCTAAAGCTGGTTAGTCTAACAAAGTCCATCAGAGTCAAACTAACTTAGTACGCTGTGTACGGTGGTACTCGATCTGGGGCTAACAACAGAGTTGTTCATTACAAACTGTCCTCGCGTGGTTTTGATTTCAGGATGTTCTTGGTTGTGCACATTTCCATTTACAGCGTCGGATCAGCTTGACCGTTTTGCGCATTCCAGCAGCCAACGCTGAACTGCCCTCCGAACACACCGCTGGCCGGGCGCACCAAGTCGCGAGCCAAGGGCGGTTTGGCAGTGTTTATCAAGCGGCCGCTCGCACAGTGGGACTTCCGAAAGCATCGGGCCGGCCTGTGAGCACAATAATTCAATTGTGCGCTCCTCACTCGGGATACGGCCCGGCCGGCTGCAGGAGGAATTTAATAACGCGGCAACTGTGCGGAGCAGCAGGTAATTTGCTAATGGACGGCTGCAGCTGCGGAGGCCGGAATTACGGGCTGGGTTTTTTCGCCGCGATCGCATTAAAAGGATTGCCGGCTGGGAAGAACGGACGGCTGTCGGCAGCTCCTGAGCATGAGAACCGGTGCTTCTGTGGGGCCGTCCGTTTGGTACGTGGATGTCTGCTCCGCTGATTTTTCTGTGACCGATCTAATTCATGTAGGTACCAGAAAAACTACTCAATCGAATAATACGCTTCAGAAAACAAATCAGTACAATACTGGGAAGTATTCTTCGGTGTAAGATTGAATGTATCAACATTTTTATATACTGGTAGCCTCGTTCTTCTTGTATATCTTCTCCTTCGGTAAGGCTTGGCTGTCTGTACTGTGCGGCTGCCTCGAGTCGACTGACGTGCAGCTGCGTCATAAGCACTGACTTACTTACTGATAAGAAGGGCGCGGCAGGAAGTAAGGGCCCTGATAACTGCAATGGCGACACCGGAAATTATTTTTAGCAGCGGGTCGCGCTCTGTTACAACTAGAGCGCGATCCTCGAGCCCTAGCGGCAGCGAGGCGAAGCTCGTTCAAGGTCACCCGCCTTGCGTAGCTGATGCGTGTAAATGAAGAAAGCCATGCAGCATCAGCTACGCAAGGCGGGTGACCTTGAACGATCTTCGCCTCGCTGCCGCTAGGGCTCGAGGATCGCGCTCTAGTTCTAACAGAGCGCGACCCGCTGCTAAAAATAATTTCCGGTGTCGCCATTGCAGTTGTCAGGGCCCTTACTTCCTGCCGCGCCCTTCTTATAAGTAAGTCAGTGCTTATGACGCAGCTGCACGTCAGTCGACTCGAGGCAGCCGCACAGTACAGACAGCCAAGCCTTACCGAAGGAGAAGATATACAAGAAGAACGAGGCTACCAGTATATAAAAATGTTGATACATTCAATCTTACACCGAAGAATACTGGTCCTCCAAGCAGCTGTTGTTGTTTTATTCAGAAAACAGTGAACCTTAATGTACCACAATGGCGTATAGGCTGAAGAGCCAAAGAAACTGTACACCTGCCTAATATTGTATAGGGTCCCTGCGAGCGCGCAGAAGCTCCGCAACACGACGTCGGATGGACTCGACTAATGTCTGAAGTAGTGCTGGAGGGAATAGACACCATGGATCCTGCAGGGCTGTCCAGTGAGAGTATGAGGGGGTGAAGATCTCTTCTGAACAGCACATTGCAAGGCATTCCAGATATGCTCAATAATGTGCGTTTCTGGGGAGGTTGGTGGCCAGCGGAAGTGTTTAAGCTCCGAAGAGTGTTCCTGGAGCCACTCTGTAGCAATTATGGACATGTGGGTTGTCGCATTGTCTTGCTGGAAATGCCCAACTCCGTCGGAATGCACTATGGACATGAATGGATGCAGGTGATCAGACATGATGCTTACGTACGTGTCTAGACGTATCAGGGGTCCATATCACTCCAACTGCATACACCCCAAGCAATTACAGAGCCTCCACCAGCTTGAACAGTCCGCTGCTGATATGCAGGGTCCATGGATTCATGAGGTTGTCTCCATACCGTACACGTCCATCCTCTCGATACAATTTGAAACGACGCTTGTCCGACCAGGTAATATGTTTCCAGTCATCAACAGTTCAATGCCGGTGGTGACGGTCCCAGGCGAGGCGTGAAGTTTTATGTCGCGCAGTCACCAAGGGTACACGGGTAGGCCCTCGGCTGCGAACTCCCATATCGATGATGTTTCGTTGAATGGTTCGCACGCTGACACTTGTTGATGGCCCAGCATTGAAATCTGCTGCAATCTGCGGAGGGGTTGCACTTCTTCAGTCGTGGTTGGTCCCGTTCTCGGAGGAACATTTTCGGCCTCAGCGATGTCGGAGTTTTGCTGTTTTACCGGATTTCTGATATTCACGGTACACTCGTGAAATGGTCGTGTGCTCCATAGGCTTCGCACAGCGCTTGTGAATATTCCCCACAGTTCCTTTCTCTGCAGTGAGAAATTCAGCGACGCCACGTTGCTTGTGACGTGCGTCACGCACAGACGCCAGTTTGAATCTGTCCTGTGGCTACGCTGCCTGTCGGAAGTGACGGAAACTTGGCGCGCTCTTTCAGGAGACTTCACATAAGACATACCTGTACGTAACGTTTCGCATTCGTAGCATTGTTTTCGGTTGATAAAAAAATATGCAGTGCATTACTTCCTGGGCAACCCTCGTATGTTATTGGGCGAATGATTAAAACTTTTTGTTGATGCATAATGAACTGCTTTCTGAACCCCTGACAGCTTCAAGAATGAGTGAAAATGTAATTTGTGTGGGGGCGCCGCTGTGCTTGGAGAGAGGGCATGCCATCTTCAGTTTCTGCCGTTCGACGTTGCGGGTTGCAACTAGAAATCACCAATGTGTGTGTAGTGATGTGCGTTGCCAACTTTGGTGTGGCGCCACAACCTTTGGGCGCTACCACAATTATGAGATAGCTTGCTTGCGCTTAGTTACTACACTGATTCGCCACTGGGTCAACAACTGTTAGGCAACAGATATGGCAAAAATAGATGGCAACAATTTACAATGACTTATTGGTAGTTCTATAGTACTTAACTAGAGTATGAAGATTGCATGTGGTAATTTGTTGCAATGTTCTCGATATCGGACTGATCTGTCTTCAGACTCTGGTATAGTCCATAGATCCAGCGAACGAAAGAAAGAAAAGAAGATAAGGATTTAACATCCAATCAACAGCGAGGCCATTAGAGGCAGAAGACAAGCTCGGCTTCATTATTTAAGAATGGGGAGGAAATGGACTGCACCCTTTCAAAGAAACCATCTCAGCACGTTTCTGCGGTGATTAAGGGAAATAACGGGAACCCTAGTGTGCTAAGCACTACGCCACATAACTGGGTACAATCAACGATAACGTGAGTAGTATAACGTAAAGTGTGGGTCTTCTTGGTGACCGGTGTCCTGAGACACTCGCAGAAAGACTGTCCTGCTATTGCCTCGAGATACTGCCTCTTCTGTTATTGCTTCGAGATACTGCCTCTTCTGTAGAGCCTTGTGTCTGTTTATATTTACATTTGACGAATGGACGTCCACTTGGGAACTGTTTGTGTGATACAAGTCGGATGCGTAACATATTCTGTGCCACGTGTACCCTCTCTAGTTATTAACCTGTGATGCGCCTGAGTAGTTAGGCAGCTTTGCTATGTAGCGTATCTTGTGGGGGACACGGCAGAGATGAAAAGATTAGCACAGGTGAGAGAAAGCATCGGAGACTGGTCACTTGTTTGGAACTAGCGGGCGCCTGCCAGCCGTACAGAGGCAGTACCTCTCCCAATGCTCCGACACAGACCGGCCGCAGGTGCGAGACTCCACACAGCGAGCTCTCGTGCTGTATCGAGCGCGGCGCATCGCGGGACAGCCTAGCTGCAGGGGCAGCCGCGCTGCAGGACTGCCCAGCTTGCTATATCGACAGCACTCGGCCACGTTCTTCAGGATCTGGAACCTCTCGGAGTTTGATGTAGCTGTTTCACATCCATTAGTGTTTCGGTCACTTTAATTAACCAGCAACTAACTCCATCCACTAGCATCGCACCCATCGGCCAGGACAGTAGTTGTCTCTGGGTCGAGGAGATGCAATCATAGTACCCTCACTGACGAGGGACAGCCGTAATGTTTTAATTATCATCTAGAAATAAAAAGAATACGTCACAGGTCTTCTGTTTGTTTGATATCCCCGCAGTCAAATGCCAGTACATTAAGTTATCTTGTATAATTACGCTGTCTACATGACTGCCTATAACGCACCGATTATGGCTGCACTGTTAGCTGACGATTGATATTATTGCCGATGCTGACTTTCCTTCTGCCCTATAAGGGCACATGTTCCTTCAAAGTTTTTTTGTTGAGAGTCACCAATATTATCATCCCTCAAAGCAAGAATCTTGCCTCCTGACTCACTCTTTAGCTTTGCAAGTTTCAGGGTATTCAGTGTTTTCTTTCAGGAAGCCATCGAGTCCGCGCACCAAATATCTATCCAGTAATTCGCTTTCGTTGTACTGTATAGTTACATGTAAAGTGCAACTACTCACGGAGGTTCCGTGTGGGTTGTATTTATCATATGGCAGTAGACGATAACGCGTTAATTCAGAGCCGATGTACGCTGGAAAAAAAATAGCTTCAATTTTGGCCACAAGGTGAAAATCTGGCGCTTACAACATTTCATAACGAAGAAATACTGCAAGCACCACTTGCTAATAAAATCAGCATTATGTATTTCTCACTTGTTTACCTTTTCCGCCAACATTCCATTCCGCATTACACACAGAAACGTTTCTACACGTCTATTTTGCATTCACACAACTCCAGATTTGCACTTGGTGGTCAAATACGGAACTAATTTTTTTCCAACGTAAATCGGTTCCGCATTAATACGTTAGCATATCTAACAAATTCCGCTGCCGTGCGATAACTACAGCCAACATGGACGTCTGCAGGTAGCTGTACTTTTAATTACAACCACCCATAGCAAGGCACCGTAAAGAAGAGTTATTCGCAACCCTTATTAATTTCATAGTTTCCTCAGCAAGTTTATCGTTGGATGTTTCTAAGGCTCTGAATGGAACAGAAAATCATCACCCAGTACATTTTTCATTTTTATTTACGGTCAACCATAATTCCACCGACAAACTGTCAGAGGTGGCAGTATAGACCAAATCAAGAACAAAGTCCAGTAAACATGGGCTATAAAGTGGATGCGCTGAGAGATATGAGTACTTATTCGTCTTCACTAAAGGTGAAACGCATCTCTTCTACTGAACAAGTACACTTTAAAAACCATATTTGCTGAACATTTTGTCCCTATTATTTCTGTCCATATTAACACCTCCCAAAACATATATAACAACGAGTTTGCAGTAGAAGATACGCGTTTCGGAACAGCGAAAGTCAACAAGTATACTCATAGCTCTTAAGGTATGCATTTCAGAGCACATGTTTACTAGACTTTATTTGCTTGGTTTGGTCCATATTGCCACCTCTGAAAGTTTGTTGGTGGAGCTCCGGTTTAAGCTTTGTATACCACAGTAAAACTGCTAAAACGTGTATTAAACTGAAACTGGTATCGAAACTTACACCATTGTCTAGTTGACTTAAAAGCTTATGTTTGTGTGCTGGAAGACCTTTCGTCATGCACCAGGTCCAACTTCGTGTACAGTATTACGTATATACATACTTAAAATACGTCTCCAGTGGTGGACATGTGGTATAGACCACTTTAATGTTTAAAGTCCGCGAGTTAACGATGTAAACTGTAGAAACGAGTCGCAGCAGGACAGAGTTTTTGAGTTTTATGGTGTAAACACGATCTGTCCACCTGTTCACATCACATGTGCCTCGATGGGTTTAAGGCATCGCAATTCTGTTTTCATCCAAATGACTTGTGGGAAAATTCTCATTAAAAGACTTATACTCTGTTTTCATAGGTATATTAATTACAGAAATATCGATATAATTTCGTTTCTTTCTCTCTCTCTCTCTCTCTCTCTCTCTCTCTCTTTTTTTTTTTTTTTTTTTTGGAGCTATAG
Organism: Schistocerca nitens; assembly: GCF_023898315.1. Lineage (NCBI taxonomy): Eukaryota > Metazoa > Arthropoda > Insecta > Orthoptera > Acrididae > Schistocerca > Schistocerca nitens. Next base: position 3,853,989 of record NC_064614.1, read on the forward strand.
TGATTTCTGCTTCTAGTATTCTAGGTTTACAAAAGATGAATCCAATGGCACTGCACTCTTCAAAATCCAGTTATTATTTTCTGAATAATTACTGTGTTTAGAGCTTAGGAAGTATCTCTTTTGAGCTTGAATCCGATTACTGTCTCATGTGGAAGTTATTGTTATACAAAACTGACGTGCCAGGTGGATAGCGCGCTCCAACGTGACGCATAAAGCAAAAAGCGGAGTAATGGAGAAAGTACTAATATAAATCGATACTAATCACACATTTCCACTGTGGTTGGGCTGACACACTAACTGAATCACTACGTATATCTGTACGTAAAAATGTCTTTTATTAAAGTAGCTGGACAGACAGACATTGTAGTCAGCTACAATAATTTCATCCGTCTTATTTCACTTTACACAATAAAATATGTTAGTGTAATATTTGAGAAAGCTCCAAGATTATTTTATATTTGACACATGTTTGTGTTTCTAGCTTTTTCTACAGGTTGAAGCAAGAAACTGAATCTTTGGCGCATTACTTATTACTTCTCATTCAACGAATAGCTATGAACTTCCTTTGAAAAGAAGTCCATAATATTCTAGAGAAAACATACCTGCATCTGACTTTTTTGGGGATTTTTATTTATATTTGAAACCATCACATATTTGCAAGGCTGTTACGTAAGGGACGTGAGCTTGATATGCTTACTTTCGTGGTGACTCTACAATAAGCGTCGTTTCTGTACGTGAATAGCGGTGAATTAAACACGGCACACTGCCTTTGGACGTGTACCGATCTGTTTGAGCTCCTTACGTGAACGGAACGGGAAAGGAGTTGCCCTTTTCGCTGTGCTGCCTCGGGAGGCTGAGTTACGTAGCGAAAGGGCAGCCTGGGTGTCGGTGCGCAGGATAAACAAGCGGCAGCGGTCCCCGGGGTGTGCCCGACTCGACAACGCGAGAGTCTCGGCCGCAACTCGGCGGCTGCGTCCAGGGACACGTCACAGTCCAGGCCCACCAGGCGCCGCTCCAGCGTCTGGCTCTGGAGCAGCAGGTCAGCTGCACGCTCGTGCGCCACCGTCGCTTTCATCCACGTGACAGGGTAAGGACAGTAAACAGGGTGAGTCAGGAGGAAAGTTACGTGCTTTGAGGTGCGGCAATATTAGTGATTGTGAATAGCAAACTTCCTAGGGGCATATGCCGTATTCCGAATGGTTGACATGGTAGAACACATTTAATACCATTTTTGTACGTTTTCTTGAATAACTCGAAACCACATCTTCCAGCGACACTGTTTCAGTACAAAATTAAACTACATTAAATTTCCTGCAGAAAATACCCTATCCATTTTATTTCTAGGACTAGTAGTGCTCGAAATGAGCGCCAGAACATTGTAAATCTCGTGCGGCGCGCATGCGCTGTAGCGTAGGTAGTTTTTGTAAGTAGTTCACCAACTTAATAGACCACAAGTGTGCTGTATCAAATTGTTCGTCTCAACTTCGTCTATACTATGTGCGTAATAAACAGTTACAGTGTTTGAATATTACAGAAAATAAATAACAGTGTACATTGAATGTATTCTGCCTTGGAAACCATTCGGAATAGGGCATATGTCAAAAAGAAATCTCTTGTTCAGAATCACTAGTACTGTCACTCCTTAAAACATGCACCTTTCCTCTTGACTCGCCCTGTGTTAGCGGAGCAGGGAATCGTTCTAGCGACGATACTGGATCCAAAGAGGGAAATGCACGGACATATGAGACAAAGTGTAGATAGATGTTGCCTAGTTTCTCGGGACGAGCCTCTCGCAAACAGTGAAGCTTTTCGGCTGTTCGCTTGCTGTTGTGAGAATCTCTGGAAAGTTGTTCAGGAATGGTGAAACCAAGAGTAGGCGACAAAATGTTAGAATTCCACGACTCATCACAGCAGTGCTCGCTCTGTAAACCAGTATGGGCGGCGGTCTGTGTCAGATCTGACGACAAAGTAAAATGTTCGTGTAGGCAGAAATGTGTTTGAGAACACCGCCCAGTACACATTGTTGAACATGACGCTCTGCAGCAGGCGAACCATACATGACCCCATCTTGATCCAGCGACATCGTGAAATACGATTTCAGTGGACCCAGAATCATCCAGATTGGACCATTGATCAAAGGAAACTTGTCAACTATTCGGATGAATTACATTTTATGTTAGAGTAGCTCGATATTTGTGTCCTGATACGCCGTCATCCAGGCGAGCGACTGCTCTAAATGTGCACCGCTTCACGGAGAGGTGCCGGTGGCAGCATTATTATGCCATGGAGGACGTGTGGCAGTAACCTAAGGCACCGTCATGGTTGTCGACTCTGTGAACATTATGGCGGTCCACCTGAATACCATCATGCTTGATCTTTTCCCCGACGGCGATGTTAGTATCATGCTACAGTGTCTTTAAGAGCAGGATAGTGATTGCACGTTGATGTCTTGGCCACGGAATACGTCTGAGTTGAACGTGATGCGGAGACACCTGAGGCGCTATCGGGCGCCAGCCCACGAACCACCGGACCATAATTTACGGGAGATGCCTGAGCTGTCTGCTGACACATAACTCCGGAAAACTAGCAACGTCTGCTCCAATCCATGCCAAGCTGTACTGCGTTCAGAAAATTACCAGAAAAATTTGGCGCATCAACGTGTTACAAAATTTCCTGGGAGAGAAACGACCCATCTTTCTTAGCAGCTTCTTACCAGAAAAGTTTCCAGGACGATGAACTCGCCTTCTTGGCGCTTTCTTCGTTCGGCCTGCCCTGCGACATTACACAGTTGTTGTTCCGTCAGTAAGTGTATACATGGACAATCTCCACTTCATCTAAGTCCGCATGCTTTCGTGGCAGTTGTCGTTGAAGATATGATATTCTGACTTCTTGGGCCGCTTCATGTAAGACTTCTTCTGTAATAGTCTACTTTTCGCCCCTTCAGCTGGGTCACCATTAACTCTCGTGGATGTCCAGCCAGTCAGGGGCACCAGAAAGGTCCAGAACAAGACCCCATTAGAGGGATCGAAACTTACATTGGAGAAGTAGTTCGAAGGTTTTACCTACAGTCTCTACTTTGCACGTACAAAGATACTCTTCAAGACTACAGCAGATAAAAATTTACAAGCCATAATTTAATAAGCTGTTCACAATCTAAATGTACTCGTATTTACAATTTATATTTCAACTTCCCATCAGTGACGGAACAGAGGGAACGCAGTCATATAATAAATTGAGAGTAGAATGACTTTGTCTCAGACTGAATTTTAAATCAAGATGAGGATCTAAAAAGATGCTCATTTATTCTTCAGTCTCGGTCGCACGTTCTTAATTACGTTACGTGTTTCGATCTCTGTGGATGATCTTCAGAACTAAATAGTTACGTCAGCAACTCGTCCTGTCTGTGTCAGAACGTCATATCACAGTACTGTTTAGATCTGAAGATGGGCCAGAGAGATCGAAACACGTCTCCTAATTAAAGAAGTGAAACTGAGAATGAAGAAAAATTGTTTTAAATATCAATAGACATGCAGATACTCTCGTGACGAATATATCGGTTGTAGTAACGTAAGGGTCATTTAATTTTAATCTGAGGCAAGTTTAGCCAGCCGAGGTGGCCGAGCGGTTCTAGACGGTACAGTCTGGAACCGCGCGACCGCTACGGTCGCAGGTTCGAATCCTGCCTCGGGCATGGGTGCACGTGATGTCCTTAGGTTAGTTAGGTTTAAGTAGTTCTAAGTTCTGGGGGCTGATGACCTCAGATGTTGAGTCCCATAGTGCTCAGAGTCATTTGAACCATTTGAGGCAAGTTTATATATACTCTCAATGTATTCATAGTGTGATTACAAAATTTTACAATTTAGAATGGGGTGTAGCGGAACATCCTTGAGTGTATGTTAACATTTGAAAATGCACTAATTCAAGGAATAATGTTGGTAGACCCGTAAAACCTGACATACACCCGTAAAATGAGATGGGGTTTTATTGAAATCAAAAAAGAGTGCAAAAACCGGCCAACAGATTGCGATGGACAGCGGAGTGTTGTTTTTCAAACTGTCAGCGAGACGGGTGCGAGGTACGCCGATACGTTACAGAATCGCATTGTCCTTAGCACGGCTGATAAACACCTGCTGGAAGGCACGACTGTTGTGCAGGACTGCGCTCCACCCATACTGCTATACGTGTGACAGACCTCCTGTGTACACATCGCATATAGAGCCCCCACTGCCGTCGTGCCTGTCCTCTCTGGTCCCCAGACCTCAATCAGTGTCATTACTGGTTGTGCTGTTACCCGAAGCCGCAAGTGTACCGCGTGACGACGTCGGACGGCAGTTTCTCACTAAATCTACTGATACGCTGTACTGTGCTGTTCACAGCTTTGTCCCTCCACTACAAGTACTGTTGATGAATGATGGCCGGCCTTTTGAGCATTTGATATAAAGATTTTCTTTGGAAAAAATCTGTTTTTACGCTAATTGTCGCTTTTGTGTCATATAAAGCGCCATATGAAACTTCCTGGCAGATTTAAACTGTGTGCCGGACCGAGACTCGAACTCGGGACCTTTGCCTGTGCTCTACCAGCAAAGGTCCCGAGTTCGAGTCTCGGGACATTTGCCTGCCCTCTACCAGCAAAGGTCCCGAGTTCGAGTCTCGGTTCGGCACACAGTATTAATGTACCAGGGAGTTTCATATCAGCGCACCCTCCGCTGCAGAGTGAAAATTTCATTCTGAAAGCGCCATATGTTTGTCATTTTGTGCATTTTTGTTACATTTCGATAGAACCCTCGTCCTTTCAATCATGTGTGTCAACTTTTACCCCTCTATCTACATTACCCCGTGAAATATTGAATTTTCAAATTTTAAAGGACTATTGTGTCACCATATATGCGAGAACGCGCGAGAGAAAGGAGGGCAGATTGTTGTGATAGCGAGTGTGGAGTTGGGTCCGGAGCGAGTGCCGGCAGGTGTACCCGGGCCGGGTTCTGCCGTCGCTCGTCAAGCCGCGCCCTCCACTGCCAACCCTCCCGCGGCCCCAACTTCCCCCCCCCCCCCCCCCCACGCCACGGCACCATCCATCAGCGGTGCCGACCGCAGCCGCAGAGCAGCAGACGCCGACGCCGACGCCGACGCCGACGCTCCGCCGCTGACAAATGGCGGCGCCTGCAGCCGTCGGCGGGCCGCGGATAAATCGCTGACGAGGGGAGCGATCGCCGGACCCCGGACAACGCGGGCGCCGCCCTCTCCGAGGAGCACTGCTTTTGTCTCGCGGCTCTGGCTCAGCCCTGTCCTAACACAACGACAGCAGACAGAGGAATGCACGTTCGAAAAATCGTCCGCCAAATGGATAGGTTAAAGTTAGATATAGTGGGAATTAGTGAAGTTCGGTGGCAGGAGGAACAAGACTTCTGGTCAGGTGACTACAGGGTTATAAACACAAAGTCAAATAGGGGTAATGCAGGAGTAGGTTTAATAATGAATAGGAAAATAGGAACGCGGGTAAGCTACTACAAACAGCTTAGTGAACGCATTATTGTGGCCAAGATAGATACGAAGCCCACACCTACTACAGTAGTACAAGTTTATATGCCAACTAGCTCTGCAGATGACGAAGAAATTGAAGAAATCTATGATGAAATAAAAGAAATTATTCAGATAGTGAAGGGAGACGAAAATTTAATAGTCATGGGTGACTGGAATTCGAGTGTAGGAAAAGGGAGAGAAGGAAACGTAGTAGGTGAATATGGATTGGGGCTAAGAAACGAAAGAGGAAGCCGCCTGGTAGAATTTTGCACAGAGCACAATTTAATCATAGCTAACACTTGGTTTAAGAATCATGATAGAAGGTTGTATACATGGAAGAACCCTGGAGATACTAAAAGGTATCAGATTGATTATATAATGGTAAGACAGAGATTTAGGAACCAGGTTTTAAATTGTAAGACATTTCCAGGGGCAGATGTGGACTCTGACCACAATCTATTGGTTATGACCTGTAGATTAAAACTGAAGAAACTGCAAAAAGGTGGGAATTTAAGGAGATGGGACCTCGATAAACTGAAAGAACCAGAGGTTGTGCAGAGTTTCAGGGAGAGCATAAGGGAACAATTGACAGGAATGGGGGAAAGAAATACAGTAGAAGAAGAATGGGTAGCTTTGAGGGATGAAGTAGTGAAGGCAGCAGAGGATCAAGTAGGTAAAAAGACGAGGCCTAGTAGAAATCCTTGGGTAACAGAAGAAATATTGAATTTAATTGATGAAAGGAGAAAATATAAAAATGCAGTAAATGAAGCAGGCAAAAAGGAATACAAACGTCTCAAAAATGAGATCGACAGGAAGTGCAAAATGGCTAAGCAGGGATGGCTAGAGGACAAATGTAAGGATGTAGAGGCTTATCTTACTAGGGGTAAGATAGATACTGCCTACAGGAAAATTAAAGAGACCTTTGGAGATAAGAGAACCACTTGCATGAACATCAAGAGCTCAGATGGAAACCCAGTTCTAAGCAAAGAAGGGAAAGCAGAAAGGTGGAAGGAGTATATAGAGGGTCTATACAAGGTCGATGTACTTGAGGACAATATTATGGAAATGGAAGAGGATGTAGATGAAGATGAAATGGGAGATACGATACTGCGTGAAGAGTTTGACAGAGCACTGAAAGACCTGAGTCGAAACAAGGCCCCCGGAGTAGACAACATTCCATTGGAACTACTGACGGCCTTGGGAGAGCCAGTCCTGACAAAACTCTACCATCTGGTGAGCAAGATGTATGAAACAGGCGAAATACCCTCAGACTTCAAGAAGAATATAATAATTCCAATCCCAAAGAAAGCAGGTGTTGACAGATGTGAGAATTACCGAACAATCAGTTTAATAAGCCACAGCTGCAAAATACTAACACGAATTCTTTACAGACGAATGGAAAAACTAGTAGAAGCCGACCTCGGTGAAGATCAGTTTGGATTCCGTAGAAATACTGGGACACGTGAGGCAATACTGACCTTACGACTTATCTTAGAAGAAAGATTAAGGAAAGGCAAACCTACGTTTCTAGCATTTGTAGACTTAGAGAAAGCTTTTGACAATGTTCACTGGAATACTCTCTTTCAAATTCTAAAGGTGGCAGGGGTAAAATACAGGGAGCGAAAGGCTATTTACAATTTGTACAGAAACCAGATGGCAGTCATAAGAGTCGAGGGACATGAAAGGGAAGCAGTGGTTGGGAAGGGAGTAAGACAGGGTTGTAGCCTCTCCCCGATGTTATTCAATGTGTATATTGAGCAAGCAGTAAAGGAAACAAAAGAAAAATTCGGAGTAGGTATTAAAATCCATGGAGAAGAAATAAAAACTTTGAGGTTCGCCGATGACATTGTAATTCTGTCAGAGACAGCAAAGGACTTGGAAGAGCAGTTGAATGGAATGGATGGTGTCTTGAAGGGAGGATATAAGATGAACATCAACAAAAGCAAAACGAGGATAATGGAATGTAGTCGAATTAAGTCGGGTGATGTTGAGGGTATTCGATTAGGAAATGAGACACTTAAAGTAGTAAAGGAGTTTTGCTATTTGGGGAGCAAAATAACTGATGATGGCCGAAGTAGAGAGGATATAAAATGTAGACTGGCAATGGCAAGGAAAGCGTTTCTGAAGAAGAGAAATTTGTTAACATCGAGTATAGATTTAAGTGTCAGGAAGTCTTTTCTGAAAGTATATGTATGGAGTGTAGCCATGTATGGAAGTGAAACATGGACGATAAATAGTTTGGACAAGAAGAGAATGGAAGCTTTCGAAATGTGGTGCTACAGAAGAATGCTGAAGATTAGATGGGTAGATCACATAACTAATGAGGAGGTACTGAACAGGATTGGGGAGAAGAGGAGTTTGTGGCGCAACTTGACCAGAAGAAGGGATCGGTTGGTAGGACATGTTATGAGGCATCAAGGGATCACCAATTTAGTATTGGAGGGCAGCGTGGAGGGTAAAAATCGTAGGGGGAGACCAAGAGATGCATACACTAAGCAGATTCAGAAGGATGTAGGTTGCAGTAGGTACTGGGAGATGAAGAAGCTTGCACAGGATAGAGTAGCATGGAGAGCTGCATCAAACCAGTCTCAGGACTGAAGACCACAACAACAACAACTATGTACATTGAGCACAATGATGCTGCGTGTGATTTCCATATGAAAGCTCAGCGCGAACCCCCCCCCCCCCCCCCTCCGCTCTCTTCTTTACGTAACTGAACTGTAGTCAATTTGATCACCTCGCTTCTCGTGCATGTTGCCCAATTGGCTTCTTCTCCGACGGTCGCGAGCTCTAACGCCTGTGTACCTTATAATGCGGCAAGTGGGTAGGTTTAAATGATAAGCATAAAGAGAAAATTAAAATGGCAGGATGCCAACTAATTTTATTTTATTTGTCCAGTCACAAAATTAGTAAAACTAGTTCTAGAGCAGTCTATCATTAATATTCACAAAAAGATTACCGGTCATTGATCATTAGTTCCCGAGCACAGCAAAAGTCACGAAATGCATCGCAGGGTCTTAAACTCCACATGAGATCGTACAAATATGTTTTCCGGGGCAACTTATTAATTAATCCGGCTGAGTTGCATTTAACACACTAGTTCGGGTGTTGACACCTCGAAAACCTATCGTCTGGATTAACTGTGCGTCGCACAAGTACGTCATCCGAGGCTGTTTCTCAACAAACTGTTCCGTCTTTACATGAGATCATTTTTTCTACACGGAATAATTTATTACCCCCTCGGAAACGAAGCTATCTTAGCAGTTTAACGCCTGCCCTCTCAGGACGCACTTGTGTAATTGGTCCATCCTTTCCATCAGTAATCACTGACAGTAATTAAAATTTGTAATTAGCGTATTCTGATGAATTAACTGATATTGAAATTATTATTAACAAGTTCTCAGTGCAAGTAACGCCATCAGCGGAGTTGGAACTGAATATTTATATCTAAAGAGTAAGTATAAATAATAATACACTCCTGGAAATTGAAATAAGAACACCGTGAATTCATTGTCCCAGGAAGGGGAAACTTTATTGACACATTCCTGGGGTCAGATACATCACATGATCACACTGACAGAACCACAGGCACATAGACACAGGCAACAGAGCATGCACAATGTCGGCACTAGTACAGTGTATATCCACCTTTCGCAGCAATGCACGCTGCTATTCTCCCATGGAGACGATCGTAGAGATGCTGGATGTAGTCCTGTGGAACGGCTTGCCATGGCATTTCCACCTGGCGCCTCAGTTGGACCAGCGTTCGTGCTGGACGTGCAGACCGCGTGAGACGACGCTTCATCCAGTCCCAAACATGCTCAATGGGGGACACATCCGGAGATCTTGCTGGCCAGGGTAGTTGACTTACACCTTCTAGAGCACGTTGGGTGGCACGGGATACATGCGGACGTGCATTGTCCTGTTGGAACAGCAAGTTCCCTTGGCGGTCTAGGAATGGTAGAACGATGGGTTCGATGACGGTTTGGATGTACCGTGCACTATTCAGTGTCCCCTCGACGATCACCAGTGGTGTACGGCCAGTGTAGGAGATCGCTCCCCACACCATGATGGCGGGTGTTGGCCCTGTGTGCCTCGGTCGTATGCAGTCCTGATTGTGGCGCTCACCTGCACGGAGCCAAACACGCATACGACCATCATTGGCACCAAGGCAGAAGCGTCTCTCATCGCTGAAGACGACACGTCTCCATTCGTCCCTCCATTCACGCCTGTCGCGACACCACTGGAGGCGGGCTGCACGATGTTGGGGCGTGAGCGGAAGACGGCCTAACGGTGTGCGGGACCGTAGCCCAGCTTCATGGAGACGGTTGCGAATGGTCCTCGCCGATACCCCAGGAGCAACAGTGTCCCTAATTTGCTGGGAAGTGGCGGTGCGGTCCCCTACGGCACTGCGTAGGATCCTACGGTCTTGGCGTGCATCCGTGCGTCGCTGCGGTCCGGTCCCAGGTCGACGGGCACGCGCACCTTCCGCCGACCACAGGCGACAACATCGATGTACTGTGGAGACCTCACGCCGACGTGTTGAGCAATTCGGCGGTACGTCCACCCGGCCTCCCGCATGCCCACTATACGCCCTCGCTCAAAGTCCGTCAACTGCACATACGGTTCACGTCCACGCTGTCGCGGCATGCTACCAGTGTTAAAGACTGCGATGGAGCTCCGTATGCCACGGCAAACTGGCTGACACTGACGGCGGCGGTGCACAAATGCTGCGCAGCTAGCGCCATTCGACGGCCAACACCGCGGTTCCTGGTGTGTCCGCTGTGCCGTGCGTGTGATCATTGCTTGTACAGCCCTCTCGCAGTGTCCGGAGCAAGTATGGTGGGTCTGACACACCGGTGTCAATGTGTTCTTTTTTCCATTTCCAGGAGTGTATATGCGCTTCTTGTTGGCCAGCGTTGCAGGAGAATTCCTGCTGCCTGTGTATTCCAGTACGATACGGCTCATGCTATGTGGACATGTGGAACGACTGCCTTGTGATCCCACCTATTGGCTAGCCTCCTGCTCGAAAGTCTTCCTATACTATGCAAAATTGTAATAAACTTGGGAAAATTTGTGGTACAAACGCCACGCCATGTTCAAAAGCTACCAACTGATGCTCCTCTTGTTATACTGTGGGGAATCTAAGTCATTAAAAGTAGGGTCTATCTTTTGGAGTGGGAGTCAGGCACCTTTCCTAGCCTGAAGTATACTCTTACCGACTGATTTATTCAGGAACAAGTTGACGCCTTTGTGCTCTTCCTGTGTCTGTATACGTCAGAGTCGTTATCTGACGGAGGGAAGTCTTTCCAGCCTGAATGTTGTGGGCAGGTCTTTCCCCAAACCTCACGCGTGGGTTGTGGAGGCTAAAACCTTCCTTCTCGCCCTGTCTTCGGAGCTCAGGCAGCATCGGGCGATGCTCACTCTTACGCCCTCTTCACATGGCACGTGTTTCTCTTGATGGACACGTTCACTCTAAGAACTTGTCACAAACAGCTGTTACGCAATTTCCAGGTTTTATTTGTCTCCGTTTCCATTTTGAATATATACCAGTAGAGTACTGTAGAATATCATAGCACGCAAAACTCCCAAAATGTATTAACAGTTCGTCCTGTAATGTAGCCATCTGATAATGAACGTAATTTGGAAACCGCTAATGGCAAGGAACAATAAAATGTGTTAAATAAAAAGTCTTTAAATTAGTGGTTGGCAGCTGCTTTTGTTAGGTATCTTATAGTATAATCACGAGCCACAGACGAACTAGCTTAATATGTTACTTACATTTTGAAGTCCCCCGTATGATGCTAGAGAAGGGTCGCCAGCCTCGCGTTGACCTGCGAGACAAGGTTGAAATCCTCATTTCGTCTGTAGGCCTACCACTAATTAATGCCCTGTAGCAGTCCAGCTACTTTCAAATTCAAGTGTGTGAATTCCTGAGGGACCACACTGTTGAGGTCATCGGCCCCTAGACTTACACACTACTTAAACTACCTTAAACTAACTTTTGCTAAGAACCCAACACATGCTCGAGGGAGGACTCGAACCTCCGGCGGGAGAGGCAGCACGATCCGTGATACGGCGCCTCCCAGCGCGTCCCAGCTGCTTTGAAACGGCTCGCAGATCCTACCACGGGACTGGAAGACAAGCATCTCCTCTACAAACAATACAAGATGACAATCTATTTTCGCAGGGGAGTGACGGGTGCGAGCGGTGAAGGGCTTCTGAATTGCCGGCATGCGACTGCTGAGCCTGAATGGCGAAATGACCTGAATGCTAACTAATTTGATGCAGCGTTTTGGGAACTCGTGAAATCAAGAAATTTAGCGACAATCTTCGCGGGTGTATCGTGTGTCGTGTTGTCTCTGCGGCGGAGGTAGCGTTCTAAAGGCAGTAGGTGGTGATTCTGAGCGATCAGCCCAGTTATTCTTCCAGTACGGGTAGTCCACAAGAACCGAAAGTGCATTTCCGCCATCCGTAGTGGAGCTCTGCTCTGGCATTTGCCGGTTTTGTGGGCGAGTGTTAGTGCAGTAGGTAGAGCCCTTCTGAAGAATTAGCAGTTCATGCAGCGGGGTGCGGTAAGCTGCCGGTGTACGGAACAAAAGCTCTTTCACGACTTTTGCTCGATTCCCAGAGATATTAACAAAGGAAATTTAGCACAGTTTTAAAAGATAATCTCCAGTGCGAGGTGAAAAGAACAACAAAGTCAATACCATCAAAATTACACCTTTATTACATGCCAGCAAGTTTCATCATAACAGCGCATACCCCACTGCAGATCCAAAATCTCATTCTGGATGCACCTCTACAATTTTTTAATTTAACAAACAGGAGAAATTTTCAGTTATCAACAAACGATTTCCTTTTTCTGTATTAATGGCTTCTCAAACATGAGTGAGTGTGTGTTTGGTTGATTTGGGAGAGGGGACCAAACACCGAGGTCATCGGTCCCATTGGATTAGGGAAGGATGGGGAAGGCAGTCGGCCGTGCCCTTTCAGAGGAACCATCCCGGCATTTGCCTGAAGCGATTTAGGGAAATCACGCGAAGTCTAAATGAGGACGGCAGGAAGTTGGTTTCAACCGTCGTCCTCCCGAATGCGAGTCCAGTATGATAACCACTGCGCCACCTCGCTCCGTCATGACTGTATAACTCGCTGATTCAGTTACGTGAGGTACACACACTAGCGATCGAATTTATCACAACATAAGAGGTTTACAACAACGCAATGTAAATGATTACACAAAGAGGAATACATTGATGAGCATCGAAAAAGAAAATTCGTGCCGAAAATAATCACAAACTAAACAATACTCGTCACACGAATGGCGAAGTAAACGATTATTCATACTAAACGGTAAACCACAAAGGACCATAACAAAACTTGGCCCGTGGCCCTTAAAGAAAACACATGAGCTTCTGCAGACCTACATCTTAAAACTATTTACCTAAAATACCGAGGTTGTTCTCACAGCATAGAAATACCTATAAAAACGCATCAATTGCATGTAATGCCGTTATTTTTATTTTACTTGCCATCGACTGACCACGAGACTTACAAAACAATCAGTGTTTGACGAATCACTCGCAACTACATAAAGTTTAATCTTCTTATAAGAATTCAAAAAACACCTCTCTGGCTGTAGAATTTTTTTAAAATTAAAACCACGACCGGTTTGACGGCAATAAAGCACGTCCTACAACACTATTTTACGCTGTCCTTTAGACTCTCCCCTTCCTTCACGTTACTGATAAATTAAAACTCGCTAGAATCGATTCTCGAATTGATAAAAACGGGGCATCCCTCCAGCTGATAACATGCTTTATCCCTTTTTCATCAATTTGACAAACGCTTCTAGTGGGATTTAATTTATCAGTGAAGTGAAAACGCGGAGAGTTTAGAAGACAGCGTAAAATAATGATGTAGGCACAATTTATATCATCTGAGAATGCTCCTAAATTGCCATGAAACCGGTCTTGGTTTTAATAAAAAACATTTCTACAGCCAGAGTGATGTTGTTTTTGCCTGATAAAAATGTTGACATTTGCTGTGCTTGCCCGCAATTCAAAATAGTAAGTATAAAGTTTAACAAAGCTCGTGCTCGCCAGATGCAGTAGGATCCAAGCATGTCGGTGAAACTTCTGTAATGCCTTTCGCGAAAATAAATACCATTCATCAATCGCCACACAGCGTGCTGAGTACCCTCAGGTATGCCTCCGGAACACGTCATCAAGGGTTAGAGGCCCACTCGACTGCAGACTTCCGTCGATTGACCGAGCACCACACCCAGGGAATCCACATCTACATGGACACACTGTAAATCGCACTCAAGTGCCTGGCAGAGGGTTCATCGAACCACCTTAACAGTAATTCTCTGTTATTCTACTCTCGAAGAGCGCACAGAAAGAACGAACACCTGTATCTTTCCGTGCGAACTCTGATTCCCCTTATTTTATTACGATGATCGTTTCTCTCTATAGAGGTCGGTGTCAACAAAATATTTTCCCATTCGAAGGAGAAATCTGGTGATTGAAATTCCGTGAGAAGATCTCGCAGCAACGACAAACGCCTTTGCTTTAATTACGTACACCCTAAATCTTGTATCACGTCCGTGACACTATCGCCCCTATTTCTCGATAATACAAAACGTTCTACTGTCCTTTGAACTTTCTCGATGTACTTCGTTAATCCTATGTGTTAAGGCTCCCACACCGATCAGCAGTATTCCAAAGTAGGGCGGACAAGCATAGTGTACATGGTGGCAGGCAGTCGAGGAATATTTTAGGGATCTGGTTTAAAAAATTTATTTCAAAGGCCCAGTGAAATCTTTACAGGTTTACTCCTAGAGCAACTTACGCTGTGCCTACGTGAAAGAAGTTGCCTGTCTTTCAAAACCGAGGCGGTTCTGCACAGTTAAAGCTGCTGACAGGAGACGCCCTGAGACCTCTGCTGGAACTGCTAGCGAATTCACGCCATTGGTTTCAGCCAAAAGCGTGCGCGGGATACCGATCACGTGTGTGGACGCTGGAGTGTTCTGCGATGCGGGACACAGTTGCCTCTCTCTCTTGTAATCCAGACCTCGAGCAGAACAGACGTATTTTCGGAAGGCAGAACCTCTGGCTCTGCTTTACGACGGGCCACCAACATAAGATAACACGAACCGCTTCCCCTTCCGTTGCCCATTTCAACTACTTGTTCGACCTCCTGCACACTGTCGCCACGAAGCATACGTAACAACCTTCTCCCTCCTTCGCTGACCGTATACTGTACAATACTGTAGGCAGTCTCTTTAGTAGATCTGTTGCATCTTCTGTTCTGCCCATAAATCGCAGTCTTCGGTTTCACCTTCCCCACAACATTTTCTATTTGTTCTTTGCAATTTAAGTTGTTTTTTACTGGAACACGTAAGTACAAAAGTTGAATTTACGGCCTTTAGATCTGTGTAACCGAAGTGTAACGGATTCCTTTTAAGACTCATATGGATGACCTCACACTTTTCATTATTTATGGTCAACTGCCAATTTTTGCACCGTATAGGTATCTTTTCTAAATCGTTTTGCAATTTGTTTTGATCTTCTGATGGCTTTCCTAGACGATAAACGACACCATCATCTGCAGACAACCTAAGACGGCTGCACAGACTGTCTGCTAAATCGTTTATGTAGATAAGGAACTGCGAAGGACCTATAACACTACATTGGGAACGCTAGAAATCACTTCTGTTTTACTCGATGACTCTCCGTCAGTTATTATGAACCGCGACCTCTCTTAGAGGAAGTTGCGAATCCAGTCGCATAAATGAGATGACATTTCATAAGCACGGAATTTGATTACAAATCACTTGTGAGTACAGTGTCGAAAGGCTTTTGGTAATCTATAAATACGGAATCAATTTGAAATTCCTTGTCAGTAAAACTCAACACTTCGTGTGAGTGAAGAGCTAGATGTGTTTCACAAGATCGGTGTTTTCTAAATGCGTGATGGCAGTGCGTCAGTAGAACCTAACCTAACCTAACCTAACCTAACCTAACCTAACCTAACCAGTTCTCTTCGAGTTAATGCGTGATGTTCGAACGCAGTGTATGTCCCAGAATCCTGCTGGATATCGACGTTAACTGTATGGGCCTGTGATTTAGTGGTTTACTCCTATTGCCTTTCCTGAATATTGGTGTGACCTGTGCAACTTCTCACTCTTTGGGTACTGATGTTTCGTCGAGCGATCGGTTGTGTATGATTGTTAAGTATGGGGTTACTGCATCAGCATACTCCGAAAGCGACCAGTCTGGGCCGGAAGACTTGGTTTTCTTAAGTGATTTAAGTTGCTACACTACGCTGAGGGTATCAACTTCTAAATTACTCATGTTAGCAGCTGTTCTTGATTCGAATTCTGGAACATTTACTTCGTTCTCTTCGGCTGCGTTTAGCAACTTGCTTTAGCAGTACTGTGATCGATAGTATTTCCATTGCTGTCGCGCAGAGAAGGCATTGTCTGTCTTGCCGCTAGCATAATTTACATACGACCAGAATCTCTTTGGATTTTCTGCCAGGTTTCGAGTCAAAGTTTCGTTGTGGGAACTATCATAATGATCTTGCATAGACGTCAGTGCTAAATTTCCAGCTTCTGTGAAAAATCGCCAACCTTCAGAATTTTGAATTCGTTTAGTTTTAGCATGCTTTTCTCGTTGTTTCTGCAACAGTGTGTAAGTAGGCTGTTTAGGTTTTCTTATTGGTAACGCCACGTAGCGCTCTGTATGAAAATCACTGGCTGTGCTGTGTGCAGTCTGTGGCTAGTTTGCATTGTTGTCTGCCATTGTAGTGTTGGGCAGCTGGATGTTAACAGCGCGTAGCGTTGCGCAGTTGGAGGTGAGCCGCCAGCAGTGGTGGATGTGGGGAAGTGAGATGGCGGATTTTTGAGAGCGCATGATTTGGACGTGTGTCCATCAGAAACAGTACATTTGTAAGAATGGATGTCATGAACTGCTATATATATTATGACTTTTGAACACTATTAAGTTAAATACATTGTTTGTTCTCTATCAAAATCTTTCATTTGCTAACTATGCCTATCAGTAGTTAGTGCCTTCAGTAGTTTGAATCTTTTACTTAGCTGGCGGGAGTGGCGCTCGCTGTATTGCAGCAGTTCGAGTAACGAAGATTTTTGTGAGGTAAATGATTCATGAAAGGTATAGGTTAATGTTAGTCAGGGCCATTCTTTTGTAGGGATTATTGAAATTCAGATTGCGTTGCGCTAAAAAATATTGTGTGTCAGTTTAGTGTTGATCAGAATAGGTAAAGAGCGAAATGTCTGAGTACGTTCAGTTTTGTCGGCTGTTTGAAAATCAAATAATGTAAGAGATTTATGAGCACAGTAATTCAATAATTTTCTAAGGGGACGTTTCAAGTGTTCTGACCCGTTTTGTGCACCAAGGAGAATGAGCTCCGCCGTTTCTTAATTTATTTGGTAAAAATATGTCGACTACTATCGATGCTATTTCTTTGAATTCACGCCACATCTGACTGCACTTACACTGTTAATTTGGAAGGAGTGGAGATTGGCTCTCAGGAAAACGTCAAGCGAATTTATATGTGCTTTCTGGAATAGGTGTGTTTTCGTTTATTTTTTGGATGATTTGGGAGTTACAATATTCAGTCGGGCTACGACAACCTTTTGTTGACTAATCCCTGTAGCATTACACCTAAATCCCGCACTGCGTCATAGTAATCATCAATCCATCTCACAAGAAGCATACACACTGGCTGCAGTACGTACGAAACACAGCTTACGGCTCGAGAACCATGAGCCAGCAAGCCCTACCTGTTCCTTCTCCACCTCTACGAGTGGCAACCCCCCCCCCCTCTATTCCCCCCTCCACCCTCCTATCGAGACGCCGAGAAATCCATCACTCAGTGACAGAATAGCAACGTCTCTGGCGCACTACAAGCTCATCGATTCAAACCGGTGCAAGGTTCATCCTACATCTGTGTCTATGATGGTGTTTCACCGAATGTTAGACTTGGTGAGGTGTAATAGAAGCCAATAAATCATATTTCTTTGTATCGAAATTTGAGTGTCGTACTTTTGTGAAACGTTTTCCTTTATTGACGCTCATATGTATTTCTGTTTTATTACGTGGAGGTTATAGGCAAAGGCTACTAGGTGCAAACTGGAGGGAGTGTAGGAACTGTAAGCGGTATACATATTCCTCAGGACCTTTGGAAACAGTTCGCTTCGTTAACTGACATTGGAGTAGCGGAATCTTAACCTTGATTCTGTCTCATGAGTCAAAACGATTATCGTGACCACCCTTAGTTTATACATGTTAGTTTTTACATATTTACAGATATTAGTAGAGCATAGAGTTAATCCGAGTACGGCAATAAACGTTTCCGACTAAATCTGTGAAGCAGCTGGTCGCATGATCTGTCCCGTGTGCGGCACGCCGCCAGCAGTACGCTGGGTCTGTGGTTCCGTGCGGCGCCACGGAAACTCCGGGGCAGGGACGAAAGGAGCGATTTCAGCTCCGCTCACAGCTTCAGTTCCTGGGCTTCAAACTTGGCAGAACACGGATAGAGACGCTCATCAGTCACGCTCATCTCATTTAAGTTGCTCTAATGCGGTTACTTCTTGAAACCATTACGTAAATTTCTATACTTTAAAAGTCGAATCACTGGTGTTCGCTCAAATTCCCGGCTTTCGATGGCCAGTTGTTCGAGATATTTTCTGTTACTTATCGCTTTTTCCACCCGATGAAATCATTTGCTACCGTGAAAAGTCCTGAGTTGCACCTCGTTTCGGAGTCGATATTAAACTACTTTCCGCTATAACTGACTGATCAAGTCGGATCAGAGGCCGGAGGAAGCTAACTGTAACAGCTTGAACAGGACAGTGGCTGGTAGGGTACCACGGCGGTCAGACCAACCCCTGGGTCGACGACACTTTCATCTCAACATGTGTAGCCCGCGGACATGCTCCACTTAGTCTAAAACCGATACATCGTAAGATTCTTCTTTAGAAATTTGTAACAGTTGTTTCGCCACAGAATGATTTATGTGGTGGACTCACCTTAGATCATTCAGGACGAATATTTGTAGATGTTTGATAGATCTTAAGGATCCTAGAGAGATAATACTCCCTCTTCTCATCTCCACATCCAATTCAAGTGAGAAACACGACTTCGCGCGTCTGCCACACTCCATCGACCAATAATTCAGGCTAGATATGTCACCAAATTATATCGTCATCTGTCATAAATTAAGTACACAACAAAACATCCTCGATCCTTTACTCAAAAAGGACAGCTGTCAAAAACAATAGGGAAACAAGTACTCATCCGCGTCATCGTGGGTACTTTCCATTGGATTTTGAATTTTGAGAGCTTCAGCAACTTGTATTCCCTACGTTCTCGTTTCATCACTGTCTGACGCCATACAAGTCGACAGATGTCATACTGTGGTATCCTTTCCCATTCTTCGATGAGAGGCCACGAGAGTTCTTGGATAGTCTGTGGCAGAACAGTACGACCACGAAGACGTCTGCCTAGCAGGTCGCACTTATGCACGATGGGGCTTAGGTCGGGTCACACCGCCGGCCATTTCATTAGTCGTCCAGGTTTCGCAAGACATCTCTGCTGATGCCCACCACATAGACCCTGGCGTCACAAGTAATTCTTGGCCACCGCCGTATGCAGCAGCCACCATAGGGTCCAACATGATCTGATTGATGAACTTCGTGGAGGGACGGCGCCCACGGACAATGACACGATCCATGTATCTGTCAACACTGAAGCCTCCCTACATCATCATAGAACCTTGAAAATCTGTCGATTCCTCGGACGAAACCTGGCAGGTATTGCACCGCTCACAACGTGTCTCCGCACACGAATACGGCCATCACCTTGCATCAGAGTGCCTCTGGACTTGTCTGTGAACAACAAGTTTCGCCGGTGACGAAGTTGCCAGTTGACATGGGAACGGCAGAACTGAAGGCGCGGTGCCAGATGTGGTCGTGTCAGGCGGGCTACTCGAACACGACGTAAGGTCCTCCCTCGTAATCTGTTCATTACAGTCTGATCAGACGCAGCGGCTCCAGTGGTCCTTCTGAGACCGTGTCGCAGTGGTCTGGCGGTATACGCACGACGCCGCAACGCACAGATGGTCAGATATCGGTCTCCAGGCTGGCTTGTAATGCGTCAGCTATCTTGTCCAACCACCCTAGTATACTGACCCGTCTAAGGCTGGTCTACAACCTGTGGATGACATATGGGGAGGCATTGACATCTTCAGCAACACAAACGAAAGTCGTTCTTTTTTGGATCAAATAGACATCCATTGCAACCTGCAGTGCATTAAGGTGTCGCATTGCACGTGTTTCGATTGAATACAACGTCCACATATGACAACTGCCATTTGAGTACCTCACTAAAAACGTTTAGACGCCAGTACTCACTTTCTTCCGACGGGTCACCCGATACTGTGATGCATAACAGAGTCAATAGATGGCGAATGATTTTAATTCAAATGGTTCAAATGGCTCTGAGCACTATGGGACTTAACATCTGAGGTCATCAGTCCCCTAGACGTAGAACTACTTAAACTTAACTAACGTAAGAACATCACACACATTCAAACCCGAGGCAGGATTCGAACCTGCGACCGTAGCGTCGCGCGGCTCCAGACTGAAGCGCCTAGAACCTCTCGGCCACAGCGGCCGGATGATTTTAATTGTTGCTTACGTTGAAAGCGAAGATCTCAAGCGGTGCAGTAACACAACAGGTTCCACCCGAACCTAAACAGATTTAATATACCGGACTTTGATATACGTGTTTCCCATTTCTTTTGGACAGTGCATTATACGTCACGAGTCTTTATTTACTGCCTAGCAAATTACATAGAACCTTTAAAAGCACCCTCAGAATTTATTGAGGATCGGACGATTATGCGGAAAATGCGAACTTACAAGTCTAAACAACTAATTACGGGCAACAGAGTTCTCATTTATTGCTTCCTTTGTTACGCGGACACCACTAATCGAAAGAAACCTCGTGCTTCAAAACAAAACTGCCCAGTTGCCAAGACCTCCTATAAATTTTTCCACGCGGAAACTTTAAAACATTAGAAAATCAAGTACGAACGACAGTTGTAACATGTAGCATCGGAAACAACAATCAGTAGCAGTAATAGCGAGCCACGAGCGTGCCGTCGGGCTCTATTTCAGATATTACGACCAGCGAGCGTACAGTACCAACAATAGGCGAAGATTGTTTGTTTACTGCGCATACCATTAAACCAGTGGTTGCTGTATGGACTATCGATATAATCACAAGAAAGAATTCGCTTAAGAAAAAGAAAGGGAAACAGCAAATACATGCTACGTACCACCCTCACAAGTCTTCCAACAAAGAGCTGATTGCCTACGGATTTCTCTCTGTTTGGCAACAATTTTGCTGCAGCGAGGTCGGCCGCGTCCAAATTGGCTCGCGCTGTGCGAGTTGTACGGCCGCTGCGTTGTGTGGTGGCTTCAGCGGTGCGTGCGTGTCGCGTGTCCGCTGCCCTGCCGCTGACACGTGGCGTGTTGACACGGCCTCCACCACAAACACAACACAGCCCAGCCCGTGGCAGCCACCAGCGTGTAGCCACGTGCCACCCAGCCGGGCTCTGCCCTCCGCCCCGTAAACGGCCGGACAAAATTAAAAGGAATAGTGGGATCGACCTTTGAGGCTGTCACGGCACACTACTAACGACCTGAAAGTAAAGAACTAAATCAATTATTTCTAATTACCAGTCACTCGACTGCTATATTCTCGTACCTCTTGGTAATGTTTTCATAGCTGCTCACAATATCCTCTATAATATATGACATACTTTCTGTTCCTCTTCCATACGCCCTCACTGATGTCCAGAAATCTGACTCATCGTCTGGTTAGGCTTCTCCACAGACTTCATCCTGACTTTTTCTTTTTGTTGGCTATCCATTTCTGTTTTATGCGTCCGCTTAGCCTTTCACAGACATCACATTTAAAATACTTCCAGATTCTCCACGTTTCACTTCCCTACGATACTGTGCTTTCAGTTTATTCAAAGACAATAATTACAATGAAGTCACCAAGTTTTACGATGGTTCCTCGAACATTATAAAAGGACGGGGCATGGTTCTTAGTGGCGTGTGTGATAATCGAGTACGGCAAAGCATGCTCTGAAGTGATTTTCCATGCTGGCCACTGTAACGTTCCTTAACTAATAATCTTGTAGTGTGAAGTTCTTTTAAACAACGTTCTTTCGATTACGTTGTTTAAAGGTAATCCTTTGATTACGTAGAATGCCTGAACTGTGGAATGGACATAAAACTGGAGTTATCGTGTACCGTGTTGTAACTGTAAGTGGTGTACGTAATCTGTGTTATTATTAGGAAAAACCTTATACGAATTGATTGAGCAATGCAACTCCCAGTCACTGCAAAACACAATCAGCCCCTTAGGCACTGAATCCTCTAGCCTTGTTAAAACCTGGTGTCCTTAGTCCCTGTGCACATGGCATATAAATTCAATTGTCCTGCCTCTAAAGCAGCAACGGTGGTACGCGATGTATTCTTGTCTCAAATGAAAAAAAATATAAATATGCTAGCTACAGGCTCAGCGGTGTGCAGTGCTGGTCGTAATACTTTGGAATGTAGATGAAATTCTTCTGGCTGATAAATGAAAACATTTAAGAAAAATCCAACGTCTTTGAAAAACATTTGACCTGGACATGGAAGCGGTATTAATTGTGGTGAATCACTAACACTGTCTGTTTAGTAAAATTACATTCCAAGTTAAGTTTGGCTTTCAAAAATATCTGACAATTCAAAGAACATTACTCAGAAAAATTACATCCCTCTTACGAATTGATTAACAAACAATGAGATTTACACAGCAAGTGTTATCTAACCACACTAAAAAAAGCATAAATACAAAACATCAAATTACATATACCTCTGTTAACAAATCTTGGAAACATTAAAAATGGGAGATATCTAACTAGCCTTTACATCAGTTCAATTTACGTACATTCTGGGGTTACTCGACAATTGCAAATTATCAGCCAACTCATCTACAGTAACGCGCTGGCAAAACGAGCGTCATTAATATTTAACATCTTTACCCTGCTTAGAGGTTCTCGTACGTCCTACATTAATCTAACACTTGGTGGCTTCACAGAGCACACCACAACTGCCCACTCCGAGTGCTCTCTTACTCCAGCACACAGACCAGAAGCAGTATCTTTGGCTCTGCGGTCGTGCAGTCAGCGTTCCGCTGTACAAAGTCTATCAGAGACATATATCGTTTATAATGCCATAGTTTCATTTTGGTATACATTAGTATTATTATGATATTCGGGTGCCACACTCAAGTGTACGCCAGTAGACTACTTTCACCACAAGGTTGGTGTGGAGTTCTTGTGGTAGGGGGTTCTATTCCTCCACCAGCGCGACTGACACATGGTGGACGCTGGTGCGTGTGCACGTGCTGCAATACGAGTACGTCTTCCTAACACATGGTGGACGCTGGTACGTGTGCACGTGCTGCAATACGTCTTCCTTCCTAACACATGGTGGACGCTGGTGCGTGTGCACGTGCTGCAATACGTCTTCCTTCCTAACACATGGTGGACGCTGGTGCGTGTGCACGTGCTGCAATACGAGTACGCCTTCCTAACACATGGTGGACGCTGGTGCGTGTGCACGTGCTGCAATACGAGTACGCCTTCCTAACACGTGGTGGACGCTGGTGCGTGTGCACGTGCTGCAATACGTCTTCCTAACGCACCCCACACGTGCTCCATGGAATTTAAGGCGGGGGAAAGGGGCAGGCGAATCCTTCTACCCAGCATCCTGTCCTTCCCAGAACTCCTCCACCTACGTACTTCGATGCGGTCGGGCACTGTTATCCACAAAAATGAAGTCAGGATCGATGCACCATTGAAAATATGAACATAAGAAGGAGTACAGCGTGTCCGGAGATTGTTCCGAGTTCACAGGTTTGAAGGTGAGTACTTCCGTGGATAGTATGCCACCTCACGCCATTAGACGTGGAACACAGATAAAAGATCATGATCGCCAATATTCCTGTGTGCATTACGTATGCCCACATACCTGTATACGAGGGTACGTTCAGCGTTGTGTGATCTGGGTGTTACGGTGTGGGGAACCATAATGCTGCATCGGCGTACCGATCTTCAAATCTCTGAACACTGTACGTCCACCAGTCAATGTTATCTTCGTTGATCCATTATGGATCGTGGGACGACGGCTAGCATGAACTTCTTGATGCAATAATTTACCAACAGCCGTATGTATTGTAGAAATTTATTTTATTTTATGAACTTGTACGTGCTACCAGTTTCGGCATTACATTGATGCCATCTTCAGGCCCCACTCGTCATAGCCGTAAAATGACGAGTGGGGCCTGAAGATGTCATCAATGTAATGCCGAAACTGGTAGCACGTACAAGTTCATAAAATAAAATAAATTTCTACAATACATACGGCTGTTGGTAAATTATTGCATCAGGAAAATCAATGTTATTGTGACACTGTACTCCTGCATTTCAGGGGCGCATTCGACTTTGAACTCATTTTTATAGATGATAATTCGCAACCCGAGTGCGCTGGTGGGGGAGCTCTCGGAACGAGAAGATACTCGGCGAATAGACTGGTCTGCCTTTTCCCCGGTCTTAAACCTCTTCGAGCCCGTGTGGGATGCATTGGGGACACGTATCGCAGAACGACCACACGCACCAACGCCCATCCGACAGCTGTCAGCAGCGCTGGTGGAGGAACGGAACACCCCACGACAAGAACTCCTGACCGACCACGTGGCGAGCTGGCAGCGCTTTGCAGACCACACACTGCCGCGCCCGCAGCTCGTGGTCCAGTGGCTAGCGTTGCTACCTCTGGATCACGAGGTGCCGGGTTCGATTCCCGGCCGGATTGAGGATTTTCTCTCCCCGGGATCTGGGTGTTTGTGTTGTCCTCATTGCCGCGCGGCGTGTGTGTGTTGTTCTTAGCATAGGTTATTTTAAGATACTTTAAACAGTGTGTAACTCTGAGGACCAATGACCTCAGCAGTTTGGCACCTTAGGAACGCGCACACATTTGATTTTGTCCTCATCATTCCATCATCATCTGTGAAAGTGGCTAGACTGGACTGACGGGCGCTCATGACCGCGCACTTGAGCGCCACACAATTCAAACATCATCATCATCATCATAGATTGCCGTCTGTTGTGATCGCACTCCCTATTAAGAGTCATGTCCCGTTTTATACAATACATTAAATGTATTCGCAATTGCGAATAAGGACCATCAGCTATAGAATGGAATTACGACAATGAAAATTTTTGCCAGACCGAGACTCGAACCCGGCTTTCCTGCTTATAGCGAGCGGCCGCCTTACCATTTGGCTATCCGTGCACGACTCACGGCCAGATCCAAACTTCCATATGTCGTCAACCATGCGTCTAATGTATTTCATAACGGCTGTAGTCGCCGCAGTGCCTTTTCCTTTGGACATGCATGCGTGTCCAATGGCACTTTGAATGGTAATCAGAATAACATAGACACTGCACTATCATATCGTTTTTTATAATGTCCAGAGGACCGCCATAATTTGCGGCGACTTCAATGAAATTATTGTCTTTGAATAACAGAATACTTCTAAGCGATCCATTGCTTATATCTTACCTTCCGTACTATAACAATTCTTCCTATGAATGGTTCAGTTTTTATGGAGCTATGTCACTTGGCAGTTACACGTCATACGAATCATACTTTGGTTATTTAAGTTTTGTACACCATTGTACACAGAGGAGCCAACGAAAATGTTGCATCTGTGTAATATCGTGTAGGCCCCCCGCGAACACGCAGAACTGCCGCAACACAACGTGGCTGGCATGGACTCGACAAGTGTCTGAAGTACTGCTGGAGGGAACTGACGCCATGAATCCTGCAGCACTGTCCATAAATCCGCAAGAGTACGAGGGGTTGGAGATCTCTTCGGAACAGCACGTTGCAAGGCATCCCACATATGCTCAATAATGTTCATGTTTGGGGAGTTTGGTGGGCAGCGGAAATGTTTAAACTGAGAAGGAGCCACTCTGTAGCAATACTGGATGGGAGGGGTGGCGCATTGCCCTGCTGGAATTCGCCAAATCCGTCGGAATGCACAATGGCCATGAATCGATGCAGGCGATCAGACTGGAAGCTTATGTACGTGTCACGTGCCCCACACCACTGCAGAGCCTCCACCAGCTTGAACAGTCCCCTGCTGACATGCGGGGTCCATGCATTATTGAGGTTGTCTCCATACCCATGTCGGTGTCGACGGGCCATGTCAATAATGTCTCGTTGAATGGTTCACACGCTGACACTTGTTGATGGCCCAGCACTGAAATCTGCAGCAATTTGCGGCAGGGTTGCACTTCTGTCACACTGAAAAATTCTCTTCGGCTGTCGTTGGTCTCGTTCCTGCAGGATCTTATCCGGCTGCAGCGATATAGGATATGTGATGTTGTACCGGATCCCTGGTATTCACAGTACACTCGTGAAATGGGTGCATGGGAAAATCCCCACTACATCGCTACCCCGTGAAAGCTGTGTCTCATCGCTCGAGCGCCGACTATAGCACCACGTTCAAACTTACATAACCTGCCATTGTAGCAGCTGTAACAGATCTAACAAGTGTGCCAGACACTTGTTGTCTGATATAGGCGTTGCCGAACGCTGCGCCGCATTCTGCCTGTTTACATATCTTTGTATTTGAATATGCATGCCTTTACCAGTTTCTTTGCCGCTTCAGTGTACAATTGTACTATATTGGACAGTATTTCGTACTGAATTCGGGGGTCACGATAACGATAAATTCGTAAATACCTTGCGAATGTCTTATTTGTGGATCCGTGTTTACTGGAAGGTTGTATTATTGCATAATTACAGCCGTCTGAGTTGTCGCTATTAATTACACTATCCCCGTCACCACCGTACAGACCACATACCTTCAGGGCGACATAGCACCGTCTACACTACACAGAATTCCTGTTTTTAGCTTTTCCAACCAGCCCGGTACAGAATGCAGCTGCAGACTGGAAGGGCTGGTTGTTCTGGAGCCTTGAGCCCGACGTTTCGCATCTGGGGCGTCGCTTCGGCCATTCGAGCTTGAGCGTACGTCTGCTGATTCGGCCATTACCAGTGAATCGGACGTGCGCGCCATTTGGCGCCATTCGATCAGTGCTCAGCTGAATTACTGCCTAGGAACGCTCTGCCAATACTGCGTTAGCCGGGGGCTGCTCACTGCGCTGTAATCGTGCTGCTGTCGAAACGTCAGGGGCTCCAGCAACAATACATTTGGTGTTTCTCCGTAGCACAGGCGGGAAGGATAGGAGGCACACAGAATGCGTGGGCAGCGCAACGAAATGTATTCTACGGAACGTTTATTGGCTAGTACTTTGAGCTCCTATGAGTCTATATTAACAAATTTACGATGTTTCTGGGAAACTGTCATTCAGATCTTTCAGATAAACACCTGGGTCACACATGGTGTATCTTGCAGTAATCGACACTCGGCTGAGGCAGTTTCTACCGAATGGCCCGTGACGTTCTTCTTCGAGCGTCAATGGGACTACACTACACAAAGACACTTGATAATTGTTACTGAATATAGTGCTGGTTTATGCTGAATGCCAGCTTCATGTAGTTGGTTAATGGTAACACTTCTCTATAATTTGTTTTCGCCCACTCACGTTTGGTGTCTGTAGCTCTGGTCACGTGTGTGGGCGGGTGGCTGTTAGTGCGCTATTGCTACATAGTGATTCATATGCACGCCTGCTACTCGTTGTAATAGTTTCTTTTTTTGGTCAAAACTGATACAATTACGTTTTTGCGGTGAAATATTGATTTAGGTTATGTCAGTCATATATTTGTGTAAGAAATCTATGCGTACCTTATTTGAATGTAAAAATATTTTGAGAGCCGTGTCTTTAAATTCGTTACTTGTAGTCAGCAGTATGTAAAGTTATTATAGATAACATTAGGTATTCTATGTTTATGTACGTGAATCAGTGACAAAAATGCATATCGAGGTAAAAAATTTAACTACTGGAATTTCAAGCAAATTAAGACATCAGCAAAATGCATAATGTAACAAACTTAGCTGCGTGAGCTTCTGACTTGTTTGTTTTGCTACATCTGTAAACTAATTTACTGTCTTTAAGAAAACCAGTCTTCGTTGACCCCAAATGCACAATTATCAATCTGGACCCTATCCCAGCAGGTACCTTAAGGCTCCCACTGTGGCTCGAACTCTACGAGATGTAATTTAGTGAATGGTTTGGAATAACCCATGTATCATCCAAATAGAATATAGATCCATATCACCTAAACTACGCAACGAATCCATCGTCCGCAAAAATTTAATTCTATAGGCTACTATGTCGTTGTGTTCAAGTAAAAATTGTCTGTCGTCATTCTGTCGCTTGTATATAAATCCTGTATCCTTTAATAAGGGTCTCATAGATCTACCAGATCCAGTAAAATCTCTTTTGTATTAACTTTTTTCTCAAGTTTTCTGTCGTTGGGTACTCACCATTGTCGTAAAGTTCATAGACTGTCTGCTTGATAGTGGCTGTATTAAGGTCGTTTAGTTTGGTTAAAGAGCTGTATTGTTTAATGTCTTTCCTGGGAGAATCAAATGTTATTTTCCTTCACGACACACACGCTGGATGGTTCTTGAAGCAGCAAACAGCTTGTGCGCTAGCACGGTTGTTTGTTACAGTGGTTGGTTCAGATGGCTCTAAACACTATGGGACTTAATAACTGGTATCATCACCGTCCTAGACTTAGAACTACTCAAACCTAGGACATCACACAGGATTCGAACCTGCGACCGTAGTAGCAGCGCGGTTCTGGATTGAAGCGCCTAGAACCGCTCGGCCACAGCGGCCGGCTGCAGTGGTTGTTGTACTCGTTAAAATATCACTACGTTTATTGACGTCATCGCTATTGATTTCGTCTGCTTTCCGTAAAGCTTTCCTAATAAGAGTGCATGTAGATGCTAACACCCCACCACCGTCGTCTACAAGGTGTTTTAAACATTTACAGACATTGTGGATTATGTAATTGCTTTGCCGCCGATAGTCAGCTGTCTTTTTCGGTCGCAGTCTTCCTGCTATCAAAGTGCATCTTCTTGGAATTGTTTGCAATCTCTTTGTTCCTGCTTTTCCGCTTTTATCTCATACGAACACTTTCAGTCAGTAAATAAACTGTACAAATAAAACCACACATATAATAGAAGCACATCATTTTACTTAGAGTCAAGCTGCCGAAACTAATAACTCAATAAGGAATGGAAAACGCGAAAATCTACACACCGTCTCACTATTGACGCACTGCTGGCGCACGAACTAGCAACTACGGGCGTTTAGCGTTGTCGTTTTCGAATGTTAAAGAGCGGTACGCGAGACTAGGCACAAGTGTGGCATTAGCGCGCTCGCAGGCACCTGCAGATACACCCGGCCAAAGCTATAGTAGAGTAGCAATGTAACATATAGACTGTTAAATAAAACACCGGCAATATCTTGACTGCAACACTTATAAATTTGGTTGTTCCTAATTATACGACCCTGTTCTAACTTGATTTGAAATTTGGAAAAAGCCTCACCTTTTCGGAATAATTTTTCTTTAGAAAAAGACTATAGCACACAATGATGTCATTTCAAAATGGTATAAGAAAATAAATTAAACTTCTGTTACGGGAGATTAAAGGCCGAAAAATGTTCCAAGGCACACCACGTCTTCCTACTAGTGACACACAGAGAACATAGGTACGGAATTCATCTTTTACATTTTACCATGAAACGTCTCAGTATATTTTTACAATGTTTGCATAGTAACTAAATCCGATGTTGTATGTTTCTCCCGCTCTTACATTCGGGTAGCTGGAGATGGTCGTGTAGACTGAAACTGATAGTGAATGGCGTACTGTAACCTACTTCCTTTGTTTTCGGATTGCATTTCCTTAGGATTCTTCCAATGAATCTCAGTCTGGCACCTGCTTTACCGACGATCAACTTTATATGATCATTCCATTTTAAATCACTCCTAACGCGTACTCCCAGATAATTTATGGAATTAACTGCTTCCAGTTGCTGACCTGCTATACTGTAGCTAAATGATAAGGGATCTATCTTTCTATGTATTCGCAGCACATTACACTTGTCTACATTGAGATTCAATTGCCATTCCCTGCACCATGCGTCAATTCGCTGCAGATCCTCCTCCATTTCAGTACAATTTTCCATTGTTACAACCTCTCGATATACCACAGCGTCATCCGCAAAAAGCCTCAGTGAACTTCCGATGTCATCCACAAGGTCATTTATGTATATTGTGAATAGCAACGGTCCTGCGACGCTCCCCTGCCGTACACCTGAAATCACTCTTACTTCGGAAGACTTCTCTCCATTGAGAATGACATGCTGCGTTCTGTTATCTAGGAACTCTTCAATCCAATCACACAATTGGTCTGATAGTCCATATGCTCATACTTTGTTCATTAAACGACTGTGGGGAACTGTATCGAACGCCTTGCGGAAGTGAAGAAACACGGCATCTACCTGGGAACCCGTGTCTATGGCCCTCTGAGTCTCGTGGACGAATAGTGCGAGCTGGGTTTCAAACGATCTTTTTCGAAACCCATGCTGATTCCTACAGAGTAGATTTCTAGTTTCCAGAAAAGTCATTATACTCTAACATAATACGTGTTCCAAAATTCTACAACTGATCGACGTTATAGATATAGGTCTACAGTTCTGCACATCTGTTCGACGTCCCTTCTTGAAAACGGGGATGACCTGTGCCCTTTTCCAATCCTTTGGAACGCTACGCTCTTCTAGAGACCTACGGTACACCGCTGCAAGAAGGGTAGCAAGTTCCTTCGCGTACTCTGTGTAAAATCGAAATGGTATCTCATGAGGTCCAGCGGCCTTTCCTCTTTTGAGCGATTTTAATTGTTTCTCTATCCCTCTGTCTTCTATTTCGATGTCTACCATTTTGTCATCTGTGCGACAATCTAGAGAAGGAACTAAAGTGCAGTCTTCCTCTGTGAAACAGCTTTGGAAAAAGACATTTCGTGTTTCGGCCTTTAGTCTGTCATCCTCTGTTTCAGTACCATTTTGGTCACAGAGTGTCTGGACCGCATCAAATCAGTCGGAAGGCTGATGAACCTCACAGAAAATAAACGCGTGCAGTACGCCGTAGCAGGACCCCGCACGCAGTTTGTGCCGCCAGCCTGCGTCTGGGAAACGGCAGGTGCAGCGGACTGGGAGACAGTAGCACCATCTGGTGTCCGCTGCCGCACAGCGGAGCCCTGCCAACGCACGCATCTCGCTGTTTATGCCTTTATGGTGATCGCCTCGGCTGCATCGCTTTTCAGTTACCGTTTTTCGTCGCATTAAACGCGAGAGCCCCGCACACTTTTTTCCAAAAAAATCTGGTATTGTTTTGCTCCCCCTCCCCGGAGGATGATAGCAGTTCTGGCGCCGCCTTCATTGTGTTTGTTTATTCTCTCCCCGCGGCGGAGAGCAGTGTAATCACGGACTCGCGATCTGTGCGTGAATTTTGCATCCGGCCCGCGCAATAAACCACTCGTTACCGACACCGAACACCGCCGGCAGCGTGTACACGTCACGGCAGGAAGATGGACGTCTGTGTTCGCGTTTTAGGTTATTCATCGCGTCCAGCGAAAACTGTCGTCGATTCCATTCGGAAACAGTTTTTCACTACATTACCGATAGCTTACGTTTATTTTGTTTCTCTAATCAACGCAGAGCACGCGAAATGGACCAGATTACACATAAATATCTTCCCTTCGATTACGTGTGACAAGTTTAGACTGTGTGATTGACAATTTGTGTGTCGTGGTCGCCCTCCTTTCACAGCATTGGATACGCGTACAATGTGTGGCCAAAAGTAACCTGTTAATGGACATTAATATGAGGTGTGTCTATCCTTCACCTTTTTGACGGCTTTGATTCTCCTACAAACACTTTAAGTGTGTTGCCTGAATGTCTGTTGAGCAGTGGCAGCGCAAACCAGAGAGTGTAATGATATTGGATGCTGGGATCTGGAGTGGAGCTGTTGCATTAACTTAGATCTATATCTACATGGATACTCTGCAAATCACATTTAAGTGCCTGGCAGAGGGTTCATCGAACCACCTTCACAATTCTCTATTATTCCAATCTCGTATAGCGCGCGGAAAGAATGAACACCTATATCTTTCCGTACGAGCTCCGATTTCCTTTATTTTATCTTGGTGATCTTTCCTCCATGTGTAGGTCGGTGTCAACAAAATATTTTCGCATTCGGAGGAGAAAGTTGGTGATTGGAGTTTCGTGAGAAGAATCCGTCGCAACGTAAAACGCCTTTCTTTTAATGATGTCCAGCCCAAATCCTGTATCACTTCTGTAACACTCTCTCCTATATTTCGCGATAATACAAAACGTGCTCCATCAGTCCTGGTAAGGATCCCACACCGCGCAGCAGTATTCTAAAAGAGGACGGACAAGCGTAGTGTAGGCATTCTCCTTAGTAGACCTGCTACATTTTCTAAGTGTCCTGACAATAAAACGGAGTCATTCGTTAGCCTTCCCCACAACATTTTCTATGTGTTCCTCCCAATTTAAGTTGTTCGTAATTATAATACCTAGGTATTTAGTTGAATTTGCGGCCTTTAGATTAGACTGATTTATCGTGTAACCGGAGTTTAACGAGTTCCTTTTAGCACTCATGTGGATGACCTCACACTTTTCGTTATTTAGGATCAACTGTCAGTTTTCGCACCATTCAGATATCTTTTCTAAATCGTTTTACAGTTTGTTTTGGTCTTCTGATGACTTTATTAGTCGATAAACGACAGCGTTATCTGCGAACAACCGAAGACGGCTGCTCAGATTGTCTCCAAAATCTTTTATATAGATAAAGAACAGCAAAGGGCCTATAACACTACCTTGGGGAACGCCAGAAATCACTTCTGTTTTACTTGATGACTTTCCGTCAATTACCACGAACTGTGACCTCTCTCACGGGAAATCACAAATCCAGTCACATAACAGAGACGATATTCCATAAGCATGCAATTTCACTACAAGCCGCTTGTGTGTTACAGTGTCAAAAGACTTCCGGAAATCCAGAAATACGGAACCGATCTGAAATCCCTTGTCAATAGCACTCAACATTTCATGTGAATAAAGAGCTAGTTGTGTTTCACAGGAACGATGTTTTCTAACCCCATGTTGACTGTGTGTCAATAGACCGGAAATTCATAATGTTCGAACACAATATATGTTCTAAAATCCTGCTGCATATCGACGTTAACGATATGGGCCTGTAATTTAGTGGATTACTCCTACTACCTTTCTTGAATATTGGTGTGACCTGTGCGACTTTCCAGGCTTTGGGTACGGATCTTTCGTCGAGCGAAACGTGTTCCAGTGTGTTCCAGTCGGGGCTCTGGGCAGGGCAGTTCCCTCCAGGAATGTTTCTGTCGTCCGCAAACGATTGCCCTGGTGATGCTGCTTTATGACAGGGTGCGCTGCTGCAGGCAGTCATCATCTCCGAACTGCTCCTCTACTTTGCTGCAAACTGAGTTTATATTATTCTGAATTTAGCTATTTCGTAAGTGCTATCAATGAGAGGACCGCTCCCTAACCACGAAAAGTACCCCGTCCCCCATACCGAGACATCACCACCTCAGTAATTAACTATCAGCACTACACATGATGGCAGGTAGCGTTGTCCAGACTTTCACCAAACCCATACCCTTCCTTCGGATTGTCATATAGGGTATAACGTGATACATCACTCCAGATCATTCGTTTCTAGTCATCTACCGCCCAGTGACGTCCCTCTTTAAGCCAGTTCAAACGTCGCTCAGCACTGACTCCCACAATGTGTGGATTATGTTGAAGCAGGCGCTGAACTATTATACCGCATCCATTCTATCTCCCTAGGAACAGTAATTGTGCTAGCTGGAATGCTGGTGGCACTTTGAAACTCGTGATTGATTCCTTTCACTGATTTCACGGGGATATTCAAAAACCAAACTCCACGATGCTCGATGGTTCCTGTCCATCAGTACATAAGATACGCCTGATCTTGGTTGTCCCTTCTCGTTTCCACTTCACAGTCTCACCACCTACAGTCAACTTGGGCAGCATTAGAAGGGTTGAAACGTCTCTGATAGATTTGATGGGCAGGTGGCATCTAGCGACTAAATCGCATTCGAAGTCAATGTGGCGGCGTAAACTAATCATTCTGCTGTTACTGCGTCTCTGGTGACACCACACTGCTCTCCACATCTTATTATAGGGGGCGGGAGGGGTCCAGTTCTCATGTCATTTAATTGTAAAATCCGCATTACACAGGGGTGTCTGTATACTTATGACCAGATTGTGTATTTCCTCACTTATGAGGCTGGTACACCAATCAGTATTGCACAAGTGCACCTAAAGAGACTGGTTGCCATACCTGTGAAACAGGTAATCGGGCTCAATAGCCGAACGCCTGGATGTCCCTGTATCAAGAAACAAAGCTGATGTCTTTACCCAGTTACGTTACGAAAACAGGTTCATCGCAATTTTATGAGTTATTTATCAATATTTGTTATTGGTGGAGCAGTTCACCAAAAGCTTCAGCTTTCTACAAGATATTTGTGCTAAAAAATTAATTGAGACAGTCTGTAACCCAAACTGGCTTGGGGCTTTGGATGCAGCCTGGGAATAACGTCAAGAGCGAGGCACTGATAAGCAATAGGATAGTAGTGCCAGGTTTAAGTTTAATGGGAATTGCTGATAACGTGATGACTGGGTGTTGTGTGATGTCCTTAGGTTAGTTAGGTTTAAGTAGTTCTATAAGTTCTAGGGGACTGATGACCATAGATGTTAAGTCCCATAGTGCTCAGAGCCAATTGCTGATAATGTAAGGACGCCGGCTGGTGTGGCCGAGCGGATCTAGGCGCTTCAGTCTGGAACCGCGTGACCGCTACGGTCGCAGGTTCGAATCCTGCCTCGGGCATGGATGTGTGTGATGTCCTTATGTTAGGTTTAAGTAGTTCTAAGTTCTAGGGGACTGATGACCACAGATGTTAAGTCCCATAGTGCTCAGAGCCATTTGAACCATATCAGACGTCAAACACACGCCACCGGTAGGCATCCTAGCGCAGGGACGGCTAAAACGATGTTTTTCTACAGTTAGACTGGCTGTGCGCATTACAGGGAGCGATTATCACGCTGGATAAAAAACTGGAGAAGACATGCGTCATTTAATAAAGGACAAGCTGTCAAGTGGATGCAAAGGAATGGAAATTATTGGAGTGGAAGTGTGACAGAGGACAAAGCGTTGTACGAGTCCACACCCTGAGAAGCAACTTGCTCTCACGTGGTCTCGCTATTTTACATCCAATGGAGTGCCCCCACTGAGCGCACATGTGACACCTGATTGGAGAGCGTCAGAAGACTCGACAGCGGGGGTAACAAGTGCGCAATTCAATGGTGGATTGCGGTCAGCACGAGACACTGTCAGCTGTCATTCGAGGAATCTGCGTGTTCCACCAACTAGAACCTTGTTCGTGGAATGGACACGCTATGTGGCGAAGAACTATAAAGATAATAAAGATGTGCTCGATAGAGGCTAGTACTCACTACTATGGTGAGTGTCTCTGACATCACCCCTGCGTGTAAGATAGCTCTCACGCGTTCTGAAGGCCTTATAAACTCGTCTTGGTTCCCTCCGGTCTGTTTTAGAGCCGGAGTCTTCCGCTGTGTATCCACATGACATGTCGCCTGCAACTGAAAAAGTGTCATGATGATCTCTCCATTGGCAAGAGATTCTGGACTAGTCCCCCATTCGGATCTCCGGAAGGAAAGTGCCAAGGAGGAGGTGACCAAGAGAAAAATACTGAATGACCAGCGAAACGGTAACGTTCTACGAGTCGGGACGTGGAATGACAGAAGTTTGAACGTTCTAGTTAGACAGTATAAGTAATATCAACAGCAGCAACGGGAGAAGGGTTCTTCATGAAAAGGAATTTAGAGCGGAGAGTGAGTTACTGTGAACAATTCAGTGGTAGAGTTGTTTCCATAAGATTCGACAGCAGACCAACGCTGACAGCAATAGTGCAGGTATACATGCAACGTCGCAAGCAGAGGAGGAAGAGATAAAGTACATGAGGATATTGAACAGGTATTAAAGGAGGATGAAAATGTACTAATCACGGGGGATTGGAATCCGGTCGGTGGGGAAGGAGTGGAAGAAAGGATTACAGGAGGATATAGCCTTGATAGAAGGAAAGAGAGAAGAGAAAGACTAAATGAGTTCTGCAATAAATGTCGACTAGTAATAGCTAATACGCCCGCCCGGTTAGCCGTGCGGTCTAAAGCACTGCTTTCCGGGCGGGAAGGCGTGTCGGTCCCCGGCACGAATCCGGCCGGCGGATTAGTGTCGAGGTCTGGCGTGTCGGCCAGTCTGAGGATAGTTTTTGAGGCGGTTTTCCATCTGCTTCGGCGAAAGCGGGCTGGTTCCCCTTATTCCGCCTGAGTTACTCTACGTCGGCGATTGCTGCGCAAACACTTTCTCCGCGTACACGTACACCATAATTACTGTACCACGCGAACATTTGGGTTACAGTCGTCTGGGGTGAGACGTTCCCGGGGGGGGGGGGGGGGGGTCCACTGGGGGGCGAACCGCACAATAACCCTGGGTTCGGTGTGGGGTGGGTGGACTGCTGTAGCCTGTTGTGTGGTTGTGTACCACTGAGGGGCTACGGCGGGGACGAAACCTCTCCGTCGTTTCTAGGTCCCCAGTTCAGTACAATACAATACAATAGCTAATACTCTCTTCAAGAGTCACAAGACGAGGAGATATACGTGGAAAAGGGCGGGAGATAGCGGAAGAGTCCCGTTAGATTACATCATTGTCTGGCAGACATTCCGGAATCAGATATTGGACTATAACGGCCACCCAGACGCAGATGTAGGCTCAGATCAGAATTTAGTAATGATGAACAATAGCTTCACGCTTAAGACTAGTCAGGAACGATCAATGCGCAGAAAAGTACAATACTGAAGTACTAAGAAATGAAGAGATACACTTGAAGCTCTCTGAGGTTACAGATACTGCAATAATGAACAGCTAAGTAGGCAGTTCAGTTGAAGAGGAATGGACATCTCTAAAAAGATCAGTCACAGAAGTTGTAAAGAAAAACGTAGGTACAAGAAAGATAATAGCAAAGGAACCATGGATAACAAAAGAAATTCTTCAGTTGATTGACGAAAGACAGAAGTACAAAAATGTGCTGGAAACTTCAGGAATACAGAGTTGCAAACCAAAAATGAAAGAAATAGGAGATGCAAATGTAGATGCCCCGACTGCGATTTGAACCACATTCCTCTGGAATACGAGTCCAATGTCTTACCGCTGGCCGAAGGAAGAATTAGTATTTGGCTTATGACCGTGGAAACGCTGAGTGGCTCTGATAATGGAGTGGGATTATGTCTCGTGGGAACTCGCTAAAAGCGATTCGAGCATAAGAAAAGCAACAATACGGTGGGGTAAAACTGGGAGTTCTTGCAGTACCGGTACCACAAAAACTAAAAAAAGAAAAAAATGAATAAAGCAAAAGTGACTGAATGAGGCACGTGTTTGTGTGGGTAAACGTCGTTGATGGTTCCTCACGTTCTGGCAGGTCTACGCCTGTTCTATAGCGACACAGGCTACGACTACCTGAGGAAGCTGAAGCGCGCTCAGTGCGAATCGGGAAGGAACCAGAGTAGCGAGTGGGAACCGTGAAAATATGGCGCCGGCCTTCCGCCAGAAATCTGCGCCTTCGCCCTGAAAGAAATTCGATTTGAGCGCCCTCGATCTCGTCCGCGACTGCGGCGCCGTTAACAGAAGACGCGGGCGCAGCCTGGAGAAGTGGGGGGGGGGGGGGAGGCCCTTATCGGATTTCGATGTATTCATTTGCAAGAATATCGGCCGCTGCTTTTCATCTCCGGCCGGTAGGTGCGAAGAGCTCTCGCCCGCCGCTTTCACGAGAGCGAAAAATCCATCTTCCCTTTATTAATGAATCCGCCGCTTTTCAACGGTCAACGAAGGCGCGGGCTGATGCGATCGCAAGGGATAAAGGGCGCCGCGCCCGTCCCTTCTGAAGGGTCGCAGGGCTGCTCGTTAGGAGCGTCAGCCTCTGTGCAGAAGGGCCGGGGCGCCCTGCGCCAATCAGAGGTCGACACATCTGCGCTGTACGAGGAAGCTACTTAGCTGGCAGCTAATTCATCCGGCCCCTGTTGATTCGTCGCAAAAAAAGCGCCAAAGATACTTCAAGAGGAGAGCAAGCGAATCTCAGATGTGCCAGTGGGTTCCATTATGAAGAGTCCTATCCGTACCTGCTGTTAGGACGGCTTACATTCTCTGTGTAGTGATTTCATTACTTATTTCCGTCATCGTCATCATTATCATCATCATCTTCTTCTTCTTCTTCTGCAATTTCAGTGGTTAAGCGTGACACCTGTTCCATCTTCATAGGCCAGTCTGCCGGCCGGAGTGGCCGTGCGGTTCGAGGCGCTACAGTCTGGAACCGAGCGACCGCTACGGTCGCAGGTTCGAATCCTGCCGCGGGCATGGATGTGTGTGATGTCCTTATGTTACTTCGGTTTAAGTAGTTCTAAGTTCGAGGCGACTGATGACCTCAGAAATTAAGTCGCATAATGCTCAGAGCCATTTGAACCATTTTTGTAGGCCAGTCTCATTCATGTTTTCTTTTCCATTTTGGCGACTTTTTCATGGCTTGTTCTCGTCCTTCCTTTTAACTCCGTATTCACCTATATCATTATTTAATCGCTCTACTCGTAACGTGTTTCTAAGTTCTACATTTTTTAAATTTTATCTGATTTTGTACATCCTTTTTGATTGTGCTTTTCGGTTCTAGACAATATCGCACCTCCTTAATTCCGCAGAACGGCCACTGCTGGAAAGGAGTGGTTAAAAGCTAGGAAAATTATCAGCTTATTCAGAAAACTTTACACACTCCTCCACCAAATAGTCTTAGGTCTCGTCGCCCTATCTGGAGAGACACAGATTTGGAGGGCAACTACGACATTGTTGCTAAATGGACTGAGCATGCTGCAAACAGTAAGAAAATTGGTCGTTATCCGACCAGCAACAGACAGAACTCCGGGAATGGATCTACCTCGTCAAATGTGGAACCGGTTTAGAGTAGGCATTGGCAGATGTCGAGACATGTTGTCCAAATGTGACATGGAAAGCTCACCAGAGTGCAGTTATGGAACACCGAATCAGACCGTGGACCACACCCTAGACGACTGCCCCGGCAGATCATTTCCAGGTGGCATCATGAAGCTCCACTCTGCTTTTTCGGCAGCAGTCGCTCGGCTCTCTGATCTGGATTTAACAGTTTAGGTTTAGGTTTCTTGGTTACTGTTTTTTTTTTTTACTGTAACTGCTTGTATTGCTATTTATAACTATTCATTTCAGTTATGTTTTATGTAACGTTTGTACACCTAACGTGCACCTCCTTGGTGCTAGTCATTGTTGTTACGTAATGTTTTGTGTATTGTAATCTTTTTGTGCTTCTCGGATAAAATATAACACAATACATCATTTAACACCATTTGGGAACTGAGATGCTTGAACCTGATTTGTGTGTCACTTAGCAAATGTCCAGGGTTCAGTGTCGTACACGTCGTGATGACTGGGTGTTGTGTGATGTCCTTAGGTTAGTTAGGTTTAAGTAGTTCTACGTTGTAGGGGACTGACGACCGATTCCAGCCACACTGGGTGCACAGACACCTTACTGCCAGGCAGCTACCGAACCAACCTGCCCATCAGAGAAGCTTAGCCCCAGGCTCCTCAATTCCCAATATTTATTCACCCAGTGTTTGAGAATGAGATCACTTCGTCATTTGCAACAAAATTGACACAGAATTTAAAACCTTTACGAAATTCTTTATCGCTAACTGCCTCTACAAAACGAGGAAGGGGAAAAAAGTTGTCGCTTACTGCTTTCCCGCTGTTCGTGCAGTAAAAGTATCGCATGGGGAATGACAGTTTAATTGATCACTTCTTTACTACTAACTGTATTCACGATACATCTTACAGACAGTACGCACATGTACCACTGAATCTAACTGCAAAATTATGTCACTGTACGACACTAGTT
Organism: Schistocerca nitens; assembly: GCF_023898315.1. Lineage (NCBI taxonomy): Eukaryota > Metazoa > Arthropoda > Insecta > Orthoptera > Acrididae > Schistocerca > Schistocerca nitens. The sequence continues at coordinate 3,893,765 of NC_064614.1, forward strand.
CAGGGAATATGACGTGATAAACAATGACATGCGTAAGAGATTGCCGCATCATGCATGACGTTTGCTACTAACTTTATTTGCAATAAATTTCGCAGACAATATGCACATGTCTCGCTGTATGTACCTACAATATTAGATCATTGTACGACACAAACTCCAGGAGATACGACGTTATAAACATTAAGCACAAAGCCAAACGGTGCGTAGTACTGGGATTGACACACAACTATAATCACCTGCGCAACGCCAGGTTTTGCTGCTAGTAGTTCTATAAAATTTAATTTTTTTTTTTGCATTATTTTTTAAAGTTGTGCTTACCCTGCCACACACACATATTGGAATTTTGCAAGTGTTTTTTTTTAATTTTTTTTTATTTGCATCATTATCTCCTAGATAACTTACTTGATTTTCGGTACAGGTAAAACTTTTTACTTGTCATAAATGACAAATTTTGTTCTTAAGTGATCTACTTCATACCGTTACTTTTCTCTAATGAGTAGTGATATTCGAATTGTTCCTGATACAGTATGCTTACCTTCTGGGCATCAGTTTTCATTTTATTTTCATCATCATGTATAAGTAACGGATCGTGAACGAATTAACAAGTGTTTATTTGGGTTTTGTGTGATATTTTCAAACCAGGGTGAGTTAAAAATTCCCACTTTCGAAAGTTGTAGTCAATGAACTTGCAATCCGCCTCCCGTTTTGATTCCAATAGCGTTAGACTTATTTTGATGTCTAAATCAATAGACGACGGACTGAATATTTGTGACAGCACACGAGGACAGGTTTACTCCCAAGGTAGAGGGTCAAACTATTGAAATTCCTATCTGTGCATATACCGGCACGTGTCCTGTCAAAACGGCTGCTAATTACGTCCATTAATCGTCACCAAAATAGTAAAACATGATGATAAGTTTCTTTGAAATTTTAAATAAAGACTGAATTTGTTCTTTAGACACAAGTAATGTGTACCTATATTGCCTAAGTAATTTGTACCTATGAAACTTCCTGGCAGATTAAAACTGTGTGCCGGACCGAGACTCGAACTCGGGACCGGGACCTTTGCCTTTCGCGGGCAAGTGCTCTACCAAATGAGCTACCCAAGCACGACTCACGCCCCTTCCTCACAGCTGTACTTCCACCAGTACCTCGTCTCCTACCTTCCACACTTTACAGAAGCTCTCCTGCTCGCAGGAGACCCACAGAACATGATACATTGGTGTCGAAACATGTCTGGGAAAATATAAACTAATTGTGTTTATCTTTAGTATCAACGAAAACTACAACCCAGAGGATACGTTCATATAATCTAATTTTCTGGAATTTTCTTTAGTTTCATGACCACAGATTTCTAACAAATTAAAAGTAACGAAACTTCCTGGCAGATTAAAACTGTGTGCCGGACCGAGACTCGAACTCGGGACCTGATTCTGGAAATTAAATGTATTTGTAAAATTGTTATTTAATCGTGTTGTGACTCTGTGTGTATTTTGGAGAGACTAAGAGGGTGAATGGAGGACATACGCAAAGCGAGAATGTGATAGTTTAATAAAATACGTAAATGTATGGTTGTGAATGTCGTTGTGCAACCCATTGTCACACATGTCCGAGTGAGCTTCATTTTGTAAAAAGCAACCAGAAAGGATGTTGAGTATTAAATTTATTGGCAAAATATTTTGTGGAAATGAATCGTGTTTTGTTTTCCTTAAATTTTATGTAGTTTCGGCATTGCGAGATTTCTAGTCTAAATTACTTGTGGTAACCTGATTGGCTGACACAAGAAATACCGCGAGTGTAGTAAGCGCTCGAGATGATCTGATTGACTGCTTAACATACTAGCCAATAGGAATTCACCATTTCCCGTGCGTATGAGTAGGCCTTTGTACCTCAGATCTATGAGTCGAGGTAGTCGCTTGGGAATTGTCCTCTGGTAAACACCTGTGTTAAACCGCGCTGATGAAATTTGTACTGAAATGAAGAAATTCGCGCTTTTGATCGGTTCTCGTGTCGCTGACGAAAAGAGACTACAATGTTGAGTATTCTGTGAAAGTTTGAGTTTTGTGAGTGGTTTATTTTATGAGATATTCGCGTGTGAACATTTCACTTCGTCCATAAACTCCGCATGGCGTGTTTCGTGCATGAGAGATTATGGCCAGCACTTCTTTACAAGAAGCCTACTGAACGACTGAATGCATTAACTCGCTGGTAGTCGTGGATCAGTGACTATTTTGGACGTTCACAATATCGGATCGAAATAAATATCTTCGGGCTGCTTTCGGGTGTGATCTTGTAACAGAGACAGTCAGTAACATCTACATCTACGTGATTAATGTGCTATTCACAATAAAGTGCCTGGCAGAGGGTTCAATGAACCACCTTCAAGCTGTGTCTACCGTTCCACTCTCGAACGGCACACGGGAAAAACGAGCACTTAAATTTTTCTGTGCGAGCCGTGATTTCTCTTATTTTATCGTGATGAACAGTTCTCCCTATGTAGGTGGGTGCCAACAGAATGTTTTCGCAATCGGAGGAGAAAACTGGTGATTGAAATTTCGCAACGAAAAACGCCTTTGTTTTAATGTCTGTGACACTATCTCCCCTATTTCGCGATAATACAAAACGAGCTGCCCTCCTTTGTACTTTTTCGATGTCATCCGTCAGTCCCACCTGATGCGGTTCCCACACCGCACAGCAATACTCGAAAACAGGGCGAACAAACGTGGTGTAAGCAGTCTCTTTAGTAGACCTGTTGCGCCTTCTAAATGTTCTGCCAATGAATCGCAATCTTTAGTTCGCTCTACCCACAATATTATCCATGTGATCGTTCCAATTTAGGTTATTTCTAATCCCTAAGTATTTAGTTGAATTTACAGCCTTCAGATTTGTGTGACTTATCGCGTAATCGAAATTTAGCTGATTTCTTTTAGTACTCATGTGAATAACTTCACACTTTTCCTGATTCAGGGTCAATTGCCACTTTTCGCACCATACAGATATCTGATCTAAATCATTTTGTAAGTCGTTTTGATCGTCTGATGACTTTACAAGACGGTAAATGACAGCATCATCTGCAAACAATCTAAGACGGCTACTCAGATTGTCTCCTATGTCGTTAATATAGATCAGAATCAATAGAGGGCCTATAACACTTCCTTGGCGAACACCGGGTATTACTTCTGTTTTACTCGATGACTTTCCGTCTATTACTACGAACTGTGGCCTTTCTGAGAGGAAATCACGAATCCAGTCGCACAACTCATGCGATACTCCGTAGACACGCAGTTTGATTAGAAGACGCTTGTGAGGAACGGTGTCGAAAGCCTTCTGGAAACCCAAAAATATGAAATCAATTTGACATCCCCTGTCGATAGCACTTATTAGTTCACGAGTATAAAGAGATAGTTGTGTTTCACAAGAACGTATTTTCAGAAACCGTGCTGACTATGTGTCAATAAATCGTTTTCTTCGAGGTACTTCATAATGTTCGAATACAGTATATGTTCCAAAACCGTACTGCAGGTCGACGTCAGTGATATAGGCGTGTAATTCAGCGGATTACTCCTACTTCCCTTTTTGGGGTCCGCAGCTCGTGGTCTCGCGGTAGCGTTCTCGCTTCCCGAGCACGGGGTCCCGGGTTCGATTCCCGGCGGGGTCAGGGATTTTCTCTGCCTCGTGATGACTGGGTGTTGTGTGTTGTTCTTAGGTTAGTTAGGTTTAAGTAGTTCTAAGTTCTAGGGGACTGATGACCATAGCAGTTAAGTCCCATAGTGCTCAGAACCATTTGAACCCTTTTTGGGTATTCGTGTGACTTGAGCAATTTTCCAGTCTTTAGGTGCGGATCTTTCTGTGAGCGAGCGGTTGTATGACTTAAGCTGCTTCGTTACTCAGAGGATACCTACTTCTATGTTTCTCATCTTGGCAGTTGTTCTTGATTGGAACTCAGGAATATTTACTTCGTCTTCTTTGGTGAAGGAGTTTCGGAGAACCGTGTTTAATAACACTGCTTTAGTGGCACTGTCATCAGTGACTTCACCGTTGTCATCGGGCAGTGAAGGTATTGACTGCGTCTTGCCACTCGTGTGCTTTATGTATGACCAGAATCTCTTTGGGTTTTCTGCCAGATTTAGAGACAGAATTTCGTTGTGGAAATTATTAAAAGTATTTCGCATTGAAGTACGCGCCATATTTCGAACTTCTGTGAAACTATACCAATCTTGGGAATTTTGCGTTCTTTTAAATTTGGCATGCTTTTTTTCATTGCTTCTGCAACAACGATCTGACCCGTTTTGTGTACCATGGGGGATCAGTACCATCACTTATTAATTTATGTGATGTATATCTCTCAATTGCTGGCGATACTATCTCTTTGAAAACATTACACAACTTTTCTACACTTACATGATCAGATCGGAAGGAGTGAAGACTGTCTCTTAAAAACGCGTTAAGAGCATTTTTATCAGCTTTTTTAAATAGAAATACTTTGCGTTTCTTTTTGATGGTTGATGGTGTTACGGTATTCCCTGTATTCGTCACAATATTCACTATTTGTCCAGGATTATTTGTTACTAAAACGTCAAGTATGTTTTCGTAACCGTTTACTCTTCGAGTGGACTCATGAACTAATCGTTCAAAATAATTTTCTGCGAAAGCATTCAGTACAATTTCGGATGACATTTTATGCCTGCCGCCGGCTTTAAACGTATAATTTTTCCAGCATATCGAGGGTAGATTGAAGTCACCACCGCCTATAATTGTATGACCGGGGTACTTATTTGAAATGAGACTCAAGTTTTCTTTGAGCTGTTCAGCAACTGTATCTTCTGAGTCGGGGGGTCGGTAAAACGATCCAATTAATAGTTTAGTCCGATTGTCAGGTATAACCTCTACCCATACTATTTCACACGAATTATCTACTTCAATTTCGCTACAAGGCAAACTACCTCTGACAGCAATAAATACTCCAACACCAACTATATTTAATCTATCCTTTCTGAACACTGAACATTGCATAATTGATGTGGGGATATTAAATACGGACTTCATAGCCGTTTTCCTTGGTTTGTTTTCCTCATTTTAAAAGCAATAAACCAACTTCAAAGAAATTTTGACATTTTTCAAACAACTCATGCAAGAATCCCGAACGCTCTATGGTTTAACTAACTTTCAGCTAATGCCCATTGCCTGCAGTTATGTGGCCTCTACGTGGTAGTATTTAGTCAAATTGTCGTCAAAGCTGCTTTTGTCTGCTAAACCTGTATCTACCATCGTAGAGTGAAGAGGCAGACAACCTGAAACCTAGCCGTGGAGGTGAACTGACTGTTTAGAGGATAGTGGTAGACCAATCCATCCCGCCGCAACGTGGTAGAGAAGCAACATGCAGAACTGTGCACACTTTACCATTGATGAGTTAAGGAAGTATTACAGACAGGACGGGACCGCGGCACGCTGTGCAGTGCGGGTTGAAGTTCCTTCCTCGGTAGGGCTCACGCACGCAGAGTGAAACTGGAAGCGGCCAGCCGCAGAGGTAAGTGTCCGCTGATTAGCGGCGCCCTCCTTTGTTTCCAGCCGGCACATGGTAATCAGGCCGCGGGCGTCGCCGCAGATTACACTCCACCCTCCAGCCGCCAGCCGCCAGCTGCCTCTTTCCGTCCCTCACTCTAGCGCACGCGGCGCCCTCTTTTCAGCCGCCGTCTTTCCCCTCCCACTACTGCCTACTCCTCCACGGCTGTCACCAGCACTCGCTGCGCCTGCTCCTCGCCCGCTAGCTCGCTCGCTCGCAGTATTTACCCCTGAGTGAAAGCGCGGCAGGCACAGGCAGGCACAGACACACGTATCGGATGCGGCTGCTCACTCCTCCGTAGCCGGCTCCCAGAGGCTGCGCCGTTTTCAGCAGCAAGTCGCAACCAGCGGACTCGCTGTTCAAAATACAGGTCGCAAACAACTTTCCTTTGTTTTACACGTATCACCTGTGTCTTCAGAAACGTAGTAACTACTGGCCTTTTGCTAAATATACCTGAAAGGAAAATTAAAACACCTGAAGCCATCTCCTCTGGATATAATTTGTTTATTCAAACAGTTTCGGTCTTCCATTACAACATCTTCAGACTCTCGACGTACGTAAATTGGGAGGAATCCAATTTCGTATGCCGTTATAACAGGAGCCAATATTAAATAACTAGTGTCCGTAGATTTCTGGTTACGCGACCCTGTCTCTTTGTTCAGCAACCGAAGGGATAGGATGGTATGAACCAGAGATCAATGAAAGCAATAACAGCCTTCGGTCGTAAGAATGAAGTCTTTTTGACCTAGGTTTCGGCCATTACTAAGAGTGCCTTGATCAGAAATGAAACATTTAAACTGTCCTACAAGATAAGTACTTACACTAAATACAAATTCCTAAAACTTTTTACTTATCTTATAGGCCAGTTTAAATACTTTATTTCTGATGAAGACACTCTTACTAGTGGCGGAAACCTACGTCAAAAATACTTAATTTCTGCGACCGAGGGCTGTTACTGCTTTCATTTTACTTTGTAACGGTCGCTGACAACGCAGCCATATTTAAAACTTTAGGACACCTATTATTTAAGATTGGCTGCTGTTTCAACTGCAAACGGAATTGGTTTCCAACCAATTTACATTGTTCGAGGGGCCTGAAGATGGTGTAATGGAACACCGAAACTATATGCATAAATAAATTAAACTCAAAAGAGACGACAGCAGGTGTTTCAATTTTAATTTTCATTTCATATTCAAGAGTCGAAGTCCTTCCCCCCTTGCCCCCTATTACAAGGATGTACTTTTTTAAATTTATTATTATTATTATTATCTTTTTTTTTTTTTTTTTTTTTTTTTTTTTTTTTTTTTGTCTCCTGACTGGTTTGATGCGGCCCGCCACGAATTCCTCTCCTCTCCTGTGCCAACCTCTTCATCTCAGAGCATCACTTGCAACCTATGTCCTCAATCATTTGCTGGATGTATTCCACTTTCTGTCTTCCTCTACAGTTTTTGCCCTCTGCAGCTCCCTCTGATACCATGGAAGTCATTCCCTGATGTCTTAACAGATGTCCTGTTATCCTGTCGCTTCTTCTTATCGGTGTTTTCCATATATTCCTTTCCTCTGCGGTTCTGTCCTGAATCACTTCATTCCTTACTTATCACTCCACCTAATTTTCAACATTCGTCTGTAGTACCACTCAAATGCTTCGATTCTCTTCTCTTCCGGTTTTCCCACAGTCCATGTTTCACAACCGTATAATGCTGTGCTCCAGACGTATATTCTCAGAAATTTCTTCCTCAAATGAAGGCATGTGTTTGATAATAGTAGACTTTTTTTGGCCAGGAATGCCCTTTTTGCCACTGCTATTCTGACTTTGACGTCCTCCTTGTTCCAGCCGTCATTTGCTATTTTGTTGCTTAGGTAGCAGAATTCCTTAACTTCATCTTCTTCGTCACCTACAATCCTGATGTTAAATGTGTCGCTGTTCTCATTTCTGTCATTTCGCATTACTCTCGTCTTTCTGCGCTTTGCACTTAATCCATTTTGTTTACTCATTAGAATGTTCATTCCATTCAGCAGATCCTGTAATTCGTCTTCACTTTCACTGAGGATAGCAATGTCATCAGCGAATCGTATCACTGATATCCTTTCACTCTGAAAATTAATCACACTCCTGAACCTTTCTCTTATTTCCATTATTGCTCCTTCGATATACAGATTGAACTATAGGGGTGAAAGACTACATCCCTGCCTTACACCCTTTTTAATCCAAGCATTTCGTTCTTGGTCGTCCTCGCATATTATTCCCCCTGGATTATTGTACATGTTGTATATTATACGTCTCTCACTGTAGCTTACCCCTATTTTTCTCAAAATTCCAAACATCTTGCACCATTTTACATTGTAGAACGCTTTTTCCAGGTTGACAAAGCCTATAAACGTGTCTTGATTTTTCTTTCACCTTGCTTCCATTATCAACCACAGTGTCAGAATTGCCTGTCTGCTGCTTTTCCTTACCTTTTTTAAAGCCAAACTGATCTTCATCTAACAAATTCTCCATTTTCTTTTCCATGGACATACAAAGATTAAATATAAGTTTCTGCGCATAGCGTCGACGTCAGACTTAATTATACGTAATCACGTGCAGTAACGAATAACGAATACTTTGTTACGCATATGTTTATCGCATGTATCGGATACGTACGGTACGTTACTTCTTCAGCCCTACGCGCCACACAAGGCGAGAAGCGGCGAGTTGGGCGTGAACGACGCGCCCAACGAGTTGTAAGACATTGTGTTAGGAACTTCCCGACAATTCCACGTGCAGTGACGAAGACGTGGGGGGCCGCGCAACGGTGGAAACAAGGGATGAGCCGAGAAGTAATTAACGAATGTGGAATTAGGTGACAGAGTTGGGACCTTTTGACAAGTAACAAACCGGTGCTCTATCCATAATTTGCATATAAATTTTGTTTCGAAGTATCTGAAGATTTAACCGTGAATTAAAGCAGCTAAATAGTTACAGAAACGAAAGAAAACTAGTTAACAGATTTAGGCTACCGTAATTTTGAGAGGAATTAATAAATGGTTCAGCCGGCCTCCGCGGCCGAGTGGTTCTAGGCGCTTCGGTCCGGAAGTCACGTGGGAATCCTTGGACGGAAGGCGACGTTTTTTCCGAGGAGCATTTCTGAGAAAATTTTGAGAACTGGCATTCGAAGCTGATTGTAGTACGGTTCTAGTACAGCTTAGACCACGAAGATCAGAAACTCCGTTTAAAATTGAAACGTTTTAACGGCCGCTGACATTTTGAACCATTTATTCACATGGTTCAAATGGCTCTAAGCACTATGGGACTTAAACATCTGAGGTCCACTAGACTTAGAACAACTTAAACCTAACTAACCTAAGGACAGCACACACACCCATGCTCGAGGCAGGATTCGAACCTGCGACCGTGGCGGTCGCTCGGCTCCAGACTGTAGCGCCCAGAACCGCACGGCCACTCCGGCCGGCGCGGGGCATGTGAGCAGAGATGAAAGTCACAGAGAGTCAAGTCTGCGCTGTACGGTGGCTGATCAAACACTTCCCATCGAAAACGATGCAGCAACTTCATTGCTGGAGCTGCAGTTTGTGGCCGAGCATTGTCATGAAGAAGGACAATGCCTGATCACAACATTCCTCTTCGCTTTTCCTAGTTGCTCTTCATAGATGATTTTTTGGAATCGCCTGATCCACTCGCCGAACAAGATCATCGGTTGATATTTGTTTCCTTTACCCACCGACTGCCCCATGAAGGTCTGTACGTCCTGCTTCAAAGTTCCTCCATCATTGCATACTTTGCTCTCAGGAATGGCAATTACGTTTTGTGGGTTGCACGAAATCAGGCGGAGCCCACTTCACACTTCGGGCGGAACTAAGGTGTTCTAGGCACGTTTACGTGGCCACTGTGCGCTCAGAACTGGAAAGTGTGACTTTATGTGATCGACGGGAGTACTGCAGACACTGTGTAACTTATCTGCACAAAGCTTCATCCGATTTTCACTACGGCTTCAATTTCGTGACAAGATTGGACGCTGGAAAAAAGAATAGCCGTCGTATTTTAGGCACCAATACAAGAAAGTAGAATAAAGCATTGAACGAATTCGCACCATCAGAGAAACGTTACTGTTAACTAATGGTCTCAGTTTGAATCACATCCGTGGGTTTGCAGCTGTCGAAGGTAAGGCATGTCGCCATCATAGGGAGTTACCGCTTCGCTCTGCGGCTGCCGTCGCAGCCTCAGAAACAAAATACGCCGCAGCTGGTGCGGGGGAGGGTTGGTGGAGGGTGTGACGTGGCGCTAATGGCGCCCCCTCGAGGCGCGCCTCGACTGGTTGCTTCCGCGCCGCGACCTATCGACCACGACTGCGGAGCGAGGCGTCGCGAAGCATAGGTGAGGTGAGAGGCGAGAGGTGGGAGGTGAGCTGTGGCCGCCCAGACGCCTTAACGACCGCTCCAATTTGTTGGGCCGCTTGACCCAAATCACCGACTGCCGCCGCGCACGGCTGGAGCACATCGGAACTCACCGCAGGCTCGTCGCATTTGTCATTAACGGAAAACGGCGCCAAAGGCGACGGAAGGATCTCAGCCGCGTCCAGGTGCGGACTCGCCCAGACTGGCGCAGTGGGAAGGCGAGAGCTTTAGCTGCAACCGTCGTCACGGGACACTTTTGGTATAACGCTTAGTAGGCTCCTTAAAATGCCTCTTAGTGAGGTTTCCCCCAAACTTTAGTTACTTCCTGTTGTTAGCCCTGTGTTGGCCAACAACCTTATATGTGCGACCCCTAGGGAAGGATGGGGAAGGAAGTCGGCCATGCCCTTTCAAAGGAACCACCCCGGCATTTGCCTGAATCACGGAAAACCTAAGCAGGATGTCAGGACGCGGGTATGAACCGTTGTCCTCCCCAATGCGACTCCAGTGTGCTAACCACTGCCCCACGTAGCTCGGTGTCATTAAAGCAACTAACAGAGAAAATCCGGTTTCGCTACGGAGGATGTTGAAAATGGTAACAGTATAAGAAATGCTCTTGTTTTCAGTACAGAAAAATTATATATCAACCCTGCCCAAAATTCAAACAGTGATTAATTATTAAATTGCCTTTTGATTCCGCCACTTGCCTTGAAGTCTATGAAGACTACTTCTTCGGCAGTTGCGAGACCTTTGGGGGTAGTTTGTCGTACTATCTGTAAAAGACTACTAGAGAGCCATCGATTCTGGTTCTGTCGTAGTGCATCGGTATTGCGAAATATCAATAAGTTTGCTTATTCTTCGTGAAGGGTAAGGTCTGTAATTTTGTAGCTTGAGGGTAAAAATACTCAAACTGCATTGTATAGGGCGTATAGATGTAGATATTGTGGTAACTGGTACCTTGATGTGTAGCCACTTCAGACTGTTAGCTGTTGTTTCCTCTGTGTCTCTGTCTTCCCACAAACTTCACGTAATTTACAACCTGATGTTTCATGCCTCGTTGTAGGTACTTCAATACCTGAGCTGCTGCCCAGGGGAAAACAGATATTAATCGCTTGCTTGTGCCGTGTGTGCTTGGAGATAAAAATCAACCTAAATACACTCCTGGAAATGGAAAAAAGAACACATTGACACCGGTGTGTCAGACCCACCATACTTGCTCCGGACACTGCGAGAGGGCTGTACAAGCAATGATCACACGCACGGCACAGCGGACACACCAGGAACCGCGGTGTTGGCCGTCGAATGGCGCTAGCTGCGCAGCATTTGTGCACCGCCGCCGTCAGTGTCAGCCAGTTTGCCGTGGCATACGGAGCTCCATCGCAGTCTTTAACACTGGTAGCATGCCGCGACAGCGTGGACGTGAACCGTATGTGCAGTTGACGGACTTTGAGCGAGGGCGTATAGTGGGCATGCGGGAGGCCGGGTGGACGTACCGCCGAATTGCTCAACACGTGAGGCGTGAGGTCTCCACAGTACATCGATGTTGTCGCCAGTGGTCGGCGGAAGGTGCACGTGCCCGTCGACCTGGGACCGGACCGCAGCGACGCACGGATGCACGCCAAGACCGTAGGATCCTACGCAGTGCCGTAGGGGACCGCACCGCCACTTCCCAGCAAATTAGGGACACTGTTGCTCCTGGGGTATCGGCGAGGACCATTCGCAACCGTCTCCATGAAGCTGGGCTACGGTTCCGCACACCGTTAGGCCGTCTTCCGCTCACGCCCCAACATCGTGCAGCCCGCCTCCAGTGGTGTCGCGACAGGCGTGAATGGAGGGACGAATGGAGACGTGTCGTCTTCAGCGATGAGAGTCGCTTCTTCCTTGGTGCCAATGATGGTCGTATGCGTGTTTGGCGCCGTGCAGGTGAGCGCCACAATCAGGACTGCATACGACCGAGGCACACAGGGCCAGCACCCGGCATCATGGTGTGGGGAGCGATCTCCTACACTGGCCGTACACCACTGGTGATCGTCGAGGGGACACTGAATAGTGCACGGTACATCCAAACCGTCATCGAACCCATCGTTCTACCATTCCTAGACCGGCAAGGGAACTTGCTGTTCCAACAGGACAATGCACGTCCGCATGTATCCCGTGCCACCCAACGTGCTCTAGAAGGTGTAAGTCAACTACCCTGGCCAGCAAGATCTCCGGATCTGTCCCCCATTGAGGATGTTTGGGACTGGATGAAGCGTCGTCTCACGCGGTCTGCACGTCCAGCACGAACGCTGGTCCAACTGAGGCGCCAGGTGGAAATGGCATGGCAAGCCGTTCCACAGGACTACATCCAGCATCTCTACGATCGTCTCCATGGGAGAATAGCAGCGTGCATTGCTGCGAAAGGTGGATATACACTGTACTAGTGCCGACATTGTGCATGCTCTGTTGCCTGTGTCTATGTGCCTGTGGTTCTGTCAGTGTGATCATGTGATGTATCTGACCCCAGGAATGTGTCAATAAAGTTTCCCCTTCCTGGGACAATGAATTCACGGTGTTCTTATTTCAATTTCCAGGAGTGTATATAACTGAAGTGTTATTCTATAAGGAAAAGGAGAGTGATGAAAATTGGGCCATGAATACTGAAAGGTGGCAATACGTTGATGTAATGGCTTGCTTTGTTCGCTCCACATCATGTTCTCAGTAACTTGCTAATGGATTGTGTGCCAGACCTGGGAATACACACATCAAAGAAAGTTTCGCATCACCCCGATTCCAAGAACTCCTGAAGAAAGACGTTGACTGTGGATATTGTATCACAGACACAGTTCCTTTGACTATTCAGAGATGTCACTAAACCCGCTCGAGCCGGCCGAAGTGGCCGTGCGGTTAAAGGCGCTGCAGTCTGGAACCGCAAGACCGCTACGGTCGCAGGTTTGAATCCTGCCTCGGGCATGGATGTTTGTGATGTCCTTAGGTTAGTTAGGTTTAACTAGTTCTAAGTTCTAGGGGACTAATGACCTCAGCAGTTGAGTCCCATAGTGCTCAGAGCCATTTGAACCCGCTCGAAGACGTCAACAACCATGCATGAGCAGCCCCTATTAGACGCAGGGGGTCCGCAGCCGATGAGTTCCAGTCATTCCACCAGGCAGGAGGCACACGGCTCGTGTTGTCTGTAGTTTAGCCATGCCTAGACCGCCAATCCCACGGTTCGATCGCGTCCGCATTGTTACTTTGGGCCAAGAAGGGCTCTCAACAAGGGAAGAGTGCAGGCGTCTCGAAGTGAAGCAAAGCGATGCTTTTCGGACATGGAGGAGATACAGAGAGACAGGGATTGTCGATGAAATGCCTCACTGAGGCCGCCCAAGGGCTACTACTGCAGTGGATGACCGCAATCTACGGATTGTGGCTCGGAGGAAGCCTGGCAGCAACGCCACCATGTTGAATAATGCTTTTAGTGCAGCGACAGGACGTCGTGTTGCGACTCAAACTGTGCGTAATAGGCTACATGATGCGTAACTTCAACCCGACGTCCATGGCGAGGTCCATCTTCGCAACCACGACACCATGCAGCGCGGTAGAGATGGGCCCAACAACATGCCGAATAGACCGCTCAGCATTGATATCACGTTCTCTTCACCGATGAGTGTCGCATACGCCTTCAACCAGACAACCGTCGGAGAAGTGTTTAGATGCAGGTCAGGCTGAATGCCTTAGACACACTGTCCAGCGAGTGGAGCAAGGTGGAGGTTCCCTGCTGTTTTGGGGGTGGCATTGTGTGGGGCCGACGTACGCCGCTGGTGGTCATGGAAGGCGCCGTAACGGCTGTACGATACGTGAATGCTATTCTCCGACCGATAGTGCAACCATAACGACAGCATTTTCGTGAGGCATTCGTCTTCATGGACGACAATTCGCGCGCCCCCATCGTTCACATGTTGTGAATGGCTTCCTACAGGATAACAACATCGCTCGACTAGGGACCAGCACGTTCTCAAGACATGAACCCTATCGAACATGACTGGGATAGATTGAAAAGGGATGTTTCCGGCGGCGTGTCCCACCAGCTACTCTGAGGGATCTACGTCGAATAGCCGTTGAGGAGTGAGACAATCTGGACCGACAGTGGCTTGATGAACTTGTGGATAGTATGCCACGGCGGATACAAACGTTCAAACGTGTGTGAAATCGTATGGGACTTAACTGCTAAGGTCATCAGTCCCTAAGCTTACACACTACTTAACCTAAATTATCCTAAGGACAAACACACACACCCATGCCCGAGGGAGGACTCGAACCTCCGCCGGGACCAGCCGCACCACGACGGGTACAGGCATGCATCAGTGCAAGAGGGCGTGCTAGTGGGTGTTAAAGGTACCAGTGTTTACAGCAGCCAGGGCGACCACCTCGCTGTATGGTGGTACAATATGCTGTACAGTAGGGGGCCGTTACTTTATTAATATAAAAATTTGATTCCTTTTTTTTTCACTTGATGTTCGTCAGTGCCTTCTGCCTGGCGGTAAGCTGCAGCGTCTCAGTCATGTTGCACAGAACCGGACTGAACCACCCTGAAACTCACGTGTTGAGCCATCAGCAGCTAAACTCACGTGTTGCCGACGAGGTAACGCCACCGAACTGCGCGTCTTACGACCTGACCGACCAATAGCGAGGCTTGGAGGTGGTCAAGTGGGGGTGGAACCGCGGCCGTCTGCCGGGAGCGGACACGCCGTTCGCCCTCCTCTGCTGGCAGCTTCCAAACCGACCAGGCGCCCTGCCCTCCTCACCTGCTGTCTTGGGCGGCTGCCCGTTCAGTCCCGGCGGCTTCTCCAGGCCCGCCTTTCTTTACGACATTAAAACTTCACAGGTTAAAACTTTGTTTTATTCTTCACCTCAACGGGTGTCTACCGCTTTCCCCTCCTGGCCAATCCTAACGCATTAACAATGCAATCTGTGGTTTTCGTGTGCAGTAAAAAGGGTGGAAATGATGTTTACGTTGATCTCTGTTCCGACTTCCTGTACAGATTGCGGAACTGTCGGAACCGACGTGATGCAAAAATTGTTTTGATGTGTGTAAATCAGGAACCTTCCGTTCAATGGCAGTACTCTTACCGCCCCGGCTATCCGTCCGTGCCTTAGGATGACTGTCAAGCTAACGACTAAAGTTGTTACCATATGTCTTTGGTACTATGGAGGCATAAGCGCTGTTCTTCACTGGTTTGTCTAATTGCTGAATGTTGTTAAGCATGTATGGGTGTTGGATGATTTTAAATTTTAAAGATTGTTCAAAATGGTTCAAATGGCTCTAAGCACTATGGGACTCAACTGCTGTGGTCATTAGTCCCCTAGAACTTAGAACTACCTAAACCTAACTAACCTAAGGACATCACACACATCCATGCCCGAGGCAGGATTCGAACCTGCGACCGTAGCGGTCGCGCGGTTCCAGACTGTTGCGCCTAGAACCGCTCGGCCAAGCCGGCCGGCTTAATGATTGTCGTCGTCGACAGTCGGCGCTATTACTTCCAGAGTGTCAAATACTGTACACAATCTTCGGATATTGGAAACAAAAGCTTCTTACCGCACAGATTGACGAACACGTAATAAAAACTTGGTCTGTTGTCTGCATTAACTAGATAGTGCAGGCAACAAGCTAAGATTTTTAAACCAAGTGTTGGATCTGGCATGCTCGATAAGTAGCGAAATGTAGTAAGAACGGTCATCGGTAACTTTAAGATACTTATTTCGTTAGAAAGCTAAGATGTAGTAATGCTTGCGAGAAGATCAAGAGTATGTACCAGTGCAGAGCACAGACGTGTTTGAATTGGGAGCGCATCTCGTACCGTGTTCAGTTGAACTTTGACGAGTTGCTGTGTAACGTAAGATTACTTTCTTTTGGAGAATACCGTGCAATCTCCATACTGCCACCGCCATACATGTTGCGCAGAGTCGTGACAGAAAGATAGATTAGGACGTGTACAGCCATTTTTTACTTTGCCTGCTACGAAGTTCAAACCAGTTATATACAATTTGTGTGGCCGGAGGTCGGAAATAAATAAAAGACTGTCTCTCTGGATAGATACCGCCTTGAGCAAACACAAATTTTCTTATTTCTTATCCGGACGTTTCGTTGAAGTTTAGCTATCTTCCAGTGGGTTCTGCATTTGCTTTCTAGCAAATGAGAGCAAAAATTGCTTTTTGCTGTCTGTTTACAGGGTGAACATTAATAAAAGCGACAAACTGAAAGGAAGCATTCCTGACTGGATATGGACGAGAAAAGATCCAATGAATATGGTACGGAAATGCATCGTTGCCACGGCAGATGGCGCTGACGAATGGAAGTCCCTCTGACCACTTGCCGCGTGTTCCTTGTGTGTTGTAGGCTGTGTGATGGACGCAGCAGAATGGTCCAGTATTCGTGTTGGGAACAAGCCGAGATGGCATTTGTTTACGGCCAAACAGATGCAAACGGTCGAGAGGCAGCATGGCTACATCAAAACAAGTACCCTCACAGACAGCAACCACATTACACAACATTTCATGTCCTTTTTTTTGCGTTAGTGTGATTATGGGTCCTTTCGGACTTACGGACGCGGAGGGATGCGGCGAACTGTGCGTGCACGAGACTTGGTTGACAGACTTCTACAGGATGCTGAGACGAGTCCTGGTACAGGCTCCCGGCCAGTATGCTGTCAGCCAAAGTGCGATGACAATCGCCGCTACCCATTTCATGTCCAACTCCATGGAGACCACTTTGAGCGTATGTTGTGATGTGGATGCGATCTAGCTCTGTACTGTATTCTGAGACGATTTGTTGTTGTTGTACGCACTCCGTCCATTTGCATAGACACGTTCAGAGGACGTTTTTTCCCCCATTTCCCATTTCGAGTCAGGAATCCGACCCTTCAATCTGACGGTTATATACATAATTTCCAATTTTTAAAGTAAAGTATCCACAAGTTGAAAAAAATACATTTATATGTTCTTAACGCACATGCTGTTGCTTCTGTTCCTCATTGTAGCTGTCATTCTTGTACAGTTTGTCATCTGCAAACGTATATAGTACTTAATATAGGGAGGCGTATTTACATTGACAAATTACGACTGGAACGTTAAACTGTTGTGGTTTACATTTCTTTACTGTATGTGAACGCGTAGAGTGTGTGTGTGTGTGTGTGTGTGTGTGTGTGTGTGTGTGTGCGTGTGTGTGTGTGTTTACACTTACTTGTAGAGCTTTCCAAAATGTCTTCACTGTCAAATTGTTTTTGTAACTTTTGTTTTCAATTTGTGAGTACTTTAAAAACAAATTCTTCGTACTCAGAGAGTAAAAAATATTTTTTCCTGTTATTTGGCAGAAGGCAAATAAAAAAAGCTACTGGAGATGCCGTAACTTCAGCGTAGTATGTATCTGCAAATAAAGAAGAAACAATAAGGAGAAGAAATAATTGTGTGCGCTCATGACGGGACCAATTCAATAAAAAAAAGTTATTCGTAAGCTAACACGGACACGAAGCTGAGCTTCAGCTTCAAGATGAAAAGAATTTTGTTTAGAATATGGTGAATGTTTTCTCGCGTTAAGACAGTATAATGTGCCAACTATGTGACGACAATCTTTAACCGGTCAGTGTGCTCTCGCGTAGTGCAGAATATGGTTCAAATGGTTCTGAGCACTATGCGACTTAACTTCTGAGGTCATCAGTCGCCTAGAACTTAGAACTAATTAAACCTAACTAACCTAAGGACATCACACACATCCATGCCCGAGGCACGATTCGAACTTGCGACCGCAGCGGTCGCTCGGCTCCAGACTGTAGCGCCTAGAACCGCACGGCTAGTAAGGCCGGCTAGTGCAGAATAGCTTGCCAATACTGTGTAGGCGATCTTTCAACGAATCGTTTCCTTAAAGGCGTTAAAAGCAAATGAGGAAAACAGCAGGCATTTTTCATCAGACAAAAACGGAAACAGTATATTTTTTCGTTTATAAAGTTCAAGATCAAAAAACTAACGGTACCGGTATAAATTCACGTAAGTTTGCTGTATTAGCATGCAGATGCTTTTGCAGCAAGAAGAGCGGAACTGTGTCGCCTGTACTGCTATACGCCGTTGGTAGCATATGCCTCAAGGCAATCTGTCCTTGTAGAGTCCGCCGGAACATGTTAGACATCCTGCGTCGATCGTACGCGGCTGCTGCGTCATAGGAACTGCCCCTTCAGCTGGCAACTCTCGCCTGCACACACACACACACACACACACACACACACACACTGTTACGAGAGAGTGGGGGAGTATGGTTGCAAGCCTTCCTGGCTCCCGCTGCCCTGATGAACACGGAGAAGTGTCCACATACCGGGAGCAGACGCGTCGGCATTCCTCGGCTGCGGCGACACACAAAGGCCAGGAAACTCAGCCCGTGGCCGCTGGACGCCCTCTGTGTCTACACAGCCCACAGGACCTCACCCTGCACTTACAGGACAGGATCAGCCAATCGACTGCTACGTCCATTCGTGATCCAAATTGACAACTCACCACAATCGCGTGTCACCAATCATCGTCGATAAAACAGGACAAAGGGATAACGTTTTTGATTGCGGTACTTTTTTTGGTAATGCTTTAATCCCATCGTTTTTCCGTATCTGACCTCAGCTCCTTCCTACACTGAGGTGACTAAACTTATGGGACACCACCTAAATATCATTTCGGACCTCCCTTCACCCGGCGCAGTGCTGCAGCTCGACGTGGCGTGGAGTCAACAAGTCGTTGGAACTCTCATGCAGTAACAATTAGCCACGCTGCCTGTGTAGCCGTCCATAACAGCGTTAAGTGTTGCCGGTGCAGGATTCTGTGCACGAACTGAGCTCTCGATTACGTCCCATAAACCCGACGGGATTCATGTCGACCAATATAGGTAGCCACATCACTCGCTCGAACTGTTCAGAATGCTCGTCAAACCGACCGCGAACCACTGTGGCCCGGTAACATGGTGCATTGTCATCTCAAAAATTCCACCCTTGTTCGGAAACATGAAGTCCATAAATGGCTGCAAACGGCCTCAAGCTAGCCGAATGTAACCATTTCCAGTCAATGATAGGTTCAGTTGGACCAGAGGACATGTAAATGGAACCACCACTAGCTTGCACAGTGTCCAGTTGACAACTTCGGTCCATGGCTTCGTGGGGTCTGTGCCATACTCGAAACGTACCATCAGTCCTTACCAACTGAAATCGGTACTCTTCTGACCAGGCTTGGTTTTCCATTCGTCTAGGGTCCGACTGATAGGGCTCCGGGCCCAGGGCAGACATTGCAGGCGCCGTTGTGGCTGCTGGCGAAGGCAATCACGTCGGTCGTCTGCTCCCATAGCCCGTCAACGCCAAATTTCGCCACACTGTCGTAACAGATACGTTCGTCGTACATCCCACACTGATTTCTGCAGTTATTTCATGTATTGTTGCTTGTTTGTTAGCACTGACAACTCTACGCAAACGTCGCTGCTCTCGAGCGTTAAGCGAAGGCCCTCGGTCTCTGCATTGGCCGTGGCGAGAGGCAATGCCTGAAATGTGATATTCTCGGCACATTCTTGACACTGTGGATCTCGCAGTATTGAATTCGCTATTTCCGAAATGGAATGCCTGTGCGTCTAGTTCCACCTGCCATTCGCCATTCAGAGTTAGTTATTTCTCGTCGTGTGGCCATAATCACGTCGGAAACCTTTTCACACGAATCACCTGAGAATAAACGATAGCTCCGCCCGTGCAGTGTCCTTTTATACCTTGTGTAGGCGATAACAGCGCCATCTCTAATGTGCATACCGCTATGCCGTGAGTTCCGTCACATCACTGCACATCATGTACAGTTTTGTTACGGTGTGACTTCAGTATAAGTGAGACAATTAGCAAAGCACTTGCAAGTGCAGTGAAAAGTAATTTTATTTTTCAGTATGAACTTAGCTCTTACTGGATCATTACCATGAAAACACCTCTTCATTACACAGTAACTGTGTGTCCAATTGGCTCATATTGCCTTCCTCTATTTTGCTTAAAAGTTTTCCCTCCTACAAATTGCCCGCTGTAGGTCCCGGTGAAGTGACCAACACAAGTCTTACACCATACTGGTACCCAGCGGCCCTTCACTTCAGTTACATGTCTGGTTAATCATTTCATTCCTGACTGTCTGATCAAAAAGTGAAACCTGAGGCTCACCAGTCAAACTTGTTGAACTTCTCCAGCATGTTGCCTACAACAGAGATATGGCACGGGTGCATTTTCTTGCCTAACACCTCGTTACCGACATCCTTGAATTACACTCAAGCCTCTCACTCACTCACTCACGATCATTTTCTATTCAAAGTTGTAATCTAACGTCATTTTTCGAACGTCAGGTTTGATAAACACCCTTTCTTCAGTTTCGCTTCTCATAGATGAGGAAACATCTCTCAGATGTACAGTAGTTGAAAATTTATTCTTCTTTGGGAGTTACATCAAACATATTGTATGGAACTGGTGATAGAATATTTTTCGGATCTGCGGGGCTCTTGCGCAAACCTTTATCCTCTCCTTTTAAAACGATGTTAAGTTTCATTAAAAACCGTATTTTAATCTTCGGCCTATGTAATCCGCTGTAAATATCCGACCATTTCTTTGTCGACCTAGTTTGCAGTGAAAGGTCTTCTATTACATCTCCATCTCGGGGTGTAATTCGCTAATCAACGAATGATAATTGACCAAGGCGCTTCAGTCTCATCGATTGTGAACTAGCCACTGGAAGTCATCTGAGTAACAAACCCATTAGGGACATTTAAGCCCTTCTAAAGCTTCGCTAGACGGTTGTTGGTGACGTCACTGTGAAGGAACAACCAAAGCTAAATCAAGACCAGGCAGATCTCTTACACCACGGACGGAGACCTTCGATCATTGCGGAAGGTGGTTACATGAAATGGCGAAAGGAATCACCAGCAGTTCAGCTAGCCCAGCGACTGTTCATAGGACGTTAAAAAAATAGCGTACAGTGCTCGAACAGCTCCTCATAAGCCGCACACTTCTTTTGTCACTGCTAAGCGATACTTCAGATGCTGTGAAGAGTGACGCCAGTGGTCAGTGGATGAAAGTAAACGAGTGACTTGGAACGATGAATCGCGCTGTACCCTATGGGAGGGTTTGGGGGTGGCAAATACCTGGAGAACCTTATCTGCTGTCGTGTGTAGTGCCAACAGTGAAGTATGAAGGAGGTGGTGTTACAGTATGGCTTTTTTTTTTTTGTCGTTACAGTGTGATCCCACTCCGCTTAAGAAAACCATAAACTCCGAAAGACATGAACACAGTCTTGTGTACGTACAGTAGTGGAACACTTTCGGAGATGATGATTGAATCAGCCACACAATGCACCCTGTCATAAAGCAGCATCTATGAACCAATAATTTGTGGACAATGACATTCCTAAAATCCTTGGGTAACAGCAGAATTATTGAATTTAACTGATCAAGGGAGAAAATATGAAAATGCAGTAAATGAAGCAGTCAGCAAGGAATACAAACGTCTGAGAAATGAGATTGGCAGGAAGTGCAAAATGTATAAACAGGGATGGCTACGAGACAAATGTAAGAATGTAAAGACATATATCACTACGGATAAATAGATACTGCCTACAGGAAAATTAAAGAGACCTTTGGAAAAAAGAGAACCACTTCTATGAATATCAAGAGCTCAGATGGAAAACCTGTTCCAAGTAAAGAAGGGAAAGCAGAAAGGTGGAAGGAGCATATAGAGGGTCTATAAAAGGGCGATGTACTTTAGGACAATGTTATGGAAATGGAAGAGGATGTAGATGAAGATGAAATGGGAGATATGATACTGCGTGAAGAGTTTGACACAGCACTGAAAGACCTGAGTCGAAACAAGGCCCCAGGAGTAGACAACATTCCATTAGAACTACTGACAGCCTTCGGAGAGCCAGTTCTGACAAAACTCTACCATCTGGTGAGCAAGATAAATGAGACAGGCGAAATACCCTCAGACTTCAAGAAGAATATAATAATTCCAATCCCAAAGAAACCAAGTGTAAAATGTTGTGAAAATGACCGAACTATCAGTTTAATAAGTCACGGCTGCAAAACACCAACACGAATTCTTTACAGACGAATCGAAAAATTGCTAAAAGGCGACCACAGGGGTGATTAGTTGGGATTCCGTAGAAATGTTGGAACACATGAGGCAACACTGACCCTACAACTTATGTTAGATTAAGGAAAGCCAAACCTCCGTTTCTAGCAGTTGTAAACTTAGAAAAAGCTCATGTTGACTGGAATATTCTCTTTCAAATTCTTAAGGTGGCAGGGGTAAAATACAGGGAGCGAAAGGCTATTTACAATTTGTACAGAAACCAGATGGCAGTTATAAGAGTCCAGGGCATGAAAGGGAAGCAGTGGTTGGGAAGGGAGTGAGACAGGGTTGTAGCCTCTCCCTGATGTTATTCAATCTGTATATTGAGCAAGCAGTAAAGGAAACAAAAGAAAAATTCGGAGTAGGAATTAAAATCCATGGAGAAGAAATAAAAACTTTTAGGTTCGCCCATGACACTGTAATTCTGTCAGAGACAGCAAAGGACTTGGAAGAGCAGCTGAACGGAATGGACAGTGTCTTGAAAGGAGGATATAAGATGAACATCAACGAAAGCAAAACGAGGTTAATGGAATGTAGTCGAATTAAATCGGGTGATGCTGAGGGAATTAGATTAGGAAACGAGACGCCTAAAGTAGTAGGTGGTGGTGGTGGTTAGTGTTTAACGTCCCGTCGACAACGAGGTCATTAGAGACGGAGCGCAAGCTCGGGTTAGGGAAGGATTGGAAAGGAAATCGGCCGTGCCCGTTCAAAGGAACCATCCCAGCATTTGCCTGAAACGATTTAGGGAAATCACGGAAAACCTAAATCAGGATGGCTGGAGACGGGATTGAACCGTCGTCCTCCCGAATGCGAGTCCAGTGTGCGAACCACTGCGCCACCTCGCTCGGTGCCTAAAGTATTGAATGAGCAAAATAACTGATGATGGTCGAAGTAGAGAGGATATAAAATGTAGACTGGCAATGGCAAGGAAAGCGTTTCTGAAGAGGAGAAATTTTTTAACATCGAGTATAGATTTGAGTGTCAGGTAGTCGTTTCTGAAAGTATTTGTATGGAGTGTAGCCAAGTATGGAAGTGAAACATGGGCGATAAATAGTTTGGGCAAGAAGAGAATAGAAGCTTTCGAAATGTAGTGCTACAGAAGAAAGCTGAAGATTAGATGTGTAGATCACATAACGAATGAGGAGGTATTGAATAGAGTTAGGGAGAAGAGAAATTTGTGGCACACCTTGATTAGAACAAGGGATCGGTTGGTAGGACACGTTCTGGGGCATCCAGGGATCATCAATTTAGTACTGGAGGGAAGCGCAGAGGGTAAAAATCGTAGACGAAGACCGAAGTACGAGCACACTAAACGGATTCAGAAGGATGTAGGTTGAAGTAAGTACTGGGAGATGAAGAAGGTGGCACAGTATAGAGTAGCATGGAGAGCTGCGTCAAACCAGTTTCTGGACTGAAGACCACAACAACAACATTCCTGAAATCGACTGACGTACCCAGTGTTCCGAACCTGAAGGCAATGGAACATCTGTGAGATGAGATAGAACGTAGACTTCGCTCTAGAGCCCAGCGTCCAGCATCACTGTCATTTCTGGTTTCGGCTGTTGAGGAAGACTGGGCTAACATTACTCCACAGACCTTCAGACACGTTATGAATCTGTCCCCAGTTCAAGCCGTCATAAAGGCGAAGAGTGGGTACACCTATCTTAATGCTCTCTTATAGTTGTCAGGATACTGTTGGTCAGGTAGTGTATATGGTCGTCCCACGTCAGGGCGCTTCGGACATATAGTCTCAGACACCTGAAGGTTAGGACTTGCTTCAGTGACTCATCGACGGTCCTGTAGGGAAACCATATGGAATATTTACAACTGTCTACACGCTTTATATTGCATTCGCTGACTGTTAGAGTGAGGTGCCGGTTAATGTTCCATGTGCTGGTCGTCCGCGAGTCTCTCTGCATGTCATAACAAGTTTAGTAAGGATAGCAGGTACAAAACTGCGTCGTCAGCCAAGACTCACATCGCTGCCGATGTGATCAGTCAGACAGGGAGCAGCGGCGACTCTGCCACGAGGCACGCTGGACGCTACCTTCGCTCCTGGCGATGCGACCCCATTAACAATGTCAGCTGGAAAGTATGCAGTATAACAGTACATCTGTCCACATAATTCGTACGCAGCTCTTTTGTTTGTCACGCGACGGTACGAAACTGTTCTGATGGCTATCCGCTGAGATGGCAAGGGGTTCCTTTTCATGTTCGTGTTCTACACCTACTTTTTAACATTTTTTTTATCCCACTAGATTTCAAATGTGTCAAGTTCAAGTTCCTCTGGTTGTCACGTCATATATATTTTTTTCTGTTCCGTATAATGCTGCCGTGTACACCTCCAGGAGCTTGTTTCTCAGTTCCATTTTAGTATTTCAGATCAGTAAAATTGAGGAATGCGTCCTTCGCCTGAAACAGACGTGGGGTATGATGAATTCTGCAATGAAACCTGCAGATTTTTGGGATAATTGACTTTTTTTCTTCTTTCATTCCCTACCCACAAGGAACAGGATGTACCCACAAGTAACAGGACGTGTTGTCGTAGGATTTCGTTCTTTTCAGTCAAATTCCTGCAAGGTGAGAGTGGTCAAAGCGGTCCCCCATTGGAAATATACAGGAGGAATGGTCAGTATTCAGAGACATTAGAGGAACGATCATTCGAAGCAAAAAAGGTCTAGTTAACACGGGCTAAGAGCACTTCTTCATCTTCCATACTGTGAAACAAATCTCTTCTACTGCGAGCTCCCTGTTTTGCATGTTTTGAGAGGTGGTGGTATGGACCAAAACAGGAAAAAAATATAGCTTTAAAGTGCATATCTTAACAGCTTTGAGCACTTGTTTAGCCTTGCTGGTGTGGAACACATCTTTTACACTGAACATGTACTCAAAGCCCCTAAGGTATGCATTTGAGAGTCCATGTTTAGTAGAGTTCTTTGCTTCCAGTGATCGTTTCTGTCATATCCCTGAATATTAACCATTTTCCTGGGACACCCTGTATGTGGCGGGGGAGGGGCATATCGTTTTTTTTTATTTTTTTCCCCCTCTTCCAGTTCTTATCCATGAGGACACAATGTGCTTTTGCAGAATTTAGTTATTATCTTCTTTTGAACCATATCCATGCAAAATGAGAATAATGGTAAGTCTCTTGCGGTCGTGTGTTTGTAGTGATGTAACAGAACTCAGGTTTAAAAAAATTAGGAGACCAGAGGAGAAAAATGGGAAAGACTATCAATATGCAGTCCAACGGTTCATAAACATCCTACCTAGCTCGCCGGAATAATGCGAAGATGACGATGGACGTGTATTCCAATACGAGCATTCCCTTGACAACTAAGAGCGGAAATTCAGATTAGTTTCTTAGACTCTGTACAACATTGCTCCAAACAAAAATTATTCGTGTGTGTGTGTGTGTGTATGTGTATGTGTGTGTGTCTGGTATTTATGAAGAGAAAGAAAGAGACTTAGATTGACTGGGGAATTGAAGTTTGCACATGATACTTTATTAAAACCAGTTTCGATGTTCATCGTTATCTCCATATTTTATAGAATATTGCACATTACCTGCATATCATGTTAAATTCTAGCTGCAATTGGATTTATGCTCATACAATCCGGAACTCAGTTAACAGCAATTAAATTAATACTGCGGAACTTTTACATTTTATGTTTTCAATCGGGAACGCGAGACTGTTCTGCGAAGTTGCAACTGTAGAATCGCATTAATACGATCCTGCACCTGCTTTGTCAGCTCGCAAACTTTTGAATCCTGTTCCGGATTTTTCCGTCGAGATGGACACGTGGAGCACACTGTCGGCGTAACTCTGAGGTTTGCAGCACTGGCCGTCACAGAAATTATTGCTGCACTCGTCTCGTTGAAGGCCGCCGCGGGCGCCGCTGGTAAAAAATATAATTTTTGTCACTCCGTGCCGCAGGACTGCGGCTTTTTTTGTGCGTCGCAAAATATTTTATCGCGCAAACTGCCGGTTTTATTTCTGCGACAAACGTCGACGCCGGCCTGGGAACTGGGAATCGGTCGCCATTGTGAACGCCGGGATAAATCTTCCGTTTGAAATATTCTATATTATTCACAATTTGCGTGATTTAGCGAAAAGCGTCACTCGCACCCTTTGTTTCGGAGCTGTTTTTCGCCGTGTTTACGAGCGTGGCGCTGCGGTCGCAGCCGCAATATAATATGGCGCCTCCTACTCTCGTTGTGCACTTCCTCAGGTCTGTTGAATTCTGATTTACTGCACAGGCCGATAGCTTTGCAAGAGAGGCGTATGAACTTGCTAAAAGATACTTCATAATCCTTGTACAGGCTAACATAACTACTTGGGCTTCCGCAGTTAGTGTCAAGAGAATTAAAATTTTTCTGGTGGTTCTCCTGCGTCATTGTACAAACTATAAATTATGGTTTTTGAAAATGTATATAAACTATAAAATCAATTTACAGGTTTTTTATTTTATACAACGATGCTGTACGACACCAAGAAGAATTTTAATTATCTTGTACAGGCTAATTCTTTATCACTGCGTGTTATAGTAGTGTGTTCTGTTATCTAAGAGAAAAGTTGGAAGCTTAAAGCTTGTTCTGAAGCATTCGGGTTGTAAAATTTGGTCAGCTACGCACACGACCAGGCACATCAAGTCAGTTTTCACATCACTGTTTACTTGCGAAGAATATCTACGTACACTCAGGGTCACCCTATTATAACCTGTCTGTCAGAATCCAACGTTCAGTTATTAATTTACCTATTTTTAAAGAGATTTCTCGCCTGTAGCGTTAGCTGTGTTTCACAAACAGTTCATTTATGCTAAAGCTGTGGTCATTGGCCGAAAGAAAATCCTATCCAGTTTAACGAATTCCAACATTAATTACTACCATTTTCTGAAGAACATGTTCAATGATTTAGCCACATTAATTTGCAGAGGTAGGCAGATTGAAAAAAACTGCAGGATATCAGCCTTTCATTTGGGGAAGTAGAAAAAGTTTCCGACTATGTACGGTGAAATAAGATGTTGGCTGTTGTTAGATTCGGTTTCAGTACACATACACGAAAAGTCTGAAACATCGACAGAATGTAGATAGGAGTATTAAAGTTGAAGGTCAAGAACGACAAGTTCGGGCAAGAGGAGGGTAAGATAGAATACTGAGTTCATCACGATTGCCGTTCAACTTGTGCATGGAAGAATCAACGAAAAAATTGAAAGGTTTTGGAACAGTAAACGTACAAGCAGTATAGATAAAGATAATAATGTTAATAGGCGATCCATCTCTTCTGGTCGTGTGTAAGGGGAGATTTAGAAATGTCGTTGAAAGGAGTGGACAACATAATTAGCACAGACTGTGACTTAAGGGTAAACAAAGCAAAACGCAAAGGTGATGAGTAGTGTAAATGAGAATAGCTTCTTGCCCAAAGTTAGGAACGACAGACCAATGGAAGAAGGGAAAGAATTCTCCTACCTACTACCTAGGAAGCAAGGTTACACATCACAGCCGAAGCGGCGAAGATACCTGAATACCGGATACTGATATGGAAATGAGGAATTTTTGAAATTGTACGTCTGGCGAATACTATTGTATGGAAGTAGATCATGGACTGTGACAAAAACGGAAAAGAAGAAACGGTAAGCACTGAAATGTGGTACTATCGAAAAATGTTAAAAATCAACTGGACAGATAAAGTACGAAATGAAGAAGTACTAAAAACAATAGGTGACGAAAGAAGTTATGTAACAACCTTACCAGAAGAAACGGCAGATTAGTAGAAGAGAAATGCTATCCAAAAATAGGAAACAGATTGAAAACAGCAGGTGAGACAAAGACTAAAATGAGCAGCACACATTGTAGAGGATGTTGCATGTAGTACTTAAAAGTGAAAAGACTTGTACGGCGCGAAATGAGGTCGAAGCAGCTTCAAACCTGTCGAAAGACTGCTGGTATACTGATATAAAAAAAGGAGGCGGAGAAGAAGATGAAGTCGCAGGTTTGAGGTCCCTCGCAGGCTAGAAGATAAATAACAGCGATTCGTCAGGAGGCATAAATTGAATAAGAATGGAGTTTTACATCTCGTTAGAATTTCTGAAGCTCTTGCAGACAGGCAACCGTAAATTCCTTACATTTAGAACGGCAGAACCACCCCTATGTATTCAATTCATTATTACTTGTTGAACGATCGCTTTATTTCGGACTATCAAGACATTTCTCATAAAAATGTCGTAATCGTTTTTATTATAGTTCATCTTGTTCTGTTGTCGAGGCTCTAACTTCAAGGCCACAGGGCCTTAAGCACAAACGAGACAGTCACGTTCTTATTAGGTAGTTACAGAGTTATTGAATTTGGCTCCCCTCTCGCAATTTATGTTTAGCGGAAGCACTTCTCTTTGTTAGAAGTCGCAGAGACGCTTTACAACTCTGTCCTCAGATGTAAATAGTCTGTAGTAGTTGGTTATTAAAATTTATGCTTTAAATTATTATTCTCGCAAGCAGTGTTAGTTCTGCTATCTAAGTGGAATTGCAATCGAGAAGACAGCGAGGAATGTTGCAATCTCTTCCTTCGCTGATTTTGCTGACGGGCCATGTTGCATTTCTTTATGTTATGCGAATATTCAATAATATGATTATTGACACTTTTGCGCGACAAATTGGCTTCAGTCAAACAGCTTTACTGAAAATTAGAAGTAAAAATGGAGCAGTGTATGAAGGAATATCCAAATGGCAGTAATATTTCCAGTTCAAGCGAGAGCGTAGGATACTAAGGAAAATCCTAGGTAATAGATGGGTTATGGACAATAGCGAATGAGAGCAAACGAGGACTTGTACAGCAAGACAGAACCTATCACACCATCCATTAAGAAGAGACGATTGTTATTTTACGGTCATCTCATGAGGATGGACGGTGCTCGGATAACAAGAAGAATATGGAGTTTCATCCGATCTAAGAAAACAAGGCCAAGATGGTTCGAAGAATGTGAAAAAGGTCTTAGGCAGATTGGTACCTCAGAGAGAGAAATTCGTGACAGGAACAAATTTAGAAGATTGATGAACAACTACCAAGGTTTTACAATGGCATCAACGTCCAAAAGACGGAGAGGACCATTATCTGAAGAGCACAAACAGGCACTTGTTGGTGGGCTCAGAAGATACTGGCAGGACGTCAAAGCTGGAACAAGAACAAGACATGGACACCAGAGAGAAGGGTGAAGGTGGTTGTTGCGACGCAGTCCATAGAGGCTCAACTCGATAACAAAAAAAATTCATTTTATTCACAGCGGCCGATTTTCACTCATAGTCTATTTGATCCCAACGCCCGGTGCGTAACTGTAGGGACACGGACCATAGTAAACAGAAAAGACACACAAAGCTATAGCATCACAAAACAAAAGTGTTGATTAACAATCCATTATTCCTCGCCGTAATTCAGTAAAAGTCACATTCTACTGTCTTTTAGCGCTTACATGTCAGCACCCCTATTTTCAAAAATAGCTTGCGGAAGCCCGGCAATATTAATCAACTTCAAATCACACATTCGTTCTCCATCTTTACACACCTTTTTCGTTAATTGTTAGTCGATGAAATCCGTATTTTCAAACATTCGTCGTTCAGAAAATCTCACGCCAACCATCTCTTTGTTTTTCTTCTTCCACCTTCCTGCAACTGCCGGTTTCTCTAGTTTTATACAGATATTAGTCTCTGTGAGCCACGCACCCATATGTACATGCACAAAAATTAAATGCGTGTTAATTTCCATATTTCAGATTACACAGACAATATTATTTGCGTATGAAAAAAGATAAAAAATTATGTAAATAATTTCCTTTCTGTGTTGCCTGGCTCAAATGGTTCTGAGCACTATGGGACTCAACTGCTGAGGCCATTAGTCCCCTAGAACTTAGAACTAGTTAAACCTAACTAACCTAAGGACATCACACACATCCATGCCCGAGGCAGGATTCGAACCTGCGACCGTAGCGGTCTCGCGGTTCCAGACTGCAGCGCCAGAACCGCGCGGCCACTTCGGCCGGCCTGTGTTGTCTCTTCACTTACTTTTGTCTGTCGGATTCGTCACGGGTAACTGAAGTTATGTTTCATGCTGAATAAATTCGCCAACTTCCATATGTTTTGACTTTGATTTGCTGTTTATTCAATGACCAGTTCTAGCAGCAGATAGACTGGGTTGCGAAGGGAAGCCAGTTGTCAGTTATTTGTGCCCACCTTTGTTTTTGGAAGTCTTCAAGAAAGGCCGGCCGCGGTGGTCTAGCGGTTGTAGGCGCTCAGTCCGGAACCGCGCGACTGCTACGGTCGCAGGTTCGAATCCTGCCTCGGGCATGGATGTGTGTGATGTCCTTAGGTTAGTTAGGTTTAAGTAGTTCGAAGTTCTAGGGGACTGATGACCACAGGTGTTAAGTTCCATAGTGCTCACAGCCATTTTTCTTCAAGAAAGGTGCCGCAGGGTTGAGAGTATGTAGCACTAAACCATATCCATTTTTTTTACGGGTACGTGAGCGACGATTTTGTCGTTTGCCGTCATGGTAGAGATAATTTTCTCATATTTTTACAACATCCAAGTTCAGTCCACTCGAATATTTGCTTCACTTTGGAGATGGAAAGGAGTCCCTTCCTTGATCTGGATGGATGACGGTAGGTTGGCAATTCTGTTTATATTAAGCCAACTCACACTAATTTCATCGGGCTCAGCCTTAAGGATACTTCGTATCTTGCTTAGTACGACCCATGTCATCTGAGATAGGCCACCTTGAAGAACGGCTATGATTGTACCATTCTCTTTTTTAATGGTTTATCGCTTTATAAGACGATGTCTCACTGTCACGTGTCTTAACTAGCTATCGGTATGCATGCGACAGCATTCATTCCTAATATGTTTCAAAACGACGCGTATAAAAACGGGGTTCTCCGATGCTCACACATCGGTTTCTGTTGGTGATGAAGGGCTAGACAGCATTTGTATACCTAGCAGAAGGATCGTCTAATTGTGTCACTAGGTCAAAGTATGAATATAAGTCAGATCCTCCTGTTTAGGCAAATGGAGAAAATCGGTGGTTCTTTTGCATTTGATGCTGCCTACTGTGAGCTTGAAGGGACTTACAGAGGCACCATTAGTTCATGGGCGGTTGCTCGGAAAACCCCAAGAAAAAGTTTTTTTTACTGTATTTTTGTTGTCATCAGCAGACCAGAATCCAACCGAGGATTCCAAAACGGCTACGCACAGCAAATGGCTGAAATTTTTATTATGTATCTCTAAGATACTGATCTCGAACAACGTGAAAATATTCTTCTTATCTTCATCCGTTTCTTAGATATAGAGGTTCAAAGTTACCTTACTTGTAAACGTGAAATATGCACATAAAAAACAGCGAAAACGTAAAGTGACGTGACACGGAGAAATACGCAGTGCAGTGTCTCCGTTATCATCTCGCAACCCCACTTGTAGTTGGTTCAGATGGCTCTGAGCAGAATGGGACTCAACTTCTGAGGTCATCAGTCCCCTAGACTTAGAACTACTCAAACCTAACTAACCTAAGGACATCACAACATCCGTGCCCGAGGCAGGATTCGAACCCGCGACAGTAGCAGCAGCGCGGTTCCAGTCTGTAGCGCCTAGAACCGCTCGGCCACTCTGGCCGGCCCCACTTGTAGTACTCGGGAAGGACATGCAGTTCTTGTTTTGCACGTAAAATCTACTCTGAGGTGTAAAATTAGTTTTGTTTTATTTCAGTTTCACATAAATTAACTATCTAAATTTTACTGACCAATACGTTTCTTTTCGAACGTGGTACATGCCTGGCCGGAGTAGGGAAAAGTAGGGAACTAGCGGAAAAAATTCGAATACGTTCCTGTTTGTTTAAAAAACTGTGATCGAAAAGTGTGGTATCAGCTGCCTCATTCTACTTATTAACTTATTAAGTTACTCTAAAAACTTTCCCAAAAATTTTGGCATGCGAAGATATTCGCGTATTTATATGCTGAGTGAGAAGAAGACTTTGGCAGGGGCAAAGAGACGGAAAAGTAATACATACTTTAAGATAGTAGACAGTACCTGTGTTACAGAAAGAGCAAAGGAGACAGTAGCAGTGTGAGAGAAAGAGAGGGACACAGTGGCAGTGGAACATAGTTGGCAGTGACAGAAGAGTGCTAGGAAAAGAGTGAGGGAGAGGGGGAAGGGGGGAGAAAGCGAAAGTGAAGTGGAAGTGGGTGAGAACCAGTGATAATGAGAGACAGAGTACTGTATACGAGGTGACAATGGCAACGAGGAAGAGAGAGTTAGCGACAGTGAGAAGAGACAGCAGCAAGAGACAGTAGTAGTATTGGGACAGTAGGAAGGGGTAGCTGTGGTACAGGAGACAATGACAAAGAGACACAAAGAGATAGTGACAAAGAGTTGAGCTGAACCAGTATATGATAATGGCGACTGGGTGTTGATGGATACGAGCGACTGACGACGATGGGCCAGTGGGTGTGAGTGAGTTACAGTTAGGGGACCTTGTGGGAGTTTGAGGTGAGCTGCGTGTTGATAAAAGTTCCATTATGCTCCCACGCCAAAATATTTGGGAAAATTTTTAAAGATGCTGAGCAAGGCAGAGTGAGGCAGTTGGTACCCCACTTTGCAATCAGAGTCCTTTAAGTAAGCACAAATACGGGGTGAGTCACCTAACGTTACCGCTGGATATATTTCGTAAACCACATCAAATACTGACGAACCGATTCCACAGACCGAACGTGAGGAGAGGGGCTAGTGTAATTGGTTAATACAAACCATAAAAAAATGCACGGAAGTATGTTTTTTAACACAAACCTACGTTGTTTTAAATGGAACCCCGTTAGTTTTGTTAGCACATCTGAACATATAAACAAATGCGTAATCAGTGCCGTTTGTTGCATTGTAAAATGTTAATTACATCCGGAGATATTGTAACCTAAAATTGACGCTTGACACCTCCGACTTTCAGTTGCGTGTTGTAACAAACACGGGCCACGGTCGGCGAGCAACATCTGCAGGGACATGTTTACGATGACGACCGTGTTTACGAGTGTGGCTGTAGTGCACTGTTGTGGTTTGGTCTAGCTGTCGCAGTGTCCGCACGTAGCGCTTGCTGCTATTGTTAATCTGCATTCGTCTCCGCACGCAGACCAACTGTAGTACACCGTGTTACCAGACGTCTGTGATAGTGTAGTGTTGTAGGAACTGTGACCATGGTGTATTCGAACTCTGAAAAGGCGGAGATGATACTCATCTATGGCGAGTGTCGACGAAATGCAGCCGAGGGCTGCAGGGTGTATGCAGAACGGTACCCGGACAGAGAGCATCCAACGTGCCGCACATTGCAAAACATCTACCGCCAACTGTATGCAACAGGTATGGTCGTAGCACGCAAACGGGTCCGTAACAGGCCCGTCACAGGAGAAGCGGGTGCATTTGGTGTGTTAGCTGCTGTTGCCATGAACCCACACATGAGTACACGGGACATTGCGAGAGCCGGTGGACTGAGTCAAAGTAGTGTCATGCGCATACTGCATCGTCACCGCTTTCACCCGTTTCATGTGTCGCTACATCAGCAATTACATGGTGATGACTTTAATCATCGAGTGCAATTCTGTCAATGGGCATTAACAGAGAATGCGTTGCAGTTCTACCTGTTTACCGATGAAGCGGGTTTCACAAACCACGGGGCAGTGAATCTACGAAACATGCATTACTGGTCCATGGACAATCCTCGCTGGCTCAGACAGGTAGAGCGACAGCGACAGCGGACTGTAAATGTATGGTGCGGAATCATTGGCGACCACCTCATTGGTCCTCACTTCATTGCAGGGGCCCAAACAGCTGCAATATACATCGCGTTTCTACAGAATGATCTGCCAACATTGCTCGAAAATGTCCGACTGGAAACGCGTCAACGTATGTGGTATCAGCATGATGGTGCACCTGCACATTCCGCAATTAACACTAGGGTGACCCTTGACAGGATGTTCGACGGGCGTTTCATAGGACGTGGATGACGCATAAATTGGCCAGCCCGTTCTCCTGATCTTACATCTCTGGACTTCTTTCTGTGGGGTACGTTAAAGGAGAATGTGTACCGTGATGTGCCTACAACACCAGAGGATATGAAACAACATATTGTGGCAGCCTGCGGCGACATTACACCAGATGTACTGCGGCGTGTACGACATTCATTATGCCAGAGATTGCAATTGTGTGCAGCAAATGATGGCCACCACATTGAACATCTATTGGCCTGACATGTCTGGACACACTCTATTCCACTCCGTAATTGAAAACGGAAACCACGTGCGTACGTGTACCTCACCCCTCATGGTAATGTACATGTGCGTCAGTGAAAAAGACCAATAAAAAGGTGTTAGCATGTGGACGTAATGTGCTGTTCCAGACTCTTCTGTACCTAAGGACCATCACCGTTCCCTTTGGATCCCTACGTAATTCGGTGCTCTCCGATACACACGATCGAACAGCGGAGGAGTGGTACTCAAGCGTCAACTTTAGGTTACAATATCTCCGGATGTAATTAACATTTTACAATGCAACAAACGGCACTGATTACGTATTTGTTTATACGTTCAGATGTGCTAACAAAACTAACGGGGTTCCATTTAAAAAAACGTAGGTTTGTGTTAAAAAACATACTTCCGTGCATTTTTTATGGTTTGTATTAACCAATTACACTAGCCCCTCTGTTCACGTTCGGTCTGTGGAATCGATTCGTCAGTATTTGATGTGGTTTACGAAATATATCCAGCGGTAATGTTAGGTGACTCACCCTGTATATACGCATATTTTGTGCTCCGATGGGAGCATTTTTCCGCTGGTACTAGTATAGTAACATAGTATTACCTTCTTTCTGAGACACTTCGGAAGCTTTGCATTAAAAACCCTATGTACTGTACCAAAATGAATGTGGGGAATTTTTGGTTCTCTGTTTATTACATTCCATTTGACGTTTTGATTATTAAGGAATGCACAGTTTAGCGAACTACTCTTTAGTTTGGATTCACTCGGGTATTTCTTTCTGCTGACGTAATTTTCAGGAACGTTAGAGCGTCCTGTAATCTACAGAGAACTTGCGGTGACTTTACTGCTGAGACAGGATACGCGAATGCTAATTCCCGAACACGAATGCGAGACGCTGCTTAACATGAGACGCTAAAGAAGATTTAGAGCGCCTGCAGAAGGGCAGGGACATTCGTTTCCCAGGAGAGCTGCAGTGTCGGCAGCAACTTCGCTGATGCCGCGTGCTCTAGAAGGGCGGTACGTCTGCGCCAGCTCGGACCGGCCGGATACCGGCCGAGCGGCCGTGTCGGCGAAACCCGGGGCTGCCAGAAAAGTTGTCCGCGGCTGCTGCTCCCCCCCTCCCACCCCAACCCCTTCCCCACGTGTTCCCCGACCGGAAGAGCGTCTGCTTCCAGGCGGCGGTGAGGCAGCAGGAACATGCGGGTAGCGCATAAACACGAGGCGGGCGCGGCAGAGACATCTGCTGGAGCGGTTGGAAACTAGCGCATCCGGCACATCGACATAGGGGAAGCGGTCATTTCGACGTGAATTTGGTTTTGTGCCAGACGAACTGTGCGAAACCTTGCAATTGGTGTTGTGCTCGGGTTCACCTTGAGGTAAATTCCTTATTGGTTCGCTTAATAATTTCCAGAGAGAAATTCAGAAACGTGATAATTACACTGCACAGTACAAACGGAGGGTCACTTTTTCGAAACCCTTAATATGGCTCCCATCACGACTGACAAGTCTGAATTTGACTCAAAGGTGCCTACAAGCTTCCTCGATAACGGTGCTAAAGGGTGGCGACCTGTGACGTCACCGTCGGACTCCACGGTGAGAGGAGTGTAGTACCTAACTTGGTACACGTGTACTGAAAAACAGAACGAATAAGACATACCAGCGGCCCTGTACTTGGGACTAGGGAGCTCGTGATGTCTAAGATTTATCTAATGTCATTTTCCTTTCATTTTGTACAACGCTCATTGTTTTAAAACAAGTAAATAAATTAATTTTTTTCTTCTACAAACATGTTACACTCCATGTAGTAATGTAGTATGTAATTGGAGATTGGGCCTACAACATCAGTTGCAGGTATAATTTTTTAACACGCCCTACTACAGTTGCGGGGACCCTGAGCCATCATCTTCAACGTGCTGGACAAAAAAGTCGTTACTTTCTCTCACATACGTCCCGTGCGGTTTGAAATCTTAGATGATCACAGATGCTGTTCTTTCCACGCATAAGGGTCACGAAATGTAGCTTGCGGAGAGTTCTAATTTTTATTTACTATTGCTTTATTTGTCCTGAAAGATGAGCGTCACGAGGCCTTCTCTTACTTCTGACCAGACATTCTGCATACTTCACGTTATGTTCGTTACCACTCACATATTACAAGAAGTCTTACTTTTTGATATGGTATTCAGCGCATAGGAATAAGTAGTGGAAAGCCTAGTAACGATATCAGAAAAAAAGACACAGTTCATATTCGTTCGTAGAAGAACAATAAAGACAAATTACAGGCAAGTTGATTTAAACTGAAAACACTGGCCGCAATGAACGCGAGAGAAGCGATAGAGGAGAAAGAGGAAAGTAATGGAAAATATTGAAGGTAGAGAAAAAGAAAGTGATGAACGAGAAGAGGAGGATGAGTAACTGATAGAAGATGGACACATTTGTTTTACTTTTTGCCAGAGAGAAAGTGGCCTAATACGTAATTTCTTTAAGGAAAAGTTATATTGAGAGAAGAAAGTGTTAAAGGCTTTTCTCATATGCAAAAGGGCATTGAATTATGCGTAGAGTGCAGGGTAGCTGTATCGATAGGCAGGGAGTAGCAAAGTCTTATTTTTATGGATCAGCACAGCTAGGATACCGGATAAGTGACATCTTGTGTTTCGGTTATGATGAGTTGACAGGTATTTGATTTCTAATGCGAGATAGTGTGGTGCACAAACACTGAGGAGCCGATGAAGTAGAAATAATATAGCAGTGCTTAACTACGAGCTACATAAAGCAAAGTGACATATTAACTAATGGATGGAAATGAATGATAGTGCGGGGAGCACTTTGCTAGAGGTCTTGCAGTCGTGCACAGATGGCGTGAAGTCAACGTGACTGTAGCGTCATGTGGGGGACCCGCATCAGGCTGCGGGTACCACTGCAACCGCATCTGACGAGACTGCAAGTTACAAAGTCTCAAGCTACACAGTCGGGAGGCGGCGGCATTGGGTTGGTCGTTTTGGCCGACGACCAGTGCGTTGTGTTCCGTTGACACCCGCACATCAACAGCACCGCCGCGCGGGGTAGCCGCGTTGTCCGAGGCGCCTTGTCACGGTTCGCGCGGCTGCCCCCGTCGGAGGTTTGAGTCCTCCCTCGGGTATGGCTGCGTGTATTGTCGTTAGCGTAAGTTAGTTTAAGTTAGATCGAGTAGTGTGTGAGCTTAGGGAGCGATGACCTCAGCAGTTTGGTACCACAGAACTTACCACAAATTTCCAAATCAGCGGCGCCGTTTGCTGTGGTGCCAACAGCATAGGGCCTGAATCACTGAGGGACGGTGTCGCCTGCTCTTCTCGAATGGGAGCAGGTTCAGCCTGAGTAGTAATTCTGAAATACCCCCACACGGCGACAGTTGCGAACACGTGATGGACCCAGGAACGTTGTCGAACGTGCTCGTTTTGGTAGTCCAGGTGTTACGGTGGGGGGTGCCATAGTGTTGCAGGGGCGTACTGACCTCCAGAAACATGAACACGGTACATTCACCGGTCAGCGTTATTGTGACGCTGTACTCCTGCTCCATGTGAGCATTCGGCCCTAGCTTCATTTTTATAGATGGCAGTGCTCGACCGCCTCGAACAGTGCCGGTGGATGAGCGGCGAATGGACTGATCTGCCCGTCCCTTGAACTTAAATTCCATCGAGCACTTACGGGATGCGTTGACGAGACGTATTGCAAAATGTCTACGTCCACATAGGCACTGTGTAAGCCTCCAAATGGCACGTGCCGGACGGTGCGCTGTAGCACTAATAGTCATCACCTTTCCTTTCCCACTCGCAAATAGAGCGAGAGAAAAGCGGCTGTTTCTATGCGTCCGTATGAGTCCTACATTCTCGTATCTTATCTTTGTGCTCCTTACGCGCAGTGAACGTTGGCGACAGCAGAATCGTTCGGCAGTCAGCTTCAAATGCCGGTTCTTTAAATTTTCTAAATTGTGTTTCTCCAAAAGAACGTCGCCTTCCCAGCGGGGATTCCCATTCGAGTTCTCGAAGCATCTCAGTAACACCTACGTGTTGTTCGAATGTACCGGTGACAAATCTGGGAGCCCGCCCCTAAATTTCTTCGACTTCCTTCAATCCGTCCAGGTACAGACCCTGAACAATGGACCAGTACTCAAGTACAGGTCGCATCGGCGTCCTACATGTGTCTCCTTTACAATTCAACCACACTTTCTCCCAATAAACCGAAGTCGACTGTTCCACTTTCACCAATGGCTGTCCAGCAGTTGTCATTTCTGCTGGGGGAGTAATGGAGCACCCCAGCACGAGAACTTCGTATCAACCTCGTGGACAGCATGCGATCACGTTGCAGAGCGAGTATCGCTGACCACATATCGTATTAAGAACCATGTCGCACCATAACGCTAGGTAACTTCAGTGCAGTTATTGTGTTTGAATGAAACTGTTTCGTCTCATTGCGTATTTCTTTCAGTTACATTCTGCACAGAAACATTTCTTTCTATGTATGGTCCAAGTTTCATCAAAATATGTCACTAGGCAGTGCAGTCACACGTCATACGGAAGCTACTTTCGTCTTCAGTGTAGTAACGTTCCTTGTTTGGCGGCAACCATCGTAACAAGACGTATGAAGCACCGACATGGCCAAGCAGACGCTTTTAATAACTTCCACAAGGAAACTCTGTCTCGGAACGTGGCAGTAAACCCAAAGAGATTCTGGTCATACATAAAGCACACGAGTGGCAAGACGCAATCAATACCTTCACTGCGCGATAACAACGGTGAAGTCACTGAGGACAGTGCCACTAAAGCAGGGTTATTAAACACGATTTTCCGAAACTCCTTCAGCAAAGAGGACAAAATAAATATTCCGGAATTCCAATAAAGTGCAGTTACCAAGATGAGGAGCATAGTAGATATTCTCGGTATAACAAAGCAGCTTAAGTCACAAACAAATGCAAGGCCTCCGGTCGAGATTGTATACCAGTCGGGTTCAAAAATGGCTCTGAGCACTATGGGACTCAACTTCTGAGGTCATCAGTCCCCTAGAACTTAGAACTACTTAAACCTAACTAACCTAAGGACATCACACATATCCATGCCCGAGTCAGGATTCGAACCTGTTACCGTAGCGGTCTCGCGGTTCTAGACTGTAGCGCCTAGAACCGCAGGGCCACTCCGCCCGGCCCAGTCGGGTTCGTTTCAGAATATGTTGATACAATGGTTCAATATTTAGCAATTATAAACAAACGCACGCTCACAGAACGTTCCATACCGAAACACTGGAAAATTACTCAAGTCACACCAACAGCAAAATTGACCCTGAGTAAATAAAATTGTGAAATTATTCACATGAGCACTAAATGAAATCCGCGATAAATACTCGTATCTGAAGGCTGTCAATTTAACTAAATACTTAAGGATAGCCGGCTGTTGTGACCGAGCGGTTCTAGGCGCTTCAGTCCGGAACCGCGCTGGTGCTACCGTCGCAGGTTGGCATCCTGCCTCGGTCATGGATGTGTGTGATGTCCTTAGGTTAGTTAGGTGTAAGTGGTTCTAAGTCTAGAGGACTGAAGACCTCAGATATTATGTCTCATAATGCTTAGAGTCATTTGAACGTAGGGATTAGAATTAAAAATAACCTAAATTGGAACGATGGCATAGATAATGTTGTGAGTGGATCAATCCAAAGACTGCGATTCATTGGCAGAACACTTAGAAGGTGCAACAGGTCTGCTAAAAAGACTGCTTACACCACGCTTGTACGCCCTATTCTGGAGTATTGCTGTGCGGTGTGGAATCCGTATCAGGTGGGACTGACGGATGACATCGAAAAAGTTCAAAGAAGGGCAGCTCGTTTTGTAGTATCGCGAAATAGGAGAGATAGTTCCACAGACATGATGCGTGAATTGGAATGGCATCCAATAAAACAAAGGCGTTTTTCGTTGCTGCGGGATCTTCTCATGAAATTTCAAACACCATTTTTCTCTCCGATTGGGAAAACTTTCTGTTGGCACCCACCTACGTAGTGAGAAATGATCATGACGATAAGAGAAATCAGGGCTCGCACAGAAAAATTTAAGTGCTCGTTTTTCCCAAGCGCCGTTCGAGAATGGAACGGTAGAGAGACAGCTTGAAGGTGATT
Organism: Schistocerca nitens; assembly: GCF_023898315.1. Classification (NCBI taxonomy): domain Eukaryota; kingdom Metazoa; phylum Arthropoda; class Insecta; order Orthoptera; family Acrididae; genus Schistocerca; species Schistocerca nitens. The sequence continues at coordinate 3,934,267 of NC_064614.1, forward strand.
CATTGAACCCTCTGTCATGCACTTTATTGTGAATGTGAATCACGCAGATGTAGGTGTAGATAGTGTATAGCTCGTGGCGTTTCTTCGCCAGAGCAGTTGAGCCGTCTTTGTGCTGTGGGAGTGGTAGCAGCGCAGGCGACCCCTCCGCCTCTCTCCCTGTGAGCAGCTGGTGGGAGCTGAAGCCTCAGAGAGGCCGTGTGTTTCGCAGCAGGAAGTAAATTAAACGCCGCCCCGGCGCGGTCTCAGGTCTCGCGGCCGCAGATAAGCCGTAATTAGGCGAGCTGCAGCCAGCCAGCAGGGAACGGATTGCCCCGGGCTGCAGGCGGGCCCTGATAACGCACCGTCGACTGCAGACGGCGGCGGCCGGCCGGCCAGCGGGCTAATTGTTTCTGGCCCTCCGCTCCTCAAAGTGATTTGCGCCGCCCTGTAATTACCTCAGAGCGAGGCGGCCTGGCTGTACCCTCCACCTCCCCCCCCCCCCCCCCCCCCGGTCAACCGTTTCTGTTTCTTCCTGTCCACGGAAACTCTGCGAATAACTTCGACCCAAGTCTGGAACGGCGCAAGGATTACGGAACTGCCTGCCACCACCGTCAAAAGCGGCCTATGACTGTGGTGCTCGCACATCGCTATTGTTGTATTCATCAAATGTACTTTGCGTCAAACACGTAAATGTGCAAGGAGGAGCCCCCACCCGCCCATGAACTCACACACACACACACACACACTCACACACA